>NC_091763.1:101889796-103226199 GCF_029378745.1 Bos indicus | reverse complement strand
CAGTACAAAGCTTGAATCCCTTCTCTGGAGGCTGGCCAAAAAAATTGTGTGTATGTTGGAAACCTACCTCTACTGGTGCAAGGGCCCCTTGCTTATCTACAAGTCTCAGAAGGTCTATGTAATTAATTATGTAAGCATAGCCAGGATTTTAAAAGTTGGCCAAACTTGGTCAACTTTCCGACCACCTATATAAAACAGTAATAACTCTGTCAACTGAGAATAATTTCTCTTTTAATGCCTCTGGCCAAAATTGGGGGTAATTCTTGGTAATTTCACAGGTACAAGAAAGAAAACCCAATATGCTGGCACAGGGCACACTACTCCTGCAAACAGATGAGAGAAGCGAAAAAGGAGGGAAGTTTATAGCCAGAAGGCCATGAAATGTAATATAGCAGGCTGTCACATAGAAGAATATGCCACTTGGCTAGTCTTGGTAACTGCCAACTCCTAAATGTGCTTGGAGGGTAGATGGAACTGTTAAATTAAAAAACAGTACCCCCACGTTATCTAAGGTAATAGTCACCTTGCTTGTGTTTCAATTAAGTTTCTGTTAGTGCTTTGTTACAAAATATTTTAAAACTAGACAAGATAAAATAGGATTATATTATTATTGGCAAAACAGTAACAAATAATATATCAAGAGTTTTCTGAGGAACCTAAAATTGGTACTAAGGATTCATATGGCCTTTCTGACGCAGAACTTTGTAAAGTAGGTTTATTCCAGAGGAATTAATGAAAAGAAGCAAGGCAGACTATTATGTGAAATAGAAGCCCAACAAATAATAAAAACAAATAAGAGTTCTCTTTTGAATAACCTTGAAAAGTATCGAGAAGAGGCCATGCAATGTAGCTACTACTATATTATATAGTAGAGAAATCTATTTTTAACACAAAGGAGAAGAGAAAAGAAAATTCAGGTCACCAGTGATGATTCTAAGTCCTGGACATATAGACCCCCTTAATTATACTACTGAGATTTATTTATTTATTTATTAAGTATTCTTGACCTGTTTGGGTAACAGTTCGGAAAAGTGTCCAAAATTTAAGTACTAACCTGCTCTAAAATGGACATATGAAAGAAAGTCTGAAAAGCATACGTATTACATATTACAGTATGAGGAAATTAAATAAAGATCGCAAATAGCTACTTTCAAGCAAATGGTACTTTGGGAATATCTGAGAAAAATATCAAGTTTTTCAAAGGCAGCCTGATTAAAATCCTACCAGTCCCTGTCTGAGTGTGCTGGGATGTAAACAGTCTCCTACAACATGCCTGTAGTCTTTACTTTCAAATTAAGTGGGGACCCAGCGTAGATGACCAATGTGAATGAGAAAAGGAGGTGAAAGTTTAACCTTTCCTCCCCAGACTCTTAGCAACTTTTATTCTAGTGTAGCCACTGGTTGATGAAATGGTTGAGAGCTCAGACTAGAGAAAAGAAGAATGAAAACTAAAGAAAGTGAAGAAAGAATGAGAATCTGACATTAATATTTAATGCCACTTTATAATGATAGTCTGACCATCTGTTTATTAGCTCCACAAACCTGACCACTGTGCCAGAGAATCTAAAACTTTCTCAGAATTGAACACTGGGATGGTTTTATCTTAACAACCCGAAGACATTCCATGATTCTAACTACAGTGTGCACCAGAATCTGTACTTAGTTTTTGAATATAAAGTTCACATTTTAGGACAGATGGACACACAAAATATCTCTATTTTTATGTTTCCATTAATTTTCCCGAGAGGAACAAACACACATTCAACAAAACCCTTATGCCTTATTTCTTTGGGTAGAAGTCTTAATTAACATCTGTTATTTAAAGAATGAAAAAAAGAGGAAGAATGTGGAAAACATGTATATTTATCTGCATAGTTGATATTTAGAGGCTACTAACTAAGGCTTTATCTGGAAAACACAACAAAAAACCAAAAAGTGACTTTTAAGGAAAAACATCCTATCACTAGAGAGGGCCTCAGCCAGTTCTGGGAATTAACTCAGAGGCTTTGTCTTCTTGGGCCTGGGGCCTTCTCCCGACTCACTCAACACTGGATCATTTGTTCCTAATCACCTGACATTCTCTTTCCTGACCCTGAATATGTGCTACAAAATCTACACACATCTCCTCACAAATGGTGCTCAGCATCTAGCTCTAACAGAGAAGCAGCATCCAATGTTTCCTGTTGTTATTGTTTTAAATGATAAAAGGAAAATTCTATGTATTACTGCTTCATATACCCGATGGAGGGAGGGTAGGATAAGATGACCTTCCTCTCGTCCCTGGAGCCGGGCAAAATATATTTCTTTGTACCCCGACCCTTCCCATGGCTGCCCCAGCTAGGAAGAGAGAAACCTGCCTCCTCTCTCCCATTTTTCTACAACCTGAGCAGTTGATGGCTCCAACTCTTTCACGTTAAAGAAGCATAAATTACAAAGGTAGACTGGCTGAAGTACACCTAGCAGACTGTGTAGTGCTTGCCCCTTCAGTGCAAAGCTGGATAAACCTATGGTTACAGGAATAGCACACAATCTCTACAAGGAGACCCCCATTCATTCTTAGAAAGTTAAAACCTTAGCTATATTCATCACTGAACAAGTAATATAAGGAAATTAGGCTGAGAACATGGCAAAGTGAGGCAGATAAAACATTTGGGATCATTAATCAACTCTAGTAACCAATCATTCACACTTTAGCTAGCTTCAGCTCCACAATCTTGGCAAAAATCACACATGTAATAATACCATAAACAGCTTAAAAAAAACAAAAAAACTACTTATAATTAGGAAACTTAGTGTTATTTACCCCCTCCCCTCTTATTAACCTGAAACTAAGCATTTTATCCAACCACAAATATAATATGTTTAAATAACACATATGTATCTAAATTAGAATTCCAGTGATTTTTTTTTTAAACCTAAAAATCATATGGTGCTTTTTATACCCATCATAGGGAAACATTTTTTTAGCCTCTGCAGGAAGATGATAATACTTTTTTAAATTATATAGGACATTTTAGAAAAACTCAAAATATTTTTGAAAAAGTCTCTGATATCCCTGGGAGGTAGGTGAATATTATTATACCCAATTTTCTAATGGGTAATCTGAGGCACAAAGGTTAAACGATATTCCCCCTAAACACAATAATTCAAGAGTAACATGACTGAACTGAGGCCACCTGATAACAGTCTTGCTATCAAGTAACACTGCCAGGAGCCTCTGCTTTCTCCTTTTTGGCCACCAGTCTCCTCAGTTAAAATGTATTTAAAAGGGGGCATTTATTAGATATATTTATACTGGGTTTTGAGGATTGGTTCAACTTAGTCTCCCTTCACATGTCACATCTGTTTTCAACAAGAAACAGATGAACACTAATTACTGATATTATGTTATTTTGCTCAAGGGAGAAACATAAATAACCATTAAATCATATTAAGCCAAATGTAATTATTTGGCAAATGAGAAAACTGAAGCTCTCTCAAGAATGCCATGGGTTATATGAGTGTTTCTCTCCATATCTGAAGTCCTTCTGCTTCTAAGTTTATTACCCTTTTAACAGATATGCAGCTATATGAATTCTTCAAAACCCATTTTCCAGAAGAGTATATGGTACATTTTTAATATGGACAAAGTTGCTAACTTGCTTCGAAACTCAGAAACAATACCATGGTTCTAACTCTAGCTCTCCCGTGTCTTTAGTCTTGCCTGACATCATGTACCTTATCAACCTGACCTGGAAAGACTCTTGTTATTCCAATGCTTTCTCTAGTATTACACATGCCAAGTCTGAAGGGCACAGACCAGTGGATTACATCCAGGAGCAGCCAATGAGCCCACTAAATTTATTTTAGTTATAGTAACTGACTTGTTTTATATGTAGTTGTTGTTCCTATTAACTTCTACAAACAGATATTCAAAGGGCGAACACAGTATCTTGTGAGAAGACAATTTCCCAATCTACCCATTCAAATCAACTAAAGGCAATGGAATAAACAAGGCAAAAATTTTGCAAACATTAAAAGGGGAGTGCTTGGAAAGGATGCAATGGTACAGCAGCTACCAGTTATATATATATATATATATTACATATGTATACAAATATACACACATATATATGTATGCATGTATGTGTGTATCTTACACATATATCCATATACATATAAAGAAAAAGAAGAATATTACAGCATGACATGATCTTGGCAACTCTGAGATTCTTCCTCCTGAATCCCCTGACGTTATTAGCCTTCACTTTAGGGTATCTGAGAATAGTTTCCAAAGAGGGGAAAAAAGAAAGCAAAAAAGGCACTTAACAAAGACAAAGGCCTGAATTGAATATGCTTTAGAGGAGTAGTATAAGCCATTTTACCAGAGCTAAGAAATGATTTACAGAGTTAAACCTTTCCTCTTAAATTTTATAAAATAAAACTGTCTAACATGTTTCTAATCATTTACCTACTACTGCATTTGTCTTCTGCATCATTATTAGAAAAACAAAAGCCCCCTAAAAGCAAAAACCAAAACAACAAACAAACAAAAACAACCATACATACACAACAGCAAGTAAAAGTGCCCTTCTGAGAACGTAAAGTCAGCAGAAACTGCAGCGCTGCAGCACGGGGGCAAGGTCTCAAGTTTGGCCCGACTGCAGATTTCTCTCACTCTTCTAATTTAAAACAGGACAAAATGAACATCGACCAACAAAAAGAGCAAACAAAAATCCAAAACCTCAATGATGAAAAGAATACAAGGACCAGTGTGCTTTTATGGTACACCCTTAAAGTATCCTAGTTCTACACATGGGTCAAATTATATGACAAAGCCTCCCAGAAATAAAGAACTGTAAATTGAAGTTGAACATTACAGGCAAAGTTCATTTTACAAATGTAGCAGCAAATCTGATAGATTAATTGGAGTGCTAAGAGATGATCCCAAGGGACACAGTATTCGCGTAATCAATGGTAGTTTGAATAACAGTAGAATTCCATTTCAGAAAATGTCTTGAACCAAGTAGAGGTGGAAAGGGGGTGTGGTAGAGGGCAACGACAGGAGAAAGATTAGAGGTGTCTGCCCTTTCCAAACCTGGGTAGTAAACAATTTAAATCTGCTTTGGGGGTCGGGGGGAAATCCTGGGTTAAATATCTTTTCGTAGAAGTTGTTTTCATACAGGTGTCAAACCCACAGCATTCAAACAGGTGTGTGCCCGGTTCTTCCGTCTAGCTGGGTGATATGATAAACCCTATTCAGCTTCTATGATGTTAAAAAAAAAAAGAAAGAAAGAAATTTGGGCTAACAACATCCATCAAAGGGGTGGCAGGCATGAAGGAATGTGCTGACACAATGCTCTGAGTCCCTCAAAATCAAGATTTGCGGACCTCAGATGAACTTCACTTCTTCCCCCAATACTTAATCTCTTCAGTTGGTTTTAAAATCATGATTTCTTTTACCCTCTGATCTCAGAAGCAGATGAGAAAGAATTATAACCAACTGGTAATGAAATTATTGCTTACATCGATTGTGGAGGCTCTGAATGAGCTTGACACTTTGCTCTCAGTCTCCAGCCGAGGCTCAGCACTGCTATCTCTGGAGACAGCTCTGCTGATCATTCATTATTGCTTGTGAATACTGAGGATTAACTTGTATGTACAGTAACAGCTTATACGTCAGCGAAGGCAATTTAAAATACAAGACCGTTGAAAATAGCTTCCTTTTCCTGAATCAAGAATCCCATGGCATGGGATGTAACTGTGCTGATTACTTTTACACTGGGATGCTGCTAATGCTCTTCAGAAAAGACACATTGCTCTATAGCCTTTCCAATTACTCCCCACTTTAAAAAATAACATAATTTGATTTTCAAGTGCAAAAATAGAATATGAGTTGCAAGCCTCTGTGCTAAAAAATAACTGATTTGTATGTATGTTTTTAGTAAGAAAAGCTGTAAAAATAGGTGACCGTACAGTATAGACACCATTTTCAATGTTATGATCTAGGAAAGAAACAGGTATTTACATGCAGTAACTCTCTGATCATACTTTTTAAGAAATATAAGGATGTTTATTTGATTTGTACAACATAAACGGGCAGTCTGATTGAAATGGATGAAGGTAATGAAAATGTGATGGGGGTGAGGCAGTTCTCACAGAATCAGGATTGAAGAGAACAGAATAAAATCTCCACAGAGGAGGCCTCAGAGCCCAGAGCCCTCAGGTGTTTCGATATGGGGGAGGAACTGATAATCCCACTCTTCTCGAATGAAGACAGAATCATGGGGGGTCTTCATATGGTGTGACTGAGTTGATGGGTTTAACAAATTAAAGTTGTCATTCCTCAACTTAAACTACCACTGAACTCATCTATCAATAAATATATGTGTACAAAAATACACACACAGATGAATACACGCACCACTCTCCACCAGAAGAGAGATGAATCTGCATTGTGTTCTCTCCTTGTTCAGGGAAGTAAAATGAAGGTGGCTTCTCAAAGGAAAATTCCTAAAGATTAGCAGACTTTTTTCCCCCTCTAAATTAGATAAAAGCAAGAGGTATGCTACATTGGAAGAACTCAAGAACTGGATAAGCTTCCCTAGTTAAAAAAACCGAACAAACTTTAATCAAACATTCTCCATTCAAGTCAAACCTATCTGCAACATCCCAGTATCCTTCCAAAGTATCTACTAGGGTTGACAGGACATTCTTATTTGCTTTACTGATTAACTAAATTCTTAGAGGCAAGTAATTATATCAATGATTCCTTTGAAATAACCCTTTCCCCTTATTGTAACAAGTTCTTGGAACTAAAGTTTTCAGTTATTAACTTTTTTTTCCACTGTAAAGTAAGCCAATATGACTCTGAAGTCAAAATATAGGCTTACAGATCTAAAGCATTGTGTTAATTTATTCAGTCCTAAAGCCTATTTGCAACTTTTGCTATGAAAGTAAAAAAGGGCCCGATTAATACCCTTATCTGGATAAATATTAATGGTACTGGGGGACTTGTAATGAAAACATATGTAAGAAATCTTGCTACTACCAATCTGGTGCAGTTTTTTTAGGTGTCTGGCATTATTAATGGACCAAGCTTACACCATTCTTGTGAACAGTTTGAAAACATTCGGAAGCCTAAACAGGAAGAAAAAGACTAGAACAATGATGAGGTGAAAAAAGTCAACAAAATGTATCTAAACACTATAAATCTCTCCCTTAACATCCTTTGTTGAACATGCAATTTGCATGAGGAAGCTCTAGTAACGGAGTTTTATTATCTGCAGGTTTACTCATATATCAATACTCTAAGTATTAGTAAAACTTTAAAATCTCAAATGCTCCAAATCAGTTTCACTACAATGGATATAGGGAGTAAAAATACACTATGATTGTTATAAAAATAATCCCCTGTACACAATGATCCTAATTTAATTCCTCCCTTTAAAATACCATCTTCAAAATTCCCCCCAAATACATATATGCCATTTGAATGACCAATGAAGAAGCACTGCAATACACACTTATACCTGTTTATATCAATAGTTAATAATCACCTGAAATACCACTAGCTAAAAGAACAGAAGGAGAGGTTGTGAACTAAAGTGATGTTGGGGGAAATTGACAGTTCATACTGGCAGGCCTGCAAAGGCTAAGTGGACCAAAGCTGCAGTCCTACAACAAAGATCCCCATTTCTCAAGAGGAAAATGTGAACATAAGTCACATTTTAACATCAAGAATGGAAATAAGAATTAACCAGTCAACACCAGATGCACAAATCACCTGAAGAAGAGAGTTAAGTACCTGCTTCTGAATGGAAGATGTAATTGACCCTTTTACAAAAAGGGGACATCTAAGTTTCATCTGTTATGAGCAACAGGCTCAATTTTTTGACTTAAAAAAATGTAATATATATCACTGTGCTAAAATAACTTTCCTGAAACATCTTTAGTCCACTGATTTACACAGGAGTTGCTACACACTGGAGAAGATTCAAGTTTGTTCAGGATTTTTGAGGGTACATGATTTATACTCAGCTATTGTCTGCATCAGACATAGGGCCATTAAATATTTTTTGTGGCAAATTAGCTGCATAGTCCACTCAGACATGACCATTACTCCTGACAAACTGGCCTAATTTGGGGTATACTGCCTTTTATTATGCAACTATGTCTACAAGTGTTCAGATCCAACCCCCAGGATGGATGGAGTTTACCCAAATCCTCAATTTCCTTCTTCCTGCCCAGGGAAAAATCAAATTTGTATTTCTGTGGGTTTGACAACTGAGTCTCTTTCAAGTCAGTTAATATGGTAACTTTGTCTTTCTTTAGAAGAGACTAAAGGTCACACTTAACTTTGCACAAAAGTATTTCTTCCTCCTGCACCTGGCTTTACTCAAGTAATGTTTTCTTTTCTTTTTCCTCCTCACCACAGTGCTTGGGACGAGAGAATGTAAACATCGACAGAACAGCAGCCCTATGACCACACGAGTACTTTCCCATCAGGTAGGTTCCAACAGCCAGCCAAGTGTGTCATCTCCTTCGCTTGCTGGGAAGTCACTGAGATTTCCGTGGTAATTTAGTGTCCCCTTTACTTTGGCCTCCATCTGAGAAAAGAGGTGTTTAATCAGTATGGGTCGGCATGTCATAAAAAATAAAAGCATATGAAGCAAAACATACAATTAACTTCTAATTTTCACGTGGATGACGACATTGCTAGAAAGATAACCTTTAGTACCTTACATGTTACAACACAGAGAAGTTGACATATAAAGAAGAATGATTCTCTTATCTCAAAATGACTATGGTTTAACTGGTTTCCAGTGTCCTACAAATACTATTTCAACAAGTATTTGTTATCTACCTTATAGTCAACTGTGTCAAATGCTGCGAGGATTATAAAGAAACGCAAAAACACAATCAGTCCCCCTCCTTCAAGGAACTTATCACATTTTTTGATTCCCTTAGAAAACAAGGTCAACTTCAAGGTCGATTTCATTTTCATGCAGGTGAAAATTTCTTGCCATGACACAGTAATTAATAACTCTCAATTATTTATGTAAATGATTGGACCACACTGGGAGTGAAAACTCCAGCTGCATCTTTTAGTCCTAACCTGGCAAACATTGTAAAAGGTAGGAAAGTCTGCTATGGGAAGAATGATTTTTCTAGTTTTACATATGGCTATGTAACTTATATTGGGAAAATGCTAATCACTCTACTTAAACTGGACAAGAGTAGGACTGGGTGACCTCGAGGGCCCCAAAAAAATGTAGAAAATCTCTTATCATTTGTTGCCTTATCAAGGAAAATTAAGCTCCACCAGGCCTGAGTATTCTTGCCTGGAGAATCCCATGAACAGAGGAGTCTGGCAGGCTATAGTCCATGGGGTCACAAAGAGTCGGACACGACCGAGTGACTCACACTTTGTTCCCACGCTGGCACAACTATGGTCCTGTGTTCATTCTCTCAAGGAGTTAGTCTGGGGCAGCTCAACACTCGGGTGTCTTAGAGCATTTACTACAACCTACTGCCTCATGATTGCTCTGAAGCTCCCATTTCCACTTTGTGGTCAGCTGTAAACTTGCTCAACAACCATTTTAAATGCAGTGGCCAAAAAGAACAGTGAGGCCCTAGTCAGCTTTCAAAGTTAAGAGAGCAGCTGAGCTGCTCAAAGATGCTGAAAATGGCCCTCAAAATAGTTTCAGCATTTTACTGGGGTCAGCTGCTGATGAGAGCGAGAATCTGGAGGCCAGGGTTGGGTGCAGTGTCCACTGTTCAACTCCAGATCTCAGAGAATCTAGATGGGCTGCAAGTATATAACACAGAGAGTCTGAAATCACATTGGTTTAATCAGGGCTAAGACGCAGAGAAGAGTGATAGTTAAGGATACAGGCCATGGAGTCAGACTTCCTGGATTTGTATCTCAGATTAAACACTTATTATCCCATCAACTTGGGCAAGTTGCTTACCTCTGATTGCATTTCCTGATCTGTAAAATGGGAACTGTGATCTCATTCACAGGTTTATTTTAAGGATTAAATTAACTAATATGTGTGTCACAAGACTATCTGGCACTTTGGAAAATTTCTATAAAGGTCAAGTGTGATTAACTACTGGACATGATTTTTGTATACTGTCTTATGAATCCTATTCTTTGTCCTCATTCCCATATAACAAACACCTTCAAAAAGGCTCTCTGCACATGTAACAAAAGATCTCCTTTACCTGTTTCCTTTCTCTGAAAAGGCGTTTGTTGCCGATGAGGATTTGCTCATATGAAAATTACTTTTTCCAATCTTTGTCATTCTCTCACATTGTTTTCAGGAAAGATTTAATATATTGGTAAATCTGTATAAATATTAGATAGAGGAAGAAACGGGGGGCTCTCTTACCATTAAATGTTTGCTGTACATGTGTAGGCAGAGGTGCGTGGGAAAGCGCTGCTGCGTGCTGAGCTCCTGGCTGTAAACCCTTTAGTAAATCTGGGGGAAGAACACACTTGTCAGTGATCTTCTTCAAACTAAGACCTGAGCACTCTTAGATACAAAAATAAAAATAATTTATCCAATGCAAGCACAGGCCTCGACTTCAAAGGTTTTTTTAAACTAGAGCACATACATTATGTGTATAAATATAAATGTGCATGCAAATAACCCAGGAAATCTGACTTTCTCTTACTATAAATTTCATTAAGATAGAAATGTGGAATAGCCAGTTCACTTTAGAAACTATAAAAAAATTTCAGAGTCCAGTAATTCCACTTATTTTATATATACACAAGAAATAAACTGGATTTCTTTTAAAAAGAAATTCTATAATCTCCACTAACTCCAACTAGACTGCTCTCAATTAGTATAAATTTGTAAGGTTTCCTGTTCTCTCAAGACTAGGCAGCCATGTAAGAAAAAGAGCCCTACTTACTCTGAGTTAGGCTATGGTGGAAAGCGGCTGAGGTAGATCCCGAGGTGGTTGTCACTCCAGCTGTGTCCGTTCCAAAGCCAAGTAGCTCCAAGGGAAACTGGAAGGGCATGGTCACTGGAACAAGGCCACCCAGCATCCCAAAAGGAGTCACATTTTGATTTGTTACAGACAAAGGTGATGTCATGAGAGTCAGAGGTGAGGCATTAGCCAATAATGATGCTCCTGCTGTGGACTGCAGAAACCAGGGGTCAAAATACATAAGAAATCAAGTCTTTAACCTGAATTGATTTATTTTACTTAATATCCTCATGAATGTGAGACTGTGTCTTACGTCTACTCTAACACAAACTCTGGGAGACAGAAATGAAGGCTGAAGTGTAAATCACATTTCAAAGAGTGACCAATACTGGCTTTGGAAATACTTCTACGTTTCAGCACCAGTTAAGCTTCCTTAACTGTTATTGCAATGTCTGTATTAACACCCATTCCTCTCTTAATTTCTAAACTTGGATTTCCACTTTTGCTCTTATCTCTACATCTGACACAGGGAATTAATTCCATATAATTTCAATTCGGTCTCTGATCTGTAATTTAACTGTCTTTCTGGGCACAATCTCTGCAGCTTCTGTTCTAGACTATTACTCTCTCAGATCCCTCAACTCAGTACCCTGTACGTTCATCGTTAATGGCCATCCGTGTTTTCCTCTTCAAAAGCTTTATCTGCCTCTTCCTCAAAAGCTAACCACCTGACCTATGCCATGAATACCACCCCTGCAGAACTTTCTGTCACAGATGTCAACCAAGCACTGCACCTTCTCTGCATTTCCTCTGCTTTTGCATATACAGATACTGCTGACATATCTTAAAACCAACTGTCTTACAACCAACCATTACTCTTCCCTAACCCCTAGCAACAACCTGACTTATGTATCTTTTATTATCAAACGTATTGAATGGCAACCTTCATTTTCCACACTATCTCATCTCTTCTTAACCCCTGAAAGCTGATTTTCAATTCCACTACATTTCTGAACTCAGACTCCTAAGGCAAAAGGTAAATTACAGAGTATTTTGACACTCCCCAACTTGGGCTTTGACGCCATCATTATGAAGAAAAACACTTCAAAACATGCCAGCACTGATAAGCTTTCATTGAAAAATTACTGAAATATACTTTATAAAGCTAATTTAGTTCTTTGAACAATTTCCTATACAGCAAGTAAACATTTTTTTCCATTCCGACTTTTTTTGTGTACTTAATAAAGATTATAACCAAAATTTCTCAGTATCAGATATTACCTACTACATCTGCAATTGTGAGCTTTTTTTTATAGCCTTATTTTATCAACTCCAAATTTCTGTGGTAAAAAATTTTCACAGTTCTAAGTTTGGTCAAGAAAACTGAATTCTCTGAATATTTGTTAATCAATAATAAGCATTAGCAATTGTTACTTTTATTTTGTATACTAATGATTTCTACCAGTAAATATTATTAATAAAGGGCTGGTCATTTTATTTCTCAGTTAATCTATAGGGAAAATGTAGGTGATTTTCCCATGCAAAAATGCCACATCATCTCACATATTTATACACTCAATGGTCCACACCACTGCTGAACGAAAAAATGAAGAACATTCTTAAAAAGCTTTCTATTGTTTTTTCACTAGTTCTCCAATTGCCTTCCCTTACCTCCTTTATTTATGTGTCAAATTTGTACCTATAGTTCTGACCTCTCACCTCAGTTGCAATCCTGTTTAGCTAATGGTTTAGTGAAGAATTCCACTTGGATATCTAACCTCACCAAATTGGTATGCCCAGAATTGAACTCATCATCTGTTACAATCATTTCCCTCCCATATATGTTAACTGCTAAGATCAGTAGTTTCAATTCTTTCCCACCACTCAAGGCTTGAAACCTTAGTTTTTAAGCAACACAAAATGAAAGACAAGATGATCTCATATTCAACATATCCTTTTTTTTTTTAATCACAACTTTCTCCCACATTTAAGTGCAAATCTTTACAAATTTACACTTGGACTTAACTGTTTTTCTTACTTGCCGGTTGTTCCCCTCTACTGTGCCAACCATGATATTAAAAATGGGTGATTTGGGAACAAATTACTGACTTAGAAACAACAGTGGTTTGAAGCAAAAAAAAAAGGATCAGTATCAAGAGTTAACAAGGGTTTTCTCTTCTTTTTTCATCAACATTCTACTACTGTCTCAGGATAATATGGGGAACACACTCTAAAACCATGTTCCCCAAGCAGAGCCCTCCTGGTGAGGAACATTAAATACTGCTAATAAGGAGAACCCTTATGCTTTTCTGGAGCAGGTTCACTGAAGCATTAAAGCTGACAGAAAATGTAAATTAGGGCAACTTCCAAAATTAAGTTATGTTGTATTAGCAAAAGAAAAAAATGGCACCAGGTCCTAACTGTCTGACATTTTATACTTATAAAAACCTTCCATATCCACTTTTGTTTACAAAACTAAAATCAAACACCAGATTATCTAAATGTTACATCGCAGTTATAATTTTCTCTCACAGAAGATGGAGACCTTTTAAAAGCGGGGTATCCCATTGTTGGTATTATTCAGAAACATTACAGGAGAAGCTATCAACATGAAGCAGGCAAACAGTTCAGGATAATGCCCCATAATCAGAAATATTTTCCATGACCTCCACATTTCATTCCCAGGGGAAAATATAAAGGAACACCTTGCTCTTCGTGGTGGGCATTAGACTTCTTTTTAAGGACATGTTTCATTTTGGTGAGTACATCTGCCCCCCACATTCTCTATAACACCCAGTGTGGTTTTTTGAAATGTGTATCAGACCATACCACTCCCCTCCAACGGCTTCCCACTGAACACGAAGTAAAAGCCCAAGTCCTTATTGTAGCCCCCAAGGTCCTCAGTCACATGGTCTGGAGTTGTTTTTTGACCTGTCACCCCCCCATCTTTCCCAACTGTCCAGCCCTGTCAGGCTCTTTCCTATCTCAGTGTCTTCACATCTACCTTCCCTTTCTTGCCTGGGCTGTTTGCTCTTCTCTCCAAAAGGCTTGGTCCTAGTCATTCAATTATCAGCTCAAACGTTGCCTCTTCCAAGAGGCTTTCTCCATCTCCCTTATCCATGTTAGCAGCAATCGCACTTTATCATATTATTCTGTTTTTATTTTTATAGCACAAAGTATTTTTAAATACTGTGTTTTGCTTATCTTCGTCCTAGAATATATGCCCCATGAGAGGGGGCATATATTGATCTTGACTCACCCCAATTTTCCCAGCACCTAGAAGAGTGCCTGGCACATATTAAACACTTAGTAAATATTTGCTTAGTGAATTATTTTGGAAATTATAGAGTGGCAAAGACTGGATTCACAGAAAATCAATAAGCTGAAGGGCAAGAAAGAACAAGAAAGCCTTCAGTGCAAAGTTATTAAATACAAAGCAGGTAGAGATCAATCTGAACCTATAAAGACTTTAACTTTGGTTAACCTCAGGACCTGTCATTTTCACATCTGCACACAGCTAAAGACATCTTTCAGAGGCAAGTGGAATATTTTATAGACATAGATAGGAAATCTGTTTTTCGTGTTGGCTAGCTTTAGAAAGACAGGATCTAGGGGCCACAGGGTAGCTGATAAGACATCAATAAGATGTTCTGTTAAAAAAGAGAACAAAAGTTAGGAATAACCTTATTCAATTACTGATCTTTTCTTCAGTCAAACCAATAAGAAAGACAAAAAGGATCAGATATGAGGCAGGAACATTAAGGTCTCCAAATCATAAAGCCATTTTGGAGAGGAAGAAATCAGAAGGAAGGAGTTACATTTTAGAAACACAAATTTTGCCATGTAGCTTCCTTGATAAGAAACTAACCGGTAAACAATAAACCAAATTGTTCTTTTGGGATAAATGATCAACTGTAGGAAGTTTTCCAGGGTCGGGGTGGGGGTGGGGGTGGGGGCGTGGGGAACAGAACTGATAGATTCTGGAGATGATAAAAGACAGAGGGAGATTTAACTTTAAAGAAAACAAAGTAAGTGAAAGAAAAAAACAAGCAAATTTTAACTCCAGGAAACAAGCCCAAAATTTATGACTGAAACCACAGTTCACAATAGTTAGCTCAACATAGACAATCTTTTACAAAGTCACAGATTTAACCAAAAGTTGTCATTTTAGTCTCTGAAGAGAATGGGAGAAGTATAAGACAGTTAAAAGCCTTATTTATCACAATGAGAAGCTGAAAGATAACACTAAAAGAGACTTCCATTCATTCTTATTTTTAAAAAACACAAGAGAAAAAGCTAACAGTTAAAGTAGTTGACAATAGGAAGGAGGATATGGGCCATGGAACTGTCATTTTGGTTATAATCCTCTCATCAAATTAAATCAAATTAAAGATTGATTTCAAAAGCAGTCAATATTTTAACAAAGATAATAAAATAAGAATGCAGACGAACTCCTAGACCTTAGTTATAACTTAAATTTTAACATACGATCCCTAGGGGTTTTTTTGGCTATTTTCTTATTTCTGATAAAAGCAAAATCATATGGCTAAAATATCTATAAATCCTAGATTCAATTAATGAAGTGTCAGTTAATGGAATTTTGTTCTATATTAGAATTTTAGAATTCATTCATTCCTAAGCCTATAGTAGAGGCAGAGTGATGATCTGGGTTTTAGGTGTACATTGAATACCAACACTTAGCTTGTACTGAACAGCAGGAAATCTCTCAGATACCATGGGGAAACTTACTTCATTAGATGTTCCTATTCCACATAAATAAGATGCAGTACAAAGTCAGAGCACTTTCTTAGACAACAGAGTTTCATAAATAAGTCGTATTTTCAAAGAATAATTGAGAAGCTAAGAAATAACATCATAAAATGCTATTTTTAGAAAAGCTTATGAAACATACTATTATATAAAATCTACTTTCTTGAAGAGTCTAAAAAAAGTATCTGGAAAACATCAACACTGGTGAGATGATACATGACTTTTCTTTTTTAATTTTTTTCTGAATTTTACCAACTGTGAACATGGATTATGTTTCAAGGGAGAGGGGAAAAAGTTAAAGAAACCAAATGAGTAAAGTGAAGAACAAATCTGAGAAAGCCTCAGAATACAAATAAGTGGTAGATAGATGAAAATGATAACAGAAAAGATGACATGAAAGGCAGAGAGATGAAATATATGAGCAATAGAGCTCTCAAAAACCTAGGCAAATGGATCAGAAATGATAAGCAGGCCCATAATAGAATAAAATATTCTTGAGCTGAAAAAATGGGTGGGTCAGAGACTGAAAGATGTTACTATTTTCTAAGTACAAAATTACTGAAAACTATCTAGATAAACCTGGCCATTATCTGGGAACACTTGATTTTCAAAGAAAAAGATAAAATGTGATTAGCATTTAGGCAGAGAAAATATGTTACTTATAAGGGAACAAAATGTCAGAATGGCCTCAAACTTTTTTATAACCTTAAATAGTAAGGGTCAGTGGAGCAGTATTTATAAAATCTGGAGTGAGACACTTAGTGACCCAAGAAGTCTATCTATTCAAGTGTGACAGAAATCATCAGGTATATAAGTGCTGAAGTAGAACAACTTTCACATTAGCCTTTCTGAAAAGATTCCTTGAATTAGGTACTCCTGTTAACTGAGAGAGAAATTTAAATGAAAAACTCATGAATGGGGAAAGTATGGTATGAACAGACTACTGATACTAATTTGACAGATAATTATACATGAACAACTGCAAAATTTATAAAAAATAAAAATTTTATTCAAAAAGACGCAGTTAAAGGAAAAAAATAATATGAATGTATAAATTTGATTTTAAAAGTTATGAAAGTTGACAGGAGAAAGGGACAAGGACAGGGAAGAGAAGAGACAAGCGAAGGTATGTTAAAATCATAAGTGATGATTTTGTTCTGGACTTTGATAAGATACAGTTTTAAATTGTGTTTTTCAAAAATTTTGAAAGCAAACATGTGATTAAAAAAACACACCCCAACAAGTTTTGTCCCCAAGATTATCCATCACTGTGATGTCAACATCCATAAGTTATAAATTATAAACAACTGACACATTATAATAAGATCATTAAATGGAGAGAAATTACACCACCTTAACGTTTTCATCACGTAAGTGCATCTAACATACATACCTGCACACTGGCTGCTACCACTGAAGACCCTGAGGCAGAGGATGGTCTATGTGGAGTAGACAACGGTTTAGTAGCACCCTGTGTTCCACTTCCTGTTCCCCCAGATAGACTAGTCCTATTAGCTCCGCTTGAGTTAAGGTTGCTACCTCTGCTGGCAGGTACATTCATTGCAATTCCACTCAAGCTATTCTTCCCAACAGTTCCAGTGGATGGTGAGTTTGTTAGCTTTGAAGGGGCCTGAAGATTTTTTGTAGACGGAAGGCCTGAAGTGCGATTCAAGGGCAATAAATTCAAGGTGGGAGACTGTCTGCTGATGTTCATTCCACTGGGCTGTTTATGGACTGGGTTGTTACTGCTTGAGTGGCTACTCTGGGCCACTAGTGCATTTGGACTGGAAGAACTTGGGGATACAGTAGGTTTGGGAGTTGGGTTGGATTTAGAAATAAGTTTAGTTGATACTGAAGGCTTAGCTGACTGAGAGGGCTTGGGTGAGGCAGAAGGCTTAGGTGAGGGCAAGGGTTTAGGAGACGTGGCGGGTTTTGGAGATGAGGCAAGTTTTGGGGATGCAGCCATTGAGAAGGGGGACTTGAAACCCTGCGTGGAGATTTGTGACACCATCGCCTTGGCTAAATAGTTAGTGGAGGTAGTGGTGCTAGGTACTGTCCTAGAAACCAGGGAGTGGGACCCTTGAGAACCATTTCCAGGTGGGGGTGTAGATAAGGGAAGGCGGTACATAAGTGGCTTGTCTGAAGTCTTAGTAAGTGGGGATGAACAGGAAAGCTGGGGATTATTACTTAACTTCACCACTGGGTTGGTCTGTGATTTACTAATAGTCGCTTGTAATGGAGACACATAGTTCTGCTGGACAGCTGAATGCTGGTGCACCTTTGTTACTTGTGTTAACGGAGAAGCGTCTTGGGCCTCTGATGTTCCCAGAGTATGAGAAGAGGCAGCAACTTGGGCTTGGGAAGAGGAGGAGACATGGGTCTGTGAAGAGGAAGAAGCATGAATCTGGCTTGACCTCTGTAGTCCTTGCTGAAGCAGCCTGGCTGGCAAAGGTTCTAAGGAAACTTTTGGGTTCTGAATCGAAGAACCAGCAATAAGGCCTGAAGAGATGCCAGTATGAGCTAAATCCTGGGGTTTCTTTGGTACTGGCCCCGTGTGGCCAGCAATGAGACTCGACGAATGTGCAGTCTGAGTAGAATCTAGTTTTTTGGGTGTAGCCAGTGGCAGTTTACTCATGATACTTGCTAATTTTTCTTCTCTCAGTCCTGGACGAGGTTTTGCAGTTGACATACTTATCCTTGAGCCAGCTGGAGGGCCCTTGTTCCCATTGTTGATAACAGCTAAGGCTTCAGAAACAAGATCCAGTGCAGGTGGATGAAAGGAAAGCTCTTCATCTAGTGAGTCATCAAGGCAGATGGTCTCCTGCACTGGCGTGGAGCCAGAACTGGTAGAGGCCACGGCCGATGTGCTAGAGCTTGTTGAAGGACCACCAACTGAAGCCACCGAGGATGCAGGAGTTTTCTGGTCCTTTTTTGGACTACACTCCTAGCATAAGAAGCATTATATTGGAAAAACAAAAACAATTAATCAAAATTTACACAGTATTAGTTTTTAAAGCATTAGAATTTTCATAATTAAAATTCTACAGATCTCTTTGCCTTTATCTTAGGATTTTACCCATCTTATGTAGTATAGTTTGCTATGATACAGACCATCACTCCCTGCTTCCTTGCATTTTGGCCTCTTTGTATGCCTGTCTTACAGCTACCTACAGACAGTACACAGAGAAACCGGTATATCAAACTGATAGATGATTCAATTCAAGCACACTTAAATTATGTTTTCTATTCATTATGGTAGAAGTCATTCATAATTTATTTCATATATATTCACTATGAGCAAGGTACTATGCTCAGAAAACAAGAGTATTAGAAATTAAAACTCTAAATACCTAAGAGAGAATTAAGAATTTAACCTTCTTAAAATTCAAGGAAGAGATAGAATTAGAGCAGTTTAAAATACTTAAAGAGCGAAAGCATTAAAAAAGTGTCTTTCTCAAGAAAAATATGAAGTACTTGACATTTTATTTTTATAATTAAGAAGAAAGAAAACTACATAAAAATCATTTCAAAGTTTCAATTAGTTTTTAAAAAAGAGACAAATCCAAATAAAACCAAAGCCTTATCTATTAATTTATACCACCATAGCACTTACCTTAACTATAGTGGGGAAAGCATGGAGAAAAAGAGTCTCTACCATCTACCTTCTAAGGTTTTATGATAACAATAAATAGGAATAGTAAATTCTTATTTCTCTTAAGAATGCCACTGCACTCTAACTTTCTTAGCAATTTCTCTAAAACTTCTAAACAGCCCTGACTGAAAGCCTCAGTGCCTTTCAGCAGTCTGAAGTGTAGCTACATTAAGGCCAAGCCTGTCTGCTAAGACGAAATGCAGATGAGGCACGATGGCATTGACATACCAAAAACTCCATCACTATAAAGAGGACAGAAACTGAGAGTGAGGGAGGGTATCAAAATAATATTGGTAGTGTTACCAGTATAAAACTGCCATTTTAAAGTAAGTTCTTTAATATTTTTCTTTATAAAAATAACATTTAATCCACCCGAGAGTACTGTGTAGATTTATACTGGCAAATTGTTTAGGATATATATTTGAGTGGAAAAAACAGGTTATTCCTTTTATATAAAATGTTAATTCAATCTGGATAAATCAATGACTGGATGGGCAGATGGATTCAGAAGGAAGGAGGGGAGGCAAGGACAGAGGGCAGATGTGTACCAGAAAGTAAGAAGCTTTTTTTCCCTCTGTGTGAGCAGAAATTTCAGGATACTTTTACTTTCCTCCTTCACTTTTCTATATTGTTTGCATTTTCTCCTGTAAGCATTCCTTGTATTACCTTTATAACTGAAATAGGTATTGAAGGGGCATTAGAGCAGGAAAGAAAAAACAAATCAGAATACAGTTCTTTCCATTTGGGGAAAAGAAAAGGTAAATTCATCACAAAGATGAACAAAACAGAACTACCCTGGTGGTTCAGTGGTTAAGAATATGCCTGCCAATGCAGAGGACATGGGTTTGATTCCTGGCCTGGGAAGATCTGACATGCCTTGGGGGCAACTAAGCCCATGCCCTACAATTACTAGCATTAACTACTGAGCCCTTGTGCCCAGAGCCTGTGCTCTGCAATGAGAAGCCATAGCAATGAAAAGCCCGCATACCGCAATGAAGAGTACCCCCACTCAAAGCTACTAGAGAAAGCCCGTGCACAGCAACAAAGACCCAGTGCAGCCAAAAATAAATAAAAAAAAATTTTTTTAAGATGAACATAACAGACAATCCCACTGTACCATCCCAACACACCCGTTATCGGAGTTCTGGTAAATTCAATTGTATGTTTAAATAGATGTACCAAAATTTAACCAACTCTTTATGGTGGGTATTAGGAGTTTAAAAATAAGTCAAATGTCAAAACAAAACATGAACCAATAGATTTAATCAAATACTGGCTCAATATTATTTGGATCAGAAGTTAAAAGAAGGTTAACCAAGAAAAAGAAGACTACTTCATCTGTATTCAAAAAGCCTCTGACAATATTAAGTTAAGAAGACCACAGAGTAGCAAATACAGATCTTCTGGCCATAACCTCACAAGCAAAGAAACTCTATGCAAAGAGTGAAGGCTATGGGAAAAGTCTGAAATCTAAAAGGTGTGGGCTTTCATTACAATTTTAATTTCAAATGATTATAGTTTTCACTTCTAAAGGTTATTGTGGGTTGGCCAAAAGGTTCATTAGGTTTTTTCCATAACAGCCTACAGAAAAACTCAAACTTTCTGGCCAACCCAATACTTGGTTCAACTCTGCCTTGTCTATTTTGATGTTTTTCCCCACCCTTCTACATTTTTAAATATTAAATAACTTGTTACTTTATGTCCTATACATAATAAATTCATCACTTGCTGTTCTCAGACAACCAATTCTATTGGTTGTCTCTGCTGACCCACTCATAGGAACACTTCCTCACAATTTTCTCACGTATCCCATATTTTCAGATGTTTGACACAGTATATATAGTGACTAGGATTTGGCGCTTTCACCACCATGGCCTGGGTTCGTTTCCCAGTCAGGGAAACCTTTCTTTGGGCTTTCCCAGCAGCTCAGCTGATAAATAATCCTCCTGCAATGCAGGAGACCCCAGTTTGATTCCTGGGTCTGGAGGTTCCCCTGGAGAAGGGATAGGCTGCCCACTTCAGTATTTTGGGGCTTCCCTGGTGGCTCAGATGGTAAAGAATCTGCCTGTAATGTGGGAGACTTGGGTTTGATCCCTGGGTTGGGAAGATTTACTGGAGGAAGGCATGGCAATACACTCCAGTATTCTTGCCTGGAGAATCCCCTTGGACAGAGGAGCCTAGCAGGCTACAGTCCATGGGGTCGCAAAGAGTGGGATATGACTCAGCAACTAAGCACATATGTAATAAGCCTTTGAGGTCTGGGATGAGGGTACGTTATTCCAGAAAGAATGTGATTTGCCAGTGTCGTGGGTTAATACTAATCTAACAACTTTTAAGTTAAGGTTTTCCTAGATCACGCAGGTTGTATAAACTAATCCATGGAAAATTTTCAGGAAAGACTTTCTTTCCCTAATTCAGAACCAAGGCCAAAACACACAAATTTCTTAATCTTTCTACTGGTGAATGGATTCCTTTTCTAGTCCTTTTACTAAAAATGTCATCCTCTCAGAGTCCCAGGTTTATGGAGAGCTTCATTCCAATTCCCAATCTATTTAAGTCTATAAGAAAATCTTATCAGCTGTGCTGTGAAAGGTGACAGAAACCAGCAAATGCACCTAAGGGCAACTGAAGTTTCAGTGACAGATTAACTTTCTGGCAGCTTCTCCTTTGTTTTGAGACATGGATTTCACTCATTCAAGATCCCAGCCATGCTTTTAAAAGCTATTTGTCATATTAATATTTTATTCAACATTTCTAAGTAGTACTAAGCCTTAGAATTCAATTAATGTATATAAACCTCCCATTGCCACAGTCATCTGTTCTCCCAAATACAATGGTTCCAGGATTTTTACAATGCTTAAAAATACCCATCTTAAGAGAACAGTACCTAAATCTATGCTAAATGCCATATAACCTTTTCATCATAAGAACATATTTCAATAGTCACCAATTATCACTAACTAAAGATTTGGTTCAATACTTACCTTCACTTTGGGTTTAGGTGCAGGAATCACCTTTTTCTTTGCCCTAAGAGAAAAGATTAAAAAGGAGGTTATCTCAGTAGCAGTTAAGTCACTCATTAGGAAATGGTAACACATAATCTCATATGTAAGTATTCAGTTTATATGTGAATATACACCAATATTTTTACTAATCTCAATTAACTACAATAAAGGTCAAACCATTAGTAAAATGTAGATAATAAAATTTTTTTAATTAAATATAATTACTAAAAATAAAAATTAAAACTCAAAACAGGGTAATGAAGGTGCCTAAAGGAGACTTATTTCAAAGAATTGGTAGGAATTTGTAATTATTTATAGAAAAGAGCTTCAAGGAACTTCAAGCTCAAATGAAACCATGCTAAGAGGTTATAAACGAGATACTATTTAAAAAACAAAACAAAAAAATCCTCAAGTTTTTTAAGAAAGTTATTTTTAACATAATAGTTCAAATAAAAAATTTCAAAGCTGACAGAAAAAGGGCAATAAAAAAATACCATGGACGCTTAGAACATTTGTGAACCAGTGTGAAAAAGTGAAAAGATTAAAAAACTCTTACAGGTTCTTCAGCATAAGAAAGTACTCATATGTTTGCTGAATAATTAAAGGGTTGTAAAGCTAAAACTGTCTGAATATTTCTACTTCACTAAATTAACAAATGTCTTAATTAAAAGTTTACAGTCAATCTACAACTTCATTAAGGTAACAGTAATATTCATGACTTCCAGGCCTACATTACCACACAGATTCCTACTTTCTGATACAAAACAAAACAAAAAGTTAGCCATAATAATGAGGTTACTAAAAAAAAAAAAAAAAGACAAAAAAATGAGGGAAAGGATCTATGTAAATTCTATGTTTTAGAATTAAAGAAATAAATTATTTCTATACTTAAATTGTAATGGGATTTTAGGACTATAGGGAAATTAAAGGCCTAGAATACTGACATAAATACACCTAAGTGCACAAAAAAATACATTTACACCGACCCTAGGATATGTAAACCACCTGCAGCAAAGTAAACCTATAACAAATAAAACCAAACTACTCCAAATTTATACCCCAAAAAAACAAAAATAGCAAGATCTGAAAACCAAAACCAACTTCAATATATCTACCATAGTATACTAACAAAGTGTCCTTCCTAAAAGCTGTAAAAAAATTCTATCTACTACAATTATATATAAGGAGAGGGGGAATTTTGTAACACTACCCAGATGTTATCCAGACCTCTTAATGGAGTACTGAACTAGAGTTGTTCAGTAACTTCTCAGTGACCTGATAATTTTATATTTTATTAACCCTTAACACTACACTTCTAGGCTATAGAGAAGGAGCCTTAAGTTGTAACTAAAAATAGAATCCTTGTCAAGATAACCAGTATTCACCCAAAAATATAACCACAGAAAAATCTGCCTTTTTACTAGAGACCTTTCTTTAGTAATTACATCACTAATGAAAAGATCCACTTTGGGACAGAAGGAAGGACATGAAGAGTACATAAATCTTGTGGAATAAAACACTCTGCAAGGCAAGGCTAGGTAGGATATATACAGAACTGTAGTGGAAAGCAGGAGGCTAACAGATGACCTTTGTAGATGGTCATTAAGAGGAAAAGAAAAAGGATACAGAAGAACTGGAGGGCAGACTGTCCAGGAACAAAGGAAACCACTGAAGCCTTCCTATTTAAATGGCTTCTCACCACCAGATTTCAAGCCAATATGTTACATTATGGATTCAAGTTTTTAGAGACTAGCCTGAGAAGTTTTTTAAGAGAGAAATGTGTCCTTAGGTCTAGAGAGTCAACAGTTAAAATGATTTTTTTTTTAAGCTGTGTTAAGACAGATTGTATGTTTAAGTCCTATTTTACCTAGCATTTAATGAATATTGTTTTCGAAATATCATAATGTGAATAAAAATAAACGAAGAAATCCAGGGTCTGCATTTACTCACGGAGCAGAAGTAAGATGATTATGTACACTCCGACTTTCCTTAAAAAGCATTCTGGAAAAATTTAAAAAAAAAAGTTATTTTCCATAGCAGACAATAACAGGATAATCATTTTGTCATTTTAATCATTTGATACTCAATAGGCTACTACTTGCTATTTACCAAATAAAGACTTACAATGGTACAGTAAATTCAATAACCTATATTACGCAAAATTTTATATTACCTCTTTATTTAAATATTTTAACAGATTTCTGTTGATTTAAGATGAACACTTTAGGATGACAGGTTGAGACAACCAGGCCTATTGATTTTAACATTCTATATTTAACTCTTTAAACTGAGCTACCCTTAGTTTTTGAGATACCACTCTACACTGACTATATTTTCAATAGAACTAAGGCTGTGCCTCTTTTTTTGCAGTCTAAATCTTGTATTCAGTTACTTATCTTCAAGATATCCATATAAAGTCCCCCTCCCAAAGTTCATAACCTTCTTCCCCCCTCCATTTTTCTCTATTAGGAAGATTTAGGTGCAAAAAACAAAAAGTGGTCAGTTAAAGAGAGTCACTTTTATGTGTATCTCTATGTCCATATGACATTTTTCTTTTAAGTGAGTGAAGCTTTCAGAGTAGGCATCATCTGAGATGACTTACAGAATGTTAAACACACTAGGTTCTTAGGAAAATGAATGTAATGTGTGTGTATATATGTGTCTTTAACAACGGCAATAAGAGAGTAAAATAAAATCTAGGATGTCACATTTCTTACCTTGCCTGCATCCAGCCCTTAGGCCACAATGGTTTCACCTCTGTCTCCATAAAGGATTTAAGATAATCCTCAGCAGACTGGCTTTTATTTGGCTCTAACTCATAGCATCCCAATTTGATCTCAACAAGGTTACATAACAAAGTTCTAAACAGATTAAAAATATATATTTATATATAAATCTGACTGCAAATTGTAGAAAATTAAGCTTGAAACAGATTTTTTTTAAAGCACACAAATCTGACAGCAATAATAAAGAATATTATCTGAAGAATTCAGAAGATGACATGAAGATAAATAATTTCTAACATACATCATTCAGTGCACTATAGCCAAATCCCCAGTATGAGATAATTCCCTTTGGTACCTTTAATCCAGGCACCAAAGTTTAAAAGGAGTAGTCCTACAACTAAACCCTCTACTCGGAGTACAGAAATACTGGTAAGAAAGATGATGCGTTACACAAACATACTGAGTACTTCACCTCTCAAACCAGTATAATTTACTCAATAATAAGATTGGTTTATGAAAAGTACTATATGAAAATAAAAGTGATAGAACTGTATGGATATTAGAACCAAATTAATTTCTCTTGAATAAAATTTTCCTACACACTAACTTTTGGTTGCTTCTAATCGAATTTTCCATTTACTACAGAGTCTTTTTTAATGAGAAACCGTAAACACTGTACTTCTGCATTATCTATTTGGTTGAAAATGAAGGTTTTCGTTAAACCTTACCTAATAGTGTCATCCCAGTGGAATTTCTTCCTTGGTCCTATGACACGTTTCCCTGGTTTCTCCTCGTCATCTTCCTCGGACCCATTTTTTTCTCGTTCTTCATCTGTCTGAAACCTAAAAATGGAAAACATTTTATGCAGTAAAGTTTTAACCCAACATTGCTATAATATGTTCCTTGGATACTTGTTGAATTGCTTCAAAGACAGGGTAAATAAGGAATTTAACTTTCCACATAATACTTTGAATTTGAAGTGCATTATATAGCACTCTGGTAAATAAGATCTTCAAATTCTAATATAAAGGCATGAACACTTACTTATCTTTTGTATCCAACTGCAACCAGTCAAGTAGGTCAACCTGTGAAATGTCTTACCGGTGTCAGCTTTAGCTTTGATCACACACATACACAACATCAAAAGATCTTTTGCCTTTTACCCCAAAGCAACTGAGTGGGAAGTGATTTACCATTTAGAAAATATTCAATTATACCACTCTAGTGGTTTAGGTGGATTTCTACCTAAGACCAATCCCTAACAGCAACAAGTATTTCTCAAGTGCAAAAGCCAGTCCAAATAGAAGAGGTACATACTTGGCACACTTAGCCTGATTACGAGCCTGGCAGTCCTCCTGGTATTTGAATAGCTGTTCAGGCATGACATTGCTGACAGCCAGTTTCAGCTTTTGCAGAGGTTCTCTTAAACGATCATCCTGAGGGAAAAAAAACTAAAAGTTTTTTCAAGCATATTTACATAGCCTATTTTGTAAGCAGATCCTCAAAAGATGAAATCTGAGTTTTAGATATTGATCACACAATTGAAATGTTAGCATACTCAAATACAGACATTTTTTCTACAACGCTGACTTTTCATAATGTACATTAGATATAAAATTAGGATAACCATACTTCTCAGACAGCCAAACAGAGTCCCAGTTTTTGCCTGTTCAGTTCAGTTCAGTTGCTCAGTCGTGTCCAACTCTTTGCGACCCCATAAACCGCAGCACACCAGGCCTCCCTGTCCATCACCAACTCCCAGAGTCCACCCAAACTCATGTCCACTGAGTCGATGCCATTCAACCATCTCATCCTCTGTCGTCCCCTTCTCCTCCTGCCCCTAATCTTTCCCAGCATGAGGGTCTTTTCCAATGAGTCAGCTTATCGCATCAGGTGGCCAAAGTATTCGAGTTTCAGCTTCAACATCAGTCTTTCCAATGAACACCCAGGACTGATCTCCCTTACGATGGACTGGTTGGATTTCCTTGCAGTCCAAGGGACTCTCAAGAGTCTCCTCCAACACCACAGTTTAAAAGCATCAATTCTTTGACGCCCAACTTTCTTTATAGTCCAACTCTCACATCCATACATGACCACTGGAAAAACCATAGCCTTGACTACACGGACCTTTGTTGGCAAAGTAATGTTTCTGCTTTGTAATACGCTGTCTAGGTTGGTCATAACTTTCCTTCCATTTGCCTGTTGCCTCAGCATAATTAATAGTGTTCAATTACATTCTTAAAAATACTCCATGTTTGGGCAGTAAATTATACGGACACTTTAACAGTAATAAAATGATTAAATAGAGACCAAAATCTAATAAAAATAAAACACAAATATTACTAACAAGCATTTTACTTATTTCATGCATACTAATTAACACTGCAGCACACATGACAGTGTTTGCTATAAAATACCATTCTTAAAAATGCAAATCCAGTATCATGGTTTCTTGATGATCTTAAGAATTATATAGTTGAGACTATCTGCCTGGGAAAACGTCAAGTATCCATCAACAGTTAAACAAATAACTGAAATATATTCATATAATGGAACATTGTACACACATCAGTAAAAATAAGAGTCCCACTACACGTAAAGACAGATAAACCTGAAATGCATAATGTTGAGTGTAAATTAGCAAGCTGAAGAAGAAAACAGACACTCTTTCTCCATTTATATGAAGGTCAAAAACATGCAAACCACATAATATGTTTAGGGATACAAAGGTACATAATTATACCACATGAAGAAAAGCAAGGGTTAGATAAATGTCTTCTTCCATAGCTAACACTCCACAGTCCAGGAAATCTGCGACCTCGAATAAATTTCATTTGTTCATTAACCTGCTTGAACTGAGAAAGAATTGAATTGTTTCTCAATTCAAAAGAACCATTTTATTAATGGAAGTATACAACCTGTAACACAGAATTCCATGCCAAAAGCAGAATTAGGGTCGAAAGGAGGGAAAGGACTTGGATCTGGCCCAGCGTATGGAAGAACTTCCTGATATTGTAATGAAACACTTAGAGGGGTTGTAGTGGAAAAGAACCTAGCAAAACACAGATGATCACAATGAATAACCTTTGAGTTTACATGCAACCCTGTGATTCTTTCCACTGGTCTTCATACCTGTGTGAGTGAGTATATCTATACAGGTCCATTTCAGGAATAAGAAAATTGAGTGACACATGTCAGATTATTTGTTGAGGATAAAGTTGTGTCACCTGTGGAATGAAGTTATTTACCTCATCCAGGAAGCATCAGAAAACATTATTCTCACTGAAACTTACCGATTGTTGAAAAGCAATTGTATCCCAGGCCTTAAAAAGAACATTCTATGCTTATTAAATATATATACTATGACTATAAAGCAATTAATATGCAAAAGCAGCAAACAGAAACCAGTCTCCTTACAGGTTCTAAAACCCCAGATGCAGTTGTTATTGTTCCTCCTCTTACCTGGACATTGAGATGTAACTTCTTCAGACGTTTTACCAGTGTTTCTTTATTGCATGGCACGAAAGCTTCAAGGTGGGAGTAGACACCACTACGAATGACAGGGCCTAGTTCCTGCAGCTGTAACTCAATGCTGACCAAAAACAATAACAAATATGTAGCAGAGAATTTCTTTTAGGTAGTAACAAACAGGCAAGGAGACAGAGGCAGATTCTTTTCTCATTTTATACTTCCCTGATTTCCCAGACAGCATTGTTCAAGTAAAAAAACAAAAAAACCAACATAAATAACAATGCTATAAAAAATTTTCAATGAATCTAGTTTAAGAGTAGAATTTATAACCCTAAACAAGATAGCAAATAATTTGCTTTCCTTTTTTAAATTGAAATATAGCCATTTACGATATTGTGTTAGTTTCAGTTATACAGGAAAGTGATTTAGTTTTATATATATACTTTTTCAGATTCTTTTCAACTATAGGTTATTATGAGATATTTAATATAGTCTCCTGTGCTATACAGTATCTTTATCTATTTTATATATCACTTCATGTTAGTCACTCAGCTGTGTCTGACTCTTTGCAACTCCATGGACTGTAACCTGCCAGGCAAAGAATTCTCCTTGGGACTATAGCCAGCAAGGCATGGAATTCTCCAGGCAAGAATACCGGAGTAGACAGCCATTCCTTTCTCCAAGAGATCGTCCCAACCCAGTGACTGAACCCAGGTCTCCTGCACTGCAAGCATATTCTCTACCATACAGCAGTGTGTATCTGTTAACCCCTAAATTCCTGGAAATTCTCTGGTAGTCCAGTGGTTAGAGCTCCATGCTTCCATTGCAGGGGGCAAAAGTTTGACCCCTGGTTGGGACCCTAACATCCCGCAAGCCACGCAACATGGCCAGAAAAAAAGTCCTTAACTCCTAATTTACTCCCCTTCCGTGCAAATAATTTTTTGGGGGGTCTTTTACTTTTAATTGGAGAATAACTGCTTTACAACATTATGTTGGTTTCTGCTGTACAACACCACCACATGAATCAGCTATAACCAGATAATTTCCTAATGACAGGGATAAAGTCTCCATTTTTGCATAAAGCACAGGAACTCCACTATTAACCAAAAACTCATTTCATCAAAGAGATTTCATAATTCCCCTCACCACCCTGCAGCCGCTATACTAGAGTTACAATTTCTGTAAGTTCTCAGAGTAAATTTTCCTTAAAGGTGTTTGAAAAAATTATAGATTCAGAAGAGGCTACACACACAGATCATTTTATCCACCTTTTATTGGCCTTATTGTGCCTCCACTGCACAAACTAGGTATTTATTAGTTTATTCAATATATTCTAATTCTCCAGTTCCTAAAGGTTATTTAGCCAAATAGTTGCTTAAAAAAAAAAAAAAAAGATTTTGTAACAGCCACCATATTCTTAGCAGGACAGGTCTATAATAAATAGTTGAGGTTTCTTTAAGATGGAAGACATTATATCTGGCAGCTGCTACTGTAGAAAGGTGAGAACAGATTTTAATTTGAAGGCCAAGACCAAACTGGGGCCCTTGGTAGCAAATTATGTCCAAATCATCATGTTCTTCTATAGAAGGTGCTGACAGACTTAAATACTTTCACAAATGTAGGTGCATCCAAAGATTCAATTAACAGCTTTTGGAGAAAAAAAGAAACCAGAATCCCTGCCAGATCAAATGTACCTAACACTTAAAATATACACTGCAATTTCAGAAACAATGAAATGTGGAAAACTAACTATACGCCTTAAAATCGACAGTATAAAATTTTCAGTATTAGAGAAGCCAACCCAATAAAGAAATAAACGAACAAAAGTTTAAGACCTACTAGAGCCAGAGGGTCAAATGCAGAGGAGGTACATATGGAAGATAATCACTATGGTCATGAGTTCTGTGTATAAACATTTGGTTAAATAATGTGGTTAGAACGTATTAAAAGTCTAGACTCTGAGTAGGAGGCATTTTAGGCTTGTCCCATCATAAAAGGTTAGTTAAAGCTGAAAATAAAATAGAAACTTCAAATAGTAAGAGATTCCAAGTAAGAACAGATTAAATCAATGACCTACTTATAAAAATTAGTGGTTTCCAAAGAGGGGGTAACTCAGAAAGCACTGACTCTGCTCCCAAGCCCCTATTAGGCAAAAATTAGAGAAAAGGATTAACCCTAGAGGTTTCTGACTGTATTGGTCTATCCCAAATATACAAATTCGTATCTGAGAGCAGTTTAAGTACACATCCCTCAAATATATACTTTAATATTTTTTTCTAAGAATTCCAATCTTTTAGTATATGCTGCTGCTAAGTCACCTCAGTCGTGTCCAACTCTGTGCGACCCCATAGACGGCAGCCCACCAGGCTCCCCCGTCCCTAGGATTCTCTAGGCAAGAACACTGGAGTGGGTTGCCATTTCCTTCTCCAATGCAGGAAAGTGAAAAGTGAAAGTGAAGTCGCTCAGTCATGTCCGACTCTTAGCGACCCCATGGACTGCAGCCCACCAGGCTCCTCCATCCATGGGATTTTCCAGGCAAGAGTACTGGAGTTGGGGTGCCATTGCCTTCTCTGCTTTTAGTATATGGGGATGACTAAAATTTATCTGAAAAAATTCATGGAATTACTACCCCAAATAATCGTGTATCATATGCCCTTAGACAATCAACTCAGTACAGAGAAATAAGGGATTGTTTGTTCAGGAAAGTGTAAGAAGACAAGAGAGCATAAGAAAGTTACTAAAAGGGAAAAAAATTCAAAGCCTGAACACTAAGGCTTGTAGAATTACAGGCACACTCTCTGTCACAGTAAAAAGACCTAATCTAGTAAACTTGGGCTATTAGGTAAAAAGAAAAAGAGCCAGTTAGATCCCTGATCCTGGAATCTGGGGCAGCTCTGATGATTAATGGTTACACAGGTTGTTGAATCTAAGGTTTAGAGGAGAGCTAGGTAAAAGGAGGTGGCACTGACAGGAAGCATTTGCAAGCAAACTGAGTAAATCTGAAAACCCCTGGCTAAAATAAATAATAGGAACAAGAAATTCCTCTGTCTCCATGCTAGCAGCATACTAGGTTATGTGTTTTATGAGTCCATGGGACCAAAATGATTTTTTTAAGTACTTCAGGAAAAAGAGAGAATGTATTAATTAAAATAGTTATCAAAACCAGTAAACCAACTCATCCTTTATATCTCATGAGAAACTATCTCCATTATACATTTAAAAGACAGGAATCACAGTATTGGAAACATTGCCTCATTTCTGTATATATGATGCTACTAAACCACCAAAAGTAGGCATACATTATTTTCATCAGAAAGGAATTTACTGCTTTCCCCAGGACCACTTCTCTTTTGCCCATTCCTGCCTGTAGCCAATTATATACTCAATTTTTGGAACCATGGTCAAAATTTATAAGCCAATAGGTTTATAAATACAGCTTATTTGACCACAATCTTAGAACCTGCAATTTCATTAACATCAAATTCTACCTAAGGGTGAAGATTATCACTAATTTAAATACTGTTTGCATCATACAGCAGCTTTTACCCTTTCCTTTCCAACTGAACATCTGTCTTCTCTACACTGCTCCACTCTATCCCATAACAATGATTCTTCGTTAAACCATACTTTCCATTTGGATATAAAATGTTTGTGTGAATTTTAATGTAAACAATCAGAGATGTCTCAAAAAGATATCTTCACATAACATGACAAAGAATGCATTTAAAAGTAGGATTACATTCAACCCATACAGTGGTCACTTGCTCTGGCGGTTTTCACATTGGAAGCTTTGATTATACTAAGGGGTCACTGTACACAGACACATAGTTTTGCTAAGAAACTTTATCACACATGTCGTGAGGCCAAAAGGAAAGAGCTAAGGCCTGAGACTAACCAAGCAAGCAGCATCTGCACCTCAAAGGTCTACAATATTTCTCAAAGAATTCTTACAGTTTTTTAATCAAAGAAGAAAATTACTTACTCCAGAAGAATATTATTCATATCCTGTGTAAAGAATTTTTTCCTTCCTTCTTCATCAAAAAGTTTGGCAGCCTACAGAAACACAAGATTGTCAATATAATTCTCAATAAACACATTTGTTTCCATATCTATTTACTTTAGAATAAGCTCCTTGAGGGCAGGGCTAGAATTAGTTTCACTTCACATCCCAGCTATTACCTGGCATGACAGGCAATTAAAGGGTGCTGAAACAAAATTTAGCATACATAACATTCTTTCCTAATTTTATGTCTGTATTTCATTTTTCTGAATTTTCCCAAATTCAATAAGTTTTACATATAAGATTTTTTAGTGCTATGGGTGTCTTGTGTATTTTGAATATCTGTTAGTTTTATTAATTCTTTCTGTTATCTCTAAGATAACAGAAAGCAGCTGTCTCACTTTTTACTAGACAATACTGTCTAACAATATGTCTGATATTCTATATACTGTACACATTACCATGTGTAATCTTCGTTACAGCCAATGACACTGGCATTATAGCTCCCATTTTACAAACAAGGAACCTAAATCTTACAGAAATGACGTAATATGCCCCCAAATCACACTGCTAGTAAGTGGTGGATCCAAGACTCAGACCAGAAGCTTTCTGACTTCAACTGTATAACACTGTGACTCTATACAAAGATACTCAGCTTCTGCAGCCGGTCTGTGAAGTGAAAGTCACTCAGTCATGTCCGACTCTTTGTGACCCCATGGACTATACAGTCCATGGAATTCTCCAGGCTTGAATACTGGAGTGGGTAACCTTTACCTTCTCCAGGGCATCTTCCCAAGCCAGGGATTGAACCAAGATCTCCCCTATTGCAGGCGGATTCTTTACCATCTGAGCCACAAGGGAAGCCCCGCAGCCAGTCTGGGTTCCACTTAATTACTAACAATGAAAAAACTGGCCACGGTCATTACCAAGGAATAAATGAAAATCAATTCAACAAGGATAAGAATGATATTTTCATCACTGTGTCTCTTAACCAGTTTACCAGAAACAAAGAGTATGCAAACCAATACACTACCATAAGTAAAATTTACTGGGGAAATCACAAAAGACAGTTTATCTTAAGACACCCAAGATGTAAAACATCCTGATCCAATAATCTGAGCAAGAAATATGCTGACTCTGTCAACTTTGTTGATAATTTTACACTGTTTGACGACCTCAAATGCTATAAATAGATGAAGACAATTTGGGGGATGTGCCTCAGCATTTCTTAGAAAGGAGGAAGACTGGGTATGTGTAGGGAGAAGAAATATAGAAAGAAAGCCAGAATGAAAACTAAACTTTCCAGAGGCTGAACAGTGGAAGAATGTTACAAAGTGAGAAAAGAGCTACAAGAAGAAAGTCCTTATCAGACAGAGGTGAGCACTGCAGGCAATGATGAATCCTTACTTTCTGAGGAAAAAAACTATGTCCTATTTGAAAGAGAAAAATATGGAGAATTTACAGATACTAGCAAATGAAATTAACCTTCTTACTGATCACTTCCTAAGAGGTTAGGAAGTAGGTGTTTCAGTCCTGCCATGGCTACTACAGAGAGTTTTAGTATATGAGATATGACAGCACCTGACAAAACTGAAGCACACTCACTGCTAATCAGTTTTGTTTATTCAGTGGGAAAGAATGGCACACAACACAGTGGGCAGAGTGCAAGTTATATAAAGCTTGATGGGCCTCCCTTTCAATTCTGACTTTGCATCACAGCTTAGCCACTTCCACTCAGGGCACTGTCTCCTCAACAGTAAGTGGGCTCCTGTGAAGTTGTGGGTCCCAGGAGCACTACACTCAGTGGACAGTATAGTTATTTGCTAATAACTATTTGCTATTTCTTAATAATAATAGCTGTTATTATTAATTACATGTTGAAAAACCTGGATTACATCCCTAGCACTTTTATATTTAAACCATCAAAGAAACTAAAGATTTTAGGAGCCATATGGGATAGGAAAAAGCACATACCTTGGAGTCAGGTGAACCCTTGTGTTTAAATTAGGGCTCCACCACTTACTAGTTGTGGGACCTGACCAAGCTACTTAATCTACCTCCACTTAAGTTTGTTAACTATAAAAAGGAAATAATACCTGTACTTCATACACTGGTTAAGAAGATTAAATAAAAAAACTATATGATGATAAGCACAGAAAATAGCAAGAGTGAAAAACAAAAGAGGGGGAGGGAATAAAACAGAATATAAAAGAAAATGACAGAATAAAGATTATGTCATTATCATTGTAACAGCTGTAGGTAAGATAAAATCTTAATGAGAATCTTAAACAAATGAACTCAAAAAAGAGCTAAAATGAAGGGAAATGATGGGAAAAGCTATTCCATGCAAAAATAAAGAGAAAGGAATCCACAGTAAAATCAGACAATACTGAATTTGCGGTAAGAGACATTAATAGCACAGACAGGGCCATCTTCAAATGATACACATCACAACAGAGACCTAGCCAGCAAGAACCATATGGGCCAACAAATAAACACAGCATAGACATAAAGCAAAAATTACAGTAATACAAGCCATAAACTAAAAAACACTGGCAATGAGATACTTGAACACACTTCTGTAAGTCCTGAACTAACAAATTACCTTAAAATAAGTAAAAATTTTAGGGAATTTAATAAGCGATGAGCTCAGAAGAAATGCTAAAGAACAAAAAATAGAAAAAAAATAAAATTGATAATTAAAACCATGAGTCACCTGTTGGAAAAATTAGATAGATCTCTTGCTCCCCTAATCAGATACTTAAAATCTAGAAAGAGTTAAGAGAAATAAATACAACATGGGGATGATTAATAAATTTACAATGTGATTTAAACGGCTACTATAACCTTAGAAGAAACAAGTTATAGAATATACTTCTGTTAACAATTATTTTTTATTATTTAATAATTTTTAATAATCACAATAATTATTTTTAATAACAACATATTTGCAAATGCATGAAATAAAATCCAGAAAAATAAGTAGTTTAACTTATTTTTAAATTAAAATTTAAATATAAATTTTGGGTTGTCCCATACTAGAGGTGGAAAATGTCTGATTATCGGGCATGTTTCCCTCCCTAAGTGAAAAATACAACTTATATTGAATATATAACTTCTGTAATCAGGGGGAAAAAAAAAGAGGACTAAAAACATGGCATGGGTTTAGACAAACATGCCAAAGGAGTAACAAAAGGGGGGGGGCATTTTAAGCTATGTTTGGAACATTTTAAGTCAAAATAATATCTCCCTGAGATTAAAGGAAAAAGTGTACTCACATACCTGAACCTGCAGCTAAACAAAGATTATGTATCCAAGTCAATCGGCAGAGGAATCCACTGTGAAATGCTAAAAGCTCAACTCTTAAAAGTTTGTCTAGTGAGAACACAATGTGTGCTTACTAAAGCTGATTAGTGGGTCAGGACTAGCTGGTAAAATCAACTGTAGAATAACTAGTCAACAAAGTTGGACCAAGTTCAGGTACAGTTATTTGTTCCTACCTTCCCTGTATTTTCTTTACCAGGCTATGTAAGCCAATAAAAATTATATTTATGAAAATTATACAGAAAAATAAGATGAAGTGAGGTAATAAAACAGTGAACTGTATCCATGTCATGTGTGCATTTGTGTTCAATCACTTCCGACTCTTTGCAATGCCCTGGACTGTAGCCCACCAGGTGCCCCTGTCTATGGTATTTTCCAGGCAAGAATACTGGAGTGGGTTGCCATTCTCATGTTATAACTATACTTAAAAAGCCTATGCACAGATCCAATGCTTAAAAGGAAATATAGAAAATAAAGTTACTTAAAAGTATGTTAGGATTACAGGTTATTATTTTTGCTTGAAAATAAGTATTTATTGCTATGTTTATGCAGTAAATAAAAAACAAGAGAATTATCCCACTTACTACACGGAGGTCTTCAATACGTTTTTCAAGGAGGACAGGCAGACCCTCTGGGAGTGTAGGTACCACCTTGGGCATAACTTGAGAGGCATAGGTTGGCTGGGTGGTGTTTCCATTCTCTCCCCCTGACTCCGAGAGGGGGCTACCATTAGAAGCAGCATCCAGTAATCTGTCAAAGTCGAAATCATCTAGCATCTCTAGGGCATTTTCAGCTTCCTGAAATAGTTCATGTTCGTTTGTGCTAACAAAGATGGGGAGGTCCGGATCAGCACTGGTCAGATTCAGGTCTGAGACATCATTTCCCAACGCTACAGCAGCAGAGGGGGGTTTATTCAGAGAGGAGGTTGAGAAGTTCAGTGGGGTTTTAGGGTTAGATTCCTTCTTTAATGCATCCTTCTCTTTCTGAAATTTTCTTATCATGGCAGCTAGAGAAAGAGAATCTTTATAACGTTTCTTCTTTTTTTCAGATTTGTGTGAATTTAGAGCCATAACTCTGTGAAGAAAATAGTGATCAGTTAGGCTATGTATGATTTCATAGGTTAAAACCTCATGGAAATAAGGAGGCATAGAGTTAAAGTAACATCATCTTCATCATCTGGACTGTCATTTATGAAAGGCAGATGGGTAAATGGCCATTAGAGTGAATAAAATGAAGGGGATAAAGTCAACAGAAATAAACAACACTGAATAGAGCTCTGGTTTATTAAGTACACAAAGTTAGGGAAGTCCCTCTGGTCTAGTGGTTAGGACTCTGCGCTTTCACTGCCAAGGGTGCAGGTTTGATCCCTTGTCAGGGAATTGAGATCCTGCAAGTCAAAAAAAAAAAAAAAAAGTAAAGTATATGAACTTAAACTTCTACACCTTTTGGAATGTTCTTTCTTTGCCACATCTATAAAGTAGTCACCTAAAGAATTAATGAAGTAAAGAATTGCACTTTTGCTGAAAACAGAGCTGACTTTAATCACAACCAGAGAAGCCTACATAGTATACCTTCAAACTGGTACCCCAGGTGGTTCGTGCTACAAACTGCCAAAGGAATGCAAAATCCTCTGTGTCAATCTGTGAGCCTTCATTCATCACCATGTCATCTATCCAGATCTCATTCTGTCTGCTACTACCTTCTGATACTTCTTCACTTTCCATTCTCTCCGAGGGTGTCGGATAGATACATGTAATTTTCAGTGACAACTTTCTCTCTGTGGGGATTATAAGGCAAGGGTGGTCTTGGTTTAGCCATCAGTTTCTCTAAAAAATCTTTTCTAATTTCATTGGCTTATATGCTTCTATGGGCACTACAGAAACTAAAAATGATGGTTAGTGCTTTGAAGGTAGGCCAGTGTTTCATTTCATACTATTATATATCCAAAACCCAGACAGTGTCTGGTATGCAGGAAGTGTGTTTGTCACTCAGTCGTGTCCGACTCTTTTGTGACCCCACCGACTGTAGCCTGCCTGGCTCCTGTGTCCATGGGATTTCCCAGGCAAGAATACTGGAGTGGGTTGCCACTTCCTCCTGCAGGAGATCTTCCTGACCCAGGGACTGAACCTGTGTCTCCTGCATTGGCAGGTGGATTCTTTACCACTGCGCCACCTGAGGGGCTAAATATGTTCTTATATTAACTCTTGGGATTTTGAGAGTCCCAAATTCAGATGTACCTCTTCCTCTGCTAAGGAGGGGAGAAAAATCCAGCCTCTCACAAGTTTTTGTCCCTGGGCTCTATTTAAAAAAGCCATAGAGAAGTAGGGACAACTGGTAGTTTCATAATTGCAAGGTACATTTTATTCTTATGACTTTTTATTCCATTTCTCTCCCTCGCTCTCTTTTTTTTTTTTTTTCTTGTGGCTGTGCCTCTCGATGTACAGGATCTTAGTTTCTAACCAGAGATTGCATCCAGGCCCTGGCAGTGAAAGCACCAAGTCCTAACCACTGGACTGCCAAGGAATTCCCTCTTATGACTTGTGACCAGCATTTAGAATAGCTAAATAAAATGAGTGACTTTTAAAAAAATATTAAAACGACCATCAATCATTAACACAAAGACTACTGCCAATTCTCAGACCCCGGGTATTTGTTTTAGTGCAAAAAATTAAGAAAACGTGTTCCATTTTTCAAACTGGTTCTTGTTGATAAAATGTTGTAATGAGCAAAATACTTCATGAACAAATATGTAAATCTGATCTAAAACACCTAAAGTCTCTAAGATGACTGCTACTTAATAATAAATACTAAAATATAAGTTAATAGGTCACTGACATTTATAAATACTGTATTAAATTAGATCCAGCTAAGTTGAACTAATTAATGTTAAATATATCTTTCTAAAAAAGAGTGCTTGTCATGCTACAATACTAGTTCCCTCATTACGTCTATTTTCACTTACCCCAGTTGTTTGGGTACTTTTTTTCTTGGCTTCTTCTCCTTTTCCCCTTCCTCTTTCCGCTTCCTCTTCTTCATCTCAATATCATCTTCTTTTATTTTGGGAATCTATAAAATGATAAAGTACATCACTTACCTAAGTATTACTGCTTTACTCTTTGATGGTATCAATCCAGCATCCAGGGAAAATGGTTTTACTCAAATTTAGGGGTGCATTAGAATTACTTATTAAAAATGCAAATTCTTTGGGTCCATGAGAATTCCCAAACCTTGGTTTTGGTTATCTGGGGGAGAGCCTTTTAATCTGCATTTTTAACAAACATTTTGATAATTCTGGTGAAAATATGTCTTTGGCTCACATTTCAGGAAACATCTAAAGACATTTTAGTCATTTCTTAAATACAATATATATATTCTATAAAATTTGCTTTACATCGTAGAACAAGCAACTGCTAAACCAGTCATTTCCATATTAAGTCTTAAGCTATCCTAGAACCACAACCTTATCCAGAAATAGTGGATTATTAGACTAGATATGGAGAGAGAAGTTTTAACAGAAAATATAACTTATTATGATATAAAAATATATTTCCCCATATTTATATAATTTTACTTTAAAGCATGTAATTAACTATAAATTCATTAAAAAATGATTAGCATTTTACTTTTCCTTATATTCACAGCTGTAAAGCACAAGTAAAATTCAAAAACCACATCTTTTTAATTGAATCCTCTCATTGCTGTTGAAGTATTGGATAAACTCACTTTGGGTGGCTTGTGCTTTTGGTTGTCTGTGGTATCGTCTTCTTCAGTATCTGAAGCTTGGCGAAACTGGAGAGTGCCAGTATTTATATAAAAGCCTCCATATTTTGTTGTTAGAGAAGCAGGAACTAATTCGTCATACTAGATTGAAAAAAATTTTTCAGATGTATCTTACTATCTTTAATTCTATAAATACGTCAAAGAAATTCAATCCTGTCAGCATCTTCCTTACATCTTAACTACAAAACTAACTGCAATGAAGATGTCTGTGAATAAACTTAGAAAAAGTTAGTATCTGGAACAGAAATGAGCTCTGATCATCATTCAGTATTTGTCAAAAAAAGAAACTTCTCAAACACTGAAGCTAATTCTAAATATATTGTCTGCTGAGAAAAACTTAACAATCACTGCTATTCTTAATGACAAATGGTTCTGCTCAGAAATCAAAACAAGTTAAAAAAGACTAATGGCCAGACGACAAATGAACTTCATTTCTTACCAATATTGGTATTAATATATAATTTTATTCATAGATAGATTGTAAAAATTAAAGGTTATTTCTTCTGCCTTAGTTCTAAGCTTTTAAGTAAGGAATATTTTTTAAATATATAAAACAAAAATAAGTTTTAAAGGGAAGTAGAAAAAGAACTGTCCTGTTCAGTAAGCATACACTGAGAATCCAGGTACTGCTTTGAAAAAAAGATTCAAATTGTATAAATCAATATGAAGATCTGGTCTAGAATATCACAGTAAGCTGATGTCCTCTAAGCTTCAATTTTTTAAAATTTTATGTATGTATGTATTTATGGCTGCACTCGGTCTTTCGTTGCTACATGGGCTTTCTCTAGTTGTGGAAGTCTGGATTTCAAGGTTTATCTTATCTCACCTGAAGAAGAAAAAACAAGCATTAAATGGAAGGTCAATCTTAAGTAAATGAAGGTGTTCATGGCAAAAGAGAAAAAAAGGAACTACTTGTCTAACAGAAGCAAGATACCTGCTACCTGAGGTCCCCAGAACTCTACTTAAGGGTTCTCTTCATATTATATAATTAGTCTTTAAGAAAGTCGTATTTGTAAGGAAAATTTTTTCGCCACGGGCAAAAAATATACATAACATATTTGTTAAACATATTAAGGCTAAGTACAAAACTTGTGATTTTAAACTGTATCCTCTTAAGTTACATGGAGAATGGAGAAAGACTGTACATTTAATGATTTTGAACCAAAACTGAATGATGTTAGAAAAAGAAAAAAGGAATGCACTCCTTTCTTGTTGTTCCACTTGAGGGATTACTACAAAGACCTACAGCTAAGACCTTCTGATAGGGCCCAGTACTATCTGTAAGTAAAGGAGGGATGTGAGGAGTAAAGAATTAAAAGTGAAAAGATCAGACTTCCATGGTGGTTCAGTGGTTAGGAATCTCCACATTTATCTGGAGAAAAATATGATCCTAAAGAATATATGCACCCCAATGGTCACTGTAGTGCTGTTTACAAAAGCCAAGGCATTGAAACAACCTAAATGGCCAACAGAGGAATGGATAAAGAAGATGCGGTACAAATGAGAAGGCACTGCAATGGGAAGCCTATGCACTGCAACTAGAGAGGTGCCCCGGCTTGCTCCAAGTAGATAAAGCCCACGCATAGCAATGAAGACCCAGAGCAGACAAAAATAAATAAATTTTTTTAAAAAGTGAAAAGTCTCTGTAGTAATTATTTTGAAAATGTGTAATTGTGATAATATAAATACACCTGCACTTTTTGCTTACATAAACTTGTATAATGCTTTACAATTTTTAGCTTCCTCATATAAATTATTTCACTTGGTTCCCCTGATCCCCTTTTGAGGCAAGGAAGGCAAATATTACTCCCATTTTATAAGTGAAAACCAAATTCAGAGAGGTTAAGAACTTTGCCACAGTAACTGTATTGGTTTATGGCAGTGTCACTGACTTTTCCCAACCTCTCCATTATAGTAAGCAGCATCTCGCGTTAGAAACACACTCATCACCAGGCTACCGGACAATGTGGAGGTGCTCAGTGCCTATCTTCTGCAGTATTCTGCTGAGCTTTCCCTATCAAAACACTCTTCAGGAGAACAAACTCTTTATGGATATTTTATTTAGCCTTTTTTAAAAAATATAACCAGGTGGACTACAGTTGTGTTTGATAAACCTGGCAACCATACTAAAATGACACAACCAACGTGACAGAGCAAGGATTAATACACAGCTTCTACTGCACTGTGAGTTATAAACATGCCAAGCATTTTTTTTTTCTTGAAAGGTACAGGATATATTCTGGGGTTGTTTTTGTTAAGGTAACACTCGTTTATAACCTTACATAAGTTTCATGAGTATGTGACATTTCTACTTCTGCAATAATTTTAGCCTTTTAAGTACAATGTATTAAGAGGCAATGGATCACTGAACCTGCAAACCACACTTATTAGATCCTTTGCCAACAGAGATGCCTAGCTATTGTGACCCAGAATAAATCACTTCACATCAATACTTTGCAGCTGTAAAAAAGATTCAGTATTACTTACTTCACTAAGTTCTAGAGAAATTTAAAAGACATAACCTAAATAAAACCATTAATCATGTCTGGTATTATTTCAACAATAAAAAGATTTCCCTTGTTTTTTAAAAATTTGGCAGCATGCTTGTTAGACTAAAAATAATCTTCAAAAGCATTTATTTTCAGATATTACAGTAGTAAGTATTAATAGTACACAATTCTTAAAGTGAATCAGAACCAGATTATTTTTAATCCCTATTGAATAATATACAAACAGAGAAAGCCTACTAGTGGGAATTTCCTAGCAGTCCAGTTGTTATGACTCTGAACTTTCACTTCCAAGGGCCCAGGTTCAATTTCCAGTCAGGGAACTAAGATCCCATGAAGGTGACTCAAAGGGAAAAAAAAAAAGCCTATAGGCAATATACCCATTGAAAAAAAACAAGAAAATCATTTGGTTGGCTCATAAGTGTTTTATGTTTGAATCACTGAATTATTTCATGTAAAAATGAAATAATCTGTTAAAGAAAATGATGCAAAATTATTTTGCAAGTCAATAAACAACCTGTGCTTTAGTTCAATTTCCTCCTATAAAATAGGGACCAAAATTGTCCTATAAATGTCAGTAACTGTGTAAGTTATATATACATATATGTAACAAATATATATATATATATAACAACAACTTATACCTACAAAAGTTATCCTCATTTATTAAAGCAGTGGCTTGCAAATTTTCTTCACCAGCCCAAGTGGAAAATACACTACCCATCAAAACCCAGTGCATGTGTATAAACACACACACATAATAAAAACTGCATAACGTATCAGTGGATTACTATAACACCTCCTACTCTATTTCATTCTCTTTGAAAATGCTGGCCAGTCTTTAAATCGATACATAAAGAAATTACAGTTCACAAAAATCAGTTTGAAAAACACTTTTATTCAAATATTTGGAATGCTACAAAAGGAAAATACTAAAAATGCTCTTTATGAAAGGCTACATACCATGTGATTCTAACTGTATGACGCTGGAGAAGAGGCAAAACTATGAAGACAATAAAAAGATTAGTGGTTGCAAGTGTTAGGGAGGGATGAATAGGTAGAGGATTTTTTTTTAGGGCAGTGAAACTATCTTGTATGACAGTATAACAGTGGATACATGTCATTATACATTTGTTAAAATCCATAGAATGTACAACACCAAGAGTGAATCTGAGGTCAACTGTGGACTCTGGGTGATGATGTGTTGATGCAGATTTTCCCCCTGTGACTAGTATACCACTCTGGTGGGGGAACATTGATAATGGGGGAAGCAGTGCATGTTGTGAGGGCAAGGAGTATATGGGCAATTTCTGCACCTTCCATTCAATTTTCCTGTGAACCTCAAACTGCTCTAAAAAAATTAGGTTTACTAATTAAACTCAAACAAGGGCTCTGTATCAACTGGGGGCGGGGATGGGGAGGGACATGGGAGGGAAGTTCAAAAGGGAGGGGATATATGTATTCCTATTGCTGATTCATGTTGAGGTTTGACAGAAAACAACAAAATTCGGTAAAGCAATTATCCTTCAATAAAAAAAATTAATTAAAAAAATTTTAAATGCTATTTATGTAAGCCTGAGTACATGCAATATTCATTTATATATGGCCATGGCTGAGTTTCCTCTTGGGTTATTTAGAATTGAAAATCTACTTTACATAGAGTGTTAACATCAGTACCGTTGCTTTATACTTGCTTTATGCTTTTCGATGGGCCTCCCTGGTGGCACACTGGTAAAGAATCCACCTGCAGGAGCAGTAGGAGAGATGAGTTCGATCCCTGGGTTGGGAAAATCCCCTGGAGAAGGAAACGGCAAACCCCTCCAATATTCTTGCCTATGAAATCCTATGGATAGGGGAACGTGATGGGCTACACGGTCCATGGGATTGCAACAAGCTGGGCACAAATGAAGCGACTGAGCACCTACGCAGGCTTTGCAGCATGTCATTATCTTGAGTCTCAGAGTACATAATTCTGCTGGGCAAGTCAGTCGTAACAGAGAAAACTGGGTGATGCTAAAATAAAAGACTTGCTCCTGGTCCATAGTGAATTAGAAAACAAGTGGAGTCTAGAATCTAGGACTTTTGACTTCAATGTCAAATCAAGGTCAAAACTCTTTGAGACCATTCCATGCCCGAACCTACAAAAAGGCTGACAACCTTTTTGGTAACACAAAGTCCTCTCAACTCCAAAGGATACTGTCAACATTTTACTCCTACAGAGTAGGCTTGCAAACCAGTTTATGTCAGGAAACCAAAGTAACATAGGAGTATGACAGGGTATGTACGCCTCATGCTGGAAGTCCTTCCTATCACTTCCCTACCACTACACGCCTTGTCATCCGCTACACAACCAAGCACTGTAGTAACAGGAAAAAGAGGTACGAATTTGTGGGTAGTCCAATGGCCACCTTACTGTCACTTTCTGTATATTCTAAGCAGTCACTACACAGTGCAGGGGATATCATAATGCAGGGATTAGATTATTCCAGCACGCTGAGAAGAATGTAAGAACATACAACTTACCAACCCCTAAACATGACATGCCTTTATTTATTTGCTATGTGACCAATGCACTGTTGTAGTTGTGAAATGCTCTCCTGAATTCCTCTTCCTTTATAAGAGAAAGAAGATTCCAGGGGGAAAGCTGTAGGGCTTCATCAAAACAGACTGTGATGAAGGACAGCATTCAACTATCACCACTGTAGTAAGGACTGGCAGCAATAAAACCATGAAGCACAATTTCAAGGTATTTGCCAGATTAACTACAACCCAGCAGCCCCAATCTTCAAAATCTCATGGTTCTGATCTGGAAGGCGTTTCAAAACACACCTGCCCCTGGGAACGTCGATTAAAAACTCAAGATGGAAATACTCTCTGATCAATAAATCCCACTACTAGAAACTTAACCTATACATATAATTTTAACTATAATTATATTACATGCATACTCAAGTACACAAAGAGAAATGTATATTACTGATGGCTCAATTACTTATAAGCACATAAAACTGGAAACTTATTTTTTTCTTTGGCTACACCATGCAGCTTTTGGGATTTTAGTTTCCCAACCAAGGATCGAACCCAGGCTCCGACCAAGAAAGCACCGCATGCTAAGCAGTGGAATGCCAGGGAATTACCCAAACTGTAACTGATTTAGACATACATCAAAAGGGAATTAGTAAAAACACTTGCTGAAACATTTACTTTAACTTTGAATTCCACTACCCAAATAAACAAAGAAGTGCTATTATATTAAAGACAAATTACTCACAGCCTCTGAGTTATCAATAAACGGATCTGTCTCATCATAGCCAAAGCCTATATCGATTAAATCTTGTAGCCGATCCCTCCGGTGTTTACGGGGCTTCCCACCCTGTGAAGAACAGATATGTTAGACTGAATCAGTACTCATGTTGTTTCCATTAAATTATAAAATACCTGTCAGAAGAATCTGCAAATGACTTCTGTAAATAATACCCCTCAGGAGGTTGAATTTAAATCCCCTCACATCTTGAACGAAAGCTGTACTTAGGGACTCACTTCCAAAGTAAGTTTGCAGTGAAAAACCTGGCTAACGTTACTCAGCCACATGATCAAGGTCGACACCAACAGTATAAGTCATACTGATATAGCGTTACTCTTGACACGATGTGACACAAATGGCACTGAAACTTTGCAGTCTTCCTCTCAAAAGCCTGTCGCCTCAGTTATCGGTTAACCGTGAGATAAACATCATGACAAAGAGAACCACAAGAAAAACACCAAACTCAACTGAGGGACATTCTTATAAGCAACCAGTATTTGAGGAATTCTTACAAGTATTCCTCAAAGTGGTCAAGATTATAAAAAACAAGAAAAATCTGAAAAAATGTCATAGTCTAGACAAGCTTAGATAGACAGAAAAACGAAATGTGATCTGCTCTCCTGCCTGGCGTGCAGGCACTAAAAAAGGACATTGGGGGAAATAAGCAAATCTTGAATAAACTGCAACATCGATTAATAGTGATGTACCAAAGTTGGTTTGTTAGTTGTAACAAGTCTGCTATAGAATCATAAGATGTTATAGGGGAGAGTGGGTGAAAACTATATGAAAATTCTTTGTATTTTCTTTTCAACTTTTCTGTAAATCCAAACTATTCTTAAAAGTATTTTTAAGGTCCTAGAGTTAATTATACACATAGACATACAAGAAAATAAAAAATGAATGCATGGAGAAACTGGTGAAATCTGAGTAAAGTCTGTAGTCTAGTTAACTGGACTGTGCCAATGCCAATTTCCTAGTTTTGGTAACTATAGTTAAGTCACTACTGAGAAAAACCACGTCAAACCTGCTGTGAAGCAGGAGTCAGGAAAAGAAGGCTCAGAAAGCAGAGAGAAAACCAACAGTGCTAAGGGTACTGCCTGCCCACATGCCACCACTGAGTGCGAACGAGCCCTGTAGAGGCTGTAATACGTGAGACCTAACTCTCCTATGGCTTATATTTCCACAGTGCATGTGTCTCTCAATGCACAGTTCATTTCACCATTTCTTCCACCGGTGAAAGATGGCTGAGTTTTTTGCAACATGGCTCTCAAATGAAAGCAAATTACTTCATCTATTTCCACGTGAAGAAATGGGGATCTCTTCCAGTGTTCACATTAAAAAAAAAATTATGACAAACTTACTGAGAAATGTCTCCAACATAAAATATTTCCTTTTTAGGTAATTTTGTAAGGTAATTCTGAGTAAATGCTTTGTTTGTATTGCATATTCATGTTAAAAAGAACCTACCCCCCATAACTATGACTTCATTGTATGCTTTTCATTGAATAAAACCATTACAATACCATCACCAGCAAGAGTGTCATTTTGGTGTGAGATAAAGTAGTTGCTCACGTTTTAAGATTTTCAGTTCAGTTCAGTCGCTCAGTCGTGTCTGACTCTTTGCGACCCCGTGAATCGCAGCACGCCAGGCTTCCCTGTCCATCACAAACTCCTGGAGTTCACTCAGACTCAAGTCCATCGAGTGAGTGATGCCATCCAGCCATCTCATCCTCTGTCGTCCCCTTCTCCTCCTGCCCCCAATCCCTCCCAACATCAGAGTCTTTTCCAGTGAGTCAACTCTTCGCATGAGGTGGCCAAAGTACTGGAGTTTCAGCTTTAGCATCATTCCTTCCAAAGAAATCCCAGGGCTGATCTCCTTCAGAATGGACTGGTTGGATCTCCTTGCAGTCCAAGGGACTCTCAAGAGTCTTCTCCACCACCACAGTTCAAAAGCATCCATTCTTTGGTGCTCAGCCTTCTTCACAGTCCAATTCTCACATCCATACATGACCACAGGAAAAACCATAGCCTTGACTAGACGGACCTTGGTTGGCAAAGTAATGTCTCTGCTTTTGAATATGCTATCTAGGTTGGTCATAACTTTCCTTCCAAGGAGTAAGCGTCTTTTAATTTCATGGCTGCAGTCACCATCCGCAGTGATTCTGGAGCCCAAAAAATAAAGTCTGACACTGTTTCCACTGTTTCCCCATCTACTTCCCATGAAGTGATGGGACTGGATGCCATGATCTTCATTTTCTGAATGTTGAGCTTTAAGCCAACTTTTTCACTCTTCACTTTCACTTTCATCAAGAGGCTTTTGAGTTCCTCTTCACTTTCTGCCATACCAACACAGAGTGGAAACCCTTTTATTTTGCTGGATAAGATGACTGAGTTCAGTTCAGTACAGTCGCTCACTTGTGTCCAACTCTTTGCGACCCCATGGACTTCAGCATGCCAGGCTTCCCTGTCCATCACCAACTCCTGGAGCTTGCTCAAACTCACATCCATTGAGTCAGTGATGCCATCCAACCATCTCATCCTCTGTCGTCTCCGTTTCCTCCCACCTTCAATCTTTCCCAGCATAACGGTCTCTTCAAATGAGTCCGTTCTTCACACCAGGTGGCCAAAGTGTTGAATCTTCAGCTTCAGCATCAGTCCTTCCAATGAATATTCAAGAGTGATTTCCTTTAGAACTGACTGGTTTGATCTCCTTGCAGTCCAAGGAATTCTCAAGAGTCTACTCCAACACCACAGTTCAAAAGCATCCGTTCTTCAGTGCTCAGCTTTGTTTATGGTCCAACTCTCACATCCATACATGACCACTGGAAAATCTACAGTTTGACTAGATGGACCTTTGTCATTAAAGTAATGTCTCTGCTTTTTAATATGCTATTTAGGTTTGTCAGAGCTTTTCTTCCACGAAGCGAACGTCTTTTAATTTCATGGCTGACAGTCACCATCTGCAGTGATTTTGGAGCCCAAGAAAATAAAGTCTGTCACTGTTCCCATTGTTTCCCCATCTATTTGCCATGAAGTGATGGGACCAGATACCATGATCTTCATTTTCTGAATGTTGAGTTTTAAGCCAGCTTTCTCACTCTCCTCTTTCACTTTCATCAAGAGGCTCTTTAGTTCTTCCTCGCTTTCAGCCGTAAGGGTGCTTTCATCTGCATATCTGAGGTTATTGATACTTCTCCTGGCAATCTTGATTCCACCTTGTGCTTCATCCAGCCTGGCATTTCTTATGATGTACTCTGCATATAAGTTAAATAAGCAGAGTGACAATATACAGCCTTGATATACTCCTTTTCCAATTCAGAACCAGTCTGTTGTTCCATGTCCACTTCTAACTATTGCTTCTTGACCTGCATACAGATTTCTCAGTACAAACAGTATGTACAGTATGAAAAGGCAAAAAGACAGGACACTGAAAGATGAACTCCCCAGGTCAACAGGTGCCCAATATGCTACTGAAGACCAGTGGAGAAATAACTTCAGAAAGAATGAAGAGATGGAGCCAAAGCAAAAACAACAACCAGTTGAGGATGTGACTGGTGATGGAAGTAAAGTACGATGCTATAAAGAGCAATACTGCATCAGTCAGTAAGTTCAGTCGCTCAGTTATGTCCGACTCTTTGCAACCCCATGTACTGCAGCATGCCAGCCCTCCCTGTCCATCACCAACTCCCAGGGTTTATTCAAACTCATGTCCACTGAGTCAGTGATGCCATCCAACCATCTCATCCTCTGTTGTCCCCTTCTCTTTATGCCTTCAATCTTTCCTAGCATCAGCGTCTTTTCAAATGACTCAGTTCTTCACATCAGGTGGCCAAAGTATTAGATTTTCAGCTTCAGCATCAGTCCTTCCAATGAATATTCAGAACTGATTTCCTTTAGGATGGACTGGTTGGATCTCCTTGCAGTCCAATGGACTCTTGGAGTCTTCTTCAACACCATAGTTCAAAAGCATTAATTTTTCTACACTCAGCTTTCTTTATAGTCCAACTCTCAGATCCATACATGACTACTGGAAAAACCATAGCCTTAACTAGACGGACCTTTGTTGGCAAAGTAATGTCTCTGCTTTTTAATATGCTGTCTAGGTTGGTAATAGGAACCTGGAATGTTAGGTTCATGAATCAAGGCAAACTGGTAGTGGTCAAACAGGAGATGACAAGAGTGAACATCGACATTATAGGAATCAGTAAATTAAAATGGACTGGAATGGGTGAATTTAACTCAGATGACCATTATATCTACGACTGTGGGCAATCCCTGAGAGGTAATGGAGTAGTCATCCTGGTCAACAAAAGAGTCCGAAATGCAGTACTTGGATGCAATCTCAAAAATGACAGAAGGATCTCTGTTCCTTTCCAAGGCAAACCATTCAATGTCACAATAATCCAAGTCTGGGCACCAATCAGTAACGCTGAAGAAGCTGAAGTTGAACGCTTCTATGAAGGCCTACAAGACCTTCTAGAACTAACACCCAAAAAAGATGTCCTTTTCATTATAGGGGACTAGAATGCAAAAGTAGGAAGTCAAGAGATACCTGGCCTAACGGGCAAGTTTGACCTTGGAGAACAAAATGAAGTAGGCCAAAGGCTAACAGAGTTTTGCCAAGAGAACATACTGGTCATAGCAAACACCCTCTTCCAACAACATAAGAGAAGACTCTATACATGGACATCACCAGATGGTCAATACCAAAAGCAGATTGATTATATTCTTAGTAGGCTTCAGCAATATGTGAACCATGAACTTCCAGATGCTCAAGCTGGTTTTAGAAAAGGCAGAGGAACCAGAGATCAAATTGCCAACATCCACTGGATCATCGAAAAAGCAAGAGAGTTCCAGAAAAACATCTATTTCTGCTTTATTGACTATGCCAAAGCCTTTGCCTGTGTGGATCACAATAAACTATGGAAAATTCTGAAAGAGATGGGAATACCAGACCACCTGACCTGCCTCTTGAGAAACCTATATGCAGGTCAGGAAGCAACAGTTAGAACTGGACATGGAACAACAGACTGGTTCCAAATACGAAAAGGAATACGTCAAGGCTGTATATTGTCACCCTGCTTATTTAACTTATATGCAGAGTATATCACGAGAAACGCTGGGCTGGAAGAAGCACAAGCTGGAATCAAGATTGCCGGGAGAAATATCAATAACCTCAGATATGCAGATGACACCACCCTTATGGCAGAAAGTGAAGAGGAACTAAAAAGCCTCCTGATGAAAAGTGGAAGAGGAGAGTGAAAAATTTGGCTTAAAGCTCAACATTCAGAAAATGAAGATCATGGCATCGGGTCCCATCACTTCATGGGAAATAGATGGGGCAAGAGTGGAAACAGTGGCAGACTTTATTTTTTGGGGCTCCAAAATCACTGTAGATGGTGACTGCAGCCATGAAATTAAAAGACGCTTACTCCTTGGAAGGAAAGTTATGACCAACCTAGATAGCATATTCAAAAGCAGAGACATTATTTTGCCAACAAAGGTCTGTCTAGTCAAAGCTATGGTTCTTCCAGTGGTCATGTATGGATGTGAAAGTTGGACTGTGAAGAAAGCTGAGTGCCAAAGAATTGATGCTTTTGAACTGTGGTGTTGGAGAAGACTCTTGAGAGTCCCTTGGACTGCAAGGAGATCCAACCAGTCAATCCTAAAGGAGATCAGTTCTGGGTGTTCACTGGAAGGACTGATGCTGAAGCTGAAACTCCAATAGTTTGGCCACCTCATGCGAAGAGCTGACTCATTGGAAAAGACCCTGATGCTGGGAGGGATTGAAGGCAGGAGGAGAAGGGGACGCCAGAGGATGAAATGGCTGGATGACATCACTGCCTCAATGGACATGAATTTGAGTGAACTCCAGGAGTTGCTGATGGACAGGGAGGCCTGGCGTGCTGTGATTCATGGGATTGCAAAGAGTCAGACATGACTGAGCAACTGAACTGAACTGAGTCCCAGCCATGTGGGTTCAAGTCCCAAGCACGGTTCTGGTTGAGTTTGAGTCACAGCCATGTGGATTTGAGTCCCAAACTGGGTTTTGGCTGGGTTCAAGTCCCAGTACATGGGTTCAAGTCCCAATCTGTGATAAATGGTTTCAAGAGTATACCAATAAAACTCTTGGAAAGCAATCGAAAAGAATCTGCAAAGATTCTTCCATACTCTTAGCTCTGGCTGCAGTAGACCTAGGACATGCAGCTATACCCACCACAGAGCTGCTGAGCAGATGACCCACAAACTGCAGAACAATTATATCAAAGATATTCTCACACTGTTAAGAAAATTCTAGGACCCACAACAGATTTCCCAAACTGGGGATCTGGCAAAGGAACTGAGAACCCCCAGGGAATCTGACTTTGGAGGCCAGTGGGATTTGATTACACAACTTGCACCGGACTGGGGAAACAGACTCTTGGAGGGTACAAACAAAACCTTGTGTGCACCAGTAGCCAGGAGAAAGGAGCAGTGTTCCCAAAAGAGACTGAGTCAGACTTGCCTAAGAGTGTCCAGGAGTCTCCAGTGGAGGCATGGGTCCACAGTTTGGCCTCAAGCCAAACAAGAAGGATGGAACAGAGTTCCACCCATCAACAGAAAATTGGATTAAAGATTTACTGAGCAAGGCCCTACCCATCAGAACAAGACCCAGTTTCCCCCCTAGTCAGTGTCCCCATCAGGAAGCTTCCATAAGGCTCTTATCCTTATTCATCAGAGGGCAGACAGAATGAAAACCACAATCACAGAAAACTAATCAAACTGATCACATGAACCACAGCCTTCTCTAACTCAATGAAACTATGACCCATGCTATGTAGGGCCACCCAAGATGAACAGGTCATGGTGGAGAGTTCTGACAAAATATGGTCCACTGGAGAAAAGAATGGCAAACCACTTCAGTATTCTTGCCTTGAAAACCCCCTGAACAGGATGAAAAGGCAAAAAGATATGACACTGAAAGATGAAGTACCAGGTCAGTAGGTGCCCAATATGTTACTGGAGAAGAGTGGAGAATAACACCAGAATGAATGAAGAGATGGAGCCAAAGCAAAGACAATGCCCAGTTGTGGATGTGACTGGTGATGGAAGTGAAGTCTGATGCTGTAAAGAACAATACTGCATAGGAACCTGGGATGTTAGGTCCATGAATCAGGATAAATTGGAAGTGGTCAAACAGAAGATGGCAAGAATGAACATTGACATTTTAGGAATCAGTGAACTAAAATGGATTGGAATGGGCGAATTTAATTCAGATGACCATTATATACACTACTGTGGGCAAGAATCCCTTAAAAGAAATGCAGTAGCCCTCAGAGTCAACAAAACAGTCTGAAATGCAGTACTTGGGTGCAACCTCAAAGATAACAGAATAATCTCTGTTCGTTTCCAAGGCAAACCATTCAATATCACAGTAATCCAAGCCTATGCCCCAACCACTAATGCTGAAGAAGCTGAAGTTGAACAGTTCTATGATGGCCTACAAGACCTTCTAGAAATAACACCGAAAAAAATATGTCCTTTTCATCATAGGGGACTGGAATGCAAAAGTAGGAAGTCAAGAGATACCTGAAGTAATAAGCAAGTTTGACCTTGGAGTACAAAACAAAGCAGGGCAAAAGCTAACAAGAGTTTTCCCAACAGAATGCACTGATCTTAGCAAACACCCTCTTCCAACAACACAAGAAATGACTCTACACATGGACATCACCAATGATCAATACCAAATCAGACTGATTATATATTTGCAGCCAAAGATGGAGAAGCTGTATACGGTCAGACTCAGAGCTGACTGTGGCTCAGATCGTGAACTCCTTATTGCAAAATGCACACTGAAATTGAAGAAAGTAGGGAAAACCACTAGACCATTCAGGTACGACCTAAATAAAATCCCTTATGATTATACAGTGGAAGTGACAAATAGATTCAAGGGATTAGATCTGATAGGTGGCTCAGATGGTAAAGCATCTGTCTACAATGCAGGAGACCTGGGTTCGATCCCTGGGTTGGGAAGATCCCCTGGAGAAGAAAATGGCAATCCACTCTAGTACTATTGCCTGGAAAATCTCATGGACAGAGGAGCCTGGTAGGCTATAGTCCATGGGGTCGCAAAGAGTCAGACACGACTGAGCAACTTCACTTTTCACTTTCAGAGTGCCTGATGAACCATGAACAGTGGTTCATGACATTGTAGAGGAGTCAGTGATTGAGACCATTCCCAAGAAAAACAAATGCAAAAAGGCAAAATGGTTGTCTGAGGAGGCCTTACAAACAGCTGAGAAAAAAAAGAGATGCTAAAGGCAAATGAAAAAAGAAAAGATATACCCATCATAATGCAGAATTCCAAAGAACAGCAAGGAGAGATATGAAAGCGTTCCTAAGTGATCAATGCAAAGAAATAGAGGAAAACAATAGAATGGGAAAGACTAGAGATCTCTTCAAGAAAATTAGCGATATCAAGGGAACATTTCATGCAAAGATGGGCACAATAAAGGACAGAAACGGTATGGAACTAACAGAAGCAGAAGCTATTAAGAAGAGGTGGCAAGAATACATGGAAGAACTGTACAAAAAGGATCTTCACGACCAAGATAATCACGATGGTGTGATCACTCACTAGAGCCAGCCATCTTGGAGTGCAAAGTCAAGTGGGCCTTAAGAAGCATCACTATGAACAAAGGTAGTAGAGGTGATGGAATTCCAGCTGAGCTATTTCAAGTCCTAAAAGATGATGCTGTGAAAGTGCTGCACTCCATAGGCAAGCAAATTTGGAAAACTCACCAGTGGTCATAGGACTGGAAAAGGTGAGTTCTCATTCCAAAGAAAGGCAATGCCAAACAATGTTCAAACTACTGCACAACTGCACTCATCTCAAACGCTAGCAAGGTAATGGTCAAAATTCTCCAAGCCAGGCTTCAACAGTATGTGAACCGAGAACTTTCAGATGTTCAAGCTGGTCTTAGAAAAGGCAGAGGACTATCTGACATACATCACAACAGGATCCTCTATGACCCACCTCCCAGAATATTGGAAATAAAAGCAAAAATAAACAAATGGGACCTAATTAACCTTAAAAGCTTCTGCACATCAAAGGAAACTATTAGCAAGGTGAAAAGACAGCCTTCAGAATGGGAGAAAATAATAGCAAATGAAGCAACTGACAAACAACTAATCTCAAAAATATATAAGCAACTCCTACAGCTCAACTCCAGAAAAATAAATGACCCAATCAAAAAATGGGCCAAAGAACTAAATAGACATTTCTCCAAAGAAGACATACAGAGGGCTAACAAACACATGAAAAGATCCTCAACATCACTCATTATCAGAGAAATGCAAATCAAAACCACTATGAGGTACCATTTCATACCAGTCAGAATAGCTGCGATCCAGAAGTCTACAAATAATAAATGCTGGAGAGGGTGTGGAGAAAAGGGAACCCTCTTACACTGTTGGTGGGAATGCAAACTAGTGCAGCCACTATGGAGAACAGTGTGGAGATTCCTTAAAAAACTGGAAATAGAACTGCCTTATGACCCAGCAATCCCACTGCTAGGCATACACACTGAGGAAACCAGAAGGGAAAGAGACACGTGTACCCCAATGTTCATAACAGCACTGTTTATAATAGCCAGGACATGGAAGCAACCTAGATGTCCACCAGCAGATGAATGGATAAGAAAGCTATGGTACATATACACAATGGAGTATTACTCAGCCATTAAAAAGAATACATTTGAATCAGTTCTAATGAGGTGGATGAAACTGGAGCCTATTATACAGAGTGAAGTAAGCCAGAAGGAAAAACACCAATACAGTATACTAACGCATATATATGGAATTTAGAAAGATGGTAACAATAACCCTGTGTACGAGACAGCAAGAGACACTGATGTATAGAACAGTCTTATGGACTCTGTGGGAGAGGGAGAGGGTGGGAAGATTTGGGAGAATGGCATTGAAACACGTAAAATATCATGTATGAAATGAGATGCCAGTCCAGGTTCGATGCACGATACTGGATGATTGGGGCTAGAGCACTGGGATGACTCAGAGGGATGGTATGGGGAGGGAGGAGAGAGGAGGGTTCAGGATGGGGAACACATGTATACCTGTGGCGTATTCATTTTGATATTTGGCAAAACTAATACAATTATGTAAAGTTTAAAAATAAAAATTAAAAAAAAAGAAAGAAAAGGCAAAGGAACCAGAGATCAAATTGCTACCATCCACTGGATCATCAAAAAAGCAAGAGAGTTCCAGAAAAACATCTACTTCTGCTTTATTGACTCTGCCAAAGCCTTTGACTATGTGGATCATGACAAACTGTGGAAAATTCTTCAAGAGATGGGAATACCAGACCACCTTACTTGCCTCCTGAGATATCTGTACACAGGTCAAGAAGCACCAGTTAGAACTGGACATGGAACAACAGGCTGGTTCCAAATTGGGAAAGCAGTACATCGAGGCCGTATGTTGTCACCCTGCTTATTTAACTTATATGCAGAGTACATAATGTGAAATGGCAGGATGGATGAAACACCAGCTGGAATCAAGATTGCTGGGAGAAATATCAGTAACCTGAGATATGCAGATGACACCACCCTTATGGCATAAAGCAAAGAGGAATGGAAGAGCCTGTTGATGAAAGTGAAAGAGGAGAATGAAAAGGCTGGCTTAAAATTAAACATTCAAAAAATGAAGATTATGGTACCGGTCCCATCACTTCATGGCAAATAGATCAGGAAACAAGAGGAACAGTGACAGACGTTATTTTGTTGGGCTCCAACGTCACTGCAGATGGTGACTGCCGCCATGAAATTAAAAGACGTTTGCTCTTTGGAAGAAAAGCTACGACAAGCCTAAACAGCATATTAAAAAGCAGAGACATTACTTTGATGACAAAGGTCCATCTAGTCAAAGCTATAATTTTTCCAGTAGTCATGTATGGATGTGACAGTTGGACCATAAACAAAGCTGAGCACCAAAGAATTGATACTTTTGAACTGTGGTGTTGGAGAAGACTCTCGAGAGTCCCTTGCACAGCAAGGAGATCAAACCAGTCAATCCTAAAGGAAATCAGTTCTGAATATTCATTGGAAGGAATGATGCTGAAGCTCCAATACTTTGGCCACCTGGTGTGAAGAACTGACTCATTGGAAAAGACCCTGATGTTGGGAAAGATTGAAGATGGGAGGAAAAGGGGACGACAGAGGATGAGATGGTTGGATGGCATCACCGACTCGATGGACATGAGTTTGAGCAGGCTCTGGGAGTTGGTGATGGACAGGGAGGCCTGGCATGCTGCAGTCCATGGGATCACAAAGAGTCAGACAGGAATGAGCTACTGAACTGAGAACTAAAGTTTTAAAACTTCATATTTGACTTGATAATTCAACTTACTCTGAACCACTAGTTAGACCCAAAAGTATCAGATAAAAGTGCATGGTATGGAAAGAAACATGTAATCTACAGATGCAATGGAGTTCCTATCATAACCAACAGCATTTTCCATAAAATTAGAGCAAAAGATTTTACAATTTTTATGTAAACACAGAAGACCCTGAATAGCCATAGCAATATTGAGAAAAACAGAGCTGAATCAATTAGGATTCCTGACCTCAGACTATACTACAAAACTACAGTCATCAAAACAGTATGGTACTGCCATAAAACTCCAGCGATAAATACACGCACATATGGTCACCTAATCTGTGACAAAAGCGACAAGAATATATCAATATGGAAAAAAGACAGTATCTTTAATAAGTAGTACTAGAAAACTGGACAGCTACATGTTAAAGAATGAAATTAGAAAATTTTCTAACACCATACAAAAAATAAACTCAAAATGGATTAAAGATCTAAATGTAAGACTGGATACTATAAATCCCTAAGAGGAAAACACAGGCTAAACACTCTCTGACATAAATCACAGCTAGGTCTTTTTTGATCTACTTCCCAGAGTAATGAAGATAAAAACAAAAATAAATAAATGGAACCTAATTAAACTTAAAAGCTCTTGCACAGCAAAGGAAACCACAAGCAGGATGAAAAGGCAACCCTGAGAATAAGAGAAAATATTTGCAAACAAAGTATTAATCTCTAAAATACACAAACAGCTCATGCAGCTCAGTATCAAAAAAATAAAAAACCAAAGAACCCAATCAAAGAATGGGCAGAAATTCTAAACAAACAGTCCTCCAAAGAAAACATACAGATGGCTAAGAAACACATGAAAAGATTCACAACATCACCAATTATCAGATCAGATCAGATCAGATCAGTCACTCAGTTATGTCCGACTCTTTGCGACCCCATGAATTGCGGCATGCCAGGCCTCCCTGTCCATCACCAACTCCCAGAGTTCACAAAGACTCACGTCCATCAAGTCAGCGATGTCATCCAGCCATCTCATCCTCTGGCATCCCCTTCTCCTCCTGCCCCCAATCCCTCCCAGCATCAGAGTCTTTTCCAATGTCAACTTTTCCCATGAGGTGGCCAAAGTACTGGAGTTTCTACTTTAGCATCATTCCTTCCAAAGAAATCCCAGGGCTGATCTCCTTCAGAATGGACTGGCTGGATCTCCTTGCAGTCCAAGAGACTCTCAAGAGTCTTCTCCAACACCACACTTCAAAAGCATCAATTCTTCGGTGCTCAGCCTTCTTCACAGTCCAACTCTCACATCTATACATGACCACAGGAAAAACCATAGCCTTGACTAGACGGACCTTGGTTGGCAAAGTAATGTCTCTGCTTTTGAATATGCTATCTAGGTTGGTCATAACTTTCCTTCCAAGGAGTAAGCGTCTTTTAATTTCATGGCTGCAGTCACCATCCGCAGTGATTCTGGAGCCCAGAAAAATAAAGTCTGACACTGTTTACACTGTTTCCCCATCTATTTCCCATGAAGTGATGGGACCGGTTGCCATGATCTTCGTTTTCTGAATGTTGAGCTTTAAGCCAACTTTTTCACTCTCCACTTTCAGAGGCATGCAAATCAAAACTACAATGAGGTTATCACCTCACACTGGTCAGAATGGCCATCATCAAAATATCTACAAACAGAAAATGCTGGAAAGCGTGTGGAGAAAAGTGAACCCTCCTACTCTGTTTATGAGAATATAAACTGGTAGAAGCAATATGGAGAAGAGTATGAAGGTTCTTCAAAAAAAACTAAAAATGGAGCTGGCATATGATCTAGCAATCTCCCTTCTAGGCATATAACCAGAGAAAAACCATAATTTGAAAAGGTACATGTACCCAGATATTCATTTCACCACTGTTTACAACAGCCAAGACATGAAACAGTTATACATATACACAATGGAATACTACTCAGCCATTAAAAAAGAACAAAATAATGCCATCTGCAGCAACATGGATGGATCTAGAGATCACCATACTGAGTGAAGTCAGACATAGAAAGACAAATACTATATGTTATCACTTATATGTGTAATCTAAGGAAATGGTATAAATGAACCTATTTACAAAAGAGAAATAAAGTCACAGATATAGAAAACAAACTATGGTTACCCAAAGGGGAAAGGCTGAGGGGGCAGGGATAAACTGGGAGACTGGGACTGACATACACACATTACTATGTATAAAACAGGTAACTAATAAAAACCTACTGAATATCACAGGGAACTCTACTCAATAGTCTATAATGACCTATATTGGAACAGAATCTAAAAAAAGGTGAATACATGTATAACTGATTCACTTTACTGTACAGCAGAAACTAATACAACATTACAAATAAACTATACCTTAATTATTTAAGAAAAAATAATTTTAAAAAAAGAAGAAAGCAGGGCTTCCCTGGTGGCTCAGTCGTAAAGAATGCACCTGCCAATGCAGGAGACACAAGTTCGATCCTTGATCCAGGAAGATTCCCACATGCCATGGAGCAACTAAGCCTGGGTCCCAGAACCACTAAGCCTGTGCTCTAGAGCCAGGGAGCCACAACCACTGATGCCCCCCTGCCCTAGAGTTTGCTCTGCAACAAGAGAAGTCACCACAATGAGAAACCCGTGCACCGCAACTAGAGAGTAGCCCCTGCTCACCACAACTGGAGAAAAGCCTATGAAGCAACAAAGACCCAGCACAGCCAAAATAAATAAAATTTCTCTTAAAAAGTGAGTATATATTAAAAAAAAAAAAAAAAAACAATGTTAGACGTCAGAAGGACCTTAGGTTTAAGTAAGAAGTCTTTGTCCTGAAAGAACCTGAAAATAATCTCAACAAATTAACTGAGCACCTATCAAATGCCAGCCTTCATGGATTTTACAGTATTGTGGAGAAGAGAAAGATAAATAAATGGTAAATAGGAAAATATAAGTAGTACTGGGTTTTTTTCTTAACAGAAGACAAAATCAAGCCTTTCCTGAGATATTTATGCCCAGACAAGGATAAGAGGAAGTAATCACTTGTGGAAGCCCAGTTCACTTGGGAAGTAACCAGTTCACTTGGAACTGGGAAATAACCTAGAAAGATCAGTGCTTTAACAAAATCACTCTGGCCACAGTGGTGGGGAATGAACACAGTTGAGGAGATCAATTAGGAAAGAAAAACTGCAGAGATTTGCAAGAAAGTCACAAGTTACTGGGGGCATAAAATATATACTTAAGTACCAATCATGATAAAGACGATGGCCACCATCCACTGAGTGCTAACTTGCATCAGCACCGACACTAAGTACAACTGTGTATTATTTCACATTTAACAAATGGGAAAAACTAAAGATTGGAGAAGATAAATAACTTGTCCAAGATCATAGAGAAAGTAATAGAGTCAATTTTCAAACTCATGACCATCTGACTCTAAAGTATTATTCTATTAAAAGTTCTGTAAGAAAAGGAGGGGGCATATGTATACCTATGGCTCATTCATGTTGATGTATAGCAGACACTAATACAGTATTGTAAAACAATTATCCTCCAATTAAAAATAAAGTTTTTTTTTAAAAGTTCTGTAAGAGAAGTTATAGAACCTCTGGGTCATTTTTCCACTCAGAGACACATAAAACTCAATACAAAACACCAGTGTTCCTACCGTCAATCATCTCCAAATTAGCTTCCCCACTAGACGTTCCATTTTATTCTTCTACTTTTCTGCCTTAAAGTTTCATTATTAACTAAAATTACACAATTTGATGACACTGGGATGTTTATTATTAACAAGGATGTGGAACAATTCAAACCCTCGTGGCTGGTGCAAAATGATACACCCACTTTGGAAAAGTTTGACAGTTTCTTATCAAGTTAAACACACACTTATCATATGACCTAACAATTCCCCTCTTACTATTTCCTCAAGAGAAATGAAGACATATGTTCACACACACACACTTATGTTCCAATGTTAGAGCAGCTTTACTTTTAGCAGCCACAATCTGGAAACCACCCAGTGCCCATCACCCAGTGTTACATCCACATGCTTTGCACCAATAAAAATAACTACTGATAACATGCAACACTTGGATGCACTTCAGAAGCATTATACCACGTTAAAGAAACCATATACAAAAAACTGTAAGAGGACATTTATAGGAAACACTAGAAAAGAAAAAACAAAACCCGAAAATCTATAGTAACACAAAATAAATCAGAGGTTGCCAGGGGCCAGGGCTGGAGGGGAGAGGGTTATCTGTAGAGAGGTAGAAGTGAACTTTCTGGGATGTTGAAACTGTTCTGTATCATCATTGCTGTAGTGGTTATAGGACAGCATACATTTATCAAAATTCACCAAACTGTATATTTAAATGAATGAATTGTATCTAAATTATACTCCAATAACAATTTTTAAAAACTCTTCATTAATACTTCTACTTCAACTCTTTCTCCCCACAAACCTTTGTTCATATAATTATTCACATCTACAGTTTCTTCTCCATTCTAACTGCCATTGCTTATAATCCTGGCCATTGTTTTCACTTAAATGTAATGAAAACCTTAACTAGCATCTCCTTCCTCATATTAAGGGGTTTCCCTGATAGTTCAGATGGTAAAGAATCTGCCTGTGATAAGGGAGACCCAGGTTCAATCTCTGGGTGAGGAAGATCCCCTGGGGAAGGGAATAGCAACCCATTCCAGTATGCTTGTCTGAGAATTCCAAAGAGTCTGGCAGGCTACAGTGCATGGAGTTGTAAAGGGTCAGACATGACTGAGCGACTGACTACTAATACAACACTTACTAAACCACTGATACTTCCTGTATAATAGTAGAAGTTCCATCTCAAAGTCTGTTGTATCAGCCCTTCAGAGAAATAAAGATTCTGCTCATTGACATACTGACAGGGGCTTTGGGAAGCTAGTCATATATACAGAATCAGTGCTTGTCTCACAGTTCCCATTGATGAGGTTTACATTAGAGTGTGTTCAGTGCGGTTCATCAAACATTTTATTTCCCCATTCAGTTCAGTTCAGTTACTTTGTGAGCCCGTGGACTGCAGCATGCCAGGCTTCCCTGTCCATCACCAACTCCAGGTGATGTCAAACTCATGTCCATTGAGTCCGTGATGTCATCCAACCATCTCATCCTCTGTTGTCCCCTTCTCTTCCTCCCTTCAATCTTTACCAGCATCAGGGTCTTTTCCAATGAGTCAGTTCTTCTCATCAGAAGGCCAAAGTATTGGAGCTTCAGCTTCAGCATCAGTCCTTCCAATGGAATATTCAGAACTGATTTCCTTTAGGATTGACTGGTTTGATCTCCTTGCAGTCCAAGGGACTCTCAAGAGTCCTCTCCAACACAGTTCAAAAGCATCAATTCTTCAGCGCTCAGCTTTGTTTATGGTTCAACTCTCACATCCATACATGACTACTGGAAAAACCATAGCTTTTGTCCGCAAAGTAATGTCTCTGCTTTTTAATATGCTGCCTAGTTTTGTCACATTATTTCCTCATATTAATCCTTCATTCATCCTGCTTAATATCATCTAACATTTCTAAAATATCATTTCGTATCATTTCCTTGCTCAAAATACTTCAGAAGCATCGTATTACAAAATAAATCCAAAACTCTTACTATGGCATTAATTAAATGCCTTCTACATGCTAACTCAAAACTACCTTTCCAACTTTTTTTTCACTTGAGCACTTTAATCCATTCAGTTTATATACCCACTCTCCTCCCAAACATGCTGGCTTATCTTTCCTCATGCTTTCCCCTTATTTGGAATAATCTCTTACTCCTCTCTGAATACTCCCACCCTTTACAGCTTAGCCCAAGTTGTAAAGCTTTTCTCCTAGATGTTTTCCACTCAAAATCACAATGATCTTTTTCTGCTCTCCTAATGTATTTTTTTGTCTAGGCACAATTATTTGCCTATAAAAGACTTATCCAGGGAAATCTTGGAAAACAAATAGGTTCTATTTTAATGAGCACAATGAGACTTATGCATAAGTCTAGTAACTTACACATAAGTAGAGAGATTTAGGAACATTTAAGTCTAGTCAAAGATACCAGTAATTACCAATGGAAATGATAGCGCTGAATCCCTATTATATTCAGTAAAATGGTTAAATAAGGAAATGTGACACTTGTCAATGATAGCAACCAAAATGGCTAATTCTTTACCTAAGAGTATTAATCAAACTAAAATGCCTCTAAAAATAGGATCTTAGAAGTATAAGGATTTTCCCAAGCTCATATCAATTATAGCACCATAACAATGATAAAGGTATAAATTATATATACTATGACAAACCTATTCAATATTAACAGCCATTTTAAAACAATGTGGTAGAAGACTATTCAATAATATAGAAGGTAACAAGAACAATTTACCAAATGTTATGTATAGTTCAGGCTATTCACAGAAAAACTAATACTGATATTCACTAAGTATCTGGAAGTGCTCAACCTAACTGGTAATCACAGAGACAACATTAAAAATAACAAGTTGTTTATTCAACTATCATACAAACAGAAGGATTTCATTTAAGAAAAACACAACAATATACATCTATAGCTATATATATAGCTTTATATATATAAAGCTCAAAGAATTATAACCAGTGGATAACCATGGTTATTACCAGTGTGGAAGGGATATAATTGGAAGTAGCAGTGAAGGGAGACTTTGGCTGGCAGGATCTCAGTTCCCCAACCAGGGACTGAATCCAGAACTATAGCAAAGAAAGTCTGGAATCCTGACCTCTAGGCCACCAGTGAAATTTCTTTTTTTTTTAATCTAAAAATATTAAATTCACCTAAAGAAACTCAAGACAGATTGGCAAAGGACTGTATTATCATGTCTTTCCTACTAGGCCTATTTTGAGCTGCTCTCTTGTCCAGTATCTTTAGCAAAAATACTTCTCAGTAGCATCAAACCCTTACCTGATAAATTGTCTGGCCTCCTGCAATTATTGATATTATAGTTTACACAGTAAATGCATCTTAAAGCAATGCAAATTTTATTTTCCAAATTTTAAAAGCCTTTGAATTTTGCTACATATAAGATGAAGAAATCCCTTTAAATCTATTCCTAGAGGGCACTAGTTCACATACCATGACTCAGAAAAAAATGGCTTACCGAGTCATTAGTACTTAACCTGATAATCAGTGTTTCAAGCCAATGAAGTCTAATTACACTGGAACACCAAAATGGAAAACAAACTTACAGAACCACCTATTGCCTCCAAGTTATAATAACCCTAAACTAATAACCAACTTTCATCGATCACCTACGGAAGACAGAAGCATGACACTGCCAAAACTCCAGTTTGATAACCAAGGAGAAAATATCTGCTGGTCATACAGATAGTTGCTGCAGCCCTATCACAACCTTATCTTCCACCTTTACTAATTTCCTTAACCTACCAACAGAAAAAGGTAGAGATTTAAGTCAGTGGAAAGTCAGTCAAGAGCTGACTTAACAACAAAGAAACAGTATACTCAGATTTCTATAATCACCACTTATGGATACAGAACCTTCCTCCCAAATACCCTAAAACTGCTGATTCTCAACTGTTCCTATGGGATTTAAAGAAGATGAAGAGAAATTTATTTAGCTTAAAGAGGCCAAGGACTTAAAAAGGCATGTCATGGCAAGCAATTAGAATTGTTAACTGCAATAAAGAAACTATTATTTGAGGGGACAATTCTCTCTTGCCCTTTGAAAAACCACACCCATCAGACTGCTTTAAAAGGCTATTATTTTACATTTTTATTGTATTTGCAGTACCACACTATTACTGGTCAACAGAAGTTAAATATACATGTGCTTTTTAAGTAGAATTCATTTTGTGGTAGTATTAACAAGCTGGCCCAAACTGCTTTACCAAGTTGATTCTTAGGGACAAGATTTAGTATAAGGCCAAAACAAATAGAGGAAAACCAGCCCAGGAAGTTCTCTGCTGCTGCTGCTGCTGCTAAGTCACTTCAGTTGTGTCTGACTCTGTGCGACCCCACAGACGGCAGCCCACCAGGCTCCCTCGTCCCTGGGATTCTCCAGGCAAGAACACTGGAGTGGGTGGCCATTTCCTTCTCCAATGCATGAAAGTGAAAAGTGAAAGTGAAGTTGCTCAGCCGTGTCCGACTCTTAGCAACCCCATGGACTGCAGCCTACTAGGCTCCGCTGTCCATGGGATTTTCCAGGCAAGAGTACTGGAGTGGGGTGCCAGTGCCTTCTCCCAGGAAGTTCTCAAGGAAGCTCAAATGCCTCAGCAAGTGTGGATGATGATCTAATAATATGAAGAGCAGACAGAATCCTTAAAATTCCCAGACAGGGCACATAAATGCTTTCTGATATCCACTTACATCACTCTCACATTTGAGGACACTTTTCAAATAATTTACAATTATTTTAAGTACAAAAATATATTTCCTTTCAACTCAGTTTAGTATATACTATGAAGAAGCCAATTTCATTGAAAATTAGTTATGCCAAGACATTGCCATTCTTTAAAACATAATCGAACAAAATCAGTTTTAAAAGCCATACCAAAAGAATGACTTTTTATATACTTTTTTACTAAAAAGTGTTAACTCAACTCCATCAAATGCCTTACTTATAAGACTGCTCATAACTTTTACACCATCAAATCTACCCCTATCCTCTCTTTTAAAATAAATATGAAGCCACTTAAGGGTTCAGAAAGTCCAAAATCAAAGCACTAGAGGTGGGTTCAAAATCTTTGTGGTATAATAAGCAGATTTTAAAGTCACAATGTGACTTTATAAAGGCTAATAAATGCCTGGAAGAATACATGTCTTCCTGTTTAGAGAGTCATTGAGATTCAAACAGTTTTAACTGCAAGGTATCAGATATTGGGTTAAGCACTTCCCTTTAGATTATTGAAGTTATATCCAGTTCTAGGACAGCATGATCTTTCAAGATGCTGGGGTAAGAAAGTGAGAAAAATCACTAAAACAAATCTTCCAACCATCACATGTCATCCTATGGCCTCGCAGGCTTAGAGAACAAGTCTACACCCATCAAACCAAACTTCATTACATGCTCTAATCTAGAGTATACATGGCCTCAGAAAAACATACACAATACAGAAATATCTAAAAACTGAACTGGGAAGTACTATACATATTTAGCCTCAACATGTGGAGTCTTAAGACTGGGAATGAGGAAGTTATGGTGGTCTCTTTAAACTGTATTCTACTTCCTGCCTACAATAACCAACACGACAAATGTCAAATGTCAAAACTTGGACTTAACTATTTATTATGAGTGTACAACAACCATTTTGATATATTCTAGGTAGAAGTAAGTGCTGAATACCTATATTGCTCTTTTTCCAAAAAATAATTTAGCAACTGATGCTGAATGCATACCGTCACATACTGAGGAAATACATACTGTGGAAAATTCTTCAAGAGATGGGACTACCCAGAGCACCTGACCTGCCTCCGGAGAAATCTGCATGCAGGTGAAGAAGCAACAGTTAGAACTGGACATGGAACAACAGACTGGTTCTAAATTAGGAAAGCAGTATGTCAAGGCTGTATATTGTCACCCTGCTTATTTAACTTATATGCTGAGTACATCATGCAAAATGGCGGGATGGATGAAGCACAAGCTGGAATCAAGACTGCCTGGAGAAATCAGTAACCTGAGATATGCAGATGACACCACCCTTATGGCCTAAAACGAAGAGGAACTGAAGAGCCTCTTGATGAAAGTGAAAGAGGAGAATGAAGAAGCTGCTTAAAACTCAACATTCAGAAAACTAAGATCATGGCATCTGGTCCCATCACTTCATGGCAAATAGATGGGCAAACAATGGGAACAGTGACAAACTTTATTTTCTTGAGCTCCAAAATCACTGCAGATGGTGACTGCAGCCATGAAACTAGAGGATGCCTGCTTCTTGGAAGAAAAGTTATGACCAACCTAGACAGCATATTAAAAAGCAGAGACATTACTTTGCTGACAAAGGTCCATCTAATCAAGGCTATGGTTTTTCCAGTAGTCATGTATGGATGTGAGAGTCGCAAACAGTTGGACATGACCGAGCGACTGAACTGAACTGACACACTGTCACATTATTTGACAAGTAATGTAACAGGAAATACAACAGACAATAAAAATAGGACAGAAGGGGGGAAAAACACAAACCAATCATTCAATACAGGGTTCTATATGCCCCATAATTTGTTATCACTGCTTTTCAACTACCAAAGCTGTCTTAGTCCTTCTATCCACAAGCAACGGCAGCAGGATAAAGTGCATCCTATACGCCACAGGCAGTCTTCCTTTCTCCCTTAGGTGGTCACCTGCTCCCCCTTCACATAACTCCTCTCCAGAATAAGTAACAGCTATATATACAAAAAGCCCACAAACTGGCCTCACAGGCTTTCCAACAAATCACAGAATTTATCACTAACATCTCTCTTGGACCCAGCCACATCTCAATGCATCCTATTTTTCTCCTTATCTGGAAATCCCCAACTGAGTTTAGCTTGCCCAGTTCTCTGAATCTTCATACAAATGCATGCTCCATCACAGTAGAAATGGTATAGGCCCCCACATGTACCACCAGCCACCCTGCTCACAGAAGAGAAAGGGCAGAATGTAAAAAGTAGATGAACTGACAAGTTAAATGTATTAGGGGAAAAAAAAAAGGTGAACCAAGTATACAGAGGTCTCAAACAAAAGCTTGAGAGCCAAATACGGCCCTCAGATATATTTTGGCCAGCCCAGGAGGTGTTTTAGTTAGAAGGCAACATTTAAAAGTAAGAATAATAGAGTAAAATGCAGATTTCAGCATTCTTTTGAGAAATGGAAAGATTTGGCAACCCTAAGGCCAAATTCCTGCAAAGTTAACAAAGGCTGGAACCGAGCAGCAGTGTCCCCTTCAGACAGGGCATGTGCTGTCTGTCTTCCGTTTGGAAGAATCCCCCACTTTCAGTGTCCATCAGACTTGCTTCACTGATTGATCAGTGCACAACTGAGGACATCTGAATTTGCTACTCCTGAATTTCAAACACTAAAATAACTACAGGACAGTATAAACTATAGGGCAATAATATCCCCATTTGTTGTTTAACCGTACTCTTTTTTGTGAGAGTCTAGGCTTGGAAAAGATATCTTCTCCCAAGTCATTGTTGGCCAATAATTTTTCTTAAAGGGCTCCAAATAATCTATTGTGGTCTGTAAGAAGACAAAACAGTTAAGAAGAATATGTAACAAGTGATTGGAGGACCAAAGATAAAGGCTACATGGAACAAAATGCCTGAAGGAGATCAAAATCAGTGGGGTTGTCAATTAAGAGGTTAAAACCACACAGATGTTTATGTACAAAGAATTTACGACAAGTACAGAATAAAGCAACTCTCCACAAGAATGATAAGCTTTAATTTCTGTTTTATCCAATGAAGTAATTCTCTGCATAGGTCTAGCCCTCTGGGTAATCAGGAGGCCAGGTTAATATATCTGCCTAAAAGAGAGAGAAAAATATTGGTGTTTTAATGTCTTTTTTTGCAAAATTAATCTGTTACTTGCTATTTCCTGAAATAAATTATTTTTCAGAGAAAAGAATGATATGTTTAAGTGACTAAACAGCATTTCGCATTTAGATAGCACTTTAAACATTTTAAACATTAACAATCTATTTTTCATCTTATGCTGACAAAACTTTTGTGTTATAAAGTTGACTAAGCAGACCTTACTTTCACCTCACACATACTAAAGCACAAAGAAGCCAAGAGGTTTCACTAAGGTAACCCAGCTAGTTATGGCAAAGAGAAGATTAGAATGCAGCTTCATTAAATCATAACCCTGGGTTCTTTCCACTACAGCCCGCTGCTGCTGCTGCCTCTCATCCAGTGTAAGTCTGCATAGGGTGGAAAGGAGGTTCAAAGGATCCATTCAAGTCTCCAAAATTCCTCCCAATTTCAAGAATGAGACTGGCTCTTCTACTCAATTTTAGGTCCCCAAAGGAGAGTCATTCATTTCCACAGACACTGCATTTGTGTGTCATATGTTTTGTCTTCCCAATTATTTTTAAAGTTTCTCCAGGAGGCGGCAAATAACATGATTCTTTGTATGTCCAACATAAATACTCAAATATTTCATTATTTATATACAGAATTTAACAAATTATCTCCATCTCTTGTTCCAAGAAACAAAAGGTCAGAAATAACCTTAAGTGATTTTCAGAAATAATGACAAGGACATCTAAGTTATATTACAAAAGGGAAAAAAGTAAGAAGAAAAGGTAGCTAGGGATACAAGTTTTATTTGTGTTTTATAAACCTCAAAAAACTAAGTCATTTTTTTGTCATATGCACAAAAAGTAATCGAACTTTGGTGGGTTAACATTTTGCAGATATCTAAAAGATTTTCTTTTAGTTAAAATATAAATACACATATGGTGCTTATATAAACAATTGTCATATAGGTATAACTATACATATAGACATCTACATATACTGTCTTTAAACACCAATGAAAATCTCTGCTGTTTAAGTGATCTTTTATGAAGCCTGGAGCCTAGAGCGGACAAGATATCTTCTCACAGGTCACTTAAGAGTCTGATGATTTTCTTAAAAGGTTCCAAATAACTTGTAATAATATGCATACATAACATTCACTGTTATGATATTCATGGCATGCTTTTAGATTTATGTACATAAAACCTTGATGAGGCAGAATATTTTAAATCTCTACTTAGAATGAAATAAAAGAGTCAGCAGTCAAAATAAAAAACTAGGGAAGAAATATAGTCCATTAAATTCAATGATAACAAGAGTAACATTTTATCCTTGCAAAATGACAGTGCTTGAGTATATCCTAATCACATAAAACAATTTTACACATCAACCAACTTCTTTTGGACACTGGTTTTTCTATGCCAGGAAAGATCTCCAATAAGATTTAATGCAAACTGTGAGGTTCCTTCTTTATAGGATATGCTGGGAGTCTTCCATTTTCAAAGGGCAATTGTAACCCTTGGTTTTATAACCCATGGGGGAAAAAAACATTTTAATAAGAGTGTTGGAGGGAGTAGAGAGTAATAACTGAAACTCCTAATTTGATAATACAGTATATACCAAAAATATATATGCATAAATGTTTTGACCTAAAAAATCCCCTTCTAGGAATTTGTTCTACAGATAAACTTGAAGTAGTATGAAATGCCATGCTACTAAATAATTTACTGTATAGCACTATTAGAAAAGCAAATTTTTGGAAACAATTTTGCAATTATGTGGGGACTAGTTAAATAAACTGTGATATTTCCATACAACCGAATACCATGTAGCTCTGAAAAAGAGAGAAAGCTCCCTTTACCTGGATATGAAAAAAAATCTCCATGATATAGGAAATGAAAAAAGCAAAGAGCAGAATCATGTATTCTGCTATATGTGTAAAAGGGTGGCGGTAGGGGAAGGAATAATGTATACAGAAAGATACACATAAAATATCTTTGGGAAGGACACTCAAGAACACTATTTGCCTCTTGGAAATGAGATTAGGTGGGTGGACAAGAGAATAAAAGGAAGATTTTTCACTCCATACTTTTGAATTTGAACCATGTAAAATGTACTAGCTGGTTAAAACACTAAATTTAACCCAAGTATTTATTAATTTGTATAAAAATTATAAACAGCTATTTCAGGATTTATAATCTGAGAACACTGCATTATAATTAACACTACAAATCAGTGTAACAACTTTGGCTATTCTTTCCATCAGTGCACCCCTCAGGATATTATACAGCCACAGAATACAGAGCCAGAGAAGGATGGGAAAAATCTGAACTTCTCAAATTTACAGGGAAGAAAACTTTGGCACAAAGAGGTTAAATAAACTCACCAATGGATACAATTAGCAGCTGGCAAAGTATGACCTAGAACCTGACCCACATTTCAAAACATTCTCATCTATTTTCCTCCCCTCAAACTGTTTCCTCACAAGTGCTCACCAAGATCACCAAGAAATGACAGTTACTACTACAGCCACCCTAACTGCACTCTGAAGATAACACGAATGACGGGGCTAGTGTGAGCTGATGTCCTATCTCTGTGAGATACTTTCCAGTGCTCTCAGGGGAACCACAAGAGAGGTAAGGTCTTGCTTCTCTTGGGTCAGGTCTGAGCAACGAGACAGGGGTAGTTAAAGCCATAGAATAAACATGGGAAGGGTATGGGAGGGATTTTCCAACCAAGTCAACTATATCAGAAAAAATGAGAATAATAGTAAGCAATTTCACAATCAGGAAATTCAAATTTATTTTTATATTAAAACAAACACTAATCTATTGTGGCACAGTTTATAAAATGCACATGGATTTTTAAGGTAGACAAGGCACTTATAAAGAAATTTCATGCTGCTTCTTGACTGATCCTGTAAGTGGCCTAGAAGGACACACATTCAAAATCTCTTAAACACTTAAGAGGCAGGAAGGCTTAAGAACTACTACACCAAAGGAATTAAAGCAGTGTTCTCAATGGCAGTGGAAAGAGCAAAGGATTAAGCTAAACAGACCTGGAAATGCAGTCTCATTTCTGCCATCAGTACATGTGACCTTAGATCAGTTATTTAACCTTAAGCTCAGACCTCTTTCCTCATCTGTAAATGTGGTCAATGTCACTTACCTTGCAGTGCTGTTACAAGGATTGTAGGTAATGATAAGCAAACTGCTGAAACTCCAGAAGGAGTACAAGAAATGACAGTTACTACTATAGCCACCACAAACCTATTGGAATCTTTCTTTGATCATCTAACCATTCATCTGGGTTCAATTTATTAGAACAAGATAATGTGAGCAATGGATGTCATAAGCCCTCCCAACCAGTCACAGGAAAAAAAAAAAAATAGGCCAATAGGATAAAATTACCTGAGTGAAGTTTATTATACTCACATATTTCATTTCAAACTTCTTAGCCAACATTTCCACTTCTTGCCTCTCTTGATGATCATCATTGAATGGGTCTTCTGTGTAAACAGGCTTTTTCTGATTCAAAGTGAATGGTAAAAGAAACAGAAGTATTAGTATTACTTCAATTACAGTTGACTATATCTTTAAAATTTAGTAAATAAGTCAATTTTTCCAAATATTAACAAATAAATTAGAAGCATTAAAAAGTAATTTAAAAAGAAACTAACACTGTAAATCAACTACACTTCATTTGAAAAATCCATTTTAATTTTTTAAAAATTCAAAAATTAAAAAAAAACTAATTAGAAAGACATGTTGGTTTATAGCAAAAATATTTGCAGTTTTAATGGACTCTTACACATTTTAAAGTTTTTCAACAGTTAAAAACTCAACAATTCAAATTGTCTTCAGTCACAAAATGATCTATGGTTACCTTATCCAAAATAAAAAGGCCAAAGAAACCCAAGAAAATTAGGTTAAAAAAAAAAAAAAAAACACCTATAACTTCCCAACAAAGATTAACCAATTTGGTCAGAAAATCTTTTGCTTCTAAAAGTTTATTACAATTATCATTTAATCATCTGCCCTGAGTTAGCACTGGAGTATCTGTAGCTGCTACAGCTTTTTGCTAAGGCCAAGCACAGACAAGCTCTATATCATCTACATCCTGTCAATGAATATCCATTCAAGAAATTCATACGACTTCTAAACAAGGCAGAAAAATTTGATAGCTACAGCTTACATTATCAAGGCTTCCTTTTAGCAGGTAGAGTTAAAATCTACTATAAAGCACAGTTTAAAACATACAGCTAGGATCCTGCATTTACCACCTACTGATCAAAATAAACAAAAAGACACATCACATCTTTTACTCAAGCTTACTATTTCACAGACACACTTCATATATATATATATATAGATAGATAGATAGATAGATACATTTCAATATACAAAAAAAACAAAACAAGGAGCTACACATAATCTAATTATGAACAACTGACTAGAAAGTTCATGGAAAAAAAGGCTAAATGCTTTAACTGACGTACCATCTTCAAGCAGTAATTAAAATGAGAGTACATTACAGCTGAAATATTAGACACAGATTTGCCCTGAAGGTCAAGAAAAAATGTAGAAGGGATGACATTTTGCAAACTTTGAAACCAAGATATTTTATCCTGGCTATAAAGGCTGAGACATGATTAATCGAAAAACATGGACAGAATGAATACAAAACAATTCATCATACTTAGGAGGCATTAGAATGAAAGGATACATTTTAAAGCTTAAAGGAACTTTTAAATCAATTTTGAAAATTATCTATTAAATAACATGTACAGTCCTTTATCCCAACAGGAGTTATCAAAGGAAAATATAAATATGACCTGAAGGAAACAAAACAGCAGCAAGGTGATGAAACAAGAAAGGAAAGAAACAAAACATAAATGACAGAAACAAAAAAAGCAAGCAAGCAAGCAGAAAGGTGATGAAACAAGAAGCACCAGGCATGTGCAGGGGACAGCCTTAACACGAGATCAGAGTTAAGGACAGTCAACAACCACTGTGCCTTGCCATTATAAACTGTTCCTCATATCACGATGGAGTCCAAACACTACATCTCACTACTGATCTGACCCACTTCTATATGAGCAAATATAAACACATGGATAGATATTTTAAATAAGAATCACCTTATAAACCATTATCAAATATTTTATATGTGGATTTTTATATAGGCAGCAAAATTAAATCACTTATTTACTCTTGATAATCTATAAAAGTAAATTTAAGGAAACTGACTCACTTTCAAAATTAAGGCTCTAAGCTTTACATTTTTGGGGTGAAAAGACCTAATAATTAGTAAATACCAAAATAACCGATCAACCCATAGGCAAAATTGATGCAACAATTCTTTCCTTTGATGTTAACTAATTAACACCATTTTCAGAAGAGCTTTCATATATGTTATCCAAAATATGCAGTATGACAAATAATGGAATACCACAGAATGCTCTGGTAACAGTATAATCACATTACCACTGTAATCATTTATTTTTATACAAAATGCTCAATTAATCATGCTTAAGGGAAGATGTTTTCTGGTTAAGTGATTCTCTGGTTTACTAAGAGTTAAAAAAGAATTTCTTGTGTATCAATTCCCCTGAGCCAGAAAAGGTGAACAAATTACTCTTTCAGGATAGAGATGATTACAGTGCCTCCACCTCAACCAGGATCAATGCTCTGCAGACAAGGTTAAGGGTTTAGCTAATCTGTGTTCTGACAACTAGAGTGGGTTTTGTTTTCCATATTTTGCCAACACCTGCTCATTTGATTATGTTTTCCCTTATAAATAAGTAAGTTTAGAAAAATTCCTGACTGCATTTAGTTAATAGGGGTTTTACTGTTATATATTTATGAAAGATGGTTTAAATTCACCCCAGTACAGATTGTACTCACATGTAACAGGTTTTTTATACTTACATATCTATCAAGTAAAATCTTACTGGGTAATAGACAGCTATCTCAATATTGCAGAAAGTTTGCTTCTTTTAATTTTACAAGATCTCTTTTCCTTCCCTTGCTACTCTTAACCTGCTACATAGTATGTTGTTCAATTACAATAAGGCAAAATGAGGGCTTCCCTCATAGCTCAGTCGGTAAAGAATCTCCTGCAATGCAGGAGACCTGGGTTCTATTCCTGGGTCAGGAAGATCCCATGGAGAAGGAAATGGCAACCCACTCCAGTATTCTTGCCTGGAGAATCCCAGGGACAGAGGAGCCTGGCAGGCTACAGTCCATGGGGTCGAAATAGTCGGACATGACTTAGCCACTAAGTCACCACAAAATTTAAAAACTATTTTGAAAATATTCCATCATCACTGAAAATAAACTGGACTCCTCCTGAGGGGAAGAAAAACCAAAGCTGGGAATCTCCACTTTGCAGATTAATTCTATTGCTTACATTTTGCCTTTTCCTGGTTTCTCTTCCCAGGATTTCCTTTCATGGAAATGTGACAACTTCATTTAGAAAGGTGTTTTCTATACTTCCTTATGTAATAAATATGTTCACTGGGAATAATCATAGGAAAATCTGGCAAATATTTGTTGCAAAGGCACACTGTATGTATAAACAATGGATATTTTGGTTAAGTGGAATATGTCAAATGATATATGGCTGAATGTACAAGATAACTAGACTAATACACCACAAACTGATAGTGTAAAAGAAAAATTAAATGAATTATTCACCTTTCTCCTAGTACATTTAATTATTAGTTCTGATATTATCAAATTAATAGGGTAGGGTGTCAAAATCAACTTAATAATTAAAAGATACATATCTATTATTAGTCTATCATCCCATGAATATTATAGCATAAAGATCATAACAGAGGTTTTTGTATTTCTACTATAATTCTTTTTTCAGTTCAATTGGGCAGGACTTTCTAAATTTATACTATATGAGTAAATTGTAAGAATTCTGTTTTTATTAAGAATTGGTACTAGCATATGGGAAAAAGTACTAATAAGATGATATATGAGCACTCTGGGAACCAGCCACCTCTTTGTAAATTGGGGATGAAGGTTTTTTCTCATGCAGTTCTGCTGGACTTAAACTCCACAAGCCACAATTAGAACTGTGTTTAGCACACAGTGAGAAATCAGTAAATGTTAGTCATTATTATGTATTTTTTCCCCAATATAATCACCTATAATTTATGAAGTAGATTAGGGAGTACAACTGCAAACCTTCTTTAGATTAGAAGATCAAATATAGCACAATTTTTTGGAAAAATGCTTCAGTCCAATATTCTCAAAATTCTTTGGAGGAAAAATATGCCATCACTTTATGAATAACATGGGCACTAAAGTGAGTCTAAAGGGCAAAATGTTGTGTAGAAATGACCAAAATGATCTCTATCCTTAACAATTCATTTTGGTTGCAAACACTTAGTAATGATTTGATCACGCAACAGTATTTGTAAATAATGATCAAAAGATTGGCCGGCTTTACAACAAACAAAATCTAATGACACTGTTTAATATGGTATTTTTAAACTAAGTTATTCATTTCAACTATAAAGATAACCAAGGATGAAAATAAAACAAGTGACTTCTGGGGTCCATTAGACGAGTGCTAAAGCAAAACCTAATAAACAGAATAGTCTCTAAACAACAGAGGAAATTGTTCTTATTACACTTACTCCATCATTTCCCTTTCTAGCTTACTTCTGAAGATCACCAACCAACAATAAAAATTACAGCTACCAACAAGCCCCTCTCCTATCTCCATTGTTCACCAGTTCCACCAAAGGCATACCTAGGTATTTTTAATAAAGTTTTTAGAAATTCAAAGCTAACATTATTTTCATCATCCAAAAATCACAATGGCCAAGTGCAATATCCTTCAACTAGAACCAATAAACTAATGATATGTACACTCAAATAAGAATATGATGGTAAGCGCCAAATAAAACGAGAGACACCCTCCCATTCAATTGCTGCATGAACACTAGAGAAAACAAAGCTTAAAAGGTTTACCAATATCAACGCGAAAGAGAAAAATAAGGAACCAGATAACTAGCTCAGGTATCCTTCATTCCTAAAGTGGAATCCTTAGTCTGAAAATGTTTAGATTACTTTTAAATCCCCTTCAATTAAGAAAAATACCCCACGCTCAGAAGCACATCTCAGCGCCCACAACAACAAACAGCGACGAAGGTGAAGATGATCCTGGAGGGGTTACACAATGTCTCTGCTTCACACTGGGGGGCGTGTCCCCCAGGTTTTCTCTTCCTTTCTACCGACTGCTGGAGGTCCGCAAGCAAAACCCAACAACGCAACTTGCAGGGCCCCCAGGTTTTTTTTGTAGAAGGCACAGAGGAAACCTGAGGTTTCGAAAGGTGCAAGGAAAAGCCAGATCCGAACAGCGTTTGGAGCGGGAGCGAGAGCAGGATGCGGGGGGTAGGGGAGGATGGTCGGTGGAGCGGGTAGGAGCCTCGGGGCCAACCCAGGGGAGCAGAGAAAAGCACACCCGCTCGGCCCCTGCCCCTTCCAGCCACCCTCTGCGGAGACCCGAGACGCGCAAGGTGGGCGTCGGAAGGTGCAAACCACTGGGGGGAGGCGGACGGGTCTCGAGGCTCCCGGGGTCTGGGGGATGAGGGAGGGATCTTCTGTACCCGTTGTTCTCCACACAGCAACAGCTCCGGGTAACTGAACTCCACGCAGCTCTCGTCGGTGGGATCTTTGAGCACCAGCTCCAGGCGCACCGTCTCCCTCGGCGGCCTCGGCTGCGGCTCGGCCCGGGAAGTCGACTCCCGCGGCGGGGGCGGCTGCAAGTGCAACTGCGGGAGCGGCGGTGGCGGCGGCTCGGGCCGCGGGGGCTCGCGCTGCAGCGACATGGGCGGCTCGGCGCGGCTGACCTCGCGCTGAGGGAGCGGCTTCTCCCGCGGCGGGGGCTGCGCGTCCGACCTGGGGGCAACCTCCCGCGGGGCCGGCGGCTCCGTCCGGGCCGGCTCGCGGTACGGCTGCGGTTCCAGCCGGGGAGGCTCGCGAGGATACTCGGGCTCGCGTTCGGTCCCTGGGAACTCGGCCTCGCGCCGCCTCACCGGTGACAGGCTAATAAACGCTACTCTGCGTGGCTCCGCCATCCCCACTGTTCTGGCCCTCTGCCTTCGCTCGAGCCGGCGCTCGGTTCTACGCCGAGTTGTTTGCCTGCCTGCCCTTCCTTTTGCTCGCTGTAGCTTTTCTTCCCTCCACCACCCTCAGCCGTCTCCGCCGACGCCACCGTGAGTGCGGACTGTGCCCCCTTCCCCGCCACTATGTTCTGACGGGCTCCACCGCCATCGTCAGGGTCGCCGCAGCCGCCATGTTGGATCCCCCACATAAATAGAAGCAGGCCGCTGAGCGGGCGCATGCGCAGACCGGAGACGCTCGCATCCACCGTCGTGGCTGTGGCTCAGTTTTCCTCTTTTCCTCCCAACAGTCTGGAGTCCAGACAGGTCAGCGGAAGTGACATCATGGCAGGACCGGTTTCCATGGAAACAGAGACGCTGTCTGCGCCCTTTCTAAAGGGGAGGGGTCTGGGGGTTCGCGAGAAGCTTCCTGTTCGCACCTGGAAACCCGAGGGGCGCTCAGTGGCGAGCGTGGAGATGTGCCTGGGACCGACCTAGCTATGGCGCCCGGTCATCTCTCTCTCTCTGTCTCTCTCTGTCTCTGTCGCTTCTAGGGAGTTGGGGTTGTCAGCTGGTTAGTCAAGGCCGATGCGGGGAAAGAGTAGAAGGCCGCAAACACCAGCCTCGGTGTCTGCCCGCCCAGCGCCCCGGCAGCCCGAAATGTCAGGGGAAGAAAGGAAATGGCTAACTCCAACCTGACTCACCCTGCAGCTTCCTTGCGCAAAGCGCGACGTTGACTCCCACAGGCCTCCCTTTCCTAAACCGACTCCTCTGGTTTTTTTTGGTCGGACTGCGCCGCGGATTGTGTCACAGGGTCATAAAATGCCCAGTAACGTTTTGCAGTTGGGAAATTGAACCAGCCAATGAACACTTCTGGACTCATTCATAAAGTCTAAACTGTTTAATTTACAAAAAACCCTTCTCAACAGAGTGTGGTGGTATTTTATGAAACTCTCTTGAAAGTGGAATGCTACATGACCCATTTCTGGTAGGAGAGGAGCCTTAGTTGGAAACGACTCACAGGCACACCTGTCATAAACTAATTGAAATTCACCTTTAAAAGAATGAGGGTTACGGTCCATTTGATTAATAATACATTTAATGGAAAACAAATCTGATAGCTTGCCCTCCACGCCTTCTGTTAATTCCATTAACCAGGTTAACAGTGTTAACACCTATGGATGACTTTGAGTCAGTGTGATGTTGTAGACGAGTTATGAGTTGGTTCTGGGTTTTTTGCCTTCTTATTATTAATACTTTCATATTGTATAAAGATGGTGTTGGAATCGATCGTTCTGATGTTCCCTCCCAGCTCTCAACTGCTAAGCTAATATGAGAATCCTAGTTTTGGGGTCATTTGAAGAACCTGGGAAGAGGTCAAAGTCAATTCTCATTCAAAGTCAAAATATCTTTGTCTAAAATACTAGATTACCTAAAATGTGTCAGATACTCATGTTATCTAACTGTAATGCTGTGAAGTGAAAGTCCCTCAGTCGTGTCCAACACTTTGCAACCCCATGGACCATACAGTCCATGGAATTCTCCAGGCCAGAATTCTGGAGTGGGTAGCCAGTCCCTTTTCCAGCGGATCTTCTCAACCCAGAGATCTAACCCAGCTCTCCCGCATTGCAGGTTGATTCTTTACCAGCTGAGCCACAAATGAAGCCCACATAGCGGCTGTGAGCACAGGCATTCTTTGTTATCTATAAAATATCCATGAGATCAAGCTACTCATACCTTTTTAATGGATAATTACTATCTAAAACATCTTCACAGCAATTTTGATAACTTTACAGACTCTCAAATCTCAGGTTGAGGATTAATATTCTGTCCAGGGTGCGGTAATCTTACACTTATGGAGAACTATACTTATAGAGAAAGAGCAGGTCAATCTGATCCTTAATTTAATGCCTTTCCCTTAATATTCTGTCCTAGAGGCAGAGCAGCAGGATTGTCCCCAAATCCGTGTCTTCCCCAGAATGAATTTAGCAATAAGCTTAAAACAGCTGCTTTGTGGAGTTAAATAGGAAAATCTTAAATGGTAATAGCAGAGACAAACAGAATTAACATGAATAGGTAGATTTAAAGACAGTTCAGTGTCATGTTAGTTCCTTTTATGTTAATCCTCTCTGAGAATGACAGGTTTAAGACTAGAATGTCTTGGGAAGATCCAAAGGCAGAGTATCACTGAGAAAGAAACGCAAGTGCAAAAGGTCTGTGTAGGGAGTAAGTCGGAGAAGGCAATGGCACCCCACTCCAGTACTTTGCCTGGAAAATCCCATGGATGGAGGAGCCTGGTAGGCTGCAGTCCATGGGGTCGCTAAGAGTTGGACACGACTGAGCGACTTCCCTTTCACTTTTCACTTTCATGCATTGGAGAAGGAAATGGCAACCCACACCAGTGTTCTTGCCTAGAGAATCCCAGGGACGGGGGAGCCTGGTGGCTGCCGTCTGTGGGATCACACAGAGTCGGACACGACTGAAGTGACTTAGCAGCAGCAGCAGGGAGTAAGTGGGACAAAAGGTCAGAGTGGCTGGAGCACAGTAAGCGAGATGGGGAAAGAGGCAAGAGACAAATCTGAGACAAGAATAAAATTTTATTTCACACCTTACAAAAGGATAAATACGTAGTGAATCAAAATTTTAAATGTAAAAAAAAGAAAAGAAACTTTAGAAGTAATCAGCTGAGATGTTTTTAAAAACTCACACTAGGAAAGGCCTTTCCAATTATGATTGATAATTTTGACTATTTAAAATAAATTTTATGAAAGAAAAATAGCCTTAGTCAAAAGACAAATTGGAAAGAAACAATTATAACACATTTCACGAAGGGTGAATTACCCTGATAATAATCGAGGAGAAACAACAACAGTACCCTGGCAGCTCAGTGGTAAAGAATCTGCTTGCAGTGTAGGAGCCTCAGGAGAAGCGGGTTTGATCCCTGGGTCAGGAAGATCCCCTGGAGAAGGGAATGGCACCTCACTCCAGTATTCTTGCCTAGAGAATCCCATGGATAGAGGAGCCTGGCGGGCTACGGTCCATAGGGTTGCAAAGAGTCAGACACGACTGAAGAGATAGCACACAGGCACACAATAACCTAATAGAAAAATGGAGAAATACAAGAACAGATAGTAAAGCACAAAACTCAGGAGCTAATTTTATGAAATTAAATACATGTCTGAATACTTGAATGACAGTTTCTAGTTGGAAACAGTTTTTCCTCAGAATTATTAAGGCTTTGCAACACTGTTTTAAAGCTTCCAGAGTTGCTACTGAGAAGTCCAAGGCCATTTATCAATTTGATTTTTGGATGCTGCTGCTGCTGCTAAGTTGCTTCAGTCGTGTCCGACTCTGTGGGACCCCATGGATGGCAGCCCACCAGGCTCCCCGTCCCTGGGATTCTCCAGGCAAGAACACTGGAGTGGGTTGCCATTTCCTTCTCCAATGCATGAAAGTGAAAAGTGAAAGGGAAGTCGCTCAGTCGTGTCCAACTCTTAGCGACCCCATGGACTGCAGCCTACCAGGCCCCTCCGTCCATTGGATTCTCCAGGCAAGAGTACTGGAGTGGGTCGCCAGTGCCTTTGTCTGCAATCTGTGCAGACCTTCCCCATTATAAGCTTTAGTTCTCTTTGTCACCAGTGTTCCAGTAATTATCTTTTTTAGTTCCACTGACACACTGGACAGATGGCCCAGGTCTCATGCCAGTTTCCAAACAGTGGTTGCAACCATAGCAGGTGAGCATGAACTTAAACCTGGGATTCTTTTGTATTTCTATTTTTTATTTTATTATTATTTTGGCTATACCTTGCAGCATGTGGAATCTTAGTTCCCCAACCAGGAATTGAACTCACACCCCCTGCACTGGAAACAGAGAATCATAACCACTGACAACACCAGGGAAGTCCCCTGTATTCTTTTTTAAAAATAGCTTTTTTATACCAAAAAAAGCATATATATATATTAACAAATCTATATATAACATATATATTTTATTCATCGGAAGGACTGATGCTGAAGCTGAAACTCCAATACTTTGGCCACCTGATGCGAAGAGCTGACTCATTTGAAAAGACCCTGATGCTGGGAAAGATTGAAGGCGGGAGAAGGGGATGACAGAGGACGAGATGGTTGGATGGCATCACCAACTCAATGGACATGAGTTTGAGTAAACACTGGGAGTTGATGATGGACAGGGAGGCCTGGCGTGCTGCAGTCCATGGGGTCACAAAGAGTCAGACACGACTGAGCGACTGAACTAATGACTGTATACATTTGTCAAAACCGTCGAACCATAAAAAACATACATTTGGTGATTTCCCCAGTCCTTTCCCAAAAGGACCTATGGCCATTTACTCAGATGATAGTAAACTGAGGAATACTTCACTTTTCTGAGGACTAGGAGACTCAAAGTCATAGTTGACATTGATACAGAGACCCAGGATGTACCATTGCCCTTTTGGTACAGCTTTGGAGTCTGGGAACTAAGTAATAAGTGCAGCCCTGGTCCAAGTCCATCTTACTGTGGGTCTGCTGGTTGGCAGACCCACTTTGTGGTCATTTCCCCTTTCTTTAACATATAATCAGGATCTACAAACTTGACAGAGAAACCCCAATGACTTCTTACCCTGGATATTGGAGCCTTTAAGGCACAGTGGAGTGTGAATTATTTTGTGTCAAATTAGATGTCAAAGCTTCATGCTTATTATGTAATAACAGTGTAGTAATTCTAGAAGAACACAATATGTCACATTTCCAGATTAAGCAGTCCCCACACTATTTCCAGCTCACAGGAAAGGAAAGTTTGAAAACACAGGAAAATTTAAAACAATGTTTCATTACAGCAGAATTTCTTCACAAAAATAAAATGTGAAAATGAGGCTGCAGTGGTTTCTGAGTGGCTCATCTGTTAGTCAAGCAAGGAAAGCCATTTACCAATGGAGAGTTAAACTGTGTTTGCTTGTAGCAGTCAATGAAAAATGTATGCAAATAGAATAAATCAGCCTTTTGTTCAAGGAGCTAAGATATTGGGAGCAACATCAAGAGTCAGTCCAAAAACAAGGCAAATGATTTGAGTGGTTTCTGTGGGCTCTTTGGTCTGAAGTGTACTTTGAAGTGAAAGTGAAAGTTGCTCAGTTGTGTCCAAATCTTTGGGACCCCATGGACTATACAGTTTCTCCAGGCCAGAATACTGGAGTGGGTAGCCTATCCCTTCTCCAGGGGATCTTCCCAACCCAGGGACTGAACCCAGGTCTCCCACATTGCAGGCAGATTCTTTGTCAGCTGAGCCACCAGAGAAGCCCAAGAATACTGGAGTGGGTAGCCTATCCCTTCTCCAGGGGATCTTCCTGACCCAGGAATCAAATTGGGGTCTCCTGCCTTGCAGGTGGATTCTTTACCAGCTGAGCTACCAGGGAAGCTAAAGTCTACTTTGCCTGGTTATTAATATAGACACGGCAGCTTGCTTTTGATTATTATTTGTATGGTATATCTTTTTACAGTCCTTTTTTTTTTTCATAGTGATTTTAAAAATCGCATAATATTGATGATCTTAATCATTTTTAAGTGTATAGTTCAGAAGTACCTTCATGTTGTTTTGGAACAGATCTCCAGAACTTTTTTATGTTTTATTTACTTTTTATTCTAGTTTTATTGAGAGACAGTTGATGTACAGCAGCACTGTAGAAGTTTACAGTATGCAGCATCATTTGACTTCATCATGAATTACCACAAATTTAGTGAACATCCATCACCTCATATAGATACAAAAATTAAGAAATAGAAAAAAATACTTCTCCTTGCGATGAGCACTCTTAGGATTTACTCTTTTAACAACTTTTATATATAATATACGGGCTTCCCTCATAGCTCAGTTGGTAAATCATCTGCCTGCAATACAGGAGACCAGGGTTCGATTCCTAGGTCAGGAAGATCCCCTGGAGGAGGAAATGACAACCCACTCCAGTATTCTTGCCTGGAGAATCCCATGGACAGAGGAGCCTGGCGGGCACTGTCCATGGGATCACAGGAGTCAGACATGACTGAGTGACTAACAGTTTCAGCTTAGCGACTAAACCACTACCACCACCATACATAATGTACACTCCAGAACTTTTTCTTCTTGGAGAACAAGAAATTCTATATCCATTAAACAATTCCCTCCCTGCCTCTGGCAATTACCATTTAACTTTCTGCTTCTGTGAATTTGACTGCTTTGGATACTTCATGTAAGTGTAATTGTGTAGTATGGGAGCTCAGAGAAGTCCCAACAATTTTTTCAAGCAACCACACCTTGCTTGAAAGTTTCACTTGAGGAAAATAAGGTAATATTCTAGGGCAAGAGTCAAAGAACTCTTTCTATAAAGAATCAGTTAGTAAATACTTTAGGTTTTGCAGACCAAGAGGCAAATTGAGACTATTCGGTAGCTATTTACTTAACAAGAGAGAAAACAAAGCTTCCCAAATTTCTTATTGATGAAATTAAAAATAGAAACTGACCACAATTTTTTTGGTAATACAAGTCTACTAACAAGAATAGAATTCTTCTCAAGTGGGAGAGTCTACACACCACGTGTTTCCTGACATGACAGGCGTCTCTTGTTGCAGAGCACAGGCTCTAGGTGCTCGGACATCAGTAACTGTGACACACGGGGTTAGTTGCACCATGGCATGTGGAATCTTCCTGGAACGGGGATCGAACCCATGTCCCCATGCACTGGCAACAGATTCTTAACCCCAAGACCACCAAGGACATCCAAGAGTCTCTCCTGAACATTTACTGAAGAGTGGAATTCCTGGGTCATAGTATGAAGCTAAAGTTTGCAAAAAAGGCCATACTGTTTCTCAAAGAATAAATGAAAGTAGGTAAATAGGAACAATTAAAGTTAAGATTAAACATCTTATAAATATTATTCAAGCCTTCATTTATGTTATCTTCATTGGACATAATTATTGACTTATTCTCTATGTGGTTAAAGTCTGTACTTCAAGTTTCATCTTAAGATGCACTTCCCCTATGTAGCCTTTTCTGTGTGACCCATCCACAGTATTTTCCCCTGTTACATTTTCTCAGTAAATGTATTAATATAAGCTATACTATCCTATCATTTCATTGCTTTTACTGTACCTTGCAATTATTCTTTAGATTGCTGTTATCTACATTTTCATCCTAACATACACTTTCAATTTTTAAGACTTGAATAACATGTCTCATCACCACCATATTAATAGCTACTTCTCAGTTTAAAACTAGCAAAGGAGGGTATAATTATATGTCTATGGAGGAAATGAAAAATTGGAAGGGCTCATGTAATTAACTGTACATAATATGTATGTGTAGTTTATACATAGTGGGAAAGACTTATACATATTTAGAGATGCAATAAGATTCCCTTGAAATTTCTGTTACACATATAGCTATGTCTAAGTTATGATGCAGAAACCCAACTCAGAACCCCATCAACAGAGATCTCAGTTTTTTTTCCCTGTAAGGAGAAAGGGTTCATTTACACAAGTGGACTGAGTTTTTTATCTGCTTGTATTTCTCTTTTTGCTTTGGTTTGTGGGAAGCTTGAAAGTAGATTTACGGCCCATTTTTCATAGTTCTGGTATGTATTTTTGTGTATTAACTTTACTCGTGCCTTCCTTTTTTTTGACCAGACTGCATGGCTTATGGGATTTCAGTTCCCTGACCACGGATCAAACCAAGACCTTCCGTAGTGAAAGCACAGAATCCTAACCACTGGGCCACCAGGGTATTCCTTCTTTTACTCTTAAATGCCTTCTATTTGTTATATATATATGTATGTATATATATATATATATATATTTGCTAATTTATCTCTAATTGTTTCTTGAACACAGTAGAAGTAACTGACCAAATAAATACATGAATCATTACACACACACACAAAGGTGAATTAAATCAAATGCTTCTGTAATTTGCAGTATGGATGCTCACATCTGTGTTTCCCACTGCCCTCTCTCCTGAGGTTCACCTAGCAGCCTCCTGCTTTCCTGTATCTGAGGTTTGTAAACTGTGTTGCCTTGTTCGGTAGCCTGAGTGGTGGGCCTGCTGTGTCTGCTTCCATTTCTCTTTTTGCCCCAACCACCAAGGCAGTCCTTTGGCTGCTGCTGCTGCATCACTTTAGTCGTGTCTGACTCTGTGTGACCCCAGAGACAGCAGCCCACCAGGCTCCTCTGTCCCTGGGATTCTCCAGGCAAGAACACTGGAGTGGGTTGCCATTTCCTTCTCCAATGCATGAAAGTGAAAAGGGAAAGTGAAGTCGCTCAGTCGTGTCCGACTCTTAGCGACCCCATGGACTGCAGCCTACCAGGCTCCTCTGCCCATGGGATTTTCCAGGCAAGAGTACTGGAGTGGAGTGCCACTGCCTTCTCCGAGGAAGGGGTTTGATGCAGAAAAGAGTGCAAGGTTGTCTATACACTACACAGTCAATACACATGCATCAGCTGATTGTGTTCACACATCCTTTTGGTGTGTGGCTGCCTCATAATATCACATATTCCTCCAGAGTCGAGGCAGGTTGTGGGCACATCATCAGGTCTCTAGCTCTGCTTTTCTGAGAGCATCTCTAAATAAGCAGATGACTGTTTGGACATTATCATAAAATACACACAAACCTGAGAAGTATTTTATAGGATGAAGAAGAAAGATAACTATTTATCTAAGTCATATTAAGGGAGTCATAAATACAGGAACTAGTAAATCACTAAAATTAGTAAAAACTAAGATCATAGCATCTGGTCCCATCACCTCATGGCAAATAGAAGGGAATAACTGGAAACAGTGACAGATTTTCTTTTCTTGGGCTCCAAAATCACTGTAGACAGTGACTGCAGTGAAATTAAAAGATGCTTGCTACTTAGAAGAAAAGCTATGATAAACCTAGACAGTGTATTAAAAAGCAGAGACATCACTTTGTCAACAAAGGTCTGTATACTCAAAGCTATAGTTTTTCCAGTAGTCATGTGTGGATATAAGAGTAAGTCCATAAAGAAGGACCCCAGAGACCCCAGAATTGATGCTTTTGAACTGTGGCACTAGAGAAGACTCTTAAGAGTCCCTTGGACAGCAAAGAGATCCAACCAGTCAATCCTAAAGGAAATCAACCCTGAATAGTCATTGGAAGACTGATGCTGAAGCTGAAGCTCCAATCCTTTGGCCATCTGATGCGAAGATCGAACTCATTGGAAAAGACTCTAATGCCGGGAAAGGTTGAAGGCAGGAGGAGAAGGGGATGACAGAGGATGAGATGGTTGGATGGCATCACCGACTCAATGGACACGAGTCTGAACAAAGTCTAGGCGCTAGTGAAGGACAGAGAAGTCAGGCGTGCTGCAGTCCATGGGGTCTCAGAGTCATACACAACTTAGTGACTGAATAAAAACAACAAAGGAAATCACAAATTCATTTTTGTTATTAGAAAGTAGATATAACTATTGTGATTTAATGCCCACTAGCTTGAAACTTTTTAAGTGTATCAAGCCATAAAGAAGGAAAGCAGTCCTTTGGCTTCTGTGTACTTGGATATATGTTGCATGTGCTGCACAAACGGCAGAGGTCTGGGCGTCTTGGTAGCTGTTGAGTTCTAGGATCCATTCTGGTTGCTTCTCCCAAATGGGGAAGGAGGTGTCTCCTATATAAGGATACAGACATTCCCACTGCCTTATTTTATCTCTCAGTAGCTTGTTCCTATTGAGACAACAATCACATGTTACTGTGTTTCGGTGGGTATACTTCTTTTAGACTGAGTTTCTTAAGGATCAGGATTGTGCGTTCTCTGCATCTCTAGCACCTAGCATATGCTTGCTGTGCTATGCTGTTCTTAGTCGTTCAGTCATGTCCAACTCTTTGCAACCCCATGGACTGTAGTCCGCCAGGTTTCTCTGTCCATGGGGATTCTCCAGGGAAGAATACTGGAATGGGTTACCATGCCCTCCTCTGGGTGATCTCCCCAACCCAAGGATCAAACCCAGGTCTCCCACAATCCAGGTGAATTCTTTACTGTCCGAGCCACCAGGGAAGCCCAGTATATGCTTGGCACACCAGAAAACAATTACTGCTATATTTAAAATGGATAACTAACAAGAACCTATTGTACAGCACAGGGAACTCTGCTCAGTGTTATGTGGCAGCCTGGATGGGAGGAGGGTATGGGGGAGAATGGATACATGTATATGCATGGCTGAGTCCCTTCACTGTTCACCTGAAACTATCACATCATTGTTAACTGGCTATATCCCAGTACAAAATAAAAAGTTCAAAAGGAAAAAAAAAATTAGATGGGAACAAGAATCCATGAGGTCAGATCTCACAAGTACCCTGCTCTTCCAGTTACTATGTTAAATTATTCAGTCAAGTATTTGGAAGCTTTCTATATATGAGACTTGTATAGTGTTGTATAACGTTTGTTAATGTTGTATAACGAACTTCTGGAATGCACTGTGACTTAGTAGAGAGCCAAACCTAACATGGCTAAGCAGGAAATACAAGCCTTAGTAGACAAGGCTTCTTAGGGCTGTCTATTCTCCTCTCAGAAAGAGTAACTTGTGGAGAGTAAAACTTGGTGTTTCCCCCTTCACTCTGAGGTCAGGAAAGAAAGGGGAGAAGGCACATTATAAACCCACCACCCTTACTCACCGCACTTAAGAGAATACCATAAATAACCAAATAATAAGCTTTAATTTAAATATGTTACAGTGGAACATAACAATTCTTTTGAAGTATAAAAATAACATTTTTTCCATTTGCAAGTAGTATCTGCTACAGAGTATAAAGAGCACATTGATGCTATGAATTGTACACATTATCACTCCATTCCCAAGCCTGGACCCTCTCCTCTCCATGCAACACTACTCTGCAATCTTGAGGCCCCGTCAAGGGGCCAAGCTACTTCAGAAGTAGCAATCCTTAATAACAGAATTGGGTAGTAGCTCTCTTAAACTAGTCTCTATGGGTTTTTTTTGGCGGGGGGGTCGGTTCTATAGATAAAAAACTTTTTTAAAAAGTTAATCTAAAATTCTGAGAATTGCTCTTTTTGGATTATGTTTTTTCCAGGAGACAGAAAAATGGCAGGGAGAAGCTGGAGCATTAAGATCAACAAGAGCTCATTTAAAAGTATATCACCATCTGTGGAAAAGCTTTCCAAGTATAGGAAATTTGAAAATAACAGCAACTAACTGGAAGACAAATTTCATTGCCAAAAACCACTGAAGAGGTCCATACGTCTTTCTCTACTGTCATGTTTCCTAATATTTTGAGTGAGGTAAGTAAGAATCACAAGGATTCTAAAGATTATGGCAGGTTCTGTCCAGATCTGATCCACCTAGTAACTTAGATACTGAGGACCAACTAGTGAAAAAACAGAAACAATATAATAAGGAACAGAAGCTTTTGTATATAAAAAATTGTGGTGTAATTTTGTTTTCTAAAACTCAGCTATTCTGGCCAGTTTATTTTGATTTGTGCTTTGACTTGATTAGATCTGGGTCTAATAAAAGACTGGAGAACTGGCCACCTTCCTGAGTGGAGGTGGGAGAACCCTCATAATCGTCCAGGAGGCAGAACCCTCTGCCATCACTGACCTCACCTCCGCTGCGCCGACTTCTGCCACGTTCCCGTCTCCATCCTATGCAACTCCTTCATCCTCAGTGGATGCTGGGGTGGGGTGGAAAACCTGACTCAGTGCTTATAGGAATTCTTGTCTTTAGTGCTTCAAGGAATGGTGACCTTGAGTTCTCCTGCTGGAGAGGAATGGCTCTGCGCTTATGTAATGCTGGTACCTTCAACTGGCAGAAACAAAGTATGTAATATAGAAACAAAGTAACCTGGTACATAAAATGTGTGGGTCGATCTTCCAAAAATGGGTTGTGAGCCTAAAAATGCTCAGTTGTATAAGTTGTGTTGCGAGAGCTCAGCAACATTGAGCTGGAATAGGACTTAGGACAAAGTCCATCCATTAGGGAGGGAATCCCTCAAAGAACTTTACATGATTCATATTCTATTATCATTGCATTAATAAATAAAATAATCTTTGGAGCCCTACTTTCAAAAATTGATGTTTACTTAGTGAGATAGAGGAAGGAAAACCTAACCTGTAAGACCACCTAAAATATAACGGAGAAGTGACTGATGAGACCTGTATACTTTGTTTCCTGAATATCTTTAAAATGTCCCACACAGATTTTCTTCATATAGAACTCACCTTTTAAAAACTGCAATATACATGTTACTCTGCTGTAACATGTTATTATCATCAACAATTCAACTATCAAAAGAATAACCCCATAAGTCTATTATCTATTAGTGCCTGGACAGTTTGATGAAGGGTCTTACTGCCATTCTTAGAACCAGGTAGCTATTTATAACTTCTGCTCTCCTAAGATTCAGAGATGCATTACAAAACTTTTTATGGATTTCCCCAGTAACACAGGATCACGTACATAGATGGCTAAAATTAAGATGACAGAAATGATGTGACCCTTGAGCAGTAAAGGCATCTGTTATTGCAACTTGGAGAAAATGCCATGGAATGCTAATAAATAAAAAAAGTTTATGTCATTCTCCTTTAAGTCAGTAAATTACATAAGAGTGCTCTGAGTATTTTTAGAATAAAGGCACTGGACAAGTCCAAAGTCTTATTGCTCATGGGATCATATGGGAGCCACAGCCCAGACTACAGCTCTTAACTCAGCCAGGAGGCTTGGTCTAAGCTAGCCTGTCACTGATCAGGAGGCTTGGAGACCAAGGAAGGAGATGTCAATAAACAGAGCCTTGTCTCTAACATAAACTTGAGGGAAATGATCTCCAATTTTATGTCAAAGTGGTGATGGGTTCTGGAGGACTTGGGGGCTGTTTTAGACAGGCACTCTGTTTTCTTTGGCCCATTTCTTCATGATCCGGACGATGTACTCGACTTGCGGGTTACCCGTGCTTCTCAGTAAGTGGAGCACTTCTCGAAGGGTCTCTCTGAGGAAACGGTGTGAAAGGACAAGAATGCAAATTAACAGCTAAAATAACTTGTGACGGTTCTTCACATCCTTCTAGCAGGCATATCTGCCTACCCTTTTCCTGTGTTTTCATAAACCAATCACAGACTTCCTAGCTTTCTATTCTTATGGTGCCATAGTAAAATGGAAATTCTGTGAACTCCTCACCAATCTCAGTTTTCTTTGTTTGCATACACACACATATACACATATTTTTTTTGTCTGAATATGACATAAATATTTCTGTTTCTATGGTTATTCTGTAGGACAGAATAGAAAGTGTGTATTAAGGAGCTGGGTTCAAATTCTAGCTCTGTGCTAACAGGTCACTTAACTTGACTGAGTCCCAGAGTTCTCCTTTGTTTAATGTGGTAATCACCCCAAACTGGGTGTCACTGCCATAAATGAAAAATGTCAGAAAGCTGGGGTAGATGATCTCTTCAAGAAAAGTGACACATTAATAAATACAGAAGAGGGGAAAGTTAAGGACCATGATTTGGCAAATATTCAATATTTATATCTAACTAATTTAAATTTAATTTAAATTAAAACTCATGTTTTAAGTAATACATACTAAATCTTCCCTGTTACATCATCAGATCTATAGATGACTGCCTACTGATCCTCTTCCCTAAGGGTTCGCTCATATTTTATCCTTTTTCCCTCAAGTATCTTCTTTCAACTACCCAAATTCTTTTAAACTTTTAATAGTACTAGAAATACATACAAGGTAGGAACTAATTTTTGATAGATTATTTACTTATAAAATAGTCATTATCTTCTATCATAGATCAGTAACAAATACATTCCATGAAATTACTTTCAGAAAATGGAATTTAGTTTTCAGTAGTTTAACTGTTATTACAAATGGAACTATATGCCATGTAATTTTGTGTGGTCTAATGTCTCAGTATTTCCTGAAATATGAGAAGGCAAAAAAAATTAATTTTTAACCACACTCACTCCATTTCTAATTCTTTGAGGTCTAAACTAAGAGACACAAGAAAAAAACCAACAGGCAAAGAAAAGAGCAGAAGAGATTGAAAAAGACATTGCTTGTGAAAATGGCAGTATAAAACTTAAACTTTCATTCATCATTCTAAAACGTCATTATTTTATTGCATTGAATCTATAGGTTGCTTTGGGTAGTATACTCATTTTATTGCATTGAATCTATAGGTTGCTTTGGGTAGTATACTCATTTTATTGCATTGAATCTATAGGTTGCTTTGGGTAGTATACTCATTTTATTGCATTGAATCTATAGGTTGCTTTGGGTAGTATACTCGTTTTATTGCATTGAATCTATAGGTTGCTTTGGGTAGTATACTCGTTTTATTGCATTGAATCTATAGATTGCTTTATAATTTTTAGTTTTCAGAGGATGTTAGCCAGGAAAACAATTGTCACCCCCCAGGAAACCAGCAAGTGCACAGAATAGCGTCTCTTGTCTGTCTACTTACTTGGGTTCCCTCCCAGCCAAGATCATCTGGAATATGCCCACACAGGCACCCCGCTTGCCTTCCCAGTATTCAGGGTTGGGGTCCAGCCTCTCTAAGACATCAAATGCTTTGGCTGAATAGTAAAACTGGCCCATCTGAATAAAAGAAAGTATTGTGGTAATACTTGTAGTCAAAAGACCCCACAAAATGAAACTAAATGTAAAGATACCATGAAACATAACATAAGTACATAAAACACGTGTATGGGTAATGACAACATTCTTAGTTAGCAAATTAACTTCTATTCCTTATTAAAACGAGAAGGGAAATCACAGTTTGTGTACATGGGTTCAGTTTAAATCCCCTTACCTTCATTAAGTTTTCAGCAATACAACATTTCTTCTACATATAGTCAAGTTATGCTATAATCAACACATTTCTCATTTCTTCTAATTCTATTCTTCTGTTCTTGAGGATAAATACTGATGACTGATCCAGACTGGTTATTTTTCAAGTTTCCTCAATACATTCCAAAGCTGACTACTTTCATTCATTTTCTGCTTATTTGATCATGTTTCACCCAAGAGAATGATCTTTCCCTGACCTTTGCCCTGTCATCTCAGAATGCCTAGATGTATACTGACTCCTAAACAGCAAACCTCTTAAATATTTAATTCCTTTTGACAAACTTCTTTCCCAAACACACTACACACTCCCATGGCCTTGTACAGTATGCTATCATTAAATTTTGCTTAGATGTTGCTGTTGTTGTTCAGTTGCTAAGTTGTGTCCAACTCTTTGTGACCCTATGGACTGCAACACACCAGGCTTCTCTGTCTTTCACTTTCTCCTCGAGTTTGCTCAAACTCATGTCTATTGAGTCAGTGATGCCATCCAACCATTTCATCCTCTGTCGTCTCCTTCTCCTCTTGCCCTCAATCCTTCCCACCATCAGAGTCTTTCCAAAGAGTCAGCTCTTTGCATCAAGTGGCCAAAATATTGGAGCTTCAGCTTCAGCATCAGTCCTTCCAATGACTAGTCAGGGTTGATTTCTCTTAGGATTGACTGGATTGATCTCCTTGCAGTCCAAGGAACTCTCAAGAGTCTTCTCTAGCACCACAGTTAAAAAGCATCAATTCTTTGGGGCTCAGCCTTCTTTATGGTCCAACTCCTCATCTGTACATGGCTACGGAAAAACCATATGGACCTTTGTTGGCAAAGTGCTGTCTCTGCTTTTTAAAATGCTGTCTAGGTTTGTCATAGCTTCTCTTCCAAAGAGCAAGCATCTTTTAATTTCATGGCTGCAGTCTCATAAATATATAGGGTTACCAATTTCACTGAAGTCTTCAAGTTGCTTGGAAATCCTCCCTTATTTAGTGTGGTTTAATTACTTCTCCTTTTCCATAAACTGTTGCTTTAAACCTTTCCAATTTCCTTAAGATCTCTATTGCATTCTTAGCTTAGCTTTTTTCTCTACTTCATAGGGAAGACACAATTTTCCTGCCTTCCATTCAAATTATACTTCATTACTCTGCCTATCTCACAGAAAGAAGTGTTCTTATACATTTTCAAGGTTAATCCTTCTTCCTATGTTCACCTAAAATATTTTTTTTGGTAAAGAAACACACCAAATGATGTGAGAAACATACATGCACAGTTTAATGACTATAATGTCAATACAAGTGTAACTACCACCCGTGTCAAGAAACAAAACATTGAGAGCAAAACCAAAGCTCTGTGTTTCACTTCTATACCACAGCCCTCTCTTCCCATATTTTCATAACTACTAGTCTGACTCTTATGGTCATCAGTTCTTTGACTGTATAGCTGTATCAGCTTTGTATATATGTTTAGACAACATAATTGAGTGCTGCCTCTTAGTATGTTAACTATATGAAATAATGCTGTAAATATTATTTTGTATCTTTGTATATGTTTTTACAATTTGTCTATATTGTTGGATATAGCCCTAGTTGGGTCATTTGCTAAAGCCTTTTTTATTTTGGAATAATTATAAACTGACAGGAAGTTACAAAGATAGTACAGAGTGGTCCCATGGAACATCAAACCCAGGAAACTGACATCACTACAATGTATGTGTACATTTCTGTTATTTAATCAAGTGTGTCAGACTCATGTAACCACCACCCCCAGCAAGACAGAACTATTACATCACCACAAATATGTACCTCCCAGCTGACCATTCCTAACCTCTGGCAATCATCAATTTTTTCCTATGTCTCTATAATTTTGTCATTTCAAGAATGCTTTATATATATATATGTATACATATGAAATCATATATCAGTTTTTTAAAGATTATGGGTTATGTTATTCTCGTTCAATCTGTCTCCTAATCCAATTCTCTTCTGTACCTAGTAGTGTTTTCTCAGGCCTCATGCAAGTCAATCTAGCTGCAGATTCGACATTTTCCTTCCTTGGCATTTGATAAAATAGAAACAAGAAAAAGAATAAGGAAAAAGGCTTTTTTTCTCTCTCTCCTGGTTCTTCTCTTTCCCTTCTGTTCATCCTCGTCGTCTGTTTCTTTTACTAACTCCTCTGTTTCTATCCCTTAAATACTGACTGGTGTTCCACACGGTTCCTCACCCCAGTCACTGGCTACTCTCATTCTTTCCCATACTCTGCCGCTGCCACAACCACCGCCACCATTAACTTCTGTTAACTTCTGAAGTCACATATTTAATCCAAACCTTTCACATGCTTTCCTGAGCTCTGGGTTCACCCTGCGTATTTCCTACTATAATATCTCTACCTGAGAGCCCCAAACATACTTCAGATTTAATACATTTAAAACTGAACTAAATTCCTGTCCTTTAGTGTTTTCTTTCCTTCTGCCTTCTCTAACTTACTTAATATCATTGCCGTCCACTAAGTTATATTAAACATTTTCAAGTTTCCTATGTTTTAAAACCTTTTCCACTGATGGTGATTTATTTTTGTAATGATTTACTTTGCAATGAGCAAAGTAAATAAATCACTGATGGTGATTTATTTTTGTAATGATTCACTTTGCAATGAGCTATTATTGATTAAGTTGATACTAGACTTTCTTTACCTAATGTTTTCCTGTCTTTTGAGCAGGAAGAAATATTCACCAAATAGTTTTCAGAATTTGAGGTTAGTTTTGTAAAAAGCTTTTAATCTATAGGATAGGGCCCCAAACTCTTCCCTGTCTTTCCAACTCCCTACACACACACACATACACACACACATACAAAGCTCCTCTTTTACTAAATCTGACTCTACTTTTTTCTGGTTCCTTTGTCCTTCCTGTCTACTATTTACATCAAGGTTTCCCAAAGGTTTGGTTTGCAACTCTTTATTCTTCTTACTTGACTCCCTTATCTGGGAAATTTCACTATTTTTCAGGGCATCTATTACTATTGATGGAGAAGGTAATGGCACCCCATTCCAGTACTCTTGCCTGGAAAATCCCGTGGACGGAGGAGCCTGGTAGGCTGCAGTCCATGGGGTCGCTAAGAGTCAGGCACGACTGAGTGACTTCACTTTCACTTTTCACTTTCATGCACTGGAGAAGGAAATGGCAACCCACTCCAGTGTTCTTGCCTGGAGAATCCCAGGGACAGAGGAGCCTGGTGGGCTGCCGTCTATGGGGTCGCACAGAGTCGGACACGACTGAAGAGACTTAGCAGCAGCAGCAGCAGCATTACTATTGAAGTGGTGATTTCTCCAGATCTGTCTCTCAGTGTCAGAGGACACTGTTGTTTTCTCTAATGTGTTTAATTTTGGCTGGATTGGGTCTCCATTGCTGTGCATGAGCAGGGGCTACTCTCTAGTTGCAGTGTGCAGGTTTCTCATTGCGATGGCTCCTCCTGTTGTGGAGCACTGGCTCTAGAGCAAGCTGGCTTCAGTTGTTTTAGCAGGTAGGGTCAGTAGTTGTGGCAGCTGGGCTTAGCTGCCCGGCAGATGTGGAGTCTTCCCAGACCAGGATCGAATCTATGTCCTCTGCACTGGCAGGCACATTCATAACCACTTGACCATCAGGGAAATCCAGAGGCCATCATTCTTGAGCTTCAGAACCAAACTTCCAACTACCAGATGAATATCTCTACCTGCATGATACCTAAAGAGTCATAGCCTTTAGAAATCTAAAACCTCCTATCTAAACCACTATTTCCGTACATATGATTTTCAGATTTCATTTATATGTATACATGTTTTATATATACATAAAATCCTGCCTATCTCTGAGTTCAGTTCATTTATAAAAGGGATGACATTTCTGATATCACTATGTGAATTCGCTCACCTATGACCATTTAGTCTCTAGGACACTTTCCCCTAACATTTAGTCAATGCACCAATGTAATACTGATCTTCACTTTCCCCTTAGATTTCACTCAGACTCACCTTGTAGCAGTCATTAGCAATGAGCTGTAGGAGGCTAAAGGACTCTCCAGAGGTTTCCATCTTGAGATAAAGCTCCCAGGCTAGTCTTGGCTTCTTATTCATAATGTCTACAAAGAGAAACAAAGATTTATGTTTTCTAAATGTACAAGAAGTACACTTCTGCATCTTGCTAGTCTATGGATTTGGTTTTATGTTAGAAACATACTAAGTAATAGTAGACAGTGAACATTTTACATGGAAAGCTTGCAATGTTGGCATTAAACTGGTTCCCCATCAGGACTCTATATACAGTGCTTAAAATACTTGTTAGGCTTCAGGTAAGTATGTCTTTTTAGACTGAGTTGATTTTCAGTAGTTCTCACTTTGCTCATCTGCTTAAAAAGTCATCTATCATTCATTCAATCTGACTCATACAGTTTCAGCCTCACTTAGAAGATCTAATTGCTAAAATTTTCCTAAGACGTCAAAAACTTAGTGAACATTTTAAATCCAAGTGAAAAAAAGGAACAAGAAAAAACACTGGAGAGAGAGAAAGACAGAGGTGATAGGCTATATATATAGCACACAAAAATTATGTTTTTGACATTTTACTACTTTTCAGGCCTGTACCATAGTGAAAAGGTAAAATTAACATAACAATATCATTTAGCAAAAAAACAAAGCAAAGTAAACTGAGATTCTGGAAGGTGGAACACGCTAAAGAAAGAACTTGGCATCTTTTAGGACTGCTGGTGCTAGGTCACGGCCATATGGAAGAACTAACCGCAAGGCACACTCGTATACATACACACACATGGCCACCTTTACTGAGCAGCACTAACAACACAATCTCAGAGTTTAACCATTCTACAAGACAAAACCAGAAAACACTCAATAAAAGGAAGATTCATCTATAACGTTTAAAAGAAGACTCACAGCACCGAGCTAACCAGCTGAGGTAAATGTAGTCATTTTTCATCTTCTCACTTTGGATTAAAAGGAAAACCTGCAAGAGGAGGGAAAAGGGAACAAACATACAGAAGCTTTTACAGTGAAAATATCCACAGCAGCTTGCCTTAGACTAATGAGCATTATAATGACCAAATTCTACACAGGCTGCTGAGAAAAGTGAAGGATAAAATTGTGGTGATTTAAACACATTTCTCTCAGTTACTGAGGCTTCCCTCGTAGCTCAGTCAGTAAAGAATCTGCTTGCAATGCAGGAGACGTGGGTTTGATTCCTGGGTTGGGAAGATCCCCTGGAGAAGGAAATGGCAACCCACTCTAGTATTCTTGCCTGGAGAATCCCATGGACAGAGGAACATGGGCTACAGTCCATGGGATTGCAAAGAGTCAGTCACGACCTAGTGACTAAGGACGAGCACTCAGTTATTGATATCATAAGGTGACATGAGGTTAGTAAGGAATAGAAGATTTGAACAGAATAATTAACAACTGCAGATGCTACTGGGCAATAAAGCAAGTCTTAACAGATTTTAAACGATTCATGTTATACAGACCACACTCTATGACCACAATACAATTAAGTTAGAAATCAAAATAACCCGGATATATATATTTCCCCTTCTGATTCATGTTGAGGTTTGACCAAAAACAGCAAAATTCTGTAAAGATTGTCCTTCAATAAAAAATATATTAATAATAAAAAAAAACTGGAAAAGATAACATACATAACTTGAAAATCATGAAACATGTTTTAAAATAACTCACACTTAAAGATAATAAAAAGATAATTTCTAAACACGATGGAAATTGGAAAACACTTAGAATTTCAATAATAATAAGTTGAGTCATTTGTTGAGTAATAACAAAACTGAATTAAGTAACTTAACTGGAATATTTTGAATCATTTGGATAATCAATCTATGGAGTTAGATATCAAGATAGTGGTTAGCCTTGTGGGAAAGGGATTGACCCCAAAAGGGATGAGAGGGTTCCCTGCTGCTGCTGCTAAGTCGCTTCAGTCTTGTCTGACTCTGTGCGACCCCATAGACGGCAGCCCATCAGGCTCCTCTGTCCCTGGGATTCTCCAGGCAAGAACACTGGAGTGGGTTGCCATTTCCTTCTCCAATGCATGAAAGTGAAAAGTGAAAGTGAAGCCGCTCAGTTGTGTCCGACTCTTAGTGACCTCATGGACTGCAGCCTACCATGCTCCTCCGTCAACGGGATTTTCCAGGCAAGAGTACTGGAATGGGGTGCCATTGCCTTCTCCGAGAGGGTTCCCTAGGTTATGATAAAATTCTGTTTTACGATCTGGGTGCTGACTATTTGGGTATGTTCACTTTAAAAATTCATCAAGCTGTGTACTTTGATTTGTATATTTTTCTCCATGTATGTTATGTCTTTATACAATTTATCCAAAAAAAGAAAATATGAATGTGGTTATACATGTATGTCTCTCAATATGGACTGTAGCCCACCAGGCTCCTCTGTCCATGAGACTTTCCAGGCAGGAATACTGGAGTGGGTTGCCATTTCCTTTTCCAGGGGATCTTCCCCACCCAGGGATCGAAACCCGCATCTCTTATGTCTCCTGCACTGAGAGGTGGGTTCTTTACCACCAGCACAACCTGGGAAGCCCCATAAAATTTATCCAAACAGGAAAACATGAATGTGGTCATAACCTATGTGTTTATTTATATTGTACTTTTTAATGTAACCTAAGAACAATGGAACTGTCAATAATCCTTTAACTTTAAACATGTATTTCCGTGAGAAAAAGATAATGTTTTTAGATAGAATCATTCAAAAGTCTTCAAAAGCAGGTACCTACCTCTTCACCCTCACTGGTATTGCCAGTTGCAGCTTTGGCTTGGGCATAATTAAAGTTAAAGATGTCATCGTTATAGAAGTAACTCTGAAAAACATCCCAAGAACAGATCACATTGAGCTTTAACATATAAAATATAAAAACAACAGTTACCACTACTACTCCCACAGTAAAAGGGTCATCTCCAAAAGTATCTTATCTGTGACATATTAGAGTATTTTGTATACAAAATCACCTAGAAAACTCTACACTGACCTTGAATGAGTTGAGGTAAATCAAGACATCATCAAATTGCTTAAGCAGGAAGAAACAGGAAGCCATGCACTGCCTTCCTGGTATTGTATCTGAAATGGAATGGGAAAAAAATCAGGTGTATTCCTGAAACTAAAAGTTCTCTTTAGCTGAAATTTGAGTTATTTCATAATTTAGCAATAAGAAATGTATTCCAAGACATCTTTCTAGATTCTGAGATTAGATTCTGTTCATTGGACAGAACCTCGGCATGTGGAAGTCACAGTACTCAAGAATGACCAGCAATCTCTCCTGAGAGTCCCACATGAGCATGTGTCCTTCGGGCTACAGTTTTCCCTAGGTCTTTTTTCCAGGGCTTTGATTCTCTCATTCAGCTCCAACACCTGCACATTCAACGAATATGAATTAGTATCCATCATTACTCACCTAAGACAACCTAACACTTTTGATCTCAAATGGAGAAATATTTGGCCATGGAACCATCTGATCCTGATTCTGACCAACTTGTCTGATAACAGATTCCTATTTGAAGTGGCAGAGGATTTGTGTAATACCCTACCTTCACCATGGTCACTCCTGATCCTCCTTCCTCTGTTCAATTTTTTCTCCTGTAACACTTATCACAGTCAGATATACTAAATAATCTATTTCTTATGTCTATAGTTTGTTCTCTCTAGACTGAACACTGCACAAGGGTGGGGGAATTGGCTGGTTTTGTTTACTGCTGTATCCCTAACACCTCAATAAATTTTTGTTTTAAAGAATGAAGTGAAATGGGGAAAGAAAATATTATGCAATAAATGGTTTTGGTGAAACATTTGAAAGAAAATGAATCCCTGGGGTGATCAGAATATTTAATAATAACTTCAGCATGAACACTGTTTGTCAGAATAGATGCCAGCCATTGAAGACAGGTACAGCCAGCCATACTGGTTTATACTGGCTAACTATCAGTCCTGTTTAGATGCCTTTTTCAAAACTTGCACTGAATCTTGAGTGATGAGATCAATAGTTTAATAACAAAAATGAAGCCACGAAACTACTGGCAAAATATAGGTGAATATTACATAACTTCAGGAATAAAAAAGCATTTTCTAAGCTTGATACCCATGTAATAAATCATTATAGAAAAGATAAATAAGATTTAAATGTTTTCATATGGGAAAAATACCATAGGCAAAATTAAAAGCAAATGACCTTCTGAAAAAATATCTACAGCATGACAAAAGCTCTATACCTAAAGAGCTCTTGAGAAATCAATCAAAGTGAACATTTCAAATAAAAAACAGAATCAAAATTTTAAAACTCTTATGAACTACAGAATATACTTATTCTCCTCTGTTTATGTATCCTCTCATCCCATTTTAGCTGAGCTGCTAAGACGGGCTAATCTAATATTCTCTCCTATGTCTGGGTTCCTGCTTTATAATGGGAAACCTAACAGATATATCCCTGGACACAGAATCAAACTTCACCAGTCAATATACGACCAACTCCAGTGATAAATCGTGCTCACATGTACAGATTCAAACATACCACATTCGCTAGCTGATCCTCCCACCAACTGGAAGAACTGCTGGGCAATTTTCATATGATCCCTCTAAAAAACCAAGCAGAGCTGATAAGAGGAATAAACTGAAAATACATTATTTGTATTACACTCTATGGTTTCAACATATCTGTCAGGATCTAACAAATTTTAAATTCTCAAATCAGCAGTACTAATTTTTATTAGCATCACCAATTAAAAAGTAATAATCTATAATTGAATTAAAACTTAATTAGGATCAGATAGAAAAGGAGAGAAAAAAAAAATTCAATTCCCAAATCCTATTTTAAAAGTACCTTTATTAAATGAACTCATTCATTCATTTAACAAATATTTATTGCTTTTATCATATATCAGAACTTGTGGTAGGAGCTATGGCTAGAACAAGGAGTAACTTACTAAGTAGAATCATTAATTTATTCAATAGCTATTTACTGCCTATTTGAGGCAATTTGGAGTGAGCTGGAGATAAAAAGATTTATTTACATCCCATTTCGTTCCAAAAAGAACCTACTATGCCATATTCAGGTGAATAAGAGCTTAATTTTAGTCAGCGTTTTGTATTTATAAAAAACTTTCCCAAAGAAACAATTATTCTCATTTTACAGATGCCAAAATTATAGCTCAGAGGTATACAAGGTTAAAAAAAAAGTCAGTGAAAGTAAGAATGAAGTTTTGCAATGATTTGCTGTTGTTATTAGATAAACACGTTGTTCAACAGTTGGGCTTTTTTTTCCCCTTAAAAAGCAGTAATTCTTAAGGCTATAGCTTTCTATTATTTTTTTTTTTTCGGTTTTTATTCTATTCTGCTTTATATTTTGGACAAGCCACCTAGTTTGCGGGATCTTGTTCTCCATCCAGGGATTGAACCTGGGCCCTTGGCAATGAGCGTGCCAAGTCCTAACCACAGGACCACCAGGGAATTCCCTTTTTTTGTCTTCAAATAACACAGAACTCTGTCACAATGGAATCTGGATTGGTGGATATGGAGAAATAAAAGGAACTGCAGAGGAGCCTATAGTAAGCTTATTACTAGTTGAACTTTGAAAGTCATTTTTATTTTTTCCACACACTGTAACTTTACGAACTATAGATACCAGTGGTTTTATACTCACTGAACACATTTCCTGGCCAAGGGCTGCATTGACCACTCCTTTGAGGATATACTCCTGGAAACGTGAAATATCAGTAATTAATTTAAAAGGAACATAAAACTAAGAGATATCACTCAAAAAAATCATTTGCATCAACTCAATGCTTTATATCCAAAAGTCTACAAATAATAAATGCTGGAGAGGGTGTGGAGAAAAGGGAACCCTCTTACACTGTTGGTGGGAATGCAAACTAGTACAGCCACTATGGAGAACAGTGTGGAGATTCCTTAAAAAACTGGAAATAGAACTGCCTTATGATCCAGCAACCCCACTGCTGGGCATACACACTGAGGAAACCAGAAGGGAAAGAGACACGTGTACCCCAATGTTCATCGCAGCACTGTTTATAATAGCCAAGACATGGAAGCAACCTAGATGTCCATCAGCAGATGAATGGATAAGAAAGCTGTGGTACATATACACAATGGAGTATTACTCAGCCATTCAAAAGAATACATTTGAATCAGTTCTAATGAGGTGGATGAAACTGGAGCCTATTATACAGAGTGAAGTAAGCCAGAAGGAAAAACATAAATACAGTATTCTAACGCATATATATGGAATTTAGAAAGATGGTAACAATAACCCTGTGTACGAGACAGCAAAAGAGACACTGATGTATAGAACAGTCTTATGGACTCTGTGGGAGAGGGAGAGGGTGGGAAGATTTAGGAGAATGACATTGTAACATGTAAAATATCATGTAAGAAACGAGTTGCCAGTCCAGGTTCGATGCACGATACTGGATGCTTGGGGCTAGTGCACTGGGACGACACAGAGGGATGGTATGGGGAGGGAGGAGGGAGGAGGGTTCAGGATGGGGAACACATGTATACCTGTGGTGGATTCATTTTGATGTTTGGCAAAACTAATACAATTATGTAAAGTTTAAAAATAAAATAAAAATTTAAAAAAAAAAAAAAAAATATATATTATCAAAAGTTACCCAAAGTCACTTTGCTCTGTTCTATCCCTGGTAAGAATAAAAGAATTAGGAGACTTTCATTTGGTTCTCAGGAAAGTGTTTATATAACAGAATTAATCATATTTGTAAATTCTCAATCATAAGGGGAAAAACTCAGTGGACATGCATAGGAGTTTTGTTTTTATTTCAATTCAGTGGAAAAATTAACCATAAAATGTTTATGTAACAATTTTTACACTTTATCAGCCACTGCCATTTTCTGTGACCATATCACACACACACACACACACATACACACACATATATAATTTTCCCTTTCCAATGATATAATAACCTTCCTTTGCTAGTGATTCCTTTCTTCAAAAATAAATTAATTAATAACAATAATCCTCTGACTCTCATTTGTAAGGTATTCTCATTTTGGAGTCCTGAGGCCTTATCTGTATCTCCTTTAGACTTGGTTCTATTCTTTAACAGATACTCTCCTTAGCTTTATGAATTTTTTTTTTTTTTTTTGCACCGCACAGGATCTTAGTTCGCTGAACAGAGATCAAACCAGTATCCCCTGCAGTGGAAGTATGGAGTCCTAGTGACTGGATCACCAGGGAATTCTGATTTTTATGTGAGTACTATTTTTATTTAAGACAGCTCTTTAAAAGAATAAAACAAAAAATGCTGAAGCTTTTAATACACTTGAGAAATATACCAACTTAGACCTGGAAATATTTTTCAGCCTTTCACCCCATGAGTGGGACGCCTAGTACATGCTTAGCGTTCGTATCACTGGAGACACAATACGAACTCAGTGCCTGCCTTCAGGGAGTGGACCCGCAGCAGGGGACACAGACACAGCACAGACAGGCATCCTGGTGACTGAGTTCCCGTGTCTAGTTTCATCAGAATTCTAGATTTCAGTATTTTCAAACTTCAACCCTTTTGAGGAAATGACCATATTTATGGGAGTTTACAAATTTCAAAAAAGCCCAGAATATTGATTCTCATATCAAAAGTCTCATGTAATATTCCCAGATCAACATACACAAACTTTCCTGAGAGTCTACAAGCAGGAATCTTCCCTAATATGCCTTCCAACTACCTTTCAACAGAAATTCCACCTTTAACAGAACTTGGTTAGTAAAAATGTAACACATTGTCAATTACCTGAGGAGTAGTAGGTTCCAGATCCTTAATTAAGTTATAAGCTTCCTGTACATCATCTGAAATATAAGAAATATGTAGCCATATTAATCTGTATCCTAGCAAACAGTTGCCCCAAATGATAAGGTCCTTCAAATATTCATGAGAAGTATGATTTGCTTTTCTTGTCTCTTAACTCTCCATGAAGTTCAATGCTTAGTAGTAGATAACCAAATATCTGTAGGAAACCTGTATTAAGCCACGAAGCACTTAAGGGTTCAAGCTAAAAATAAGGAACAGGGAAGTATATGCTTATGGCATTGTAATTATATAAGAAAAACATCCATTTTATATGTGTGTGTGTGTATGTGTGTATATATATATATATATATATATATATACACATAAAGTACATAGGAGTAAAATGACACGAAGGCTGGGATTCGCTTTAAAATATTTCATAACAAAACTGGAAGAAGGAGGATAAATTAAGAAAGACTGGCAATATCTACAAAACTATTGTATCTGGGGTTATTATTTGGGTGTTCATACTATTAACTTGTTTTGTTTGTGTTTGAAAGTTCCTAGAATAAAAATTAGTTTATAAAATATATAAGGTGTTTCTTTAATTCTTGTCCAAAAGCTTATTTCTTTGCGCTGATGTACCAAATTAGAGAACTATTTGCAAGTTCACGGTCTCCTGTTAATAAACACTTCACATTTCCCTCAGTGAGGAATATGTTGCCTGGTTGGTTCCTACCGTGCACCTTAAAAGGCCCACACTTAGTCTGAGGCCCATGACTGAGTGCCAGCGCCTCTGCGTGGGAGCTCCCACCCCGCGTTCACAACTGTGAGACAACACGCTGCTTGGGCCTGTGCCTACAATTTATCCTTACTCAGGGCAACAAATACCATGCTCATTTTGCATCTTCATATTTTGCAGGAGCTGGGGGTACAAAGAAACAGAAAGACAGATAATTAGAGCAAATAAAAAAGTTAATGATGGGGAAGAAAAGACCCAAGGAACAGCAGATGGACTTTACACACAGAGGAACACACAACAAAGAAGAAATGAGGGAGGGAAAGGAAAAACAACAGAAAACCTGAAATAAAATGAATAGAGGACAAAGGGCAGAAAAATAAGAGGGAAAGAAAAAACCAGAATGGGCGAGAGATTGGAAGCAACAGAAGAGGAAAGAGGAGATGAAGAGAAAAGGCACAACAGATAAATATCAATAAGTTTGCTCTGTCCTGAGAACCTGCTGCAAATATATTTTTGGGTATTATGAAGTGATTTTAAAGGTTAAACAAGTAGTTCAGTTGGAGAGTAAATGTTCTAAAATATCTTACATAGGCAAGATCAAGACATATTTCTCTTACCTTGACGAAGATAGTAAATCACTAAGTTTAGCCTAGCTTCAGGAATGACATCAACCAGGGGAGGCAAAACTTGCAAAGCCCCTTCTCCTCCTCGGAAGACTACCTAAAGACAGAAAAGCCATTATTATGGCAGCAAATATGAGTACGTTTACTGGTGGAAATACACACGGACCTGACACAACAGTTACTCTTTGAAGGGAGGAATATATTTTTGAAGCTTTTTCTATACACACATGACCTTGACCTCATTAAAAAAAAAAAAAAAAGGCATCCTAGGGACTTCTCTGGCAGTCCAGTGGTTAAGACTCTGTGCTTCAAATGTAGGGGCTATGGATTTGATCCTTGTTTGGGGTGCTAAGTCCCATGTGCTTCACAGCCAGGAAAAAAAAAAGTCATCCTAAATGTAAGAAATAGAATAAGGGCATGGCCCTATTGCATATATTTCCTTTTTGCCTCATAAGAACTATACGAAACTCTTAAAGTACCCAATAATTAATGAAACTTCTTTCTAGACAGATATTCTACATTAAAAACTCCATGAAGGAATTTATGAAATCCTTCTGAGATTATTTCCTCATCTCTAAATGGCATTAGTAATGTCCACCTAATTAGTAATGGCATTAGTAATGTTCAGAGTTATCATAAGGATGAAATAAGTTAAAGTGGGCTACATGCATGGCATATCATACGTTATATTTTGTTTTATTAAAATATTAGTAAATATTCATTAACACCTACTATATGCCTGGTATTGTAATACCAGGGCTACACCAGGAAAAAGTCCTTCTCCTGTCTATGACTTATAGTATAGTTATGCTATACTATATGCTGCTGCTAAGTCGCTTCAGTCGTGTCCGACTCTGTGAGACCCCAGAGACGGCAGCCCACGAGGCTCCCCCGTCCCTGGGATTCTCCAGGCAAGAACACTGGAGTGGGTTGCCATTTCCTTCTCCAATGCATGAAAGTGAAAAGTCAAAGTGAAGTCGCTCAGTCAGGTCTGACTCTTAGCGACCCCATGGACTGCAGCCTACCAGGCTCATCCATCCATGGGATTTTCTAGGCAAAAGTACTGGAGTGGGGTGCCATTGCCTTCTCCGATATTGTACTATATAGTCCTGTCTGTATACTCAAATGAGGAGAGACCTTCAAAGAGCAAACTTAAGTATGTTGTCATATAATAATAAAAGCTACAGAGGACAGCTAAAACAAAAACACCATCCATGAAAGGACTGTTTACATGCTGTTTTGTACCCACAGCCTAGCACAGTATCTGACACATAGTAAATTATATCACAAATATACAGAAATTAAGGCAATCAGGCATAAACTACCTAATCTCTTCTTTCTATATCAAAATATCCATCTGGTCATTTTTTTTTTTTTTTTGGTTCTCTTTGTCTAAGATGCTCCCTTCCCTTGCCAAGATTAATTCCTACAATTGTCTTCTTTGATGTCATGATTTTAACTCCATTTGGATTTTGTTTCTGCATTAATATTCTATTTCATTAATCCTGGTCCCACTTCTCAACTTTAAATATGCACAAAGGTTTCTACTCTCTTGAAAAATCTTCACTTCACTTGGTGTCACTGTTCCCTCTGAACAGCATCGTACTTTTTCTCCTTTTTTCAATGCCACACTTGAAAAGTAAGTGGCTTGCTGTTTCAACTTCTTCTCTTCCTCTCCTTAACCTCCCAGAAAACTTGCTGCTGCTCTCTGCACACTAATAAACCCATTCTACAAGTCACAAATATCAACCCCTTTGACCAAATTCAATAGACTTTCCTCTCTTGTTGCTCCATGACATATCTGCAGTTTTGACACCGGTGGCCATAGCATGACAATAAAAGCACTAGTCACTAAATGCTGACTGTATGCTGTATGCTGCCTGAGGCACCTTACATATATTACCTCCTTTCATCTTCACAAGGAAATGAGGTAGGTGCTGTGATTTCCTCTATTCTACATAGAGAACACAGAGACTCATCAGTGTTTAGTGACTTACCCAAAGTTACAAAGCTAGTATCTCGTGTACTTGATTTTGACATCAGGTCTGACTGCAAAAGCTGATGTCAGTAACAATTTATACTGCTTAATATTTTTTTCAGGTTTTGTCTTAAACTATAAAATTAATCTGTATTTACTAGAAAAAACTTACATATAGTATTACAACAGGCAAAAGGAAAATTACCATTCTCTCACTTTTCTTTTTAATCCCACCCTCCAAGTATAACTCCCATCACTAGCTAATATGCACCTTCCAGTTATATGTATATATAAAGGTTCTTTACTCTGGCTGTATATTATATCCACTTGGAAAACTTTTAAGAAAAGTATTGATAGTTGAACCTTAGCCCAACCATTCGATAAAAATCTCACACATTAATATTTTTAAAAATCCCCTGGGTGATTAAAATGTGTAGTTATAATGACATTACAACTTCCATGATGGCTTCTCTGGTGGCTCAGACAGTAAAGAATCCACTACAATGCAGGAGACCTGGGTTCAATCCCTGGATTGGGAAGATCCCCTGGAGGAAGGCATGGCAACTCAGTCCAGTATTCTTGCCTGGAGAAGCCTCATGGACAGAGAAGCCTGGCAGGCTACAGTCCATGGGGTCACAAAGAGTCGGACATGACTGAGCGACTAAGCACAGCACAACACAATGACATTACAGTCAGAAGCAACCTACGTGTCCATCAACAGATGAGATGAATGGACGAAGAAGATGTGGTCTGTATATACAATGGAATATTGCTCAGCCATAAAAAATAATGAAATTTTGCCATTTGCAACATGATGGACCTGGAGGGCATTATGCTAAGTGAAGTAAGTCGGACAGAGAGACAAATACTGCTTGATGTCACTTATATGTGGAATCTAAAAAAGATGCAACACATCTGTGAATAGAGCAGAAAAGAAGCAGACAGACTCACAGATATAGAGAACAAACTAGTGGTTACCAGTGGGGAGGGCAGTATGTGGGGGCTGGGGGAAGTACAGACTATTGGGTGTAAGATAGGAATAAAGATGTATTTGTACAACACAGAGCACATAGCTGATATTTTGTAATAACTGTAAATGGAGTATAACCTTTAAAAATTATATAAAAATTAGAAAAATTTTATAAAATGACTGTTGACCATTGAACAATGGTGATGGAGATTGTTTAAGGGCACTGACTCTCCACACAGTTGAAAATTCAAATGTGATTTACAGTCAGCCACCCACATGCAGGGTTCCTCCGTATACGAGGATTCAACCCACCTCAGATGGTATAATATTTACGACTGAGAAAAATCTGTGTATGAGTGGACCCATGCATTTCAAACCTGTGCTGCAGAAGGGGTTGTACATTATGTAGGTGTTTTCTCTTGCCTGCCTTTTTTTATTTTCTTATTCTCCTCTTTCAGCCCCTTAAATACAAACACACTCTTGGAACCGTATTTCTCTTTTTTTAACCTTTTCTTCAGCTATCCCTACTCTTATGAAAACTCCTAAATCTTAATCTCTTAATCTTCCAGTCTTCATCTCTTTCCAAGTTTAATTTCCAGACTACTCTCTCTAACATCATATTCTCCACAAAAATCAATCTGGCTTTAATTTATAGACTAAATTAGAAGTGAAAAGGTTAGAGGCAGAAGCTCATAATGCAAAATAACCTCAGAAAACCCTGTGATGGAGGCCTGAGTTAGAGGAGGAATGGAATAAATAGAAGAATTAATAGGATTAAGCGGCTGAGTATCAGAAATAAAGGGGAAGAGAGAGTCTAAACCAGCTACGGTTTTCAGCATTGGTACTGGGAGACTTAGTGCTAATGAAGGTGCAGAGAAATCAGAAGGAAAAGGTGTAGTTATTACTACTGCCATATTCACACGAGGAATCTGAAACTCAACAATACTGAGTAATTTGCTCAGTGTCCCCAGGTGTCTGAGTTGAATACAGCTGCTCTGCACCCACTTTACTGCTGAGTCAATTGAATCCAACTTGAAACTTCATCTGAATCTTTTTTTTTTTTAGCAACTATCCCCGTGCAAATTTTCTGTCCCAGTAAATTCAGTCTGCTCACATATGTCGTCTTCATTCATTCATCCATGTCCTTGCCACAAATGAACCCTTTAAATCCAAGTCATTCTTCAAAGACCAACTCAAGTTTTACTTTCATCAGAAAGTAAAGGATTTTCACTTTCATCAGAAAGTAAAGGATATGTTCCTTTGTCTTTGCCAACAACATGAACACTTGGATCTCACTGCCTCACACTTCTTTCTAAATGTTAAGTATGTGTTACTGCCTTCCCAGTAAGGAAAGAACCTGGTATCTTAAACTCATTCTCTCTCCTCCACAAGAAGAAAGAGTTCACTTGGAGTAGAGAAATACTTGTCGAGATATCTCCCTTCATTCATCTTCCCAACCACTGTAATGTACCCAAAATAGGGTAGGCCTCAAATCATCAAGACTAGAAACTCTTATTCACCAGATTGTGCCTGATGAGCTCTTTAGCAAATTCAAAGGAAGAAGAAGCGTTGTCCATCAAGCTTTTGAGTTCTGCCTGAAATTAAAAAAAGGAAAGGCTTATGAAAATGACAAGTGTATAGTTCTTACATCACCTGTAAGAATTACAAAGTTTTATAGCTTACGAAGAATTTAACATGCTGCTTCCTTTGTTCTGCAGGGCTCTGAGAAATAATGTAATTATTATTCTCCTTATTTTACAGATGAGAACCTTGAGGCTTATAAACGTTAAACAACTGAACCTCTACGCAGCAAGTCTGAAACTGGTGAACCCAAGTCTGAAGACTCCTAGAGTTAGTCTTCGGAGAAGGCAATGGCACCCCACTCCAGTACTCTTGCCTGGAAAATCCCATGGATGGAGGAGCCTGGTAGGCTGTAGTCCATGGGGTCGCTATGAGTCAGACACGACTGAGCGTCTTCCCTTTCACTTTTCACTTTCATGCATTGGAGAAGGAAATGGCAACCCACTCCAGTGTTCTTGCCTGGAGAATCCCAGGGACGGGGGAGCCTTGTGGGCTTCCATCTATGGGGTCGCACAGAGTCGGACACAACTGAAGCGACTTAGCAGCAGCACAGTTAGTCTTTCCTTTTGGGTGATCAACTTTTAACAACTAAGGTTGGTTATTTTTCTTTATTTAACATTTTAAATTAATTAACTTATTTATTTATTACTTATTATTTTTTACTGCCCTAGGTCTTTACTGCTGCACGTGGGCTTTCTGTAGTTGTGGTGAGAGGGGGCTACTCTTCACTGAAGTGTATAGGCTTCTCTTGCAGAGCACGGGGTTGAGGCACTTGGGCTTCAGTAGTTGCAAGGCTTGGGCTCAGTAGTTCAGTAGTTGTGGTCAAGGGCTCTAGAGCTCAGGCTCAGTAGGTATGGCACACAGGCTTTAGTTGCTCAATGGCAGGCAGAATCTTTCTGGACCAGGGATTGAACTTGTGTCTCCTACATTAGCAGTTGGATTTTCAACCACTGTAACACCAGGGAAGTCCACTAAGGTTGATTCTTCAATCTGACCATTCCACCTGTGTCCTGAATTTTCCTATACTTTCTTCCTGCTGAATTGGCCTTTATTTACATGATGCAATTAATGTACCTTCTCCCCTCTATGTTACTATTTATCAAAACTATCAGATCTCTTTTGTTTTATCCTGTTTCTTTAACTTCCCCTAGAACAAATGGTCAGCCATTTCTACAGTGTCTTTAGTAATGTCTGAGGCTTATTTATCCACTCCCTCAGCTTTCTGCTATTCCCTCTTGCCAGTCTATAATTTTGACTAATTCTCACCTTCTTTTTCTACCTCCATCGTGGATACCTAAGATTTTCTGGATAAAATAATTAAATTCTTGACTGTTCTCACTAAGCACTACAAACTTGTTCTACCTGATATCATATGGGAATGCACACCTATTTAGCAACCTTTTACTAATCTCCTCTTGTCTACAGCAGGAATTCCAAAGTCTTGGGTAATATTAGGCTAGTTCAGCAGTTTTCAAGCTTTTTGATCTCAAGATCTTTTTTAAACCTTAAAAATTACTAAGGATCCCAAAGAGTTTTTGTTTATGTGAGTTACAGCCATTCATATATATTGTATTAGAAATTAAAACAGAAATTTAAAGTATTCAATTAATCAAAAGTACTAATAAACTTACTACACATTAACACAAATAATGTATTTTTCATTAAAAAAAAAAACTGTATTTACCAATACATAAATTTAGTGACAAGAATGGTACTGTTATCTATTTTTGCAAGTCTCTTCAATGTCTGCCTTAACAGATGACAGCTTGATTGGCATATCTGTGCCTGTAATCAATCTATTTTGAAATCATGCTGTCCCTGGAAAACTTCATTGCACACTCAAAAGTGAATGAAAGTGAAAAGACAAAATCTTTTAGTATTATGAGGCTAGCTTTGATCTTTGGCTAGCCAGGATGAAAGGTGAGGCAAGTGAGATGCACAGGGCACAAAATTCAAAGCAGTGCTCACTGCACATGAAAAGATGCTCAACATCATTCCAGCTGTCAGGAAAATACAAATCAAGATTACAGTGAGATTCCACTCCACATCCCCGGGGATGGCTAGAATAAAAAAGACAGATAATAACAACTGTTGGTAAGGATGTAGAAACATTGAAACTCGAAACTCTTACACACATTGCTAGTGGGAGTGGAAACTGGTGCAGCCACTTTGGAAAATAGTCTGAAAGTTCCTCAATTAAATATAGCTACTATATGACCCAGGATTTCCATTTCTAGGTATATGCCCAAGATAAATGAAACTTATACAAAACGTGCCCCAAAACATGTATATACCTGTTTACAGCAGCATTATCATAATAGGAAGCATGTGGAAACAATCGAAATATCCATCTCTGACAATTGGAAAAATACAATGCGGTATATCCATACAATGGAATATTATTTGGTGATAAAAATGAATGAAGTACTGAAACATGTTATAACAAGATGAACTTCATAGACATTAAGCTAAAGTAAAACAGGCCAATCATAGAAGATGATATATTATTAAAATATGACTCCTTTTTAGAGGAAATATCCAAAACACACAAATCTATAGAAACAGAAAGTGGATTAGTAGCTGTTTGGGGTTGGCGGGATGGCAGTTGATAGCTATAGATTATGGAGTTTCTCTGTGAAGTAATGGAAATGCTTTAGAATTGACTGTGGTGGGAATTCCCTGGCAGTCCAGTGGTTAGGACTCAGCACTTTCACTGCCAAGGGTGTGGGATCAATCCCTGGTTAGGGAAGTTAGATCCTGCAAGCTGCATGGTGTAGTCAAAAATAGGGGGCGGGGGGGAAGTGTTTAAAAATAAATAAATAAGTGAGTAAAATTGACTGTGGTGAAGATTAAACTCAGTGGTGAATACACTAAACCCCACAGAATTGTATATTTCAAAAGGGTGACTCCATGGTACGTTAGTTATACCTCAATAAAGCTGTTAAAACATTGAGGTATAAATAGAAGACGTAGGTCATCTTATTTTAGAGTTAAAATGTCAAAAATATACAAGCAACTCCTACAGCTCAACTCCAGAAAAATAAATGACCCAATCAAAAAATGGGCCAAAGAACTAAACATACATTTCTCCAAAGAAGACATACAGAGGGCTAACAAACACATGAAAAGATGCTCAACATCACTCATTATCAGAGAAATGCAAATCAAAACCACTATGAGGTACCATTTCACGCCAGTCAGAATGGCTGCGATCCAAAAGTCTACAAGCAATGAATGCTGGAGAGGGTGTGGAGAAAAGGGAACCCTCTTACACTGTTGGTGGGAATGCAAACTAGTACAGCCACTATGGAGAACAGTGTGGAGATTCCTTAAAAAACTGGAAATAGAACTGCCTTATGATCCAGCAATCCCACTGCTGGGCATACACACTGAGGAAACAAGAAGGGAAAGAGACACATGTACCCCAATGTTCATCACAGCACTGTTTATAATAGCCAGGACATGGAAGCAACCTAGATGTCCATCAGCAGATGAATGGATAAGAAAGCTGTGGTACATATACACAATGGAGTATTACTCAGCCATTAAAAAGAATACATTTGAATCAGTTCTAATGAGATGGATAAAACTGGAACCTATTATACAGAGTGAAGTAAGCCAGAAAGAAAAACACCAATACAGTATACTAACACATATATATGGAATTTAGAAAGATGGTAACAATAACCCTGTGTATGATACAGCAAAAGAGACACCGATGTATAGATCAGTCTTATGGACTCTGTGGGAGAGGGAGAGGGTGGGGAGATTTGGGAGAATAGCATTGAAACATGTATAATATCATGTATGAAACGAGTCGCCAGTCCAGGTTCGATGCACGGTACTCGATGCTTGGGGCTGGTGCACTGGGACGACCCAGAGGGAGGGTAGGGGAGGGAGGAGGGAGGAGGGTTCAGGATGGGGAACACGGGTATACCTGTGGCGGATTCGTTTGGATGTTTGGCAAAACTAATACAATATTGTAAAGTTTAAAAATAAAATAAAAGTTAAAAAAAAAAAGTACAAAAACATGATAGAAATCATGTAAGAAATATTCCTCATGATATACATGCTTTCACATTCAAATTTTCTGTGTCCTATATTTAAAATGAAAATCCCTTATGATTATACAGTGGAGATGACAACTGGGTTCAAGGGATTAGATCTGGTAGACAGTGTCTGAAGAACAATGGATGGAGGCTTATACATTGTACAGGAGGCAGTGACCAAAACCATCTCAAAGAAGAAGAGACGCAAGAAGGCAAAGTGGTTGTCTGAGGAGACTTTACAAATACCTGAGAAAAGAAGACAAGCAAAAGGCAACGGAGAAAGGGAAAGATATACCCAACTGAATGCAGACCTCCAGAAAATAGCAAGAAGAGATAAGAAAGCCTTCTTTAGTGAATAAAGAGGAAAACAACAGAATGAAAAAGACTAGAGATCTCTTCAAACAAACTGGAGATAACAGGGGAGCATTTCATGCAAAGATGGGCACAATAAAGGACAGAAATGGCAAGGAATCACAGAAGTAGAAGGAATTAAGAGGACGTGGCAAGAACACATAGAAGAACTGAACAAGAAAGGTCTTAATGACCCAGATAACTACAATGGTGTACTCATTCACCTAGAGCCAGACATCTTGGAGTGCAAAGTTAAGTGGGCCTAAGGAAGCATTACGATGAACAAAGCTAGTGGAGGTGATGGAATTCCAGCTGAGCTATTTCAGATCCTAAAAGAAGATGCTGTTAAAGTGTTGCACTCAGTGTGGTAGTAAATTTGGAAAACTCAGTAGTGGCCACAGGACTGGAAAAGGTCAGTTTTCATTCCAATCCCAAAGAAAGGCAATGCCGAAGAATGTTCGAATTACCATACCATTGCACTCATTTCACATGCTAGCAAGACTATGCTCACAATCCTTCAAGCTAGGCTTCAGCAGCAGATGAACTGAGAACTTCCATATGTTCAAGCTGGATTTAGAAAAGGCAGAGGAACCAGAGATCAAATTGCCAATATACACTTGATCATAGAAAAAAGCAAGAGAATTCCAAAAAAAATCTACTTCTGCTTCATTGCTAAAGCCTTTGGCTGTGTGTATCACAACAAACTATGTAAAATTCTTAAAGAGATGGGAATATCAGACCACCTTAACCTGCCTCCTGAGAAACCTGTATGCAGGACAAGAAGCAACAGTTACAACTGGACATGGAACAATGGACTAGTTCAAAATTGGGAAAGGAGTATGTCAAGGCTGTATATTGCCACCCTGCTTATTTAACTTATACGCAGAGTACATCATGTGAAATGCTGGGCTAGATGAAGCATAAGCTGGAATCAAGATTGCCAGGAGAAGTAGCAATAACCTCAGATATGCAGATGATATCACTTTAATAGCAGAAAGCAAAGGGGAACTACAGAGCCTCTTGATGAAGGTGAAAGAGGAAGGTGAAAAAGCTGGCTTAAAATTCAGCATTCAAAAAATGAAGATATGGTATCTGGTCCCATCATTTCATGGCAGATAGATGGGGAAAAGTGGAAACAGTGACAGATTTTATTTTCTTGGGCTCCAAAATCACTGTGGACGGTGACTGCAGCCACCAAATTAAAAGATGCTTGCTCCTTGGAAGAAAAGCTATGACAAACCTAAACGGAGTATTAAAAAGCAGAAATATCACTTTGCCGATAAAGGTTTGCATAGTCAAAGCTATGGTTTTTCCAATAGTCATATACAGATGTGAGAGTTGGACCGTAAAGAAGGCTGAGCATCGAAAAATTGATGCTTTTGAACTGTGGAGCAGGAGATGAATCTTGAGAGCACTTGGACAGCAAGGAGATCAAACCAGTCAATCCTAAAGGAAATTAACCATGAATATTCATTAAGGACTGATGCGGAAGCTCAAATTCTTTGGCCAGCCAATGTGAAGAGCTGACTCTTTGGAAAAGACCCTGATGCTGGAAAAGTCTGAGAACAAGAGGAGAAGGGGGCAACAGAGATGAGATGGTTGGATGGCATCAATGACTCATGGACAGGAGTTGGAGCAAGCTCCAGGAGTTGGTGATAAACAGAGAAGCCTGGAGTACTGCAATTCATGGAGTCCCAAAGAGTCAGATAGGACTTAATGACTCAACAACAGCAACAATAATACTTAAAACATGTATTAGGGTTTTGTCTTTTCAATCTAACTTGTCAATCTTTGTCATTAATTGAGAAACAAAACCTTGTAGATATAATTACAGATAATTTGGATTTGTAAAAGGCAAAACAATAGGCTTTTAGAATATCAGAGAACAACATTTGGGCTAGGAAATATTTTTTTAAACAAAATACGAAAAGCACTAAACATAAAAAGATAAATCTGACTGTGTTTCAGCCTATAAAATCTTTGATAATTGCTCAGTTCACTATCTACTAAAAACCTACAATAATTCAGTACTGTTATTTTGCATACTTTGTACTGAACCACATAGCTAGTAACCTAAGATTGGAATTTGGATAAAATTTCTTTATCCTCTGAAACTATTCCTTCCTTTCACAAGCATCCTATACTCACTGCTTCTGTTTCTTCATCATCTACTTGTCTTTCTTTTGCCATATCCCTCAGGACATTTCTCAGTCCAAGAGGTTACTCATTCACTCCTTATCTCCTTGACATCTAGCTTCAACACTCAATAATAATGATACCCTAATCAGCATAGGAAATACCAGTTATGAAATCCAATGGCCTTTTCTTAATCTTCATCTTTATTGACCTGTTTTGAACGTCCTCCTGTTTTTAAACATGACTCGCCCTTAATCTGTTAGTCATATTTTAAATTTCTCATTCAACCATTACTTCATTGGCATCAACTTTGTATATACATTGTGCCAGGTCTTGGGATATAAATGTCACAAGGCTCAAGCCTCAATAAGCTTATCTAGATTAAAGATAATTAAAGCAGGTTCATGAGGCCTTGCTCCAGTAGGACTCACCACCATCTGGACCCTAAGGGCCCCCATGCAGCTCAGTGCCACGGCTCTGTGCTACCCCATGACCGCGGGCATCAGCAAGGCCTACAGGATGAATAAGAACGTGAGCCAACAGAGCTATAGCCACTGTTCCTGTGGGCACCTCACCAAGAACAAGCCTCATGATCTGAGAGGTCTGCAGCTTCACCCTTTAGGAGTGGCAAGCCGTGGAGCTGCTCAAGGTCTCTGAGAACAGAGCCTCAAGTTCATCAAGAAAAGGGTGGGGACACACATCCATGCCAAGAAGAAGGGAGAGGAGCTGAGTAATGTCCTGGTAGTCACGAGGAGAGTCGCAGCCAAGGACAGAGCTCCTTCCTCTCTGTGAATAATAAAACTTGTTCAGGAAAAAAAGGTAATTAGGCAACTACCAAACAGTAAGCATGATTTTATATATAGATATAGAATCATATATAATAGCCATATTATTACCAATTATCTGTTGGTAAGATATAATAACCATATTGTTTGATATATATATATAAAAATCATTCTTGTTATTTGGTAGCTGTATTATTACATGTGTATGTGTGTATACATATATATGTTATATATATATAAGTTTAGAGCAGAGAAGAAGAATGCACACCTAAATTTGCATTAAATTTTAGTGGTTAAGTCTATGGGCTTTATTTTTTGTTTTGTTTCTTTTTTTTAATTTATTTTTTAGTTGAAGGATAATTGCTTTATAGAATTTTGTTGTTTTCTGTCAAACATCAACATGAACCAGCCATCTATGGGCTTTAGAGATCTGAATTTCTCACTTGTTAGTTGTATAACTTTGAGTGAGTTATTCAAAGGACTTTAAGAATTGAATGAATCATTACATAATATTTCATGCTTACTATAGAAGAGCAGAATGCTTTGGTGTTTGAGAAGAGAATGAATTATACAATATAGAGCCCATTATAAAAGATTCTAGAGGAATGCTTGCTTTTTAGAAGGTTTAATAAAACTATCGTAAGTAAAAACAAACTATATCCTATTGCTGTCAAAAAAAAAAAAAAGAAAGAAAGAAAGCTCCTTAGGGTACATTTGTTACAGTTATCTACTGCTGGAGAACATTATACAATCAATATGTAATCTGCACAGACACAATTTCAAATGAAAAAGCATGCTTTTAGTGAACAAGAAGTACAATTTGCTGTCCTGAGTTGGATAGCATTAGATCTAGAACATATTGGTTAGCCAAGTCACCCATTCCAGACTATGGAAAGAACATGTGCAGACAAAATATAAGCATTTAATAGGTTGGACCTTATGCCAAAATTGGCAAAGCCCCCAAGACGGACTTAATATAGAAAGACAAAAATATACTTCTTTTATTTATTTTAACCAAAACTCTAATTAAAGATCAAATTGCAAATCCAGTTTACTATTAAACTGCTGATGCTGGGAACTAGTCAATTAGGCAGGGACTTTAGCTGAAATGAGGATATCCAAGAATGTATTTTATTTCATACATAAAGCAACCGTTCCATTGCATACTAAGCAGTTTAACTGTGGGCATTTCTTTTGCCTCAAGTGAGCACCTTTATCAACACAAGCCATGAAAAGTGAACCTGAGCAAATGTTAAGGATATGTGTTCTCTATCCACCAGCTGATAAATGCTGTTTCACTCACCAACTCAATCTGCTGTTAGTGTAAAGTGTATTAATAGTGCTTCCTACTATTACACAATAAATTTTGCTTTGATATAGTAGTTAATTTTCCAGTTTCAATTTCTCCCTTCCTCCACCTATTCTGGACTTCCCAGGTGGTGCAGTGGTAAAGAATCCATCTGCTAATGAAGGAGGCGCAGTAGATGCAGGTTTGATCCCTGGGTTGGGAAGACCCCCCTGGAGGAGGAAATGGCAACTCACTCCAATACTCTTGCCTGGAAAATCCCATCGATAGAGGAGTCTGGCGGGCTACAGTCCATGGGGTCACTAAAGAGTCAGACACGACTGAGCACAATCATTCCTTCCCCTACTCTAGGCTGATACGATGCCACATACACTACCTTTTGGGCAGGGTATTGACACATAAAGAAATTTTGAATTTAAATTTTGGTGGCTTCTGACATCAACTAAAGTAATGGCCAAGGAAGTAATTTGTACTCATGGACCCCCTCGTAGGGTTAACCTAAGCATATCTGTACATAAAGTATATTCAAATATATATACCTGAATCTGTATAGATATAGTATAGAACATGCTATCTATATATCTATTTATAGATCTATTTATATCTATGTTTATGTATATATGTGTGTATGCATGTGTTTGTGTGTAGTTTAATAAAATGAGATCATAATGTATGGACTCCTGTATATTCTGAGTTTCAAATAAAACAAGAGCTATAACAACAAGGGAAAAAATTTAAAAAAGAAAAAAAGAGAGAGCTGTTTAAACAGAATTTATCCACAGGATTGTCAGGGAAACTAAATAATGGATACAAAGTACTCTGCACAGGGCCTATAAGTTAACTTTCTAACTACTTTTAAATAATGGATACAAAGTATTCTGCACAGGGCCTATAAGTTAACTTTCTAACTACTTTTAAATAATGGATACAAAGTATTCTGCACAGGGCCAAAAGTTAACCACTTTCTAACTACTTATAAAATGCCTCCCACTATTGCTTCTTGGCAACCTTAAAGGAGATACTGCAGTATCACTGAGCAGAGAAAGGCACTCCAGGAAACAGAAAGGAGTGTACAAAGCCATGGCAGTGGGAGGATATGGGTGTGTGAAACAAACTCAATGACTGGACTGAAGAGAACAAAGACGAGAGGCAGGGAAATTATTTAAGGAGTTGAAACAAGAGGTAAGGAGTGCCGGAACTAGAGCAGTGGCAAAGGAGACGGCACAGGGAAAAGAGGTATCTAGAACCGAAATGACAGGAACGGGGAGAAAATTAGAGTGCGGATGAAGGAGGAGAGAGCGAGGGACACTCCAGCCTTCTGATTACATGTTGATGACTCTGAGCCACAAACATATTTCAGAGAAAGAAGCAGAAGTATTTGGTTTTTAACATGTTTAAGGTAATGTAAGACACAGATAAAGATCATCTACAGCATATCAGATGCACACAGAGAATTCAGAAGTCAACATTCTTTTTTAGAATATCTGGTAAATATAAATATTTATACAGTTGGGTTCTTATAGAATCACACTGGCAATAACAAAGGGATATTAATCAAGAGTAACAGATACTAGTTTTATGAATAACCTGGGAAGTACAGGGTAATTCAAACTGGAATTTAGTGAATTAAGAACAAATTTCATCACTACCTCAGCGGCTTTGCCGTTGTAAAGGCGAAAGTGATTACAGGCCTTAAGATTGAGTGCGATGGTGCTATCGGGAATTTGCTGAAGATAAACAGCCAGAACTTCTTGAGACACGTCATAGTAATCCAGCTTGTAGTAACACAGGGCCACATAAACATTGAGGGCAAGGTATTCCCTATTAGATGAAAAAATTAAGGATTAACAATTTAAGTCTACTTCACAAAAATGTTGTCAAACTACAGACATTTTTAATGGCTCAACTGGACAGTAAGGCAAAGAGGACATTTCTTTTTTTAAAGAAAAAGGCAGTATGATCAGTGTAGTCTTTTTCTTTTTGTGTTATAATATTTGAGTGTTTTGATATAAGTAGAGTAAAAAGTGACAACTAGAGGAGAAAGGGAAAAGTTCAACTACTAGCTGTTCATGTTAGGAAAAAAACCAACAAAACTAATATAATCAGTAATGAAGTATAAATGCAAATAAGCTGACACCGTACAGAAGATGGACAGACAAGGCAAGTAGGTTTGATGACTGAGAATGGGAACAGGTGGGAGACTATGACAGTAATGCAAAAGGAGGGAGAAGGGAGATGGACGAGATACTTTGGGATACAGAAGAGAGACCAAGTAGTCAGTGATAAAGTTGGAATGCCAGTTCTTTAGAACAGTTTGTTTCTAATTTTGTCAGCAAATTACCTTCAATGTAACTACAACACTGAAATTGATACATCTAGACCATGCATTTTCAACAGGTGTGATATCACCCCCAAAGGGGCGAAAATTGGTTCTTATGGAGAGATGAAAAATATTTATTTTATATATATATACATACATACATATACATACAGGACTTATACATATATCTGTATACAGATATACATATAGTACATAACCAGATATACAATATACCTGTGGTACTGAAACTTAATAGGAGGGCAATTAAGAGGGGGAAAGACAATCTACACAATGAGTCTAGACTATAAGGAGTTCTTAATCTCACCAGATTATTAAATAGACTTGAATACATGGTGATATTAGAACCAAAGGACACTAGGTTCTCAGCCAAACTGGGGTACAGAAGAAAGTAACAAAATGAGAGTTCAAGGAGGCGTAACAGGACACACACCTGTTATCTAGCAGTATTCGCTTGTAAATATCAATAGCTTCTTGGTAGTGAGATCGCATATAGTGGATTGAGGCCAAACTGAGTTGATCTTCTGTGATATCCTGAAGATTCTGATGGAAGTTCATCAATTTCTTCTCATCGTTAAACTAAAATTGTAAGAGAGAAAAAAGACATAAAAATTCATGTTAGAGAATGGTTAGAGAAACCAACACTTATGTAACACAAATTTAACTCCATCCACCCTTCAGCCACTTGCCTCTGTTCTCCCTATTTCTCTTCAGCTCCCAGTCTTCTTTATCTCTCCTTCAGACACAGAATAAAATAGTCTCTAGAGGCAGAGCCTTAGTCTTTAGTTACAACTCATTAATTACTTGACCCCCCTATTCTTACTTTGTTTCTTTTCTATTTCTTTCTTTATATCTTCTCCCTCCCTTTTTATCTTCTATGTTTCTATCTTTTTTATATGCTGTTTATAAGAGAGACATTTAAAATAGGACATAGAAAAGTAGAGAATGAACAGATATAAAAAGATGTAATAGGCAACCACTAACCAAAGGAGAGCTGATAGAGCTACACAAACATGACAAAGTAGTGTTTACATGAAGAGAGAGTTTTAGAGATAAAGATAGGCATTTCATAATGATAATGATAAATGTTTCCATTTACTAGATGGACATAACAATTCTATATCTGTATGCACTTAATGAGAGTCTGTAAAACATGTAAAGCAAAAATTGAAAGAACTAAACAAAGAGAGATAATTACAGCATGAAAATTTTAAATACACCAAGAACAATTATTTTCAAATACTACCTATAGATAAACTTCCTGTAAAACAGTTTAGCACTATCAGTTAACAGCTTTAAATTTTTATTGTTCATACTCAATAACTCAATAAGTCTATTTCTAGGGTGTTAGAATTACATTTTTATAATTAAAATCGAAACCAATCTTGAAGCCAAATAACTAGGAAATGCTGAATGAATTGTGGCACACACATATGGTGGATTGTTATTTAAAAAGGACGGGTTTGAAGACTAGTGACTCAGGGATACGCTCATAATTTAAAGGTAAGTTGTAGAATACAAAAGTATATATTTAACATAAATCCCATTCTGCAAAACAAATGAACAAAAATACAACTATGCATATAAAAAATAATTATCCCTAAAGGGATATGCCCAAAGGTTGAAATATAGTTAACTTTAAATATGGTAGATGTTTGAACAAACTCCGGGAGATAGTGAAGAAAAGGGAAGCCTGACATGCTGCAGTCCATGGAGTCACAGTCAGATATGACTTAGCGACAGAACAACAACAACAACAATATCTTTTTATTGCATATTTATATTTTGATTACTAGAATGTGTGAATTTTATAATATGAAAAAGTATTCATAAATAATTTGATGATGATGATCAAAATTATTGCTATAAGGCAGGCAATTCAGAAAAGTATGTATTTATTTTCAGGAGTCAGGACAAGCATCTTTGCTTCTGTTTCCTAAGAGACAATAAGATGGTGGAAACAAACTAATCATAAAAGACTACTGCTTAAGAAGAACTAAAACCTAACATCTCTGAATAAATTACCAGGGTAAAAAACATTAATGGGGGAGAAAAATCCTATAAAATTAATACCTGTATTCTACTTGCTCTAAACATATCATTAACAATAATTTCTACTTAATTCTCTTTCACCCATGCTGGTAACAAGAAAGAAAGAGAAAAATATTTTAAAAACAAAAGCTTTAATTTATGTCAATTAAAAAAGAAAAACAAAATTTTACATTAAAAAAAAAGTGTGAAATAAGCAGAGAAATACCTTGTGAGCCAAGTGGAAGAGGAGGCGGTTTTGAAGTCGGCTTTTTGGAGCTGAGGAAAGAATCCAAGGTGCTTATTAAAGATTTCAATTGTCTATGGCATTTAGTCCCTTGTAGGAGTGACATGAGACTCAGATAAGGATACTCCCAAATCCTTACCCATGGGATCCTGCTATGTCTCTGTATAATATATATTATTTTAGTCTAGTCCTACTGCAGTAGAAGGAACATCATCAAGAACCAGAAGAAAAACACTCTAGGGTTCTGCTCGTGCCCACACTGGTTCCTCCTGACTCTCGTGGTAAAGCACAGCCTGCACTCTTCACAGTGCCCGCAGCAGCCCATCCTGTGTAGTTCACACGCAGAACCAAACACGGGAAGCAAACGTTGTGGTCCTAGCAGTACATGTAGGAATCCAGTGCTGTCAATTCCTTCTGAACTCTTCTTTTCATAGTTACACTGCCATGTTTTCCTAAATGGGGCTTCACAGGTGCCTCAGTGGTAAAGAATCTGCCTGTCATTGCAGGAAACGCAGGTTTGATCCCTGGGTCACGAAGATCCCCTGGAGAAGGGAATGCCAACCCACTCCAGTATCCTTGCCCAGAAAATCCCATAGACAGAGGAGCCCAGCGTGCTACAGTCCATGGGGTCGCAAAAAGTCAGACACAACTGAGAACACTCACATGCATTTCCCTAAATACTAGCCCATTCTCCACAGATCTTCTGGCATGATAATAGTACCATCTAAAAGAGGTAGCCAAGCAAAAAAGTTAACATCTTTTAAATTCCAGATCCGCTTTGTGCTCTTGGAGAATCTTCCTAATTCTGGACACTCAATATTATTAATCTATCTCTTTACAACAAAAAGTCATACTTCAATGTTAAAAAAGAAAAAATATGCATGGAAAGAGAGATAGGTACCTTGATCATCTCACATGCATCTAACTGTTCTACGCACAAAGTCTAGAAACATGAGATAAATAACTCACAGACCATTATAAATGAATTGGGAAAAACTACATCAGTAAATTGAAACAACTTGGGTACAAATCAAGAGATTTTCCATGACCTTGAACTGGAATTCTATCTAAATATGTATGTGCCAGTTAATTCTCTAAGAATTCTACCCTGGAATACACTCATCACTCACATATTTCCTAACAAACATTCTTTTGCCCACTTTCTCTATTTTTCTTTGATTTTAATTTGATTCATACTCTAATTATTCTTAATCTTTCCTCCCATATTTCCATTCTGCCCTACACTTATTTGCAAATTTGAATTCACTTCTCCTAAGATGACTGACTTCATAAAACAAACAAAAGGGAAGAAATCTGGATTCTTCAACCTGAAATCACTAGGCTTCTCATTTCGAAGTAGGGCAAGAAGCGATAAGATCCACATTCATGAGAGCTTGACCAACTATACCCAACTGCTACCAACATCATGAATGTCCCACCACAGGAGGGCCTAAGAAAGGCACCTTGTCTTTTTCTTCTCTCATCCTTCTGCTTTTTGGCTGTAGATTCTGGGGAAGTGAAGTGGGGAGGGTAAGGGTAGGGCATACAGAGATTAACTCTGTCTTTAAAGATAAAGTTGCTAAGATCCAATATGCTTTGAAGAGTAGAGCTTTTCTTTCTTTTTTTTTTTAGCTTTCTAATGTCACTTGATTTTTCCTCGAGAAAGGTATTAAGTTTAAAAATCTCCAAAATGACTCTTAGTATTAGTGGTGAATTTCAGATATTAAAAGGGCTCATTTACCTTTAAATCCAGCTGCTTCAGCTTGTTTATACATTCCAAGAAAAAAGTACGTACAGGCTAGGTTCACCCAGACTTCAGGACTGCAATTTTCGTCTTTTGTTGCATTTTCATATTCCTGAAATATACAATAAGCAATGATCCCATATAGCAGTAAAGCAATCAATGGGCCATTCCTTCTCCTGTCTATGACTTATAGTATAGTTATATTATACTACACGCTGCTGCTAAGTCGCTTCAGTCGTGTCCGACTCTGTGTGACCCCGTAGACTGCAGCCCACCAGGCTCCCCCGTCCCTGGGATTCTCCAGGCAAGAACACTGGAGTGGGTTGCCATTTCCTTCTCCAATGCAGGAAAGTGAAAAGTGAAAGTGAAGTCGCTCGGTCGTGTCTGACTCTTAGCGACCCCACGAACTGAAGCCTACCAGGCTCTTCCGCCCATGGGGTTTTCCAGGCAAGAGTACTGGAGTTCTTGATTGGGCAACTTCACATTTAGGAGAATTCTATATGCTCCTTAGGGCTTCCCAGGTGGCGCTAGTGGTAAAGAACCTGCCTGCCGACGCAGATGTAATTTCAGTCCCTGGGTCGGGAAGATCCCCTGGAGGAGCGCATGGCAACCCACTCCAATATTCTTGCCTGGAGAATCTCATGAACAGAGGAGCCTGGAGGGCTACAGTGCACAGAGTCACAAAGAGTCGGACACGACTGAAGCGACTTACCACGTACACACATGTGCTCCTTATATTCTATACCTGTAATATTAAATACTGCAGTTAGGGCTCAAGCCTACCCATGTGGGACTGTTGCCCATAGAACCCTACACTTGTTTTTTTTCTTTCCCTTTTAATACTGACATGGGCTAACAAACTGCAGAAATGAAAAACAACTAAAATATTTTGTTTTTGCTAACTTAAAAAGATATTAAAAATGCATAGTTTCAGCTAACTTAAAATCCGATACCTTAATATGCTACAAATTTGATTTCATTCTAATTGTTTTCTGGCTTTGTTTACTTGGCTTTACATTTTAAAAATTTGGTCTTTGAGGGTTTTTTTCCTTCCCTTCTAAGGATAGTTTCTGAAATTCACTTTGTCAACTACATTTTCCATATACTCTTTTACTATCAGTGTTTACCACATGCCTATTTTCTTTTTTACTCCATTTGAACTACTCTCTCTTCTCCTAAATCTTTCACAAATACTACCAGCTTCTATTCTGCCCTCTTCACATCTTCACTTTTCCTTTACTGATTTTGTTGCTTTTGTTCATATCAGTTTCTCATTGTGTGATCTTGGATATTTTTCATTTTAGTAGTGCAGGTTTTTAATATCCTTAAATTACATTTTGAGAGTGAGAATATGTAAGAAAGGTCAAAACAATTTCATTTATGAGTTAAAAATCATTGACATAAGGCATCTACAATTTTATGTACAGCCATAATTCTATAGATTGTTAATTACATTGTAGGGTTTACAATGACCAAGAAAAACAACTTTCAAAACTATATTTTTAAAAATATAAAAAATAAATAATATATTAAAATATTTTAAAATATAAAGATAAAATAATATTTCCTATGTCTAAAATTAACCTTTAAAAAATAACCATGAACTTTTTTTGAGAAAAGAATCATAAAATTTTTAATCAAAAGGGCTTATTTTTCTTCTCCTAAAGGTTTTCTTAAGAAAGACTAATATTAATATATTGAACAATCTCATTAGTATATATCTAAAAGGAAAAAGTAAATAACATTGCTATATATATTTGAACATATATAGAAGATTTCTGAAGCAATACATCAAAAAAGATCCAATGTTTACTCCTGTTAACAAAGAAATAGGATGGAGGAAGGCAGACTGGGTGACTTTTTTCCTTTTTCCTTTGTTCCCCTCTATATTGTTTGAATTTTACCATGAGTATGTATTATTATAATACAAAACTTAAAAACATTTCAGAACCCTACAGTTATTTAAAAAAAAAAAAAAAAAACTTTAAACTAACCTCCAAAGCTCTCTTGTAGTCACCCAGATGAAAAGCACAGTATCCAATCCACAAATTAGTATCCTCTTCTTGTTCCCCAACATGACGTTTGAACTTGATGTTAAAATTCCATGAAAAAAAAATCATGAATACTTTGAATGGTAAGCCCTTGTTTAAAAAACTATGTTATTAATGAACAATAGGAAATTGCAAATTATGGAAGCAAGATAACCTCAGTTTAATCAAACTGATACCTACAGAACTCAGCACAATTAACTACCTTTTCCTCAAATATTTCACAACTGTTTTTGTGTTTATTGACACCCTACTCCAGGAAGTATCTAAGAGTTATCCTCATAAAAATTCTGGGTGATTTATAAAGATCATAAGAACTCTCTGAAATATTTAATGCCAAATAACTGAAGGTTAGAGAAATTAAGCAATGACCTCAAGGCCACACACAGCCAGTAAGTGTGGTGGAAGGGACCACGTAGCCAACTGACTCCAAAGCCCATGTTTTCACCCCCTATCCCATGTTCTACTGCATTTAACTTCACACTTTAAACCCGTCCCATGAGCACACACATATATTTATTCATAGGTTATAACTTTTCACTGAAGACAAGGCATTAAATCATTCTATTACCCTTGAACAGGCTTGCCAGGGCCTATAAGAATTAAAGATTTTAGAAGACCACCTAATCATTTATGTCCATTGTGAAAAAATATTCATGAATTCATCATCCATGAAAGAAAAGTCCTGTTTTGGAGGAAAGGTGTGAGATCCTGAAGAAGTCTGAATTACCATGAGCTTTTTTTTTTTCCACTCTATGTGATGATAAGTCAAAAACATAGGTGAAAAGCAAAAACTAAACAGATCATTGTTGATTTGTAGTGACCTAAATAGAAATGAAATCTAAAAAACAGTGGAAATATGTATGCGTATAAGTGATTCACTTTACTGTACAGTAGAAGCTAACAACATTGTAAAGCAACTATACTCTAATAAAAATAAGATAAAATTTTAAAAAACCAATCATTGTTACAAAACTTCAGGTGCCTTGACCAGTACAAGATGAAGATATCTATTGATACTCTGTCTAAATAAAAACTTACTCTTGTAGCTAACTCTATAATATTAGAAATTCTCCTCTCACCTAGAGAAGGAAATGGCAACCCACTCCAGTATACTTGCCTGGAAAACCCAAAGGACAGAGAAGCCTGGTGGGCTACAGTTCATGGGGTCTCAAAGAGTCGGACACGACTGAAGTGACTAAACAATAACAACCTCTCACCAAATACTGTGAATCTGAGTGCAGTGCCTTAAGTCTGAAGAAACTCTTATTTGAGGTCTCCCTGAATTTGCTCCTGGAATTCCCTGGAGCCACAGCGAAAAGAGAGAAGAGAAAAAGAGACTAACAAAAATCACACATGTATCTACCACTCACTCCACTGATTTACAGAGCAGGAGGGCCCTTCCAAGGCAGCTCCCCTGATTTAAAGATAAGAAATCCAACACCAGAAAAGTTTAAGCAATGTGCTCAACACCAGGGGACTAGCAAGAAACACAGGACTTTACATGCAAGACTGAGAAAGATATATAAAGCTGATTAAAACACTTATTGTTGATAGAGTAATACAGCTGTTGTAGTGCTTTAGAGAAATGATTATGGCACAACACAACCAGGCTGTGCCGTCAAAACTCCTCCCCTCTTCGTTCTTTGGTGCGCCCCATTCATTTCTCCTACAACACGTGCTTCCCACAAAGCACGTATCCTTGGACCATCTACATCAGCACTTAGGCTATTTGCCCAAAATACTGGGTTCTTGAGTCTCCCTGGTGGCTTAGATGATAAAGAACCTGCCTGCAACTTGGGAGACCCGGGTTCAATCCCTGGGTCGGGAGGATCCCGTGGAGAAGGGAAAGGCATCCCACTCCAGAATTCTTGCCTGGGAAATCCCATGGACAGAGGAGCCTGGCGGGCTATAGTTCATGGGGTCGAAAAGAGTTAGGCACAAGTGAGCGACTAATACACACACACACAGGGTAGGAGTCCAGAAATGCACATTTAAACAAGTACCACAAGTGACTCTGCTGCTGCTAAGTCGCTTCAGTCGTGTCCGACTCTGTGTGAGCCCATAGACAGCAGCCCACCAGGCTCCCCAGTCCCTGGGATTCTCCTGGCAAGAACACTGGAGTGGGTTGCCATTTCCTTCTCCAATGCATGAAAGTGAAAAGTGAAAGGGAAGTCGCTCAGTCGTGTCTGACTGTTCGTGACTCCATGGACTGCAGCCTACCAGGCTCCTCCGTCCATGGGATTTTCCAGGCTAGAGTACTGGAGTGGGGTGCCATCGCCTTGAGTATTAAAAGTTGAGAACTACTGCCATAGAGATTTGAAATATCTTCTGAAGATAGAGTATTTCACACAATAAGCATGAAACATGGTAGAATTATTTAAATTTGATCAAAATGTTATAACATATTAATAGGAATAAATCATAAACTGGTCAGGGGGTGGAATAGGCAATGTGTGAACTGACACTGTATTAAATGTCCCTCTACATTTTTAGGCTAGATTTGCCATCAGTGGAACTAGACATAATTAAAAGTGTCCCTCAAGAAATAAGTCTATCATGTAAAAAAAGAGAGAGAGAAAGAAGTCTATCTTTTTAGTTCATCTTTAGTCAGGTTTATAGTTAACCTGGAATCTGTGCCTGACTAGATTTACAGGAAGTCCCAGAATGCACCCACCTGTTCCATGCATAGCAACCAGCATTCACCCATGCATTCCTCTATATTCTGGTTATTTACGTCCTAAGAAGCAACTTTCTTTGGACATTACCTCCAACAGGGTAATAGCTCCAGTGAAATCTCTTTGTGAAAGTAGCTCCTCCAGCTTTGGAATCTTCCTACCTTTCTTCTTCCTTTTGTCAGTGTGCGGTGGGTCCCCGCCTACAGCAGGTTTGGCCCTTGAAAGCATCTGTGAAAGAAAAAGCAAAGATAGCTGTATGATCCCAATCCCGTGGTCAATTTTAAACTGAGAGTGACGGCTCCCGGATTCATAAGTCAAGTCCTGAACAACGAACCCCTTGTAAGCCTATTTAAACTCTTTCCGTAACACGTATTTTACTAAAAGGTCCGTCACCCGGTGCTTGAGCTGAACGAAACCGCTATTCCCTACTTCTTCATCTCCTCCAACGAGAATGAGGTAAAAGATGCTTTCGCGGAGCTGTTGTCATCTCAGCCTTCCCTTGGTCCACTTCCCATCTCACGCGCAGCTCAGGAGTGGGAAAACGGAGAAACAGGAGGGAAGAAAGCAACGATGTATCTACAGTTGCAGCCCTGTCCCCGGTGGGAACACGGGAGCGGGCACAGACATCTGCCTCCGCTAACACTCCTAGACTTAAACCAGAAGTGTGCTAGGAATCTCCAATCTCCAGTCCCAGGACCTACTCAAACTTATTCCTCACTATTCGACGCCACTAACCATCTTGGCGCCGGTCCTGTGAACACCCTCTGCAGACAGACAACAGAAGGCCTGGCTTCAGCGCGCCTCAGCATCCATGAAGCTCGCTTGGTCTCCACGGCAACCCCGCCAGGGGACTGGTCCTGCCCGGAGTAGCGCTCGCCGGAGAACTGGTGCCCTGCGCATCTTGGTTCCCATAGGCTTATCGCTGCTGCCGGGCGTGAAAGGTTTTCTTTCCGGATGAAGGTGTCTTTCTCTGTTCTGAGAGCGACAGTTTGTCTGTATTTCTATGAGTTCATATTAGGAAAAGCGAATTAAAATGACACGGTTTTTCAAAAACAGGTTTCCCGGGAAAGTCATTTTAAGGAACCACTTCCGATTTGGACCGCGTTGGGCTCCAGAGCAGCCTTGGGCGCCGACTGGCGCGTGATCGCGGGTCTCCTGTGCTGTGCGGCTTAGAATCAAATTTCTGCCGGAGCGAGGATGCTGATGTTTGGTGGCGGGAGTTCCCCTGAATACGATTTCTGATTTCCATAGATACATCTCCATTGTGATGTGACATTGTAATTCCTACCTCGAATTTAGAATAGAACCTCTCGTTCGTTAGAAATAGGGAAACACAAGATAAAGTCACAGTGGCCAATGCAGCACCCGTCTTGTTTCTAAAGGTCTGATGTAATACTTTGAATATGTAAATTAAGATAACTAGAGTGAAATAATTAAATTTGTTTTGGCTGTGTGTGTGTGTGTGTGTGTGTGTGTGTGTGTAAGTTTCGTTGTTGTTTGGCTGTGTCACGGAGCTTGTGGGATCTTAGTTACCCAACCAGGGATGGAGCCGGGACCCTCCTGAAGCGAGGAATTCTAATCACTGGTCCATCAGGGAATTCCAGGAAAATTTTTTTAAAGATGTGGAGAAAGGGTTTAAAGATGTGTAAGTTGTAGTAAGTTTAAGTTTAAGTTTTAGTAAGGCTCTTTCTAAGGACTAAAGCCCAAGAAACAGCCACTTAGGCACTCCGAAGCAACCACTCAGTAGAAGTAAGGGGAAAGTTAGTCCATACATTACTTTTGGCTGGGAGATACCTGCAGTCAAGCATGTATCTTGGTACGATTACTGCTAATCGTAAAGAACAGATGTCTCCAGTTAATCTTTTTAGCTTTTCTATGTATGGAGGATGGAAGAATCTAGAGACATTAAAATTCTTCCTGAGATATACTTTTGACTACCTATGAAAGTGAAAGTGTTAGTCACTTGGTCCTGTCTGACTCTTTGCAACCCTATGGACTGTAGCCCAACAGGCTCCTCTGTTCGTGGGATTCTCCAGGCAAGAATAAGCGGAGTGGGTTGCCATGAGTATCTCCAGGGATCTTCCTGACCCAGGGATGAAACCCAGGTCTCCCACATTGCAGGCAGATTCTTTATTGTTTGAGCTACCCAAAGCCTGGGACCTGTCTATATTCATGTGCATCCAAAGCACAGATGCCTCATCCTGTTTTTGCCTTAAATTCCTCCGAGTCCTACTGTCAGTCACGAAATGTGGTGAGTTTACAAATGAACCCTTGTGGAAATGGGTGCTGAGCAATGATCTTTGTCTTAGCAATCCTGATTTTGGGGGGATCTATGCTTGTATGTTGGAGAAGGAAATGGGAACCCACTCCTGTATTCTTGCCTGGGAAATCCCATGGACAGAGGAGCCTGGCAGACTATAGTCCATGAGGTTGCAAAGAGTCGGACATGCTGCTGCTGCTGCTAAGTCGATTCAGTCGTGTCCGACTCTTTTCGACCCCATAGATGGAAGCCAACCAGGCACCCCCGTCCCTGGGATTCTCCAGGCAAGAACACTGGAGTGGGTTGCCATTTCCTTCTCCAATGCATGAAAGTGAAAAGTGAAAGTGAAGTTGCTCAGCCGTGTCCGACTCTTAGCAACCCCATGGACTGCAGCCTACCAGGCTCCGCTGTCCATGGGATTTTCCAGGCAAGAGTACTGGAGTGGGGTGCCACTGCCTTCTCCGGAGTTGGACATGACTGAGCAACTAAAACACACATATACACACACATGCACACATACATGCTTGTATGTTGACTTTAAAAAGTGCACAACCTAAAAGTTGAGAGTTATGTTTATTCAGGGAAACTTATGAAGGACTATAGCCTGGGAATTAGCCTCTCAGATGGCTCTGAGGAACTGTTCCAAAGAGATAAGCGAGGAGCCAGGATATATAGGGGGTTTTGTTGGAGAACAAAATGTAGTCAAACTTCAAAAGATTACTGTTAAATACAAAAAAAAACCCCAACATCTCAAAGACTTCAGTGCTTTTTTATGTATGGGAAAATGGAAGTGACTGGGCTCATTGAAATTATTCCTTTGATATGCATCTTCACTATCTAGGGCCAGTGTCCTCTTTTTCTCCATTCTGAATTCCATGTAAGAGGCACTGACAGGACAGCTACAATGACTGTTGGTTTGATGGCAGACAGCACTCTTTACTGAAATAGAAGACAACATTGTTTTGTCCAGAGGTAAGGCTCCTTGTAGCCGGGATTGTAACTGTTGCACCCTATGGACTGTACCTTACAAAAGATAGGGTCTGAACACATAAAGAAAGCTGAGCGCCAAAGAATTGATGCTTTTGAACTGTGGTGTTGAAGAAGACTCTTGAGAGTCCCTTAGACTGCAAGGAGATCCAACCAGTCCATCCTAAAGGAAATCCAACCCTGAATATTCATTGGAAGGACTGATGCTGAAGCTGAAGCTCCAATAATTTGGCCACCTGAAGAACTGACTCATTTGAAAAGACCCTGATGCTGGGAAATATTGAAGGCAGGAGGAGAAGGGGGAAGCAGAGGATATGATGGTTGGATGACATCACTGACTCAATGGACATGAGTTTGAGAAGGCTCTGGGAGTTGGTCATGGACAGGGAAGCCTGGTGTGCTATAGTCCATGGGGCCACAAAGAGTCAGACATGACTGAGCGACTGAACTGACTGAACACATTTGCTGAAGAAGGGTCTCAGTGGAGCATACGTACTAAAGTGGAGACTGCCCATGTCAGAAGCTTCCGGAGTAGAAGGTAACTGCAGAGAAAAGCCAGTGCCACACTGGTTGCCATGCCTACATGCAGAACCTGTGCCTTCCATCTGCATTGAGAATGCCTCTTGTCCCTGATCCCTCTTCAGAGTGGTTCCTTAAACCCTGTATTTTCTTTACTATTGGGTGTGACTAATTTGAATATATTGAGTGCAATAAGTTGAGTGATTTGAACTTCTTACACAATTGGCTCATGACATGTTTTATGACTTCTCAATCCCATGATTCTTACTTGGCCTTGTTGCTTTGTCTTATGACACCCACACACAGTAAGAAACTATAATATGTGTTGTTTGGGTGACTTAATTTATCTTACTCCTGAACCTGAAACAGGAGAGAAGGGGGCAGGGCACAACCTTTAAAAGAATGATATAGCCATAGGACATGACAAAATCTGGTTAGAACCAACTGGATTCAAGATGATGGAACAGTCGACTTCCAGTAGACCTTGGAGCCGCATAATTTCCTCCTTGTAATATGCTGTTGTTGCTGTTTAGTTGCTAAGTTGTGTCCTACTCTAATATTAACATAAGCTAAATGACACACCCATTGGTGCCATGACAGTTCTGAGGCTGAGCATAAAAGGCTAAAAAGTGGGTGGTAGCCCAATTCCAGGAAGTCCCTGTCCCTCCCCCAAAATAATTGAAATAAACCTCCGACTCATTAACCTATGAAATTATGCAACTCATAAAAACTAACCATGCCATATATTGAAGCTCTCTTGCACCTTCTGAGGTGCCCATACTCTGTCTGTGGAGTGTGTTTCTCTCTAAATATATCCACTTCTTCTCCAAATTCTTTGATGATGATGCAAGAACCTCAGATTCACTGGGAACAAATCCAGTAAACACAGCTGCAAGGGTAATCTAAAATCACTAAATCATGGAATATTAGAGCTGGAAGGGACCTTTAAATGACATCTAGTCCAACCCTCAGTATTAATAGACTAAGGAACTAACATCTGGAGAAGTGAAGTAATTCTCCCAAGTGTATAGACTGTTGTGTTATAGTTGAATTACATTACATACCCCCCTGAATAACTTGCCTATATAAAGACTCAGGTGTACCATAAGCTCACCGAGTGGCTAAGTCGCTTCAGTCGTGTCCAATTCTGTGTGACCCCATAGACAGCAGCCAACCAGGCTCCCACATCCCTGGGATTCTCCAGGCAAGAACACTGGAGTGGGTTGCCATTTCCTTCTCCAATGCATGAAAGTGAAAAGTGAAAGTGAAGTTGCTCAGTCGTGTCCGACTCTTAGCGACTCCCTGGACTTCAGCCTACCAGGCTTCTCCGTCCATGGGATTTTCCAGGCAAGGGTACTGGAGTGGGTTGTCATTTCCTTCTCCAAAGTTCACAGAAGGAAGGTATGATTTCCTAGATTCTTCTTCATCCTCTTTGTGCTCCAGTTCTTGCCCCCCATCCCATTCCCAAACACTTGGAGAGTAAATGAGTGTCTACTTGTCTTCATTCATTGATAAATACAGCTTTGTATACACACAAACGGGGCTTCCCTGGTAACTCAGCTGGTTAAGAATCCACCTGCAATGCAGGAGACCCCGGTTCAATTCCTTGGTCAGGAAGATTCCCCTGGAGAAGGGATAGGCTACCCATTCCAGTATTCATGGGCTTCCCTGGTGGCTCAGATGGTAAAGAATCTGCCTGCAAGGTGGGAGACCTGGATTCGATCCCTGGTTTGGGAAGATCCCCTGGAGGAGGGCTTGGCAACCCACTCCAGTATAGTTGCCTGGAGAATCCCCCTGACAGAGGAACCTGGTGGACTATAGTCCATGGTGTCTCAAAGAGTCAGAAATGACTGAGTGACTAAGCACGGCTGCTGCTGCTAAGTCAAGTCAGTTGTTTCTGACTCTGTGGGACCCCACAGACGGCAGCCCACCAGGCTCCTCTGTCCCTGGGATTCTTGAGGCAAGAATACTGGAGTGGGTTGCCATTTCCTTCTCCAATGCATGCATGCATGCATGGATGCTAAGTTGCTTAAATTGTGTCCGACTCTGTGTGACCCTATAGACGGCAGCACACCAGGCTTCTCTGTCCCTGGGATTCTCCAGGCAAGAATACTGGATGGGTTGCCATTTCCTTCTCCAGACTAAGCACAGCACATACACACAGACATGGATAAAGACACATCAACAGGCATTGCATAGTTTCCCTTCTTCCCCCAGCTTTTGGCAACCACTAACCCATCTCTCTCTATGGATTTGCCTATTATGGACATTTCATAAAAATGAAGCCATACAGAGGTCCACATACCATATGTCTAAATACTGAAAAAATTTAAATCATCCTCAGTTCAGTTCAGTTGCTCAGTCGTGTCTGACTCTTTGCGACCCCATGAATCGCAGCACGCCAGGCCTCCCTGTCCATCACCAACTCCCAGAGTTCACTCAGACTCATGTCCATCGAGTCAGTGATGCCATCCAGCCATCTCACCCTCTGTCGTCCCCTTCTCCCACCTTCAATCTTTCCCAGCATCAGGGTCTTTTCCAATGAGTCAACTCTTCGCATGAAGTGGCCAAAGTACTGGAGTTTCAGCTTCAACATCAGTCCTTCCAATGAATATTCAGGACTGATTTCCTTTAAGATGGACTGGCTGGATCTCCTTGCAGTCCAAGGGACTCTCAAGAGTCTTCTCCAACATCACAGTTCAAAAGCATCAATCCTTTGGTGCTCAGCTTTCTTTATAGTCCAAATCTCACACCCATACATGACTACTGGAAAAACCATAGCTTTGATTAGATGGACCTTTGTTGGCAAAGTAATGTCTCTGCTTTTTAATATGCTATCTAGATTGGTCATAGCTTTTCTTCCAAGGAGCAAGCATCTTTTAATTTCATGGCTGCAGTCACCATCTGCAGTGATTTTGGAGCCCCCATAAATAAAATCTGACACTGTTTCCACTGTTTCCCCATCTATTTGCCATGAAGTGATGGGATCAGATGCCATGATCTTTGTTTTCTAAATGTTGAGCTTTAAGCCAACTTTTTCACTCTCCTCTTTCACTTTCATCATGAGGCTCTTTAGTTCTTCACTTTCTGCCATAAGGGTGGTGTCATCTGCATATCTGAGGTTATTAATATTTCTCCTGGCAATCTTGATTCCACTCTGTGCTTCATCCAGCCTGGCATTTCTTATGATGTACTCTACATATAAGTTAAATAAGCAGGGTGACAATGTACAGCCTTGATGTACTTCTTTCCCAATTTGGAACCAGTCTTTTGTTCCATGTCAGGTTCATGGTCAGTGCTATTATACATGCCTCCATCTTCATATTATTTTTTTATTGGAATATCATTTTCATGTCATAAAATTCACTATTTTTAAGTGTACAATTTAATGGTGTTTTGGTATGTTTGCAAGAATGTACATCACTATTATCTAATTTAGAATATTTTCATTACCTCTGAGAGAAATGCCCCTGTACCCATTAATGGTCACTCTACATTCACTCTTATTTATGCCCCTGGCAATCATTAATCTATTTTCTGACTCTGTGGACATTTCATATAAATGGAATCATACAGTGTGTGACCCTTTATCTTTGGCTTCTGTCACTTAGAGTAATGTTTTCCAGTCTCAATCATGTCACAGGGCACATTCCTTTTGATGGCTGAATAATATTCCACAGTACGACTATGTCACATTCATTAAAGCACTTAACACAGCAAATGCTTAGGGCCTGGTGGTCTTATCAACATCCCACCCATACCATAGGGTTCAGGGTACCGCTCCAGTCCCATTTTATCCCAAGTGGGTTAGTACTCAAGGAAGAGGCCCAAGCTGTGAAAGGTCACCCACACACAGCCTGTTGGGCTGTCACTCTGCCTTGCCCAGTCCTGCCTTGACCTTCCATAGGGTGTTCTTACAAACCATGAGTTCCCAGTTGTCTCTCCCCAGCCACACACAACCTGATAACCTGTTGTTAATCCCACTCCCTGTCATCTGCTCGTCACTAATCTGTTCTTTGATTCCTCCTCTGGGTCTGATGATCGCCCCAGATGCCTTCCACAGTTCACATTGCTTTCTGTTTGGGACCTTTGTTACTTTGTGTGTTTGGGTATATTATATTAATTATCCATGGCTGCATAACAATTTCCCCCCAAACTTAATAGCTTAAAGCAATCAATATTCTTATCTCCCGTAGTTACTGAGTAGCTCCTGTACTGCTGAGTAACTTAGCTGGGTGGTTCTGGCCCAGTGTTTCCTCAGGTTCAAACCAAGCTGTTAGTTAGGGGCTCTAGTTATTGGACTGCTTGGCTGGAGCTGAAGGGTCCCATTCTATGAGGCTTATCCATATGCCTGGCAAGTTATTGCTGGCTGTGGACAGGAGGCCTTTGTTCCCTGTCGTATGGACCTCTCCAAAGGCTGCTTGAGTGTCCTCATGACATATCAACTGGCTTCCCCATAGCAAGTGATAAGAGTGAATCAGGAAGTCACAATGCTTTTTATGACCACACTCTCATTACTGTCCTACCCCACTGATGAATTATGCAGATGAGTCCTATAGAGTGTGGGAGGGTGCAAATATCAGGAGGTGAGACTCCCTGACGTCTCTCTGGCTGTCACATCAGGCCCTTGTCTAAATGCCTGTTTCCTGTGCTTTCAAACCAGTGTTAATAACAAGATTTGCAGCCTGAAGTTCCTGATTTTAACACCACCAGAGCAAAGCCTAGAAATTCATTCTCAGAGAAAGAAATGACCCTTCTTACTCTGAAGTCAGCCCTTCCACCTGTTTATGCCAATTCCATCCCTTCCCAGGTCTTTTCCTCAGAGGGAGCCTTGCTGCTGCAGTTTCAACCTAGGGAAATCCCTTCTGCCTGCTCCCCTCCTCTGCCCTCCCCTGTCTGGCTGACTAATGCCTCCTCTGACTCCTGTAGCTCCTGGAGAACACCTGTTTGCCGTGGACTTTGAACACCACATGTGACTCAATCCTCCAAGGCTTATGTACTTTACATGTCTATGACTTGGCATAGCTGACTCATCACTGCCTTGTGTATGTTTTGCTTCCTTCCCCGATTGGTGGTTCAACTGAATCACGTAGCCTGATTTCTTGCTAACATGTCAGAGCAACTGTAGTTTTGCTCCCTCCCCAGATTTATTTCTTTGAAATTTTCACACTCGCCTCAGGTCTGCCAGTAAAACAACAGCAATAAGTAGGCAAGCAAACAAAAAGTCTCTGTAGGGATTTCCCTGGTGGTCCAGTGGTTAGGAATCTGCCTGCCAATGCAGGGGACACAGGTTTGATCCCTGGTCCAGGGAGATTCCACGTGCCTTGGGGCAACTAAGCCAGCCTATACACCACAGCTTCTGAGTCTGCACACCTAGAGCCTGTGCTCTGCAATGAGAGACTCCCCTGCAGTAAGAAGCCCACACACCACAACTACAGAGTATCCCCCACTCACCACAACTAGAGAAAGCCTGTGAGAAGCAATGAAGACTGAGTTCAGTAAAAAAAAAAAAAAAAAAATCTCCCTGGCTACACAAATAATTCCTCTCCTCCCCTCTCCTCTCCTTATCAGTCCTCTAAAATGAGTGATGTATTTTGATTTCTAACCCGACCAATCTGAGAAATTGCCTCCATCAAGTAAGCTGGAATATAAAACTGTATACAGACTTTATTGACAAAGGAGCACTCTCTCAGGATATAGGATTTAAGGGAGCACGGTACAAGGAAGCTGTCCCAGGTGGCTCAGATGGTAAAGAATCTGCCCACAATGCAGGAGATCCTGGGTTCGATCCCTGGGTCAGGAAGATCCCCTGGAGGGGGGAATGAGAGTATTCTTGACTGGGAAATCCTATGGCCAGAGGAGCCTGTCAGGTGATAGTCCAGGGGGTCACAAAGAGTCAGACATGACTGAGCGATTAACACTTCCACCTCCAAGGAAGCTGTATGAACAGATAGCCCAGATCTCTATATCACTCATTATACTTGCACCAGCAACCACCCCTCCCCCACCCCAACCAGATACACCAGCTTTTACCTATGGCCATATGAGGGGGCTCCCATATAACCAATAAAGAAAGAAGAAAAATTCCAAGCTGGGAGTGTGCATGAGTCACCTCAGCATGTGGGTACCAGCTGAACAGGGAAGGCAGCTACGTTAAGTCACACTCAGGGGGGCCCTTGAAAGATGGTGGTGACAGAAATCTCTCCAATAGGAGGAACCCTGAGGTGTGCACCTGGTCATCTGAGTTGCATGTAAGGACGATGGCCTATGGTTTGAACAAGTGTGGACTCATGGACAGTGATGTGTGGCCTGGCTGGTGGGTGGAGGACCTGAGAGAAAAAGATTGTAAAATCGAGAGACAAGAAGAGCTGGCGTAGAGACTTGTGGATGGACATAAAGGAGTGGGCGCAACATGGGAAGTTGTTCGTATCCCATGTTAAGCCCATTTGTAAATACCTATTCCAAAAGATATGCCAAGTAGACAAAATAACTTGGCCAGCTGACGCAGTCAGGCTTTGTCAGAGCCACTCTCCCACCACTGCTGAATGATGCGTACCAAATATAACTACTGTAAATTCTAGATGTCTAATCTGATAGACTGAGGCTATTCTACTCCTTAAGGAAACCCACAGGATACTTGGTGACCAGCTAACTTCACTGTGACCTCTTTTTTCCTGGAAGGGCCAGAGTTTTGCTCTTTCGGGAACAGACACTGATTCCAGGTATGGGGGTTGCCTTTCCTGCCTGCAGGACCTCAGTAGCGCCATTCTCTGGGCGCTTAATCCACAGACATGTAATCCCACATAACACAGTATTTGACCAGAAAACTCTTTCCATCACAGGAAGTAGGAGGGGCCCATGAACATGGGATCTGCAGGTCACATCACTGTGTAACCTCAAAGCAGCTGGGTATGCATGAAATATTGGAATAGCCAGTTAGAGACACAGCGGAAGCTCCATCATGGAGGTGATACACTGCAGTGATTGATGCCAAAAGCTTAGGTGCTTGGCACACTGGTGCTGAATCAAGTCTCAGAGACAGCGTTTTGGGTGATGCAGAAAAGGATAGTTTTATTGCTTTGCCAGGCAAAGAGGAATTAATGCCCTCAAGAACAAGTGTCCCAACTTGGGGAAGATAGTGACAAGTTTTCTAGCAATTGTTCACAGAGGGTATGATCAGCTGGTAGATTTTCTTCTGATGAGTTGGTGGTGAGTTAAGTAGCAGTGAGTTCACACTGTCAACCTTCAGGTCTGACTACTCTGGGTCTATATGCTTGTGGGCAGCATACCATCATGAATCATTAGCTTCTCCCACCTGGAGGGGGTTTCAGTATTTGCAAAATAGCTCAAAGATATTGTTGTGTGTATCCTTTGATGGGGAAATGGGACTTTGTCCAAGGCTGCTCTTGACTGTTTGCTTCTCCTTGGTCTCCCATTCCCTTCCTTCCCTAATTAACAATGGCTTGAATCTGCCCATTGGAGCTCAGGGAAGGTCATGGAGGCTGACTGAAGGCTGTTCCCTATAATCAAAGAAATTGGGGCTTAAAGACCTTGTGCTCAGGATCCCCACAGAGCTCTGCACCATATCGTGATGACATTTCCTCCAGGACATCAGAGCAAACCCCTTCGATCAGATAACATAGGATGGTACTGTGTCCACCATAGAAAGAATACTTGTATCTTTCACAATAGGTGGAAGTGTGAGTGACCCCAGTTAGTATCATCCCAGTGACCCACTGGGAGGAAGAAACTTCCCTCTCCCCTTCTAGGTTCTTCTGGTTGGTCTAATAATTACACTGACATGAGACAAATTCATAAGAAAATTAAGCAACTTGGAGTAACAGGCAAATTTGGCCTTGGAGTACAGAACGAAGCAGGGCAAAGGCTAATAGAGTTTTGCCAAGAGAATGCACTGCTCATAGCAAACATCCTCTTCCAACAACACAAGAAAGACTCTACACATGGACATCATCTGATGGTCAACACCGAAATCAGATTGATTATATTCTTTGCAGCCAAAGATGGAGAAGCTCTATACAGTCAGCAAAAACAAGACTGGGAGCTGACTGTGGCTCAGATCATGAGCTCTTTATTGCCAAATTCAGACTTAAATTGAAGAAAGTAGGGAAAACCACTAGATCATTCAGGTATGACCTAAATAAAATCCCTTACATTATATAGTGGAAGTGAGAAACAGATTTAGAGGACTAGATCTGATACAGTGCCTGAAGAACTATGCACAGAGGTTTGTGACATCATACAGGAGACAGGGAACAAGACCATCCCCATGGAAAAGAAATGCAAAAAAGCAAAATGGCTGTCTGAGGAGGCCTTACAAATAGCTGTGAAAAGAAGAGAAGTGAAAAGCAAAGGAGAAAAGGAAAGATACACCCATTTGAAAGCAGAGTTCCAAAGAATAGCAAGGAGAGATAAGAAAGCCTTCCTCAGTCATCAATGCAAAGAAATAGAGGAAAACAATAGAACGGGAAAGACTAGAGATCTCTTCAAGAAAATTAGAGATACCAATAGAACATTTCATGCAAAAATGGGCTCAATAAAGGACAGAAATGGTATGGAACTAACAGAAGCAGAAGATATTAAGAAGAGATGGCAAGACTACACAGAAGAACTGTGCAAAGGGATCTTCATGACCCAGATGATCACGATGGTGTGATCACTGACCTAGAGCCAGACTTCCTGGAATGTGAAGTCAAGTGGGCCTTAGGAAGCATCACTATGAACAAAGTTAGTGGAGGTGATGGAATTCCAGCTGAGCTATTTCAAATCCTGAAAGATGATGCTGTGAAAATGCTGCACTCGATATGCCAGCAAATTTGGAACACTCAGCAGTGGCCACAGGACTGGAAAAGGTCAGTTTTCATTCCAATCCCAAAGAAAGGCAATGCCAAAGAATGCTCAAACTATCGCACAATTGCACTCATCTCAAACGCTAGTAAAGTAATGCCCAAATTCTCCAAGCCAGGCTTCAGCAGTACATGAACCATGAACTTCCAGATGTTCAAGCTGGTTTTAGAAAAGGCAGATGAACCAAAGATCAAATTGCCAACATCTGCTGGATCATGGAAAAAGCAAGAGAGTTCCAGAAAAACAACTATTTCTGCTTTATTGACTATGCCAAAGCCTTTGACTGTGTGGATCACAATAAACTGTGGAAAATTCTGAAAGAGATGGGAATACCAGACCACCTGACCTGCCTCTTGAGAAATCTGTATGCAGGTCAGGAAGCAACAGTTAGAACTGAACATGGAACAACAGACTGGTTCCAAATAGGAAAAGGAGTACCTCAAGGCTGTACATTGTCACCCAGCTTATTTAACTTATATGCAGAGTACATCACAAGAAATGCTGGGCTGGATGAAGCACAAGCTGGAATCAAGATTGCCGGGAGAAATATCAATAACCTCAGATATGCAGATGACACCACCTTTATGGCAGAAAGTGAAGAACTAAAGATCCTCTTGATGAAAGTGAAGGAGGAGAGTGAAAAAGTTGCCTTAGGCTCAACATTCAGAAAACTAAGATCATGGCATCTGGTCCCATCACTTCATGGCAAATAGATGGGGAAACAATGGAAACAGTGTCAGACTTTATTTTGGGGGGCTCAAAAATCACTGCAGCCATGAAATTAAAAGGTGCTTGCTCCTTGGAAGAAAAGTTATGACCAACCTAGATAGCATATTAAAAAGCAGAGACATTACTTTGCCAACAAATGTTCGTCTAGTCAAAGCTATGGTTTTTCCAGTAGTCATGTATGGATGTGAGAGTTGGACTATAAAGAAAGCTGAGCACCAAAGGATTGATGCTTTTAAACTGTGGTGTTGGAGAAGACTCTTGAGAGTCCCTTGGACTGCAAGGAGATCCAACCAGTCCATTCTCAAGGAGATCAGTCCTGAATGTTCATTGGAAGGACTGATGTTGAAGCTGAAACTCCAATATTTTGGCCATCTAATGCGAAGAGCTGACTCATTTGAAAAGACCCTGATGCTGGGAAAGATTGAGGGCAGGAGGAGAAGGGGATGATAGAGGATGAGATGATTGGATGACATCACTGACTCAGTGGACATGAGTTTGAGTAAACTCCGGGAGGTGGTGATGGACTGGGAGGCCCTGTGTGCTGCAGTCCATGGGGCTGCAAAGAGTGGAACATGACTGATGGACTGAACTGAACTGACTGAACTTTTGCTTGTTTTAAGTCTTTGTTGAATTTGTTATAATATAGCTTCTCTTTTTACACTTTCATTTGTTGGCTACAAGACATATGGGATCTTAGCTTCTGGACCAGTGATTGAACCCACATCCCCTGCATTGGAAGGCAAAATCTTAACCACTGGACCGTCAAGGAAGCCCCCAAGAAAATTAAGCAAAGTTTAATAACATGAATATGTTGGATTCAGGCTTCTCAGGTGGTGCTACTGGTAAAGGACATGCCTGCCAGTTCAGGAGACATAAGAGACTTGGGTTCGATCCCTGGATTGAGAAGGTCCCTTGGGGGAGGGTACAGCAACCCACTTCCAGTATTCTTGCCTGGAGAATCCCACAGACAGAGGAGCCTGCCGGGCTGCAGTCCATGGGGTCACACAGAGTGGGACACGACTGAGTGACTTAGCATGCATGCATATGTGGAAGACACCTTGAAAGAGACTTGGGAAAGCTAAGTAACTCCTCCAAATAGCTGAATCCTTCACCTAAAATATTATCTTTAGCTTAAGATAAAAGAGGATGTTGAGGGTGGTGATTTGGAACTTCAAAGGGGAGGAAGGCAATTCACATGGAGATGGAAAAACAAATATTTGGTAAATAAATGTTTGCTGGGTCACACGGAGACAAGGGGTCACAGAATGGACTCTGATCTCTAGGTCCTGTTTAGAGTTCCCCCACCAGCCACAGCCTGTATTCTCTACAGGTACCTCTGGTGATAGCCCTATTCCAGAACATACCCTCAATTGAAATTTTTTTAGGCAGTTGTGGGAAGGTCAGAATTTCTTCCTGAGTCTTTTGGATCTTAATTATATTCAACTGGAAATGATCCTCATACTAAGGAGATATTTTGGGGGTGTCGAGTGTGGGTCTCCTACAAACCCACTGGTCTCCCACTTTTCCTCACAAATCCAGGCTCTGCAAAATTAGAGGTCTTGGTCCCAAAAAGGACATATTCTTGCCTGAGGATACAGCAAATGTCCCACTGGATTGCACATTATGGCTGCCACCAGACACTTTGACCTCCTGATGGTCAGAGACCAGAAATAAGAAATGACTGTCTTATCAGAGATACCTTAATGTGGTCAGCAGGAGGAAGTAGGGCTGCTGTTAGAAGGGGGAAGGAGGAATATGCATGCACTCCAGTGACCTATTTGGGTGTCAGCTGGTACCTTTTGCCCAACTGTGTCTGAGAATGGACAAGAAAAGAGCAGCAACTGTGGTCTGTGAAGGTGTTCGGACCTCTAGGAATGAAGGTTTGGGGTACCCACCCTGGTGGACTACTGAGAGTCCCCTCACCTAGGCTGAGGGAAATTGGAAATGGATAGTCATCAAAAAGTCTACAAATGCTGGGCAGGGTGTGGAGAAAAAAGGGAACCCTCCTACACTGTTGGTGGGAATGTATTGAATAAATTGGTTGCAGCTACTATGGAAAACAGTAACGGAGGTTTCTTAGAAAACTAAAAACAGAAGCACCATATGGTCAAACTATTCCACTCCTGGGCATGTATCTGGAAAAGATGAAAGTTCTAATTTGAAAAGATACATGTACCCTGATGTTCTTAGCAGCACTATTTACAATAGTTAAGACACGGAAGCAACCTAAGTGTCCATCAACAAATGAATGGATAAAGTAGATGTACATACAATGGAATATTAACCATAAAAAAAATGAAATAAATCCATTTGCAGCAACATGAATGGACCTAGACATTATCATACTAAGTAAGTCAGAGAAAGACAAATATATAATATCACTTACACGTGGAATCTAAAAAAGAGTACAAACGATCTTACTTACAAAACAGCAACAGACTCACATAGAAAATAAACTCACAGTTATCCATGGGGAAGGGAGGGAGGGATAAATGAAGAGTATGAGATTAACAGATATACACTACTATATATAAAATAAACAATAAGGATTTACTGCACAGCCCAGGAAACTATATTTAATATCTTGCAATATATAATAACAGAATCAAAAAAGAATATATATATATATACACATATGCATAACCATATCACTTTGCTGTACATCTAAAACTAACACAATATTGTAAATCAACTATATTCAATAAAATAAGTAAAAAGAAAAAGAAATGGATAGTGGTGGAGGGAAATGATGAGGACCAGTTGCAGTTTCTACAACCAGCTGCAGTGGCAGAAGCTATTGTGTGTGCTCAGCCACTTCAGTCCTGTCTTGACTCTTTGCATTCCTGTGGGCTGTAGCCCGCCAGGCTGCTCCATCCATTGAATTCTCCAGGCAAGAACACTGGAGTGGGCCCAAGCCCTTTTCCAGGGGAGCTTCCCAACTCAGGGATCAAACCCAGGTCTCCTGCACTGCAGGCAGATTCTTTACCATCTGAGCCACCGAGGAAGCCCTTCACTTCATTAACTTCCCTCTTCTAAGTTTCTTTTCAGGAAGAGTGGCCCAGTGAGCCCTAAAGAAGCTGTTCCCTGAGTACAGGTGGAGAAACAGGATCCACATGGTGCAGAGGGTGGATATGGCGTCACTCAGATTTCCCTTCAAGCCAGGACTTGCTCCCTGGCTGCAAGGAGTGTGTTTACCTGAGAGCACCCAGCTTCCACTCTTTCAGGCTTCACCTCAGTGACTGAGCTGAAGTCACGTACTTCTCCAGCGGCCCCTGCCAATTGCCATCTCAGACAGTGGTATGAGGGCCTAGGCTACCTCCTGTTCAAGTTGGACTGGCAGAGACTTGGTGAAGTCTACAACGAAGCCTGATAGCTCCCACAGACCAATCTTGGCTTCTTCCCTTGACTTTCTTTGGTGTTACCCTTCCAGCAATCTTCTGTATTTTTAACTCCGTAACAGTGTCTGCTTCCTGGAGAATCCAACCTGTGACAACACAAATTTCCTAAATCTCTGCTTTTTTCCTCTCCACAGCCCCTTACATTTGTCTCTCAGATCTTCAAACTGAGGGGAATTTTATATCTCTATTCCCAACCACTCTCACCAAACTCTATTCTTCTCCAGTGTCCTGTATACCTGTCCCAGCATTTAACCATGGATTCCCTTTTATTTTAATTTTGTTATCTCTTTCCAAACATAAGGTCCTTGACTATAGGGATGATTTCTTAAACTTCTATATGTTCATGTTACTGCTCCTTGCATGACAGGCCAATGAATCTAAGAGACAGGTGTTGAGGCAAGGAATATGACTGTATTCCGAAAGCCAGCTGACAAGATGGCAGACTAATGTCTCAAAATAAACTTCTTCTTGGGGTCTTGATGCCAAGTTCTTTTATAGAACTAGAGAGAGAAACATTGAGGAACTGAAGTCAAGGGGCAGAACAGAGGAGGAGAGGTGGTGAGGAAGTAAAAAAAACCATCAGTCTTGAAAAACATCTCTGGGAATGGGACTGGCCAGCCTTTGGAAGGGATGTGTTAATCTCCTTTTCACAGGTGGGCAGGGTCAGATTATCTATCAACTGAACAAAGACACTTTAACAGTCAGGCAGAGGGGCAGGGGCCATAGAGGCAGGCCAATATGTTTGATTATAATAACAACAGCAATGAAAAGCAAGTCAAAGAATCAGTTCCAACATGGAGTTAGAATTGATTCTTCTCTGAAACATTCAGAATGACTAAGTAAAGTAAAAGCCACAGGGAAGATATTGTGGTGAATTTAACTAATTTCATATGGAAAGTCCAGTCCATATGATTTTATGTGGAAACTTAAAAAAAAAAAAAAAAGGTACAAGTGAACTTATCTACAAAACAAAAACAGAGTTACTGATGTAGAAAGCAAATTTATAGTTACCAAGGGGTAAAGAGGGGAGGGATAAACTGGAAGATGGGGATTGACATATACACACTACTGTATATAACATAGGTAACTACTAAAGAACTACTGCATAGCATGGGTAGCTCTACTTAATACTCTGTAGTGGCCTATATGGAGAAGAACCTAAAAAAGAGTGGATATACGTATAACTGATCCCCTTTGGGGTACACCTGAAACTAGTATAACATTGTAAACCAACTATACTCCAATACAAATGTGAAAAAAGAGAAAAGAAAACCCAGTCTATGGGAACCTGTCAGACCACAAATCAGGCCAAGTGAATCAAAGGCAACTATAAGGTAACAGCTAGAAGGAATCCAGATTTTCCTGGTTTTCATACCAAAGTACTGTATTTCTAAGACACTGTTCATCAGTCATGAATTACCAACCTGAGAATGCCCATTCATCATTTTGAAGAATTTTTAGTTTGACTACTGAATTCTGTCATTTAAAAAAAAGCTTTATGACTTGTCTGATCAATGATGTTCCACTCAGGGGTGTTAGGAGGAAAACCTTTTTCCTATTCCAATTTGAATCCAGTCATTCAGTTCAGTTCAGTTCAGTCGCTCAGTCATGTCCGACACTTTGCGACCCCATGAACCGCAGCACACCAGGCCTCCCTGTCCATCACCAACTCCTGGAGTCCACCCAAACCCATGTCCATCGAGAAGATGATGCCATCCAACCATCTCATCCTCTGTCGACCCCTTCCACTCCTGCCCTCAATCTTTCCCGGCATCAGAGTCTTTTCCAATGAGTCAGCTTTTTGCATCAGGTGGCTAAAGTATTGGAGTTTCAGCCTCAACATCAGTCCTTCCAATGAACACCCAGGACTGATCTCCTTTAAGATGGACTGGTTGGATTTTCTTGCAGTCCAAAGGAGTTTCAAGAGTCTTCTCCAATACCACAGTTCAAAAGCATCGATTCTTTGGTGCTCAGCTTTCTTTGTAGTCCAACTCTTACATCCATACATGACCACTGGAAAAACCATAGCCTTGACTAGACGGACTTTTGTTGGCAAAGTAATGTCTCTGCTTTTTAATATGCTGTCTAGGTTGGTCATAACTTTTCCTTCCAAGGAGTAAGCGTCTTTTAATTTCATGGCTGCAGTCACCATCTGCAGTGATTTTGGAGCCCCCCAAAATAAAGTCTGACACTGTTTTCACTGTTTCCCCATCTATCTGCCACGAAGGGATGGGACCGGATGCCATGATCTTAGTTTTCTGAATGTTGAGATTTAAGCCAACTTTTTCACTCTCCTCTCTCACTTTCATCATGAGGCTCTTTAGTTCTTCTTCACTTTCTGCCATAAGGGTGGTGTCATCTGCATATCTGAGGTTATTGATATTTCTCCCGGCAATTTTGATTCCAGCTTGTGCTTCATCTAGCCCAGCATTTCTCATGATGTACTGTGCATATAAGTTAAATAAGCAGGGTGACAAAATACAGCCTTGACATACTCCTTTTCCTATTTTGAACCAGTCTGTTGTTCCATGTCCAGTTCTAACTTTTGTTTCCTGACCTGCATACAGATTTCTCAAGAGGCAGGTCAGGTAGTCTGGTATTCATTCCCATCTCTTTCAGAATTTTCCACAGTTTATTGTGATCCACACAGTCAAAGGCTTTGGCATAGTCAATAAAGCAGAAATAGATGTTTTTCTGGAACTCTCTTGCTTTTTCCATGATCCAGCAGATGTTGGCAATTTGATCTCTGGTTCATCTGCCTTTTCTAAAATCAGCTTGAACATCTGGAAGTTCATGGTTCACGTATTGCTGAAGCCTGGCTTGGAGAATTTTGAGCATTACTTTACTAGTGTGTGAGATGAGTGCAATTGTGCGGTAGTTTGAGCATTCTTTGGCATTGCCTTTCTTTGGGATTGGAATGAAAACTGACCTTTTCCAGTCCTGTGGCCACTGCTGAGTGTTCCAAATTTGCTGGCATATTGAGTGCAGCACTTTCACAGCATCATCTTTCAGGATTTGAAATAGCTCAGCTGGAATTCCATCACCTCCACTAGCTTTGTTTGTAGTGATGCTTTCTAAGGCCCACTTGACTTCACATTCCAGGAAGTCTGGCTCTAGGTGAGTGATCATACCATCGTGATTATCTGGGTCATGAAGATCTTTTTTGTACAGTTCTTCTGTGTAGTCTTGCCACCTCTTCTTAATATCTTCTGCTTCTGTTAGGTCCATACCATTTCTGTCCTTTATTGAGCACATCTTTGCATGAAATGTTCTATTGGTATCTCCAATTTTCTTGAAGAGATCTCTAGTCTTTCCCATTCTGTTGTTTTCCTCTATTTCTTTGCATTTATGACTAAGGAAGGCTTTCTTATCTCTCCTTGCTATTCTTTGGCACTCTGCATTCAAATGGGTGTATCTTTCCTTTTCTCTTTTGCTTTTCGCTTCTCTTCTTTTCACAGCTATTTGTAAGGCCTCCTCAGACAGCCATTTTGCTTTTTTGCATTTCTTTTTCATGGGGATGGTCTTGATTCCTGTCTCCTGTACAATGTCACGAAGCTCCATCCATAGTTCATCAGGCACTCTGTCTATCAGATCTAGTCCCTTACATCTATTTCTCATTTCCACTGTATAATCATAAAGGATTTGATTTTCTCCACTTTCTTCAATCACTGGGTCTTGCAAATTAACTGGCAGTAGACAGATTAAAAAGAGAAAGAAAAAATAAAAAGAGAAAAGAGATTTAGTTAGCATTGGTGGGGGGAAGCTTCCAATAATGGAAACCTCCTGGAATTGCCTGAAATCACTTTATATATCTCAATTAACAAAAGGGTTTCTTTTTTAGGACTTCAGTAGAGGGGTAAGGCAATGGCAACCCACTCCAGTACTCTTGCCTGGAAAATCCCATGGATGGAGGAGCCTGGTAGGCTGCAGTCCGTGGGGTCACGAAGAGTCGGATACGACTGAGCGACTTCACTTTCACTTTTCACTTTCATGCATTGGAGAAGGAAATGGCAACCCACTCCAGTGTTCTTGCCTGGAAAATCCCAGGGACAGAGGAGCCTGGTGGGCTGCCATCTATGGGGTTGCACAGAGTCAGACAGGACTGAAGCGACTTAGCAGCAGCAGCAGCAGCAGCAGCAGAGGGGTATGGGAGGTTCTATCTGGCTTTTTGATGCTAACTGCAATGGATATTTTGTCTCCAAGGCAATTGAGTTAGCAGGAAACTCCCTTGGAACGGGGTGAAAGGTAGCTACATTTTTTGGAGGCCTTTGCTTTACTCAGATTAAGAGAAATTCAGATAAATTTCTTTCTGCATCCTCTGTAGCTCAAACGTTTTCACTTTAATCTCTATTCGGTGGCTCAGATGGTAAAGACTCTGCCTGCAAATGTGGGAGACCTGGGTTCGATACCTGGGTTGGGAAGATCTGCTGGAAAAGGGAACAGCTACCCACTCCAGTATTCTGGCCTGGAGAATTACATGGACAAACGAGCCCGATGGGCTACAGTCCATGGAGTCCCCAAGAGTCAGACAGACTGAGCAACTTTCACTTTTTTCTTTTATACCAACTCTACAGGCTTAAGGGAGTCCCCACCAAAGGGGAAAAGATCATGTCCAAATATTCAAAGACAGGAAATCTAGATGAAGTCCTGGGATCTGTCTAAGCATGCCCGACTGTGACTAATTGCCATCAGAAATTAAGCTGTGTCTGGGGCACCTCTGTTAATGGTTATAGACAGGCAAGAATGTGTCAAGAAGTGGTTCTTCAAAGAGCTTAAAAGAAGGTGAAAAAGAGAGAGCAATAATGATTGTTCTTGGAGAAGGTCGGATGCTGAGGGAGACACTACCCAGCGGTCCTGGCCAGGCGGACCTCGACCTGGAGTCTGGGCGCCAGATTTGGGAAACCTTGGGTAGTATTCAGGCTCCAGCTTGTCGGCTGTTTGCTCAGATTACTTCCTGGAGGAGAGTGAGGATAATATTATCTAACTCGTGGAGCTGTGAAGATTACTGATGCCTAAGCTGAAGCTCCAATACTCTGGCCACCTGATGTGAAGAGCTCAATCACTGGGAAAGACCCTGATGCTGAGAAAGATAGGGCAGGAGGAGAAAGGGGCGACAGAGGACGATATGGTTGGATGGCATCACTGACTCCATGGACATGAGTTTGGGCAAACTCCAGGAGATGGTGAAGGACAGGGAAGCCTGGCGGGCTGCAGTCCTTGCGGTCACAAAGAGTCGGACTGAGCGACTGAACAACAAACAACTAATATCGGGGGCAGGGCGCCGGGCTCAGAGCAGGCGCTCTCTTGGGTCCGTTCTTTCCGGGGATGGGTGGGGTAGAGAACAGAGGGCTCCTCAAGAGGGCTCCCAAGACTCGCGTCATTCGCCGCTTCGTCTGGCCTATAAAAGCTCTGCCGGAGCCCAGAGGTCTTTTTTTTTTTTTTTCCTTCCCCTTTTAGTTTCTCTTCTTTCAGAAGACTCTCGGCGCCCATCTGGGGAACCTGACCCTCCAGAAGACTGGAGACGAAGGGGCAGCCGTCCGGTGGTCTCCACGGTCGCCCGCAGACAAGCCCGCACTCGTTCGCTCTCTTTGCACGAGGTGGCCGTCGCGATCTGCTTTTGCTCTGACGCAGGGACCGGGGTCGGTGAGATCTGGCCTCTCGACACGAGCTTTTCTGAAACCGAAACCGCCAGGCTCGGCTAACGGGCGGCGGACAGCGCACGCTCGCTCGCTGGCCCCGGGCGCGCCCAGCCCGCGCGGCGCCCGCCCCCCGCCCCAGGGACTCTAGTAAGTTTCGATTCTCCCAGCAGCCGAGTCCCGCGCGGAGGTCAGGCCAGTGAAGCGCGCCATGGCGGACCCCGGGGTGTGCTGCTTCATCACCAAGATCCTGTGCGCCCACGGGGGGCGCATGGCCCTGGAAGAGCTGCTCCACGAGATGCAGCTCTCCGAGGAGCAGCTCTGCGAGGTGCTGAAGGAGGCCGGGCCCGACCGCTTCGTGGTGTTGGAGATGGGCGGCAAGGAAGGGGTCACCCGGTCCGTGGTAGCCACTACTCGAGCCCGGGTCTGCCGTCGCAAGTACTGCAACAAACCCTGCGGGAACCTGCACCTCTGTAAGCTCAATCTGCTGGGCCGGTGCCACTATTCGCAGTCGGAGCGGTGAGTGCCCTGAGCGGGAGGGGCGGCTCCCCCCGGTCCCGGCTCTGGGAGGACCGCGGCTGCTGCTCTGGGAGGGGCGCGCCCTAGCTGGGACCGCGCGCTCTATGCCTCTACCTTGCTTCTCGCAGCGCGCTTCTTCTCTTGGAGGTTTCCTCCCCTCCAGCGCCGTCGGACCTTTCCTCCAATATGGCTAGGGCACTATTGCCCCGGTGAAGACTACGATGAGCTCCCCACTTCCATAAGGCTCTGTCTGCAATGCGGAAAACGGGTTCGATCCCTGGGTCGGGAAGATCCCCTGGAGGAGGGCATGGCAACCCACTCCAGTACTCTTGCCAGAGGAGCCTGGGGGGGCTACAGTCCATGGAGTTGCAAAGAGTCGGACACGACTGAGCAACTAACACTTTCGCTTTTCTCGTAAGAATAAATTTCTTTTGGGCATTCCAGGTTCTAGAGGGTTTGGAGGCAGGTTTGGGAACGACCGAAAATGCCTCCACTCTCTGGAAGCTTGAGTCTCTCCCTCTCGGCTACCTTACCCGCTAGGGGTTTTTGTGTGGTCTTCCCAGACCCCCAGGCGCGCCTGGGCCCCGGGATCTGTCTCTATCGCTGCGCCTGCCGGGCTCTGCTTGGCCCTCCATTCCTAGACGCCTCTCTCCCCCCTCTTATTATCGCTTTTCTGATATCTGCCTCTAGACCGCTCCACCGGACCAGAAGGGTCCTATCCAAGGTTACCAACGATGGTCCGCTCAGAGATCCTTCCTCGTGGTCGCCAGGGTGGCCTGCACCTTTGGCCAACCACCGTTTGACCAAACCACTCTTGGGACCACTTTGAGACAGTGCTGCAGTGTCTCCCAGGCAGCCGCTTCTGTGTTTCCACTTGTTTCGTCTCCTGAAATATAGGTGTGCCCCAACGTTTGGGTTAACCTTTTTGATTGGCCTGTCTTCCACTTCTCTCCCCGAAAGCCCCGACTCCACTGGGTTCAGTTGTCACATTTACAAAGATGGCTTCCTTGTATACTTCCACGGGCAAAGGCTCTAGGTTCTTCATCTCCAGGTGTCTGAGAAGTATCTGCGTCTAAATATCCTGCCAATGAATCAAACCCACTTTCTTTTCCCCAGGGCAGAGTTTCTGACACTCCTCTCAACCTCTTCTTCCTTCTTCACGTTACCTTAATCATTAATCAGTAAGTCCTTTCATTGAGCACTCCTGAGCCTTCCCTATTTCCTACTTTTCAATCTCACTTCTAAATGAATGTCTTGTTGAATCAGTGAATGATTTTCTCTGACCACAGTCCTTCTCCCCATCTTTCCTATCTGTATGTACTTCTGCTCTATTGTTTTTCTTGATGTAGCACTTGTCACACTTCCTCCAGTGGTGTCTTAGTGTCCAAAATGGTGGTCTTCAAACTTTTTAGCCTGCACATATTCACCAAGAACTTTAGATTTCTCACTCCCAATATTCGTGTGATAAAACATACAAGACAGGTTGTAAATGGATGAGATTAGATGAGGCGATTTTTTAAATATTCGTTTAGAGCAAAGTTTTCAAAATATGCTCTGTTGTTATTAAAAAGAAATATTTATTATGTTGCGAGGCAACAATTTGAAAGTCTGTTTCTGAGTTTTAGGAAGGTATGAGTTTGGAAGAAGTCATCTAAATCAGCAACAGATGAAACCAGGAAGGAGTAACAGGGTGGAGAGTAAGACAAAAAAAAAAAAAAGGAAGGAACATTCTAGTGCTCTACCAAATAACAATGGGGATGAAAGGCTTTGTGATCTTTTCTGTTTTGTTATAAAAAATTCTTCACCAGTTAGTGCTGGCTTTTCATTTTAAATACATAGGCTTCTTGTCTTTACATTTTTTTTTTTTACTATGAGTATTTTCAACATACGCTAAAGTAGAGAAGAGAGAATGATGAACCCCTATGTACCCATAGTTTCAACAGTTTTCAAAGTAAGGCCAGTCTTGGCTCATTTATTCTCCCCTTTCCATCCCCATTCCCAACACCAATGTGTTATTTTAAGCCAAATGCCAGAGTTTAGTTGCTTTGTAAATAGTATCTCCAAAGATGAAGGACTCTATTAATATAACTGCAGTGCAATGATCACTTTTTTAACAATTATAATTTTAATATCATATAATATCCAGTCGGTTTTCAAATTTCTCTGCTGCCATATATTCAGACTTGCATTTACAGGGAATAAAACCTGTGCAGACATAATCCATAATTGTTTTAATATGTTGCAATATATCTAATATACTTAGAAACTTAGTTTTATCACACACAGTACATTTAGAAACTTTAGTTTGTTGCTTTATAATTATCATTCTTTGTTGTTTGAAACATCAAAACTGTTTTAAGTTCACAAATTGGGTAGTTGACCTGCACTTTTCTATATTTTAAAGGGGGGATAATATGTTCTATATGAATAATATGGTCTGTAGGAATAATTTAGTTTATGCAAGTTTGGGTGGATTTTCTGGAGAATTCATCAGTCTTTTTTCTTTTTTTCAGTTGAGTGATAAAGTCTTATTTCTTAAGTTTATTGGTCTAGTCATATTTTAAAATTGTTTATATATCACTTTTGAGTTTGAGGATTAATCTATTAATGTAAATCATGTCCTCATAATAAGGACCATTGGAAGAATTCTTTTTCTTTTGCCTCAAAGTCTAGAAAATATATTTTTCCCCAAGTATGTTTTAAAATATTCTCCCTTTCTTAGCAACTTATAAAACCTCATCTTCTAAAAGATGGGTTTGACACATGGGAGTCTAAGGGTTTTCTTTGTGGATTACAGGGTGATGGGCTCTGTTGACCAATCGATGCCCAGGTTGAGATTAATATTCAGTTCAGTAACTGTTCTCTGTTTGCATGAGGACTGTTTGCCTTTTGCTGGGCTTATAAAATTTCCTCTGTATTACTATTATTTATAGATTGGATTTCTCCTATAAATTCTGCAGTTCTGATCTTTTAAGTTGCTTTTAGGTAGACATTTTAGTTGATGACAGGGCTTGCTTCAGCTTCAGTTTCAGTTTCAGTTTGATGTAAGGAAACTCAGGCCTAGAGCTGTTTAAAATTTTACCAAAGGTCACATAGCAGATAGCTGACAAAGTTAGTGTTGAACCCAGATGTACACAACTTCTTCTTTTTTAAAAAATATTTGTTTATTTACTTGACTGTAGTGGGTCTTAGTTGTGGATTTCAGGATCTTAGTTCCCTGACCAAGGACCAAACCCAGGCCCCCTGTACTGGGAGCACAGAGTCATTGGACCAGGGCAGTCCCCTGTAGGACTTAACTTAGCTACTGGCATTGTCAGGTAGCTGTAGGAAGTGTGATCTTTCATTAATTCAGGTTCAAGATATTTTTTTGTAAGCATGTTTTCTGTTTAACTGTTTAAAGCAGACTGAGTGCCTTCAACTAGCTTTGCGGTTTCTGCTGCTGTGGGTGTATCCTCTGGGCTCTTCCTGTTTGTATGACTTTCCTGTTTGCGTAATTGAAACTTTGTGTGGGGGTGGGTAGATAGGAAGAGAATGAATCGATTATTTCATAAATTTAAAAAAATGCAAAGAATAGTATAACAAGCATCAGAGTCTATATATTCTGAGGATATTGCAAAAGCTACACTATATAAAACAATATATAGTATAATAAGCTTATAATTCACCTCTCAGAATAAATATTTACATTTTTTATTTTTGCTTCTTTTATTTTAAAATAAGATGAAAACCATAACATGCCTAAGGTTATTGTTTTTTTCTCTTCATCTTATTTACCTCTTTACCCGGAAACAATGATTTTGGTGTGTGTCCATGATTTTAAAATTTCCTCTCATCTATGTTTTTATTCATATACAAAATGTAGTGTTGCTTTATGTGTTTTAGAATTTTTACTCAGTGTTATGTTTTGAAGATCGATTCATGCCGTTATACGGATCTAGTTTATTCCTCTTAACAGCTGTATAGCATTTCATCAAATGATTTGTATCTATTCCCGCAATAATGGACATTTAGAATATTTCTAATTTTTTGCCACAAAGAAGCATGCTGCCAAAAGGATACTTTTCTCTTGGTGCACATGGCAAAAGCTTTTCCAAGGTATATCATTGTGCTATGCTGTACTTAGTTGCTCAGTCGTGCCTGACTCTTCACGACCCCATGGGCTGTAGCCCACCAGGCTCCTCTGTCCATGGGATTCTTCAGACAAGGATACTGGAGTGGGTAGCCATGCCCTCCTCCAGGGAATCTTACCAACCCAGGGATTGAACCCAGGTCTCCTGCATGTCTGGCAGAGTCTTTACTGTCTGAGTCACCACAGAAATCCATTAGGAAATGGAATTGCTGGGTTCAGTGTTTGCTTCACCTTTTGCAGATTCTGACAAATCAATGTAATGAAAGTACTTTTACCTTGAAAGTGTTAGTTGTTGGGTCATGTCTGACTCTTTGTGACCCCATGGACTGTAGCCCACCAGGCTCCACAGTCCATGAAATTTCCCAGGCAAGAGTACTGGAGTGGGTTGCCATTCCCATCTTCGGGGGAATCTTTCTGACCCAGAGATCAAACCTGGGTCTCCTGCATTGCAGGTAGATTCTTCACCATCTGAACCATGGGGCCAGTTTACATTTTTCATGTTTGGTAGTCTCACTTTCCTGATTTTATAGACAATTAGCACTTGGTATTATCAGATTTTTTCTTTTCTTTTCCTTTTAACTTTTTGACTGCACCATGCAGCATGTGAGATCTTAGTTCCCTGACCAGACATTGAACCTGCAACCTCTGCAGTGGCAGCGCAGAGTCTTAACTGCTGGACCGCCAGGGAATTCTCTCTTTTTCTCTTTTCTTTTTAACTTTTTGATGGCACCTCGCAGCATGTGAGATCTTAGTTCCCTGACTAGGGACTGAACTGCTGCCCAGACTGTATTTGTGCTAATCTGAAGGGTATACAATCGTATCTCATTGTTTTAATTTTATAAAATTATTTTCTTATGAAAGTTTTTAATATGTGTTATTTATTTGCTTATGACACTATATACATACAGTGAAAATCTGTGTACCCACAAATCAGCTTCAGAAATAAAATATTACCAGTTAAAAGCCCCAGAATTCTCACCTTTGATCAGTTCAGTCCAGTCGCTCAGTCGTGTCTGACTCTTGGCGACCCCGTGGACTGCAGCACACCAGGCTTCTCTGTCCATCACCAACTTCCGGAGCTTGCTCAAACTCATCTCCATCGAGTCAGTGATGCCATGAGATGGTTGGATGGCATCATCTTTCATTATCTCCCTCATTTTACAGGTGATAACTGGTGGTAAACAGAACAGCTTTAAGTACGATTGACTAATAAACATTGTGCATATTTGGGATCTACAATGTAGTATTTTGTCATATGTATACATTGTGTAGTGATTCCCTCAGTCAAGCTGATTAACCTATTTATCACCTCATCTGTTTACCCCCCATTTTAAAAAAGTTTGTTTATTTATTCATTTGGCTGCGCTGGGGTCTTAGTTGCAGCACGTGGATCTTAGATCTTCATCGTGACATACGGACTCTTAGTTGTGGCATGAGGGATCTAGTTCCTTGACCAGGGATTAAACCAGGGCCCTGCAAGTTGGGAGTGGGAAGTCTTAGCCACTGAGGCCACCAGGGAAGTCCTATGTACCCCCATTTTTTTAAATGATGAGAACTTTTAGTAACAACTCTCTTAGCAAGTCTCAAGTATACAATATTTATTATCAACTATGGTCACCAAGCTGTACCTTAGAGATCCAGAACTTCTTCATCTTATAGGTGAAAGTTTGTACCCTTTGACCAACGTCCCTCCTCCCGCACTCAAATCCCTGGCAGCTACCATTTCACTCCCATATTTGATGTGTGTGACTTGCTTAGATTCCGTGTGTAAGTGAGATCATGCAGTTTTTGTCTTTCTGTGTCTGGCTTATTTCATCTAGCAGGTCTTTTAGGTTCACACATGTCACAAATGGCAGTTTGCTTGTTTTTATGATTTAATAACATTTCATTTTATACATCTAAACCACATTTTCTTTATCCACGCATCTGCAGATGCACACTCAGGTTGTCTCCATGTCTTGGCTATTGTGAATAATGCGGCGATCAACTTGGGAGTGCAGATATTTCTTCAGGATACTGATTTCATTTCCTTTGGATATACACCCAGCAGTGAGATTGCTGGATCACATGTTGTTCTATTTTTAATTTTTTGAGGAACTTCATTCTGTTTTCCATAATGGCCATACCAGTTTACAATCCCACAACACGGTTCTGTGTTTGATATTTATTTTTTCCCACATGTTTATTATCTTTCTACACATGTATTTATTTCTAAGCAATATTGAGGATTGTTTTGCCTGTTTTCAAGGCTATAGTTACATCAGTGATTGGGTATACAAATATTTGCTTTATTTTGTCTTGTTTGCACAGCTTAATGTTTGAGATTCACTCCTGCTAACAAAGCCCTGTTTCTATACCACCCTGTGGCCTAGGCAAGACAAATTTCTGCCCTGTGCCCTCTGCTGTATGGTCCTAGTTCTAGCCCAAGTGTATACCCACTCACCTTTTGAGGAGTCTGTGGAGTTAAGGAATCGTGCTCATCTGGACCGTGTGGCCTCCCTCTGGGGCCCTCCCCCTCCGCCTCATTGTTCTAGACTATGCTGTGGGTTCCCAGAACCCTAGAATTCCCAAGCCCATTTCCAGGGCCTGAGTGGGCCTCTTCCCTGGGTCTTCTGACATGCGGAAGGAATTTGGATGTACAGGCTGGCATGTTCATCGCCTCTGTCTGATGGCATTAGCAACATGGGACAGAGCCTGATGGGGAGAAGAGAAGTGATGGGCTGGAGGTGGGAGCCAGGGCTGACTTTCTTCATTTTCCTGTTAATATATTCTATCACAGCACTCAAAGGAGTCTGAGAGTTCTAAATTTGAACTTGGCCTTCCAGGTCATTATTATAGTGCGTTTGTCAAGATAGGAAGAGAGAACATATTTTATTGAACCATTTCTTAGCTTGATTAATTACTTCTAAGTGTTTAGGTACTTGACTCCTGGATTGGAAAGATTCCCTGGAGAAGGAAATGGCAATCCACTCCAGGATTGTTACCTGGGAAATCCTGTGGACCTAGGAACCTGGCAGGCTACAGTCTGAGGGGTCACAAAAGAGTCAGACACGACTTAGCAACTAAACAACAACACGGGCCTCCACACCCCATCATTTTAAGAGAGGGACTGCTCTAGTTCTTTCTTGTATAAGCAATTGCTTTCTTTGGTACGAATGTACCCGATTTTTGTATCAGTTTTCTTGTTATTAAAATATAGGTTGTTTTCAGTTTTTTGTTATTATAAACTAATAATTTGGAATATCTTCCTTTGTGTATACATGGAAGAGTTACCTAGGTATCTAGTAGCAGAATTCCCATGCTTAAGTTTTAGGGGCCAATACCAAACCTCCAGGTGTGCACACCAAGTTTTAGTCCCACCAGGAAAATATGAGCATCCCTTTGTTTCACATCCTTGCCAATTGATGCCATCAGCCTTTTACAAATTGTGCCAATACAAGGAATGTGAAGTTGCACCTCATTATGGTTTCAATATTATTAGTTTATATATTATTATATAATAATATATAAAGACCTACTCCCCAGGTCAGTAGGTGCCCAGTATGCTACTGGAGATCAGTGGAAAAATAACTCCAGAAAGAATGAAGGGATGGAGCCAAAGCAAAAAGAATACCCAGCTGTGGATGTGACTGGTGATAGAAGCAAGGTCCGATGCTGTAAAGAGCAATATTGCATAGGAACCTGGAATGTCAGGTCCATGAATCAAGGCAAATTGGAAGTGGTCAAACAAGAGATGGCAAGAGTGAATGTTGACATTCTAGGAATCAGCGAACTGAAATGGACTGGAATGGGTGAATTTAACTCAGATGACCATTATATCTACTACTGCGGGCAGGAATCCCTCAGAAGAAATGGAGCAGCCATCATGGCTATGAAAAGAGTCCGAAATGCAGTACTTGGATGCAATCTCAAAAACAACAGAATGACCTCTGTTCGTTTCCAAGGCAAACCATTCCATATCACCGTAATCCAAGTCTATGCCCCAACCAGTAATGCTGAAGAAGCTGAAGTTGAACAGTTCTATGAAGACCTACAAGACTTTTTAGAACTAACACCCCAAAAAGACGTCCTTTTCATTATAGGGGACTGGAATGCAAAAGTAGGAAGTCAAGAAACACCTGAAGTAACAGGCAAATTTGGCCTTGGAATATGGAATGAAGCAGGGCAAAGACTAATAGAGTTTTGCCAAGAAAATGCACTGGTCATAACAAACACCCTCTTCCAACAACACAAGAGAAGACTCTATACATGGACATCACCAGATCGTTAACACCAAAATCAGATTGATTATATTCTTTGCAGCCAAAGATGGAGAAGCTCTATACAGTCAGCAAAAACAAGGCCAGGAGCTGACTGTGGCTCAGACCATGAACTCCTTATTGCCAAATTCAGACTTAAATTGAAGAAAGAAGGGAAAACCACTAGACCATTCAGGTATGACCTAAATCAAATCCCTTATGATTATACAGTGGAAGTGAGAAATAGATTTAAGGGCCTAGATCTGATAGACAGAGTGCCTGATGAACTATGGACTGAGGTTCGTGACATTGTACAGGCGACAGGGATCAAGACCATCCCCATGGAAAAGAAATGCAAAAAAGCAAAATGGCTGTCTGGGGAGGCCTTACAAATAGCTGTGAAAAGAAGAGAAGTGAAAAGCAAAAGAGAAAAGGAAAGATACAAGCATCTGAATGCAGAGTTCCAAAGGATAGCAAGGAGAGATAAGAAAGCCTTCTTCAGCGGTCAATGCAAAGAAATAGAGGAAAACAACAGAATGGGAAAGACTAGGGATCTCTTCAAGAAAATCAGAGATACCAAAGGAACATTTCATGCAAAAATGGGCTCGATAAAGGACAGAAATGGTATGGAACTAACAGAAGCAGAAGATATTAAGAAGAGATGGCAAGAATACACAGAAGAACTGTACAAAAAAGATCTTCACGACCCAGATAATCACGATGGTGTGATCACTGACCTAGAGCCAGACATCCTGGAATGTGAAGTCAAGTGGGCCTTAGAAAGCATCACTACAAACAAAGCTAGTGGAGGTGATGGAATTCCAGCTGAGCTATTTCAAATCCTGAAAGATGATGCTGTGAAAGTGCTGCACTCAATATGCCAGCAAATTTGGAACACTCAGCAGTGGCCACAGGACTGGAAAAGGTCAGTTTTCATTCCAATCCCAAAGAAAGGCAATGCCAAAGAATGCCCAAACTACCGCACGAGTGCACTCATCTCACACACTAGTAAAGTAATGCTCAAAATTCTCCAAGCCAGGCTTCAGCAATACGTGAACCATGAACTTCCAGATGTTCAAGCTGATTTTAGAAAAGGCAGATGAACCAGAGATCAAATTGCCAACATCTGCTGGATCATGGAAAAAGCAAGAGAGTTCCAGAAAAACATCTATTTCTGCTTTATTGACTACGCCAAAGCCTTTGACTGTGTGGATCACAATAAACTGGGGAAAATTCTGAAAGAGATGGGAATACCAGACCACCCGATCTGCCTCTTGAGAAATTTGTATGCAGGTCAGGAAGCAACAGTTAGAACTGGACATGGAACAACAGACTGGTTCCAAATAGGAAAATGAGTATGTCAAGGCTGTATATTGTCACCCTGTTTATTTAACTTATATGCAGAGTACTAGCAACCCACTCCAGTGTTCTTGCCTGGAGAATCCCAGGGACGGCGGGGCCTGGTGGGCTGCCGTCTGTGGGGTCGCACAGAGTCGGACACGACTGAAGCAACTTAGCAGCAGCATGCAGAGTACATCATGAGAAACGCTGGACTGGAAGAAACACAAGCTGGAATCAAGACTGCTGGGAGAAATATCAATAACCTCAGATATGCAGATGACACCACCCTTATGGCAGGAAGTGAAGAGGAACTAAAAAGCCTCTTGATGAAGGTGAAAGTGGAAAGTGAAAAAGTTGGCTTAAAGCTCAACATTCAGAAAACGAAGATCATGGCATCCAGTCCCATCACTCCATGGGAAATAGATGGGGAAACAGTGGAAACAGTGTCAGACTTTATTTTGGGGGGCTCCAAAATCACTGCAGATGGTGACTGCAGCCATGAAATTAAAAGACGCTTACTCCTTGGAAGGAAAGTTATGACCAACCTAGATAGCATATTCAAAAGCAGAGACATTACTTTGCCAACAAAGGTCCGTCTAGTCAAGGCTATGGTTTTTCCTGTGGTCATGTATGGATGTGAGAGTCGGACTGTGAAGAAGGCTGAGCGCCGAAGAATTGATGCTTTTGAACTGTGGTGCTGGAGAAGACTCTTGAGAGTCCCTTGGACTGCAAAGAGATCCAACTGGTCCATTCTGAAGGAGATCAGCCCTGGGTGTTCTTTGGAAGGAATGATGCTAAAGCTGAAACTCCAGTACTTTGGCCACCTCATGCGAAGAGTTGACTCATTGGAAAAGACTCTGATGCTGGGAGGGATTGGGGGCAGGAGGAGAAGGGGACGACAGAGGATGAGATGGCTGGATGGCATCACTGACTCGATGGACGTGAGTCTGAGTGAACTCCGGGAGTTGGTGATGGACAGGGAGGCCTGGCGTGCTGCGATTCATGGGGTCGCAAAGAGTCGGACACGACTGAGCGACTGATCTGATCTGATCTGATATAATAATAGTATTTATATAATATTATATAAATATATTTTATATATTGTTAGTTTATATATTGTTTATATAAATTTATTGTTTATATATTGTTAGTTTATATACTGTTTATATATTGTTAGTCTCTAGTACTTTGAAGTCATACTGCTTGTTTTAAAATTTTGTTTTTAAAAGTTTTATGCAATTTTTAAAAGTTTCTTTCCATTTATAGTTATTACAAAATATTGACCCTGTTCCCCATTTTGTACAATATATCCTTGAGCCTATCTTACACCTAATAGTTTGTGTCTCCTACTGCTACATTTCTCCTCCCAAACCCCCACTGGTTTGTTCTCTCTATATCTGTGAATCTGCTTCTTTTTGTTATATTCACTGTTTGTTGTATTTTTTTAGATTCATATATATGTGATATCATACAGTACTTTTCTTTCTCTGTCTGACTTATTTCACTTAGTGTAAAGTCCTCCAAGTCCTTCTGTGTTTCTGCAAATAGCAAAATTTTGTTCTTTTTTATGGCTGAGCAGTGTTCCATTGTGGTATTCCAAAGTATACTACATCTTCTTTATCTGTCTGTTGATGTCTACTTTGGTTTCGTCCATAACTTGGCAATTGTAAATAATGCTTCTATGAATGTTGGGTATGTATCCTTTTAAATTGGTGGTTTTGCTTTTTTCGGATATATACCCAGTAGTGGAATTAATGGATCATGTTGTAGTTTTTATTTTTAGTTTTCTGAGAGACCTCCATACGCTTCTCCACGATGGTTGCACCAATGTACATTCCCACCAACAGTGTATGAGGGTTCCATTTTCTCCACATCCTTGCCAACATTTGTTATTTGTGTTCTTTTTGATGATAACCATTCTGACAGGTGTGAAGTGCTATCTCATTGTGATTTTGATTTGCATTTCCCTGATAAATGGTGATGCTGAGAATTTTTTCATGTGTTTGTTGGCTACCTGTATTTCCTCTTTGGAAAAATGTCTATTCAGTTCTGCCCATTTTTAAATTGTTTGATTTTGTTTTGATGTTGAGTTGTATGAGCTGTTTATATGTGTTGGATATTATATACATTGGCTATTAATCCCTTGTTGGTCATAGTGTTTGCAAATATTCTCTCCTGTTCAGTAGGTTGTCTTTTCATTTTGTCGATGGTTTCCTTTGCCGTGCAAAATCTTTTCAGTTTAATTAGGTCCCATTTGTTTCTTTTTGCATTTATTCCCTTTGCTTCAAGGGACAGATCCAAGAAAAATATTGCTATGGCCTAATGCTTGTTTTTTAAGTTTGTCTTATGTGGTGTCTGATTCTTGGCAGTTGTTTCTTATTTACGTTGTTCTTTTTCTGTCCTCTTAGCAATATATTTTTGCCTGTAATTGCTTTTATTGTATTTTATTTTTTATGGTAAACTGTACAGTTCAATGGCAATAAGTACATTCACGATGTTGTGCAACCATCTCCACTTTCTGGTTCCAGAACATTTTCATAATCCCAAAAAGAAACCCCACACCCATCCATGGGCACACCTCATTTTTTCCTCTCCACAGCCTCTGGTAACCTCTAATCCACATTCTGTTTGCATGGATTTGGCTGTTTTGGAAGTTTCCTGTAAATGGAAACATACATTATTTTTCCTATTGTATCTGGCTTCTTTCACTTAGCATAATGTCTTCAAAGTTTGCCATTTACTTCTGCATGTTACATGTCTTTTGTGAGGGTATATACCCAGGAGGAATCTCCCTGGAAGTTCCCTTTATTACTAATTGTGCTCTGCCTGTGGAGTCTTCCTGAAATTTTAAATAAGTGACCAAAAAATATATCTGATAACAAAATATTTTCTGCTTTTTACTCAATGTAGAGGTGGCAGAATTAAACGTTTAAGGTAAGTATAGATTTGTTTACATAAAAAGGTTCTAAATTGATTACTGCTCCTGACCACATTTATTTCCAAACTAGTATCTGTGACCTTTGGGCTTCTCTGGTAGGTCAGATGGTAAAGAATCCACCTGCAATTCAGGAGTCCTGGGTTCGATCCCTGGGTTGGGAAGATCTCCTGGGGAAGGGAATGGCTATCTATTCCAGTATTTTTGCCTGGGGAATCCCATGGACAGAAGAGCCTGGCAAGCTACAGTCCATGGAGTGACAAAGAATCAGTGATCTTTACCTACAGACTACTTTAGAATTGGCAAGGTCCCAAGATGGTTTTAGAAAAGGAATAAAAGAAGAACTTCAGCTCTCAAGTCCAATGAGAAATCAATTTAACCAAATTGGAGCACGAAAGATGGACTCGGTTTGGGAGAAGAAAGTGGAGACCTCATTCATGATCTTTGAATGCTTCCTCACTGAGAAAAAATTTTAATATGTTTCAGGCCAAGGACTTACCTGGTGGTCCAGTGTTTAGGACTCCAGGCTTCCTCTGCAAGGGGGGGCCGGTTTGATCCCAGGTCAGGGAACTAAGATCCCACATGCTACATAGGACTTCCTGCTCTTCACTGTCTTCACTTGCTATGCTTTTTCTCTGTCCTGATGTGGACTTAGGGCAATGATGCCAAACTTTCGCTGCACATTGGAATCACTTGAGGAATCTTTTAAAGATGCTGGTGCCCAGATCCTACCCCTGGACGTTCTGATTTAATTGGTATAGGGTATGACTTGGGCATTGGGGTTTTTTAAAAGGCCATGGGTGGGGCTTCCCTGGTGGCTCAGTGGTAAAGAAACTGCCTTGCCAATGCAGGGGACAGGTGTTCGATTCCCAGTCCGGGAAGATCCCACATGCCTTGGAGCAACTAAGCGTGTGCACTGCAACTATTGAGCCCGCGCCCTAGAGCCTGTGCTTTACTACAGAAGAAGCCACAGTAACGAGAAGCTCTCGCCCCTCAACTAGAGAGCAGCCCCTGTTCTCCGCAACTAGAGAAAAGCCTGCACAGCAACCAAGACCCAGCACAGCCAAAATAGATGAATAAAATTATTTTTTAAAAAAAGGCCATGGGTGGTTCTCATGGGCAGTAGGGTTTGAGAACCCCCCTAGTTAAAAGGACCAGAGAAATAGGTCAACCTGGGGAGTTGTCTACAGTGTTGTGGCACCTGTACAGTTCGCCTTGCTTTTGGTACAGTCATAGATTACAGTCAGCTCCTCCGCCCCGCGCCTCTCCCATTCTGGGAACCTTGGCCAACTGCACCTGCAGCTCACCACAGTCAGCAGTCAGGGGGCGCCTCTTCTTTGCAGCCGGTATACTCTGGGTAACACAGTTGTGGTTAAAGCAGACCAGTTTCTTCGGCTCCACCCTTTCCCTTCCCGCACACTGTACCTTAGACTGCTCCTGTGTTCTCCGCTGGTCTACTCTGGTTTTCCCCCATCTTACTAGGGGTTCCAGATTTGGTGAATCATTCCTGCCTCTAGTAACTGGCAGTCGAATCTCAAACATGAGGTACAGTCGTATAGAGAATAGGAGTCTCATGACTTGGATATTTTTCAGGGTTGGTTTGATTGACGCCACTTTATACTGTAGACTAATGTTCTCTAGATTTTTATCTTTCACAGGTCTTGGTTTCTTTCTCGCTTGGCTGGCATTGTGGTGAGCTATTTCCTGTATTCTACACAAACTGACTAGCTCTTTGATTCTGTCCACCCTCCCCCCATGAGGTGTTGGGGAGCAGAGCAGGTGAAAGGAAGAGGTGTTTTGATACAAACAACTCTTGAAAAACAAGACTCTCTAGAGAATGGATGTGTGGAGACAGTGGGAGAGGGAGAGAGTGGGATGGATTGAGAGAAGCACTGACATCTATACACCACCACGTGCAAATTCGATAGATAGTGGGGAGCTGCTGCGTAACACAGGGAGCGCAGCTCAGGGCTCTGATGACTTACAGGAGTGGCATGGGAGGGCGGCTCAGAAGAAGGATATGCATATGGCTGATTCACGCTGCTGCTGTACAGCAGAAACTAACACAACATTGTAAAGCAGTTGTATTCCAATTTAAAAAAACAAACTGGGGCTCCCCTGGTGGCTCAGTAATAACGAGCAGGCGATAAGGGTTTGATCCCTGGTCTGGGAAGATCCCACATGCCTCGGAGCAGCTAAGCTCACGTGCCTCAGCTATCGAGCCTGTGTTCTAGAGCCCATGAACTGCGACTACTGAAGCCTGGGGTCTTTAGAGTCTCTCTGTGCTTCACAACAACAGAAGCCACTGCATCAAGAATCCCCTGCAACTAGAGAGTGGCTTCTGCATACCACAACTAGTGAGTGGCTTCTGCATACCGCAACTAGAGAAACGCGCTTGCAGTAATGAAGGCCTAGCACAGGCAAAAAAAAAAAAGAAAGAGCGAGAGAGAGAGAAATAAAATTATTTTTAAAAATAAAAATAAACTAAAACCAAGACTCTCCCTAAGGTTATCGTTTTCTCGTTGGTCTGGTTGTGGAGCCCAGGGTTGACCCTATGTTTATTGACTTGCGAAGTGCCAAAGCTCACACGTGTGAATATCTAGTTCAGGAACCTAGCTTAGAATTTCATCCAACAGGCCCAACCAGCAACTCCCAGCCCTGACTGCACACTGAAATCATCTGGGGTCCCACCTCCTGTCAAATTAAATAACCGTCTCTGAGGGTGTGGCCAGGCTTAGGTATTTCTCAGCACTGCCCAGTTGGTTATTATGTGTAGCCAGGGATGAGAACCTCTCTGCAGGCTAGACCTCATCTGTGGTTGGGGAGCACTTCCTGCCAGGGTTAAAATAACCTTTCATTCAGTGGCTGGAAGAAAAGAATGAAAAGATCATTTGTTTTTAGGCTTTTGGCTTGAGATTCCTGAGAGACCTTCTTGCCTCTCCCAAGGCCATCTTCACTCTTTTTAGCAAAGTTATCATTCCTGTCCCAACTCATGCTCTTTGAAGTTTATCTGCTCCAAGGGCAGGCAGCCTTCTGCAAACGCTTGTCTCCCCCTGGGCAGCTCATAAGGGCTTATAAGGGTGAGCTCTTTTCTGTGCTGGGAGGTGGGGAGTCCCATGGCTGTGAGTCACGAGAAGGTCACCTTGAACATGCTTATCCAGGTGTGCCCTTTGGTCCAGCAGCATTAGCATCACCTAGGAGCTTGTGAGAAATGTACGCTCAGCCCTCATCCCAGACCTCCTGATCAGGGACTCTGGGGGTGGTGTCTAGCAATCTGTGCTCTAACAAACCTTCTCAACGATTCTGATGTGAGCTAGAAAGTTGAGACTCACTCTGTAGGTCTGGGACAGGGCCTGAGAATTTGCGTTTCTGACAACCTCCTAGGTGATGCTGATCGGGGGACTTCACTTTGAGAACCACTGGTTTTGAGAACCCCAAGAGGCCTTGGGAGATTTTCACACGGTTTTCTGGCTAAAGCCTCATAGCCAGTATTAGGGACCTGGAACTGAGACAGAGTGATCAGAAGAAAGTGAGAAGGAAGCTTCTGCATCTTAAACCTAAACATGACCTCCATCAAGCCCTGACCATAACAGGTTCGGCTAAAGGTTGAATCAGTCAGCTGCTGAACTTGTCTCCTCAATGCCAATCATGAGAAACAGTTTCTTTTCTTTTTAAAAAAATAATTTATTAAATGTTCATGTTTGCTTGATGAAGTACTAGACATAGCCTTTATGGATCTGGGAACTGCCATAGAAAATAGACTAGCATAAGTGGGCTTGCTCAGTCGTGTCTGACTCTGCAACCCCATGGACTGTAGCCCACCAGGCTCCTTTGTCCATGGGATTTCTCAGGCAAGAATACTGGAGCGCGTTGCCGTTTCCTATTCCAGGGGATATTCCTGACCCAGGGAGCAAACCCTCGCCTGTTGAGTCTCCTGCATTGGCAGGAAGATTCTTTACCAAATGGCACCACCTGGGAAGCCTGAAATAGTTTCATTTTTTCTTTTGGCCTCTCTGCCATGTATGCAGGATCTTAGTTTTCCAACCAGGAATTGAACCTGTGCCCCCTGCAGTGGAAGCATGGAGTCTTAACCACTGCACTGCCAGGGAAGTCCCAAGAAACAGTTTCTATCATTTATTGTGTCCCTCCTACACCATATTCTTCCTTGGTAGCTCAGATGGTAAAGAATCTGCTTGCAATGCAAGAGACCCAGGCTCGATCCCTGGAGAAGATCTCCTGGAGAAAGAAATGGCAATCTACTCCAGTATTCTTGCCTCCCATGGACAGAGGAGCCTGGTGGGTAGTCCATGGGGTTGCAAAGAACTGGACACAACTTAGCTACTAAACAATAACAGCAACAAGGGAACAGTAACTGGGATAATCTAGCATGGCTTTCTTTTTTTTTCTTTTTGGTTTGGAAAATTTTCAGTCCTGTTTGTTTTTATTTTTCCAGATTATGTTTTTAATTTTCTTGAGTTCTGGGTTCAGTGATGAGCTTTTCCTCTTATATGAGTCACCTTTTATTTCTCATGTTACCTAGCCTCAGTTTTCCAAAATAAAAAGTAAAATATTTCCTCATAGGCTATAAATAACAAACAGATCCAGTACCTGTCACTTAGAAAATATGTGATAAGTGTTAGTGTCCGTACTTCTGGTCTTACTTGCATGCATATGGGCTGCTACGGCTGCTAAGTCGCTTCAGTCGTGTCCGACTCTGTGCGACCCCATAGATGGCAGCCCACCAGGCTCCGCCGTCCCTGGGATTTTCCAGGCAAGAGTACTGGAGTGGGGTGCCCACTAAGTCATTTCATTTGTGTCTGACTCTGTGGACTGTAGCCCACAGACTTCTCTGTCCATGGGATTCTCCAGGCAAGAATGCTGGGGAATGCTGGGGAATGCTGGGGATCTTCCCAACCCAGGCATCAAACCCGAGTCTCTTATGTCTCCGGGACTGGCAAGCAGGTTCTTTACCACTTCCCAGTGCCACCTGGGAAGTCCTTGGTCTTAGTTACTCCCCAGATAAGTGAGTGAGAACTGCCCCACTTTTTTGAAATTAGGGTGGAGATAAATCCTCTAAGAAGCTTGGAAAAGTCTAGGAAATGTGGGAAAACAGATCAGGGCCTCCCAGGGATGGAGCTGCAGGTCAGAACCCAAGGCTAGATATGACATGTTGCTGACTGAAGCTGGGTTCAAGGTGAGGATTATAGAATCTAGAGGAATGAATAGTTTGCCTGAGGATGGAGATGAGAAATGAAGAGTGATCTGGGCCCTCAGACAGGCAGCATCAAGGACCCAGCCAGCACCATGTGTGCTGGCTGGGCTCCTCCTATGGGCATGAGTGTCTTAGGTGGGCTGGGAAAGCCCAGACTCTTGGGGCTCCAGGCAAAGGGCTTCTCCATAGGCTTGCCTGGCTGCCTTTAGTTCTTTAGAGGAAATACTGACTTCCAGGACCTTGGAAGTGCCCCACTGCCCCTTGGCAAGGGCAGAGTAGGTGCAAGACAGGTAAGACCGAGGCTGTATGTTGCTGGAATCTGGAGAGGAGCTGGATCTTCAAGTATGACCTTAATCCGGCCATAGGTGAAGTACGATTGTCTTGGCACTGTGACCATAACATCTGGACTGAAGCTCAAAGGAAAGAAAGGTTCTTAATTCCTCCCACCTACCCGCTGTCCAATATCTCTGAGCTGGAGGGTAGAAGCTGCCTAGCGGTGGGGTGTTTCAGTGAGCTCATTTTCTGCTCTGGATTGAGAGGGTCATTAGTGGCAATGCCCAGGGGAGTGAGAGGTCTAGAGAGGTAGGGAGGCTCACACATGTCTGGTAAAAGCTGTACTGGAGGGGTTTCCTGCTTTGGGGTGGAGGCTAGGCCCCTTCCTGCTATAGAATCTCTTCATAGATGCCCCCCTCCAGTGATGGTTGGGAAAGAGATAAGGTGTAGTTTTGCCTAGCCGCTGAGGGCTCTGGGGAGTGGGGGCTGTGGGGGAGCAGTTATCTGAAACCACAAACCCCAAGAGCAAGCAGAGAGCTGATGTCAGCTTTATCAGGGAGTGCCAGAAACACACTAAAAGCCAGGACTCCTGGTGAAGAAAACCAGGAGAGTGCACGCCCTAGAAAATGGCTGGGATACAGGCTGTCAACAGAGCCTGACCACCTGCCCTTGACTTTTACATGAGGCAGGAAGTGTGGGAGGGCTGGCTGGGTTTTAAGGGCTCGGGCGGTGGCTGCCATGGTTGTTGATTCTGACTTTTCTTTTGGGGTTCCTAGAGCTAGATCCAAAAGCAATGCCAGTGTTTCAGAAATGCCCTACACACAGATAGTGGCATTTGAATAGTGACTTTCAAACACCAATTCTTAGAGAATAACTTTTATGTAGGTGTTTACATTACAAAAATCACTGTCAATTTCAATAAGATAATTTTGCAGTCAGTTGCATTTCTGTTTACAGTGACAGTGAAAAACAATGGTGACAACTGATTTATGTTTAATATTTGGGAAATGAAAGAGAACTATGAAAAGAAAGATTTTAATTCTCAGTAAGAAAAATAGAATAAGACTTGAATAAATGAAGAGATTTTTTTTTGTCCTAGAATCAGAAGATTTAAAATAGTAAGATGACATAATATATAATCTAATGTATGGAGTTAACACAAATTAGTTTCCATATGATATTTTGTGGAAATTGACAAAACAATAATACAATTTCTATAGAGAAAATAATAGTTAAGCACATTAAGGAAATTTTTGAAAAGAAATGAACCAATAATAGGCTAGATTATTCTGTTAACATTTAAAATGTGGTACAAAGGACATTTATATTGTATGGTATCAGATGCAAAGCAGAATAGTAGATTGATAAAAACATAATAAGGATTCCCTGCATTCTAAATTTACTAAAAAGTTAACAAACAATAGTTCTGGACAACAAAATAGTAAGAAAGAAATCCTATTCAATAGACATTACTGAGAAAAGATATAAAGCACTTCTGTCCTCCTCTGATGCTGGTTTTCAAAATAAGCTCCAGATATTTTAAAGTTGAAAATATCTTTTTTAAAAGTGAAACAAAATGATATATTATAGTTACCCAGCTGTGGTGGAGGAATTAATTTCTCAAGTATTAAACAGTGGCTAAATTACAAGTGGTGAATTGGAAGGATCTGATTGCATAAAAATTGAGCAATAGAAAGCTTAATAAGTTCTTGATAAAAAGGGAAAAGTGCAAAACTATTTGAAATAAACAAGGCTGGTAAAGATTAGTATTAAAATATAAAGAACAATTATAAATTATAGATAAACAGTTAAAAGATATGAACAAATAGTATAAGAGGAAGTATGAGCATCAAACCTACATTTGGAATATTTCAGTCTTGCTAATAAAGTGCAAATTAAAAGCATGAATCTATTTCTTAGTTAAGTAGCAAAAGTGATAAAACTCTATATTAATGTGTTTGGAGGGAAAGAGACACACTCTCTAGGTTTACTAATATGTTTTCTGCAGAGCAGGAGATCAAAATGAAACACAAACCACATAGGCAATACTCTCAAATAAATCTCAAGAAAATAATGTGAAAGAGGAAAGGTTTATAAAGGTGGTATAGTGAATATCTGGCCATTACCTAACCACCTGACAATTTGATAATGGTTGTACAAACTGGAAAATATTAAGATCCCATCACATTAGCAACTATTAAAACCATAAATCTGAGGATGGTGATGATATTATAGGGAATGTACGTATATAAGTTAAGAAGTAGAAGACATTCGTTAGGTGAACATTGGTAATTGTCAAATTATGTTTGTCTGATGAAAACATCAGTGCCCATCAGTGTCAGTGTCTCAATGCTTGATCTAATAAGTCAGTGCTTGTGGGACGTCAGTGTGATTATAATTTGGGGGTCTTGCTGAAAGGCAGATTTTGATTCACTTGACCTGGGGTGGGGCCTGGGATACTCTAAATCTGTAATAATGGTAAAGCTACTCCTCCAACATTTTTAAGAGCAAATGTTTAAATCTCTGCCATGCAGTCTTGTGACCACTATTCATATGAGGCTATTCAAATTTAGATTAATTGAAATAAAATGGAAAATTTAGTTTCCTAAGTCTTACTACCTATATTTCAAGGGTGCCTTAGTCATGCATGGCTTACATCTCAGAAAGCTCGGATTATAGAACAAGTCCATCATCACAGAAAGTTCTGTCAGACCTGAATCATCAGTCTTAAAGTGAAGGGGATTTTTATCACTTTTTTGGTAAAGTTGTTTGAATGTGATATAAGCTTGTTCCATTCGTTTGTAGTCAGAAATCACATAGGTATACATTCATAGAAGTGATAAAGCAAGGGACAGTTTCGTCTAGTCTAGTTTGATCAATGAAATTCTTTTATCCCATTGATTTTATTGTCATTCCATAAATGTGTTGTCCTAATTATTATTTGCCTCTCAATGGGCAGTCATTTCCACTAAATTGGTTTCAGTTCCTTTGCTACTTTTTCCTCATCTTACGTAATTAACATATACTAGAGGAGACGTTTAAAGAAGGATTGCGATAAATTAAAGCATAACGTGTGTGTTGTTAATCAGCTATACCCCAATACAAAATAAAAAGTTTAAAAAAAAGAATACATGTGTATAACTTATGAAGAGATCCTCATATTCTCTTTTCCTATCTACGTGTTTCATCAATTTATATTTTTAAAGTGTATTCTTGAAGCTGGACCAACCTTGTGTTAGTTACCCAAGGATGTGAGCATTGATTTTCATTTGAAAGGTTTCCTGGATGATTGCTTTTTCTTTATTTTCTGTGAAGTGGAAATGCTGACTATTGTTATTTTCTTCCAGGAATTTATGCAAATATTCTCACGAGGTTCTCTCAGAAGATAACTTCAGGGTCCTGACAAACCATGGGCTATCTGGACTGAACCAAGAGGAATTAGCTGTGCTCCTTCTCCAAAGTGACCCTTTTTTTATGCCCGAGGTAAGTTCTGATTCCTCAGTTTGAAAAGCAAGGAGAATGCCCTTGGCAGTGTGGTGTCCTGTGTGTGTTGGAATGGGGGCAGAGAAAACCTGGCACCAGGGCTCTGTAGGTGGCAGTCAGCAGGTGGTTGCTGCTAAGCGACCTGGAGATGCCAACACTTTCCTTCTTATTTGAAGTTTAATAAGTATTTGAGTCTGGAATGCCTCCTCCCCTGGGCTGCTAGGGAACCCTGTGTGAGCAAGTGTGATCTGAAGAACTAGCAATAAGACTAATTGATGCCTTACATCCGAGTGACTTCCTGGAAGAGGTGGGCTTTGAAGCAAGATTTTGGAAGGTGACAGGGTACATTGCTTGAGGCTAAGTTGTAGCAAAGAGATCTCAAAATGTAGTGATTCAAGTAAAATATTACTTTGTTTCTCCATCTCTCAGTAGTCTAGATCTGAGGTCACTAAACTGTACTCCATGGACCACATCCCACCTGCCGCCTGTTTTCGTAGTTTAATTGGAACACAGCCACACTCATTCATTTATATATTGTCTATGACCGCTTTCTCATACAAGAGTGAGATGAGTATTTGCAACAGAGACTGATGGCCTGCCAAGCCTAAAATATTTACTATTCGATCATTTATGCTAATAGTTTGCTGACCTTTGGTCTTGCCTAGAGGTAGGCAGGCAGGTAGTCTGATGGTTAGGCAGCTGAATTCCATGATGTCATGTAGGGACTCAGGCCAGTAGGTCAGCCTTGTTATCTTATATATAATAGATCTGTTTTATTACTGGACCAGTAGATATCTCTTTTAACATATGGCTTCCTCCTCATGGTACAAGGAGGCTCTTCTCAGTGTCATCAATTTTCTAGCCAACTGAAACACAGAGAAGGAGTAAGTAAAAGACAAGCTGCTTCCTTTTTAAAAAGATGTGAAAAAAATATAAAAAGATGTGACTTGGATATTATATCTCATTTATTGTATGCTCTATCTCATTTGCCAGAACTTATCACATGACTGCACTTGGGGAGAAGGCAGGCTGGCAAATGTAGTTTTCTGGCTGGATAGCTATATATCCAGCTAAAACTTGGAAGCTTCTATTATTAGAAGAAGGATAAGAATAATCTCAGATAATTAACAGTCTCATCCACCTAGGAATATTGACTTGAAAATCAGATGATTCTGCTTAAAGAATGGTATCTGAGAATGATCTAAGAAAAATCCTTGTGTACAGAAGTTAGCCTCACATTGGAAGAGAGGCCCAGAAACGTAATGGAAGCCTCAGGTTGAGAGGGTGGAAGGGACTGAGATAAGATAACAAGGTTGAAATTCGGTCGTGCTTTTATGTATGACAAGATAGCTATTAGGGACATCTGGAGGGTTAAACATCTTTTGACTCTAAGCTCAGTGTGTTTCCCTGAGGACTTAGGAAAACTTAGGACATGTGGGGTGATTTTGCGTTGATTACTGAGCTTAGGCAAGATAGGAATGCAAGATACTCTGTAAAAATGTCTTCAGAGAGGAAGGGTGGAGGAGAAATATTTAACTATATGTAACTCACTTCCCCAGGCATTCTTTCATTTATGTACGTGAGTTTCTCTCTCTCTCTTTCTGTTTCCAGGAACCCAAGGTTCAGAGGTCTTAGGATCTCTATAGCCCCTGGCCTATGTGCCAGCCAGCGCAGTCCTTCCTGGCTACCAGTATGGGGAAAATGCCTTACACCCTAACTTGTTAAAGGTCACGTTGACTAACAGAGGCACCCTCTCCTTTCCCTTTCATGTGGAAGAATGATGACAGTTGAACGCTTATCATGACTCTCGAGAGTCATGGGGTTGCCCGGGGTCCAACTTAGTGTTAAACTTGCAGGGTTGGAAACGTCACTCACCAGGTCAGCTCTCTGCTTCTGTTCTCCAGAATCACCAAGGACTTGCTATATCACGTCCCTGGAGAATAAGGACTGGTGGCTCTTCCTTTCTCTAGGAAAGAACCCTCCTAGATGGTGCTGTTGCTGACTTAGCCCAGAAAAAGCCCATCGACAAAAGTGCTGGGAGGCTTCTCGTAGGAGGACGCTGACGTTAATCACACAGAGTCTTAAGTGTCACCTGAGGCTCCCTTACAGTGTCCGTGGATTTTAAGAATTCGGTACCGTGCTTAGAGGGTAGGGTGGAACGGTTTGTGCTTGAAGTTTATTTTTAGCCGATAACTTAATTGCCTCTTGCCACGTGTTGGGGTAGGATCACAGACTAGCAGACTGCACTGTTTCCTGGGACCAGAGGTCTGAGAAGCTGGTTCCTGTGATGGGGAATCAACTAGAGCATCGATGACCTAAGTCTCTATTTGACTATTCTGGGCAAGAGTTGTCTCTAAAGGAGCGTTTTAACTTGGGGGAGTAGGGCGGAGTATTTTCAAGGTTTTAGAAGGGAGGGGAGTGGTTAGCCAGAGTTCAGCTAGTTCCAAGGATAGTTGATCAAGGATGGTTCCTCCACGTCTCTAAGTTCTGTCTTTGCCACCAACTATGTATGTCATCTTGGACAAGGCATTTCATCCTTCAGGGTCTCACTTTACTTACTGTTTGCTTTGCACTCATTCAGCTAACACTCAGGAGTGCAAAGGTAGCACTGAGTTAAATCCTGAAGCCAATGGTGGACAAGGCACACGCCTGCCCTCAAATACCGAACACGTTCACACTTTTCCACTTTGCTTAACCTGTGAGAACATAAAAGCATAAACCTGAACTTCCTGGTAAATAAACATGGATAATTGAAGTGCAATTATTAAAAGGGAGAAATGGGTCTCATTTGTTCTGGCAGGAGCAGTCTTTCTTAAACATCAGAATAGTACTAGGAATGTTAATCAAAGTATCATTTGTGAAGTTGCTAATAATCCTTGTTTTACTTGAGCCTCGAGAATTCTGGCTCTCAAGCTTTAGTGTGGGTCAGAATCACCAGGAGTGTTTGTCAAACCCAGATTGCTGGGCTCCTCCTCTGGCCAGTCTGACTGTAGATACGGGGAAGGGCCCAAGGGTTTGTATTTCTAGTTAGTTTTCGGTTGGAGCTGATGCTGTTGGTTCAGGGACCACACTTTGAGAACTGTTGGCCAAGAGTCTCGATTCTGGCTCATAGACTCTATTACAATGATATGTATTTGCATCAGGTTTAGAAGTTGTTTGTATGGCTCAATCATGGTTGAATCCATGTCTTTCCCACCTGGATACACCACAGTGGCCCATGTTGATCTGGTTTGCTCAGAGTCTGTTGAAACAACTTACAAATGCGTTTGTGTTTAAGCCTCTTTGTGTAATGATTCAAACATTTGCATCACATTTTGTATTGTGCTCAAGACATTACGTATTTTATTATTTAACCTGCTCCACAACATGGTTAGGTGAGGGGAGCAAATATTTTTGTCTTTTACAGCAAGGGCAAGAGGCTGGGAGTAAGTAAGTAACTCAGATGTGAAGTCATGTATAGCTGCTTCCAGCTGCAGACTTCAACCAACATCCTCTAGTCCTGTATCACAGGGTCTGGCCTCACTGACGATACTTCTCCTGCTTCCCTTTCAGTAAGAATTACATCTCTGTAGAGCTAGATATGTAGATATACCTATTTACATATAAAAATGATCAGCTATCACTTGGTCTTTTGAGAAACTGCCACATTCTGCCTAGCTCCCAGCAGCTGAAGACAAGACCTCACATCCTTTTTTTTCTTCCTTTTGACTGTACTACGTGGCACACAGTGCCCCCTGCAGTGTTCTTCTAATTGAGGATGGTCTTTTAATTGAAGATGTGTTGATATCCAAAGGTGGGCCTTCCTCTTTGGGATTCCTTTATATGTAGGGCTCCCTTTGATTCCTGTTTTGTTCTATCTATACCTGGCCGTCTTATATTGATTCTTCCAAAAGAGGTTAATAAAAGTCAAGTTTCTTTAAGTTAGTTTGTAGACCTCTTCTACCCTAAATAAGTCACTGATTGAATATAACTCAATAGAGATTATAGAGTTATGCACATACATTTTTTTCCTTAGATATGTCTCTGCTTCTGCTCACGTGCTCAGTCGTGTCTTGACTCTTTGCGACCCCATAGACTGTAGCCCACCAGGCTCCTCTGCCCATGGGATTCCCAGACAAGAATACTAGAGAGGGTTGCCATTTCTTTCTCCAAGGGATCTTCCTGACACAAGGATTGAACCTGTGTCTCCTGCAGCTCCTGCATTACAGGCAGATTTTTTTACCTGCTGGGTCATCAGGGAAGTTTATATCTGTGCTTCTGTTTTTTTCTTTTTCTTCCAGGAAATAAGAAAATATGAATTTTTTTCTTACCAGGAAGTAAAAAAAAAAGAATTTTTATTTTTTATTTATTTAATCAATATTTGTTGGAGTATATAGTTGATTTACAATGTTGTGTTAGTTTCAGGTGTACAGCAGAGTGAATCAGTTATACCTATACATAGATCCAGCCCGTCCATCCTAAAGGAAATCAGTCCTGAATATTCATTGGAAGGGCTGATGTTGAAGCTGAAACTTTAATATTTTGGCCACCTGATGGGAAGAACTGACTCATTTGAAAAGACCCTCATGCTGGGAAAGATTGAAGGTGGGAGGAGAAGGGGACGACAGAGGATGAGATGGTTGGATGGCATCACTGACTCAATGGACATGAGTTTGAGTAAACTCTGGGAGTTGGTGATAGACAAGGAGGCCTGGCATGCTGCAGTCCATGGGGTCGCAAAGAGTTGGACACAACTGAGCGAATGAACTGACTGAACTGAACTGATACATAGATCCACTCTTTTTTAGATTCTATTCCCATATAGATCATTATATTTATACGAACTTTCCTTAATGTGTGGCATATAGAGAAACATGTTTTCTTTCTGGCGCTTGTTTCTTTCTTCTGTAGATATGCAAGAATTATAAGGGCGAGGGTGGAAGACAGATTTGTAACCAGCAGCCCCCGTGTGAAAGACTCCACATCTGTGAACATTTTACCCGAGGGAACTGTGGTTATGCCAACTGCTTCCGGTCCCATAACCTGATGGACAGAAGGGTGCTGGCCGTCATGAGGGAGCACGGGCTGAGCTCAAGCGTAGTACAGAACATCCAGGACATCTGCAATAGCAGGCACCGCCAGAAGAAGCCCTCAGCATGGAAAGGTAAGCGTGGTGGCCTTCTTAACAGGATAAACGGAAATAAACAGAAATCACAAGGAGAGGAAATCTCTACTTATACTCACCCTACCTCATCGTGTAAAACTATTTTGCCTTTCAGACCTTGTCGATATGCATACACAATTTTTACATAATTATGATCATAGTATATGTGTGATTTTGCAATTTGATTTCATGCTCTTCCATGCATCCGCACCACACAGACACACTTCACACTCGGGCACGTTGCCAACATATATGCACCTCTCACTAACGGACATGTGCCACACACCATATGTGCAAACCTCACGTACACACACATAAACCCCTCACATGTCCACCATGTATGCATATCACACACACACATGCACACACTTCATATAAACATATGTGAACCCCACATATAAACATCACATACAAGCACACCACACTTTTTGAACACACGAACACACTTGCTCACTCCCTCGCTTCTCTCTGCTTCCCAGGGCTGTGACTTAACATGTTTCTAGAAAGAGGTCAATTTTTTTTTTTTTTTTTAAATTTTGGATATCGCTGACTTAAGCTTGGGCATTTGGGGGCCAGATGAACAACTCTGGATAATTCCAAGCTTCAATGAAATCAGACCTTTCCTTATTTTCTTTTTTTGTTGTTGTTTTAAGTGTTGTGACTTCTTAGCTTAGGTACACCTGTGTCACAATATGGGTGAACTCTTAGTGATTTGGGGGCACTCATCTCTGATGAGCACTAGTCTGTCTCTCCATTCACCCTAGCGGTGAATGTGGACTTGAACTTGAGGACTGTGGACAGCCCCACCTAAGACAGTGGGCATTGAGGAGCTACATCTAAGTCCCATGAGAGAAGCCGAGAAGAGCCAGGGTTGGCTCAACCTTTATCCTAGGCCAAAGGTGGTGTTTTCTGCTGGGCTGGCAGAAAGCGGGGATTCTTCCATTGTCATAACCACCTTGTCAAGATTTTCACACAAATTAATTTTTTTAAACTTCTTATTGGATTTTGGAGAATAGTCAATTAACAATGTTGAGATAGTTGCAGGTTCACAGCAGAGGGACTCAGCCTTATATATACATGTATCCATTCTCCCCCAAACTCCCCTCCCATCCAGGCTGCCATAAGCACTGAGCAGAGCTCCCTGTGCTACACAGTAGGTCCTTGTTGGTTATCCACTTTAAATATAGCAGTGTGTATATGTTGATCCCAAATTCCCTAACCATCCCTTCCCTCCATCCTTCCCCCACTGGTAATCATAAGTTCCTTCTCTAAGTCTACGAGTCCTTTTCTGTTTTGTGAATAAATTCATTTGTATCATTTCTTTTAAGATTACCCATATAAGGCATGTCATAGGATATGTCTCATCTATTTGACTCACTTCACTCTAGTATGAAGTAGTATGACCCTCTAGGTTGTCATACAACCTACAACAAGCAACATACATACTGTGTTGCTGCAAATGGCATTATTCCATTCTTTTTTAATGGCTGAGTAGTATTCCATTGTATATATGTACCACATCTTCTTATTCATTCCTCTGTCAATGGACGTTTAGGTTGCCTCCATGTTGTGGCTGGGCTTCCCTGGTAGCTCAGCAGGTAAAGAATCCGCCTGCAATGCAGGAGACACTGGTCCGATTTCTGGGTGGAGACGATCCCCTGGAGGAGGAAGTGGCAACCCACTCCAGTATCCTTGCCTGGAGAATCCCCATGGAGAGCAGCCTGGTGGGCTACAGTTCATGGGGTTGCAAAGAGTCAGACACAACCGAGCGACTAAGCACAGCACAGCTCAGGTCTTGGCTGTTGCGAGCCGTGGCGGCGTTTGACTCTACAGGATTGCCGAGTAACGGTGCCTGGTTAATTCACTGCTTCTCCAGTGTGAAGGTTTAGGGCTCCGAGGTGGAAAGAGTGAGATCCCTAAAAGTGGTCTTGGGGAATTCCTGAAAAGACTTTTAGACCTCCAAATATACTTACCCAAGAAAACATCTGAACTTCTTTTGCCCGCTGACGAAGTCCCTCCTTTTCTTCTCTCCTGCTGATACTGTTTCTGCTTTACCCTACTCTCACTTCACTCGGCCCCTCTGAGGCCGAACGGGAGGCGGGTACAGAGTTAGTGACGTTAAAGTTACCTTTTGTGGTTTGATTTTTCTTTCCCAGCTCCTCCTCCCCATCGTAGAGACCTGGCATTCAGAGGGAGGAGTAAGAGCAGAGACCGGGGCAGCGAGGAATTTCTTCCAGCAGCTTCAGCTCCTGCCCAGAGGTCCTGCTCACCCAGCCCAGAGCCTCCCGGCCACCGCGGCTCTGTCGCAAGTGACGGGCCTGTCGAGGATCTTGCCCGCCAATTCTCGCATCTGGGAAGTCAGGAGTGCACCCCGCCTGCCTCCAACCCATCTGCAGCTGTCGTTCTTGGAGGAACCCCTCAAGGAGGAGGAAACCAGAGGCTTGCAGAGAACGGCAGTGCAAAGGATCTTTTCTATGGGAATCATAGCCATGCTCCCCTCACTTTTGATTTGAAACCAGCCTTCGACTGGAAGGGCCCTGCATCCTGGCAGAATGACCAGGACACCGGTAAAAAGAGTTGGCTTCCCTCCAGTCCAGTCTTCTCCTCTTCTCCTGGTTCTCCACAAACACCTGAAACCATCACCACCAGAAAGACCACCGCTGTCCTTTCCTCTGACCATGTGAATGCGGAGCGCAGGAGTGGGAATCAAGATGGCCAGCATTTCCCGCTTTTTGCTGATAAGGCTGATGGCATGGCTGTAGATACCACTTCCGCGAGACTGGCAAATTACCAAACTCCAAGCAGTAGACAGAGAGAAAAATCGTTACCTAGGAATCCAGACACCAGAACACCTCGGAGTCATCTGCCCACCGCTGGCCAGATGACTGGGGATGGAGCCGCAGCCTTTGTTAACGGTAATCACACAGCAGAGACCTTCTGGGCTAGTCAGTCTGTCCACAGTGCCAGTAGATGGATGGATAAAGTGATGGATAAAACTACCGATATAGGTAAAACTGGTGCCACTGGGCTTGGCTTCATGGCAGCAGTCAAAGGGAAGAAAGATGTGTTATGCTCTGGAATTCAGGGGTTAACAAGCAGGTCCTGCCCACATGTGGGGAGCCCTCTGCCCCCGTACAAGGCACCACTTGCTCTCCCCAAGGTCCCTTCTTTTTCTTTTCTATAAACATAATATTTTATACAAGGATGTTATATTATTAATTGATATTAACGTAAGTAAAGACACTGCAGTTACACAAAGAAATGTACAATGAACTTTTCATTTATATTCTTTAACGTTTTTCTATACCTAGTTTGTTTATAGCTAAGATGATACTGCATAAGCAATTTTTTATGTTACATACATTTTTTTTACTGATTTATAATTTAGCACGTCTCACCTTGGTACAAGGATTCATAAACATCATTTTTACCAAGGTCCCTTCTTTTACACTTCCTTAAGCAACAGAGCTGCAGCCTAGGGGACCCATGGTCAGATTGCAGCTCAAATCCCAGTTACCCACGCCAGTGAGATGACAAGGCGGGCTCCAGGCTGGGTTCTGTGTGATCGCTGAGGGACAAAGAGGGGCCCCATGTCTCGTGTTTGAGCAGAGTGGCCATGGCTGGTGGTTTCTCTTTGGGTGTTCCTTAGCAGTACTAAAGGGCAAAGGGTTTTGGTTAAGGAGTGGTACTGATGAGGACATAGGAAGACAGGGGGACCAACCCTAGAACTGTGTAGAGTAAGTTGCTCCATTTACTGAGAACAGGAGCAGTTCAGCCATGGTTTAAGAAAGCAGCATGACACTAAGTAACCCTGACTTTCATGTTGGTTTTCATGACTGGGCTCTCATGAGCAGCACATGAATCTTAAGAATTTTCTTGAACTTGGCCCCCATTTCAGATGCTCTTTCCCACTGTTAGACCAAGTATCTTGTTTTTTTGGTTTAAATGTTATAATTCGCTTACATGCATCCTCTTCTGTTTTGTAGATTCTGTACCTGATGTTGCCAGTACCATATCTTCCACGATGAATGAACACAGCTCAAACGAAATTTGTCTTGACCATCTGTATAAGAGTTGTCAACTTAGTGAGTAACTACCTTAAGGACTTTCTAGAAGCAGAAACATTATTAATAGTAGCCTGGCTAGCATTTATTGAGTGTTTGCTATGTGTGGAGTGCAGTGCTGAGAATCCTACATGCATCTTCTTTAACCTTCAAGTCAACTTTAGGTTCTGTTGTTAATTCATTTTACAGATACACAAATAGAACTTGGGTGTTCATCCCAAACCGCTTCACCACTGTGTTATATTATACTTTCTCCTTTTACAATTCAGGTTTAGTTGAACTCTTACACTTAATCAGGGATCCCTCGTCTTACATACTAAAACCAAACAGAAGTAGCAGTTGTTTTTTAGTCACTAAGATGCGTCCAACTCTTTGTGACCCCAGAGACTGCAGCAGCCAGGCTTTCGGCATCTGTTTACTGCTCCCTCTCACCGAGCCTCCTGTAGAACTGTTTCCCACGGGACTGCTTGGGACACAGCGCTTCCCTGTCACTCTTGAGCCACACTGTTCCTTTCTTGTCTCTGCCCCAGGCCTTCTCAGCATGTCTGATTCATTTGTTTGATCACTTAGTGGTCTTAGAGTCATTCGCCTTGTGTCTGAGGAGGAGATTCTGCCCTGTGTTCTCTTAATCAAAAATCTTTAACTTCAACAAAATTTATTTTTAACTAAGATAAAACACATCACATAGATTTTACCATCTTAACCTTTTTAAGTGTACTGCTCAGTACTGTTGCTGTGCAACCAATCTCCAGAACTCTTTTCATCCTTTTAAACTGAAGCTCTACCTCAGTTCAGTCGCTCAGTCGTGTCCTACCCTCTGTGAACCCGTGGACTGCAGCATGCCAGGCTTCCTTGTACCTCACCAACTCCCAGAGCTACTTAAACTCATGTCCATTGCGTCGGTGATGCCATTCCACTGTCTCATCCTCTGTTGTCCCCTTCTCCTCCCGCCTTCAATCTTTCCCAGCATCAGTTCAGTTCGTTTCAGTTCAGTCGCTCAGTCGTGTACGATTCTTTCTGACCCCATGAACCGCAGCACACCAAGCCTCCCTGTCCATCACCAACTCCCGGAACTTACTCAAACTCATGTCCATTGCGTCGGTGATGCCATCCAACCATCTCATCCTCTGTCATCCCCTTCTCCTCCCACCCTCAGTCTTTCCCAGCATCAGGGTCTTTTCCAGTGAGTTGGCTTTTGGCATCAGGTGGCCAAAGTTTTGGAGTTTCAGCTTCAACATCAGTCCTTCCAATGGATATTCAGGACTGGTCTCCTTTAAAACAACAACTCTGTACCTATTAAACAACAACTCCTCATTTCCCCCTTCTGGCAGGGAAGCCCCTGACAGTTGCCATTTTGATTTCTGTCTACGAATATGACTCTTCTATGTCCCTCATATGAGTGATCTCACACAATATTTGTCTTTTCTGACACTGGCTTATTTCACTTAGCACAGTGTCCTCAAGGTTCACCCCTGTTATAGCCTTTGCGAGAATTTCCTCCCTTATGAAGGTTGAACACTATTCACTTGTATTCTATCCCATTTTGTTTATCCACTCATCCACTGATGGGCACTTGAGTCGCTTCTACCTTTTAGCCATTGTGTATAATGCTGCTGGGAACACAGGTGTACAAATATCAGTTCTTGCTTTCAGTTCTTTTGGGTATATACCCAGGAGTGGAATTGCTGGATTATGTGGTAAATCTGTGTTTAAGTTTTTAAGAAACTGCCACACAGTTTTCTATAGCAGCTGTATCACTTTACATTTTTATCAGCAATGCGCAAGGGCTCCAATTTCTCCATATCCTTGCCAACATTTGTAAATTTGTTCTTGTTTGCTTATTTGTATCAGCCATTCTAATGGGTGTGAGGAAGGTTATATTTTTCAATCAGTTAAATTCCTGGCAGTGACATTTCAAAATGATTTAAACAATGCAAACTGTGAAAAATAGAACTGTTTTCTGTTCTCCTGTATTATGAGCTTCTAACATTAATTCATTATTCAGCAAGCAGTCATTGAAAGGGCATCCTTTGCATGCCTACTCCTCTGCCAGTGAAGCAAGGAGACATAAGCTAAACAATGACGCAGGCCTTTCTTCAGCAAGTTTGTCATTAAGTGAAAGTAGCTCAGTCGTGTCTGACTCTTTGCAACCATGGACTATACAGTCCATGGAATTCTCCAGGCCACAGTACTGGAGTGGGCAGCCTTTCCCTTCTCCAGGGGGGTCTTCCCAACCCAGGGATCGAACGCAGGTCTCCTGCACTGCGGGCGGATTCTTTCCCAGCTGAGCCACGAAGGAAGCCCAAGTTTGTCATTAGAGCTGGGCATCAAAACATCCACAAATTTGGGAATTCCCTGGCAGTCCAGTGGTTAGTCCCGTCTGTGCCCTCTCACTGCCAAGGGCTTGGGTTCGATCCCTGGTCAAAGAACCAAGATCCCACAAGCTGTGCAGTGTGGCCCAAAACAAACAGAACATCCACAAATCAGAGAACTAATAAAGCACAAAGTGTGTCCAGAGCACTGGTTGAGGGAACATAAAACACAAGTCAGGTCAGAAGAGCACAAGATCAGTGAGGGAAGTCCGGAAGAGATGAATTCTAGGCCAGGGCTTCCTAGAAAACAGACAGGCAGTTGCCTCCAACAGAGAGCAGTTTGTCTCAAGAAAAGCATATAGAGGGAGGTGCAGAAAGGATAACTGGAGAAGGAAATGGCAACCTACTCCAGTGTTCTTGCCTGGAGAATCCCAGGGACGGAGGAGCCTGGTAGGCTGCCATCTAGACTGAAGCGACTTAGCAGCAGCAGCAGCAGAAAGGGTAATTGTAAATTTCTAATGACCTCAGATTTCCATGTGGGTAATATGGTTCTTTTTTTGAAGGTGAGAGGAGAAGGGGACAACAGAGGATGAGATGGTTGGGTGGTATCACCAACTCAATGGACTTGAGTTTGAGCAAGCTCTGGGAGTTGATGATGGACAGGGAAGCCTGGCGTGCTGCAGTCCATGGGTCGCAAAGACTTGGACACAACTGAGCGACTGAGCTGAACTGAACATAGCTTTTGGGGGAGTGGAGAATTTTGTTTTCTGACGAGTCTATGTGGGTAGTAAATGAATGTGGAGAGAGGGGCTTGACACGATGCAGGTAGGGGCTGGCATGAGCACAGGTGTAGCTGGAAAATGTGCCTACAGGGCTGGTAGGGTGAGAAAGGCAGGCCTTGATGGGGAGAGTCAGCAGTGAACTTGGTCGAATTGCTTAGACCTCTTTTCTCTCTTTGTAGAGAGCTGCAACAAAGTTCATTTCCACCTGCCCTACCGGTGGCAGATGTTACTTGCAAACAGCTGGGTGGACCTTCCGTTCATGGAGGATATTGAGAAGGCCTTTTGTGACCCCAAAAACTGCAGGTAAGTTGGTGGCAGGTCTGGCTTGTGAAATCTACAACATCATCAAAGGAGAGCCTAGTGCTGTGCTAATGGGAAGAAGAAAAAACAGTTTTCCTTCAGAATCCCATTCAGGTTAACTCCTGAGATTAAAATGGCAAATGACTTCTGAGTTAATAAAGATAAAGGAATAAGTGGGGCAGGTTTGAAGTCACCCAGAGCCTGGCTAATACGAGGGACTCTGGGAATATTTGCTAACTCAGGTGAAATAAACAGGGACACAAATATTTGTTCAGTTAATATGTATCTGAACAACAAAAATGCATAGGTTGGTTTGCAAACCTATGAGCTCAGAAGAGCCTTTGGCTTAATCTCATTGTTTGAGAAAATGATTTGAGTCATTTCATATAGTTCTAAGGCAGAATTTTGTTACATACTTCAGCATTTTATACCTGCCTCTATATTTGCTATTTTCTCTATCCTGGAGATTTCTAAAAGGCTACTTTATATTTCTGTTTCTGTTAGGGCTGATATGGGTGATACTACCCATGGCCATATTTATAAGCTGCATCCTACTTTATAAGGAAATACTTTAGGAGGGAAAATAAGGACTTGTCACCCTGTTCAAATTTAGTGACTTTTCTGGTGGAGGGTGTGTTGCTGCATTTTGCCACTAGAGGGTGGTGTCAGCTGTTTTGTTTCCCCCAGCAGGTAAATCTGAAGCAGGGTTTTTCGACCTTAGCGCTGTTGACTTTGGGGCCCAAATAATTCTTTGGTTTGCTGGAGTATTTTAGCATCATCCCTGGTGTCTACCCACTACATGCCAGTTGCGAGAAACAAAAATATCTTTTGACATTGTCAGTGTTTCCTGGGTCTGATATCACTCCTGGTTGAACATCGCTGATCTAGGAGGTATTTTGTAGAGCAGTAACTCTCAAACTTTTTGGTTTCCGGAGCCCTTGATACTCTTAAAATGTACTGAGGATCCCAGAGATTTCAGTTTATGTGGATTTATAGCTATGGATATTTGCCATGTTAAAAATCACAACTGAGAAAAATTATTGATTCATTAAAAATAATGATAATAAACTCATTCGTGTTAACATAACATTTTTAGATAATTATATATAGTTACATGCATACATAAATGTATGTAAGTATAGCTATAAAAATAACTTTTCCAAAACCAAACCAAACCAAATTCACTGAGAAGAATGACATTGTTTTATATTTTTGCAAATCTCTTTATTGTGAAATCAAACATTGTGTAGCCTTGAAAAACTCCACTGTGTACTTGTGAGGGTATGAAAGTGAAAAAGGTGGATAATGTCCTAATATTATTATGAAAGTAACTTTGACCTTGCTGACTCCTTGAAAAGATCTCGAACTACGCTTTGATAATGGAATTCTCTGGGCAAGGATACTGGAGTGGATAGCCATTCCCTTCGCCAGGGGATCTTCCTGACCCAGGGACTGAATCCCAGTCTCCTGCATTGAAAGCAGTTCTTTATAAGCCTTCGCCACCAGGGAAGCCCAACTATTTAAATAATGTGTAATAATTGAAAAAACTGACCTATTGTGAGTTTCAGAGTTTCTGACATTGAGCCAATCATTTGATTTCTTTTGGGAATATTTTTTGAGGGAAGAACCCATTCTGCGATACCATTAAATATGTGGCAGGTTGCCTTACCTCTCTGTATTTCAGTTTTTTCTTTTGTGCGTAAGACCGTAAGCTGTATAAAGGGAATTCAGAGACCACTTTCAACTCTCAGTTTTTAATTCTGCCCTCTTATTAAGAAGATCAGAGTAGAGAAAACAGAAGCATTTTGCTTCAGTGAAGCATTTTATTAATGCTAAGCTTTTCCCTCTCAGTGTTTCTGTTCGCACTTATAACATCAATTTCCAGAAGATGATTTGTGATTTTAATCCTGTCCGACGTATCTCCACACCTTCATCCGTCACACAGCCGCCCAGTTCTCTCTTGACCACAAAATGGATTTGGTACTGGAGGAACGGAACTAAATGGGTTCCATATGGGGAGAAGGTGAGTGCCGTTCCTTTTTGTGGACACTCTTGTATAAACTTAACAACTTCAGAAGAATCTAGTGGTACAGTGTCTGATACCAGTGTGATTACCCATGGAGCATGGATGTGGTAGAGAAAGTGGTGTTTTTTTGTATTATACTCAGCAAGCATGTATTCCGATTGCATTATAAAACATTATAACTATTTTTAAGAAACTCCTTGATATACGAGCCAGTCAAATATCCCTCTTTCCTCATTATCAGGGACTGTGGCAGAACCTTGAGATAGCTTTCTATGTACTAGTATATAAATGGGCAGAGACTACCCCTTTCAGCCAGAAAAGTAGGCAAGAGTGAGAAATCGGAAGACTTACACCTGTAAGTCTGAACACGGGGACATAGTAATAGGGGAGAGAAATTTAGACAGGCAGAGGTTCTGTCTAGTGTGCCTTTTCCCTTTTGATTCAGATGATTAAACAGAGAGGGAGGTAGCTAAAGTAGGCAATGAAATTGGAGTGATGAGAAAGAGAAAAGAAAAGCAAGAAATGGAAATGAAGCCAAAGACAAAAAAGGGATGAGGATATCTCAGCATAAGTTGCTGGGCCATACATTTGGTTCTGAGCTCCCAAGCTGCCAAAGCAATCAAAGAAACACAATCTATTACAAGATCCCTGGGGCTTCCCAGATAGTTTAATGGTAGAGAACCTGTCTGCCAATGCAGAAGATGCCAGAGATGCAGGTTCGATCCCTGGGTTGGGAAGATACCCTGGAGAAGGAAATGGCAAACTGCTCCAGTAGGAGCCTGGTGGGCTACAGTCCATAGGGTCACAAAGAGTCAGACACAACTGAAGCGACTTAGCATGCAGCACACAGTCAAGCTTAGTAGCGTGCCTTGAGGGGCAGGAGTGCATGCCCTGAAGGAATTGCCCAAGGTGAGGGCGAGCCATAGCTCTAGAAAGCCAAAATCAAGGCTGTCGTGTAGGCCCAAGGCAAAAGTAACAAGACCTGGTTGCTGAAACTGAGGTATAAATTCAAGTCTTGGAGAATATGTAATTGAAGGCTCTCGTTCAGAACTGGAGTTCAGTGAGGGCAGGGCTAGAGGAAGGTCCTGGAGATGGCTGGAGATTATATCTTTACATTTTGGGGGTGTTCCTTGCTCCGGCCCTCTCATTTGGACAGCGATACACCTATAGGATGGAGAAGGAAATGGCAACCCACTCCAGTATTCTTGCCTGGGAAAACCATGAACAGAGGAGAGTGGTGGGCTACAGCCCATGGGGTGGCAAAGAGTCATGACTTAGCAGCTAAATAACGATGCACCTGTTGGAGTTTTATGTGCCTTCTTTCCAGCTTTAGACTGTTCTTTATCATTGTGTGATGAGACGATAGCTGTGATGGTCTACTTCATGACGTTTTGGGTTCGGTTAGACATCTTGTATTGGGTACAAGTTGCTCTGTACGCTTGGGTCATATTTTATGGAATATGTGAAAGGACTATTGCAAAAACAGCTCTATTTTTCAGGCCTCCACCTAGGGTATCATCAGTTTCAGTAGCATAGACCCCGTACAGTGGAGACTACAGAAGGGTGTTGACTTGCCCCCACCAGGAATCCTTTACAATCTGGTTTGGGTGGCAGGATGCATTCCTGTTCAAATCCCAGAGCTGAAATAAAGTTACATAAGATATCATTATAGAAATTTCTTAAAAGCCTATCCTGAAGTTTTTACCTTTTTATTTTTAATAGAAAGACAATGAGCAAATTTCGAGCATTGACTCTTCATACCTGGAGTCTCTTTTTCTATCCTGTCCGAGGGGAATTGTGCCGTTTCAGGCGGGTTCACAAAACTACGAGCTGAGTTTTCAAGGTAAGTGTCTGCATTTGGGAGCGGTGCTGTCTTTTCAGTCTGGCCTGTGGCATCCATGGGGGAGTGGGAATAGAGCCATGGGGACGCTGCACTCGGGACCAGGTTCTTTCTAGCACAGCAGGACCAGTGGGTGGGAGCCGATGGCAGTCAGAAGGGCTGTGCTCTAAGCCTTGACTGTGACACACAGGAGCTGGGAGCAGCACCTGGCACCCTGTAAACCAGGGAGGATTGGATTGCATGGTCTCTGTGGACACTTCTGGTTCTGCCATTCTAAGTTTCTTATTCTAGGTGGGCTGCTTCCCTGACACAGATTTCAGGTGTTAACAACTACAGGAGAGACCTTGGGACTGTGGGTCCTTCAGAATTTTAGATCCATGCTGTTCCTTTTGGGCTTCGTCATCTAGGTCAATGCTTTTATCCATCACCTTTTCTAAAGACTTTGCATTCTGCCATGTTTACTGGAGCCCCCATAGAAAGATTTGGTTACCTTCTGCCTGTCTGCCTGTTGTGTTTAGTAAGAAACCAGGGCAGAAACTGTTCTCCCTCAGAATGTAGTGTCCCATGGGCTGCCTCTGTGTCCCCCTGCCCCCAAATCGCACTCCCCACCTCTGCACCCCCGCCAGCCCTGTATATGGTCAGATATGTGCCCTTTCAGGACTATCCTCAATGATGCTTTGAAAGAGATGAAAGAGACTTTTTCAGCTCCTTGACATTCCCAGGTGGTACCTGAGATTTGGACCCTATACCAGTTACTGTGTTAAGTCACATAACTTTTCGTTCTTTTTCTTTTTCTTTTTTCGCTGTGCCATGTGGGATGTGGGAGCTTAGCTCCCCAGTTAGGGACTGAACTTGTGCCCCACACATTGGAAGTGCACAGTCTTAACCACTGGACCGTCAGGGAAGACCCCAAGTCACAGAGCTTTGAGGAAGCATTTACTAACTACTGTGGAAAGCATCCTGGCAGTACATATCAAGAGATATTCAAATATGCTTACTTTTTTATTATCAGGAATCTTTCTAAGGAAATAATTCACAAGAAAAAAAATAAGCTATAGAAATAAAGGTCTTTATTAAAGCCTCCTTATAGTACTAACAAATAGGAATAGCCTGTGTACTGGTAGGATTGTGACTGAACACATAAAAGTAGTACATTTCAGTGGGGTATTAGGTAGTTGCTAAAAATTATGATTGTGAAAACTGTGCTGTAAAAGCAAAATTTGATATTGTTAAGTGAAGAAGGCCAAACCCCAAGTTTATGTTTCTGTAATTAAAACAGAGATAAATATTTTTTTCAGGAATGAATTTTTTAAAAAATTTAATGTGTGTGGTAAGTGCAACAATGTGTGCATATGGACCAAGACTAGAAAGCAGTGGACGAAAGTAAAAATTTCTTCTGTTGGGTCGTCAAATTAAAAATGGACTTAAATTAAAACATTTTTTTTGCAGTGGTATTCTGTTGTTCTGACTGTTTAAAAAGGTGGTGGAGAGATGAAAACCAATATATCTTGTTCCTGAATCTGGAGAAATTTTAATCCCATATATTTGTTCCCTTGGTTCATAGAAGCCAGTCCAGAGAAGTTTTCAGCATTCCAGACTATTTCCTTTCTATTTCTAATATGCTCTTGTTCATTAAACTAGTATTTGAGCTCTGTTGCCAGGCACTAATCGGAATGCTGGCAAACCAGGCACCTTCAGAAAAGAATAACAGCTACAGGAAAGATGAAGCAATGTGATGAATCTGCAAGAGAATGGAGGGCTCGTGGGAGGGTGCCTGCTTTTATCTGAGGAGGACACTTTGGAAGGGAGTGGGCAGCCCATGCATGTGGCAGGGACGTGTGTAAGAGCTGAGAGTAGACATTGAAACTTAAATATTTTACAAGCTGGAGACGTCCAGAAGGCTTTGAGCAGAGTTGTGGCAGGATCTGATTGCTCTTTTCCTTGTTGTTTGTTTTGTTGGTGTGGATGTAAACCTATGGTGAGGCATAATTGCTACCATCAGGTATATCCATTTTAAGTGTCTAGTTGGATGAGTACTGACAAATGCATGCAGCTGCTATCCTAATCAAGATCTAGAACATTCCCATCAATCCAGAAAGTTTTTTCATGCTCCTTTGTGGTCAGTCTCCCCTCTGCAGCCAATTTACTTTCTGTCACTATAATTTAGTTTAATCTATTCTAGAACTTCATATAATAGAACTTTGTGGTGTGTACTCTTCATATGGTTGACTCCTCTTAGAATACTGTTTTTCACTCATCTATATTATTGCATGTAAAGCGGTCCTTTTTCGTTGCTGAGTAATATTCCATTGCATGGATATACCATGGTTTGTTTAACCATTCATTTGTTGATGGATATTTGGATTGTTTTCACATTTTGCTTATTATAATGCTACTAGGCACATTGAAATGCAAATCTTTGTGTGGATGTAGATTTCTCTTGGATAAATGGTAAGGAGTGGATTTGTTGGATTGTATAGGTAGTGTATGTTTAACTTGGTAAGAAGCTTCCAAATTCTTTTCCAAAGCGGTTGTGCCATTTTATGCTTTTATTCACAATGTATGATGATTTACTTTTTAAAGAACTCATGCTGCAGTGTAGACCCAGATATACAACATGCGTGAATTAAAACTAACATTTCACATTTGAGGTAGGAAAATACTTTCAAAATATACCTACCATGTTCCAACCCATAATCACTGATGCCTGGTTGAGGCCAGTGGTCATGGGTGACGTAATCTGGCTGCCCTAGTTCCCTTTTCCACCTGACTTTGATTGAAAGATTTGATTAACTGCAATTTGCCCATGTACCTCTTTGTTTTCTGGATCTTATACTAAGGCCAGTGAAGGATATTCATTTTTATCATGAGCGGTTTCCATCTGAAAGGATTTTCTCGATTCATGCATGTATAGTTGAGTCATGAATACTAGCTATGTTAGTAGTCTCTGAAAAATAAAGATAAATCATTTCCTAGGACCAATTCATGATTTGTGTTTTCTCTTTGTTTTTCTGTCTGAAGGGATGATTCAGACAAATATAGCTTCCAAGACCCAAAAGGATGTCATCAGAAGGCCGACGTTTGTGTCTTACTGGGACGTGGAGCAGGTGAAACGCAGACAAGAGTGAGTGTCTGTGCTTGCTGGCACACGTTGCGATGTTCGAGTCACTCATGAATCTGGACCCTGTTTTCTGAAATGTTCATGCTCACATAACACTGCAATTTCCTTTTGCTTTAACTATGAGTAAGGTACTGACCAAGTAGTACAGTGTGACTAAAAGCATTCTAGAGTAGGAACTTTGTCTTTTCCTCAGATTCACGGGGGACTTTGAGCAGACTTCTTACTCTGGGCTCAGTTTCTTCAGCTGAGAATGGCTGGCTGTGCCTAGGAAAGAATCAGATGCACAGTTACTGGGTTTTTGTTCTGTTCTGGGTTCTTCTGAGTATCTTTAGTTTTGTGGAATGGATTTACAGGGGGTGGGAGTTTGAGGGAGAAATGGAGAGAAAAAAGGGATGTAGCAGCTGCCTGGTAAAGCCTTTGAGGAAAGATAAAGTTGATGAAAATGCATTTTTAAAGGAAATTTTGCTAAGGGATTCAGTGTGACAGCTCTGTCTGCTCATAGAAACCCAGTCAAAACGGCATTGCTGGGACTTCTCTGGTGGTCCAGTGGCTAGGACTTCATGCTCCCACCGCAGGGACCTCGGTTTGATCCCTGGTCCGGGGACAAGATCCCACATGCCACAGCTAAAGATCCTGCATGCCGCGACTATTTGGTGCATCCAAATAAATAAGTATAAAACAAAATGAACTGAGACAACTGTTTGTGGGTGTTTGTGGAAAGAAGTAGCTTGAATCCAATACTTTGGCCACCTGATGTGAAGAACTGACTCATTGGAAAAGACCGAGATGCTGGGAAAGATAGAAGGCAGGAGGAGAAGGGGACGACAGAGGATGAGATGGTTGATGGCATCACCAACTCCATGGATGTGAGTTTGAGCAAGCTTTGGGAGTTGGTGATGGACTGGGCAGCCTGGTGTGCTGCAGTCCATGGGGTCACAAAGAGTCAGACACAACTGATTGACTGAACTGAACTGAGCTTAAATCCTGCTATGACAAACCCAGAGGAGACACATGGCTTTAGGATAGAATAAAGGCTGTGAGTGCTACTCTGAATAATCTGAAGAGAAGTGAACAAGAGCATTTTTGATGAGCTCCTTACAACATATTGAATGTTTTGTACTATACTAGTACAGTATGAAAATCAGAGCTTAACATATAAACTGGGGCCAGCTTCTTTCATTCCAAAAGAATTTTCATTTTATGAAAGGAGGTTTTTAAAGAGTTTTTTCCTTAAAGCATTTTTAAAAATGTAATGTTCTCAAAATGGAAAATATCAAACTTAAAGAAAATTATGTGATAAACCCCTATGTACATGTTGCTGCTAAGTCGCTTCAGTCATGTCTGACTCTGTGCGACCCCAGAGACGGCAGCCCACTAGGCTCCCCTGTCCCTGGGATTCTCCAGGCAAGAACACTGGAGTGGGTTGCCATTTCTTTCTCCAATGCATAAAAGTGAAAGTGAAGTCGCTCAGTCGTGTCCGACTCTTAGCAACCCCATGGACTGCAGCCCACCAGGCTCCTCTGTCCAAGGGATTTTCCAGGCAAGAGTACTGGAGTGGGTTGCCATTGCCTTCTCTGATGTACATGTTAGGGGTTCTCTATTTGAGGGTGGAGAACCCTCAAATGTATGGTTACTCTTCCTGAAATACAGTTCATACAGGAAAGGCAGGATTCTTTTCCCTATACCACTAAAGTATTTAAATATTTATCATTTGGAAGAGAAGCTGTAAGACAAACTTACTTTTTTTTAATATTACTTTTTGGCTATGCCTGGAGAATCCTATGGACCGAGGAGCCTGGTGGGCTGCAGTCCGTTGGGTCGCAAAGAGTTGGATATGACTGAGTGACTAACACAACACAAGGCACATGGGATCTTAGTTCTCCCACCAGGGATCAAACTCATGTCCCCCTTGTATTGGAAGCATGGATTCCTAACCATTGGACCACCAGGGAAGTCCCCTAGCCTTACTTAATGCTAACACATTAGGACTTAGAAAATTCCCAGAGGAACCTCAGCTTAGTTGAAGTTAAGCAAAGAAAATCACTTGGGTGTATCAAACAGGGAGCCAGATGAATTTCTTTCTCTCTCTTGTTTCCAGCCCTCAGCAGGGGCAGACCTCATCAGAACCTTTCATCAAGATATATCTTCCCCAACCAGACACAAGCGTCCCAGGCTCGAATGGCTTTGAGGTACTTGCTTTTTACTTTGTACTGGGTGAATTATTTAAAGATGAAACAAAGTACTTTGCTACAAATGTGTTTAGTTGAATGAATGAATGAGTGAATGAATCATTTCTGCAAAACTCTTGAAACGAGATTCAAAGGCTAACATCCAAATGGTGACTGTGTCACGTGCCACTTTCCCAAAGTAGAAGGGCACCTCACTGTTTCCAGAGTTCTGGCGCACACGATCTGCTTGGGACAGATGCTCATGACAAACTTGTAAAATAGATATTTGCTTGTCTACCTTACAGATGAGCAAACTGGAACTCACAGTAAGAGCAACTTGTTCATTAATTGGAGTTAAAAAGCAGGTTTCTATGGGACTCAAAGTGGGCCTCAGCTTACCTGGTTGGGGCGACTCTTTTTTAAAAAATTTTATTTAGTTATTTATTTTTGGCTGTGCTGGGTCTTTGTTGTCAGTTTTCTCTAGTTGCGGTGAGCAGGGGCTAATCTCTAGTTGTGGTACACAAGCTTCTTACTGCAGTGGCCTTCTCCTGTTGCAGAACACGGGCTCTAGGGCATGCAGGCCTCAGCACGAGTTCAGTAGTTATGGTGCCGGGCTATGTGGCCCTGCAGCATGTGGAATCTTCCTGGACCGAGGATTGAACCCATGTCCCCTGCATTGGCAGGCGGATTGTTAACCACAGGATCACCAGGGAAGTCCCAGGGCAAGGTTCTTCCTGGATCATTTAGCCACATCAGAGGCTAGGTTTGGGTGCAGCCAACTCTGCTTGGGCTCCTTGGGTACCTCCATTGCCTCTGCCCCTGTACTGGCTGTAAGCAAAGAACTCACCAGGTCACTGGTGAGTCACAGGTCACTGAATCACACACCTGGGGGTGTGGGCGGGGAGGAGTGTTTGCCTTCAGGCTAATGCTCTGTTAGCCTTGAACAGATGGGCTCCGGGCCATCTAGTTCATCACTGGAATGAACTATCAGATGTGGAAACCCTAAGCCAGCTTATCCTACCTGCTGTCAGAGGCCTGGCAAGGATACTCCATGGCATAGACGGCCACACATATGGACGTGTGCTGTGCTAAGTCGCTTCAGTCGTGTCCGATTCTTTGTAACTCTATAGCCTATAGCCCTCCAGTTTCCTCTGTCCACTGGATTCTCTGGGCAAGAATACTAGAGTGGGTTGCCATGCCTTCCTCCAGGGGCTCTTTCTGACCCAGGGATCGAGCTCCCAGTCTCTTGGATCGCCTGCATTGGCAGGTAGGTTCTTTACCACTAGCGCCACCTGGGAAGCCCACAGAGGGACATGAAGTGAAAGTGAAGGTCGCTCAGTCGTGTCCAACTCTTTGCGACCCCATGGACTATACAGGCCATGGAATTCTCCAGGCCAGAATACTGGAGTAGGGAGCCGTTCCCTTCCCCAGGGGAATCTTCCCAACCCAGGGACCGAACCCAGGTCTCCCGCATTGCAGGCAGATTCTTTACCAGTTGAGCCACAAGGGAAGCCCCATCATGCCTTAAGTGTTTCCTGCTTCACATTTACATATTTTAAAATTTCTTTCAGTTGCTTGAAATCCCTAGCAATACTCCAGAATATGCTAAAGTGAGTGATCATTTTAAAGCTTCCATGAGAAATTTCAAGATTGAAAAGATAAAGAAGGTCCAGAACGCACAGCTCTTGGAGGCTTTTAAAAGGTGGGTGGCCACCGTAACGGGCTTCTCTTGACATAAAGTTTGAAAGGATTAGTGAAGACCTATCTTTGAAGATTTATATTCACTTTTTTATTTTAGTGGTCAACAGTTTCTTCAATCTCTAGTTGTGTTTTCATAGTGTAAGCTCAAACTTCTCTGTTTCAGTTTTAGCTTTACAATTAAATGCTTTCATGTGTCTATCATTTAAAAGTTTTCATATATTTATTTTTTTTATAGCTGTTGCCTTAATGTTAGTAGCTCCATTCTGAAAGCTGGTGGAATACACTTTTAAGATAATTAGAATTTAGTTGGGATTTACGTTATTAACTGGAGTGGGTGAGGAATGTTCTCCATGTTAAGTCTCACGTTTTCCGTATTAGCAAGAAAAACGAGATGAAGAGAGAAGAGCAAATCCTATTTTGTGCAACAGAACGCAGCAACGTGGCGTCTATCTGTAAGAATAATTTTGACTGGCTCTTACATGGAAGTCATGACACCAAATATGGAAAAGGTTTGTATGGAATAGAGAAGCTGAACAAGTAGAGCCAACACTTGGCTCTACTATACACTCTCCTATTATGAGATATATTATTTTGTATTAACCAGTACCTGCAGGCTTTTGCATTCCTGGAGAAAAAATAAGCTCATGTTAATCTGAAATTTCCAAATTAGAGTGGGAAATCACTGTGGGACTTGATTCCTACACTTTAGCCCGGCTTCCTTCCTGTCTTCTGTGTTTTATGGGAAGGGTGGGGTGCGGAGACCAGAGCACCTCATATATCTTGCAAAATCTTCTCTTTTGTTGATGACTTTGTCTACCATTGCTACTCAGTTCTGGCCATGGCTCTTCCTGACCTATGTCCATCCCTTCTCTTTCCACTGATGGATTCCAATCAAAGATGGAGATGAGGTCTTTTCCTATCACAGGCCATGCTGGTCACACCAAATCTTTTTGGCTTTCTTTTTGTTCCTAAATTCCTTCATGCATCTCAAAATCCAGAAACCCACCAAACAAAAACCAAAGAATCACTCACCTTAAGGCAACAAGTAATAGTTTATCAATATCAATTAGTTTTTTCACAGAATATCATATTTTGCAATATAGGCTCCTTTCCTTCAACGGGCAGAAAGACATTTTCTGTTGTTCAGTTGTTAAGTCATGTCTGATTCTTTGCAACCCTGTGGACCGAAGCACGTCTGGCTCCTCTGTTCTCCACTATCTTCTGAAATCTGCTCACATTCATGTCTATTGAGTCAGTGATGTCATCCAACCATCTCATCCTCTGTTGCCCCCTTCTTCCACCTTCAGTCTTTCCCAGCATCAGGGCCTTTTCCAATGAGTCAGATCTTTGCATCAGGTGGCCAAAGTATTAGCGCTTCAGCTTCAGCATCTGTCCTTTCAATGAATATTCAGGGTTAATTTCCTTTAGAATTGATTGGTTTTATTTCCTTGCAGTCCAAGGGACTCTCAAGAGTTTTCTACAGCACCACAATTGGAAAGCATCAATACTTCAATGCTGTCTTTTTTGTGGTCCAACTCTCACATCTATACATGACTACTGGAAAAACCATAGTTTTGATTATATGGACCTTTGTCAGCAAAGTGGTATCTTTGCTTTTTGGTGCGCTTTCTAGGTTTGTTATAGCTTTTCTTCCAAGGAGCAAGTGTCTTTTAATTTAATGGCTGCAGTCACCATCCACAGTGATTTTGGAGCCCAAGAAAATAAAATCTGTTACTGTTTCTTTTTCCCCATCTATTTGCCATGAAATTATGGAACTGGATGCCATGATCTTAGTTTTTTGAATGTTGAGTTTTAAGCCAGCTTTTCCACTCTTCTCTTTCACCCTTGTCAAGAGGTTATTTTGTTCCCTTGGCAATAATAAAAATAAAAATAGGAAATTTGAATTTGTCAGGAAATGGTTGTTGCTCTGGTGAGTGTGGAGATATCAGTGATTATCAGAGGTTGTCTTGTAGTTGAGGACAATAGATTGAGTGTCTGACCAGCTCTGCCAGGGTCAACTGTTGGCTCATGTCACATCTCTCATCTCTCCCTTTTCCTTTCCCCAAGACCTTCGCACAGTAATAAATGATGTTTCTTCCTTAAAATGTACACAATATAAAATGGCCTTTGTTGGAGTATCTTTGGTTTATTAGTTACAACTCAACTTGCTTGCATGAACTGGACCACTGTGATATCAACAGTTAGTCATTCTACCCAGTGGCTCAACATTGTACCTATGAATTCTGCAGAGTTACAAATGTTTCTGTTAATTCTGTCAGGTTATACACTGTATTCAAGTGTACGTGCATAATAAATATTTTCCTAAGTACAAAGGAAAGTTATTAGTATAAATAAGGTATTGCTGACATATACTTGGTCAATGCCTATCATCTGATTATGTGTAAATAATCTTATAACTACATACCTTCTTTTATAATAATTCTTAACCTTTTTCTTCTGATTATTTCTAGGAAACTACTTCACAAAAGATGCCTTTAGTTCCCATAAAAATTGCCCGTTTGATTCCAGAAACATCGTTATGTTTGTAGCCCGAGTCCTGGTTGGAAATTTCATTGAAGGCCATACAAGTTACCGGAGTCCCCCTCTGCAGTATGACAGCTGTGTGGATACAAGATTGAATCCCTCTGTTTTTGTCATCTTTCAGAAAGATCAGATTTACCCAGAATATGTGATTGAATATACCGAACCAGAGAGATCAGAGAAACCCTGCTTGATTAGTTAGAAATGATGGCTACAGCCTCATATAGGATGCCATAACCATTTTGTTACAGGACCCGATCTTCCACAAAGATAATAGTTAAACTTACGTTTTCTCTCCTATAAATGCCTTGGATTAGTGGTTCCCAAACTTTGCTGCACATTTGAATCATCTGGGAAGCGATAAACAACTTCACTGTCCAGGGGACTTCCCTAGTGATCCAGTGGTTAAGATTCCGCACTCCCAATGTAGGGGGCATGGGTTCGATCCCTGAACTAAGATCTGGCATGCTGCACAGTCCATGCAGCCTTAAAAAAAATTTCCGCTGTCCAGATTACACACCACTCCAACTAAATCACTTTTTTGGGGTTGACAGCCAAGAAGAGGATTGAAATGTGTCATAAGTTTGGGAATCACTCATTACCTTAGATGTAACCGGTAAAGACTCACTTCTAAAACTTCTGTTAATGCTGCAACCTTTCTCCCCCAACTACTCTTAATTGATTGCATGATTTGGTTTTGTTTTGGTTAAACTGAAAGAAAATTTATTTGGGAAATTTAAGTGAAATCTAAAAATTACTATTGAAATAAGGACATAAGACAGTACAGCCTTGGAAAATTGTGGAAAGCTGGGGGAAAATACATAGGAATATAGTTGCGGGGGGCAGAAATGTAAGGGCAATTTAAATGCTAGCAAGACATAACTGCAGTACTGTACCTTATCTCTGTGGTGACACTGATTTGAGGGCATGCATTTCTTTATCGCTACGTTTATTTAGGGTATTCATCCAAGTTGACGCTTTCTGAAATGCAATAAAAAGAGCTGCTAAATATGGCTCAGAGCGCAGCAACCAACTGGAATTAACTGCCCATTTGGGCAAAGTAGACATTTATATTCTAACTAATATGATTACAGAGAAGGCTTTTTTTCAGGTCAGACATATATAAAGTGCTGGTATTTTGAGTGGACCGAGTTGCAGTAACCAGATTCACACAATCACGACTGATAAATCCGAGTGCTGTTGTAGTCGTTCGCTATGTTAGTTGAAGCTCACCAAGCAATTAGGGCCATTCAACTAAAGCACAGGCCCCCTAAGGAGGTGAGGTTAGTTTCCTAGGGAGACAGAATCAGAACGAAGGGAACAGTGCCGCAAACTAGCCTGCGCCTGCGAGGGGCTTCTTTTTCTAAATATAACAGATTGTGTGGAATTGTAGCACAATCAGTTTTTAGAGCAGCTGAGGTGCCTGGACCAAGAGTGCCTTTCTTATTATGAATGAGGGTTTTCCTTCCAATTTTCAACATTCCATACCAGTCGCCAACATTTCATGTTATAATTACTTCCAGCAGATATGTTATAAAAATTAATTAGCATTAGAGTTGATTTTATATTAGGTTTTACATCAGTGCAAAGATCTCTACAACTCTCTGGCTTAAAAGGGCTCCAACAGGGACTTACTTCCCTGGCAGTCCAAAGGTTAAGGCTTCAGGCTTCCACTGCAGGGGGCACGGGTTTAAACCCTGGTCAGGGAACCAAGATCCCATATTCCATGTGACCAGACCAAAAAAAGTTAAAAAACCTTAAAAAAAAAAAAAAAGGAAATCTACAGATTGTCGAAATGGAGATAATGAGGAAGTACTATATTCTTGCAGGCGAGCTGTAGGTCATACACGAATGTCTAGGGAGACATTCTACATTCGTATAGGGTGCAGAGTAATTCCTTTCTGTGAGCAGCTGTCCAGTGTACTGCAAGATAGTCAGCATACTTGGCTCTCACATACTAAATGCCAGTAGCGCCCTCTCCCCCACCCCCATTATGATGGCAACCACAAACCTTATCAGATCTATTCACCATTTTCAGAGCAAATAATTTGTATGATAACATCCCCTTTGCTGTCCTGAGATGATTCAGATACTGCCATCTACATGAATTTTTTTCTTAAGAAATCAATTTATTGCCCTAACTATTATAATGGAGAACCAGAAGGCAAGAAGTTTGTAATAATGATAAAATGAATATCAATATGTAAATGCTCCAGCATGACCACGCTATACGACATCATGAAATAGATATTTACTTTTACTGATAATGAATAGGTTTGGATTTAAGGGTCGATTGGAGGCTACTTCCTATAAAGAAGTACTGGAAAGATTAGAAGTATAAGTGACACCAGAATGAGAACCAGTATTAGGGTAAGTTACAACAGACCATATACCTTTTCTGTATGTAGTTAGGGGAAGAACGAAATTATCTTAGTTGAAATTAGTTTAGCAGGACAAGACAAATGACAGATTGTCTAAGAGGAAAAAAAGAATTATATCCTTTCAGGCGAGCTATTGGTCCTATATAAGTGTCTAGTAGGACCTTAGGAAGTCGTATAGAGTACCGAATAAGTCTTCTTTGTATGGGACTGACCCATACACCATAGGGGCATCTCTTATCCCTAGCCACATCCACTCAATGCCAGTAAAAGCCTTCAATTATTACAAAACCAACAAGTCGTCAATTTCCAAAAGACCACAGTGAGACTCACTCAGTTAATATCTAGCATCTTTAGATTAGCTTACTAGCCTCCATAAGGAGTCCTCCTATAGATTAAATTGGATGCTTGCCTCCCAAATCCCTGGTTTTTAAAACACTTTGCATCTTGCTTTGATCATTTTTAGCACCTGACTTAAAGTTGTCCGCTTTTTGCATTAGCGTGTAAGCTCCATGAGAGCTGAGTCAACCTGTCTTGTTCACTGTGCCACACTGCATACCCAGCTGAATGCTTGATACACTGGATAAAATTTGTTGAATAAAGTTCAACTTCTTATAATTCAGTAGCTGAGTTGTATTTCTTCTTATTCTCCTCCCAGCTCCATTTGAGATTCTAATACAAGAAAATAAATATTAACTTTGGCTCCACTGCTTGTATTTGCTCTATTTCCAGGTATCTCCTAAAAGATAGTCACCTGCAGACACCTGTTTTTTCAATGGGGCGGGGTGGCTAAAGGATGTGAATTGCCCCTTCCGGCTTCATCATTCCTGGACTCAGTGACCAAGGAGCCTTTAGCATACCGCCAGGGGAAGACTGGGTGGTGGTGATGGAGAAGCCCACAGTCGGTTGGTACATCTTCTGTTTAGGGGAGAGGGAGACAGTGGAAACTGCTGACACCCCTTAGGAGTGGGAACAGGGCCAGTGGGAGGCAGCTAAAAATGTAAATGATCAGCAGAGTTGTCCAATTAGTAACGCCTTCAAAAGTCCTTCTCCATTCTTTTTTTTTCAGGAAGGAGTATTTTTATTTATTTTTGGTGACACTGGGTCTTTGTTCTGCATGTGTGCCTTCTCTAGTTGCAGAAAGCGTGGGCGGCTCATCATATTGGCTTCTCTTGTTTCGGAGCACGGGCTCTAGGCACATGGGTTTAGTTGCCCCAGGCCATGTGTAATCTTCCCGGACCAGGGATAGAACCCATGTGCCCTGCACTGGCAGGCAGTTTCTAGGGCTTCCCGGGTGGCGCTAGTGGTAAAGAACCTGCCGGCCAATGCAGGAGACAAAAGAGACACGGGTTCGATCCCTGGGTCGGGAAGATCCCCTGGAGAAGGAAATGGCAACCCACTCCAGTATTCTTGCCTGGAGAATCCCATGGACAGAGGAGCCTGGCGGGCTGCAGTCCGAGGGGTTGCAAAGAGTCGGACACGACTGAAATGACTTAGCACTAGCACTTCCTAACTGCCAGGAAGTCCCAACCATTTGTTTTTAATCACAAAGCTTTGGGTGGAGACAGAAAACATCTATATGGCAGCATGTGCTGCTCAGTTGTGCATGACTCTTTGTGACCCCATGGACTGTAGCCTGCCAGGCTTCTCTATCCATGGGATTTCTCCAGTCTAGAATACTGGAGTAGGTTGCACCTTCCTCCTCCAGGGGATCTTCCCAACCCAGGGATTGAACCCGAGTCTTCTAGACTGGCAGGCTGATTCTTTACCACTGAGCCACCTGGGAAATACAGTAGCATTCAGTTCAGTGCAGTTCAGTCACTCAGTTGTGTCTGAGCCTTTGCAACCCCATGAACCACAGCATGCCAGGCCTCCCTGTCCATCACCAACTCCTGGAGTTTACCCAAACTCATGTCCACAGATATAATTAAAGTGAAAGTAAAACTGCCATTTGATTTGGACCTCAATGGAAATAATATATAGCCAACTCATCACTGTCAAAGCACCCACACTCAAATATATAGAAGTGACATCAAACCAAGCAAATGCTTTGAGTTTTTCCATTTAGTTATACGTTCTATTTGATTATTTGTCATAGCAGGCTCTCAAATTTTTCAGAAATGTTTGATGTTGCTACTCCCCAAGGTTCGATCCTCCCACCTCTGCTTTTCTTTATTTGTGCTGAGTGAGCTTATCAACTGTCAAAGCTCCAGTTTCCTTATTCTCTGATGACACTCAAATCAATATTCTCTTCAATCTTTCTTAAGCTGTTGACCTGTAAATTCAACAGCCCACTGAGCACTTCCCCATGGACCATTCACTGCAAACTCAACACAATAAAAATTAAGATAATAATCCCTCAGCTGTTTCTCTTCTGTTTTTTTCTTAATTCTGTCTTGGTTTTCTAGAAATCCATTCTTTATTACGGCCAGAGATCTTTCCAAAACACCTTTCTATCCCACATTAGAAGTGTTCAGGAAAATGACAGATACTTTTGTTAATTATGAAAATAAAGATTATGTAGGGAAATCTACCATTTTTAAAAGTCATGCCTAATGAAGTATTTAGGATTGAAGCATCTAGAAATATCTACAAAATGAAACTTATAAATTCTCAGCCAAAACAGTCAGGCATATAAAATAGGACAAAGTGTTAAGATTTTATAACTCGAGGAAATCGATATATATGGGTGCTTATTTCACTATCTTCTAATTTCCTGCTTGAAAAATTGTCTACTACTAATTAAAAAAAATAAAAATAAAAACACCTATCCTGGGACTTCCCTGGTGGTATAGAGGTTAAAAAACTGCCTTCCAGTGCAAGGGACAATGGTTGGATCCCTGATCCAGGAAGATTCCACGTGCCAAGAAGCAACTAAGCCCGTGTGCCACAACTACTGAGCCTGTGTGCTGCAATTATTGAAGCCTGTGCTCCGCAACAAGAGAAGCCACTGCAGCGGGAAGTTTGTGCACTGCAATGAAGAGGAGCCGCTGCTAGCTACAACTAGAAAAAGCCCTCGAGTGGCAATGAAGACCCAGCACAGCCAAAAATAAGTATTAAATCAAATAACATTTATACGTAATATTATATATAATAATTTAATAATAGAACATTAAATAATCATAAAAAAACACTTATCCTACAATATAGCCAAGCACTGTTTTTTGGGCTTTTTTTAAAGGATTTATTTATTTATTTATTTTTGGCTGTGCTGGGTCTTCACTGCTGCGTGAAGGCCTTCAGGTGCAGTGCGCAGGCTTCTCATTGGAGTGGTTTCTCTTGTTTTGGAGCACAGGCTCTAGGCGCATGGGCTTCAGCAGTTGCCACCTGTGGGCTCAGTAGTTGTGGTGCATGGCTTAGTTGCTCCTTGGCACATGGGAATCTTCCTGGACGAGTGAGAGAACCTGTGTCCCCAGCACTGGCAGGCGGATTCTTTACCACTGAGCCACCAGGGAAGCCCCTAGCCTGGCACTGTTTTTAAGTGCTGGGGATACAGCAAGGAACACAAAATTTCTGCTCTCACAAGCTTGAATTCTACAAATATATAAACAAACAAGAAGAAAAACATGAGCGGTAAGTTCCATCCAGAGACCAGGATGCTACTTTAGAGTGGGAGGTTAGGAAAGGCCATACCAAAGAGAAGACTTTTAAGCTCAGTTTTGAATGACAAAAAGACTACTAGATGGTGATAGGGATGCCTGGGAGCATTCTAGCCAGAGGGATCACTCCCCAGCTGAGATTCCTTCAGTTGCTTCCCAAAGTCTTCTGAAGTCCAACTTTCTTAACATGGCAGAAAAGATCTTTGAGCATCTGGCCAGTGGACTTTCTCTTTAGCTTCTTCACATGCCATTAACTTATTTAATCTTCACAACCACCTTGCAAGATAGCAACTCGACCAGGTGAGTTCCTCAATCATGTTTTATCCATCTCAGTACTCCATGGCTGCACTAAGAGTTGGCTCAAAAAATGCTCATTAAATCAGCATGGCCTTGGGCAAAAAGCTCTTTAGCAAACCTTCCCTGGTGGCTCTGACAGTATAGAATCTGCCTGTAATGCAGGAGACCTGAGTTCAATCCCTGGGTGGGAAGATCCCCTGGAGAAGGGAATGGCAACCCACTCCAGCATTCTTGCCTGGAGAATTCCATGAACAGACTGTATTCCTGGCAGGCTACAGTCCATGGGGTTACAAAGAGACAGATAGGACTAAGCCACCAACATTTAACAAACCTACAGGTCTAAACCAGTGCTGTCTAACAGAAGCATTAAGTGAGCCTCGTGTGTAACTTTACATTTTCTCATAGCTGCCTTAGAAGTGAAAGAAACAGATGAAATTATAACATTTTATGTAAATATTATCAATTTAACATCGTTAATATAAAATTTTAGTTTCTCCATTCTAAAGCTTCCAAATCCAGTCTTTGTATATTTCACACATCCCACTTCAAACTGGTCACATTTCAAGCACCCCAAAACCACCTGTGGCTAGCGGCTAAGTCCTGAGATCGCCTCCTTAAGGCCGCCCAGCTACCACACCTTCTACCACATTACCTGTTCCATCTTCTTTGCAGCCCTTGCTAGTATTTCCCAATTCCCTCCGACTATACAAGTCCCTCGAGGTGAGGACTTAACCTTCAAGGGTGCCTGACGTAGAGCAGGCGCCGGATCAGGATTGTCCTCGCCTGATCTGCGCCCCAGGTGGCCCCGGGCCCCGGGGCTGTTCTCTCGCACGGCCGCCCCTCGCCCGCCCTTTCCCAGGCCCTTCCCGGGAACCGGGTTTGAAGTCGTGGACGTGACTGGGAGGAGTCTGCCCGCCTCGGATTTCCGCACAGGGAGCCGGGCCGAGACCATGGCGGAGCCCACCGTGTGCTCCTTCCTCACCAAAGTGCTGTGCGCCCACGGCGGCCGCATGTTCCTGCAGGACCTGCGCGGCCACGTGGAGCTCTCCGAGGCCCGGCTGCGGGACGTGCTGCGCCAGGCCGGGCCCGACCGCTTCCTGCTGCAGGAGGTGGAGGTGCGGGAGGGCCCGTGGGACGCCGAGGCCGAGGTTGCGGCCGGCGCGGGCGGCGGCGGCGGCGGCGGCCCTGCGGCCTGGCGGGTGGTGGCCGTGTCCTCTGCGCGCCTCTGCGCCCGCTACCAGCGCGGCGAGTGCCAGGGCTGCGACCAGCTGCACCTCTGCCGCCGCCACATGCAGGGCAAGTGCCCGAACCGCGACTGCTGGTGAGGCTGCGGGCCGGGCGGGGCGGGGCGGGGCGGCGGGCGGGACGCGAAGGTCTCGGCGCGGAGGCCGCGGGCCTGACCCGTCCAGCCGGGAGCTGGACCCAGAAGGAAAGGAGAACGAGGGTCGTCGATCCGGGCCGGACGACCCCTTCTGGAAGGGCAGAAGGGAAGCCCGGGGAAGGGGCCCCTCCACGTCCTTCGGGCGGAGGCCTCCCCCGCGCTCCCAGCTGCGGAACGAGACGGAAGATCGTCTCAATTTGGGTTTCTCAATCACCTCTCTCCGCCCCAAATTTGCAGCTTCTTCTCCTTCCCCGCCCCCCGTCCTCCACATCAGGGCCGGGATAAATCTGGACTTTTGAGTTCTTTTCCTTCAGGGGCCCTTTTGCCGCCATTTACGGACCCGTGGAATTCACGGATCCTTTGTCGAAGAAATCGGCTTTTCCCACTTAAACAGTTTCAGCAGAAGAGAGTCTGTGCTCTGTGGGTTTAGAACGCGCGATCTAGGTCGACCCCCGCCAGGAAACGGAGGGTGGGGTGATTTGTGTGAGGTCGTTTTAGTCTGCCTCCTGACTCCAGTCTTCCTTGGTCGTCTCGAGCGCCCCCAAGTGGGTGGGGGAGGAGGCATGCATTCTTGTTAAGGTTGGGGGATGGTGGGCTGGGCAGCCGTTTGGGGTGGAGAAGGCCAGTGCAGACGTCTGCAGACCCCACCGGCTGGGACCCTCCGTCAAAGCAGGTGACTGGGGGAGAGGGTCCCCTTGGCCGTAAAGTGTCTTTATTCAGCCTGAAATGGCTTTGGGAGGGGAGTTACTTTATCCCAGCTTTCTTATTATCAGAGCTTACTAGACCGTAAGGGGGTCCAGGGTTTCCCTGGTGGCTTGGACCGTAAAGAATCTGCCTGCAATGCAGAATCTGCCTGCAAAGGGGGAGACGGGGATTCAGTCCCTGAGGCAGGAAGATTTCCTGGAGAAGGCAATGGCAACGGGCTACAGTCCATAGCGTCGCAAAGAGTGGGACACGACTGAACGACTAACACACAGGATACACCCCAGACTGTAGTTGAAAGCCACCCGAGGACAGGGATTTGACGATCTGGCTCCATCCTCATCTGGGCCTCTGATCCAGACCTTTGTGGTTCTAGGTCTACCTGCACGCTTTCTCATGATATTCACACGCCTGTCAACATCCAGGTTCTGAAAAAACAGGGACTGTTTGGTCTCAACGAGGCCCAGCTTCGGGTCCTGCTTTTACAGAATGACCCCTGCCTTCTACCAGAGGTGAGTCGCCCTCATATTGCCCAAATTCGTGAAAAGAGTCGGAGAAGAACATCAAATGTTTGCTTGCCCAGGACAGCCTGAGGGGAAGGGGGCGGGTGTGGTACAGTGGTGACCTTCCTGGACTCTCAGATTTTATTGGGCTTTGATACATCTTGACATACAAGGAATGATGGACCTGTGTGGGATAGAAATAATAATAATGGTTTGTGGAATTTTTTTTTTTTTTTTGAGTTCTTACTGAATGCTAATTATTGATAGTTCAATTATCTTAAGCTATTAGTAACTGGTGAGTGAAGTATGCCTGTTCCCGTTTTACAGGTGAGGCAACTGAGGTTTGATTAAATAACTTGCCCAAGGTCACATAGTAAATGGCAGATTTGAGTTTAGTTTTGTCTGATTATGAAGCCTCGGTTTTGTAAATTACCTGTTTATACTTTTGCTGGTTTTTCTATCCAGGCATTTGTCTTTTTCTGTTAATTCATAAGATATCTTTAACTACAAATCCCTTTTTGGGTCACATTTGTTACAAGTATTCGCCCCCATTTATTTTGGGGGACTACATTAATTTCAATAACCTCAGATATGCAGATGACACCACCCTTATGGCAGAAAGTGAAGAGGAACTAAAAAGCCTCTTGATGAAAGTGAAAGAGGAGAGTGAAAAAGTTGGCTTAAAGCTCAACATTTAGAAAACGAAGATCATGGCATCCGGTCCCATCACTTCATGGGAAATAGATGGGGAAACAGTGGAAACAGTGTCAGACTTTATTTTTTGGGGCTCCAAAATCACTGCAGATGGTGACTGCAGCCATGAAATTAAAAGACGCTTACTTCTTGGAAGAAAAGTTATGACCAACCTAGATAGCATATTCAAAAGCAGAGACATTACTTTGCCAACAAAGGTCCATCTAGTCAAGGCTATGGTTTTCCAGTGGTCATGTATGGATGTGAGAGTTGGACTGTGAAGAAGGCTGAGCACCGAAGAGTTGATGCTTTTGAACTGTGGTGTTGGAGAAGACTCTTGAGGGTCCCTTGGACTGCAAGGAGATCCAACCAGTCCATTCTGAAGGAGATCAGCCCTGGGATTTCTTTGGAAGGAATGATGCTAAAGCTGAAACTCCAGTACTTTGACCACCTCATGTGAAGAGTTGACTCATTGGAAAAGACTCTGATGCTGGGAGGGATTGGGGGCAGGAGGAGAAGGGGACGACAGAGGATGAGATGGCTGGATGGCATCACTGAGTCGATGGATGTGAGTCTGAGTGAACTCAGGGAGTTGGTGATGGACAGGGAGGCCTGGTGTGCTGTGATTCATGGGGTCCCAAAGAGTCAGACAGGACTGAGCGACTTAACTGAACTGAACTGAGACATTAATTTTAATTGCTTCACAACTCCATAATGTGGTTTCAAATGGTTAAAAAGTACTCATCATAACTGCTATAATGGCAAAATTAGCACACTTATATCTGTTTAGCTATACACAAAGAATTTTCAAAAAAAAGGGTTGGAATCACCAAAGAAGATATTACAAGAAGTCTCCAATTAAAAGTAGAGTTTTCTAATCTAGCACAATGATTCTGTCATAGACACTTTCTATATTGGTGGCGCTAGTGGTAAAGAACCTGCTTGCCACTTTAGGAGACATAATGAGACACAGGGTCCATCCCTGGGTCAGGAAAATCCCCTGGAGGAGGGCATGGCAACCCACTCCAGTACCCTTGCCTGGAGAATCCCAAGGACAGAGGAGCCTGATGGGCTACAGTCCATAGGGTTGCAAAGAGTCAGACATGACTGAAATGACTTATCACACACACACACCTTGCCAGAAAGGGGATGGGAAGAAGGGAGGATGTTAGGAAAACAGAGTAGCTCATGATTGTGGTCCCACTTTAACTCAGAGGAATTTCAGGGTCTACAGGGAAGAAATTCAGAAGGTGGTGGGGGGGTTTGAGCTAGAATCTTTGGTAGCTCAAAAATGGGTAGAGCTCAAAAATTGGTAATTGGTAGAGGCTGCCCACCAGGCAGCAGTCTATACTCAGAAGTCTGGAGTCAGCCTTAGGAGCCAACAGGCTTCTACTCGGTGTCCATGTGCTTTCTGATTTCAGGTTCTGAAGCCAGGTTTGGTATGTCATGAGCCAGATTCGTTCCAGCCATGTTGCCTGATGCAGTCCCAGCAGCAGCTGGAGCAGGTGCTTGGCAGGAAGGGAGAGGAGGATGCGGCACCTAGGGGAGAGCGCACTTCTACTTACCTTTAGTGTTTATGGATTTTTTTTTTTTTGACTAATAGAAACGTAGCGTTTTTATATTGTTAAACTTACTGAATTTTTTTCTTTATGGCTTCTCCCCGAGTGTCTGGGTCCAGCCTCATTCTGTTGTATTAGTCTATGTCAGTGTTCTGTGAGCAGCTGATGGGTTGGCTGCATTTATGACAGGAGCCTGCCTTCACGTTGATCATCTGAAGCTGGTAGTGTGTGTCATGGGGGCTTCCCAGGTGGTGCTAGTGGTTGAGAACCTGCCTGCCAATGCAGGAGACATAATGAGACCCTGGTTCGATCCCTGGGTAGGGAAGATCTCCTGGAGGAGGGCATGGCAACCCACTCCAGTATCCTTGCCTAGAGAATCTCATGGACAGAGGAGCCTGGTGGGCTACAGTCCATGGGGTCGAAAAGAGTTGGACACAACTGAGGCGACTTAGCACACAGCACAGTCATGTGATGCAAAACACGGCCACTTAGACAGCAGGGACCATGGACAAGCAGGTGGGAGAGGCAGAAATGGTACCTCGAGTCTCATGTGTGAAAATACCTGATGATCCCTTTTTACCTGTCTCCCAAAGATTCAGCACATAGTGCAGGTCCAGTGTATGTAAAACGTCAGTAAGGGGTGGGACTTCCCTGGTGGTTCAGTGGTTAGGACCCTGCACTTCCATTGCAAGGGGTGCAAGTTCCATCCCTGAATGGGGAACTAAGATCCTGCGTGCCATGTGGCGCCCCGCCCCCCCACAAAAAAACCAGCGGGCCCACATATCGCAGTGTGTATGGACATGTAAGTTGCTTCAGTGTGTCTAACTGTACGACCCTATGGACTGTGGACCACTATGGCCCCTCTATCCATGGGATTCTCCAGGCAAGATACTGGAGTGTGCTGCCATGCCCTCTTCCAGGGTATCTTCCCGACCCAGGGATGGAGCCTGCATCTCTTACTTCTGCATTGGCAGGCAGGTTCTTTACCACTGGTGCCACCTGGAAAGCCCAAATATTGTGATATTATGATTTATAATAAGAAATATATATTTGCTCTTCATCTCTGTCTCTGGCACAGAGTTCCTAAAACTCTTGAAATTTCCTGAATGTTGAGAGCAATAAAATATTACTTTTGTTATGTTCATGTGATGACTTTTGAAAAGTTCCTAGGTGACATGGGGACTGGTTTCCTGAAGAACCGATTACGTGATTAGAAGGTTGGAACTTTCAGTCCCACCTCCAGTCCTGGGAGGGTAGTGGGTCTTGAGGTTGAGTTCAGTTACCAGTGGCCAGTGATTTAATCAAGGAAGCCTCCATAAAACCCCAAAAGGATGGGTTTTAGAGAGCTTTCAGGCTGGTGAACACGTGGAGGTCCTGGTGGCCATAGAGAGTCTGGAAGCTATACCCCTCCCCCATGCCCTTTGTGTCTCTTCCATCCAGCTGTTCCTGAGTTATATCCTTTGATACTTCCCTGCTGGTGCTAGTGGTAAAGAACTGGCCTGCCAGTGCAGGAGGAGGTCTAGGAGACGCCAGTTCGATCCTTGGGTTAGGAAGATCCTCTGAGAAGGGAACGGTGATTCACTCCAGTATTTTTGCTTGGGAAATCCCATGGACAGAGGAGCCTGGCAGGCTGCAGTCTGCAGGGATAATAAACTGGAAATTTAGCAAATAAAATGTGTCTTTGAGTTATGTGAGCCTTTCTAGCAAATTAATTGGACACAGGGAAGGGGTTGTGGGAACTTCTAATCTATAGCTGAAAGATCAAAAGCACAGGTGTTAACCTGGACTTATGATTTGTATCTGAAGTGAGGGCAGGCTTGTGAGTGGTGGTTTAGTCGCTAAGTCGTATCCTTGTGATCCAATGGACTGTATAGCCTGCTAGGCTTCTCTGTCCATGGGATTTTCCAGGCAACAATACTGGAGTGGCTTGCTATTCCCTTCTCCAGAGGATCTTCCCGATCCAGGGATCGAACCCGGGTCTCCTGCACTACAGGCAGATTTTTTTTTTTTTTTTACCCACTGAGCTACCAGGGAAGTCCTAGGCTTGTGGGACCAAGCCCTATCCCTTAAACTGTGTGACCTGACGCCACTCCAAGTCTGTCTCCTGGAGATCATGTCAGACTTGAGTTAAATTTGTGGGATACCTAGTCAGTGTCCGCTGATAATTGCTTGGTGGTGTTGGAAAACACACACATTGGAAATATGAAAATATACTTTGCTGATACATTTGAAAACTTTCATGAAATGGGCAGATCTCTAGAAAAATATTGCATGTCAATATTTATTCAAGAAGAAATAGGAAACCAGAATCATTTTTAAAAAAAAGCATTCAAATAAAAATGTAAAAAACTCACAAAATCAGAATGTTCGGTAAGTCTTCTACAAGAGAGTATTAAGCCCTTACGGATCTATTGCTCAACTTTAATGTATCTTGAAGGAACAGATTATTCTGATTTGGGGGCTAGATCTGGGATCTATTTTCTTTGATCTCCTGTACATTCTGGAACCAGTATTATACTGTTTAATGAAAGTATGTTATATTTTAAGATATGATGTTGTAAGTCTCTATGCCCTTAACCCTTTTTCAAACATTTTCCCTTTAATCAATTCTCACTTGTTTCCTTTTTCAGATAAGTTTTTACAGTCATTTAAATTCCTAAAACTGTTTTATAGGAATTCTTTGGGGGAAGTAGGAATTGCACTAAAATTGTGTGTTCATTTCAGAAAATTGGCATCACAATTGCAGGTAGGAAGCCATTTAAAAAATTTATTGATTGAGATATAATTGATGTACAGTAAGTAGTATGTTAGTTTCGCATGCATCATGTTTAAATACATTATGAAATGATCACCAAATAAGTCTAATAACCATCTGTCTCCATACAATTTTTGCTGTTGTTGTTCAGTCGCCAAGTTGTATCCGACTGTTTGTGAGCCCAAGTTTGCCCAAGTTCATTCATGTCCAGTGAATCAATGATGTGTTGGATGGCATCACTCCATACAATATTGACCATGTTTTTATGCTGTATATTATATTTGTGTGACTTCCTTTAAGATGGGAAGCTTGTACCTCTTAATTCCCTTGCGCTATTTTACCCATCCTCCACCTCTCTGTCCTTGGGCAACCACCCCCTTGTTCTTTGATATCGTTTGTGGTGTCAGTCTCTGGTCATCTGGTCATTTGTGTCCAGTAGAATTGCCCACATTTTAGGTTTGACTAACGTGTTCCTCTAGTATCATTTAACATGTTCCTGAATTTACTGTAAATTGATTGATCTGGAGCTTTGATTGGATTTAGGCTTGAATTATGTAGCAAAAATTTTTTGTACATGTGGTATATTGTTAGGGTGACTAATGGTCCCCATTTACCTGGGACTGAGGGGTTTCCAGCCTTGTCAGACTTTCCTGCTAAAAGGTCCTATTTCCCATTGCATCTTGTCAGGAGGTACACAATGTCTGGTCCCAATGCAAATATTAATAGTGCTCCTTTAAAAATGCCCTTGTCTGGATAATAAATTATCTGATCACGCTGCCTGTCCAGATTGGTTTCCCTGGAGGCAGAGGCTGACATAGGGATTGAGGTACGTGTGATATATTGAAGAAGGGATCCTCGGGAAAAATCTGTAAGGTAAAATAGTGGGAGGGGAGAGCTACAAGCAAGATGGAATGGCCTTGACCTGATTCACACAGAGGCTTGGGAGCAAATATTACTAACTTTGAGGTTCTAGCTTTGAGGCAGGGTCCAGCCTTTTGTACCTGCATAGAAGTCACTCATTGGCTACCAGCTTTGGGAGAGGAGGGCAGGCCAACTGTGAGTGAAGGTCAGAGAGGGGCAGCTGAATGTTAGTTGCAGCTAGGAGAGATGAGGGCCTTCCCAGGTGGCTCAGTGGTAAAGAATCTGCCTTCCAGGGCAAGAGACGTGGGTTCAATCCCTGGGTCAGGAAAATCCCTTGGGGTAGGAAATGGCAACCTGCTCCAGCCTGAAAAACTCTTTGGACAGAGGAGCCTGGTGGGCTACAGTCCATGGGGTGGCAAAGAGTCAGACACGACTGAGCCACTGAGTCTACACGGGAGAGATGTGAGTGGAGGAACTGTTTTATGCCCGTCTGCCTTTCACCCATGGGGACTTCAACAGCCATCAATGATCAGAGGGCGCCATTTAGAGATACTGTCCTTTACTGTCTTGAGATACAGTGAAAACAAACATCCTAAGTGTTGCTTCATTTCTGTCCCAGGTCTGTTTGCTCTACAACAAAGGTGAAGCCCTCTATGGTTACTGCAGCCTCAAGGATAAATGCACCAAGTTGCACGTGTGCAAGTCCTTCGTCAGGGGAGAGTGCAGGCTGCAGAAGTGCAAGCGGTCCCATCAACTCATTCATGCTACATCCCTGGAGCTGCTGCAGGACCAAGAACTGGAGATCTCAAGTGTCGTTAATTTTCAGATCATTTCCACCTACAAGCACATGAAGCTGCACAAGATGCTAGAAAATAAAGGTGAGGCTATCAGAGATGAACAAAACACTATCCACAGTGTAGTGCTGAGCTGGACGTGAGTCTGGGGAAAAAGCACTTTGTAGGTTGATGGTGCTGGGTCCTTGGGAGGCTTCATCAGTCAGTGTTCTATGATATTGAACTGTGCTTCTAACCAAAGGAGGGAGGGTCGGGTTCGAGTTTATTTTCAGCACTGCCCCCAAGTGTTTGGACAGTGTAGCTTCTTGGTAAGTTGGGGATCAGGAAGTAGGAAGAACAGCCTTAACCTCTTTGTTAGGAAAAAAGAGGGCTTCCCTCATAGCTCAGTCAGTAAAGAATCTACCTGCAATGTAGGATACCTGGGTTCGATTTCTGGGTCGGGAAGATTCTCTGGAGAAGGAAATGGCAACCCACTCCAGTATTCTTGCCTGGAGATCCCATGGACAGAGGAGCCTAGCAAGCTACAGTCAGTGGGGTCGCAAGAGTCAGACATGCCTTAGCGACTAAACCACCAGGAAAAAAGAGGAGGAAGGTGGGCTAGAAACATATATAGTTATCCATACTGGAAACATAAGGATAATGTAGAGATGGCTTTCTTTTATTAAGTTGAATTAAAAAATTTTTAATTAAAATTTTAGGAAATTTTAAGCACACTACAGAAGAATTTGGAAAATAGAGAGTAGAAATAAAAATCACATATGACTCACCCTAATCCACAATAATTCACTTCAGTTCAGTTCAGTTGCTCAGTCGTGTTCGACTCTTTGTGACCCCATGAATTGCAGCACGCCAGGCCTCTCTGTCCATCACCAACTCCTAGAGTTCACTCAAACTCACATCCATCGAGTCAGTGATGCCATCCAACCATCTCATCCTCTGTCGTCCCCTTCTCCTCCTGCCCCCAATCCCTCCCAGCATCAGAGTCTTTTCCAATGAGTCAGCTCTTCACATGAGGTGGCCAAAGTACTGGAGTTTCAGCTTTAGCATCATTCCTTCCAAAGAAATCCCAGGGCTGATCTCCTTCAGAATGGACTGGTTGGATCTCCTTGCAGTCCAAGGGACTCTCAAGAGTCTTCTCCAACACCACAGTTCAAAAGCATCAACTCTTCGGCGCTCAGCTTTCTTCACAGTCCAACTCTCACATCCATACATGACCACTGGAAAAACCATAGTCTTGACTAGACAGACCTTTGTTGGCAAAGTAATGTCTCTGCTTTTCAATATGCTATCTAGGTTGGTCATAACTTTTCTTCCAAGGAGTAAGCGTCTTTTAATTTTATGGCTGCAGTCACCATCTGCAGTGATTTTGGAGCCCCCCAAAATAAAGTCTGACACTGTTTCCACTGTTTCCCCATCTATTTCCCATGAAGTGATGGGACCAGATGCCATGATCTTTGTTTTCTGAATCCATTTAATTACAGGCCCTTCAGTCCTATTACTAGAAAATACCAGTCCAGTGGTGGTCAGAGTCTGCAGCAGTTTAGTACCTTTCATTCTCATGTTATACAGCATCATAAATATCATCCCATATTGCTGCATAGTCTATCCTTTATTAAGGTCTATAAAGTGTGAGCTTCCCTGGTGGCTCAGCGGTAAAGAATCCACCTACCAATGCAGGAGATTTGGGTTCAATCCCTGGGTCGGGAAGATCCCCTGGAGAAGGAAATGGTAACCCACTCCAGTATTCTTGCCTGGGAAATCCCATGGACAGAGGAGCCTGGCGGACTTCAGTTCATGAAGTTGAAAAAGAGTCGGACACAACTTAGCGACTAAACAACAACCAAGTGTGGTTTGGTCTTCTTTTAATTATAGTGTGAGGGTATTTATTCCATGAGATTTGCTTATAGCTGAAAATCAGGGGGTAGTAGGCTTGGAAGAATTGCTGACGGAAAAACCAGATATCCAGAATCAGAGCCTCTAAGCTTTAACATGGAAGTTCCTTGTGTTGGAATAGTAGAGAATGACCTGATGAGTGGTGGCTTGAAGGTAGGGAGGACTCTGTTTGTATCAGTGTCAGAGGCTGTGTTGGTGGGTCCCTGAATGGTGGCAAGGCCCTCCCAAACTATTTGATGAGGAGGGCCTGTCCCTGTCTTCATCTGGTCTTGTTTAATGGGTCTCTCCTAACTATGAATTGTGACTTTCTGCTTGCTGTCAAGTATATAAGTACATATGTAATTTTTTTAATCCAGAAGACATGAACTCTCTAAATCCAGAGCATTGGGAGTTTTACCAGAGATCTGACTAGCTTGGGCTGATGGTCCCAACATAAAATGAAATTTTGAGTGATAAAGGAGTATCTTAGGAAACCTCATCTCTTTCTTCTTCTGTTTTAATTCAGCTTCTCCTGCTGAGCATTCCCAGGACCTTGAGAAACGAGGAGGACATGTAGCTGGGGGTGCAGAGGCCCGACCTCTGGTCTCTGGCCCTGCTGCGTCAGCCAAGAAGCCGCGTGCAGGCAAACCTTAAGGGATGTCAGCAAGATAAGAAGATTGTCCAATCGGAAGGTCTAAAAACAAAGCTTCTGTTGAGATTCGATTTGTAACTGTTCATTCACTTAATTGTTTATTAATAATAGCCATAATAATACCTACCTCACAGGTTGTGGTGAGAATGAGAGAAGATGGGAAAGGAGAAAATGTCAGATTGGGAGGATGAAATTAGGGCTGAGTGGTTGGGGGTGAGTGAGGTTGGATGTTAAACAGGCTAAGAGAGGTAAAACCTGGAGGGAGATGAGGTCAGTCTGGGCAAATCCTGCAGTTCTGGAGAGCCTTCCCAGGCTGGCTGGCTAGAGCTCTTAAAGAGACAGACTCCTGCTGACCTGTTCTGCAACCCAACCAAGTGCCTATCTATACGTCTGTATACAGAGTTCACCTTGTGTTCAGAGAGTACACACACTTCATGCTGCTTTTTTTTTTAATAGTCCATAAGCATTTCTCCATATGTGTTCACATTTATCAAGCATCATCATTTTTATGCACAGATACACTCATATATCATCCTTTGCTTCACTAGTCCCATTATTCTGGGATATTCTGATTCTTCCCAACAAATTTTGAATACAACTCTTCTTAAAATCCACATAATATTAATTTTTAAGTTATTCTTTGCTTTTGCTTCACCTATATAGTTGCTGAATGATAACTCTTGATTTTAATTTCTTTAAAAATATATGCAGGAATTCCCTGGTGGTCCAGTGGTTAGGACTCTGCATTTCCACTGCAGGGGGCATGAGTCAAAAATATATTATCTATATCTGTACGCCAGTAAATACTTTTCTGTGTGTCTTCTTTCTATATGTCTTTATTTTGTACGGTTTGTACGTGCCCTTGAATTGCTGGAGCCCTCCTCTGTGCTGATGTGAGTTAGCCTTTAATTAGGCTCCTTAAAGTTTTTATAAAATGATGATGGCTGTATATGATATGATATCCAGCCCTTGCGGATCCACCCTCAGCCAACTCTGCAGAGAATTTAACTTTCGGGTGCTCACCGGAGATTTCTACCTCACTCTCTATTCTCCATTTCTTATTAAACTTTTACCAAAGCTCAGATTCCTACAGTGTGAAGGAAGTGTAGCTCATACATTCCTCCAAGTTGTGTCCATTCTTTCTGTGATTAAGACAAACCATCAGAAATCTAAATACCTCGCCCATTCAGTACTGACTTCCTGCTTCCTCCTTTCTCTCTGCCCCTGCCTACCCAGCTGTCTCTGTTGAGTTATACCCCATGTTTGGTTCTTTGTTTTCACCAAGGGATACCACAGAGATCAGCTTTGTGAGTTTCTTTTACTGTGTTTGTTGTCGTAATAGCCCAAATATTGGTGTGTAAAGTTGTTTTCTTTCTTTTTTTAAAAATTTAACTGTCTGGCAATAACATAACATTTGAAGAATAGGCCAAATTGGTGAGCTTTTCATCAGCTAAATTTGTTTAATTTAGAAAACTTTTAATCATGAAAATTTTTATTTTCCTTTGAGGGAAATGAGTAAATATGTCCTTTGTAAAGTGAGAAAGTGCTGTTTTCTTCTGATGGACAATAAAGAGCCATGCAACTTAATGCTAATCCCTTCACTTTGATTGCCAACAACAGTATTTCTGAAAACTCTTAGGTTTTGCATATCTTGTTTCTTTTTTCTTTGTTATGATTTCTTCTGGTGATAACTTTTTAAGAAAAATCTTCACATTTTATTATCACTTACATTTTATTATTTTACTATTATATTTCTTTTGTAAGCCATGTTAAATCCTTAATGGAAACAGTGTAGCGTATAGAAGCATATTCTTTACATCTTTGGTAGATTTGTACATTATTGTATTCTTTTTGTATATCTTTTTAAAATTTTATTTTTGTATTTCTTATAATTATGCCTTTATACATATTAGAGAGTCAAGTTATTGACTCTCTAATCTTTGTTGCAATATTTTATTCCATTCTGTAATATTCCGTTTTAATCTTTGTTCCATTAGTAGTCATTCTGTATAAACATTTTATGTACTCGTACCTGTCTCTCTTATTTTAACTTGATGAGTCAGCTGTTGGAGAGTTATCAGGTTAGAGTTTTCTTTGGCAATCCATCAGGGCTTAGATGAAGCTGCACATCTATAGGCTCCCTCAACTCCAAATACCCTAAATTGAATGACTGACTTTCCTTCAGACTTGTTCCTCCTTTTGTTCTTAATGTTGAAGTGTCCGCACCAAATGACTTGAGCGAAAACCCTGCAAAGTGTCCTATACTTTTCTTTTCTCCTTATTCCGTGTCAGATTGGTTACCCCATGTTGGAGAATTTTCCACCTTAAAAATCTCTCAAATTTTTGCCCTTCTCTACCCCTTTCTTTGCATCCCCAATCCACTGCCTTTATCTAAGCCCTCATCACTTCTTATATTTATTTTATAGATGGATAACTGTGGTTTTCAAGTCCTGTCTTGTGAGAATTTTGTGGTAAGAGTTGGTAGCCCCATTGTAGCGTGAACTTCAAGGGTGGTAGTGCCATTGTTGTTTTTCATGCAGCAGGCCTTTCCTGTTGTCATTGATGTCCTTACCCCCCTTCTCTCCCTTTGCTGCCTGGTTAACCTTTTGAAATGCAGACCTAATGGCATTGCTTTTTTCTGCCATAGCTTCAGTGGTCCCCATTATGGAGAGTAGAAGTCATAAAACTCAAATCCCTACAAGGACTAGCAAGTTAAGGTAAATGGACAAAGTGAGATGGATGTGAGAGGAATGGGAGGAGAGAGGAAGTGCTGTGGCATATTGTCCCGTCTGAAAGGGGCACCTGCCACCTGCTTCCACGTGGGAATGCGGGACCCAATTTGACATATCGTCCAATTTCTTAAAAGAAGCCGAAAATCCAGAAATTTTTATGAGCGGTTTGCTGATTTTTAAATATTGACTTTTAGTTGAGTTTTTAAAATGCAGGTCAGTATTTTGTGAATTGACCTACTTGCAGTTTTTGGAATGTGCCATTTTATCTTGTGATTCTGTTTGTAAGTGATGCTTCTTCTAAATAACGCTCTTTCCTTCCTCCTGCCTCAAAACCTGGCAAAATTAGGTTCTTTAAGATTCCAGGTTAGCCTTTCCTGACCCCAAGACAGGCAGTTCTCCTCGTGTTCTCCAAGCTCTAGCACTTACTACATTACATTGCAATGCTTTGTGTTTTTATTCCCTGGCTTTGAGCAAAGACATTATTTATTCTTCTTGCAAAATTATACACTTGGTAGTTAAATATTTTTTGCCATATAGTGAATTAAACTCTTCATTTTCATCTATTGAGTCAGTATCATATTGCTCTTCATTGATTCTCTTTCTCCTCACATATTTTTAATACTAAAAAATATTTTTCCCATAAGGAATGTCTTATATAAAGTAAACACCCTTTTGATACTTCAATTTGCATTGTCTAGGTCTAAAAGTACCTCTTTATGACCTATGTTTATGATGCTAATTCCTTCCATCAAGGAATAAAGTCTACATTATTGACATATTTCTTGATTTCTTTCTTTATAATTTGTTCATGTTTTTGTCTAGATCTCGAATATACCTTATTGCATAAATTCTGTCCTGGCTAAATATGTCAGTATTGCTACTCAGTATGGGGACTCTCTATCATTAGAATGCTATTGATTTTCAAAGTATTTGTCTTTAGATGAATTGTCTTCATCCTATCAGTATTAGATGGTTTGTATTTATCTTTTCATGTATTTCTGTTATATCTTTGGTTAAATAAAACTGTAATAGCATATTTTGGATATTTCTTCATTAAATATGAAGTTAATTGTTGGCTTTAAATAAATATTCTCTATTATAATAAGGGAAATAGCATCTTTTATTCTTGTTTATTGAAAGCTTTTGGTAGGAATTGGTATCTTTCGATATAATCATAATTTTAATCATTTAAATCACCTAATATTATTATATTAATGGTTTTCATGATATTAAAGCATCTTTAAATTCTTGAGTAAGCTCCACTTGATAATGGTATATATTCTTTTAATGTATTGTTTTATCTTATTTGGTAATTTTCAAGTATATACATCTAAACATTCATAAATAAAGTTCATTTATATATTATGTGTGTGTAGTAAGTTCCTTTTATTGCTATATTCTGAAAAAAATATTCTAGGTACTGTTTTGACTTTTTGTGAATTGATGTGTAATGTTATTATAATTTTTATTAAAATATTTGTCCAGCTTTATTGAGATGTAACTGACATATAACATTGTGTCAGTTTAAGATGTATAAGATGATCTGATCCATCTGTATACATGTATATATTTCAAACTGTTTACCACGATAAAGCTAGTTAGCACATCCATCCCCTCACATTCATTATTAACTTTAAAATAATGGATTACTGTATCATTTAATTACTGTATTATTATTTGGGAATATTTTTCCAAAAGATTTTTTGGGGAGAAAAACATATCATTGTAGACGTTTTGGAGAGTACAAAAATTAAGTAGTAAGAGAGAAGACATGCTGCTGCTAAGTCGCTTCAGTTGTGTCTGACTCTGTGCGACCCCATAGACGGCAGCCCACCAGGCTCTGCCGTCCCTGGGATTCTCCAGGCAAGAACACTGGAGTGGGTTGCCATTGCCTTCTCCATTGTGTGAAAGTGAAAACTGAAAGTGAAGTCGCTCAGTCGTGTCCGACTCCTAGCGACCCCATGGACTGCAGCCCACCAGGCTCCTCCATCCATGGGATTTTCTAGGCAAGAGTACTGGAGTGGCTTGCCATTGCCTTCTCTGAAGAGAAGACATATGCACCCATAATACAACCGTGTAGAGATGATCACTGTTGATAATTTAGGATATTTTCTCAATCTTGTTTCATAAACATTTTTTCAAGTATTTGTTTATTTGACTGCCTCAGGTCCTAGTCGTGGAACGTGGGCTCTGTGGTGTAGCAGGGGCGTCTCTAGTGGCACGTGGCTCAGTGTTTGTGGCTTGCAGTCTTAGTTGCCCTGCAGCATGTGGGATGTTAGTTCCTCGACCAGGGCTTGGCCCTGCATCCCCTGCTTTGGAAGGTGGATACTTAGCCACTGGACCACCAGGGAAGTCCCTTATGCATATATTCTTAAACATTGAGAGTATACCGTAAGTGCAACATCATATTATGCACTTCTGGATTGATGTTTTGTCAGCATTCCCCCCACACAATAGAAAGCACTCATATTTGATAGCTGCATTATATTTTTAAGGTGTCATCTATTTAATCATAGTTCTATGGTTGGGCATTTATTATTATATTTTAGTACTTGATTTTTTTTAGAGTAGTTTTATATTTATGAGAGGAAGGTAGAGATTTCTCATATACCCTCAGCTCCCATACATGCATAGTCTCTCCCATTATGAACATCACTTCCCAGAATAGTATATTTTTTAGCAAGAATGTACCTCCTTTCTGGAGAAGGAAATGGCAACCCATTCCAGTATTCTTGCCTGGAAAGCCACATGGACAGAGGAGCCTGTCAGTCTACAGTCCTTGGGGTTGCACAGAGTTGAACACAACTTAGAGACTGAACAACAACAAAATTTACTTTTACACATCTGAATCATCTAAGGTCCATGGTTTACCTTAGGGTTCACTCTTAGTGTTGTGTACTCTATAGGTTTAGATAAAAGTATAATAACATATATCCATCATTATATTAATAATGTGTGTGTATTCAGTCTCTTCAGTTGTGTATGACTCTGCCACCCCATGGACTGTAGCCTGCCAGGCTGCTCTATCCGTGGGATTTCCCAGGCAAGAACACTGGAGTGGGTTGCCATTCCCTTCCCCAGGGGATCTTCCTGACCCAGGGATTGAACCTGCCTCTCCTGCGGCCCTTGCATTGCAGGTGAGTTCTTTACCATCTGAGCCACCAGGGGCCATACAGAATATTTTTACTGCCTTAAAAAGTCTCTGCACTTTGCCTATCATCTCCCTTCCCCAACTTGGCAAACACTGATCTTTTGATTGTTTCCATGGTTTTGCTTTTTCTAGAATGTTATATAGTTGGAATTGTACAGTACATAGTTTTTTTAGATTGGTTTCTTTCACTTAGTAATATGCATTTAGGTTCCTCCATGTCTCTGGGGGCTCATTTCTTTATAGTGCTGTATAATATTCCATTGTCTGAATGTACCACAGTTTATCCATCCACCTACTGAAGGACATCTTGGTTGCTTCCAATTTTGTAATTATGACTAAAACTGCTAAATATGTCCATGTTGAGGTTTGTGTGTGGACATACTTTTTCAACATCACTGGGTAAATACCAAGAAGTATAATTGCTAGATCATATGGTAAAAGTTTCATGAGAAACCACCAAACTGTCTTCCAAAGTGACTGTACCACCCTTTTCTTGCCTTACCACATTAGCAAGGATTTCAGTTCTATATTGAAAAGAAGTGCTGAGAAGGGACATTCTTGTCTTAAAGCTTTGAATTTCTCACCATTTAGTATGATGTTAGCTGTAGATTTTTTGTAGACAATCTTTATCAACTTGAGAAAGTTCCCTTCCACTCCAGTTTACTGAGAGTTTTCATCACTGAGAGTTGGATTTTATCAAATGTTTCTTCTGCATCTATCGATATAATCATGTGATTTTTCTTTTTTAGTCTGTCAATGTGATAGATTACAGTAATTGATTTTCAAATGTGGACCCAGTCGTCTTGTGTATCTGTGATAAATCCCACTTGGTCATGGTGTATAATTTTTTTGGACGTTTTTGGATTCAACTTGTTAATATTTTGTTGAGGACTTTTGGATCTGCATTCACAAGAGATATTGATCTGTGTGTGCTTAGTCGCTCAGTCATGTTTGACTCTGCGACCCACTGGACTGTAGCCTACCAGGCTCCTCTGTCCATGCGATTCTCCAGGCAAGAATACTGAAATGGGTGCCATTTCCTTCTCCAGGGGATCTTCCCGACCCAGGGATCAAAACTGAGTCTCCTGTGTCTCTTGCATTGCAGGCAGATTCTTTACCTAATGAGCCATTCGGGAAGTTTTCTTATAGTAGCTTTATCTGGTTTTGGTATTAGGTTAATGTTGGCTTCGTAGAATAAGTTACTAATTATTTCCTCTGCTTCTATTCTCTGAATGAGACGGTACAGAATTGGCATGATTTTTTTCTTAAATGTTTGGTATAATTCACCGATGAACCCTTCTGGGTCTCTTGCTTTCTGTTTTGGAGGACTATTCATTATTGATTCAATTACTTTATTGTCTATATGATTTTTAAAAAATAATTACAATTATTTTTTTGATAAACACAATAAAAGTTTTTTTTTTTTTTTTTTAATGGCATGAAATTGGAAAAAAGAAACCAAACCTAGAACAATGCCGGTGGTCACAGTCTACTGAGCATAATGAACTAGGACGTTCACAAACAGGACACAGAGATTTATTCCAGTGATTACCCTTCCACAGTTCAATAAGATCAGTCTGATATTTGACCAATTACTGGTGAAACTTCTCAGTAAGGAAAGGCTCTTGTGCAAGTAGGTGGCACAAAGAGCCAGTTCTCTGGAACTAAGTCTGTTCTTAAAAGGAAAAGAGCTGAAAACATTTTCCTTAACTGTGCTTCTTGGTTCATATTCATTTAGTTAAAATATTTTATAAAGATATTGATAGAATTAATTATGTTAATATTAAGAAGAACAATACAGTAATGATTCTACATTTGTTACTATTTTTTTTAATCTCAAAGGTTGATCACGTGAACTGAAGGTTTCTAACATGGTTGATGCCCTAAACAAGATTGAATTTACATTTTTTTTAGCTTGTTTCTGAGATAGAATTGATGCCCTACCGATAAAATGCAAGCACACTTTTTTTTGTAGTATCTGCTGAAACTGACAAGATCTCCTAAAATACCAGTGAAAGCATTTGAAACAAAAACCTCAACATCAAAAAGCAGTAGAAAAACACTCATTGAATGAGGGAAGGGAGAAAATAGCCTGAGGGGAAAAAAGTTATCTTACAAAAAGAACAATACCCAAAGTAATTATGGAAGTATTAAATCGTAAGCAGAATGTTAGATCTACTTGGGATCTCATGAAAATGCTAGAGGAAAAACAGATTAGGATGAAAAATATTTTAATGTATTTGTAAGTGCTATAAAAATTAAGATAATACTGAATTGTTTGTGCTTACTGACTCGATGGACGTGAGTCTGACTGAACTCCGGGAGTTGGTGATGGACAGGGAGGCCTGGCGTGCTTCGATTCATGGGGTCGCAAAGAGTCGGACTGAGCTACTGATAGTAGCTGATACTATATCTAATCAGCAATGCTGAAGATTAATTAAAAATCAAATTTAAGACACAGAGGGATTGAGTAAGAAGAATTATAGTATGACTAGCAAAATTAGGCAACAGAACACAGAAATACAACTGAAGATTAAGAATTTCTGAGAAAGTGCTAGTCTAGCTGCATAAACAGCATTGTAATAGAAGAGCATTTCCTAGGACTGGAAACAAATAAGTTGTGCTTGAAGTTCAAAAGTACACCTGGGGTCCTGTCAAGTACTATCATTTAAAATAAGAAACCTGAATAAATATTTTAACTTGCTGAACTTATAAAGAATGCTTTAAGCAACCAAGAAGGGGTAAACATTGAAAGAAATATCAAATAGAATTATTTCGGGACTTGAAATCCAAATAAAAGGCCACAGGGACTGAAATCAGGATCTTTAAGATATGTTGAGCTAATGGGTTTCATCGGTGATGAGAAATAGTGATAATTATAACAGCTTCCCTTCATTGTACCTTTCCTGTGTGACAGGAAAGTCCTAAGTCCTTTTTAAAATATATTTAATTGATTTATTTTTTGGCCACGCAGCATGTGGGATCTTAGTTCTCTGACCAGGGATTGAAGCCTTGACCAAGATCCCCTGGAGGAGGGCATGGCAACCCACTCCAGTATTCTTGCCTGGACAGAGGAGTCTGGCAGGCTGCAGTCCATGGGGTCACAGAGAGTCAGACACGACTGAAGCGATTTAGCGTGCTCGCATGCCCTCGAGTTGAAAGTGTGGTGTCTTAACCACTGGACTGCCTGGGAAGTTCCCTAAGTCCTTTAAATAGGCTACCTTATTTAATTTTCCAAACAGAGATGAGTTAGACAGAGATGAGTTAGATCAGTACTGCCCTTAGAACTGGGTAAGGGTGTCTCTGCACTGGGCCTCGACTTTAGAAGCTCCTCTGCTGACGATTTACATCTTTTTAGGTCCCAGGAAAATCTTTCTCTACCTCTCTTACACTATGTCCTCACACAAACGGTGATCGCAGAACCTCCCTGGTGGTCCCGTGGTTGGTTGAGAAGCCACCTTGTAAAGCAGCGTACTTGGGTCTGATCCCTGACTGGGGAACTAGGATCCCACATGTGGTGGAGCAACTGAGCCCACACGCCACAACTAGAGAATCCTTGCGCTGCAACGAAAGATCCCTCATGACCCAACAAAGTTCCGGGATGTAGCAACTAACTTGTTGCAGCAAAACAAAGTGATCGCTTCTAAACGCTGTGCAGGTCTGTGGGTTGTACCCCTGCCAACAGTGGAGACAGGTATGGTTTTAGGCTTTGCAAAGGATTTCACTTGTGCGAACATGAACATAAGCAAAAACAAACGAACTTGTCAAGTCCTGCTTGTCAGAGGGGATGCAATAGAATCTTTCAAAATAAAATAACATTTCCCAGTAGTTTCCAGTGTCCATTTCCCTTCCTCTTTGTGTTCCAATCAGCAGTTCTGCAGACACAAATTAAATAGTATTTGCTGCTAGCGCACACAGAGGCTGGAGAACATTTTTCATTATTAAACAAGCCATACTACTCTTCAACATTTATAAAGTATTTTTCCAGTAATACATGAGACAAGATATTGAGTCTTTAGGCATTACATGGACACTGAATTGGGTATTGAATAGTTTGATGTTTTATTTTTATTAAAGAATCCTTAAGATTTAACTAAATTTAACTAAAAATTGAATGGGGAGTTGCACTTGAACCTCGTGATGCAGAAAGTCGCAAGAAAAAGCCAGATCACCTACAAAATCATAACTTTTCTGTCTTTTTTAAAGCTTTCATTTCTTTTTTGGCTGTTCCACCAAGCTTGCAGGATCTTGTTTCCCTACCCAGGGCCTGGGCCTGGCAATGAAAGTGCTGGGTCTTAACCACTGGACCACCAGGGAATCACCATAACCTTTCTTGGGTTCGTAAAGAGAGCTGTGGTCACAGGTCAGTCAACTTCACTGAAAATCCAAAGAGTGACAAGATTCTGCGAAGAGAGACGTGACACAAAAACGAATTCACTTTGGAAAGAGCATGAGGGAAGGAATGGCCCCCATACAAATGGATAAGATGAAATCACATACATTTTAACAAATTCCTAAAGGCCAATTGTGGGCTAGCATGTCAATTTATAATAGGTGTGGCAGAGGAAAACACAGAAAGTTATGTAAGAACAGCCAAAACAAACAGACTGCGATGATTAATAGGTAATCTCTAACCCCAAAACACACTTTCAAAGATAAGATGACCTCCATATTATAGAAACGTTTACGAATGCAGCAAAAGGTAAAGAAATGATAATACCCAGTTGGACAAGGGGCTTGAAGGCTGTCACTATCAGGCACTGTGGGGAAAGCGTCCACTGGAAGACAAGTTGGCAAGCTCATAAAAGGTCTTAAAAATACACATGTCATTGATCAAATAATTTCAGTGTCAGAAATTTATCATGTGATAATAATAAAAAACATGTAGAGGGATTTACTTGCAAAGTTGTTTATGTTTGTTAGGGTTGTGGTGAGAAAGACACGGCACACTTAAACTGGATAAGTGGGGTGAATTTAGTGAAGGACTATTTACAAAAACATGGTCAGGTGAAGGGAAACCTACCAGGGTCAGTGGAGTACATGGGCTAGCGGTGATGAGGGTGCCAACCTGATCATGAAGGTTCGAGGTGAGGGCCTGTTACAGGAGCCCAGGGAGAGTGGCCACAGGAGAGAACCTCCCACTGGGTACAGTCAAGTTCTTTCACTCATGGACACCAACAACTAGAAGCCCTTTAGGGAGGACCTGGGGAATAAATACCCTTGTCTCCCTTTTCTCTGTTGTCTAATTTCTTGTTCCCATTGATTGAACCCACAGGAGGCCAGATAAAAAGGAAGGTCAACGATGAAGTCTGGCAAAGGTCAGCTTCCTGAAGCAAATAGCATGGTGGAGAGTGCGGGATGGACACAGGCTAAAAAAACATCGAACACAGTGTCTGATGCAGCATTGCCTATAATGGTAAAATATTGGAAACCACCTGTATGTCTAACATTAGGGAACTCCTGAACAACTTAGGTTCATATCTGGGAATACAATGCCACCATTAAAAATGATGTCTGCAAGTATTTACTAAGGTGGGAAGATATTCATAATATAGTGTTGAATGAAACAAAATCTTATCTACAGCGTGAACCCAATTTTATATTAGTATTGTGTGTGTGTGTGCACACACGTGCATGCATACATGCGCACACATATGCATTTGTAGTGTCTGGAAGAATATTCAGTCTAATGTTAACAGTGCTTCTTTTGGAGTGGTGAGATTATAGGGCATAACTTTGCTTTTTGGTATATTCTGCCTTTTCTGCAATGTGTAATAAAAAATTAAAGTTATTTTTTGAAAAGTGAGAAATATGGCATAATCCCAAATTAATTCTGTGAGTTAAATAGGTGCTATTCTTAAAACTGATAAGGAAAATTCATTAAAAATTCTATTAGAAGCCAATTTCACTTTTGAACATGGTTACAACATTCTTCAATGAAATTCTAGCAAAGAATTGAGCAACAATAATTATTGTATATAATTAGATGCAGGTAACAATACTGAGTGACTTATCCAACTCTCTATCTTTTTCATCCAACACTATCAAGTAGGTATTAACATTTTCATTTTTAGGCAGAGAAATCAAGGCTCAGAAAAGTCATGCTCAAAGTTATGTGGTTGCTGCTGCTGCTGCTGCTAAGTCACTTCAGTCGTGTCCAACTCTGTGCGACCCCAGAGACGGCAGCCCACCAGGCTCCCCCGTCCCTGGGATTCTCCAGGCAAGAACACTGGAGTGGGTTGCCATTTCCTTCTCCAATGCATGAAAGTGAAAAGTGAAAGGGAAGTCGCTCAGTCGTGTCCGACTCCTAGCAACCCCATGGACTACAGCCTACTAGGCTCCTCCATCCATGGGATTTTCCAGGCAAGAGTACTGAAGTGGGGTGCCATTGCCTTCTCCGAGTTATGTGGTTATTAAATGACAAAACAGTATTCAAAGTCAGATCTGTCTTCATCTAAAATCTGTGTTTCAGGGAGCCCAGCCTGGCACTCTGTGATGACCTACAGGGGTGGGATGCCAGGAGGAGACAGAGGCTCAGGAGGGAAGGGATACATATATATATATATATAATGATGACTGATTTGTATTGTTGTATAGCAGAAACCAATACAAAATCATAAAGCAATTTTCCACCAATTAAAAAATAAATGAAAAAATAAATAAAATCTGTGTTGTTAACCACACTATGACTAAATAGAACTTATCTCCAAGTATAATATGAGCAGATCACAAAGAAAACTCTGAATACATTACTTCATGTCAACAACAGAATGATTAATGAACATCAGAAGATTGTAAACACCGCACAGGCATTGTATAATATTTAAAAGACTCTACGAAGCTAAAACCAGGTAGATACTTCATTAACTTGGCATCTATATCTTTAAAATGAGTTAGACTCACAGACTTAGAAAACAAACTTATGGTTGCTGGGGGAGAAGGGATACTTAGGGAGTTTGGGAAAGTCATGTACACACTGTTATATTCAAAATAGATAACCAACAAAGACCTACTGTATAGCACATGGAGCTCTACTCAATGTTATGTGCCAGCATAACATTATGGATGTTCCAACATCCATAACATATGGATGGCAGGGGGGTTTGGGGAAGAATGGCTACATGTGTATGTATGGCTGAGTCCCATACATATTCATGAGTCCCTTTGCTGTTCACCTGAAACTGCCATATCATTGTTAATCAGCTATACCCTAATGCAAAATAAAGAGTTTAAAGTTCGAAAAAATATCGAAAAAATAAAAATAAAAACAAGTTAAGATGTGTGCATCAACTATACTTCAATTAAAAAAAAGGTCAGCATCAGATTAACCACAAATTAACTGGTCAATGTCATAATTATTTAGAATATTTTTAGGGATTTATTGTCATTGCTTTTAAGATGGCAAGAGTAGTTAGGAAAACAATCAGAACATTCATATAGTATGGAAATTCAATCAGTAAATATTTACTGGGAACATACCATGTGTCAGGCATTGCCAAAATAGTGTCAAAGGATAATAACAGCTGACATTAATGTAGAGCTTGCTATATGCTAGACTGGACTCTTCTAAGTGCTTTAGATACACCAACTCAGTTCTTATACAAGCCCACGAGATAATGACTGTTACTATTCCATTTTATAGATGAGAACACTGAGGCACAGAGGGGCTAACGCATCATACAGTTACTAAGTGGTGGGGCTGTGACACAAATATAGGTAACTCTGACCTAAGAGTCTGAGCAAATAACCATTGTGTAAAACGCCCCTCTCTAGACAAAAAGCAATGCCCTCTGTCCTCAGGAAGATTATGATGTAATGTCAAACACAGACATAAAACCAAACACAAAATTAAATACGTGGTTTCAAATAGTAAATGCTAAAAAAGGTAGAAGAGACTAACAGGAATGGCTTACTTAGATGGGGACAGAGCAGTCAGGGAAGGCAGGAGTGAGGAGAAGCCCATCAGAGGAAGGGTGGGTGAAGGGCCAGGGCTAGTGGGAAAGCCTGTGAAGGGGCCTGGGGCGGTGCCTGGAAGGATAGTCCCAGACACTGCACATCCCTGAAGGAGTCTGTGAACATTTGCTGGTCAGGCCAAGCAACTGGTTTTATTTGAAGAGTGATGGGGAGATTTCAAAGTTTCAGTTTTTTATTTATGGAGTGTTTTTGTTCACTACAGATGCTTCATCTGCAGGTGTCTTTTATTTTTTTATTCACCTGATGGCTAAGCCATTCTATCAATGGGACTCACACCAGCATCTTCTGTGGTCACAGGTGACGGTGGCTGAGTTCCTTTCTGGCTGAGCCTCAGGCACACAGCCCCTCATACCCAAACGTGGAATTTCAAATTGATTCTTAGAAGGTTAGAGAGGCAAAGTGGTGAGGGTTGTATGAGGTAGTTCAGTTTAGTTCAGTCACTCAGTCACATCCAACTCTTTGCGACCCCATGAATTGCAGCACGCCAGGCCTCCCTGTCCACCACCAACTCCTGAAATTCATTCAAACTCATGTCCATCGAGTCGGTGATGCCATCCAGCCATCTCATCCTCTGTCGACCCCTTCTCCTCCTGCCCCCAATCCCTTCCAGCATCAGGGTCTTTTCCAACGAGTCAGCTCTTTGCATCAGGTGGCCAAAGTATTGGAGTTTCAGCTTCAACATCAGTCCTTCCAATGAACACGCAGGACTGATCTCCTTTAGGATGGACTGATTGGATCTCCTTGCAGTCCAAGGGACTCTCAAGAGTCTTCTCCAACACCACAGTTCAAAAGCATCAATTCTTCAGCTCTCAGCCTTCTTCACAGTCCAACTCTCACATCCATACATGAGCACTGGAAAAACCATATCTTTGACTAGATGGACCTTTGTTGGCAATGTCTCTGCTTTTTAATATGCTGTCTAGGTTGGTCATAACTTTCCTTCCAAGGAGTAAGCGTCTTTAAATTTCATGGCTGCAATCACCATCTGCAGTGATTTTGGAGCCCCCCAAAATAAAGTCTGACACTGTTTCCACTGTTTCCCCATCTATTTGCCATGAAGTGATGGGACCAGATGCCATGATCTTCGTTTTCTGAATGTTGAGCTTTAAGCCAACTTTTTCACTCTCCTCTTTCACTTTCATCAAGACGCTTTTTACTTTCTCTTCACTTTACTTTTATGATTATTCCCATTTTTCCGATGAGAAACTAAGGTACAGAAAGTAGTGTTTGCCATAGATGTCAAATACCCATCATGGACCAGTGAAAATGAAAATCGCTCAGTCGTGTTTGACTCTTTGTGAACCCCTGGATGAGTTCTCCAGGCCAGAATACTGGAGTGAATAGCTGTTCCCTTCTCCAGGGGATCTTCACAACCCAAGGATCTAACCCAGGTCTCCTGCATTGCAGGTGGATTCTTTACCAGCTGAGCCACCAGGGAAGCCCAAGAATATTGGAGTGGGTGGGCTATCCCTTCTCCAGCAGATCTTCCTAACCCAGGAATCAAACCAGGGTCTTCTGCAGTGCAGGTGGATTCTTTACCAACTGAGATACCAGGGAATACAAAAAATAGTGTATATCATGTGCTATGCTGTGCTTAGTCATGTCCAGCTCTTTGTGATCCCATGGACTGTAGCCAATCAGGCTCCTCTGTCCATGGGGATTCTCCAAGCAAGAATACTGGAGTGGGTTGCACCCTCCTCCAAGGGGTCTTCCCAACTCAGGGATCGAACCCAGGTCTCTGGCATTGCAGGAAGATTCTCTACCATCTGAGTCACCAGGAAAGCCCATCATGGACCAAGTCTAGGATTTATTAGCAAATGTGAATAGTACGTTAAAAGTTGGCAGTTTCTATACTCAACTTATCACACAGCAGTCATTGTACTTTGTTTTCATGATGGAGCTGTTCCATCCAATATGGTGGCCACATAAGATATTCAGCTTTAAATTCATTAAACTGAAATAACATTAAAAATTCAGCTCCTTAGTCACACTTTGGATGCTCATAGCAGCTACTTCACTGGACAGAACAGATTTATAGAACAGTTCCATCATCGCATAAAGTTCTTCTTGACAGCACTGGCCTAGGAATTTCTTAATTTGCTCTTTTAAATGGTGGAGGAGCTCCACACACAGCTGTTTGTGGGTGGATAATTTTATCATCCAGCCTCTCACAATTTTCACCAGAGCCTATGAAATTCAAATTTTGTAAGCATATTTCATTGTTTGGAGATTGTCATCACCTAAAGGGCAGAGACTGTGTTCTTTCTCTTTTTCTGTGAAGAGCTTTTAAAGTCATTCACTAAATTTAATAAGCTTTTGCTGATGCCAATGACTGTGGCTTACCAAACTCTATACAAGGCCGAGCTAATGTCATGTCTGAAGTGACCTTTTATGTTTTTTTAAGCAAGCACTGGTTGATGGTTCATAGTGTAGAGAAGAGGAATCCAGCATTTCTTTCCTTTTTTTAAAACTTTATTTATTTTTGGTTGTGCTGGGTCTTCATTGCTCTGCATGGGCTTTCTCGAGTTGCAGCGAGCGGGGACTACCCTTTGTTGCAGTGCGTGGGCTTCTCATTGCAATGGATTCTCTTGTTGTGAAGCACAGGCTCTAGGCCCACGGGCTTCAGTAGTTGCGGCATGCAGACTCCATAGTTGTGGCTCGTCTGCTCTAGAGTTCGGGCTTGGTAGTTGTGGTGCACGGGCGTAGTTGCTCTGAGGCGTGTGGAATCTTCCCGGATCAGGGATCAAACCTGTGTCCCCTCATTGGCAGGTGAGTTTCCATCCACTGTACCACCAGGGAGGTCCCAGCATTTCTTGATATACTTTGAAGTCTGAGAAGTTACTCTGTGTGTAAAGTTGGATAAGAAGATGCCCTGGTACATTTTTCTGGCTCTGGTACCCAAGGACAATGGACAAACTCATGCTCTCCTAATTAATTTATTAGGTTAATTGTTCATGGGCGGCAGGGAAGGGTGAGCTTGGAGCTTAGTTCTTGTACATCCAAGTATTAACTGAGCCCTACAACCTGCCAAGCGCTATGCTAGGCATCCAGGAATGAAAGAGGTGGAAATGAGCTGGTCTCTGCCCTTGAAGAACTAGCAGACACATGTAGATTTACTCCACGTGGTCAGTGCCCTGATCGAGGTATCCCAGGGGCTGTGGGAACATAGAGGGAGGGCAACAGATCCGGGTTGGGGAGATTAAGGACCAATGAGTGGAGAAATGAAGGATACAGCTCAAGAGCAGATCTCTCCTAGGAAGGGTATCCATCTAGGGGTGTGCGTGAGCAAAGAGTTATTTAGAAAAGGAGGGAGATTAGGACAAATCCACAGAGTGGGTTTGGCTTTCCTTACTCAGGTCATCGATTCTCACTCAGGCCCAAATGGAAGAACAAGAAAGGGAATTGAGTGATTATCATTCTCCTTCTCTGAAGTGGAGCCAGAGTCGATGAGTTCTAGAACCCAGTCATATGTGAGTTGGAGTTAGTAGAATGCCAGAGAAAGAGGGTGATTCTAAAAACAGCTTTCACCAACTGCTGCCACGGTTCTCCTATGGGTTTTTTTGGCACATCTTAGGGGAGCTGCCCATGGGTTTGGGGCTATTGTGGGAAACGGCTGAGGAGGGTGTGGGCAGAGGATTGAGCTGGTTGATCTGTGGCCATTTGTGTGCTGTGGGGAGGGGACTGGGGAAGGAGGTAAGGGAAACTGCAACAGACAGGGAGGTGAGGCTGGGAAGCTTGCTTCAGGAACGTTCTTATTGTCTTTATGGCCAAAAAACAGTGCAAGAGAGACAGAAGTCTCTGGCTCAATCCATCTGAGACCAGGATCCTTGTACCCTTGGTTCCCTGCACTTGGAGGATCTTTTTCTCCACTGGCTTCCCTTTTGATGGGCAGGAGGTCTTTCCTAGAGACTGAGGTCATTTAGGTAGCTGTTTGGTTTAGACCATGGCAGGTCTAAACTCTGCTTGCTACAATCTGACCACACCTATTTGTTCTTCTCCCCAAATTCCTCTAAATAGCTCTTCCTCCAGTTAACAAGTGTCCCATCCTGTGCCTACATTCCATTTATTTCTACCTTCTTGCTTTTAGAATTTCTGTCTTACCTTTCTTTGCCTTGTCTTCCTACCCTTGTTTTCTCTGCAATACCCTCTCTCCTTTTTTTTTCAAAAAAACTTTTTGGCCACACTGCTCAGGCATGTGGGATCTTAGTGTCCCCATTCCCACCCCCACCAGAGATCGAACTCTCACCCCCTGCCGTGTAAGCGTGGAGTCTTAACTGTTATTTGGGTTTTCCAACCTCCCCCCGCCAAATTTATAGTCCCAGACCTGCCATGTAACACTGAGACTTAGGGTGTTGGAAAGGGAGAAATCACGTTAAAGACCACCAAACCCTTCATCTGAACTCATCTTTATCTGTCCTTTCCTCTCCTCTCTTGGAGGAAGACACTTCTAAACACTTTTTTATTGAAAACACAAATATGACAACATCTAAAGAGAGAATGGACTTCCCTGGTGGCTCAGATGGTAGAATACTCTTAATCTCATCATCTTAATACAACAACAATTTTAAGTATTACACCATTCCTTACCAGTCATACTCATTGTTTTACATCATCTCATAAACCACTTTAGTATTTCTCCATTTAACATCATAACCCAAACACATCTTTAGCTTCCTCACAGTTCTTGTAAGGGAAGCATAACACTGCCTCTTCTTACTGTAATATAATTATATCAAGCCACTCTCCTGATACTGGACAGAGGTTGCTGGCTCTTCCTTTCATTTTTTTTTTTTAAATCACAAACAATGCTTTTAATTATTTAGCTTCTTACCGTATTCACATAACAGAAACGGAAAAATCTGTGTTGTTGTTGTTTAGTCACTAAGTCATGTCTGACTGTTTTGCGACCCCATAGACTGTAGCCCGCCAGCCTCTTCTGTCCATGGAATTTCCCAGGCCAGAATACTGGAGTGGGTGCCATTGGCTCTATTTTTCAAAAGAATTACATGCTGCTCTTAATTCCATCTCCTCTGAATTCTGAGAATTTGTCCTTCCCTTGTATTTTTTGAGGTTAATTTGTGCTTTTATTTGCCAGTATAATTTAACTACAGTGGCCTGCAAAGTTTTTGACCTAAGAGATCGATTTTACATCACAACCCAACACACACACACACACACACACACACATAATGTGTATACATAAGTAAAAGTAAAACAAAAGTTTTGCCAAAAATGTCTACTCTGAGTGTTAATTTTTTTGAGACTTTTTTAAAAAGCAGTTTTAGGTTCACAACAAAAATGACAAGAAGTACAGAAATTCCTCATATACCCCCTCCACTGGAATATATAGCCATTATCAACCAGGTGGTACATTTGTTTTTAAATCAAGAATGAACTGTATTGACACATTAGAATCAACCAAGGCCCCCAGTTCATCTTAGGGTTCACTTTAAAGTGAGTAGTGTTATACATTCTATGGATTTGGACAAAAGTATAAAAACATATGAGCTTCCCTGGTAGCTCAGCTGGTAAAGAATCCACCTGCATTGCAGGAGACCTGGGTTTGATCCCTGAGTTGGGAAGATCCCCTGGAGGAGGATACCTTCTCTTCTATCTACAGAGATGTTCAGGCTTATCTAACCTAAAACATATTTCAGCCCTGCTGATACCATTCTCTGTAGCCTCCAGTGTTTTCCAATCAGTTCATTCTTGTTACTCTTGTTATTACCCTCCTCCATCCCCATTTCAGCAGTCTCCTTTTAATGACCACATCATCAAGTCCAAAAAGATCTCAATCGTTATCATCCCTGACATTGACCATGCCCTTCTGAAGCAGTCCTCCAAGCCCTTGGTGATGTCACATTTCCTTCGTTCTCCTCAGCTTTCGCTAGAGTCTTTCTCTGCTTTTATCGTAACCTCCTTTTTAATTTTTCCAAAATGAAGGTCTTTCTGAAGATCCTCAGCCCTCTTCTCTGCTTTCCCCTCTTCCCAGACATAGTCATTTACTTTCACATCTTTAGCTAATCAGTTCAGTTCAGTCGCTCAGTCGTGTCCAACTCTTTGTGACCCCATGAATCGAAGCACGCCAGGCCTCCCTGTCCATCACCAACTCCTGGAGTTCACTCAGACTCACATCTATTGAGTCAGTGATGCCATCCAGCCATCTCATCCTCTGTTGTCCCCTTCTCCTCCTGCCCCCGATCCCTCCCAGCATCAGAGTCTTTTCCAATGAGTCAACTCTTCGAATGAGGTGGCCAAAGTACTGGAGTTTCAGCTTTAGCATCATTCCTTCCAAAGAAATCCCAGGGCTGATCTCCTTCAGAATGGACTGGTTGGATTTCCTTGCAGTCCAAGGGACTCTCAAGAGTTTTCTCCAACACCACAGTTCAAAAGCATCAATTCTTCAGCTCTCAGCCTTCTTCACAGTCCAACTCTCACATCCATACATGACCACAGGAAAAACCATATCCTTGACTAGACGAACCTTTGTTGGCAAAGTAATGTCTCTGCTTTTGAATATGCTATCCAGGTTGGATATGACTTTCCATCCAAGGAGTAAGCGTCTTTTAATTTCATGGCTGCAGTCACCATCTGCAGTGATTTTGGAGCCCAGAAAAATAAAGTCTGACACTGTTTTTGTTTCCCCATCTATTTCCCATGAAGTGATGGGACCGGATGCCATGATCTTCATTTTCTGAATGTTGAGCTTTAAGCCAACTTTTTCACTCTCCACTTTCACTTTCATCAAGAGGCTTTTGAGTTCCTCTTCACTTTCTGCCATAAGGGTGGTGTCATCTGCATATCTGAGGTTATTGATATTTCTCCCTGCAATCTTGATTCCAGCTTGTGCTTCTTCCAGCCCAGCGTTTCTCATGATGTACTCTGCATATAAGTTAAATAAGCAGGGTGACAATACACAGCCTTGACATACTCCTTTTCCTATTTGGAACCAGTCTGTTGTTCCATGTCCAGTTCTAACTGTTGCTTCCTGACCTGCATAGAGGTTTCTCAAGAAACCTTTCAGAATTTCCCACAGTTTATTGTGATCCACACAGTCAAAGGCTTTGGCGTAGTCAATAAAGCAGAATACTTCTGTGCAAATGATTTCCATATGTGTACTTTTAACCCTACTGGCCTAATCCCCTAAGCCCGAGGCTCACCTTCACCACCCACTGCTTGTGCTAACATCATTCCCTGTTAGCACTGGGTGCTAACCCAGCTCCTGGAATTTAGCTCCCAACCTTCTTCTTCCCCCACCCCAGTCTCTCCACTGGCTTCCTTTGGCTTACCCTTGCACATATGACTCAAAACCTCTGAATCATCTTTTATTCTTTTCTTTCCTCTTATTTCATCAGCTGATTTAACATCCAGAGTGGTGGTGGTGGTGTTCAGTCACTAAGTCATGTCCAACTCTTTGTGACCCCACGAACTGCAGCACGCCAGGCTTCCCTATCCTTCACTATCTCCCAGAGACGTGTGTGTCTCATCTGTTTTCTAATTTCCACTCAAACACACAGAGATTTTAGTTAAAATACAAAAGCATTATGCTTGTGTTAAAAATGCAAATGATATAATATTATTATACTATAATCAGATGTATTAACATATAGAGTAACAAATGAATGCTCCTCTCCATAAAAGTGAACATTCCTCTTCAAATATTTACTCCTCAATCTCTTTCCAAATATTATTTCTTTTCCCAGTGGGAAAACTGGGGAAAAAAAAAATTTCCAATCAACACACTTTTTTCCATTAATGGGATTACACTATACTGTCTTGCTTTCTCTCCTCCCTTATGAGGTATATAGATCTCACATGGAATAGAATAGAAGGTCCAAGGAAAGACCCACATATACATTGTAATAAATTTTGAAAAGGTATAAAATTGAACTTCCCTTGTGGTCTAGTGGTTAAGAATCTACCTGCCAACGCAGGGGACGTGGGTTCCATCCTTGCTCTGGGATAATTCCACATGCCGCAGGGCAACTAACACTGTGTACCACAACTACTGAAACCCATGTGCTCTCGAGCCTGTGCTCTGCAACAAAAAACCAACTGCAAGGAGACGCCCATACATCAGAACTAGAGAGCAGCCCCCCATCACCGCAACTGGAGAAAACCAGCATGCAGCAGTGAAGACTCAGTGCAGTAAAAAAAAATTAATTAACACTATAATTAGTATTATTATATTAATAAAATAAAAATTTAAAAAGTATAACATTGATTCTTATGGAGAAAGGATAGTCTTTTAACAAATGGTGCTATAATAACTGGACATTGTATGCGAAAGGTTAATGGCAACTTCTATCTAGCAAAATACATAGAAGTTGACTCAGATGAATTGAAGAGCTAAACATAAAAGCTAAACATTATATTTCTAAAAGGAAACATAGGAGAAAATATTTGGGACCTCGGGTTAGACAAAAATTTTCGTAGGACATAGAAAGCAAAAGCAAAAATATTTATGAATTGGACCTCATCAAAGTTAAAAATGTCTGCTTTTCAAAAGATATTGTTAAGAGAACAGAAAGACAAGATATGGATTCAAATAAAATATTTGCAAAAATAGTTGTCTGAAAAAGAATTTGTATCCAGGATAAATAAAGATACTTACAACTTCATAATAAGAAAACAGTGCAATTATAAAATGAGTAAAAGATTCAGACAAGTACTTCATCAAAAAAGAAATATTAATGGAAAATGAACACACGAAAGGTGTTCAATGACATCAGTCATCAGGAAAATGCAAATTAAAGACCATAATGAAATATCACTACATGTCTACTGTGTGTGTGTGTGCTCAGTCGATCAGCTGTGTCTGACTCTTTTGTGACCCCATAGACCATAACCCACCAGGCTCCTCTATCCATGGAATTTTCCAAGCAAGAACACTGGAGTGGGTTGCCATTTCCTACTCCAGGGATCCTCCTGACCCAGGGGTCAAAACCACATCTCCTGCATTGGCAGGTGGATTCTTTACCACTGAGCCACCTGGGAAGCCCCACATGCCTACTGCTGCTGCTAAGCTGCTTCAGTCGTGTCCGACTCTGTGCGACCCCATAGACGGCAGCCCACCAGGCTCCTCCGTCCCTGGGATTCTCCAGGCAAGAACACTGGAGTGGGTTGCCATTTCCTTCTCCAATGCATGAAAGTGAGAAGTGAAAGTGAAGTCGCTCAGTCGTGTCCGACTCTTATCGACCCCATGGACTGCAGCCTACCAGGTTCCTCCATCCATGGGATTTTCCAGGCAAGAGTACTGGAGTGGGGTGCCATTGCCTTCTAGAATGGTACAAATTAAAGTGACTGATAAAAGCAAGTGCTGACATGGACATGAAACAACTGAAACCATCATACATAGCTGGTGAGAATGTAAAATATCATATCCATTTTGGAAGACAGTTTCGTGTAAAGTTAAATTTAGATTAGCCACATGACCTAACAACTCAAATCCAAGGTTTTTACCTAAGAGAAATGGAAACATTGTCACACAAAGACTTGGAAGCAAATGTTTATGGCAGCTGTATTCATAACAGCTGAAACAAAACAAAATTGAAAACAAGCCAAATGTCCATCACTTGGTGAGTGGATTAACAAATTGTGGTATGGCCATTCAACGGAATACTAGTTAGCAACAGAAAGGGACAAATTGCTGGACAAAATGCAACAACTTGAATGAATCTCAAAGTAAGCAAAAGAAACCAGTCACAAAAGGGTACATATCATATTATTCCATTTATATACGAAATTCTGGGAGAGGCAAAGCTATAGAAATAGAAATCAGATTGGTGGTTGTTAGGGATTGGGATGGGGCACGGGATAGACTGTGGGCTGGCACAAGGGAACTTTGTAGGGCAGTAGAAATGCTCTGTGTCTTAAATGTGGTGGCAGTTACTAGTTTGTCAAAATTCACTGGGCTGTAGGTATACTTTAAAGAAATGAATTTTATCTGATTGAATTATTTGACTGAATTTACCTGTCTGAATTAAGCTTGATTTAAAAAAAGAAAAGCAATGAAGAAAAAGAAAGGAAGAAAAAGAAGCAGAAACCAAAGCATATATATTCCCAGGTGGTTCAGATGGTAAAGTGTCTGCCTGCAATGTGGGAGACCCAGGTTTGATCCCTAGGTCAAGAAGAGCCCCTGGAGAAGGCAATGGCACCCCACTCCAGTACTCTTGCCCTGGAAAATTCCATGGACACAGGAGCCTGGTAGGCTATAGTCCACAGGGTTGCAAAGAGTCAGACACAACTGAGGGACTTCACTTCACTTTATACACACACAGACACACACACACACACACACACATACATACACATACGTATATATATGTATATATGGAATTTTCTGCACCAGATGGTGAATTAATTTTAAATTTTGATAGATAAGGTTTAATCATCCTCCAAAATGGATATGCCAACTTACACCTCCACCACTAGAATCTGAGAGTGCCTGTTTCCCCACACTCTGGCACGAATGGATATAATCAATTTTTTTAAAAGGTCTATTTGATGGTGAAAAAACCTATGATCCTTTCTATTTCAGTCATGCACTGTTAAGATCTTGTCCTAATCAGTCTCTCCACGTGCAGTCTTTTCTCTCTCCAAATCATCTTATATATTGTTAATTGAGTAATCCTTCTTGTGTTTAGTTGTAATACTATCTCAAAAAAATCATTAATGATACCCCAATTGCTTACAAAGTTAAGTCTAGACCTTTTAGCCAGGTGTTTGAGTCCTTAGTCTATCCCAGCTTCTCTACTAAGTTTCTGTCTTATCATTTTTAGTAGAAAGTTGGACTCAAACTTCTGGCTCAATGGTTCTTACCCCCTCCGGCTTTATTGAGGTGTAACTGACATTTAACAAGGTATAAGTTGAAGGTGCACAAAGTGATAATTTGATGCTCAGATATATAGTGAAATGTTTACTACAATAAGGTTAACACAACTTTCATGTCACATAATTACTATTTTGTTATGTTAAGACTATTAAAGCTCTGTGCTCACAACTTTAAACTATTATTGATTACAACCACTTTGCCAAACACTAGATCCCTGGAACTACTCATCTTTTAACTGAAAGTCTGTACTCTCTGACCAACGTCTCCCCATTTCCCTCAGTCCTTGGTAACCACCACTCTACTCTGTTTCTATGAGCTCCATGTTTTTAGATTCCACAAATAAATGAGATCATACAGTATTTGTCTTTCTTTATTTCACTTAGTATAATGCCTGTAAGATCTATCCATGTTGTTGCAAATAACAGGATTTCCTTCTTTGTCATGGCTAAATAATAGTCGTGTGTGTGTGTGTGTGTGTGTGTGATTACTTTACCATTCACCTGTTGATGAGTGCTTAGGTGGTTTCCACATTGGGTCTTAGTTTTGACACGCAGGCTCTCTAGTTGTGTCTTGCAGGGTTAGCTGAGCCATTGCAGGTGATGTCTTATTCCCCAACCAGGGATTGAACCCACATCCCCTGCACTGAAGGTGGATTCTTTTTAAAAATTTTTTAAAATGTTTGGCTGTACTGAGTCTTCCTTGCTGCTCTGGTTTTCTCTAGTTGGGGCGAGCAGGGGCTACTCTCCAGTTGTGGTGCAGGGGCTTCTCAGTGCCGTGGCTTCTCTTGTCGGGTAGCACGGGCTCTAGGGCTTGAGGACTTCAGAAGTTGCAGCTCACAAGCTCTAGAGCTTGGCTTGGTAGTCATGGCAAATGGGCTTAGTTGCTCCTTGGCATGTGGGATCTTCCCTGACCAGGGATCAAACCCCTATCCCCAGCATTGGCAGGCGGATTCTCAACCACTGGACCACCAGGGAAGTCCTGGAAGATGGATTCTTAACCCCTGAATCATCAGGGAAGTCCCCATTGAGTTTTATGCCTTCAGAGCTGGGAAACTATGGGACACTAGGAATCTCATTTTCCTTAGAGAGTTGGTGACCTTGCCTCATTCCTATTGAAGTTGCAATGTCTATTTCCAATTGATGTTGATCCTTTCTTAATGGCTGGGCAAATATTTCATTTTTCTCGAATTGACTCGCAACTTGTGAGGGCACCTCCTTTCCCTCACACCCTGTCTTCTAGGGTAGGTGGAAGCCTCCTGGAGGCTAGGGCAAGATCTGAAAAGTTGAACCTCTTCACTGGGCAGGTGGGTTCTCTGATTCAAATCAACAAATGGAAAACAAGGGTTGACTGGTGCTATGGGCAGTGCTAACAGGATGACATCATCTTTGAACTTCCTATTAATTTGGCTGGAGACACAAAGCATAAATTCATAAAAGATAACATTAACAGGACAAGACAATTTAAGAATCACCCAAGGCAGGGGTCTGTGGTCAAATGAGGTGAAATCAGAAAATGAAGATCTAGGGATGATATCCAAGGACCAGACGTGCATGGATATCAGTATCTCCATCTGAGTACTAACCTGCAGATTAGGAGCTGGAAGTAAGGTTTGCAAAGCTCCTTATCTATGAAGAGTGGTGATGTTGTGGCTCAGATGGTAAAGCGTCTGTCTACAATGTGGGAGACCCGGGTTTGAGCCCTGGGTTGGGAAGATCCCCTGGAGAAGGAAATGGAAATCCACTCCAGTACTATTGCCTGGAAAATCCCATGGACAGAGGAGCCTGGTAGGCTACAGTCTATGGGGTCACAAAGAGTCAGACATGACTGAGCGACTTCACTTTCACTTTATCTATGAAGGGAGGTGATCAGGTGCTAAGAACAAGGACTGTTTATGATAAGGAGGGATTAAAAAGTACAAAACCAAATAGGAGTATCAACAAAAGTTATCTTTAACCTTTATTCTCAATTATCTTTCTCCCAATCTTTAGTATATGTGCTGCCGAAGCACTCAAATATCCTCCTTGAAACTAACAGGTAGGTACTTATAGGTAGGTACCTCAGCCTTATTCTGAGCAAGGGCTATTATTGATTCTCCAATACTCTGACCACCAGACAGGAAGCCTAGTTGGGCTGGAGCTGCAAGGCTGGGCTTAGCAGGGAAAGCGGACTGGAAAGCAACCTGCATCCTTTGCGGGTGATTCACATTCTCCACAGTTCATTGTAGTTTCCTGGGGCAATACAACAGTGTCCCCAACTCACACCTTTCATAATCTGACTGGGGCAAGCATTCCAACAGGACACCAAGATCCAAAACTGTCAATTCCGCGTTCCAAGACTTTTAGTCCATGGGGCGTCCGCGGAGTTAGACACTCCGCGGGCTCAGCAGGCACCAGACAAATGTTAACTCATATCCTCGCTTTTCTGATCCTCGCACCCAGTCCGAACAATCCTCTGACATTCTCTTCCCCTCCCAAGACCACTGCTTTCTCTAAGAGAGACTGGGCGTGCGTGATTCTCTCCCCAGTCAGTTCAGTTCAGTCGCTCAGTCGTGTGCGACTCTTTGTGACCCCATGGACTGCAGCACGCCAGGCCTCCCTGTCCATCACCAACTCCCGGAGTTTACCATAACCCATGTCCATTGAGTCGGTGATGCCATCCAACCATCTCATCCTCTGTCGTCCCCTTCTCCTCCCGCCTTCAATCTTTCCCAGCATCGGGGTCTTTTCAAATGAGTCAGCTCTTCGCATCAGGTGGCCAAAGTATTGGAGTTTCAGCTTTAGCATCAGTCCTTCCAAAGAACACTCAGGACTCATCTCCTTCAGAATGGACTGGTTGGATCTTCTTGCAGTCGAAAGGACTTTCAAAAGTCTTCAACACCACAGTTCAAAAGCATCGATTCTTCGGCGTTCTGCTTCAATTCGATTCTGTAGGCGCCTTCTGCAGGCCTACTACGTGCGAGATTTGCGGGCTTCCCGGGCGCAGAGCATCCTGTCTGTTCGTTTCCCAGTCACCTGGTCCCGAGGCAAGACCTGCAGGCGGGAGACAGGATGGGTAGGGCTGTGCGCGCGCTTTCCTCTACTGCACGTCGGACTCTTGGAAACGGGCCGCCGATTTCGCCTTCGTTTTGTCCCCGCTGCAGCCCCGAAGGCTGTCCTACCAACGCAGGAGCCCCACTCACACCTGCTGCCCCGCACCGACTGGAGCCAGAGGAGGAGCAAGAGGCCCGCCGCGCTCGCGCGGGCCAGGTTTTCCGGCTCTGACCCCTCCTCGCGGCTCCCCCTCCCTCCGTGCGCCCCCGAGGGGCTGGACGCCGGGCCACCAGGGCGGCGGGACCCGGGGTTCGGTGCGGGTCCGGGCGGCGCCGACCGCCGCCTGGTCCCAGGCCTCCCGCGTCCCGCGCGTCCCCTCCCAGGAGGCGGATCCCGGGGGCGGGCCGGGCCCGGGCCTTGCGCCGCGCAGCCCCCGCGCGCCCGCGCCCGCCGCCTGGCCGCCCCTCAGGCAGGTTCCCGGCCGGCCGGGAGGTGGTGCTCGCCTCCCCGCGCCCGGGCCCGCGCGTTGCCGGGCAGCGCCTCGGAGGCTCCGAAGGGGGCGGAGCGGCGAGGCCGGCGTGCGGCTGGCAGCCCCCGTCCGTCCGCGGTTCCGGCCCCCGGCCCGCCCCCGCTTCGGCGGCCTCTCTCCGCGCCGGTGCGCGGCGCCCCGTCCAAGCCGCCGCCGCCGCAGCGGCCGCCCCTCCCGGGCCTGAGAGCGCAGAGCCGCGAGGCCGGGCCGGGGCGCCGGCCGGGACTGCCGGGGGCGCGGCGCCGACGCCGAGGCGCGGCCATGGAGGGGAAGACCCGCGCCGGGGTCGCGCTGGTCCCGGGGCCGAGCGGCCGCGGGCCTTCCGCCCGCCGCGCCCGCCGCCGCCGCCGCCGCTCGGGGCTGTTGCTCCCCGGCCTCTGGCTGCTACTGCTGGCCCGGCCAACCTCGTGCGCCCCAGGTAAGCTCCGCGGAGACCCTCCGGCGCGACCCTGCCTTTCCTTTATCGCTGCTTTTCAAAATCCGGCTCTCCCCGCCCATCCTCTTTTATTCTCCACCGCTCCCTCGCCCTCCTTTATGGAGATGCTTTTCCATACTCGTTGGGCCCAGCAGATAAAGGCAGTGAAAAAATAATACGAAAAAGCAAGCAGATTCTGGCCAGTCTTGCCAAAAAGTCTGCAAAGCTTATTCTGCTATCCACGGAGCCCGAGGCGGGTCTGGCGGCTTCATCTCAGAATGTGTCTTTATTTTTCCCTGCAAAACGCAGGCACTGAAATTGTAATGCATGGCTGTATGAATGTGGTTACAGCAAATTTGAGGAAATACTTGATGGTCGGGGCTAAAGGGTATATTCGGTGTGTGTGCTTTAAAACAGTGTTGCATTACTCTGGGTGGCCCTGCGTCCCCCAGATGCAGGCAGCTGGCCGTGTCCCCCAGTGCACCAGGACACAAAGAACATTCAAAGAATATCTCTTGGAAAGCGCCCTGGCCATGGATCTTTCCAGGGAAATAGCTATTGCTGTTACTTCTGCAAAGGCATTAATACAATAGAGTGTGAAAATATTGTGATTCTTAAGTGTCAGGGCATGAAAGGAGTAAGGGTTGTTTATAATAGAGGCAGTTTACTGACTGTTAGTCAGCGTGGAATTAAGAGGCATGATTTATGAAGAAGCATGTGGGCGGGTTTTGTTGTTGAGGAAATGATTTAATTCATATTGCTCCTCTGAAATGTTTATTTGTCCACCCTGAGCATACACGCAGGATGGTCTGCAAACCATCTCTGAGCTGACATAATGCAAGCCGGTGATTGCCCTAGCGCGTGCTCGTGCGCGTGCACACACAGACACACACAGAAACAGACACACACAGAAACAGACACACACACACAAGCGCGCACACGCACGACCACTTTGGGGGCAGGAAAGGTGGAGTGAGCAGTGTGCAGAGCGGCTGCACGCTGAACAAAACCAGAAAGCTGTGGAAGCAACTCCAAACCCTCCCTTCTGGTGGGAGCAGTGCCAGAGGACCGCCAAGTGGCTCTGGGAGGAAATGGAACACGTTTGAAGGTGTCCCTGGACCTCACTGTCGGAATTATAACCAGTGCCACATAGAGGATGGGACACAAAAGCACAGGAAGGGACTTGAGGGATCACAGACTGGAACTGCTCCTCTTACTGAAGAGGAAATTGACACATAACTGACTTGCTCAAGGTCACAGGCTAGTTGGTGCAGAGTCCTCTGCTTTCCATTCGCCTTATGGCGCTTAACCTGTGAACTTAGGCACACCTGAGACCACCTCATAGCTTTCCCATAGCTGGATGGAACCCTGCTCAGGGAGCCACAGCAGAACCAGGGGGACAAAATGGGTCTCTTTCAGGCATTTGAAAGAGACAGTGTTGCCTGACCCAGTGCCTCAGCTCTCAGTCTTGCTCCAGTGTGTTCTAGCCTCTGTGTCCAGAGAAATGGAGATCCTAGGTTTTTTTGTGAGAAGAGGCAATCATGAAGTGGGCTCTTGGCTTTAGTCAAGCAGTAAAGCCCATCTGATACTAATGGATTCATCTGCTATGGGGCATGGCAAACTGATTGTTTCCAATTACTGAGTGCGTCCTGTGTGCCAGGCGCCACATTTTACATACACGATCTGATACGCTGTGAGTTAGGCATTGTTATCCCCATTTTACAGATGAGAATACTAAGGCTGCAGGAGTTTGGGTTAGTTTGACTCCAGACTCCATGTACAGTAACCTCTGTACAGCTTCCTCATGTGAATATGGCCATCTGGATGTGCTGTAGATGTTGTGAGTAATACAAGTAATTCTCTTGATAAATTTAAAGTAAATGGAGCTGTTTGTACTGTCCCTCCATAATTTTCTCTTCTCTAGTCTTTTCCTGTTCCCCGTAACCTTCAATGCAAACATTAAACGGGGAGACTTGAAAGTCGTTTTATTTCCGCTCTAGAGCCAACATCACGGAAGCAGAGACTTCATCCTTTCTCTGGTTGGTGTATTGGGCCCCTCTGGTTTGCACAGCTGCTTCTAGGCTTCGTCATAGGATGGGAACTGAAGAAGGGGAGGACACGGTGCCTGTCCTCAGGGATTCTGTTGGGACCCAAAGCAGCTCATAAGCAAGAGCAGACTCCACGTGGGCTGTCCCCGGGCAGGAAAGGCAGCAAGGGAAACAGCTTCCCAGGGAAGATCTCTTAAAAGGTGGCACCGATCCTCTGGAAGGCTGAGAGAGTGATAGTGGCAGAGGGTGGCTTTCTAATGTAGGACACCTGGGCATGGTGAGTGGCATGTGACCCCAAGGAGATGCTGCGTTTCAGTTGTTTGGCCCACGTCTTTCTCTGTGCCACTAGGACCCTCGGGCTTCTCGTCCTGAGTGTTGTATTTTCCCCACTGGAGTGGGGCTGGAGGAGGCTATGCCAAACCCTGCTGTGCTGGTTCTCTTTCTGAAGAGTAAGTGGCATTAGAAAGTGTGGTGTCTTTCTCCTGCCTTGGGTCTCCTAGGTTAGGCACTTGTTCCTTCTGTGGCTGCCTATAGACTCTCTCCTCCTTCCACAGGTTTGTCTTTCATTGGTAACTTCGTTAAATGGAGTCTGCCCTCCAGTTATCCCCATATTTCAGTCTTTATGTAAATTTCTGTGTCTTATTGATTTCTTGTCTATATCTGTTTCATTCAGCATTTTGAATGTGCTTTTTTTTTTTTTTTTGGTTTGTTTAAACATTTATAAGTTTGGTCTTGATGGTTCACTGTTGTGGAAACAAGTTGTAATGCTTTGGACTTGTTTTTGAATGGAGTGCTTTAGGAATCCTACATCCATGATGTAAAAAGAAAAGATTGTACCCCATTTCTTCATTTTATTCAGGGGTAAGTCTTTCTTAAGATAATAGTTATTATAAAATTGAAACTTTGAAAATTATTGGAAGGTACAGATAACAGGTATCCTTAATCCCACAACCTATAGCCAACTCTGTAAATAACTTTGTTAACATTAAAAAAAAATTGAATTTATGTATTTACTTTTTTCACTCAATATTTAACTTAAGTATTTCTCTATTCATGAAATATTGTTTGAAAACACAGTTTCCATCCTAATAATTTACTCAATTATCCTTTTATTATTTCCAGCTTTTTTTTTTCCTGTTATAAATAACGCTGTAATGAATAGGTATGTAGGTAAGGCTTTGTCTAGATTTCTTTGTGTGTGGGCTCTTTTACCCCCTTAGAATACATTTCCAGAAGGGAAATTAGACTATAGTTTAGATCTAAATCCACCAGCCTGGATCTTTGCATATTTTGTTTGGTGTGCTGGGTGTCTAATACGTGTCTCAGTAGGTGGTTGTTAAAGGAATCAGCTTCTCATGTAAAACTGTAATGCTGAAATTACCCCAAGCAGTCTATGCAGTTTACTGTTTGACTTCATCACCGCCAGCATTATTACTTTTAAAACTCTTGTTAAATTGGTAACACATTACTTTAATTTTTTATTACTTTTGAGTTGAATATTTTTTGTTTATTTTGTAGTTGTAGTCTGTGAATTTTCTGTTTTTGCTTATTTATCCATGATATATACGTATAGTTTAGTCACTAAGTCGTGTCTGACTCTTTTGTGACCCTGAGGACTGTAGCCCGCCAGGCTCCTCTGTCCTTGGAATTTCTCAGGCAAGAATACTGGAGTGGATTTCCATTTCTAGGGAATCTTCCCGACCCAGAAATCCAGCCCTCATCTCTGATATCAGCAGGCGGATTCTTTATCACTGAGCCACCTGGGAAGCCCAATATATATGTCAGTTCAGGTCAATTCAGTCGCTCACTCGTGTCCGACTCTTTGCGACCCCATGAATTGCAGCACGCCAGGTCTCCCTGTCCATCACCAACTCCCGGAGTCCACCCAAACTCACGTCCATTGAGTCAGTGATGCCATCCAATCATCTCATTCTCTGTTGTCCCCTTCTCCTCCTGCCCCCAGTCCCTCCCAGCATCAGGGTCTTTTCCAATGAGTCAACTCTTCGCATGAGGTGGCCAAAGTACTGGAGTTTCAGCTTTAGCATCATTCCTTCCAAAGAACACCCAGGACTGATCTCCTTTAGAATGGACTGGAGAGATCCAAGGGACTCTCAAGAGTCTTCTCCAACATCACAGTTCAATAGCATCAATTCTTCAGCGCTCAGCTTTCTTTACAGTCCAACTTTCATATCCATACATGACTATTGGAAAAACTATAGCCTTGACTAGACGGACCTTTGTTGGCAAAGTAATGTCTCTGCCTTTGAATATGCTGTCTAGGTTGGTCATAACTTTCCTTCCAAGGAGTAAGCGTCTTTTAATTTCATGGCTGCAATATATATGTATATACACATATATATGTAAATTTTTTTAAAGGATAGCAACTGTTTTTCCCCCTCCTTTTTGTTGTATTCTCCCCCTCCTAATAGATTTTCCTTTAAATTTTATATAGTCTTGAAATTTTTGATTATTTTGGTTAGCAAAATCTGCCATTTTATTTTTCATTGCATGTATGCCTAATGGCATGTTAACTTTTTATCTTACTTAATGCACTGTTTTATTAAATAATGAGCATTTTCAGTTGAATATTTGCTATACTTCTTGAGTGGTGTAGTAGCCTATAAACGAAGACTTAGATAAATGTTCCGAAGGTGTGATGCCTAGACCCCCTGCATCATCATCATCCTTTGGGGACTTAGGGGTGCTTGTTAAGAATTTAGATTTCTGCGGCTCTCCCTTCACCTACATCAGAATCTTTGGTGTTAGTAACTGGGAATCTTCCTTTTTTAACAAGTTCACAGCTTATTTTTAGGCACTTTGACCTTTGGAACTGCCAATCCAGACACCATAAACCCCTAGTTGAAAGTTGATCGCATATGGGGTATATTCCACTTAATATCTTGCAACTGTCTTTTCACTGTTAGAACAATTGATTTAAAACCACGACGTTGAAACTGTTTGGGATTCTATCTTGTTTGCTTGGTTGTCTCTGGGTTGAGAATCAAAGGGCATGGAGGACATCATTTTAAATCCTCACCTCCCCAGCCCCTTGGGAACAGCTGCTGCAGTCTTTGTCAGGAAATGCCTCATTTAATCCTGAAAACAGAACCCAGCCAGGGGTTGTGAAAAGTCACGGGGGACCTGGGAGCCACAGGTTTTTCTCTCAGTGCCCTGGGTGCTAGAGGCAGCTAATTACTGTAATTATAATTACACTAGGTTGATTTTCCCAGCTAGAAAGATGCTGTTCTCACTGATCTAATTTGTTTCCAAGTTGTGACCACCCACCTTTCATCTGCGGGCTTGCAGTGACATGATTTCTCTTTCATGTGCTTAGGCAGCATGATTTGTTGGAAAGCACACCAAACTGTGAGTTAGCTAACCTGAGTGTGCTCTTCTCAGCCGATGACTTGCCGTGTGACTGTGGACAGGTTACCCTGTTCTGGGTTATCCCATCAGTGTAAGAAGGGGTCGCTGAGATGATCTCTGAGTACCCTTTAGCTCTTATGTTTCAGGTCCACAGGTTGGATGCCTTGGGATGCATGTGTTATAGCAACTGTCCTGCTTCTACCAAATGTCTGTGTCACCATCTCACCGTCCTGTAGATGTTCTAGCCCAGTGACCTACCGAAGGCCATTGTGTTCAGTTCTTCTTAAAAAAAAAAAAAAATACTCTTCCCTCCTGCATCCCCACCCCCAGGACACCCACTGTGTTAATTTTCTCATGAGCCCCAGCATCCTAGGTGCCTACTCCCACCCCAGCTCATAAACCTCCTAACAGAATACAGGCTGTGGACTCAGACTTGGGGGATCTTGAGAAAAACAGGAGGCCCTACAGACGCAAGGAGGGCAGGAGATGACCAGATTTGCCACTTATTGACTTCATGGAGTTGATGGAGATTTTGAAAACATATATAAGCTTCATAGGTTATGTTCATAGGCATCATGGAAGAATCAGTAAAGCAGTCGTTGAAAATTTAAGAACGAGTAGAAGCACATAGAATCCCCAGTGGCTTCAGATGGTAAAGCATCTGCCTACAATGTGGGAGACCCGGGTTTGATCCCTGGGTCGGGAAGATCCCCTGGAGAAGGAAATGGCAACCCACTCCAGTACTCTTGCCTGGAAAATTCCATGGACGAAGGAGCCTGGTAGGCTACAGTCCACAGGCTCGCAAAGAGTTGGACAGGACTGAGCACATAGAAGTAACTGAAGGATATTTCTCCAAAGTGAAGAAGTTCCTTTGGGCAGGCAGGCTTAAAATAGCTCATGTAGGAGAGAAATAATAATGGGAGAAGGAACTGGAGGGGACTGGTGGGAGGGAAGCCTGAAGTGATGGGAGATAGCAGTGGTGTTGCCAGGGCACATGTGATGGCGTTTGTCCTGTAGCATCTGACAGGCCGTGTGGGGCCAGGGGAGGTGGGCAGTTGGCTTGAGCCAGGGTGGGGAATCTTGGGCAGATGTGGTCAAGAGCCAAGGGGAGTGGGGGGATTTGTGAAGACATGGTCTGGTGGTGGGGTGCAGAGTCTGGGCTGGGTGAGGAAGGAAGGGGAGGAGGAGGGGAGAAGGACTGAGAAGGGGAGTCCGGGGAGATCCCAGATAGCAGCGAGGTGGGAGGTGGGCTGGAGGGATGGCGGTTTCAGAGGTGAATCGGCACTGGTGTTGGTCTTGGTTAAGGGTGTGGGGTGTGGCTGCAGGGATCGGTTGTTGGAGTGGACCGTGAATGCAGGCTCTGGGTGAATCCTCTGTAGGTGCCAGATTCGCCAGGAGTGAGGTGAGAGAACCGGGAGCTGGGCACTGAGTACTCAGTGAATGAAGGGCTGTGACCTCCGGGGCCGGGGAGGAAGCGGCCCTTTAGTCTCTCCACCCCTCTCTCCATCACCACTGTCCCTGTCCATGCTCCCGTCCTCTTTTCCCCCCGTTACTACTCTGGCTCCAGCCAGTTCATCTCCCCACTTCAGCTGGAGGTCCTTGTGGAAACCAGTCTGCTCAGGTCACATCATCACTTTCTCGCTGAAACACCTGGGGGGGCCTCGTCCGATTTCATGCTCCTTCAAGTCCAAGTCCACAGTCTGGGCGCTCAGGATGAGGCTTGTGACAGGGGTGGGAACAGGGATGTAGGAGGGGGGCGCTCACGAGAACGTGCACACGGTGGGTGCAGGGTCTCCAGAACACTTGTGCTGGAAAGGGCCAACGAGAGGGGGAAGTGACAGGATCTGACGCCTGAGGGTCGCCCTCCTCAGATTCTCCGTGGTTTCAACCTCGGGATGCACTTGAGGATGACTGGCTGGCTGGGGGAGGGGGAGGGAGGTGGCGGGGGCTGGGGAGGCCGAGTCCTGCTTTGAGGGGTCCTGGTTTCTTTGGGGCATGAAGTGGGCAGCAAGTTAGAAGGCGAAGAAGGGGCAGGTAGGGGCCCCCGAGTGCCGGTGAGGAGGGGCTGGCCTGGAAGAGGAGATGGATGGTGCTGGAAAGGGTGATGAGGGTAGCAGCGAAGGCTCCCGGGCTTTGGGGGGGACACAGGGGAGAGTGGAGGAGAGCTGGAGCTAGGTGGTGGGGGGACAGCGGTGGGCTGAGGAGCGGGTGACCGTTCCTGGGGATGGCGGACGATGACCTCTGCTGAGAAGAAGGTGGGTATGAGAGGGGACAGCGAGTGTGAGGAAATAACGCTGGTTTGTGGTGGGAAGCCGAGAGGAGTAGAGTGGACGGATTTCAGGCCTCAAATAGTGTGGGCGGCAGTTGGGAGGCCGTCTTGGCAGTGGGCGAGGCAGGCACTGTCCGCTTGCCTTTCCTGGTGGCCTGGAGGCCGGACATGCACGGTGACAGCTCCCCTGGGTGGTGGGTGGCCCGTCCTGCCAGGGGGTCGGGGTCGGGGCCGGACGGGGGCTCCCGCTGTTGGTGCTGGGCAGGTGTTGGTGGCCCTGTGGAGTCCTGGGGAAGCCCTTCAGCTCCTTTCTTTGCTCTCGAGTCGGGTCCCGCAGAGGGAGCCCTTCCTCACCGTGGTGCCGGGATTCACTTTGGAGCCACACAGCCTGAAGGGCCGTGTGAACACGGCGGGGGAGCCTCAGTAGAGGGACGCCTTGCACACACACAGCTAACGGGGAGCCCAGGAGACAGGAGTGAATGGGGGGACGGTTGCTAGGCCTTTGCTCCTGCAGGCTACGGGGCATGGAGCGGTCCCCAAAGCTCCCTGGGAGTGTGTGAGGAAGGCCCTTGCCCAGGTCTGCTTGGATCTATGGAGTATACCGTTTAAGTCCAAGTGGTGCTAGTGGTAAAGAACCTGCCTGCCAGTGCAGGAGATGTAAGAGTCTCAGGTTTGATCCCTGGGTTGGGAAGATCCCCTGGAGGAAGGCACGGCAACCCAGTCCAGTATTCTTGCCTGGAGAATCCCATGGACAGAGGAGCCTGGTGGGCTGTGGTCCATAGGGGTTGCAGCGAGTTGGACATGAGAGGGACTTATCACACTCAGGTTTGAGAAGCTCTGGCCTCGGCAGTGTGTCCTTGAGGATGGGTACATTTCCCAGACTTGGTTTCACCTATCAGTAAGGAGTCTTTAACTGGTAAAAATTCAGGTTTTAACTTGGTTGGGAAGCAGGGAAGGAGCAGCAGCAGGTTCAGAACTGGGCTGGTGTCTGGCAGGTCGTGTAGCTCAGAACCGCCCCTGCTCCGTGTTTTCCCTCAGCCTGGGCATGTTTGGAGGCCTTCCGCTCCACCCTAGGTTGCCCTGCACCGATCTTGAACCCCAAGGATTACAGGAGCACCTGGAGGTAGCTGAAGGAAACAAGTGTCAAAAGCTAGGCGAAGGTGGAAGCAACTCAGATGTCCATCAGCAGACATAAACAAAATGCGATCTGTCCATACAAGGGACTTAGTATTCCTTCTTACAAAAAAAGGAAAGTTCTGACTCAGCTTGCAACATGGATGGACCTTGACATTAATGCTAAGTGAAATAAGACAGTCACAAAAAAGACAAAATACTATGCGGTTCCACTTGTATCTAGAGTTGCCAGAATTGCAGAGACCGAAAGTAGAGTGGAGCTGGCCAGGGGCAGAGGGGAGGAGGGCAGGGGGAGCTGTGTTCAGTGGGTGCAGAGTTTCACTTTTGCAGGATGAAAAGCATTCTGGGGATGGGTTGTACAATCATATGAATGTACCAAACACTATGGTAAATTGTATGATATGTGGGGTTTTTTAAAATTGCAATTAAAAAAAAAAAAAAACCCTGAAGTGAGGCTGAATGGGAACTAGCTGGTCGGGTAGCTGGAGTGAACATTCGTCAGAGCTGGGATCCACAGTGGCGTAGGGCAGGGCTGGAGCACAGGACAGGTGCTGGCTGTGGGAACGTGCTGGCTGACACAGGTGACCAGCAGAGGCCAGACCTGATGGGGACTGGTCGGTGGCTGGTGGCTAGGACAGCAGTCACATTACCTTGGCCCTAAGGCACCACCAGGGATCTCCAGGCTTCTCAGCCTCAGGACTGATTCACCTCACCTCACATTCCTAGGTGGTGCTAGTGGTAAAGAACCTACTGCCAGTGTGGGAGATGTAGGAGTCACGGGTTCCATCCCTGGGTCGGGAACATCCCCTGGAGGAGGGCATGGCAAACCCACTCCAGTATTCTTGCTTGGAGAATCCCATGGACAAAGGAACCTTGTGGGCTTCGGTACATAGGGTCGCAAAGAGTCGGACACGAATGAAGTGACTAAGCATGCACTTTCACCGTATACTTTATCTCTCGTCTCACCTTTCACCTCATTTCACCTTACCTCAAAGCTTCTCACCTCAGTTGTCACCTTCCACTTTCACCTCACTTTCAACCTCTCAACTCGTCTCACTCCCCCCGTTTTGTTGGAGGATAGGCTGGGGACAGGGCTGGGAAGGGGTTGAAATTTTCAGCCTGGGCCAGGGTAGAGTCTTAAGAATTTATAAAACCAGATTATTCTTCCTTGCCCTTGGCATTGGGCTTTTAAATATTTGGATGCATTTTCAGACTTACAATAGCCTTATTATTATTTTTTTCTATTCTGATTATACAAATGGTATGTGTTTATTGAACTAATCTGTACTTACTGTTCTCTGTGCCTGGAACATTCTTATCTCAGCTGTGATCTCCATGGTTTACAGGCGCCCCTTCCTTCAGGTCTGTGCTCAGATGTCACGTCATCAGAGATGCCTTCCCTGACTCTGTTTTAAAGAAACAGCAGCCCTTCCTGAATTCCTTGCGCCTGACACTGTCTTGGTGGTCTCCACAGCGCTTGTCACCACCTTCTACGTGTCTGCTTCTTCTCTCTCCCTCCACTAGAGAGTAAGCTCGGCTGGGCCAGCCTTGATCACCTTCTACGTGTCTGCTGCTTCTCTCTCCCTCCACTAGAGAGTAAGCTCGGCTGGGCCAGCCTTGATCTGTCTTGTCCTGTGTTGTTTCTCTGTGTAGCAGATCCTTCTTGAGTGCCTACTCTGTGCAGACCTTGTACTGGGCCCTGGGGATGCCTCTGTGAACAAAGGTAATTTCATGGCGTGTTACTTCTTGGTAAATGCTGTGAAGAAATGGAGCAGGTAGAGGGCTTGGGAGCAAGGGATGGAAGTGGGAGTCCAGTGGCGAGGGAGACCTCTTTGAGCCCGTGACTGTGTTAATTGCTGGGGCCACCATAATGAAGGGCCACGAAAATGGCAGCTTAAACAGCAGAAATTGATTGCAGCCCCGTGCCGGACGCTAGAAGTCCCCTGTCTGCAGGGCTGCAGTCCTCTGAAGGTGGGGGGTGGGGAGCATCTGTCCTGTCCTCTCTCCTGGATTGTGGCAGGCCTTGGCTTGTGGCAGCATCCAGTCTTCGCATGGGGCTCTCCCTGTGTTCAAATTTCCCCTTTTTGTAAGGACAGCCATTGAATTGAGGACCCACCGTACTCCAGTATGACTTCATCTTAGCTTCTTACATCTTCAGTGACCCTGTTTCCAAATAAGGTCACATCCTGAGGTACTCAGGGTTAGGACTCCAGCCTGTGAATTTGGGGACGGGGCACATGGTTCAACCTGTGACAGTTGCATTTACTCTTAAGATTTGAAGGAGGCCAGGGGGCCAGCCGACTAGGTCTTTGGGGGACAGTGTTTCCTGTGGATGAAGCAATCAGTGTAAAGACAGGAGTGTGCAGTTGTTGGGGCGGGGGGCGGGGGTGGGGGGGGAATGGGAGGAAAGCTAATGTGCCCAAAGCAGAGAGGGTGGAGGTGAGGAGTAGGGGGCAGGGGCTCAGGCGTGGGAGAAAGTGAGTGTTGGGTGGAGCATCGTAGGTGTCACAGGACTCATCATCACCCCCAGGTAAGGTGAGAATTAGAGGAGTGATGTGATGAGGCTTAACATGTCAGATTTATGGTGCATTAAATGCATTCTTTTAGTATAAAAAGATGAAAGAAAGTGAAAACCACCCCAGATCCCTCCACTTAGAGATAACCGCTGTGCCACTCTGGTGTCTCTCCTTTCAGACTTTTTTTTAGCATGTGTAAGCACATACACGTGAAGGAATGGTACTGTCTTCCACGTGTTGCTGGCTGACTTGCTTTTTATCACTTCACACTTGCTCATAGAACCTTCTTGTCAGGAAATACAGGTCCACATCATGATTTTACCCGATGCTGTGGATGTTCTATACTTTATTTAATCGGTTCTCTGTTGATGGATAATTACATCGCTTTCAGCTTTGGTGTGATTAAAAAACACTGCTATGAGTGTCTTTGTATGTCTATCTTTATACACTTTTCTAATTATTTCCTTAGGATAAATTCCCAGAAATAGAACTGCTGGACTAGACAGTCTTCATGTATTAAATTTTAATATATATTACCAAATTGGTCTCTCAAAAGGTTGACGCTATCAGCATTCTCCCTAGCGGTGAATTGAGTGCCAGTTTTATTCTACCTTTCCATAATACAGACTATTCCCAATCTTTATTATTTTTACCAAAATCATAGGTAAAAAACATCTCCTTTAAAGTTGTACTTCCTTGTTTGTTAGTAGGCACTTAGGCCTTTGGTTGTTTTTTTTTTTCATTTCTTAAAGACTTTTATTTTTTTTTGGATATGGACCATTTTTAAAGTCTTTATTGGATTTGTTATAATATTGCTTCTATTTTATGTTTTGGTCTTTTGGCCATGAGGCATGTGGGGTCTTAGCTTCCTGACCAGGGATTGAACCCTCACCCTCTGCATTGGAAAGGGAAGTCTTAACCACTGGACCATCAGGAAAGTCCCGTCAGGCCTTTGATTGAGGCCCCCTTTGTGTTCCTTTCTCTGGTTTCCCTTGTAGAGAGCTCAAGGCTAACCTGGGAGTAATAATACCCAACAATTATAGAGTGCTAGTTGCTTGCCAAGCATTGTGTTAGGCACAGTGTATCTTGTTTAATGTATATCAGAACAATATGAGGTGGGCACTGTTATTATCCCCATTTTACAGATGAGGGAAATAAAGGTTAGAGATGTTCACAGACTTGCTCACGGTCATACAACTAGTAGTAGTCCTCCTCACCCTGGGGGTTTCTTTTGCGCTGGGTCTAGTTACAGAATGACTCCGTGATCTCTGCCATTGCAATGCCCGCTCGTAGGCTTTGCTTGCTTGGTCGAGTGAGCTCTATGGACCTAGAGCTGTGGTCACAGCCATCTGTGGCCCCTCGCCAGCCCCCTGCCTGTGTCAGATGTCCTGGCTCTGAAAGCCAGCCCAGGGCTCAGCACATACAGGAAGGTGCTCACCAAATAGTGGTTAAGAGAAATGAAGGAGGCAGGCTTTTGAAAGTTAGGATATTATGTGAAGGTGCCATTTTTTTTTTTAACACTAACATATTAAAAATTTTAAAAAGTTTCAGAAAGTTAAAATTCATGTTATGAACCCATATTCCATATCCTCCAACACAGAGGATAATCATTTTCTTAATACCAAGTGACATTTTCTTATTGCATTTCCTTTTGTATCATGTCCTGGATCATATCCTTGTGGTTTTGATACTATTTCTACTTTGTTTTTGACTATACTATTTTTCTGTGGCTTGTTTCTGACAGCAGAGTGTGTGGGTTGTTATACATCCTCTTTGTTAATAAATTGGTGTATGCCACTGGTTTAAAATCAATTTCTCATTAACTTTGAAATTTTGGTGGGAGGAAGTCGAGGCTTTAAAATTAATACATTGTCTGAAACCCAACCTGTGCACCAAGCTGCCCTACTTTCATTGTTTTATATGCCCCTTGAGCCTTTTTAGTTCTTAATAAAACACAGTGTATTCATACCTTGAGTTCTTGTCTGGATCTGGCTTTAAAGTTTAACCTTCTAAATAATTTTCCAGAAATCTTAGGCCTGAAACTGTTTTACCTATTTTTTAAACAGAGTTTTTATTGACTTTGACCATTGACATCTTCCATGTTCCTCTTGTCCTTCTTCCAATTTAGGGTTCAGCTCCTCATGAGAACAAAACAACATATACTTGTAGGAAATGTATTCCGTCAGTCAGGATAAGCTAGTTGTGCTGCAGAAACAACCCTCAAACTCCAGTGGCTTTCATTCTGTGCTTTTGACTCCACCATGCTGATTTTACTCTTTACCTCTTTCCTGCACCTTTTGACTTTTGTCTGGTTCTAGAAATTTTGCTTTCTTGTTTCCTATATTTGTTTCCATCTTCATCTTGGGTTTTCCAGTGCATATCTGGGGTAAACCAGATGTATGGAGTTTCCTTTTATTTTATACGTGCATACATTTTTAAGTTAACTTTTTTTTTTTCCATGCCACACAGCTGATGGAATTTTAGTTCCTCAACCAGGGATTGAGCCCAGAGACTCGGCAGTGAGAGGGTGGACTCCTAACCATTGGACTTCCAGGGGAATTCCCTCAGCTAACATTTTTTTGGAGCACTTACTACCACTTGCTGAATGCACTAGACGTGAGGATATTAAGATAAACATGACAGTTAGTCATGGCCCCAAGGAACTCCGTCCAGTAGGAGAGAGAGTCCTATACATAAATAACTATCCAGCAGTGTGCTAAGTGCTATAATAGAAGACTGCAGTGGTGATACAAAGAAGCCAGTAAGTGGTGGTAAACGTAGGGTTGAAGAACTGTGGGATATTTTGTTTTAAGATGGGATGGACGATGGAACATTCTTTTAGTGCTGAAGGGGAGCATTGTTTCAGTTATCTCTTGTTGCATAACAGATCACCCCAACATTGAGTGGTTTAAGACAATAATGGTATTTTATTTCTAGTGATTCTGTGGGTCAGGAATTTGGACAGGGCTCAGATGGGTGATTCTTCTACTCCATATAGCCTGGACTGTGGTTCCTGACTTGGCTTGTGGTTGGTACTGGAACTGGGCTGGAAGGTCCAAGAGGGTTTCTCTCACCTGTCTAGTATTTTTATGCTCTTCCACATACCCTCCTGCTCTCTTCCCATGTGGCTGTCGTGGGCTTCCTCAAAATGTAGTGGTCTCAGGATGGTAGGACATCATATTTGGCTTTCAATAGGGATAAAGCAGAAGCTGCCAGTTCACTTAAGATCTGGGGCTTCAAAGTTCCCCTGGTGCATTCTCTTGGTCAGAGCAAATCACAAGGCCAGCCCAGATTCAAGTGGCAGGCGGGAATAGAAGCTAACCATTGGTGGATGGAATAGCATATGCTTATGAATTGATGGTGATCATCAAGATTATCTACCACAAGCACAAATTGTTTGAGGATAAAGGAGGAAAAGGTAAAATCACCAGGGCAAGTTCTCAGAAGAGACACAAGTAAATTATAAAGCAATAGCAATTATAATAACTTGTTAGTCATTCAGTTGCAAAGTTGTATCTGACTCTTTGTTACCCCCATGCAGCACGCCAGGCTTCCTGTCCCTCAGTATCTCCCAGAGTTTGCCCAAGTTCATGTCCACTGAGTCAGTGATGCTATCCAACCATCTTATCCTCTGCTGCCCTATTATAATAGCTAACTCACATTTAATGTACACTTACCCTATGCCAGGCATTCTTCTAGCCACTTGACATGGATTAATAGTATTATTTTGTCTTGGCAACAACTCTATCAGCTACAACTATTAACTCCATTTTACAGATGAGGAAACTGATACACAAGAAGATGAGGTACCTCACCTTAGGTCACGCATCTAATAACTAGAAGGGGAGGGATTCGAACTCCGGGGCACTCTTGGACAGGAAGAATGGTGCTGCTTCCACGGAGACAGACGGACTGGAAGGAGCGATGGGTACAGGTGTGGGTGGGTGCAGGTGAGGGCGTGGAGATGATGCTGTGGAGCAACTTAGTGTCGGATTGCCTCTTTTTTTCTTTTTGATGGTAGGATGGTCATCACTTCGGTGTGATGGGGCAGGGCCAGGTTGAACTTTGTGCAAAAAGTGTTTTTTAAGTGTAGTGTCTGTGGATCACAGCAGAAAGAGCAGAGCAGGAAGCTATAAGGCACGTCGTCTGTACTCTCTCCCATGCCACGGAGTTCAGGGGTCAACTCTGCTTCTCCTGGACCTGGTAGCCCCATCAGCCTTTGACAGTTGAGGTGGGGACATCACTCTAATTCCTGCTTTGATTCACCATATCCTGGATTAGCTTTTGAAGCCTCTGACCAGACCAGATCTTATCCATGTCAGGGAACTGGCAGTCTTTTCCGTCTTTGCCCTCTAGTCCTGAGCACTGACCCTGTACAACACAGCTGTGACATTTGTTGAAAATTGTTAGTCCTGGAGTGTTTAAAGACGGGTCACGTCGGGCTCAGAGACACAGTTCCCACCCAGCTGCCCTGTGATCATCACATACCCTTTGACCCTGCAGTTTAGCTCTTTGGAATTTACAAAGTTAGAATTCTTTGACAGTAGCACTTACATAATTTTATAAAGAGATTTGTTAATGGATCCTCTAATCAAGAAAAAGTTTCTAATTTAACATAAGCTTAAGTCTTATTTTGTAAACAAGCGTTCAAGATACATTTCATGCTGAAATAATTGATAACACACGACGTCAGGGTTAAAGATGGTCATAACAGTGATTACATTTTCTCCATTTATAAAATCTGACTATAAGTTCTAACTGCAGGCTTTTTATGGGAAATGAATACGAAGACCCTGTGCAGTTTGGGCCTCTCAGCCACACACCCTCACTCCCTGTTCCCCACGGTGGGATCCCTGTTAGAGTTAGTCATCTGTATTCCACAGGGCCCAGCACTAGTAAATGAATGAGGACTTATCATCAATAGTGCTTATTTATTTATTACTTTTTTATTAAATTTTTTTTTATCATTGGTACTTTTCCTAGTTGTTTATGGTCATGATTTCTGGTAGTCTTAGTTTTAATAGGTGACTCATTGCCAAGAGGGAATAAATGAACCTACACCAGGTTTTTATAATACTTAAGGTTGTTTAGTTAAAAAATAATGGATTAGAGGGACTTCCCTGGTGGTCCAGTGGTTGAGACTTTGTATTTCCAGTGTAGGGGGTTGCAGGTTTGATCCCTGATCGGGGAACTAAGGTCCTAAATGTCCTGCAGAGCGGCCAAAAGGAAAAAGAAATGTGAATTAGAACTTTTGGCCACAGTGAAAAAACAAATCTGTATTTCTTTAAATAGTGTAACTTGTGTGTCTGCCTGAACAGGAACAGTTTCTGAGCTCTGCCACGTTGTTTGGGTCATATTGGATTGTTGCTGAGTGAAGCAGAGTGTCTGCCGTCTGTATTAGTCAGGCGCGACTAGACAGAAGCTGGGCGTCTCCGGACCTGGGAGAGGAAGAGTAGGTGGTGGATAGTGAGGCAGCAAGAAACTGAACCGGGGAGGGAGAAATACAAGTTTTAAAAATAATCCCAGGCAAAACTGTTGTCATGGGTAGTATATGACAGGGTGTTAAATAGTTCCTGAACCATAGAACTTTGCAGCTGGGAAGGTGTGTAAATATTCTTATCTGTGTCAATTTCTACTTCTGTGGCCCTGACAAGATGCCCCGGGGCCTGCACCTTGGGGATCTAGGCTGTAGAAGATGGAGACCGTTTAGGGAACAGCCAGTTGGGTGAATTTCAGCCTTTATTATTTTTCTGTTCAGGATTCCCATTCTGAGGGGAGAGCCTGGGGCTTGGGTTAGGTGCCTGTCCCTTGGCCCTGAGGAAATGGGCATCTTTAGTGACAAAGGCACCTTGATCATGGTGGAAGGAGTGTTCCCCAAAGCCATACTGGGGGAGTGGGTGCCAGGTGGGCTGAAACTGCAGATGATCACATCCCCACTCACGCTCAGCACATCTTTTCACCTGTTTACATACATACATGTACTCACAGATAAATATGCATGTATGTACATCCAGAGGAAGACACTCAAAAGGTGAGGAAAGACAGAAATATGTATTAACAGACATTTTCACAAATACTACATACACAGACACGTGAGTCCATAAAAAAGCATCTTGTATACAGGTACATAGGTTAATAGTAGCACATACAGAAATACACATATATAGATACATGGACCTACATGATTAGTTAAACAGACTGGGGAGTACATGCCCTTGGCAGAGTGCGTGGGTGCTTGGAGAGAGAACGCATGGGGCAGGAAGGCTGAATAGTAGAGGGTGGATGAGGAAGAGAGTAGAGGGGACAGCAGAGATAAGGAGGGGACAGCAAGTGACGTGGAGTGTGAAAAGGGTCCACAGTTACACGCGTTAACAACGTAGTTGGCTGCGATTCATTAGTTGACTTTGGGTTTCTGCTTGTCTTTTTGTTCTTGGGCCTCTTGGCTCTGTTCCTAGTCAGCATGTTCGCTGAGTTCACTGGATCAGAAGGGCAGCGTGATGCTGCACATGGCAGTGTTCCTGGTCTGTTCAGTCTTCATTTCTCTCCGTCTGCCTTTGCCAGTGGAACAGCCTTCCTTCGCTTTCCTGCTTCGTGTCCTGTCCTCCACGACACCGCTCAGGCCACACGTTCCTTCCCCATAAGGGGACCTGTGTTGAGTTCTTTATGTCTCAGTGCCTTTGCACATGCTGTCTCTATGCTGTTCCTTCTCCTGGAATGCTCTTTCTCTTCCTCATTTCCTTGATTTTCCTCCATCCTCGAAAACTCAGCCTAGATATCACCTCCTGCAGGAAGCCTTCCAGAAATCCCAAAAAGGTTTAGATGGTCTGCGTACACTCCGTGATAGCACGGACCACCCTGTGCAGAATTTGTTTTTAATTAGATTGGAAGCTTCTTGGGGGTAGAAAAATGGTTCCTTTTCCAATTCATGTCCTCACCACCTAGCACTGTGGCTGGCCCTCAGTGAATGTTTGTTGACTAACTAAATGGATGACTGAAGAGAGGAGTGATGCTGTCAGTGAAAGATTGAACAGATATGTGATTGTGCTGTGTGTGCTAAGTCACTTCAGTCATGTCTGACTCTTTGTGACCTGTGGACTATAGCCCATCAGGCTCCTCTGTCCATGGGATTCTCCCAGCAAGAATACTAGAGTGGGTTGCCATGCCCTCCTCCAGGGGATCTTCCCAACCCAGGGATCGAACCCATGTCTCTTACATCTCCTGCATTGGCAGGTGGGTTCTTTACCACTAGTGCCACCTGGAAAGCCCCATATGTGATTATATGAACGGTTGATTGAACCAGAATAATGACTTAGTGAATGTAACAGGCGCTTCTTAAAGCCACTTACCATCTTCCTCCTCCTGAATCCTAACTCAGGACTCTTTTTCACACCCTCTTTTCTTTCTTGAAGATTTTACTCAGTCTCTTGGCCCCAGGAGTCCCCTCTATACTATTGAGCCTCAAAAGTCCTCTCGGACATCTTTGTCCCAGACCTTGTCCTTGAACTTAAACCCATGTGGATGTTAGATGTCATTTTAAATTTAATCCTGTCAGTGACTGAATTTCCTGCATATCATTGATTCTTTCTTTCATGGAGTAAGAAAAATTTGTTTCTGATTATAACTAATACTTAGTCACAGGAGATGCAGCTTCCATCCCTGGGTCAGGAAGATCCCCTGGAGGAGGGTACGGCAACCCACTCCAGTATTCTTGCCTGGAGAATCCCATGGACAGAGGAGCTTGGCAGGCTGCAGTCTATAGGTTCACAAAGAGTCAGACATGACTGAAGCAATTTAGCACACATAAATAATACTTATTTATATATTCTTTGAAAATATGGAAATATATTTAGATGAAAATAAGCACCTTTATTTTTACCATCTAACAATAACTATAGTATTTCATATACAGTTTGATATGTGTCTTTCTTATCTTTTAAAAAACATGTATCAGTTCAGTTCAGTCACTCAGTCGTGTCCGACTCTTTGCGACCCCATGAACTTCAGCATGCCAGGCCTCCCTGTCCATCACCAACTCCTGGAATCCACCCAAACCCATGTCCATTGAGTCGGTGATGCCATCCAACCATGTCATCCTCTGTTGTCCCCTTCTCCTCCTGCCCTCAAACTTTCCCAGCATCAGGGTCTTTTCCAATGAGTCAGTTCTTCACATCCAGTGGCCAAAGTATTGGAATTTTAGCTTTAACATCAGTCCTTCCAATGAACACCCAGGACTGAGCTCCTTTAGGATGGACTGGTTGGATCTCCTTGCAGTCCAAAAACATGTATACAGGTATATATAATTAATAGACTGTTTTGTAAAATGTGGTCATACTATCTGTATAATTTTCCTTATTGCAATTTTCATTTGCAATGAAATGCAAAATATTTTCCCGGGTATTACATATCCTTTAAAATATTTTTAATGGTTGCATAGTATCCCTTTATAGAGCAGAATTTTTCAAGCCATTCTTAGTTTGGGGTCTACATTGATCTTCATCCTTACCATTTTATACATTTATGCTCTGATGAACCTCTTCATACATAGATCTTTGGGCTTCTGGTTATTTCCTTTAGGATGAGATTATAGGAGAATTACTGGGTCAAAAACCCCTCTGTGTGTGTGTGTGTGTGTGTGTGTGTGTAAACCAGAATCATTTCCAGAAGAACTATCCCAAAATATGCGGCTTGTTTGGGAATTTAGAAACAGGTTTATAGTTTGTATGAAAGTGAAGAAAGTGCAAGTTGCTCAGTCATGTCTTTGTCTTTGCGACCCCATGAACTATACAGTCCATGGAATTCTCCAGGCCAGAATATTGGAGTGGGTAGCCTATCCCTTCTCCAGGGGATTTTCCCGACCCAGGAATTGAACCAGGGTCTCCTGCATTGCAGGAGGATTCTTTACCAACTGAGCTACCAGGGAAGCCCATAGTTTGTATAGTTCAGCAATTTTCCGGAAAGAGAATCCCTGGCCGGGACTAATATTTCTTCCCAGTCATGTTGTCTGATTGTCTTCTACTGCATCTCAGTGTGAACAGATGTTTACCCATAAAGCAGTCATTACCCTGTGCACTCGTCTCGAGATCCAGAGCCCAAGAGTCAGAGGGTATTTAGGAATCTTGGCCACACCGGGGATGTGAACAGCCATTGCCGTTACTTCCTGGGGGACGGGCGTGGGGAGTATGATCTGGCGGTGAACGGATGGGAGTGGGAGGAACACGTGCTCTTCTGGGAGCACACTTTCTGCTCCTCCTTCAGGGTTCAGCCCCAGCTGTCTTTACTTTGTTGAGCACCTCTCTCCTGATCCTCCTTTGTGCCACAACTGTGTTCATTGTCTCTATTTGAGTGTTCCTACTGTGTGTGTTACAGTGCTTCACTGGTTATTGTGGTAAAAATACCTGAGATTTCCTTTCACCATGATTAAGTGCACGGGTTTGCAGGGTATTACGTGCATTCCCATTGTCGTGCAACCATCGCTCATCCTCTCACAGCGAAACCCTTACAGTGACTTATTTTTAGTTCTGTTTTTACTATCAGACTAGCACCAACTTAGGGACAGGGATGGTGCCTGCAGATCCCAGAAGCCTGGTGCTGTCTCTGGCACACAGTGAGACTGGTGACTTGAGTCCTGGGCGATCTGTTGGGGGGGTCTTTCCCGTGCTCAGCCTCTGGGGCATCGTGCCTCGAATGCTCCATGGCTTTGCTGTCTTCTTGCCCTGGGTTGCTGGATCTGCCTTCCAGATGCCCCCTCACAAGTGTGGCTTCTCTTCCCCACCTTAGTTCCCATCACCTGGTCCTGACACTGCTCAGTTTCTCCTGCACTACACGACTCTTCCTTATGGTTCTTGCTTAAGGCCACTTTTCCCCGAAACTTGAGTAGCTCTGTATGATTCATTCCTTTCCTGGAGAGGCAGAAACTTTAGTGAGCCAGCAAGGATGGCCGAAGACAACTTCTGGAGGGGAAGCTGAGGTGGAAAACTGACTCTGGCATCCTTTGGGAGTAGAGGGGCCCAGAGGCAGAGAAATACCCTGAAAGATGTAGCGGAGGAAGCAGACCATTTTTGGCCAGTGGGCAGGCACCCTGGGGAATTTCTTTTGGCTGTTGCAGAGAGCTTGCGCCTTGGCAGGGGGTGGATGTTCAGGATGCCAGACCAGCTTGTTCGATCAATTTTTAACTGCTTAGTCTGGCAGTTCAGGTCCTCAGGAGTCTCATCCCGTTATCCACCCCGTCTCCCATCACACGTCTGAACTGCCCACCTGACCCAGGTTAATTATGCCCCAGATGGCCCCTCTGTGTTCTGTCTTTAACATCTTCCTCATGATGTTTTCCCGAAAGGCAGCGCCTGCCCAGGCTTTGTCAGTTTGCTAAATTCTCACTGTCTTCAGAGCAAAGTTCAGGACTTATTTTTACAGACAGAGTTCAATTGCTTGAATGCCCTCTGCTTCATATTCTTTTAGCAGTTTCTCTGTTAACACCCATACTACATACAGCCCCTTGTTTGGAACTAATTTTAATTATTATTCATCTAAGTTTCTCTGCATTCATCCTATCTCCGTGACTGTATTATTGGCCCCTTGCTAGCGTAAAGCCTTGCCTGTAATAATATTATTGTCGATGACTAATATAACATTTCATTGGAACTAGGATGCCATCGAGAGTAAGATGGACTAGTTATTTTCTCTACTCTGAGGAAGAAAAATCATGAAGATAAAACATTGCCACTTAAATGACAGCACACCCATGGTTGCAAATGCATCCTAATTTCTTATAGACTGTGAAAAAAAAGATGTCTTTGTCTGTGAATGAATGGATCATAATAGATGTGAAATGTTTATTTTGTTTCATGTGTGTCTGTTTTCTGTTCGTGTTGTGTGGAAGATAGACGAGAAAGTTTATGAAATTACAGGATAAGGTCCTAAAATTTTATTTCTTGAAAATTTTAAACTGCCATTCTTTCTGTTTTGGGGAATGGGAATCACATAACCTCCTCTTCTGAATGGAGTGCTACTACTTCCTTTCCTAACGCAGCTTTCCTCATTTTGTTTCACTCATGTTTTCTTTCATGTTTTTTTGTTTTTCCCTATAGATTTTTTTTTCAGATTAAGGTGTTTTTTTTTTTTTTTTGGTGGGAGCAGTGCTTTCTGGAGGAAGGTGACCCTTAAAAAAAAAAAGCCTATAGGACCTTCTAGAACACATTTCATCAAGGAACCAAGAATCTTTTCAAGATTATCACAAAGTGACAGAAATGATCAGAGTTAGTGTCTGTGACGGAGAAGGCAATGGCACCCCACTCCAGTACTCTCGCCTGGAAAATCCCATAGACGGAGGAGCCTGGTAGGCTGCAGTCCATGGCGTCGCTAAGAGTCAGACACGACTGAGCGACTTCACTTTCACTTTTCACTTTCGTGCATTGGAGGAAATGGCAACCCACTCCAGTGTTCTTGCCTGGAGAATCCCAGGGACGGGGGAGCCTGGTGGGCTGCAGTCCATGGGGTCGCTAAGAGTCGGACACGACTGAGCGACTTCACTTTCACTTTTCACTTTCATGCACTGGAGAAGGAAATGACAACCCACTCCAGTACTCTTGCCTGGAGAATCCCAGGGACGGGGGAGCCTGGTGGGCTGCTGTCTATGGGGTCGCACAGAGTCGGACACGACTGACATGACTTAGCAGCAGCAGCAGCAGTGTCTGTGATGCCAGATGCAAATTTCAGTGGGTGAAAAATGCATTTTTGGACTAGAGTATAACTACTTTGCTAAAGTGGCCCATTAGGTGATTATAATAGTGACTGGGTAGAGCTTCAGGCCCTGGGGATTCACACCAACAACTTAGGTTCCTTCTCATTCATCCTGAGTGATCTTCATGAATGTCACTTGATGTGTAGAGTCCTTAACTTATTCCTGGGAATGACATCTTTCTGATTTTACTAACCAAGAAGAGCGGAACAAACTAATTTCCCCTGAAGGTTCTTGGTTATTAAAATTCTCACTTGCCTTAGCCTAGTTCTTTTAAGTGCTTCATCTTGTTTAGACCTGGAACCCCGAATTCTTCCTTTCCCAGGCCGTATTATGAATGATCGTACTAAAAGCTGGCATTTTGGAGGGATAGCTTTCCCTATGTTTGTTCAGTTTTTCTGGACCTTATGCACATTAGAATCATATGCAGAGTTTCAGAATTCCAGAGTATACCCAGACAGACTGAATCAGAACCTCTGGGAGAGGGATCAAAGCACCAGTATTCTGTTCAGTGCTGCAGATGATTCTGATTGGCAGCCAAGGGTCCCCTGTGCTATTTTAATCTATCTAATGACCCTCTGGAGCATGTATTTTCCACACGTTATGTTTGGAAACACTGAGGACAGGATTGATCAACCCAACATTAGTGGAGATTCAAACGCAGTTTGTCTGATTCCAGAGACTGATCTTTCAGTACTTATCAGTTATATTTTGGAGCCAGACTGTTTGATTAAAACAGAGCAGTGGCATCCTGCAGTATTTACAGAGGTCACTCTGTAACATCAGTTCAGGAAGTACTTTTAAATTCCTGGTTAGTGTGCAGGCATCTATATTGTGTTCTTTTCTCCTGTAGTCTGCACATCGGGACGTACAGAATTTCTGTCCGATCAGGAGTGTTTGCTGATTAGCATTTTATTATTGATCTCTCAGATAGTCCGTGCACCATCCCAGGGGGATGAGTTAAGTTTTGGGTACTTTATTAAAAGTTGTGCTTCTCTGAAGTTGGTTGTTCTGTGGGGAGAGCAGCATTTAATGAGTGGGTTGATAGCTTAAGCCCGAGCGGTTGTTCACCTGGGAGCGGGTTCTCGAAGAACTGCGGAGACTGACATAAGCAGTCCCCTGGGCCAGCCCCGTGGGTGCAGAGCTAGCAAAAAGGCCATGCACGGGGAGGAGGTCAAGGGTGCGTTCCAGGAAATGCCCAGGGAAGGGAAAGAGAAAGAGAAAGAGGGTGAGGGGCAGCAACAGGGTTAAGGAGAGGTCTCCAGAAAGCGGAAGCCTGTGCTGTTTGCAGGAGAGAGAGAAGACCCTGAGGAAAAGGGAGAGAAGTCAATTGATGGGGGTTCCTGCAGAGCCTGCCTTCTGCAATGCCGTGTTTGGGGTTCAGCTTATTCAGAGGAGATGTGTGGTTGGGGTAAGGGAGAGGTGCATCTGACCTTGGGGATGAAGGAACGACAGGGAGGTAACTGTGGTGACGGAGCGGGTGGAGGTGAGGGCGAAGGTGGCAGGGACCTCGTGTGAGATGGTGCCGATAGTTTCAGCAAAGTAGGAGAGATGATCTGATGGGAGTGTGAGGTTTCAGCCCCAGGGGAGAGCAGGAGCATGGCAGCTGCTGTGGCGATGGAGAATTCTCTTGCCTGGAGAATCCCATGGACAGAAGAGCCTGGCGGGCTACAGTCCATAGGGTCGTCAAGAGTCGGACACGACTGAAGTGACTTAGCACACACATTCTTTATATATGTATATATTTTTTAGTTGATTGTGCCTGATCTTAGTTGCAGCATGTGAACTCTTAGTTATGGCATGTGGAATCTAGTTGCCTGACCAGGGATCAAACGGGGGTCCCCTGCATTGGCAATGTGGAGCCCTAGCCACTGGACCACCAGGGAAGTCCCTGGAAGTGATTCTTCATGTGCTGCTGCTGCTGCCGCCAAGTCGCTTTAGTCGTGTCCAACTCTGTGCGACCCCATAGACGGCAGCCCACCAGGCTCCCCCGTCCCTGGGATTCTCAAGGCAAGAGTACTGGAGTGGGTTGCCATTGCCTTCTCCGCTTCGTGTGCTGAATAGTTTTTAAATGACAAGTCCCCTAAGGCATTTTGTATAGAATTTAGAGATTCCAGAGGCAGTTTTCATACAGCTTTTCGAGAATTCATCTCACAGCCCAAATTTAAGCTCACACAGAGTATTTTCTTTTCTTGAAGCCTAGTAAGGCTTGAAAGAGGGAAGACTTGTAGCCAACCTTTCCTTTTCCAAACAGTAGTTGAGTGGCTTTAACTAAGTGAGCAGCTTAGTGTGGGTGTTTGGATCCTTTATAAGTGTCTTAAGGATTTTTCAAGTTTCATAGAAATTGAGCTTTTGAAATTTTATGTATTTCTCTCTCTGCTTATCTGTCTATACCTTTGCATGTGTACGTAGAAAAGTACGCTTAAGTGTTTAACCCAATGAATTTGCACAGTGTTGTTGTTGTTTAGTCTCTCAGTCTCTCAGTTGTGTCCAACCCCATGGAGGCTCGTCTCTTCATGGGATTCTCCAGACAAGAATACTGGACTGGGTTGCCATTCCCTTCTCCAGGGGATGTTCCAGGAATTAAATCCATGTCTGCTGCATTGGCAGGCAGGGCCACCAGAGAAGCCCTGCACAAACAATACAGGGGTATAATAACACTGAAATCAAGAAATAGAATGTCACTTGCCCATCCAAAGCTCCGCCGTGAGTCCTCTTCTCCCAGTGTAATCCCTGTCCTGGTGTAAGAGCTGAAATGGTAAATTAGCATGTGCAGTCATGTCATACACAAACTTGTCCACAGCTTGTTGCCAGGGTTAGGGTTAGTTTTGTGCAGATCTTGAAGGTGGCCTCAGCCATCTTCCTGAAAATGTCGTGTCAGTTAGGAGGCTTGTGGCTTGGCATGGGCAGCTGACTTCACATCTGTTCATTGCACTCGTGGGCTTGTGCTGCCCCGTGCCCTGCCGGGGAGTGGCTCAGATGTGTTTGCTTGGTGTGTGCGAAACACCCATGGGTCTCTGGGATCCTGGGCTGTTGCAGGTGGTTCTGGATCTCTCCCAGGTCCTGGGTGCCCCTGGTCCTCTGCATACATTGCAGGGAGTGCTGGTGACTCCTAGGTAGCTTTAGGGCCTCTTCATCCTGACAAACATCTCCTCTACACTGACTTTGAGTTCAAACCTGATGAAGTGGTTTCATTGACTTGAAGATTATTTGTAAATGTCAGAAGAATTGCCAGCATTTAAAAATCAGGAGATTTCGCATCAAAATGTAGATGTGTGTCTTCTCTTGGAATGAACTAATACTTGGCCTCACCAAGCCTGCTTTCCTCAATTGGGGCACTGTGCTGGGACTGAATCTCTGTGACCCCTTTTCTTCCACCCTGTCCCCTTTATTTTGTGAGGTTCACTCCTGAACCTCTTCTCTCCATTGTGTCTCTAGACACTTGTGTATAAGAGTCTCCTGAGATCACAAAAAGAGAACGAACCTTCAAAGTCTCCAAAACTTTTGTATCTTTGAGGTTTTTCTTGGTTCCAGTAATTTAACTATTTTCCAGCAAGTTGCAAGGTTCACTCTTGAACTTCTTCTCCCCCTTGCTTCTCTAGGCGTTTGTGTCGAAGAGTGTTCTGAGATTGCAAATGGAGAACCTTCAGACTCTCTGACACTTTTTGTATCTTTGAGAATTTTCTTAATTCCAGTAACTTAACCATTTTCCAGCAAGTGTATCTAAACCCTGGATCACAAGCTTCTAGCCAGAATCAGCAGGCATGGTATTATACTTTGTTTAAAATTTTTTTAAATTAACCTTTTATTGAGCAGGTCACACTTTCACATGGTTCATCACTTACTCACGGAGTGTGTCACCCCATCAGTTTGGAGACCACCACCTGGGCTATCTGACCAGAGGGTCAAGTGCTCAGGGCTGGAGGCTTGCATGGAAACCCCAATTCCATGACTTCTAGCAGCCAGCCTTTGCAGGTTCCCTAACCTGTCTAGCTTCAGTTTCCTCCTTTGTAAAACACCGTGTTGGGGAAATTAAACGGTATAATGCCTGCAGGGTGCTTAACACATAGCGGGCAGTCAATAAATATTAGCATTGATTCTCCAAGTGAATGCACTGCTGTGTCTTTCCTGATTCTGCTGTGGGTTTTCCTACACCAGATGGCAATGGAGGCACCAGGGTGACTTGGGGGTAATTTTCTACCCTCCCTAGGCCTCCCCAGTGAAGATGCAGCACACAGCAGGGGTTCTTCGTTGGGCCAGTATTGTTGCAGGGGCGTTTGTTGTCATTGTCAGGGTGGGGATGAAGACTACAGACAATGGATTGGGAGTCCAAAGAACTGGGGACCTCTGGGTGCCTCTAAGCCTCTAAGGACTGCATTTTCATTTTTTAAAAGTTCTGTCTTAAGGTATTTTGGGGCTTCCATGGGGACTCACTGGTAAAGAATCCACTTACAATGTAGGAGAAGCAGGAAATGCGGGTTTGATCCCTGGGTCAGGAAGATCCCCTAAGAGGGCATGATAGCCTACTCCAGTATTTTTGCCTGGAGGAGGATCCCCATGGATAGAGGAGCCTGGCCGGCCACAGTCTGTGGGGTTGCAGAGAGTCAGACATGACTGACTGACTGAGCATGCACAGGGTATCTTTGGTCTATGAGGGCCTTTTCTTTTTGTCTCTGCAGCCAAGCAGAAGAAGGAGGAATTGTATCATGACAGTGGGGTGGTTTAAAATTCTCACTGAGTATACCCTGTGTTCCTTATTTAAATAGCATCAGCAATCAAGAGCCTTTTTCTCTTAGAGGCCACTGATGCCTCTAGAGAAATCAACCAAGGCTTACACACAAGCAGGAGGAAAAAAAAAGTTTATTTAAAAGAACAAATTGTAACTAGTATTTAAAAACAGAGAATAGAAACCTCCCTCAGTAAATGTAACAATGTGTATACTTAATTATTTGATTTCATAATCTTATGTTATTCCAGTTGAGGAAAGGGAGAAGATGGGAGGCAGATAAGAAACACAGGACTGGGGAGAGGCTGGCAAAGGATGGAGAGAGACTGGGGGAGTGGTGGGGGGGTTAATGAGTTCAGAGAGGGGGAACCAGCTTAAACATGTTCTTTGCCAAGCTTGCTGTTGACCTAGACTTGTGGATACATTTTAAAACTGCCACTTAGGTTAAAATTGTTGTGTTTTGAAGGAATTTTATTAATAATATGCCTAGAAGAAAACATGTTAGCAGTCTGGTTTTTGAAGTGGGAGTAGTCAGAAATCAGTCTTTGGGTAAGACGTGTGAGTTCATGCTTTAAACATTGGTAGATGAAATGCAATCCCTTGTGGCTCAGCAGGTAAAGAATCTGCCTGCAATGTGGGAGACCTGGGTTCGATCCCTAGGTTGGGAACATCCGCTGGTGAAGGGAAAGGCTACTCACTCCAGTATTCTAGCCTAGAGAATTCCATGGACTGTAGAGTCCATGGGGTCGCAAAGAGTTGGACATGACTGAGAGACTTTCACGTCACTTCACTTCATCAGTCTCAAAAACAGGATAACCACCTCTGTGGATCAGAAGTGGAACAGAACTTCGAATAGTGGGGCCAACGTCAGCTTTTGTCAGGTGGGGAGGCTTGACTTGGAAAGTGCAGCTGAGAGCTAAACACAGCAGATGATAACAGCTCAGAGGTGGTACTCAGGCATCCACGGCCAGCAGGTGGAAAGAAGTTGATTAACACTTTTCTTCTGAGAAGCTTCAGTAACTGGCCTGCTGGCTAGAAGGACAGGGATAGGAGTCTTAGAGGTGATGCTGAGGCACTGGGGCAGGTGTTAAACTGTGCATTCCTGCCCCCTTGGAGAGTCTGGAGAGAGGCCTGGAGATCCATATTCTTAAAAGGTCTTCAGGGGATTCTGAGAGCAGGACCACTCTGAGAAACACTGCACTGGGAGAAAGGAAAGACAGCTTGAGAATAATGCTGCCGCCGCCAAGTCGCTTCAGTCGTGTCCAACTCTATGCAACCCCAGAGACGGCAGCCCACCAGGCTCCCCCGTCCCTGGGATGCTCCAGGCAAGAACACTGGAGTGGGTTGCCATTTCCTTCTCCAGTGCGTGAAAGCGAAAAGTGAAAGTGAAGTCGCTCCATCGTGTCTGATTCCTAGTGACCCCATGGACTGCAGCCTACCAGGCTCCTCCGTCCATGGGATTTTCCAGGCAAGAGTACTGGAGTGGGTTGCCATTGCCTTCTCCTGAGAATAATGAGAGCTTACCAAAAGTAAGTTGGGATAAGGTTTACTTTGCACCTAGGAGTTTTTGTATTCAAGCCCTGGGCCTGGTTGCTTTAAAAAAAAAAAAAAAAAAAGTAAGATTTCCATGGTGATACAGTGGCTAGGAATCTGCCTGCCAATGCAGAGAACACGATTTCAATCCCTAATCTGGGAAGATTCCACATGCTGCGGAGCCACTAAAACCTGTGAGCCACAACTGCTGAGCCTGAGCTCTAGGGCCTTGGAGCCACAACTACTGAATCCATGCCCTGCAGCTACTAAAGCCTGTACACCTGGAGCCCGTGCTTTGAAACAAGAAGCCACCAAAATGAGAAGGCTGTCCTCTGCAATGAAGAGTAGCCCCCATTCACTGCAACTAGAGAAAGCCCGCATGCAGCAATGAAGACCCAGCGCAACGCTAAATAAATTGTAGGAAACACACATAACCTGAAATTACCATTGAAGAACCTTTTGAAAGTGTGTAGTTCTGTGGCACTAAGTACATTTGCAGTGTTGTGTGTAACCAGCATTCACTGTCTGGTTCTCTTGCTCCCGCCCCCAGCCCCTGGCAACCACTAATCTGTTTTCTCGCTCACTGGGTTTGTTGATTCTGGATATTTCATGTAAATAGAATCGTACAGTATGTGTCTTTGTGGGTGTGTCCGGCTGCTTTCACTTAGCATAACCTTTTCAAGATTCATCCGCGTTGAAGCGTGTTTGAGTACCTCGTTCTTTTTTATGCCCGGATAAAATTGCATTGTATGGATATACTACACTTTGTTTATCCAGTCACCTGTTGATGAGTGTTTGAGTGGTTTCCAGGGGTTGGCTATTGTCAATAGTACTGCTGGGAACATTCCTGTAGAAGGTTTTGAGCACCAGGTTTCCAGTGTTTTTAAGTATTTACCTAGGGATGGTATTACTGGGTCATATGGTGATTTTCTGCATAACAGCAAACTCTTTACCATAGTGGATGCACCAGCAGTGTATGAGCATTACAATTACTCCACATCTTCCAGGACTTTTTTTTTAAATTTCTTGTTTAAAAAAAAAATTCTGGCCATCCTGCTGCTGCTGTTGTCGCTTCAGTCATGTCCGACTCTGTGTGACCCCAGAGACGGCAGCCCACCAGGCTCCCCCGTCCCTGGGATTCTCCAGGCAAGAACTGGAGTGGGTTGCCATTTCCTTCTCCAGTGCATGAAAGTGAAAAGTGAAAGTGAAGTTGCTTAGTCGTGTCCGGCTCCTAGCGACCCCATGGACTGCAGCCCACCAGGCTCCTCCGGCCATCCTAGTGGGTGTGAATTGGTGTCTCATTGTGGTTTTGACTTGTGTTTCCCTAATGACATGGAGCATCTTTTCTTGTGCTTTTTGGCAACAGTGTTGCTTTTAAATAGTCACCATATATTGAGGTGGGTATTGTCTTCTTAATGCAGGGTAACAGTTTTGAATGTTGTTGGTGCTGGAGGCAGAGAGCCCAGGATCCTAGTCCTGACTCTTGCCAGGCTTTGGGCAAGCTAGAACTCTCTGAGCCTGCCTGCCTTGTTGGTGCAACAGCGATGCTAACAGTAGCTTCCTTGGAGGGCTTTGTGAACATCAGGAAGGACCTGTAAAAGCATCTGGGCACAGAGTGAGAACTCTGGAGCCATTGTCCTTGTCTTTGTCACAAACGAGGCGCTCTGTCTTTGTATCTGTGCTTCTTTCTTAGTGTTGAGGATGGCAACCTGGAGGGACACATTGTAGTTTTCTATCTACTGTGTGAGGCCCTGGGGAACCGTGTCTAGGTTGCCAGGGATAGTGATCCTCTATATTCATTGCTTCCGGCCCAAACTCTAGTTTATCTGGGTTGTCAGGGGAGTAAATGTGTTACCAGCCCAAAGCCCAGGAAAGCCCATTTCCTGGAAGGCTCCCATGGACCTAGGCAACTTTTTACCATTTACAGAGTCCTCCTGTGGCACCACCCTGTGCGGTCCTGATGCAGAGCTGAGCCAGGAGCCAGCTTCGTGCCTCTTTGGATTTAGTGTTGAGATGTTATTTTTACTGCATGGTTCTTTTAAATATTGTTTAATGCCTTTCAAGTTGATAGGGCTGTATTGGCATGTAAGGAACATATTGGGAAGCCATTTTTATTATATAGAATTCTTGGGGCCTCCCTGGTGGCTCAGTGGTAAAGAATCCACCTGCCAATTCATGGGTTTAATCCCTCATCTGGGGAGGTCCCATGTGCGCGGAGCAACCAAGCCTGTGTACCACACCTATTGGGCCTGTGTTCTAGAGCCTAGGAGCCCAACTACTGAGCCCACATGCTGCAGCTCTTGAGCCTACGAGCCCTAGAGCCCATGCTTCACAACTAAGAGAAGCCGCTGCAACGAGAAGCCGCAACTGGAGAAGAGCCCCCATTCGCCACAACTAGAGAAAAGCCTGTGCAGCAACTGAGACCCAGTGCAGTCAAAAATAAATAAAAAATTTTAAATCTTAAATATATATATATATAAAACAGAATTCTTGTTTGCTGTGTAATTATGAAGATTTTTTGCGTATAGCTATTCAAGAATGATAATCTAGAAATGTGCCTTGAAAACTTTTGAGTGCAGTTCGACACACCCTCCCCAGAGAGGTTGTGTGGTGTTGTGAGAGAGCAGGGGCTTTGGAAGCTGATGGATGCGTGTTAAAACCCGAACCACTTACTGACTGTGGGCCTTGACCAAGGTACTTCATCTTTTGGGTCCTCATCTCCTTCACCAGTAAGGTGAGAAGGATAATGGATCCAGCGGCTGGCCTGAGTGGTGGTTACTGTTGAGAAGAGCCTGTAGCTCTCTTAGTTCGCCATTGCAACATTTTGTTTTGTTTTGCTATGGTAAAATATACATAATATAAAAGTTTCCGTTCCACTGATTGTTAAGTATACAACTCTGTGGCAGTCATTGCAACATTTTTATTGTTGCGTTATTTCTTCTTTTTGTGGCATTTAGCCTCTCTCCTCATCATACCTGGAGGTCACACCTGGCGACAGGTGCCCCTTCCCCTCCCCTCCTGCTTGCCCCAGACTGGTGAAGTTCAGTGAGCTGCAAGATCTCTAGCCCAAGAGGGAAAATGCAGGCGTCTTGGGAGGCTTGGCTATTGATGGAGGCTTTCTCAGGGTCCTTACATGGTTCTTCAGGTGGTATTAACTCTCATTACCAGTTTTGGAGGCAAGGTCTCCTGCTTCTGTCCACACAGGTATTATACTGTTTATTAACATCTGACTATGGGATAGGGAAGAAAAAGATTTCAGGTTCTTTTTGGCTGTTTTCTAGAAACTCTAATTAAGAGCTTTGGGAAGAAGTAGAAATTGAAACTGTTTAACCATTATGTCTTAGGGTTATTTTGGTACTTCATTAATCTCTCCTTTGGAAAGGGACTAAAATAAATGTACTGCTTTGGGAAATATTCTGCCATTTCTATTTCCTTCTCCTTTGCTCTTTCATAATTGGCATACTTTCTAAGGTTTTCTTGATTCTTTATTCACTGTCTTTTTGGAACTTTGAACTCCAGAGAAAGAGAGACAGACATAGAACTTTACTGTATTACATGCACAGTTAGTCATTTATAAGTAATCTTTCTAAAGAAAAGTCTAGGGGTCAGCATCTTTGTATTGAATTTTTAATTAGGTGACTTAAGAAATGTTCTCAAACACACACAAATGTTATTGTTTCAGATACCAAATAAGAATTATTCTTTCTGTAATTGTATCTGTGAGCGTTAGGAATATCTTTGAGTAAGTAGGATTAAGAAACTCAGCCTTCTTAAGGAAATAGCAGATGTGAGCAGTGGCCTTCTTGACTGCTTCATTGTTTGGTGAGACATTGATGGAGGGCTTTATGACGGATAGAGCAGGCTGTCACCACCTAAAGCCCCAGACGAATGTTGGTATCTTGCCCAGCGGGACAGCCAGGGATCAGGTACCTCCTGATGTGATGCAGTGGGGCACCTGGAAAGTACTCTTGCTAAAAACATTGCTCCTGAATCTCATAAAGCCTCTTAATGTAACACCCAGTTTATAGAAAATTCGAGGGTTGGAAGAACATGTTAAATGACACCATGAGAATATAGTCAACTAAATATAGAAGGGCTGTCTACAGGGACAAACGACCTTTTTCTGTAGCAAGTGAATAACGAGAGATTTAAAAAAGAAAAAAGGCAGGGGAGACCTGTTAACCAAGTAAAGGAGGCTTGGGAGACACATTACCCTAAGCAGTTGTGCACCTGCGTTCAATCCTGATTTGCAAAAAGCAATTATACAAAAATATTTTGAGGCCGTCAAGGAAATCTAAGTGTGGGATAGATAATTAGATGATATTAAGAATTACTTTTAATTTTGTTGGCTGCGATAATGATTGTGGTTATGATTTTTAAAAGTCCTTATCAGAGACACTGAAGTAGATACTAGTGAAATAAATGGTGTCTGCAATTTGCTTTACTTTCATTTAAAAAAAAGCTGTGAGGAGGGGTAGATGAAGTGAGCATAGAGAAAGCTGATGTTCACACTGGATAATGTGTTCCAGTCTTTTAGCTTCTATATGTCTGAAAATTTCATAATAAAAAGTTAAAAATGCTGCAATTGGTTTACTGGTGGCATTTAAACACTTCACTTTAAATAGTGAAAACAAATACAGAACTCTCCAGGCTGGTAGAACCTCAGCTTTTAGAAAATTGCCTTTTGGCTTATCTGCATATTTGGTCTGGTTGGTTTCTTGGCAAATTAGTATTTACATTAACTTCATGTTATTCCTCATCCTGAAGTCCCCAGGAGCCCTCAAATAAACCAAGAGAAGTCATAATTACAGATACTTAGAGAGTTAACGCTATGGATAATTGCTAATCAGTAGGCTGTTCATACCAATAAACAGGCAGAAGAGGGGGTTTGGGGAAGATTGTCAGTGAATGGAAATAAATTAAGTCAGGAGGAGAATAATTTGTGTGCTTGACTGAGTTGGCTTGTAGAAGTGTATGTAAATAGCACTCTGGTCATGATTGCTAAAGGTGGTCTCTTCTGACTGGTGTAGAATCTGGGGTTCTCCCACCACGCCTTAAATGAACATAGCGCTGTAGAGTGTGGGGTCGAACTTTTCTCTCTCTCTCTCTCTGCCTTGATGGAGTCATTTGACTTCAGTTTGTTGCCATCTCTCTGTAGATGATTGCCAAATTGGTATCCTTGGCCCAAATGACTCAGTTGGGCGCTAGAATCACATTTCCCTCCACCTGGACTTGGTTCCCTGCCTTCCTCGCCAGCCTCGCCCGAGGCTCCCCATGCTGGCTGAGCACCATTCACACCAGCTCTTGGTTCCCTGCCTTCCTCACCAGCCTCGCCTGAGGCTCCCCATGCTGGCTGAGCACCATTCACACCAGCTCTTGGTGCTCTGCCTTGGGCGCCATTCTCGCCAGCCCTGCCTTAGCCATGTCCTTAGCCGTCTTCTCAATTTATAATGATTGTCTCCTCTTCTCCACTGTGAGGCCCCCAAGCAGGACACCTTTCTGTCTTGGTTGACACTTCACACCCTGCACTTTGCTTCCGTTGTCAGTAGACATTTGTTGGATTTACAAGTGAATGATGAATGAATGAATGGACACGTCTGGCTCTGGGCTAAACCTGGGAGACAGACGTGAATGATACAGTTTTTTCCTCCAAGCATCTTGGTCATTGGCTCGGGGAGGGAGATGAGTAAGCCAAAAGTTACAGTTTTAAGTTGTATGAGAAAAGCACACAGAGGTTCTGGAAGTGATGGGAACAAGAAGTCTGGGAGCATGATTGGAGTTAGGGAAAGGAGGAGGGATGGGTATTTGTAGGCGAGGAACCAGCCTTTCCAGAAGCAGGGCGGTCAGAGAAAACTTTACATGGTGGGAGTGTGTGGGCTGGCTGTCAGGGAGGTGACACCAGCAGGACAGGATGTGACCGGAAGATGAGGGCTCTTGTGTCACAGCTGAGGACTGTGGATTTCCGAAGGCTGTTAGGAACCCTTGGAGGATCTTAAGACTGGAATGTCGTGGACGGATTATTTCTCTGCTTGCTTTAGAGAAACCTCAGATGCACAGAAATGGAAGGATTGGATCTCTGTGTTAGAACACCTTCCAGATGGGTTGAAGGTGCTAGGAGAGGCTTCAGGAATTTAGGGTGGGTTGTGGCTGGTGGGGAGAGACCACAGCCCTGATGGATTTCCCTGGGCAGGAGCACACTTCTGATCAGGCTGAATTTCCTGACGATTACAGCATTTTTTAGCATGGCTCCTCTTGGGCTAGAGCCCTAGGGGCTGGGGCACATGGGAAGCAGGTAGTCACACAGCTCTCGGGAGGCTGTGATGAACAGGAAATTGTCACGTTGGAGGTGTTCACCCTTACTGGGCCACCACTCCTTGTACTGGTGGTGTGTGACACCACTCAGGAAGCACTTGTCACCGCAGCCGCTTCTTTGCCATCAGAGGGATGTTAAAGGATCCTCTGGGTTCTCCTGGTTCTTGAACCAAACTCAGGGTGAGCAAGGAAGCAGCTTTTGTGTCCAGGATGTCAGAACATCCCTGCCTCCTGTGCTCTCCAGGCCCTTGGAAAGCCCGTCTCCTCACAGAGGCTGATGATGATCAAGCAGTGATTAAGGGCCCAGACTTCAGTGTGGCAGGGCTCGAAGGATTTGAGAGTGAATTACAAGATCCTGACTGTGAGAAGGACTTATTAATATTCAAAGAGGGAGGATCAGGTTTTCTTAGGGGCCTGTTAGGTACCTTTTAGATACCCAGGGCTTCCCAGGTGGCTCAGTGGTAAAGAAACCGTCCGCCAATGCAGGAGACACGGGTTCGATCCCTGGGTCAGAAAGATCTCCTGGAGAAGGAAATGGCAATCCTCTCTATTATTCTTGCCTGCGAAATCCCATGGACAGAGGAGTCTGGTGATCTACCATCTGTGGGGTTGCAAAGAATCAGACACGCCTGAGCACACATGCATTAGATAACCAGGTGGAATAGTCTGTAGCGGGCAGTTGAATCTGTGACTCAGAATTGCTTTGGACTGACTCTTCTTTCCTGCCCCATCCATGTCATCAGTAACTAACTTTATTACTGGCCTTCTGTGCAGTCTGTCCTGTAACTTCTCTTGCATTCTCATCTGTCACACAGTCCTCTCTCCTGGCCCCGTCGGCTGTGTACCTGTGGGTGCGATTGAAGTTTTGTGCTTCTCTCTGCTCTGCCAGGCTTTTTTTTTCTTTTCTTCTGCAGGGTAATTTTGATAAGAAGCCCACTTTGCTACAAATATCCAGTGGCTCCCCCATTGTTCACTGACATTCTCACGCTCTTCAGCCAACTTTCCTAGTGTTCTCTCCAACCAAGCGGAGCCACTACTGTTTGTTACGCAAACACACCCCACATTGTCCAGACGTGGAGCCTTTGTCCGTGCTGCCACTTCCAGCCAGCGTGGCCCCCCACTCTCTCTCTTAGGCCTCTGGCTCCCTTGATATAAAGTCAAAACTCAGCTTAGAGGTGAATTAAGGTACTGAGCATAAGCTCTTGACTGTTGGGAGGGGAGCCACCCAGGAGGCAGATGTGTCTCCTGGTCACTTTGTTTCAGACATGTGTGTTTGTGCAGAGACTGATGGCCTCGGGCTCCCATGTTTGGGGGTGAAGTGCCTTCTCATGCTTAGTCACAGGACGTCGTGTGCCATTCCAGCTCTGAGTGAAATTGGAGATGGAAGATTATCTTGAAGCTGATGGTGTCCTTTTCCCTGTTGTTCTGGGACTGTGTTTTGAATTAAATTATTTTAGAAACAGATGGCCGACTGAGAGTTTTTTCGCCTTTGTTCTTAGTGAATTGAGTATTTAGTTGAGTTTGTTTTGGTTACTTAAAGTGCTGACAGCCTTGCTTTCCAGGTTGGTAAAAGAGGATTGCATTTTATTTAGGAAAAAGATAAAGTGCGACAGAACATCTCCCAACAAATATTCAAACATGCTTTGAATTAAATCAACATTTTAATATCCTTACCTCCTCAAATAAAAAAATCGTGCACAGATAGAGAGAGGCCCAGATCCCAATGGGAAGCTATCCTGGTGTTTCAATGATAATAGTATGCGTGTGGAAAAGCTTCATGGGCCCATTATTTCAGGACTGTATGGTTGCAGTTGTTGTTTTCTGAAGTTGCTCGTTAGTTCTTTTCCTGTTTCAGTGATGTCACTAATTGTTATCTGTATCTCCATCTCTTGAGGAAGAAGGGGAAGATGTGACTAATTACAGCAGATTTCTTCTAGGGAGCTGCGCAAGTTTGATACAGAACGGAACCCAGTTCTGTTATCTGTGGAAGGTTCTGGAGCTGTCGTCTCCCTCTCTGACCAGGATTGTATTATGCCAGTGCTGTGCTTTTTATTAGCTTTTATTTTTCCAGTTAAAACTGAAGCCCCCACCTCTGATGTAGTAGCCATGTGCCAGTTTGGGGACCACTCTTTCCCTTTCTGGGGAATCCATATTATGTCCAAGGTCCAAAGGCTGCAGGGTTGACTGGCAGTGTGGCATGTGACCTGGGTGAGGCTAGTGGGGCACTCCTGGCTGGACTCTGAGCTTTGCAGGAGTGAGGTCATGAAGCAAAGGCCCAGAGGGTCCCCTGACGGCTGTGCCGGTCATGGTTCCGGCCGGGCGGTGTCAGCTGACTCTCCTTGCAGAGACCCCAGCCGGCTCCCTCACTGTCGGCATCACTGGTCTCTTGACTGTGTTCTGAGCCTGAGCCACCTTGTTCGTTCTGTAGACCCTCTGGTGTCTTCCCACTGAATCCCTTCGTGCTTGTGTGGCCAGAGCTGTTTCCACTGTGAACAACAGAGAACCCTGACTGAGTAACCCTCACAAGCAAGCAGGCAAGTGTAGGGTTACATGTCAGGCCTGGACAGGGGAAGCCCACGCTTTCACACCCATTTTCAGGAACGTTGTATCTCATGAGGAGAAGAGGGAGCCAAGACCCAGGGATGTGTGAGTTACTCAGGGCCGGCAGCCCCTGGGCCCGTGGTGGCCCGGGGCCGGGCCTCAGGCCCACAGGTTTCCTGTCGTCTCTACTCTATCACAGAGCCTTTTGCTTGAGCCAGGAATGAATGGTGTTGTCTTGGTCACTTGAGCCGCCCTGGCAAAACGTCAGACTGTGTGACATCAACAGGAATTGGCTTCCTTCTAGCTCTGAGGCTGGGGTCCACGATTGAGGTGCCGACAGGGCTGGTGTCTGTCGAGGCGCCACGCCTGTGCTTACAGATGCTGCCTTCTCACTGTGTCCTCATGTGGCCTTTCCTCCGTGCCCGGGCACCCAGGGCTGGTGAGCTCTGGTTTCCCTCTTCTTATAAAGGGTCCTGTTCTGTCAGATCAGGAAGGACCCTACCCTCATGACTGCCTTTAACCTCCATCACCTCCCTAAAGGCCCCATCTCCAAACACCGTCACAGGAGGGTTAGGGCTTCAACACAGAGACCTGGGCAACACAGTTCAATTCATGACAGATGGGCACTATGGCGATTCAGGAAGTTTACTGGTGTTTGTGACTTAATAATAGTTGAGAAACAAAGGATATCAAAGGAAGATTTCTAAAAAGAGTTTTTATGTAGTGCTGAGGTCTTAAAATACCTGGATTGGCCAGCATGCTCAGTTGCTTCAGTCATGGCTGACTCTTTGCAACCCCATGGACTGTAGCCCACCAGGCTCTCTGTCCGTGGGATTCTCTGAGTAAGAATACTGGAGTGGACTGCCGTTTGCTTCTCCAGGGGATCTTCCTGACCCAGGTATTGGACCTGCATCTCTTATATCTCCTGCATTGGTAGTTGGATTCTTTACCACTTGTGCCACCTGAGGTCTTTAAAATACTGAGGACTGGCCAGCAGTTGCTATTTATTCACCTCGAGCTTGAGTCTTTTCTGTGCAGAGAGCTCTTTGGTGATTGTTCTTTGGCTGAGCCCCCAGATCCAACCTGAAACGCTGAATCGGGAACCACAGTTTCCCAAACTGCATGGGACCTGTGAAGCCTGCCCTCTGGTTTCAGGCTGTAGCTCCCCCGACAGAGCCTGGCTATATCCTCTCATGTCTGTTTCAGCATCCTCCACTGACCTGGTTGCTGCCGTCCCCACCCTAGGCCAGAATCCCCTTCAGTACTCTCTAGCAAGTCTGTGCATCATGCCCTGTTTGCACTCACCCTCTCTTCCAGGTGAGGGTCAAAGGCTGCTTCCCCTCTGGACCCCATTTCCTTCTCCCTTCCCAGCCCTCTGGGCTTTGCACCTTGTACTTCTTCCTCTCTTGTGGGTTGTTCCGTCAGCATTGTTCCTAGTCTGGTCCTCACAAAGAAGGGTCTTTGTGCTTGGCATTAGTATTACCTGTGGTGTGGTTTTCAAAACACAGATTCCACCACAACAGGAACAGCAGCAAACACAGGTGCCCACACCGAGTCCTGAGCCCCAGGCCCAACCTGCTGAGTGAGAACCCGACTTATTTTAGTTTTTATTTGGAAAGCATCTTAGACATCAAGCAAAGCTGCGAAATTAACAGGGTTCTCATGAGCCCCTTTACTCAGCATCTGCTCTTGGCCCTGGTTAACCTGTTCTTCACGCTGTAGTAGGAGGGACTTTTAGATCATTATTCCGATCGTGTCATTCTTGCTTTATGCTTTTAAAGGATATCATGATGGCTTTTACTCTAGGGAGGGATTTAAGCTTTCCATCTTAAGACACAGACACACAAATCTCAAACAATTACAGAAAAGATTGATAAATTTAACCACATTAAAACTGATCATTTCTGTTCATCAAAAGACCACATAAAACTCAGATGTTCTTTATGTTACTATATATATGTGACCTGATAAATTCGTCTTTATAAGTAGTATTTCTTATCTACTAGATATTTGGTAATAACAACAGTACCACTTGGAGGAGAGAGTAGAAGATAGGTAGCTGGTAGAAGGTATTAATAGACAGTTGGGGTTGGAGAAAGAAAGAGAAGAGGCATACTCTTCTAAACCAGGGAGAGAAAAATGAAAGGTAGGAAAAGGAGGAGGATGGTTTTAAGAACGGCACTAAAATCCCTCTTAGGAAAGCCTAAGAAGTAGGTAAAAGGTGCTGAAGATTTGCCACATTGGGTATTGGTTTAATTATCTGACTGCTTTTGTATTTAAACACCTAGAGATTCTAGCAGGCTCTTGTTTTGTGGCAGACTTAATAGCCATGAAGTGGAGATGACTCACCCTGCTTTGCAAACTCCACAGTTCAGCAGAGAAGCTAAAGTAATGGTTCTATTTGGATGAAAGCTCTTTAGAGGTTTTTGATGTTGCTGTCCCTTGGGTTTTCCAGGCCAGCCCTCAGAGGATGTTTTGTTTTCTGAGCGCCCGTGCCTGCAGCTGTGAGCTGCCCCGCGTGGACGGTGGGACCTCACAGCTCAGTGTGCCTTGGCATAGGTTTCAGGGGCACAGAATTTAGCATGTACTTTCAATTCATTTATAACACAACTTATCGTGTTTTTCAATGTACTGTATTCACTAGCAGTCTTAATGAAATAGGCTGATTTGCCTCAGCCTGGTGTGGTGTGAAGAGCATTCAACCAGTGAGGGCTTAGGAACCTGCCTTTCTAGGCTGGCTCTGCCCTGATGCTATTTTGAGCAAGTCAGCTTAAACCCTGAGCCTCATTTGCCATGTGAGGGGGTTGCCAAGGTCTTAAAGGATCCATTCAGCTTGAAAAGTCCACGATGCCATGTTTTACTGGTGTATTTAGGGAAGGTTTCCAGATGGAAAAATACAACTTTCAAAAAGGATAAATACCAGATTATGCATGTGTGAATGAGACCAGCAACTTCCTAGAGACAGGCAGCTCACACATGAGTTTTAAAAAAGTTTTATTTTTTAAAATATTATTTATTTGTTTGTTTTGTTTTTTTGGCCATACTGTGCAGCTTGTGGTATCTTAGTTGCTTGACCAGGGATTGAACCCAGGCCCTCAGCAGTGAAAGCATGAAGTCCTGACTAACTGTTGGGTCACCAGGGAATTCCCAAGATTTTATTTTATTTTATTTTTTTAAAGAACAGTTTTAGGTTCATTCAGTTAGCAAAATTGAGAGGAAGGTAGAGAGATTTCCCATATACTCCCTGCCCCCACCCACGCATAGCCTCCCCCATTGTTAACATCCCCCACGAGACGGTACATTTGTTTCAGTAAATGAGCCTACACTGACACAGCATTGTCACCCAAAGGCTAGTTCCCTTTGGGGTTCTCCTTTGATGTGCTTTCTATGGGTTTGCATTGTGAATTTTCATCACTATGAATCTGCGTGGCACTTGGGCAGTTTCTGCTCTGTTCCATGCAGCTTGGCAGGGACCTACAAAGGAGAAGTGGGTGCAAGGTACGTTGTACCGTCTACACAGGAGAAAGTGGCTCAGTACTTGTTACTCAGGGTGTGGGTGGGTCTGGCCCCACCTGGGCGCCATGCAGAAGCTCAGCGGGCCCTCTCCTGCCCCGGCCCTGCCTGACAGTGCCTATATCTTAACAAGATCCCCCATCACGCGTGTAATCATCCCCATTCCTTTCTCCGTGTTGTCCAAGAGAAAACCTTACACTCTTGTGTGAACTTGAGAGCTTGAAAATTGATCTTCAGGGCTTGAAATTAGAGTCTTGGAAGCCTTTTCTACTGGGAGAGACTCACCTGGGTTTTCTAACCTCTTCCTGAATTAACTACAGAAGTGATTCCCATGGCATTTCAGCGGCTGTCTCTTTAGAGCTGATTTCTTTCTCCTGGGACTTGGCCAAAAGGAGGGGGGAGAAAGCACCACGGCTTGGCTCACCTCACAGTTCTTAATAGGAAGTTTTTGTTCCTCTGTTTTACTAGCCAGGAGAATTTTTCATTCTTTTGATCACTTTGCCTTCCCTGTTCCCTGTCCTTTGTAGGCAGAATTGATTGAATTCTAAGTTGCATCAGATACTTGGGCTCATAAATTAGCCACTAAATGCTTCTCTCTTTGCTGTTTTTTCTCTTGCAGTTTTCCAGTGCACTTATGAGTATATTTCTGATTCGATTAAGAAGGGATCTTGCTTTTTCTTCAGGTCTTCTATTTCAAAATAAATCGTGGCAGAGTTTTCAAACACATAAAATAATTTATTCTTAGGAAAACTTTTAAATCTATGTGCTGCATAGTTGCACATATTGTTATTTTATTACCTCTCAAATGTATCACTTCTGAGAGCAGCTGCTACTTTACTGTATTTGTAGTAAGTACCACCTTTACTTTTATCCATGCTTGGAATGTGGCAGGTAAATAGTAAAAGCATATAGACCAGAAATGCCAGAGCCTAGCTGTATGGAAGGCAACAGATGCCTAATAAATATTGCTATGAAACAACCTAAAGTCTCTGAGAAACAGTTTTCTTCTTTAATTATCTACTCATTTTTAAAAGTCATATTCCACAGAAAGTGAGCAGCTTTAAAGTAAGCAGCTTCTGTCTGGTGTAAATTTTTAACTTTCAGATGCTAATGGAACCAGCTAGAAATAGTTCATCTATATAAATTTATAATTGAATATAATTTACAAATTTTAGTGTGTACACAGAAGATCTATTCAGTTTTGTCTAAATGCTGCTCTTTCGACTTCTATGCCATGTAACAAGCTATCTTAATTCTGTATTAGGTCTCTTGTAACCTTACAGATTAGGTAGTATTTTTATTGTTCATTTATAACATCAGTGCTTGTTTAGATTTAACCACATTTTATCATTCCTTTATTCTCTGTTTATCCTCAGATCTTCCCTCCAGGATAATCACCTTTTCTTTTGATGTATATCCTTGTTTAGAGAGACTCTTCTATTGGTCTTCTGTTAGTATAACCACTTTTTAAAAAAATCTGAAACTGTCCTTATTTTTAAAAATAGAGAGTACTGCTGGTTATTCAAGTCTAGATGTCAGATATTTTCTCTCAGCATATTGAAGATGTTATTGTCTCACTGTTAGTTGGCTCCTAGTTCTGTGAAGTAGTTACCCGATGGTTAATTGCCATTCCTTTTCTCTGACTACCTGCACAATTATTATTATTAATTTATTTTTTTGGTCTTTGGTGTCCTATGGTATCATCACGTGTGTCGGTATGGGTTTTTCTTTTTTTTTTTTTAAATTCACCTGCTTTGTGATTCTTTGTCTTCCTGAATTGAAGGATTCATGTCTCTTTTTTCTAGCACTATCTCTTTTAATATTGCCTCCACCCAGTTCCCTCCATTCCTTCTTTTAAAACTTTAATCCAATGTGTGTTGTACTATCTCATTTTGCCTTCTGTATGTTCTTCACTGCCTTCTTTTGTATTTCTCCTTGTTTTGTTTCTCTGTGCTCCATTCTGAATAATTTCCAGGTCTGTTCCCCAGTTCACTAAATCTTCAGCTATGTCTAAGTTGCTGTTTGCTGTGTATTTTATATTGTATATTGAGTTTAAAGGGCTTCCCTGATGGCTCAGTTGGTAAAGAATCCGCCTGCAATGCAGAAAATCCCGGTTTGATTCCTGGGTCGGAAAGATCCGCTGGAAAAGAGATAGGCTACCCACTCCAGTATTCTTGGGCTTCTCTTGTGGCTCAGCTGGTAAAGAATCTGCCTATTGCAGACCTGGGTTTGATCCCTGGGTTGGGAAGACCCCTGGAGAAGGGAATGGCTACCTACTCCAGTATTCTGGCCTGGAGAATTCCATGGACTGTATAGTCCATGGGGTTGCAAAGAGTCGGACACGACTGAGCAACTTTCACTTTTGACTTATTGAGCTGTTAGTATAAGTCACTCACTGTGCTAGGCACTAGGGAGAGAGATCAATAGTTTCTGTCCTCCAAATGCTCAGAGTGTAATGAGCAGACATTTCATTTCAGCGGGACACGATCAGGGATGTGACAGGTAGGGAGAGACACTCACCCGCCTTTGGAGCATCGAGGAGGGAGGTGATGCCTGGGCTGCATCTGCAGGGCTGGTAGAAATAATCCAGGTGGAGAGCAGAGGGAGCGCATCCCAGGCAGCGAAGGAGAGGGATGTGCAGATCACTGAGCCACAGAGGATCTGGGCTTAGGGAACTGCAGGTAGCTCATTGAGCCAGAGTGTAGTTGGGATGGTGTGAGAGTAGAGCTGGGAAGGATGAGAAGTGAGCCTGGAGGTAGTCTGCAGCCTGGATGTGGAAGGTCCTATAACTAGGAAACTGCTGAACTCTCTTCCCTGCATAGCCGGTGGTGCTGTCAAAGTAGTCATGTTCATTTCTCATTAGAGCCAACTCTTCTGAAAGAGTAGGAAAACGGGCTTGGGCATCAAGGCAGGCTTCTACTAAGATTCCAGCTCCACCTGCAGCTGGGTGGTCATGTAACTGATTGACTTACCTTCTCCGAACTTCTCTTTCTCAGTGATAAGTGAGAAGAGATGAGATGGCTCTGTACGTCCTCCTCTATTTATAGTATTCTGTGGTGGTGTGATAAGGCAGGAGGAACATGTCAATGTGTGTATATAGACAGACAGACACAACATGCTTAAGTAAAAAGTGGTGCTCAAATTTATGAATGTTTGCTAGTATTATGCTGACAGTTAACTGGCAAGTTCTGGCTTTCATTTGGTTGTTTTTGAACCGTGGATATTCAATGAGTGGGTATCTGTTGATGGAGAATATTTTCATATCTGAAACAAAATGTTATCAGTGTGACTTTTCATTGCCTTTCAACTGAACTCGGCTGTTATTTTCTTAGATGAGCTCCCTCTGGAACAGCACAATCTTTCTTTCTCCTCCGTGGAGCTCATGCCGAGGGAAAGTGCTGTGCCCAGCACTGCATACGTGGCCTTAACAGAAACCGCTCCAGGGTCCCTGCAAAGCACTTCTCTCCACGTCACATCATCTCCATCCACCATGACTTTTGATACAGCCTTTTTTAACCAAGGAAAATGGACCCAAAGTACAGCAGATCCCAGCATCTTTGCGGAAAATTATGTGGCAGTGACGAGCAACGAGGTCCTAGATGACGATGAAATGGACAACTTCTTGCCAGAGACTTACTGGACCACCTCCCGTGTGGTTTCTCCGGTACGATACGTCACAGTCAGTCCTCCAGAGCCGCCCAAAGAAACCTTAGAGTCCGTGCTGACTCCATCGTTACCCGTCATACCTTTACAAGATGAAGAAGTGACGTCAGCCTGGCTAAACACAGAGCAACAACCAACCACGCATGCTGAGCTCCCCGGGCATTTCAATGCTTTTCAGTCAGCTTTTCCTACTTCTGAGGGCATAATTCCAATGCCTAGTAGGAATTTGGTGTTTTATCCTTCTGATGCTTGTGGGCACGTGTCAAGCAGGACTTTGCCGGAGATCGTGGCTTCAGGAGCAGAGGGCTCAGGAACCCTCCTTCTTAGCTCGCAGTCTTCCGAGTCCTGGCCACCAGGTGATGATGTTACTCAGCAGCCATCTCCCCCGTCAGGGCAGGTCTCACCGTCTCCAGAGGATGCTCTGGCCACAGATACGGACAGGTACCCTGATGTCACCACTGCTTTGGGTCAGAGTCTAGACAAAACCGTCTCTCCAGGCACCGTCCTGCACCGTCCTGCAGCTCTGTCGCCAATGGTCCTTGCTTTCAGCAGCAGCAGTGCACGTTGGGCTTTGTTTCCAACTCCTCTGGCATCTGGATCCTTTTCTGCTCAATCAGCTGGTGTGTCACATAACCCCTTTCTTCCTGGCGACTCCAGTGAGGCATCAGAATTGTCTGGCCACTCAGTGGTCCCAAGTGGTGTGGGTGACTCTCATGTCTGGAGCCCGGTGTCTTCGTTCAGACCGTACACGTGGTGTGTGTCCTGTGCTGCGGTGTTGTCCCGGCCTGTGCTGTCAACGAGCCTCACGGAGAAGGACACGGGATCGGGCGATGGTGCTGAGACCCTGTCCCCCACCCCCTTGGAAGCCAGCAGCATCTCTCCATTGAGCAGTGTTGTCACGGACTTCTCTGAATTTGAGGAAGATTCTCAAGAATTTAATACACTTTTCCCCTCCAGGCCGATGGTTCCTCTCTCTTCTCCATCCGGGGAAATCTCAGCCACCAGCATCAGTGTTGCAGCCGAGGGGGAGATGAGCAGTGTTGTAACTGCGCAGGTGTACCCTCCCCACGGCCACCCCTCGGTGCCTGTGTCACCTGATGCTGCTCTGGGCTCCGCCTCTGTCGCTCAAGTGATGCCGTCCAGCGTGACAGCCGTGCCATCCTCGGTCACCCCCGGGGTCCTTCTCGACTCTTCTTACCCCATCACAGCAAACAGAAACACACCGTCGCTCGCCGTCAGCGGACCAGGTCTTTTTACATCTTACAGTTTGGACCCGCCGGCAGAGTCTTCACTTTTCCCGGATCGAGAACCTGTCAATTTTTCCCAACTTGAAACTGCAAGTATTTGGGGTTCTGCATCCAGCTTTTTCTCTACTCCACCGCTGGAATACAGCAGCAGCGTCCCTCCATCTTCGGAAGTATTTGCTTCTCCATCTCTGAGGTCAAGGGATCTGTCTACCTTTGTTTCTCAGGCGTTTTCCAGCTTGGTTGAGACACCTACATTGAGTGACGCAATCAATTCTCAGTCACCTCAGCCCTCTGTTCCCGGTTCCACAAACCTGGAGTTTTCTCAGCCCTGGCCAAGCTCAGACTTTCTTTTAAGCACGTTCACTCTTCTCCCTGGTTACTCTGCAATGTCACGACACTCCAGCTTCCCCTCTGATTCCCTGAAGTTTTCTGAAGCGCCCACAGTGTCGCTTACAGACACTGAAGCTCATTTTACCTCAGCTTTCACTGAAACTACCTCCTCTGTTGAGTCTTCACTCACGTCCCGTGAATCCGCAGTCACCACCCTGGTGCCCTCCATCTCCGAGCCCGTTTTGACTGCTGACTCTCACTTCATGTCACTTTGGACTGCTGTTCCTACTTCCCCTGTTCTAACTGAACCTTCTCTCTTTTCAACCCCGGCACCTTCTGGTGATCTCAGTGCTGTAAACGATCACATGTCTGTCTTACCCTCTTTCTCGGAAGTCACCCCTGCCAGCACAGTGCTGGTCACTGCTGGGCACCTGCCGTCAGCATCCTCGTCTGTTTCTGATGTGACCCCCTCGCCTCTGCCTGCAGAGCCTGCAGGTGGTTCGCATGGGCCGTCCTTCACACCCGCGGATCTACCAAGGAACACCTCCACTGAACCAAGCATATCTGATACCAGTGGTGCCCCTGAGAATTCTGGCCACACCACCCTGAACAGCAGAACTGCCAGTCAGGATCTCCACGAGGGCGGCACAGTTCTCCCCGCACTGTCCCTTCATCCTGTGAGCACCCCCACTCCCGAAGCATCAGTTCATACTCCAGCGCTGGTCACCACCAAGTCGCCATACGTGTGTGATATTACAGTTCCTGATGCCTATTTGATCACAACTGGTAAGCCCCTGCTTCACGTCCCTTCTCTCAGTTGGGGTGATCTTCCAAAGGTGCTGATATGAAACGCGTATATGGTGTGCAGCTTTGGGGCAGAGTATAAGGTCTGGATCCAGACAACTCCTCACTGCTCTACCAGCTCCCGTGAGTTCTCCAGACAGTTAGCTTCTCTAAGCCTCAGTTTCCACAACTGTTAAACAGGGAGGATGGTGGCACTTAACTTTTTTGGGTTGTTATAGAGATTTCAATGCGTTAATGCATATAAAATACTTAACCTAGTGCCTGGCTTATCTAGTAAGTGCCCACAAAATATTACAGATTAGCAGCAATGAAAACAGATTTAGATGAGCCTTAGAAGTGTTTGCTGGGATCTTTGTCTTTGGAGTTCATAACCCGTTGGATACAGAGATGACACAGTTAAAGTAAAATGCCTTCATGTTTAGTTCAAGCAGTTAGTTGGACAAATGTGTAAGGGCCTCCACTGCAATTTCTTATTCATTTACTGTTCTCACTTTTCCTGGAAAAGAGGGGAAACTGTTTTTATATGAAAGTGTTAGTTACTCAGTGGTGTCTGACTCTTTGCAACCCCACAGACTAGCCCACCAGGCTCCTCTGCCCATAGAATTCTCTAGGCAAGAATGCTGGAGTGGGTAGCCATTCCCTTCTCCAGGGGATCTTCCTGAGCCAGGGATCGAATCTGGGTTTCCTGCGTTACAGGCAGATTCTTTAGCATCTGAGCCATCAGAGAAGCCAAGGAGAGCAACATGGGGTGACTTAGTATCCTCTGAACTGGGTCACAGATCTTGACCTTCTCCCCAGCCTGCTGTCTGAGTTACTGGCCAACAGGCAGCAGCTTCTCTTGCAGCTGCTTGGCTGTTTTAGCCGCAGGAACCCGGAGTACCCCGGATGTCATGTCTGAACAAGTCTGGCGACTGTGGTCTCCCATTAGACTGTCCCACTTGTTCCTCTGAGAAGTTGCAAGTGTGCATCAAGCCAGTGTCCTGTTCATATGCACTGAAGTATAATGTGCGGTTGATCAGCAACCTGGTTCTGCATGTTGCTTGGGATGGGGATGAGGGATAGAAAGGAAGAAGATGGCAGGAGAGGAGGAGCAGGCAGGGAGCCGAGTGGTCAGGGAAGGTGGAACTGGGAGGAGGGAGGAGAACGCACTGGGTCTTTTTTCTCCACACTGAGACCAGGGGAGCCCTTGGGTCCTCTGCACATTCATAATGACACTAACCTGCCTTGCAGTGCTGGCCCGCAGAGCCGTGCAGGAGTATATCATCACATCCATCAAAGAGGTGTTGAGGACCCACTTTAACCGCGTGGTGGAGCTCAAGGTGGGTCTGCATGGTGTGGAAATCTGGACGGGGAGCTTGGGTGGATTGCTCGTCTTAGTGGGAGCAGGACATTTGTTTTCCTCTTTCCCCCTCCCTCCTCCTGGTGGACACCTTCTTTTCCTTTGGATCACCCCTCAACCATCCAGTTCTCCAAGGAAGCCTTTCTGACCCCAGACGAGGCCAGGTTTAGTCCATCAGACGTGTTGGCAGAGTGGGAGCAAAGGGCTCTAAGACTCGAGTCTGGGGTGATGGCCTAAGGATCTTGCTTCCTTTGATTTACATGAAAGCGCTTGGATGAGAGTTTAGAGGGAATGTGTATGTATGTTTCTGTGCGTTGAGTGAGATGGGTTTCTAGGTGCTTTATGCTGGACGCCTGCTGGTGCCTCCTGTCCCCTGCTGAGCTCATACAGCCACGTTCTAGGCTGGCGCCATCCTGAACGGAGCTGTGAGCCACGTGTGGCTGTTGAGCACGTGCAATGGGGCTTGTCCTGAGTGAGATGTGCTGTCAATGCAAAATAAATACCAGATTTCAGAGACTCAGTGCAAAAGGGAATGCAAAATATCTCATTAATCATGTTTTTGCATTGCCTACAATTGGGATGATATTTCATATATGGTTTAAGTAAAATGTTTTAAAAATTAATTTCACCTGTTTATATTTTTAAATGTGGCTACTAGAAGTTTAAAAATTACATATGTGGCTCACATATTTCTTGTGGATAGCTCTGCTTAATAGAGTCAGTGCTCCTTTTTATGTGGGTTAAATACAATAAAACACCTTGAATTTTTCTGAATTCCTTATTTGGTTCCTGTTATTGACTATTCTTCTTTTTCACAGTCCTTGTTCTTGTAATTTTGTGCTTTTGTTGAGAAATTTGATGGATATGTGAATAATTAAAATAAAATAAATTAAAATAAAATTTTAATTATCTCTGAAGCCATACCCCTTCATTTAAAATTATTTTTTTAACTTTGTTATTTTTCTACTCAATACAACTTCCTTTAGTTTGGGTAATGTTACCCTCAAATTTTCTAATTAATGTCTTTTGTCTTTATTTTTATAGGTTTATGAACTATTTGCTGACTTCACTTTTCTGGTAACATCTGGTCCCTTCGTTTACACAGCAATATCTGTCATCAATGTACTTATAAATAGTAAACTTGTACGAGACCAAACTCCTTTAATCTTGGCTGTGAAACCCTCCTTCCTTGTGCCAGAGTCCAGGTTCCAAGTTCAAACAGGTACGAAGACTTAAGTATAGTTGTTCTGATTTGTAAATAGAATTTCATTTCATTTTTTTATGTTTTAAAATAGTTTGGGGAGGATTGTGTCAAAACTTGTTATTCAGAATTTCAAAAAACTTTATAATGATGGCGAATTTCCAGCTTATATAAATGTGCACAGAATAATATAATGAACCCCTAGTTACTCATTGTATGGCTTCAACAATTGGTGGCTCAGACAGTAAAGAGTCCGCCTGCAATGCAGGAGACCTGGGTTCAAGCCCTGGATTGGGAAGCTCCTGGGTTGTGAAGATCCCCTGGAGGAGGGCATGACAACGCGCTCTAGTATTCTGGCCTGGAGAATCCCCAGGGACAAAGGAACAGTCCACAGGGTTGCAAAGAGTTAGACGCAACTGAGTGACTAACACACAACAGTTTTCAACTCCTAGCCAGTTTTGTTACATCTTTGTCCTCAGATAAACCCCCTCCTCTCACGTTATTTTGATATGGCCTCTTGTCATCTCATTCATAAATATTTCAGCCTGTGCCTCTAAAAGATAAGACTGTTAAACATATATGCACACGCATAAAACATACATATGCATACATACACACTTCTATTCACAATATCATTGTCACACCCCCTGAAATTAACAGTAATTCATTAATGTCATTTAAATTTTTATTATGGACTTTTAAAAACATACAGAAGTAGAAAGAATACTGTAATTAGCCCACATATGTGCATACAAACATTTTTCCAATTTTGTTTATCTCACAGAGACTTTTTTGAGGAAGCTAGAGTGTTTTAAAACAATATCAGATACCATGTCATTTCACCCATACATACTTAAGAATTCATCACTAGTGAGTTTATTTATATTTCAAATGTTTCAGTGTTGTATCTTTTGATGCCCCAGTTATTATCTTAGATATTTTCCATTTTAAAATGGTATGAGTCACCTTCACATTGCATGTAGTCCTTTGGGACAGTTGGCTTTCCACATTTCCATGATATGATATATGTAAATAATACATCATGGACTCTTGTATACTGTTGGTGAGAATGTAAATTGGTGCAGCCACTACAGAAAACAGTATGGAGGTTTCTCAAAAAACTGAAAATAGAACTACCATATGACCCAGCAGTTCCACTCTTGGATGTGTATCCAAAAAAATGAAAACACTAATTCAAAAAGATACATACACCTCAGTGTTCATAGCAGCATTTTTTTCAATAACCCAAGACACAGAAGCAGCCAAGTGCCTGTCAACAGATGAATGGATGAAGATGTGATATGTATGTGTGTGTGTATATATATATATAATGGTGATGTTCGGTCATGTCAGACTCTTTGCAAACCCATGGACTGTAACCTGCCAGGCTCCTCTGTCTGTGTGAATTTCCCGGCAAGAATATTGGAGTGGGTTGCCATTTATTCCTCCAGGGAGTCTTTCTGACCCAGGGTTTGAACCTGTGTCTCCTGTGTCTCCTGCATTGGCAGGTAGATTCTTTACTGTTGAGCCACCTGGGAATCCCTATATATTTATATACTATTTAGCCATAAAAAGGAATGAAAATTTTGCCATTTGCAAGAACATGGATGGACTTAGAGGGTATTATGCTAAGTGAAATTAAGTCAGACAGAGAAAGACAAATACTGTATCTTTGTGAATAAAATAGAAAAGAAATAGACTCATAGAGAACAAACTAGTGTTTACAAGCAGAGAGAACCAAGGGTGGGGACAATATAGATGTAAGAGATTAAGAGGCACGAACTACTATATATAAAATAAATAAGCTACAAGGGTATATTGTATAACACAGGGAATATAGCTAGTATTTTATAACTATAAATGAAATATAACCTTTAAAAACTGTGAATCAGTACGTTGTACACTTGAAACTTACATAATCCTGTACATCAACTATCCTTCAGTAAGATAATAATTTTATAGAACTTAACCGTGTACTATGGGACAGAGTTTGTTGATTTAGACACTGTTTTGTCCCTCTCCTCATTTTAAATACTGAAGAAATGCCTAGTTCAGGGGACTGTGTTGCTGTCCTTTTTTTCAGTACTCCAGTTTGTGCCTCAAAGTGTGGACACCGGCTTCTGCAACTTTACCCAGCGCATCGAGAAAGGCCTGATGATAGCTCTCTCAGAAGTGAGAAAACACCACCAGGGGAGGTATAACCTCACAGTGCAGGTGAGAACAGCCTTGAGTGCAGAACAAGATGCTTTATCTTTTAAAGAGGAACCCGTTTCTTAATGTTTAGTTTCAGACACACTTCACTCTTACTAATTCCCTCCGGCAGAGGAGATTCGGTTCTCATGGGTTAGAGAGCATCTCTTTCCATGGCATTGAGCCCACAGAGCGTGAGTAGGCTAAGTATATTTGAAAGATTGCAGAGTGGTGCAATAACCAGGGAGCTCAGATATGGTGAGATGAAGAGGGAGGAGCCTATGTGGGAAATGTAAGAATGTTCTAAAAAAGAACAGTATCAACTTAAATATCCAATGAGGGGAATGCTTGAATACACTGGAGTTTCATTTTATGGAATACCATGAAATACAGTGCTTCACTGTATGAACAGAATATAGTACTAATCAAAGAACAGGCTTTGTACTACATGGAAACTGATGTTTTTACGTTTCTTTGATATTTATTTCTCCATATTCTTTGTTTTTTCTTTTTCAAATTCATGTTAAAAAGATCTTGGTGGTCCTGGATCCCCCATGCATATTTCTTACTTTTTCCATCTCTCTCTCTCTCTCTCAAATTTATTTATATATTTTTGGCTGTGTCAGGTCTTGGTTGCAGCATGCGGGGTCTTTTGTTGTGGCATGCAGGCTCTTCATTGCAGTGTGAGGGCTTCCCTCTAGTTGTGGCACAGGCAGGCTCAGGAGTTGAGGCACACGGGCTTCATTGTCCTGTGACATGTGGGATCTTAGTTCCCCGACCAGGAATCAAACCCAAGTGCCCTGCATTGGAAGGTGGATTCTTAACCACTGGACCACCAGGGAAGTCCCTCTACCTGTTTTTGAAATTCCCTGCTTTTACAGATTTTTAAATCTTGTCCTCCTAGTTATTGATGTAGTCTTCAGCTGTGTCTTCAGTCTTCATTACGTTATTCATTTCCTCTATTGAATTTTCTTTTAGCTGTCATTTGTTTTTCATTGTTATTTGCTCTTTGTTTCATTGCAGGCTTCCTATAATTATGCAGGCTTGTCTTGAATGATGTTACAATAGTCCCTTGGAAGTTTCTGAGGATGTTAATTAGAATTTTTAATCAGTTGTCTTCCATGTCCTAAGTTTTCTCTGCATTCTTTGCCATTGTTCTGTGTTTATCTTGGGTCTTCACTTTCATGCTATTAGTTTTCTGTAAACATCTGCTGACTGTTAGTGGTTGTCTTTAGGAATGAGGAAGAAGGTGGTTTTAGGACCTTGTTCACCTTTCCCCTTCAGCTATAGAGTCTGTGTCTATATCAGCCCTCTCTCCTGATAGGAGAGTTCACTGGAGCCCTGGGTACCAGGCAGTATGTGGTCAGGGGCAGGCAACAGTCGTATGAGATGAGGAGGTTGTATCCTGGGGATGGGGTGTGTTGATGTATTTTTTATGGCAGAACAGCTCCTTCTTTCATGCTTTTTCCTTCTTTGTCTCTTAAGTGCACTGTGGTTATTTTCATCCACCTTCCTGCTTAGAGGCTGCCCCACAACAGGTCTTGGGCCCTCTCAGACCAGGAGCTCATCTTCCTCAGGGAGCAGTTCTTCAGCTTCCTGGGGTGAACCTGGGGCTGCTAGCCCTTCTGACTTGGCCTGGGTGTGACATGGGAAGGGAGAGGGGTGGGAGATACCTGAATCACCCAGTCTTTACCTAGTGACCCCACTGGCTGTCCTGCAGCCCACTCTGGTCTCAGTTCCTGCAGATCTCTGGGAGGAGGCCTCCTGGGGCCTCTGGAGGAGACCCTTCTCAGTCCACTGTGGTCTGTGCATGTGTGTGTTTTGGGGTCTTGGTTCCCTCTGTTCTGGTTTGTATCAACATGATTCCCACCCTGCCTCCAGCTTCCAGTAATTTGACAGAATCTCTGGTTTTCTTCTTTTCTCGGTGTCTTTGTAGATTTATTCCCCTTTGTTCATCTTATTATTATTTCAGTGGGATTTGGGGTGGGAACGAAATGGGGAGAAACTATAAATACATGTATGTGTTCAGTTCTCTACTTAATGTAAAAAATGTTTTCAATAAACTAACTGAAGGTTTAAAATTACAAAAAGGAACCTGGTTGTGAAGCCAATTATTCTTCCTTTAAAAATATTCTTAAAAAAAATTTTGGTGAGGGAAATTGTGAGAGAGAAATCATAGTCAGGCCTTGAGCTAGATGTTTTAATTTATCTTATTCCAATTTCTTTCTTTCAGATCTTGAATATCACTGTGGGATCTTCGAGGCTGGCTCCTCGCCGGGGCCCAGTGAACATCGTCTTTGCTGTCAGAGGCTCGCAGGGGTTTCTGAATGGATCTGAAGTGAGCGAGCTGCTCAGAAACCTGAGCGTGGTGGAGTTCAGTTTCTACCTGGGGTACCCAGTGCTGCAGATCGCTGAACGTGAGTGGTGCTCTCCCGGGGAATGTGGCTGCGAATGCTTGCGTTGGTGGACTTCTTCAAACAGAATAGCTAGAAGAAATCCAGAATATAAATCAGATAAAACTGGAGCTTCTCAGATCACATGGGGGTGGGCCTCCAGAGCCCTCCTCTGCCCCGAGGCTTGCTTTGTTATTCTCTTTAGAGAGCCAAGGGTGCTATCCAAGATTATACCAGTCCTGGAAAAGGTGAAAGCAGAGGGACCGAGTAACAAATCTGTGGTTACCAGGGCTGAAGGATGTGAAGAAAGCAGCTTGGAGTAGGGGGAGGGGGTAGTGATGAGAGTGTCTTGTATATTATGGTGGTGGTTACACACCTCTATGCACTTGTCAAAACCCATAAAACTGTTAGGATGGTGCAAAAGTAATTGCGGTTTTGCATTGTTGAACTTTGCCATTTGATATCGGAATACCTTCTTAAATAAATTTGGTTATGTTGTACATCGTTTTAATGCCCATTTCTCACTTTATGTTTTTTTTTGCTAGTGACTTGTTACTGGCTGTGTATTTTATATTTATTTTAGACTATGGAAATGATGTTAAACAAAAAACAAATTCGAGTGATTTCCTTATTTGAGTTCAAAATGGGTTGTAAAGCAGAGACAACTCGCAACATCAACAAAGCATTTGGCCAAAGAACTGTTAATGAATGTACAGAGCAGTGATGGTTCAAGAAGTTTTGCAAAGGAGAGGAAAGCCTTGAAGATGAGGAACATAGTTTGGAAGTTGACAATGGCCAGTTGAGAGCCATCAACAAATCTGATCCTTTTCCAACTACACAAGAAGTTGCTGAAGAACTCAGCATCAACGATTTTATAGTCATTCAGTATTTGAAGCAAATTGGAAAGGTGGAAAAACTCGATAAGTGGGTGCCTTGTGAGCTGACTGAAAATTTTTAAAAAATTGTCATCTGAAGTGTCCTCTTATTCTAGACAACAACAGTGAACCATTTCTCAATCAGATTGTGTCGTGGGATGAAAAGTGGATTTTATACGACAACCAGCAATGACTAGCTCAGCAGTTGGACCAAGAAGAAGCTCCAAAATACTTCCCAAAGCCAGACTTGCACCAAAAAAGGTCATTGTTACTGTTTGGTGGTCTGCTGGTGGTCTGATCCACTACAGCTTTCTGAATCCTGGCGAAACCATTCCATCTGAGAAGTATGCTCAGCAAATTGATGAGATACCCTGATAACTGCAACACCTGCAGCCAGCATTGGTCAACAGAAAGGGCCCAGTTCTTTTCCACAACAACACCTGACCACATGTCACACAACCAATGTTTTAAAAATTGAATGAATTGGGCTATGAAGTTTTGCCTCATCTGCCATGTTCACCTCACCTCTCGCCAACTGACTACCATTTCTTCAAGCATCCTGACAACTTTCTGCAAAGAAAATGCTTCCACAACTAGCAGGATGCAGAAAATGCTTTCCAAGAGTTCATCAGATCCTGGAGCATGGGTTTTCACACTACAGGAATAAACAAACTTATTTCTCATTGGCAAAGATGTGTTGATTGTAATGATTCCTATTGATTAATAAAGATGTGTTTGAGCCTAGTTATAATGAATTAAAAATCATGGTCCAAAACCGCAATTATGCTTGCACCAACCTAAGTGAAGTGAAGTCGCTCAGTCGTGTCCGACTCTTTGTGACCCCATGGACTGTAGCCTACCAGGCTCCTCTGTCCATGGGGTTTTCCAGGCAATAGTCCTGGACTGGCAGGGGATCTTCCCAACCCAGGGATCGAACCCGGGTCTCCTGCATTGTAGACAGACGCTTTACCATCTGAGCCACCAGGGAAGTCCTAAATATACAGCACCAACCTACATATGCAGCAAAAAGACCAAGGTTTACTGTGTGTACATTTAAGAAGAAAAAAGAAACAGAAATGAAAACCACCAAAACCTTCCTTCCTGGAGGAAACAGTTCAGTTCACGGTACAAAGGGAGTGGAGTCAGGATAGGGGAAATATTTACTTCAAAAAAACAGTAGATTCCAGAGTTGAAGTTAAGGGGAAAGAAAGATATCAAATTCTTTTTCAGAATGGAACAGCCAAATGGCTTAATGATTATTACTGTGTTTTGTGTTTTAGTCACTCATTTGTGTCGACTCTTTGCAACCCCATGGACTGTAGCCTGCAAGGCTCCTCTGTCCATGGGATTGTCTAGGCAAGAGTACTGGAGTGGGTAGCCATGCCGTCCTCCCGGAGATTTCCCGACCCAGGGATCGAACCCAGGTCTTCCGCATTGCAGGCATATTCCTTAGCATTTGAGCTACCTGGGAATCACCTGGGAAACCCTTATCGTATTTTAGTGTAGTGTTAATTAAATGAAAAAGAATAACTTGTAAAATGCAGAAGTAGACAGGGATGAAATTGTTATTTACGAATAGCAGCTTTCAGTGATATATTGTGCAGGTATGGATGAACTAATAGGTATGCCAGACATTGGGTCACTTTACCCTGGCTGAGTCACTGCTGGGAATTTCCAGGGCTCTGAGGAACACGGAGTGAAAGCTGGTTGCTCTGGAACTGTGACATTTCAAGGGGAGCTTATGGGTGAGCTCTGTGAAACAGTGTCCCATGATGTCGCCCTTTCTTTCCTTTTCTTCCTCTTTCTCCTAGAGGCTGACATGCTCAGGACCCTGTCACTGTCTCTGCCTTCACCCCAGCCTGGCACTCTAGCCTTGCGCCCACAGACAGAGCTGATGAGTGAAGGAGAGATGGCATATTGTGACTTTATCCCTCGCTCCCTAGAACACTCACCTTTCTGACTGTTGCAAACTTTTTTTTTTTAACAGATCTTTCTCCTTTTCTAACTCTTTCCTTCTTATAGCCTTCCAGTACCCGCAGCTCAACTTATCTCAGCTGTTGAAGTCCTCCTGGGTAAGAACAGGTATGTTTAACTTACATAATGTTTTGAGAAACTGTAAGAGGAAGAAGCCTGTGCTGGTATATTGAGAGGGACACCGCCTTTCCTGTTTCTGAGTCCTAAATTCAGGGCAACATGTACCTTAGATTCTTGGCAAAAGAATGAATGAGAAAAGGGATTCAGATTTGACCACGAGAATATGTCCCACTGAGTTATGGCACAGAAGGGATTGGCTTTCTTTAAAATTCATATGTCAAGTCCAGGACAAAGTCTAACAGGAATTGACAATCTTCTGACCAGAACAGGACAAGGTTCCAAAGCAAGGCTCTCTTCTTTTCCCCTAAAAGCCTCATATGTCTGGTTTGATAAGGACAAATAAGGTAACTTGGTGAGCAGTTAAGAAGCATGTTTTAAAGTCTTGTGGGCCTGGATCAGATATTCATAGCTGTGGAATTGCAAATAAAGGCTTTCTAACTTGGGACACAAAAGAGTAAAAGATGCGCAGCCTATGACAGTGTGGGAGCAGCCTGGTACCTCACTGGTCATGGAGGAAGCTTGCAAAGTGGGGATCATCACTGTGGACAGGTTCCTGGGCCCTGAAAGTTCTCGTTGCTCATGTACAACATGATGTCTGATAAAGGCCCCACCTCTTTGCATGGTACAGTGGCCTTATTTTTGAAATAATTTTCCTAGTGGTTAAGTGACTTGCATGTGGTCCTATTTCAAAGGGGATGTGAGCCAGTTTTGGCTGAAAAACTCACTTTTTTCTTCTATACCATGCTGAGAAGCCATTGTCTGTTTAGATAATCCAGATGTCTGAAGACAGGCCTCCTTATCTCAAGTCAGTTAATGAGTCTGAATCTTAAGATAGAATATGAGTTCAGACCATTTACAGAAATTTTGAATCAGTGCAGACAAAGCATTTGATCTTGTGTAGGAGCTCTTAGCTCCAAAGCCCCTGCATTGCTGAACTCCTGGAACTTCTGGCTACCAGTCTTTGTGAACTTTAGAGATAAGACCCATGACCTACCCTCCCTGAGGCTCTCTCACACCCCGTTCGTCTTCCCTCTTTCCCCCTTTAATGTCTCCTTCCTAGGGATTGGCATTTTATAGTAAGCCTGTGTTAATTTCCTTTATACACACTCTTTCCTCTCCACTGTTAACTTGTTTGGGGGCCTGTGTGTGTTTCACCTTAAATGTAGTCCTCCTGGGTGTTGTTGAGAAGCAACTCCAGAATGAAGTGTTTCAAGCTGAGATGGAGCGCAAGCTGGCCCAGCTGCTCAGTGAAGTTTCCACCAGAAGGCGGATGTGGAGAAGGGCCACCATCACTGCTGGGAACAACATGGTGCAGGTAAGAAGGCCAGAGGAGGAGGGAGGGGAAGGAGAGAGCAGCCATCTAAAAATGGGCCATGTTTTCACGCAAATGGAAAATGCCGGGAGAAAAGTGTTGATAAATAGACTGATTGCTCTCTTAAGCAGCAGTGAATGTGTCAGGATTTCAGTTCTGCTAGAGTCTGGACAGATACTTCCCGAGTCCTTAATAAGTGGTCAGTGCAGCAAATGGCCTTGTGGGGACCACAGCAAAAGAATGTATAAGTGGATTGCCATTGGATGACCTGATTTTATGGAATGGTACACATTATTGATAGCATCGTAGAGATAAATCATTCAGCTGTGAGAGACCTTGAGAGATGGGAAAGAGGAAAATGTACTGTCCTCTATTCCAGCACTCTGTCTTCCCCACCTCCCGCCAGCCCTGATTGTCTCTTGTTACCCAAGTTGTCTTCACTACATAAACTGGCAGAAAGGTTGCAATGACAGATCCATTTGAATCGAAAAGTGACCCATTTAAAAATGCACATACTCAGAGTTGGGGGTTGAGGCTGTAATTAATTCCCATCTCGATATGAATGACGTTATTTTGGATTTTCGTCTTTATCAAATGCTGACTTTTAAAGCTAGGGAAATGGGATATTTAGAGCTATGTCATTTCAGAGACAAGAAGCCAGGGTGAAACCCCAGCGTGCAGAGACATGGAGGCTGGTGGTTTAGAGGCTTTAGAGAGAAAGATATGAAGCTGACACTTGGGTGGGGAGCTGGCCATTTTGCTGAGAACTGGCATCACCATCATCCCTCAGCTCTTTTACCAAATTTTCCCCTGTATGTGTTGCACTTTATTTTCCCTCCCAGAAAGGTGGTTGTTAGGTTTCTAAACTAGTTACTTTGCCAGATGCTATAGAATATGGAGAAATTAAAAAACTAAAAAAAAAAAAAAAATGAGAGCAATATTAAACAAATAACTATAATACTAAGAATAAAAATGAACATAAAAAGCCTTGCCTTATTTGGCAGCCTTGGCTTCTTAGAGCTCAAGGTCTGGGTGGAGGTTAATTTATGCACATAAAATAGCTGTAGAGGACCATAAAATTCCATAATGATATGCTTTATTAGTTGTGTAAGTTCCCTAAGATAGAAATGTGGAATCTGTGAAAGTTAACCAAGTCATCCTGGGCTAATGGTGCCATCTAATAAATTGCTTAGAAAACATACCCTCCATGTCTTCCACTTTAGAGTGACCAAACATGGAGACGTAGGCAAGGATTTATGTACAACCAGGACTTTTCATCAAAACATAATGCTGTGGCTGATTCATGTTGATGTGTGGCAGAAACCAACGCAATATTATAAAGCAAATAAATAAATTTAATTAAAAAAAAAAAGAAAAAAAACATAATGTGTAAAGACCCTATTGTATAGCACATGAAACTCTCCTCAATGTTATGTGCCAGCCTGGATGGGAGGGGAGTTTGGGAGAGAATGGATTCATGTTTTATATGTATGGTTTAGTGCCTTTTCACCTGAAACTACCACCATGTTGTTAATCTGCTATACCTCAACACAAAGTATTTTTGGTGTTAAAATTAAAAAAAAAAACATAATGTGTAAAAGTGAAAATATTAAAACAAACTCAAAGTCCAGCAATTAGAGAATGGGCAAATAAACAGTAGTGAAATCTTTATGTTAGAATGTCCCATTATCATTTTTTTTTAATTAGTGAGGAAATATAGAAAAAAGCTCAAGTAAAAAGAGGCTACAAATGAATATATGCAATGTAATCCAAATATTAATGTACATATTATGAAAAAAGTGACAGGGAATATGCCAAAATATTTGCAATGATTTTCTTTGGTTGATTGAGTTTCAGGTGATTTTTGTTATATTCTTTATCCTTATTTTTCTTGTTCTTCAAAATTTCTCCAATGAGCATATAATTTGTATGGTTGAATATGTGATTTTAATCAGAAAATATTTTTTTAAAATAAAATAGAAAGTGTTGCCCCAAATGATGACTGTCACAGCCTGGTTTTATGGATTTCAGATATGAATCTGATAAGAAGTCATCTAGAAAGGATGTTGGGATTAGATTTTACAGACTGTTACTTTCAGATTAGAGAAGCATGTAGAATTTTTAATCAAGGTAGATGTCACTGGATATTTAGGTGAATGGTTTCTGCAAGAAGAAGCATTTCTAAAACTTATCCAAACTTTAAAATGGAATAAATAGGCACGTAGGTAGACAGGCAGGGGGATATAATCTATTGTGTTTCAGTAGCCCTTTGTAGTATTCCATCCTAAAGGCTAATGAAAATCAGCTACTACAGCACAGTTCTGGGGGAGGAAGTAGGTGGTTAGGGAGCAGAAGTGGTCAAGGAACTAGCCTAGAAACAGCAAATGAAGGGCTGAACAGGTGAGCCATTCTTAAGATGAGAGGTATAAAGAATAGGTTCTCCAGGGATGGGAGTTTGGACCTATGTTAAGGATCTTTATACATGATCTGGAAGTAGGCGTTCACAATGAAATCATGAAATAGCAGCCCAAAGTTTGCCAGAAGTTTCCAGTGGTGAAGAAAGAGGCCAACAGCCATGTCCAGAGCACAGGGCACTATTACAGTTCTGTATTGTGGCTAGAAAAGTAGCAGCTACGTTTTGCCAATGGCAAATGTAGAGACCAAACATTCAAATTATGTGTCTAAAATAGAGGGCTTGGGGTTACCGTTGATCATTCTCTCAGAATGTCAGTCCACTATTTTGCTGGAGTCTGAAGGGGCCATAAAGTTGTTGCATATTACTAAGAGAAATAGAAACAAAATAGAAAGCTATATTTATGCAAAACTGTGATATATCAAGTGTCCTAGATTCTGAAGTACTGATGTAACAGGACTTCCCTGTTAACACCAGAGAGATACAAATTTGGGGACAAATCAAAGTATTGTTTGACCCAGCAGATAATGAATTTATGAGATTTTTTCCAACTTGATTGTGAAGTAACTGACTTATACCATTGTGTGAATTTAAAGTGTACAGTATGATGATATGCTTTATGCACGTTGTTTACTTGGTAAGTCACATCCAACTATTTTGTGACCTCATGGACTGCAGGGTGCTCCTCTATCCATGGGATTTCTCAGGCAAGAATACTGGAGTGGGTTGCCATGTCCTTCTCCATTGATTTATATATACATTGTGAAACAGTTACTAATGTAAGATTAGTTAGCACATCCATGGCTCACATATTTTTGTGTGTGTGTGGTGAGAACTTTTAAGGTCTGTTCTCTTAGCAGCAAGTATGCAGTACAATATTATTAACTGTAGTCACCATGCTATACATTAGATCCCTAGAACTTGATGACTAGAAGTGTACCCTCTCTGACCACCATCACCCCATTTCTCTTCCCCTCCACACTTGCAATCACCAATCTACTCTTTCCATGAGTTTGACTTTTTTAGATTCCACAAGTGTGAGATAATACAGTATTTGTCGGACTTACTTCACTTAGCGTAATGCATTCAAGGTTCATCCCATATAGTTGCAAATGATGGGATTTTCTGCTTCTTTTGGATAAGTAATATTCCATTGTGTGTGTACATGCATGTGTGTGTATCATGTCCCATTTTCTTTATCCATTTGCCCATAGATGGACACTTAGGTTACTTCCATGTCCTGCCTGTTGAATATAGTGAACTTGGGGTGCAGATATCTTTTCAAAGACAGTGATTTCATTTACTTTGGATATGTACTCCAAAGTGGAGCTCCTGGATCATATACTGGTTCTAGTTTTAAATTTTTGAGGAACCTCCACACTATTTTCCATGGTGGCTATACCAACTTACATTCCCACCAGTAGTGCACAAAGGTTCCCTTTTCTCTACATCCTCACTAGCATTTATCTCCTATGCTTTTGATAAGTCATTCTAATAGATGTGAGGTGATATCTCACTGTGGTTTTGATTTGCATTTCCATGATAATTAGTGATATTGAGTTCCTTTTCATGAACCCCTTGGCCATTTGTGTATCTTCGGAAAAATATCTATTCATATCCTATGCCCATTTGTTTCCAAGGGAGATACCAAGGGAACATTTCATGCAATGATGGGCACAATAAAGGACAGAAATGATATGGACCTAACAGAAGCAGAAGATATTAAGAAGACGTGGCAAGAATACACAGAACTATACAAAAAAGATCTTAATGACCCAGATAACCATGATAGTGTGATCACTCAACCTAGAGCTAGACATCCTGGAGTGTGAAGTCAAATGGGCCTTAGGAAGCATCACTATGAACAAAACTAGTGGAGGTGATGGGATTCCAGTGGAGCTATTTCAAATCCTGAAAGATGATGCTGTGAAAGTGCTGCATTCAATACACCAGCAAATTTGGAAGACTCAACAGTGGCTGAAAAACAGGACTGGAAAAGGTCAGTTTTCATTCCAGTCCCAAAGAAAGGCAGTGCCAAAGAATGCTCAAATTATTTATTGCACAGTTGGACTCATCTCACACGCTAGTAAAGTAATGCTCAAAATTCTCCAAGCCAGTGAATTGTGAATTCACAACAGTATGTGAATTGTGAACTTCCAGATGTTCAAGCTGGATTTAGAAAAGGCAGAGGAACAAGAGATCAAATTGCCTACATCCGTTGGATCATCGCAAAAGCAAGAGAATTCCAGAAAAGTATCTACTTCTGCTTCATTGACTTTGCTAAACCCTTTGTGTGGATCACAGCAAATTATGGAAAATTCTTCAAGAGATGGGAATACAGACCACCTTATCTGCTTCCTGAGAAATCTATGCAGGTCAAAAAGCAACAGTTAGAACTGGACATGGAACAACAGACTGGTTCCAAATAGGGAAAGGAATATGTCAAGGCTGTATATTGTCACCTGGCTTATTTAACTTATATGCGAAGTACATCATGCAAAATGCCAGACTGGATGAAGCACAAGCTGGAGTTAAGATTGCTGGGAGAAATATCAGTAACCTCAGATATGGAGATGACAGCACCCTGATGGCAGAAAGCGAAGAGAAACTAAAGAGCCTCATGATGAAAGTGAAAGAGGAGAGTCAAAAAGCTGGCATAAAACTCAGCACTCAAAAAATTAAGATCATGGCATCCAGTCCTATCACTTCATGGCAAATAGATGGGGAAACAATGGAAACAGTGACAGACTTTATTTTCTTGGGCTCCAAAATCACTGCAGATGGTGACTGCAGCCATGAAATTAAAAGACACTTGCTCCTTGGAAGAAAAAATATGACCAACCTAAACAGCATATTATAAAGCAGAGACATTACTTTGCCAACAAAGGTCCATCTAGTCAAAGCTATGGTTTTTCCAGTGTTCATGTATGGATGTGAGAATTGGACCATAAAGAAAGCTGAGCACCAAAGAATTGATGCTTTAGAACTGTGGTGTTGGAGAAGACTCTTAAGAGTCCTTGGACAGCAAGGAGGTCAAGCCAGTCAATCCTAGATGAAATCAAGCCTGAAATATTCAATGGAAAAACTGATGCTGAAGCTCTAATAGTTTGGCCACCTGATGTGAAGAACTGACTCATTGGAAAAGACCCTGATGCTAGACAGTGTATTAAAAAGCAGAGACAACACTTTGCTGACAAAGGTCTGTGTAGTCAAAGCTATGTTTTTTTTTTTTTTTCCAAAGAAAGCTGAGTGCCAAAGAATTTATGCTTTTGAACTATGGTGTTGGAGAAGATTCTTGAGTGCCTTGTACTGCAAGGCGATCAAACCATTCAATCCTAAAGGAAATCAGTCCTGAATATTCATTGGAAGGATTGATGCTGAAGCTGAAGCTCTAATACTTTGGCCACCTGATGTGAAGAACTAACTCACTGGAAAAGACCCTGATGCTGGGAAAGATTGAAGGCAGGAGGAGAAGAGGGCAACAAATGATGAGATAGTTGGATGGCATCTCTGACTTGATGGACATAAGTTTGAGCAAGCTCCAGGAGTTGGTGAGGGAAGCCTGGCTTGCTGCAGTCCATGGGGTCGCAAAGAGTCGGACACGACTGAGTGAACTGAACTGAACTGAACTGATGCTTGTTTGTTAATCAGGTTTTTTTTTTTTTTTTTTTGCTATTGAATTTTATCAGTTCCTTAATATATTTTGAATATTAACCCCTTATCGAATACATGATTTGCAAATATTTTATCCCATTTTATAGATTGCCTCTTCATTTTGTTGCTTATTTTGCTGTATAGAGGCTTTTTTGTTAACATGTAGTCCCATTTATTTATTTTTGCTTTGTTGCTTGTGCTTTGAATGTCTTATCCAAAAACCATTGCCAAGACCAATGACAGAACTTTTGTCATATGTTTTCATGTAGGAGTTTTGTGGTTTCAGGTGTTTCCATTTAGAGTTAATTTTTGTGTATAAGATGGTGTCCAGTTTCAACGTTTTTGATGTGAATATCCAGTTTTCCCAACTCCGTTTATTGAAAAGACTTTCTTTTCCCCATTGAGTATTCTTGGCTTTTTTGTCACCAGGGTCTTTTGTGGTTCCATATGAATTTTAGGATTGTTGTTTTATTTCTGTAAAAATGCCATTGGAATTTTGGTAGGGACTGCATTAAATCTATAGATATCTTTGGATAGTATGGCCATTTTAACAGTATTCTTTTGATCCATGAATATGGGATATATTTCCATTTATTTGTGTATTCTTCGGTTTCTTTCTTCAGTGTCTTATAGATTTCAGTATACAGATCTTTACCTCCTTGGTTAAATTTATTCCTAAATAGTTGATTATTTTTGATGCTATTTTGAATGGGACTGTTTGTTTCTTTTTCAGGTATTTTGTTATTAGTGTATAGAAATACAACGGATTTTTGTATGTTTATTTTATATCTTGCAACTTTACTGAATTTACTTAGTCATTCCACTAGGTTTTTTGTGTTTTTTTTTTTTGTAGAGTCTTTAGGGTTTTCTATATATAATATCATGTCACCTACAAAGACAGTTTTACTTCTTCCTTTTCAATTTGAGTGCCTTTTATTTATTTTTCTTGCCTGATTGTTCCAGCTAGGATTTCTAGTATTGTGTTGAACAGGGGTAGTGAGAGTGGAGAATCTCATCTTATTCCTGATCATAAAAGAAAAGCTTTCAACCTTTCACCATTGAGCACAGTGTTAGCTGTGGATTTGTCATATGTGATTTTTTCTATATAGAGATATGTTTCTTCTGTATTCAATTTGTTGAGAGTTTTTATCAAAAACAGATGTTGAGTTTTGTCAGATGCTTTTTTTTGTATCTGTTGATATGATTGTATGATTTATTGTTGAATTTGGTGTGCTAAGACTGTTAAAAGTCTTACATTTGTGTTTCTTAGAGATATTGGTCTGCAGTTTTCTTTTCTTGTAGTGTCTATACCTGGCTTTGGTATTAAGATAATGTTAGTCTTATACAATCAATTTGAGAATGCTTCCTCCTCTTTAATTTTTTGGAAAATTTTGAGGTTTGGCATTAATTTTGCTTTAAATATTTGATAGAATTCATCAGTGAAATCATCTAGTTCTGGGCTTTTTTTTTTTTTTTGGCTGGGAAGTTTGTGATTACTGATTTAATTTCCTTACTCATTATTGGTCTGAATAGATTTTCTGTTTCATCATGGTCCTGTCTTGGTAGGTTGTATGTTTCTAGGAATTTACCCATGTCTTCTAGGTTGTCAAATCTGTAGGCATATAATTGTTCACAGTAGTCTCTTTTGATCCGTCACGTTTCTGTGGTATCTAATGTAATGTCTTCTCTTTCACTTACAGTTTTTGAGTCCTGTCTCTTTTTATTGGTTCAGCTCAGTTCAATTCAGTCACTCAGTCGTGTCCAACCCTTTGTGATCCCTTGGACTGCAGCATGCCAGGCTTCCCTGTCCATCACCAACATGCTGAAACTCATGTCTTCCTTGAAACTTGTTTTATGGCCTAACATATGATGTGCACTAGAAAATGTTCCGTGTGTACTTGAGAAGAATGTATATTGTGTTGTATTAGATGGAATGTTCTATGTATGTTTGTTCGGTTCATTTGGTCTGCAGCATTTTCAAATCTGCTGTTTATTGATTCTTGTCTGGATGATCTATCTCTTGTTGCGAGTGGGATATTAAAAAATTAATGAGATTTATTATTGCAAGAGCAGTGGTTCTCAACAGGGGATGATTTTGCCCCCCAGGGTACATTTGGCAATGTTTGGAAACATTTTTGGTTTTCGCAGCTGGTGAGGAAGGACATGGCTTTTGCTATCAGCCTTTAGTGAGTTCAGGGCAGAGATGCTGCTAAACATCCTATGATACTTGGGGTAGTCCCACATCAAAGAATTATCTGGATCAAAAATGGCAATGGTGCCAAGGTTGAGAAACTCTGCCCTAGAAGAACAGGGAGAAAATGCTAGTAGATCTGAGAAAGGATTGGCTAGAACCACTAATAGTTTCAGAGAACCAGGGGTGTTGGGAGGACAACAGCACTCTCCCGTGACCTGTTGGAGCTGGTTGATAGCAGTTCTAGACTGGACTTGGCGTATTCTATGTGCCCTCCTGCTGTTTTATCTCAAAGAAGACTTTGAGCAAAACAAAGCACACTTGTTATTCTGCAGAGAGGAGCTTTCATTTTAACTGTTTTTCTTCTCATCAAGAGAGCGTCTTGGGGATTCTGGGATCTGGAGTGGTGTAATGACCTTCTTAGGAGGATAGGAGGAATAAATCCTGGGTAACACAGTCAAGGTTGAGTGCTCCCAAGAAAGGGCATCTGGAAATGTGAGCTTCTAAAATGCTAATGGTTTCTGTTATCTTTCAGGTGGTAAATGTGTCAAGGCTCGAGGGAGATGACAATCCTGTGCAGCTCATATACTTTGTGGAGGATCAAGATGGAGAGAGACTCAGTGCAGTCAAGTCTTCAGATCTGATTAACAAGATAGACATCCAGAGAGCAGCCATCATCTTGGGTTACCGAATTCAAGGCGCTGTTGCCCAACGTGAGTGCGTGAGGCTTGGCCTCTCATAGTCATCTGTGCTGAGCTGGGGTCAAAAGCCAGTCTTTCTCTGATGATAATCTCTGAATTTAAAGCTTTCTTATGTGTGCATAGTAGATTTATGTCTTATACCTTTATTATTAGGTGTCACTTATATAAGAGGCCAGTCATTAAAATTAATTTGCCAGGACCTTCTTTATTTCAGTTGCATGTAGTTGTAGCATTCACTGTTCATTTTCTTACCCAGCATTTTATATTCATAGTGTTGTAGTGAGTTTTAGTAGCTTAAGTTAACTTTAATATTTTTCCCTTCTTCCTGTACTAAAAAAAAATTTATCCTAGGTAAAATAATGTGTTTTCCCTGTATTTATTCCAAAATCTTATATGTCACATTTTGAATGTTGGGGTGGGGACAGTGAGTCAAACAGGAAGCTGGGAGGTACCTTCTGAATTTATTGGCTTCCTCCTGGGTCTTATAACACAAAGAAGTCCTTGATCCTTACCCTTTTCAATCCTGTTTCTCTCCCACCCTGTCCTTAACACCACTCATAATTTAGGGGTGTTTTGATATCTCTCTATTATTGCTGGAAGAGTCTAGGCTCCTGCTGCCCCCCGCCTCCACTACGATGGCTATTCTCAATGCCTTTTTCCCCCCCAACTCACAGATTTTGGTTATCTAAAAGTAAGAAAAGGAGAGACATGAAAGAGTATGTTTTTCTAAATATGACTTTCTGAATCAGACTACTATTTTAATGTGGGTGTTTTTCCTTTATATTTCTAGGAGCAATCCTCGTAAGAGCCCAGAGATATTTCCTCCCAACAGTAAAGGGATAACTAAATGTTTAGAAGGAATTTAGCATCAGAGTGTTGAAAGTCTCCCCCCAAATTTCAGCGATGAAGGCAGTTCTTAAAAAATGACAGCTTTGAAATGATCCTCAATAATAGAATGTTCTTTGTAAAAAGAGCTGTCCTTGGAAACTAACAAAGATGAGGGCCAGCGGGCACACTTGCTCCATTTTATAGGTGATCATGGGAGAGTTGAAGCAATTAACCACTGGTGGTTTGTGTTTGTATATTTGAGAGATGATTATATATTGGTGTGTTCTGTTTCAAAGCAGCCAGAAAAAATAATGAAACACTTACTTGCATTTCTTCATAGACGGTATTTCTAACTGTTGGATGGGTGCCCCGCTCCAGCTGAGCACTCACTTTTTTAGAAACGATGCATTGCAGTAGGCTCTGGGCACTTTTCAAGGCTACTTCCATCTGCTCTTGCACCTCTCTTTGGCTCATTTTTGTGCTGAAGACCACAGGGGTAGCAGTCCTGGGATTGGAAGCCTCAGCCAAGACTAGAGCCAGCCCTCAAAATAGCTGTGGACCCCGTGTCAGGCCCTCATTTTGATGAGTCACAGGGTTTTACTAGGTTAGAACTAAGAAGAGTCTCTAGTTGTCCCAGCTCCTCAGTTTGGTTGTGTAACTCCAGTATTGTCGGTTGTTTTCATGCAAAATAAACTACATGTACAAACTATATTCATGGAAAACTAAAAGATGCAAAATATTAACACCCTGTCACTTTCCCCATTTCCTGCAGTCTTTGCTTTGTAATTTGTGCTTCTTTCAGAGTGTACGTGCTTTAGAGGGCTTCCTCCCCTCCCTGGTCACTCAGGGGCCTAAATCCAGACTTAAACCAGCACTAAGCATCTTTTTTTATTGTTACATTTTCGAGTGAAAACATTCTGATCCCCTAGCATGTGTTAACCATTACAGGATATGAAAAAAGTATAAAACTTAGTCCCTGCCCAGGAAGACTGAGGTTGTGTTTGAACAGACAAAGCATAGTCATGACCATATTAATGAGCGAAGTGGTATTGTGTATCAAGATGATACATTTATGTAATAACATGCATCATGAAAGAATAGCACAGTACTGTTTATAAGACAAAGACATCCAAGGATAAAAGAACTTAGACAAGGGGGTTCCACCATCGTCATGGAGAGGTTGTTGTGAAGTGACCGTAATGGATGAGGGAGCTGGGCAGAGGGGAGGGGGTGTTTTGGTTTCCAGAGCCTGGTAATTGGAACCTGAGCTTTAAAAGGACCGAAAAGAGTTGAGCTTTTAAGAAGAGCTGAATCTTGCAAGAGGAGGAATACAAAATGAAGAGCATGAGGGCCCAGTGCTGGGGGGCTGGGTTAGGGGGAGGAGCCCGTGAAGGAAGTTGAGGAGGACAGAGTAATGGCAGCATGATCGTGCAAGGCCATGGAAGATGGAGGCGGGCGGCGCTGTGGGAGGTAGAGGGGCGGAGGGTGGAGGATTCAGAATGTTAGTTGAGGGGACTTCCTTGACAGCCCAGTGGTTAAGACTTTACTTTCCAGTGCAGAGAGTGTGAGTTTGATCCCTGGTTGGGGACCTAAGATCCCACATGCCAACAAGCCAAAACATAGAACAGAAGCAATATTGTAACAAATTCAATAAAGACTTTAAAGATGATCCACATTAAAAAAAAAATCTTAAATATTTTAATGTAATTGTAAAATTGACAACTGTCCCTTAAGTAAAGCAGTTTCAATGCAAAGTCCTATTTCAAGGGCTTAGAGAGAGACCCAGATGAAGACAGTGCTCACAGACCCCTTCCTGGGATTTCTGATTTTTGGTGAGGATTAGAAATCTTCCTGCAGTGAGAATTTAGGGAGGGACCTGGTAGAATAAGCTGGACATCAGGAGAATAAACTGGATATCAGGAGACCTGGAATCAACCTCACTTGGCCGTTGAATTTTCCTTTAGATGTGTCACGTATGTCACTGTGGTCCTTGCTGTGTTGTAGCTGGAACATCCTGGGTTGTGTTTACTGCGTCCCGTTTTTTGTCTTCAGGGGGTCATCATCCCTCCCCAGTTGTCTTGAGCTGAAATGACGTGGGAGGGTTTCTGCTAGTAGAGGGGGCGTTCACTGCCCAGTAAAGGAGTGCAGAGGACTCACTGGGAGACCTTGCTTTCTCGTGTGCAGCTGTGGACAGGGTGAAGAGGCCGTCCCCTGAGGCCCAGAGCAGCAACCTCTGGGTCATCGTGGGCGTGGTCGTGCCGGCGCTGGTGGTGCTGGTGATCGTCATCATCCTGTACTGGAAGCTCTGCCGCACGGACAAGCTGGACTTTCAGCCCGACACCGTGGCCAGCGTTCAGCAGCGTCAGAAGGTAAGGGGCGGCCCCCCCACCGCCACGTTCGTATGAGCGTCTTGTGGGCCGGGATGGGGCGAGCTCAGATTCCTGGTATTGAAGGACAGGGAGAGGAGCTGGTCAGGAAATCTGGCCCTAGTGGTGGTGTCCCTTTACTTCCATGCTTGTTTGCTGAGACCCAGGTCTTCTGTAGTGTTCAATACCTGCCCAAAGAAGCTGTGTAAAGGCTCAGCAATGCTGTGGGCTCTGAGTTCCACTGTAATTTTATTTTTGAGATATTCAGTTACAAAATCATATCCATTCTGTGCATGAATTCCGATCTATTTTAACCCTGGACACATTCAGAGAACAAGAACCAAGGAAGCTTTTCTTTGATCTACAGCCCTGCCGGGCGGCTCCTTTATTTTCTGTCTACCTTATTGCAAGCTTACTTACCCACCTTGATCAAGAGCATTTAATCATTTATGTGCCTTTTTCATTTTGACTTTATATATGCGTGTGTGTGTGTATGTACATAATGAGTCTTTATTTGACAATCTTCAAAAAAAATTTGGAGTACTAGTCAACCAGAAGGAATTCTGTGTGGTCTTTCTTGTTAACAACACACAAAATGCATCAGCTGCAGTTTCCAGATTGGGATACTTTAGGGAAGAACAAAACAACCTGAGTACAAAATTTTCTATTTTTTTTTTTTTCCATATCCCCCCTACCCAGCCCTACTCTGCAGTCTTTTAGAGTTAATTAACTTACACCTGATTCGCCAGCAGTTTCTTTCTTTCTTTATTAGCAGCTCCTTTTCCATGTCTTTCCAAGGCATTCCTTGGAAATTTATAATAGCAGATTTTAGTTTTTATAATAGCAGTTCCCTTCTCATGCTTATGTTTCAACAGTGTCTGCAGTATTTGTCACATATAAGTTTCAGAGCAAAGACACAGCATCTTGGTCAGTATCTGGCTCCTCCGGTGAAGCATGAACATGCCAAGTAAGAGAAGAGCTGGTTAGGTGCAAACCCTGAGCTCAGCACACCTGTAGCCTCACCCAGGGCATGAGAAGTGGTGGTTGCTGGCTCTGATAACATGTATCCACTATGGGTCACACATTTAGAGGACTCAATGGACTCTAAGAGTTTGGTGAGAAAAAGCAAGCAAGAGGCAGAGGAACAGGAAATAAAGGATCACCCTATTAGCCTTCTAATTTTACTCTGATTTTCTGGGTATAAAAAATCCTGTATATAATAAACCTAGACCTGATGGATGAAAAAAGTGAAGGTGAAAGTCACGTCCAGCTCTTTGCAACCCCATGGACTATACAGTCTAGGCCAGAATACTGGAGTGGGTAGTCTTTCCCTTTTCCAGGGGATCTTCCCAACACAGGGATCAAACCCAGGTCTCCTGCATTGTAGGTGGATTCTTTACCTGCTGAGCCACCAGGGAAGCCCAAATTAATTCAGCACTATTTAAAGCCATTTTGGGGGTTGTTTCTTTGGCCACACTGTGCAGCATATGGGATCTTAATTCCCAGACCAGGGATTGAACCCACATTCCCTGCATCGAAAGTGTGGAGTCTTAATCACTAGACCATCAGGGAAGTTCTGATAGATGAAAAAAGTATTTAAAATTCATTTTGCTTGTAAAAGTAAATGAAGAGCATTCTTCTTATGATTTAACTAAGAAATGCAAACTCTTGATTAAATTGCAAGCTTATGGTTATCCAGCATTTTGGAAGCAGTTTATACATTAAGGTTATATTTATTACCCATCTTCATTTATTATTGACATAGTCTGCTAAGGTTGTTTTGTTGTCAGACTGGTGAATAGCATGGAAAAAACCTGGGGGGTAGAGTCCTTGATGATTCATCATGTAACTTTCACCATGATGACATCAGCAATTGGTTTGGAAATGTTTCGGGCTCTGGTGAAAGAGCACTGTTACAGAGAGATTTCGCAGTGTGGATGGTTCTGTATTTGGGTCTGTACTGTGCTGTGCTTCCTCACATAAACACTCCTGTGGAAACCCATCCATTGTCTCTCACTTCAGTAAACTGTCAAGAGAACTACATCCCTGAAGTTCACAACGGACTATTCCGAAATATTCTAACCACTGATGCTGCTATACCTCAAATAAGCAGTTTCCAATAGAACTTTGCGCCTTTGGAGTTGTATTCTTCTGCAGGTGCTGCATGGATTGGCGTATTCACTTTTACAGCATCTTTTCAGGAAGGGTTTTTTGTACCAAGGATTCCCCAAGAGAACAGGTGTCCTTGACTTGGTTAGGAGCATAGCAGGGTCTTTGTTTTGCTGGCATAAGAGCCCGTCATTTGGATCTTGTCATGTTTTTTTAATAAGAAAATGATGATATCCATTTAGTTCAAAAACAAGCATCTCTGCTTCATAAGTGTTTCTTCTAAGATTATCTGACAATAGTAAAGTGCCTCTAGCCTATTCTTCAGGGCACTTTGCAAAGATGCTGTCTTCCCCGTGACTCAAAAGAGCAGAGGCTCTTTTTCCTTCTTGTGTGGCTCTGTTTTCTCTCTCTGCTCTGCTCACCCCGCCCCCTGATGCTGCTTCACTGCTATTCTCTGAAATCTTTTAGCAAATCCCAGAGCTGCAAACATCTGGAAACAATAAATCTGCTGACCCCAAATCCACACCCCTTTCTTCTTGTAACCAGAAGGAAACCTCTTCCTATTGTCTGGGAGTAGATTAGTTTTGAAATATGATAAGAGAGAGAAGCCATTCAGTCCTATTTTGAGGCAGAGTCTTTTAAAATTTTGAATGATAAAAAAACAAAAACAAAAACCCTAATGCATGTCTTTCTTTTTATCTGTATTCTCTTTAATCTGTAGCCCAAAGGCATCACTTTTTACTGCTACCAGTAAAATTATAGCTTGGACCCGCCTCGCCCTGTTGAGGTTCTATTTAAAGACATGAACGCCATTGGCTTAGATGTTGCCTGCTTGGTGAAAACTTGTTCCCTCTGATGGGGACAGTCCATACCCCATGGTTGGCCTGGGACCTGGTTCCTGGCTCACGGGCACCGTGGGCAGCTGGATGGGGCTGCCTCAGACGCCACGTGTTCATTCACCAAATGCCGAGCCTTTGCTCTCAGCCAAGCAAGGTCGGGCTGGGTGACAAGCACAGATAACATGTGGTCCCAGCCTTCAAGGGGCTTCCCTTGTAGCTCAGTCGGTAAAGAATCTACCTGCAATGCAGGAGACCTGGGTTCGATTCCTGGGTCAGGAAGATCCCCTGAAGAAGGAAATGGCAATCCATTCCAGTATCCTTGCCTGGAAAATTCCATGGACAGAGGAGCCTGGCAGGGTACAGTCCACGGGGTTGCAAGAGTTGGACACGACTTAGCGACTAAACTACCTAAACCATCCTGCCTTCGAGGGCTTTCGTGAGGGAGGAAGTGGCTCAAAGCTGACACACAGCAGCGTGTCTGTCCAGGGCTCTGTGGCAGCTCAGATAAGGGGCTGAAGCTTGGAGGTTGAGGAGGGGAAGCCAGAAGAAGTGGGCCCAGGCGGTGGGGTAGGGCAGGTGTGGACGGCAGGAAGGATGGGGCGAAGGTGAATGGAACGAAGGGCACAGCCAACACCGAGGTGACAAGTGTAGGCAGGAGCCAGGCTCGGAGGGTTTATGGGACGTGTCAAGGGGTGGAGGTGATGCTGTCAGCTTGAGGGAGCACTGAGGGGTTCTCAGCGGGGAGAGTAGCTTGGACATATTGATTTGTTTTTGTTTTTAAATTTAGTTGCATTGGGTCTTTTGGTGTGTGCGTGGGCTCTTTGTTGTGGCTCCCAGGCTTTCTCTAGTTCCAGTGGGAGCTTCTCCTGTTGTGGTACCCAGGCTCTAGAGCTCATGGGCTCAGTAGTTACAGTGCTGCATGGGCTTAGTCACCCTGAGCATAGGGGATCTTAGTTCCCTGACCAAGGATCGAACCCATGTCCCCTGCATTGGAAGGCAGATTCTTAACCATGGGGCCTCCAGGGAATCCCCTGGACACACTGATGTTTGAAACAGTCCCTAAAGAGGGCAGTGTGATCAGCGGGTTGAAGTGAAGCGGGAAGAGTTTCTTCCATCTGAACAGAGTTCATCTCATCCTTTCTCTGCAAGGATCGTGCTAACACCTGAAGTGTTGGTGGTTCCAGGGTGCCCTTGGTCAGCTGACCAGGACTTGCTGGGGCCTGGGGGTGGGAGGATCTTGGAGAGCTGCTTGCCCACATCCTAGACCTTGGGATGAGCTACGGCCCCACACTGGGCTGCAGTGGAGACCTGGAGTGGCAGAAGGCTTGCCTTGTCTTCACCTCTTCAATGGAAACAGCACGGTGACCGTGGTGGCTTTTCACCGACCACATCTATCCAATAGCAAGCGCTGAAACAATGGCGCTCTCTTGGAGGTGGTGCGTTTTTGTTCAGCCACTTTGGGGATCAGCTCTGCTGTTTCCCTTGTCATCTCAACTGCTCCTTCCTAAGGGGGCTCAGGCTAACCCGAGTCCTGGGGCCTTCACTCTGCGTTGTTCCATCTGGGTCGTATTATATTTATGGCTCACACATTTTAAAATTCATCTGGCGTCTCTCCTGTTACTTGGCTGACCTGCCGTACCAGCCCACCCCAACTTGTCAGCAACGTATTCCAATGAGACACAGACAGTGGGGTTGTCCCCTCTGTGATACATTAAAGAAGGAACAAAAGAGCTGTCTTTCCTTAGAAAAACTGGGTCCTAATAGGAATATTGAAAGTGCTCATGAATCTTGGCTCTTTTATAAAATGCCAATTGATGCTTATTTCTGCATGTGAAGGCTGGAAGCACAAAACACCAGACTTAACGCTATAGATTTTTTTAAGACATGGAAAAACTAGAAAAAGTGTTCTGGGAAACAGGGATGAAACAAAGGGAGTTAATAGTTCCATAAGTGAGGGGAACAGTGTTTTCTCTAATTTTTTCCTTCTGTGTGGAGATGGCCTTTGTTTCGTGTATAAGCACAGACTGGTTGCCAAATTTCTATTGTCATAGGAGGAGGCGACTCACCCAGCCTGAGAGAAGTCAGGGATCTAATGAATGTATTTAAAGATGCTAGTTGGAATGAACCAAAGCCAACAGGACTTCAAGGCTGTAACAGATGTATATTTCATTTATGATGTCTGCAGTATCATATATGATGATACCCTTTTCTTGGTTCCCCACAAAATTCAGTAAGTTTGGTGACCTTTTTAAAATTTGTTCAATCATCAGATATTTATTGGGGGTCTACCATGGGTCACGTTGCTGAATTAAAACATTTTGTATCTAAATTTATATCTATAGCTTTTCCTGGTCTCTGAGAACTCTCAACTGACTATTTATATCAACTGCTTGATCTTTCATCGACCAACAGCAAAAATATTGCTGTCGGTCTCATTTGTACGGTGCCTTGGCATGTATGAAGCATTTTGACGTTGTCGGGGAGGAAGGAATTTTCTAGGTTCTCCTGGCCGGTCTACAAATTAAATTGACCTGAGACAGATTGACAGGAGGAAATCACAGAAAGGTTCAATAGCACGGGTTCATAGGAGAGACCCACGTATGGACATGAATAATGCACCACAATGGCCAAAGTGCTCACTTTAAATACAGCAGCAGCTGAAGATGAGAGAGGGTGTCAGAGGCAGTCAGTTGGGACTGTAGAGGGGAGGAAGGCAGTTCACAGGGAGACGGAAAAGCAAAGGTTTGGTAAATAAGTGCTTGCTGAGTCTTGCAGAGACAGGGGCCCAGAGAGGAAAGGTGATAATCTCTTTCTGGAATAGGTCCTCTGTCTGTATTTTTTAGGCAGTTAGATGGGGGTGAATATCAGAGTTTTTCCTGAGTCTTTTGGGCCTTGCTTGTTTTCATCTTGCAATAATGCACCTGCCAAAGAGACATTGTTGTTCAGTTGCTCAGTAGTGTCCGACGCTTTGTGACACACACCCCCACCCCCACCTCCATGGACTGCAGCACGCCAGGCTTCCCTGTCTTCACCATCTCCTGGAGCTTGCTCACACTCATGTCCATTGAGTTGATGATGCCATCCATCTTGTCCTTTATTGCCCACTTCTCCTCCTGCCCTCATTCTTTCCTAGCATCAGGGTCTTTTTCAATAAGTCAGCTCTTCGCATCAGGTGGCCAAAGTATTGGAGCTTCAGCATCAGTCCTTCCAATGAATATTCAGGATTGATTTCCTTCAGGATTGACTGGTTGGATCTCCTTGCTGTCCCAGGGACTCTCAAGAGACATTTGGGGTAGCAAATTTTGTTTCCCTATGATGTATATATATGTTTCTTTTTTTCTTGCCAAGGTTTTCATCTTATTTTTTTTTTCAGTTTTTAAAAAAACTTATTTTTAATTAGAGGATAATTGCTTTACAGTGTTGTGTTGTTTTACAACAATGTGAATCAGCTGTAAGTGTAACTATAGCTACTCCCTCTTGAGCCTCCCACCTGCCTCTCTAGGTCATCACAGAGCACTGAGCTGAGCTTCCTGTACTATATAGCTGCTTCCCACTTACGTATGTTTCTTATATAAACCTAAGAGTATATCGGAGAAGGCAATGGCACCCCACTCCAGTATTCTTGCCTGGAAAATCCCATGGGCAGAGGAGCCTGGTGGGCTGCAGTCCATGGGCTCGAGAAGAGTCAGACATGACAGAGCGACTTGACTTTCACTTCTCACTTTCATGCATTGGAGAAGGAAATGGCAACCCACTCAGTGTTCTTGCCTGGAGAATCCCAGGGACGGGGGAGCCTAGTGGGCTGCCGTCTGATACAACTGAAGTGACTTAGCAGCAGCAGCAAGAGTATATCAGGGCAGGCATTTAGTTCCTAGACCTGGCTACACAGACTGTACCAAGGAGGCGATGCGGTCTATATTTTTTCCCATATTCACTTTAGAGACCTTTGGTTAGAGGAGGCAATCTGTGGCTCTTCCTTCAATTTTGATAAAAGCAAATCATCTAACTTTCAAAAGAGGAGATTTTGATGGTTATGATTAGATGACTATTGATTATATCTGTTACTCTCTCATTTAGAGGAAACTTATGGAACTAAAATGAGGTGTAGCTGGGGTAAAAGCAGCCCCATGGATGAGAGATGTGCCTCTCCTGTAAAGCAGGAGAAGGATTCTTGAGAAAGGAGGAACCAGAAGATTATCTACAGAGGTTGTCTGTTTGGAGTTTGATTGCTTTAAAAGGAACACATGCCCCCAGGAAGGTGTGTGCGTGTACGCACGTTCAGTTGTGCCTGACTCTTTGCGACCCCATGGACCGTAGCCTGCCAGACTCCTCTGTCCACGCAATTTTCCAGGCAGGAATATTGGAGCGTGTTGCCATTTCCCCCTCCAGGGGATCTTCCCGACCCAGGGAGTGAACCTGTCTCCTGCGTCTCCTGCATTGGCAGCCAGACTCTTCACCCTTTGCTCCACCTGGGAAGCCCACAGTCCCAGAGATTCACGGAGTCCCAGTGAAGACGACTGGGACGTAGGGGGCGTCATGGAGATGCAGGTTGGGGCTCATTGTTTGGGAAACAACACTTTTGAGCCAAGAAATGTGCACCACGCACAATCTGCTTGTGTGTGGTGAAGTTGACTGCTGGTAACAAGATGTTATTAATTTAGAAAATATAGGCATGCCAGTCTTTGCCTTTTGTTTCCAAGCAGCATTGTAAGCATGATTTATATCAAGTTCTGTCCCCCTCTGCTGGTGTAAGTCGTTATTGCAGACTGCTTTCCTTCTACCCATCCAGCCTAGCTTTTTAGTGCTGAAAAGACCTTAGAGATCACAAATAGAAGCCACTGATGTTGTCACTCACCTGTGCGTAAAGTTAGCGCAAATACAGCAAAATCTTTCACTTCTACATGCAGTATATTGTCTAGAACAGCTCCTTAGATGGGTTGGACTTTGTCTTCTGACCGATAGCACTCTCTGTGGGTATAGAATTCAGCCTGATGGAATTGCATGGGGAATTCCTGCCAAAGAGACCCTTGGGACCACTTACTAATATGTGGCTTATTTTCCTCTACTTTGCAAGTTGAGTAAAGGAAACAGTTAATACCCACCCCTGGGTATTACAGTCTGGCCTTCTCTCATTCGCCTCCGTCCTGACCCTTCTAGTGCAGCTAATGTGATCTTTTACCAGATCTCAAGTCTTCTCTGGTCCCTGATGCAATTGAGGACATTCTCTGAGTAGCCACCTCTTTTTATTTCTATATTTGGTCTGTCCTCTGAGTCCTGGCACAAGTCCCTGTTCTCTGAGAAGAGTCTCACCCCATGCCACCATCCGGGCTTGGGTCACTGCTGTGACAGTGGTCAGGCATAGTCTTGTGATGTCTTGTATCGTGGTCTAACTTTTTAATCTTTGTATTTTAATCTGTAGCAAGTATCTGTCTTTTCTGCAAACTCAAGGTATAATTCTTGCCCGGATCAGTGTTCTAGAGATGCATGTTGAAGTTGATGGGTAAGATTGCAAGCACACTTTTGGGTCAGAAAGCTGGCACTCACCATCAGCTTGACTGTCTCACTTGTGTGTGTGTGTGTGTTTCAGCTGCAGATCCCTAGTGTGAAGGGCTTCGACTTCGCTAAGCAGCACCTGGGTCAGCACAATAAGGACGACATACTGATCATTCACGAGCCAGCACCACTGCCGGGACCTGTGAAGGACCACACCACGCCCTCTGAGAACGGAGATGTGCCAAGCCCCAAGGCAAAGATCCCTTCCAAGAACATCCGTCACAGAGGAAGGTTCTTACTGGGCTTTCTGTATTGTTCTCTATCATGACCTGTGGTTCTATTTTCCGTTTGTTAGTTTCCAGTAGCAGAAGGGCTGATGGTGAATGTTGCCCAAGTCTGCAGCCTGGAAGACTGGTGAGATTGGCCCCCAAAATCAGCACACTCAAGGGCCCTTGGTCCACTCTAATGGACTCCCAGAGGAGGCCCATGTGCTTTCTTGCCCCAAAGTGGGTAAGGTTATGAATCACCGACCCATATGGTTTGATGGTCCCCCTGGAACTTCATTAGGGATTGACCAGCTCGAGGGTATATATTCTGGGGTGACCCCGCTAGGCCCTCTGGAGGTGATGTTAGGAATAATGTACAAAAATGTATAAAAAGTGCATGGCTTATGATACACACTTGGCCAGCATTGGCTCTGCCCTTGACTGTTATGCTGGCGGCTGGAGCTGGGGCTTCCTCTCTTGGTCTGCAGGTGACCTTCGTCACACCCTACTTTCTTTGCTTGGCTTTTCTCCATCTGCCCCTCTTGTCACCCTCCTTAGCATGTGTGCATGGATTCTCCATCGCCCTGCTCCCCACTCCCCTGCCCAGCTCCCCTTTCCCAGTTAATTCCCATTCCTCTTACCAACGTTAAGCACATGGGGCATTGCTGCTAACAGACTACCTACTGTGACCCTATGACCTTGTGAGACGGGCTGCCCTTCTCTAAAGAAGACAACGTTCAGGGTCAGGTTTTATTAACTTAGCTTTAGGTCAAAGCGTGATCAGGCTTTGGTATTGAAGCCTCGAATTATCAGCCTTCTTTTGAACTTTGGAATGCCAAATTCAGGTTTTCTGTTGAGAGGGGAAAAGTGTGTGATCATACCAACATTCCAGATGACATTGTAATTTCTGATTTATAAGAAAACATACCCCAGGGGTTCTGGCCTAGTTTTAAGAATTTAATGATTGTCAGAACATGATCTTTACAAAAGAAGATGAATAATGTAGAGAGAGATCATTTGCTTAATTATTTTGCAGAGTGAGAATAAATCAAATCATTAAAGATGATTGAATATGCTAGTACAATTTAACAAAGTCTTTTTTTCTCCTCTGGAAGCCTCAGCCTAGACACTTAGTCACAACATCTCAATGTTCTGCATGGTTAATATCAGAGTTTCGCATCCCTCAGGGGCACTAGAATGTCTGGGCATTTCAGAAAGTTCAAAGAGAAGGGGTGTTAACTGTTTAAGGCTTTTCAGTGAATCCTGGAGCAACTTGGGTTCTGTGACACACTTGCTTTTTATATATAGAATCAATTAACAGCGATAATCATTGCCTTTGTGTTAGAAGTGTAGGCTTCCTCCAAAGATTTGGAATTATATGGGGTGACTACAGAATGACCCTGGCTTCCTAGAAATTTTGCAGGCCCAGCTAACCCCTAACCAAACTTGAATCTCAGATCCTCTGATCCAACCCAGATTGCCAGGTTTCCACTGGGAGCTGGGGGGACTGTCCTCCAGCAAATACTTGGTTTTCTAGCATTTGTTGAAATGAGTCTGCTGAGCCATTTAGTAGGGTATCTCACGCTGTCCTTAAAAGGTGACCGTGCTGTCAATGCGGTCCTTGAAGATGCTGCGCCTCGAAACAGGATTTTGGACTGTTTGACTTCTCTCAGTTTTGCCCAGAAGCCTGACTTCCACATCCAGATGAATGTGACCTTTCTGCCTGCTTTCTTTCTTTTTCCTAACATCTGCATTTGTTTTGTATCTGCAGAGTTTCTCCCTCAGATGCCGACTCCACAGTAAGTGAAGAGTCCAGTGAGAGGGAAGCGGGGGACAAGACTGCAGGAGCTGTGACCGATGGCAAGTCCCACAGAGCCCCACAGAGTGGTCTGTGACCCTTCTTGTTCTCCACTTTAAAAGTAGTAATTATGAGGGACTTCCCTGACAGTCCAGTGGTTTGGATTCTGCTGTTTCATTGCAGAGGGTGTGGGTTTGATCCCTGGTCAGGGAACTAAGATCCCACAAGCCCTGCAGTGTGGTGAAAAAAAAAAAAGTCATTATGAGGTTCCAGTAGGCTAGGCTCTTATACTACTTCAAATGCAGAATGTAAAAAAGCCCTGTGCATTAGCATATTCATCATTCATACAGTGGATTTTTCAGATTAATTGTCACCATCTAACACTGTATCAGTGTCTGCATTGAGCTGGTGGGCCAGGCTAGAAGTTAAGAGATTCAGATATGTGTGTTTTGAGGTTACTGGTCATGTTTGAATCTAGTTTGGGGTCCTAACAATTTTCCTCTTCAAAGGACAAGGAGGAATCCAACTAAAACTGCATCCAGGATTCGGTGACCTTCTTAGGGTCCCGTTTAAGTATTTCACGGCTGTCACTGTCAGAACGTTGATTATTTATTCTAGGTCCAAGGGCATTATATTTGGTCCTTGTCCTAGGTCTGTCTTCCAGGAGATAGTTGAGTGTGGTCAGATAGTTGTGTGTGTTGTCAGATGCTGTCGCTTCTTAGGCCAGGTTTGAAATGTACTTCACTCCCCTTCTAAACAGTATTGTCTTCAAACTCATATGTCTTGCAGTAGAACTTAGCTCATCGGTCTTACTGGACTTGGAGCCTTTTTTGGCCTGATGACAGGGTAGCTTTGGTGTTAGTTTAATAGATTCTGTTAAATAAATGCTCTTGTACTTGCTGGAGTTTTATTTATATTTCAGGGTTGTGTTTTAGTAGTGCAAAGAAAATGGAAGTGCCTCTGGATATCATTTTATTATTTTTTTATTTGGCTGTGTCACACCTCTTTTGGGATCTTAGCTCCTGACTAGGGATTGAACCCAAGCCCTTGGTAGTGAAACTGTAGAGTCCTAACCACTGGACTGCCAGGGAATTCCCAGGATATAATTTTTAATAGTAATTTATATACTTACGTTTTCCATTACAAATATCTCTATGAAATTGCAGTACAGACTGAACCATACTCTGTAAGTGAAGAGATTGTGGACAGAAGCTGGAGGGCCTATTTCATCCACTGTCATGTTTGTGACCTTGTATGTCCCTCAGTTGTGGGAACTCCTCTGGGACTAAACTAGCTGATTTTTGAGATGCCTTCCAGTTGTTTCTTTTTTGGTGTTAAAAACAAAAGCAAAAAAATCCCTTAGAATAAGGGAAGAATTTTTTTCTTTAGATCTAATGATCTAATTTCATAGAATCTTAAAAATTAGCACCATGGTAACAGGGGTACTGTTTCAGATAGACAGGATTAAAATCTAATTTTGATCCTGGGAAAGAAATATTTGGGGGACAAAAATCAGCTCTGGAGCATCTTAATTTCTGTTAATTGTATGTCTAAGAAAATCTTCCTCTTTAGTTCCTGTTTTTAACTCCTTCTGTGCTTAGTCACTCAGTCGTGTCTGACTCTTTGTGACCCTTTGGACTGCAGCCCACTAGGCTTCTGTGTCCATGAGATTTTCTAGGCAAGAATACTGGAGTGGGTTGTGATTTCCTCCTCCAGGGGATCTTCCCAACCCAGGGATCAAACCATCTTCTTCTGTGTCTCCTGCATTGCAGGCAGTTTCTTTACCCACTGAGCCACCAGGAAAGCCCTTTAACAAGTATTAGAACCAGTATATTATGCATGGCTAACAAAAATCAAATATCACTCTCAACATATATTCAAAATCCAGGTAGTAAACATGTCAGTGTTGGGGCTCAGAGTTGACTGTGGAAGGAGACAAGTGGCCTAGATGTTCTTGTGGGTCCTAGAAGGCTCACCTGCCACTATTTTGATTTAAAGATGTACTTACTTATTGATAATGGAATTAATATTCCATTATAAACATTCTGTTGGTTCAGTATTGCAGTAATTGAGGTTGCCATTTCCTGTGTCATTCTGTTCTGTGGACATCGTCTTACACTATAATTTCTATCCTTAATTTTTTTTGTTTTCTAATTTTTTAAGATGTATAGAACAGTCTTTTAAGAGAAAAGATTTTAACACCTACTTGCCTTAAGTAAGCAGTATTCATGCAGCATTGATCTATCTGCGTAGCCCTTGCACTTTCCATTGTCATTATTATTCAGGCAGTTTTTAAAAAAATTGTACAGTGGATAGCAAACAATAAAAATATGTATTATTATATGTAAAATAATGTGTTACATATATATACTAATCTAGTTTGTTTATATATATATATGTATGGGGGTATATATATGTCTGTTTAACGTATAAATATGGCAAACAACATATCGCACTTTTCAGCCTTTGGATGAAGGGCTGAGTTCCAGGCAGTCTAGAAGTTGAGGGTTTTCTGTGCATCTCTTGCTTCTCCTGTTGCAGCTGGTGAATTATAGAGTGAGGATCCAGATGAGGGGTGGGAAGGGGCAGGGCAGGAGTCGGTAGGAGGCCTGCAGCCCCGGGGACCCAGGCAGGCAGATGACACAAGCAGACGGGCCTTTCTTCCTGTCACTTTTGCACCCTGGTTTTTTGTTTTCACTATCCTGGAGGAGGCCGCCTCTGCCTTCAGTATCAGTGACTTAATGGGACGCCCTTTGTGACATTTGCCGTTGGTTTGAAAGTTTGGGTTAGCAAGGCTGGCCTTATCTGGTAGAGCTAATTATCTCCTACTAGGCTCCATGCCTGTAATTTGAGTAGCTCCCTGGTGAAAGGTGCTGTCTGGCTGTGTTTGCATTATACAAAGGGTCAGCCTCCCTCCAGGCAGGGAAAGAAAGCCTGGGAACAGCCTGAATGCAGACAAGTGCCTCCTCGCTAAGAGACATCTTCATTCACAGAGTTAAGTATGTAATTTCTGATTACTTGGGATGAGTATTACTGAACATAAATGAATATAATTCAAATTGAGAGGAAATAGAAAGATTTGTGTCCCACTGCTGTGCATTCCTTCTATAAAATATCAACTACTACTCCTTACTGCTTTGCTCAACACTTTTTTACACTGAGGGGAAAACCTCTATATTTTTCACTTATGATTGAGGTTTCAAAACTCAGGCTTTTGTTTAGAAACAGTTTCTACATGCCCTCACTGCTTCTCTTGGCCTGTGTGTGTGTGCTCAGTCATGTCTTTTGCAACCCCTTGGACTGTAGCCCGCCAGGCTTCTCTGCCCATGGAATTTTCCAGGCAAGAATACTGGAGTGGGCAGCCATTTCCTTATCCAGGGGCTCTTCCAGACCCAGGGATGGAACCCATGTCTCTGGCATCTCCTGCATTGGCAGATGGATTCTTAACCACTAGCGCCACCCGGGAAGCCCCTCTTTTGGTGTTTGGCCACTTATTTTCGAGCAATGTTAGAGTAGCCCAGAGGGACTGTGGCTTAGAGGAGGGGCATCAGGGATCTTAGTGCATGTAACTGGAGAGTTCTTTTCATCTATTTGGCCCTTCTTAACCTCTCTCTTTGCCTTTTAAAAATAAAAGTTTATTGAGGCTATTTCTATTATAAAAGTAATACTGACTAGAGAAAATCCTCATTATAGAAAATACAAAAAAGCGGACAAAATGACCCATTACACCAAGATCCAGTCTCTTTTAACATTGTAACGTGTTTTTCTTTTTTCTATACATTTAAATGTCTTTCTTCTTTGCAGTTCTGACTAAAAAAAAACTTCATTGTGGTGAAATACATATAGCCATACAATTTACCTTTTTAACCATTTTTCAAGTGTTATCTGCATCTCTTTGTAAAGAGGGAACTAATTCCTTGAAGCAGCAGCTTTTTCTTCTCCTGACTCTTCAATGTCATTTTTTGCTGCATTAGAACTGAATAGCCAGCAGCATTCACCATTAACCAGTACTTGCTAGCAGGTCCACAGTCCCCCTGGTCTTTTGTTTTTTCGACGGTAAGTTGCCTTGGCAACTAAATTTATATCACTCTCACTCCAGATAAGCATGGATGTTCAGAGCTGTTAGCAGTGTTGTCCTCCACGTTCTGTAAATCGCCCCTGGCTGGCCAACCTCAGGCTCCTCTTACCCTTTACCCTGTCTTACTGAAGACTTTGAAACACCTTTAGACAAAACAGGATCATCCGGGACACAAAGTGTCATAATGATTTTCTTATCTTCCCTACAGATATCTGTAATTATTACTGAGGTTGAAGGAGATACTACTTAACCCAGACAGTTTAGGCTCAAAGAGTGACATTTCAAATATTCTGCCATGGAGTTGTGGATGTGTTTTTGGTCTGGTACCCATCTAAGGGTCCTTTAGGAAATAATCCATAATTGTGAAGGTTTGCTGTTTTCTTATGGTGATGGTGTTTATTAATTCTGCTCTCCCTGTGTTCCAGGGCCAGCACCCAGCTCAGGGAACGAGCAGCACTCATCAGCCTCCATCTTCGAGCACGTGGACAGGATCTCCCGCTCCTCGGAGGCCAGTCGGCGGGTCCCCAGTAAGATCCAGCTGATTGCCATGCAGCCCATCCCAGCTCCTCCGGCTCCGCACCCCATCCTGGCTGACCGTGTGGCAGAAACCAACAAAATTAACAAAGAGGTATTTGGTTTTATGGAAAAGTACAGTATTAAAAAAAAACAAAACACCCTTAGATTCTGATTTGGTCACTGCTTAAAAATGAGTGAAAGTTAGTGTTAAAAGGTTGCTAATGATATGAGCTGCTCACGTGTGTGCATGCTAAGTTGCTTCAGTTGTGTCCAGCTCTTTGGGATCCTATGGACTATAGCCCACCAGGCTCCTCTGTCCATGGGATTCTCCAGGAAAGAATAATGGAGTGAACTGCCATGCCCTCCTCCAGGGGATCTACCTGACCCAGAATTGTGTCTCTTATGTCTTGTCATTGGCAAGTGAATTCTTTACCAGTAGTGCCACCTGAGAAGTCCCATGAGCTGCTCATAACTATTCTTAATTTTAAATCTGCTACTCAATATTTTTAGGTCAGTTACTGATCGTGGACACTAGTGGGCACATTTGGAGATATGCAGATTAAAGACCAGGGCCGGCTATCCTTAGAAAGTCTGCCTTAGCCCGTGGCTGGGGTTTGGAATTAGATTTTGGAAAGATCCCCACCATTTCCAGAATGGAGTGGCTCACTGTACCTAAACTGTTTTTGTACAAACAGCATGATTTATGCTGAACAGCTCTTCCTGGAGTCTGGAATTTGGTACATGCTAGGCACAGGGTGCCTATGTGAGCAGTCTCCAGTAAAGACCCTGTGAGCCCCGAGTATCTAATACACTTCCCTCGTAGACGTTTCACATGTGTTGTCGCAGGTCATTGCTGGGGGAATTCAGCACACCCCACATGACTTTACCGGGGAAGGACTCCTGGAAGCTTGCGCCTGGGTCCTCCAGACCTCACCCTGTGTGCCATTCCCCTATGCTGGTTTTGCTTTGTAGCCTTTTGCTGCAATAAATTGGACTGAATGCTGAGTCCTGAGGGTTCTCGCAGTGAATCACTGAACGCTGAGTAATCTTGGGACCACGGTAGATTCTGTGAACTCTGATAGGGCTGCTCTGGCCTCAAGATCTAAATCATGATTGGTAAAATACCCTATCCTAGTGACTCCTGGAAGAGTGAGTTAGATCTGCTTTCCTCCTAAGATTCTGGAATCAGAAGCCCAGCTCAAGTCACTGTTAAGTTGAACTTGAGAAGTTTGACCTGGGCTGGACCATGAGTGCAGGGAAAAGTATTTAGGGCTACACACATCACAGCATCATGGCTGTCAGTTTCCTGCCTCTAAGGAATACCTGCTGCTCTTGTGAGTTCTGCTAGGTGAAGTAGTAATTGGTACAACTGAATCCTTAAAGTGGATTATCTTACAGAAGTCTTATCAAGAGTTCTTACACTTTCTCTTCTTCATTGGCTCCTTGCCAAGGTCGTGACCACGAGAACGTGTGTCATGGGTTCAAGGTGGCACGTGCTGTCCCTTCTCACCAATGCTTGGGAGCCCTGGGGTTGCTCACATGACCCCCATCCTAGCGTAGACCTGTTTCCATCAGTCCAGTGTTGCAGGTATCTCACACCAGCCGTGAGTAAACGCTCTCGAGTGGGTTCTCTGTGTGATCGAAAGAAAAAAGAGAATGAGTTCACCAGTCTGAGGCCTCACCACTGGAAAGCATTCATCTCCACTTTGTTCTTTTACTATCTTTTACAAATGTATTTGATGGATACATATGGTATGGGAAACATATATACTGATTATGAAGCATAAAATGAAAAACCAACTTAAGAACAAGAGCGTTATCAGTTCTGGTGGACCTACCTGTATGGTAGATACAGACATCTCAATGGAAATGTTTTCTTCATAGGAGATTCTGGTGCAGATTCCTAGCATATCTTAGTCCTCCTGTGAGACCTCGCGTATTTTAAAGAACAGTTAGATCCTGAAAGAGTTAGAGGGGCTTCCTGAACTCTCCTGCTGGGAAGTTTGTCGAGACTCTCATCTAGCTGACCCTCCTCAGTCTCAAGGAAGACATGGCTTCTGGTCTGCAGTGGTGTGGCGGACCATGTCCGGTCTTGGACAGCGTCCTGTTGTCTCTTCTGGTTGGAGTCTTATCTTGGTTTCCCTTTTTTCCCTCTGTCTCCCTCCATCTCACTTGGTGTTAAGTTCTCTGAAGCAGGGCTAAGGGCTTAGAAAATGAGGTGATGTACATTGATGAAGGCAGGGATTCCCTATTCTCCACCACAGCCCAACAGACTGGCTGCTCCCAGAGTCATGGCCTCCTTCCCCTAGACCTGTATCTGCATTCCTGTTTCTGGCCCTCACCCTCTGTCCACTACCCTTCCTCCCCGACTCTTCCAGACCTAGTTCGCGCCCCATGGAGCCAGGAGGATGTGTTTCCATACCTGTTGATGTTCTTCATTGAGGAGAGGGGTCTCCTGTCATGGGGCTTGTTTCGGTAACACTGAAACATCATTAGTAAATGGCTATTTTGTTGTATAGTGCAAATATCGTCTTTGAACTGTCTTAATTTAAAAACGTATTAAGTAATGATACTATTGGGTATGGAAAATATTTACTCTTTTCTTAGGAAGAATTACATCTAGGAATCACTGCCCCTCAGGATCTTCAAAGTTGCTACTGGACGATTTCCTGGGTTTGAGTACTTTTGGCCTTCCCAGGTCACGCAGTGGTACAGAATCCGCCTGTCAGTGCAGGAGATGCAAGAGGCATGGGTTCGATCCCCGGGTCGGAAAAAATCCCCTGGAGGAGGAAATAGCAACCCACTTCAGTATTCTTGCCTGAAAAAAAATCCCATGGACAGAGGAGCCTGGTGAGCTGCAGTCCATGGGGTTGCAGAGTCAAATATGACTGAGCGAGTACCAAGGCTTCTCCCCTCACATGCACAACGTGGAGGGTGGGGACGCAGTTCGGGGATGGTGGCAGGCTCTCCGCGCCCGGTGTGGGTGTGTTTGCCCCTGTCGCCCCTTTAGTGCCTCTTGGGAGCCTAGGACAGGTGTGGGGGCGGGGGGTGGGGTCGGAGAGAGGGCCGGGGAGAGACACAAGATGCCTCTGGACTACTTTGTGCGCGGATCCCTGGAAACATGCAAACAGTCGGCTCGTCTCGCTCCCCAGATCCAGACGGCACTGCGGCACAAATCTGAGATCGAGCACCATCGCAACAAGATCCGGCTGCGCGCCAAGCGCCGCGGGCACTATGAGTTCCCGGTGCTGGACGAACTGTCGTCGGGCGACACGCGGGAGCGGCACCGCGTGTACCGCAGGGCGCAGATGCAGATCGACAAGATCCTGGACCCCACGGCCAGCGTGCCCTCCGTGTTCATCGAGCCCAGGAAGAGGTGGGCGTGCTGCCGGTGGCGGGGAACCCTGTGGAAGACTCCGGGCGGCAGGAAGGGGGCGACCCCGCCTGGCGATCACCTGTGGGGAAGGCCGCTTCCACCTCTGTTATCCCAGGAGTCGCCATTTCTGGGTTTCTTGTCTCCTAGAATTCAGCTTTCTGGGAGCCCCTTCCTTCTCAGACGCTGAGCCCTGGCTCCCCCTCCCCCCGTCCTCATCCTGCCCTCATCCCCAGTGTCCTCACCACCTCCTGTGCTTGGTAGATGCTCATTTCTTTTCCCGCTGCTGCCCTCAGCCTCTGTCTTCTTTGTCTCTCAGACCCCTGCCCCTTAAGGGAGAGGCGTTTTCTGTAAGGTCAGCTCTCATTTGTGTCTTGCTCGGCTCACCCCTGTGCTGGCTCGGGCTGCCTGCAGGTGGACCCCGTGCTCCTGTACCTGGTGGGGCCTCGAGTCTCTACCCAGCTGCTCCCCACCGAGGGGCCTGTCGCCCTACAAGGCGCTAGCCTCATTGCCCTCCAGACATTGATCTACATTCCCATTTCTGGCCCTGGGCAAGATCCCAGCTGCAGCTCACACTCTCTCCACCTCTCCTGATTTATTATTTTTGTTGGATAAATTGGGCATACCCAAAGCTTCTTATACCTTTTCAAGACCTAGATCAGGTCCCAGTAGCCAGCGATGATGTTATTCTGTATTGTTCTCTGTGTTAGTATTGTCTGCCCAGGTGGACTGTGTCTTTCTTAGAGCAGAGACTGTGTCTTACACGTTGTTTATATCCGGTGAGGTGTTTCATACAGTGGCCAGCAGGTCCTAGGTAAAATCCTTAGCCTTTAGTTCATGAACCAGGGCAGGAAAGTAATTTCCTATGAAGATAATGTCTTTTTCTCCTGGCAGCTCCAGGATAAAACGTTCCCCTAAGCCACGCCGGAAACACCAGGTCAACGGCTGCCCCGGAGATGCTGAGAAGGACAGACTTATCACCACAGACAGTGACGGCACGTACAAAAGGCCACCTGGCGTCCACAACTCTGCCTATATTGGTTGCCCGGTGCGTAACGCTGACCCTTGCATCTGGTGGCCATCTGGAGATGAGTGAGCAGTGCCAGCTGCGGCCACGTGTGGTGTTGATGCTCCGGGGCCAGCTGGGTCGTGCGGCACATGTGGGTGCGGGCAGGGATGGGCCGCTCATTTGTGGAGAAACTTGAGTCCTGGGGACCAGGGGGCTGCTGGGGGCGCCCTCTGGAAACATGCTCAGTGCTTTTTTTTCCTCTGTGCAAGCCCTGTCTTCTTGGGCTTCAGGATGGGCACTTTTGGGGATTCACTGGAAAACAGAAATGTCCAGAAAGTTTTTTTTCCCCTTCCCCTGGTTGAGGGAACTGTTTGGATTTCTCGGTGGTAGGAGTGATATTTAGGGTTTTGTGCCCCCTTCTGTTCTTGGAGTGCTAAGATGTTCCCTCTATATGTGTGTGTTTGTGTGTGTATATATATATGTGTATGTATGTATGGCTTCCCAGTGGTTCAGCTTGTAAAGAATCCACCTGCAGTGCAGGAGATGCAGGTTCAATGCCTGGACTGGGAATATACCCTGGATAAAGGAAGTAGCAACCCACTCCAGTATTCCTGCTGGAAAATCGCAATCCATGGGGTTGCAAATGAGTTGGACACGACTGAATGACTAAACAACAATGTGTATATATATATATATTTCTAATTTTAATGGAAGAAAGAGCTTAATGGAAATTAAGAAATAGGGGCTTAATTTTTTTGGAAGGAAAAGCACGTGTTGAAGCAGATGTTGACAACATTAAGACACATACAGACCCCACTAAGTAGGGAGGAAAGGGCTAGCCTCCCCAACAGACCATGAGAAATACATATATAAAAACACTCCAAGACGGAGAGGAGCCCCAGATACCCAGGTGTCTTCTTGTTAATCCGTTTTTATCCAATGTGTCTGGCAGCACTGGGACACACAGTGGATGTCTGTGACCCTGTGCCAAGGTGCAGCCCCGACAGAGCTATCTTTGTTAAAGAAATGAGCGAAAAACACACTCTCGGAAAAAGTTTGTGGTGTACGTGATCACTTCAGATAGAGCTTATGTAACCAGTGTTTTATTTGAGTTTTATATTTTATCCCTCAAATTACACACATATCTAACATTGAGAGACACTAAGCATAATTACACATATGTGCCAAATGCCATACTGACATTGGGACTAAATATAATTGCATCATGATCATCTGAGAGATGATCCCAGGCTTCTTTCCCCAGGCTTTTCCTTGGAATCTTATTGTGATTCTGGTGTCCTAAGACTGTGCCTTCCTAACTGGCTTGTGAGGGTTGATATAACTCCCGAGGGCCGGAAGGTCTACAAATTAGGCTCCCTTGCTCCTCAGCAGGATGAATGAATGAGTCCTTTCTGAAGGCTGTGAATAAATTCCTCTGGTTGGGGAACCAGCATTGGCAGTTCTCACAGTAGATGGCGATCTTGAGCTGCCTCTGTGTTTTTGGACCGGCGTCTGGGTGTCTGTGGTGTCTGGCTTGATCCAGGAAGGGATGTCTCCTTGGCTCCCCAGGATGGTCCCTTGGAGCTTTTGTTTTTGTCTAATCCGGGATCTCAGAGACCGTGTTGTGTGAAACTAAAGAATAGATTAGTTTGCTGGGAGAAATATCAATGACCTCAGATATGCAGATGACACCACCCTTATGGCAGAAAGCAAAGAACTAAAGAGCTTCTTGATGAATGTGAAAGAAGAGAGTGAAAAAGTTGGCTTAAAGCTCAACATTCAGAAAACTAAGATCGAGGCATCTGGTCCCATCACTTCATAGCAAATAGATGGGGAAACAGTGACAGACTTTATTTTTGGGGGCTCCAAGATCACTGCAGATGGTTAATGCAGCCATGAAATTAAAAGACTCTTGCTCCTTGGAAGAAAAGTTATGATCAACCTAGACAGCTTATTAAAAAGCAGAGACATTACTTTGCCAACAAAAGTCCGTCTAGTCAAAGCTATGGTTTTTCCAGTAGTCATGTATGGATGTGAGAGTTGGACTATAAAGAAAGCTGAGTGCCAAAGAATTGATGCTTTTGAATTGTGGTGTTGAAGACTCTTGAGAGTCCCTTGGACTGCAAGGAGATCCAACCAGTCCATCCTAAAAGAGATTAGTCCTGAATATTCATTGGAAGGACTGATGCTGAAGCTGAAACTCCAGTACTTTGGCCACCTGATGTGAAGAACTTACTCATTTGCAAAGACCCTGATGCTGGGAAAGATTGAAGGCAGGAGGAGAAGGGGACGACAGAGGATGAGATGGCTGGATGGCATCACTGACTCAATGGACATGAGTCTGAGTGAACTCCGGGAGTTGGTGATGGACAGGGAGGCCTGGCGTGCTGCGGTTCATGGGGTCGCAAAGAGTCGGACACGACTGAGCGACTGAAGTGAACTGAACCTGTCCTCCCCTTCCTGTCTTGATCCTAAATCAGGCTTCTTTCATGGTGGCCCAGACCATCCTTCTTCTCTTTGCTTTTTTTCTTAGCAGAAACTGCAGAGTTTCCTCCCTCAGCTGGAGGGAAGAAGCTCTTCCCTGGTGAGTACCACCTCAATCAGCTGCTTCGTCCCAAATGGCTCCAATTTGCAGAGGTACCCTAAGAAGACATTCTTCCTTACATGGACTTTTTACTTTCTCTCCTTAAAATTCTGAAATGTATACTTTCTTTTTTATTTTAATACTTATATTGTATGATTTTATTTTAATTTTTATTTTATATTGGAGTGTTGTTAATTTCGGGCTTCCCAGGTGGCATAGTGTAAAAAATCTGCCTGCCAGGGTAGGAAATGCAGATTCAATCGCTGGGTCAGGAAGATTCCCTATAAAAGGAAATGGTTACCCACTCCAGTATTCCTGCCTGGAGAAGCCCATGGACAGAAGAGCTTGGAGGGCTACAGACCATGGGGTCATAAAAGAGTGGGACCAAGCTGAGCACACACACACACAGTTGATTTACAGTGTGTGTTTCAGGTGTACAGTAAAGTGATTCAGTTACACATACATCTTTTCTTTTTCAGATTCTTTTCCAATATAGGTTATTACAGAATATTGAGTAGAGTTCCTTGTACTTGTTTATTATGTAATTTATATGTGTGTGTGCTCAGTTGCCTCTGACTCTTTGGAGACCCCATGTACTATAGCCTACCAGGCTCCTCTGACCACGGAATTTTCCAGGCAAGAGTACTGGAGTAGGTTGCCATTTCCTACTCTATGGATTAATTTTCCATGCCTAGGATTCAAACCCTATCTCTTGTGTCTCCTGCATTGGCAGGCAGATTCTTTACCACTGAGTCACCTGGGAAGCCCATTTTATATATAGTAGGGTGTATATGTTAATCCCAACCTCTTAATTTATCCCTCCCCCAGCCTACCTTTCTCCTTTGATAAAGCCATAAGTTTGTTTTCTAAGTCTGCGAGTCTGATGAAATGTATACTTTCAAAGATAATGCCTTTTTGAGCACTCACCTTTTTATAGGTAGTATTTCATCTTGAAGGTTATACCACGCATACATGCTTTTGAACTGTCTTGAATTTTGTGCTTTCCCCTCAAAATATCTTCTTGCGAGCTTTCTTCTCTTGAAGTAAAAGAAATATTCCTGGATTTCTCGTAAATAGGGTTACCATTATAAATCAGGATTCAGCAAACTATGACCCTCAGGCCAAACCCAGCCTACTGCTGGCTTTTGTAAAGTCTTATTGGAACACAGCCACACCCATCATTTTTGTGTTATCTATGACTGCTTTTGCTAAGGTGGCAGAGCTGAGTAGTTATATGGCTCACAAAGCCTAGAATATTTACTTTCTGGCCCTTTATGGAAGTTTGTCAACCCCAATATAATTTATTTTCCAAGTCACACCCTTGTGAGGATGACAGTAGATGGTTTTACTTATCCTAGGATAACAAGCATGAACCGAGATTGTCCTGGACCAACCATAGGACATGATCACTCTCTTATAATATGAAGGGTTGCAGAGAGGCACCAGAATACATCATAAAAATACCTTGTTTTTTTTTTTTTTTAACTAAAGGTAAAAAAGTTCTCATATATTTCTGGGGAGTGATAGGTGAACATTATTTGTGCCAAGGAAACAAACTAAATGTCAAAGTCATCAAACTTGGATTCAAGAGAATGGAATTCAAATTCCAACTCCTGAGTATCCTAGGTAGATCTCAACTTCTGTTGATTATAGTACCATCTGTTAAGTTCCATCTACATGTGAAACACTGTGCTGGATGTTGGGACACAGGAATAAATAAAATAAATAAAACCTCCTCTTGGCCTGCAGGTTGCTGAGAGTCTAGTCTGTGAATTTGGGGGGTGGGGGCAGCAGGAAGGCCAGAGAGCAGGAAGCTCTCACATCATAGCTCTATGGCTCTTTGCCTTCATGGCAGGATTCATGGGACCAATGAGACTCCAAGGGAACCTAACTTCACACCTTTGCAACAGGTCTCTCTTGCTATAGAAGTTACACCTTTTTTAAAGTTACACCCACTGATGCTGAGATTGGCAGTGCCTGTAGGGGACTCTATTTGGGCGACTCTCCTCAAATGTATATAGGGTTTGTCCCCCATTTAAATTTCAGTTTGCGCTGTAGCCACAGTGCTCGTTTCCTTGCGGTGCAGTTATTGAAAACCACCACCAGAAACATTGCTTCCGGTTTTAGAGAGACCCTCTTAATTACCAGTAGGACGTTTCTACGGATATACTTTTCTTTCTCGCCATGGGGTGTTGGGTTGGTGGCCCTCTACTCACCACATTCTTCCTGATCTGCTCCTCAAGTAAACCAAAAGCAGAAGGCATGAGTGTGGGCCATTTTGTACCCTGTAAGGAGAGGATCACAGAGTCTTTCCAGTATTATGTCATAAGCCGGGGACCTTTGCAGCCCCAAATCCTTCCTCGATGACGAAGTCACTTAGTGGAACTTTACTAGAATATTGTAATTTTGGAGAAGTAGTCTTTCAGGACCCAGTGTGTATTGTAGGGACTGAGACCACCCACTTACAGTCGTGAAGGACAGAGCACCGGCCTATCTCAGGAGCAGTCTCTGCCCAACAGCACCTGTTTCGGTGGAGGACGAGGGCCCAGTCTGCCGAGAGAATCCAGAAATCTGAGTTTTCATAGGAAGTTTTCAGATTTTTAAAATATTGACTATTTTTTAAATACTGCGTGGGCCAAGCAAAATAGGTTTGTGAACTGTTGGTGGGTTTGCCAGTTCGTCTGTTTTCCTCTCTGTTTGGAATTACACAGCTGCTGCTCTTAAGTGTTTGATGCTGGTGTGAATAATAACTGATCCTCAGTGGACAGACCATAGTCATTAGGAAGTGCTTCAGACAGTTGACTAAAAGTAAGGATGTCACTCTGGAATAGAGATTTTCTTTGTAAGAGGTTCACTGATCCGAACAAATATGGGAATTCCTTTGGCCCTTCTGTGGGACGATCCAGCTAGCGAAGCTAAAACTGTGGACCTGTAGGGTAAGCAGAGAATTCCAGGAAAAGGTACCCACCCAAAAAGTGATAACAGAAGCAGAATTAATTTTCTTGGACTCCAAAATTACTGTGGACTGTGACTACAGCCATGAAATTAAAAGACACTTGATCCTTGGAAGAAAAGCTTTGACAAATGTAGACAGTGTATTAAAAAGCAGAGACGTCACTTTGCTGACGAAGGTGCGTATAATCCAAGCTTTGGTTTTTCCACTAGTCATGTATGGATGTGAGAGTTGGACCGTAAAGAAGGCTGGGTACTGAAGAATTGATGCTTTCGAATTGTGGTGCTGGAGAAGACTCTTGAGAGTCCCTTGAACTTCAAGGAGATCCAACCAGTTAATCCTAAAGGATTGAAGACTCCTAAGGAATATTAATTGGAAAGACTGATGCTGAAGCTGAAGCTCCAGTAATTTGGCCACCTGATGTAAAGAACTGACTAACTGGAAAAGATCCTGATGCTGGGAAAGATTGAAGGCAGGAGTAGAAGGCAGAGGATGAGATGGTTGGATGGCATCACTGACACAGTGGACATGATTTTGAGCAAGCTCCATGAGATAGTGAAGGACAAGAAAGCCCAGCATGCTGTAGTACGTGGAGTTGCAAAGAGTTGGACACGACTGAGCAATTGAACAACAACTTTGTCTTTGAGGACATGGGGTCACCAGCCCACTGAGTAGAACCTCTTCTCTTTTCAGTGTGTCAGTTGAAGTAATTGTAATTAAAAATTTTTAATTGTTACTTATGTCCCTGCCTCTTAGACAGTGGGTATAGAAGTAAAACTTTTCTTGTAGGCTCATGTTATCCAGGGACACCTCCTTTTTAAGAAAGTAGTTCCTGAACAAATAATTGATACTATTTACTGTTTATAAAGAGTTGCCACAATAAGTATTAAAATGGTTTATACACGCATAGTTGTAATATGGTGGTGACTTTGAATTCTTTTGGGTTGTATAGGGCTGTTCTTTTATTAATAGTCAATAGACTGCTTTAGTGGGGGGTTTCTGTATCTATGGAACATCAACTAGGTATTTTAGTATGTAAACTCTGACAGAGAAGGCAATGGCACCCCACTCCAGTACTTTTGCCTAGAAGATCCCATGGACGGAGGAACCCGGTAGGCTGCAGTCTATGGGGTTGATAGAGTCGGACATGACTGAGCGACTTCACTTTCACTTTTCACTTTCATGCATTGGAGAAGGAAATGGCAACCCACTCCAGTGCTCTTGCCTGGAGAATCCCAGGGACAGGGGAGCCTGGTGGGGTGCACAGAGTCGGACACGACTGAAGCGACTTAGCAGCAGCAGTATGTAAATTCTGACACATCGTTTTTGGTTGTTGGGGGCTCTCAGGAAAAATATGAACTTCCAGGTACTGAGATATCTTTCAGGGAGTTGATTGAGTTTTGCCTGACAAATGGTTGTTGAATATTTTTACTTTTTTTCTGATTTCAAACTTTTTGCCCCTATGAAAGGTAACACACATTCCTCGGCTGTGATTTGAAAAATTTTTATGGTAAACCCATTCCTCAATGGCAGTGAAAATGGTTAAAAATTCTGTCTTGGTCCTAGAATTTTGTTTTCCATAGAAGCTCGTGTCTGATTCTTTTTTTTTTTTTTAATACAATTGCTTTACAATGTTGGGTTTGTCTCCACTGTTCAGTGAAGTGAATCAGCAGTATGTATACATATATCCCCTCCCTCTTGGGTCTTTCTCCCACCCATGCCGCCCCTCTTGGTTGCCACAGGGCACCAAGCTGAGCTCCCTGTGCTCTATAGCAGCTTCCCACTGGCTCTCTCTATTACACATGATAGTGTGTAAGTGTCAGTGGTGTTCTCCCAGTTCATCCTACCCTCCCCTCCCCTGTATGTCCACGTCTGTTCTTTATCCCCTGCCCTGCAAATGGCTTCATCTGTACCATTTTCTAGATTCCATTTATATGCATTAGTATGCAATATTTGTTTTTCTCTTTCTGACTGACTTCCTTCTGTATGACAGACTCTAGGTCCACGCACATCTCTACAAATGACCCAGTTTCGTTCCTTTTTATGGCTGAGTAATGTGATTCTCCACTTTGCTGTTTCCCCTGCTGTAGTCTGATCCTGACCTCCCGGCTGATGTGCCCACGCCGTCGTCGGCGGAGCTGGGGAGGTATCCAGGCCTGCCCTTCCCAGCCTCCCAGTACATCCCGCCCCAGCCGTCCATCGAGGAGGCGCGCCAGACCATGCACTCCCTCCTGGACGATGCTTTTGCCCTGGTGGCCCCCAGCAGCCAGCCCCCGAACGCTGCGGCTGCAGGCCCTGGCGTCCCAGCCGGCCTGCCCGTGAACAGCACCCCTTCCCGGGAAGAGAGACGAGCCACCCAGTGGGGGTCCTTCTACAGCCCAGCTCAGACGGCCAACAACCCATGCAGTGTAAGTGTGGACCTTCTGGAATTCTCTCATGGGCAAGATGTTGTTTGCCTCATTTTCAGGATCCCTGCAATACCCTGATTGGATTCGACTGGAATCAAAGTTTGGATGATGAGTCTTAGTTTTTATTATCTTATAAGTTAATTCTCAATGTTGAAAACATTCTTTTGTGCAACTTGGACATTTCATGGAGATACCTTCCTGAATTTGCCTCCATGAAAGGTATGAAATTCATTGTCATAAAATATATGTGGAGTAACTGTCAAAATATATTCTCGTTTTTTTGTTTGTTTAGTTGTTCAGTCCTGTCTGACTCATGTGACCCCATGGACTGTAGCCCACCAGGCTCCTCTGTCCCTTGGATTTTCCAGGCAAGAATACTGGAGTGGGTTGCCATTTTCTACTCCAGGCAATCTTCCCAACCCAGGGATCAAACTCACATCTCCTCCAGCTCCTATATTGGCAGGCGGATTCTTTACCACAGGAAAGACATGGCTCGGTGGTAAAGAATCCATCTGCCAGTGCCGGAGACATGAGTTTGATCTCTGGTTCGGGAATGTCCCTTGGAGCAGGAAATGGCAACCCACTCCAGTATCCTTGCCTGGGAAATCCCATGGACAGAGGACCCTGGTGGGCTACAATCCGTGGGGTCGAGGAAGAATCAGACAGGACTTAGAGACTAACACAACAACTAGAAAATTTTCATTGATGTCTCCATAAAAGATATGGTCAAGAATGCCCTGGAGTCATTCAGCTTCTTTTTGTAGGCCGCCTGGGACTGAAGAGGAGTGGGGAGGCCCTGGGAGTGGAGGGACTGAAGAGGGGAGGGGAGGCCCTGGGAGTGGAGGGACTGAAGAGGGGAGGGGAGGCCCTGGGAGTGCAGGCATCTAGTCCACGAGGAGCCAAGCACAGTTGCTTTCAAACACCAGGTTTCCATCTCGGGAGCTGACATTTCAGTGCTTCATCTGTTTTTGTTATCCTTTATTTTTCATATTCGGTCAGTGCTTTCAAAGGTGCTTTCTCAAGTCATGGATAAGAAGTAAAACTCAAGGATAAAATATTAAACATTATCTTTTACTAATTTCAGATGATCAAACTGAAACATTTGACATTTTACAGTTTAAATTTCTTCTTCAAGGAATGTTTATCCAGGGTTCCTCTAGTTTTGTTAACTATATTAAGGTTCAATTGGGTGATCATAACATATGTTAAAAGAATTTTCAGCTCTGGAGACTTCCCTGGTTGTCTGGTGGTTAAGACTCCATCCTCTCAATTCAGGGGGCCCAAGTTTGATTCCCTGGTCAGGGAACTCGATCCCACATGCTGCAACTAAGACCTGGCACAGACAAATACGTCTTTTTTTTTTTTTTTTAAAGAAGAATTTTCATCTCTGAAATTGGTTTGGATTTTCAAAGTCGGCTCTTAGATAGTTTTTTACAAGGCATAGTGAGCATGTGTCTGAGGTATAGATCACAGCCACCATGCAGGAGAAAAATACAGTCTAACCTAGTCATTGTTGGTTTACGTATTAAAATGTAGATTGTTTCAACAGTAAATGTTAAACCATTTCATAATTATAGGTGGTATGTAATGATAAACTAATAGTTTATAATCTTTAAGCAAATGGATGATACACAACAAAACTCAGCAATGAAAATGAATTTGACCATATCCCCTGTCTATTTACTTTAAGCTTATCTGACTTGTTTATTCACTGAAGCACCTGCTTTGTGCTGAGCGCTCTGCAAGGTGTTGGGGCTATAGAAGTGTACAACCTGCAACTCCAGCTCCTGCATCCCAGTGGGCGTATGTGGACAGTGGAAACAGTAACTCAGTTCAGCATAGGGTGGGTGTCGGGCAGGAGGAGAGTATGTGGGAGGAGCCCCTGACGGAAAGTGTTGGGGAAGGAGTTTCTAGACAGAATGACATCTAAGTGGAAGTCTGAGGGTAATTAGTGGTTTCAGTTAAAGAAGAGTATTCCAGGTAGTGGGAAAGCTAGCAGAGACCCAGAAACAAAAGTATCTGGTACAAACACCTCTTCTGGACAAAATGGAGGAAAGGCTCAGGATTTATCTTCCCTCCAGAAACAAGTAAAATAACTGAACAAAATGTATGGGTTTTCACCACATTGGACTTGAGGCAACAAAGAAGAGGGATCATTGACAGATGAGTAGAACCCTACAGTCACCCCAGCTTCCCATCTTGAGAGAGTTTCTAGCTATGGTGCAGGGAGGAAGACTCCAGGGAGAACTCCGTGGTCTCCCTGAGTTGAGAAAATCGAGTGGTGAGTGTGGGGAGGAGAAGAGAGCTAGAGTTCACAACAGACAGTGCGGGAAAGCAGAGAGAAGCACACAGAGATGCTTCCAGAGGTTGCAGAAAATCTTCATTTGAGTTTTGATCAGTTTTAAGGTGTGAGGACACTACCCCAGATGAGGGAAAGAACCGCCCTAGGAGATTAAAGGGAACAATCCTCAGAGCTCACATAAGCATGGGAAAATGTTCCTGCTGTGGATTGAATTGTATTCTCCTAATATTTGTATGTTGAAGCATAAGCCCCCATGCACATGTATTGGAGACTGAGTCTTGAAGGAGGAAGTCAAAGTTAAATGAGGTCATACGGTTGCATCCCTGATCTGATAGAACTGGTACGCTTATAAAAAGAGGAAGAGACACTGGGGCTTGCTGTCTACCGTGTGAGGACACAGCAAGTAGGCAGCTGTCCACAAGCCAGGAGGAAAGCTCCTAGCGACAACTGAACCTGCTGGAAACTTGACTGTGGATTTTCCACCTCCAGAACTGTGAAAAAATAAATTTCTGTTTTTTAAGCCACCCAATCGGTGGTATTTTGTGATGGCGGCCTGAGATGACTAGTAGTTTTTTTTTTTTTGGTACACTGTAGAAGACCTCATAATTCACAGAGCATCAGTTAGAGTACTCAGAAGAGTTTTGCCTCAGTAGTGGGGCAAATAGCCCCAGGTTAAAGCTGCTCTCATTCTGCCTAACACAGAAAAAAGTAAGACCTGAAACTGAACAAAGCTCAGGAATATTTATATAGAAAACCAAAAATATACAGCATCCAACAAGGTAAACTGAATAATGTCTAGCATCCAATCAAAACTAAGCAGAGAAGCAAGAAAATGGTACAGCTAAGAGTCGGACACGACTCAGCGACTTCACTTTCACTTTTCACCTTCACGCACTGGAGATGGAAATGGCAACCCACTCCAGTGTTCTTGCCTGAAGAATCCCAGGGACGGGGGAGCCTGGTGGGGTCTATGGGGTCTGTGGGGTCACACAGAGTCTATGGGGTCGCACAGAGTTGGCATGACTGAAGTGACTTAGCAGCAGTAGCAGCAGAATAGCATTAGTAGACAGAGATATTAAAAGAATTATTATAATGGAGTTACAGAGATATTAAAAGAATTATTATAATGGAGTTTTGTATGTTTAGGAACCTAGAGGAAAGATTGAACACATTAATTAGAAGCATTGAAAAATTTAAAGGATACAGATCAAATTCAACCTTTTAAAAATATTAGTTTATTGATATTTATTTGGCTGCTCTGGGTCTTATTAAATAGTTGTGGCATGCAGGATCTGGGATCTTCGATGTTCATTGCGGCATATGGGATCTTTAGTTGTGGCAAGACTCTGAATTGCAGCATGTGGGATCCTGTTCCCTGACCAAGGATTGAACCCAGATTCCCTACGTTGGTTTCTGTTCTCACAGTAGAGAAAACAGAGTCATCTCTTGAGAATCAGAGAAGTGTGGCAAGGCAAGAGGGTTGAGGGAGAGTGGAAACATGAAATACTTATGGAGGAGAATGAGAGAAAGCAGACTAGGGACCTGGAAGTAATCACTTAGTCTTGAGGCTGCTGTTGAGACTGACGATCGTGAAATTATAGTGGCACAAATTAAAGTTTTGTAGTTTACCAGCATTCAGATACCCAGGTGTAGACAAGGAGAGAATAGCCAATCGGACTGATCCAGGACTGGGGCTTTATCAGGCATGTGTGGTGATAAGACAGCCGGGAAGAGATGTGCAGGTCAGAGGGTAGAGTTGAAGTGATGGCAGATCAGCACTGAAAGGGGAAATGGAGGAAGCTGAGCTTGATTAAATGTGCTAGAGCTTTGGAGACTCTTCCTCTCAAATCTATCCACTGTATTACACTGGTGGAGTCATCATCATCTCTCACCAAGATTATTGAAAGATTTCCTGACCACCTCCCTGCCTCTGGTTTTGAAAGTGGAATGTCAGGGTGGTGGCTGACAAGTAAAATGCTGTTTATTGGTTTTGAGGAGCTGAGAGGCTAACACAGTAGATGTATCTATGGGGGACAGGAGGACTTGAGTGAAGAGGGAGACCTTCCAGGAGCCTCTTGGGTTAGTCTCGTGTTTTCCAAAAGGAGGATTCTCATCTCACTTCCCAACCTACACTTGGCTGCTGGCATCCACATGTTGCTTCTTTCTGTTCCTTGAGTTGATCAGTGCAGAAATCTGTGGCCTAATTGCTCCCTACCTGATAGAAGATGTACGTGTCCTGTCCTCTGGGAAGCATAAATAGTTCTTGGCATTCACCCAATTTTTCGGAATCATTTTCCCCCTGAATAACCAGTGTCCATTTAATCTTCATATTCAATTCTTTCGTTCATGTCAGGGAAACTTCCTTTTGTTTCTGAAGCAGTTTTCTTTGTTGGATTGAAGATAACAATTATTTTTGTGTTGGCTCATCTCTGTCCCTTTTCTGTATCTCTCAGTTTATCTGCAGCTTTAGCTACGTTGTTCTTTTTTCTCTGCCTTCAGTTATGATTGAAGGCATTGATTTGATTATAAGTCATATCTATTGTTTTCCCTACTAGTTGATTATCCTTAGTGTTTTGATGGGAGTGGTAGCAATTTAATCTAGCGGAAAACCAGATCATTGGTTGTATTTGGGCATATCTAATATAACTTAAACATGCTTATAAATTGTTTGTAAAGTTATCGTTTGTTGCCAGGAAGAACCTGATCACCTTTTATTTGCTCCTTCTGACTATAGTAAAAACCACTGAAATGTGGATTTCAGGATGGTTTCAGTGAATGTTTATAGAGCATCTGATGACACTTTTATCCCTTTCTTGCCAGTGTGAAAGTGTTAGTTATGCACTGGTGAGTCAGGCCACTTGAGAGGTAGTATTTCTGCTTTCCTAGGTAAAGTTAACCTCCTTGGATTTGTCCTCCAAGTGGCAGGTGTGAATACCTGAGATTTTACTAGCGCTCCTTGCCATCTGGTTGCTTTACCTCAGGCCTCTCCCAGACTCCACCCATCATTTGTCTTTCTTGCTTTGTTGGCTTGTTTTATATGGAATAGAAAGAAAGAATGCATTAAAATGGGATTTTCATTCACCTAGATGATTGCAACCTTAAAATTCTCTTTGTCCTCCAGACTTTAATTTTTAACAAGTGTGACCCATGTAAAGGAAATGCCTGCCATCACTGGGGGCATGTAGTCCCCAGAGAAGGCAATGGCACCCCACTCTAGTACTCTTGCCTGGAAAATCCCATGGACGGAGGAGCCTGGTAGGCTGCAGTCCATGGGGCGCTAAGGGTCAAACACGACTGAGCGACTTCACTTTTGCTTTTCACTTTCATACATTGGAAAAGAAAATGGCAACCCACTCCAGTGTTCTTGCCTGGAGAATCCCAGGAACGGGGGAGCCTAGTGGGCTGCCGTCTATGGGGTTGCACAGAGTCAGACATGACTGAAGCAACAGCAGCAGCAGCAGTCTCTAGAAAAATAATACCCTTTTTCTGACTACAGTAGAGTAGAAATGCCTAGCACTGCAGTAATAGATCTGGTAAAGAGTGGTCAGCTACTTTGCATTGTTTTTCTTTTTAGTTTTTCACTTATTAGACCTTGTGAAATCCTGACAGATAAACTGGAAAGTCTTGACCTTTTTTTAAAATATTATTTTGCATATGAATATGTTTTTTTAAAAAGCCAAACCGTGTTGAAAGCACAGGGGCCATTTTATTCTGTAAAGAATAATCTTGATGCAGTCTCAGCTTTCTGTTTAATTATTTGGAAAATAAATTGACTCTCCTTTTCATCCTGTTCCTCTCTTCTTCCATAATCCCCTTTGGCTTATTTTACCTCAGTTGTGGAACTCTGAGGGGTTCTAAGTTTCTCTCCCTTTGCCAAGGGAAGGGAAGCAGTGAGGGTCAGAGGTGAAGTAATTTGAGTACAGTTTCAAGTCTAGTAATCCCTTGGAGACTCTATGAGGTGCAGAGATTGTTTTGTCCTTCTTGGCCTCAGGAAAGAGACAAGGGAAATAAGAGTGATTTGGTCAGTGTGTCTGATGCCAAAGCTGCTTCTCCCTATCTGCCCCCCTGCCTCCCACCAGTAGAAATTTATTTAAGAGGGAAAGTCTGGTTTTAGAAATCATGGGTGGTGCAGCTCAGTGATTAAAAGCATAGTCTTTGGAGTCAGAAAGATAGATTAGAAGGACATTGTTTAATTTCTTTGTGTTTTGGTTTCATCTGTAAACAGTAGGTAGTGAACACTTTTTAGCATTGCTGAGGACCTGAATCAGTGTTCATATAGTGCATAGCAAAATAATAATTCAGTAAATGGCAGCTTAAAAAAAAAATCTCATATGAGAGCAAGTCCAGAAGCAAGGCTGATGTAGTAACTTAATATGGAACTCCTATCCTGGAGCCAGAAATTTAAACTGAGTGGAGTTGGGTATGATGCTGTCCAGAGTTACTATCCTACTGAAATATCTGACTCCAAAATCATGATTCATAGTTGTCGAAAAGAAGTGTTAAAAGCCCGAGTCCCAACTATGCTAGGGTTAGGATATATTGATTTCATGAGGAATGCAACATAAGTCTAGATTTCTTTAAATTTGGTGCCATCTTGCTTTAGTCAAAGAGCACTTGGTTAGTGCAGATTAGTTCAAATAAGAAGAGAGGATTGAAGGATACATGGACATCTTATGGAATTTGAGGGCAGGGAGTACGGCTGGACCTCCTTGGTATTATTCATAACGGAATGTGTTTACTTCATCTTTTAGGATCTCTCTCTCTCTTTATAGCATTGGACAACATGGAACAACTTTTGCATTGTTTAGTTTCTTGAGTGTATCTGAATTGCTAATAGGTGCCCACTAGATCTGGTGACTGTTGTGGTCCGTGTTGATGGAGTCATTTACACTAAATATGGCAACGAAGGCCCATCGGATTAGCAGAAGATACAGGTTTGTGGAGGATAAGCCTGTAGGGAAGGGCAGGCGCAGGAACCCTGTCTCTTGTTAATATTTTTACAAAAGAAAGAAAGATCTGGAAGCTGGTTGTGTATTAGCCCAGTTCCCCAAACTGAAGCTTCTAGCATTACATGGTGGCGGAATGCCATGAAAGCATGCTAACTTTTTATGAGAAAATAAATCTCTTGGAAGCTGATCCTGCAAATCTAAATTTCCAAGTTTGCTGTTGTCACTTCATAATAAGGATTGAATGTTAATCTTCATCTTCTTTTGAATTTCTTCCAGAGATATGAAGACTATGGAATGACTCCCCCATCAGGCCCATTACCTAGGTAAGGTTTTTAGGAGAAAATGTATCAGGATTTTTTCACATAGGCTCTTTCTTAACTTTTGCAGCTTTGTTTCTTTTAGCTAATATGAACAGAAATGAAACTCTGAGTTGTGTGTTATCTTGGTGTAACCAGAAGAGGAGGAAAAAAGTTAGAATTTAAGTCCTGCTTCTAGTAATGACAGACTAGATAATTTGCTCATGATAACTGGAAAAGCTGAACAAGATTTAAGAACAAAAACAAAACACCAGGTAGCCATCAGGGCAGTGAAACAGAATGGAGCCAAGATCTAGCAAATCCAGAGAAGTGAACCCTGCTTTTGGGTCCACTTTCTCCCACGGATACTGCTGATTCCAGACAAGGTGGCTGAGAAGCTGAGCAAAACTTGTGACAAGACTCATGAGATTTGGAGTCCTAAAAATGCACTGTATCAGAAGTTTTGGGGGGACTTCCCTGGTGGTCCAGTGGTTAAGGCTCCACCTTCCAATGCAGGGGGTGCAGATTCATTCCCTGGTAAGGGAGCAAAGATCCCCTGTGCCTCATGGCCAAAAAACCAGGTCATAAACAACAGAAGCAATAGTGTAGCAAGTGCAATAAAGACTTTTAAAATGGTTCATATGAAAAAAAGTCTTAAAACCTAGGGAAGTAGAAGGAAGGAAATAATAAAAATAAGAATAGAATCAGTGAAGTAGAAAACAAATGCCATACTAGAGAAGATCAGCAAAGCTGAAAGTTAGTTCTTTGAAAAACTCCTAGAAAGAGAAGACCTGAATAGTCCTATAACTATTAAAGAGATTAAAATCATTATTAAAATTCTTTCTACAAAGAAAACTTTAGGGCCCAGTGGCTTCAACAGTAAATTCTACCAAACACTGAAGGAAGAAAAGATACCAGTATCATACAAACTCTCCTAAAGAACAGAAAAAAAGAAAACACTCCCTGACTCATTTTATGAGACCAGCATAACCTTGATAACCAAAAACAGAAAGGACAAGGACATTGCAAGGCAGGAAACATTAAAGGCCAGTTTCATTCATGAACATAGATGCCAAAAATTTGAAACTGTATATTAGCAAGTGTATAATATAATACAATAGGCTATCACATCATAATCAAATTGGATTTTTTTCCAGCAGGACAAGAGTAATGTAATATTTTAAAAAATCATTATAATTCACCACTTCGAAGTGAATAAAGGAGGAAAATCTTCTCATTTCAATAGATAAAACATTTGATAAAGTTCAACATCCATTCATAGTAGAAATCTTTGTAAACACAGAATAGAAGCAGAGAGATAGGAATCTGATAAAAGTATCTTGGCAAATACTGGTTAATGGTAGAATGTTAAAAACTTTCCCTTTGAGAGCAAAAGCAAGACAAAGTTGCCTGCTTGCATTACTTCTATTCAGCATTGCCCTGGCCATCCTAGCCAGTATAATAACGCAAGAAAAAGTAACAGAAAGATTAAGGAATTCAAATAGAAAATTAATACTGTTATTATTAACAGATGATATACTTTTGTAGTAGAAAAGTCCTAAAATGTCAACACATGAGTTGTTAGAATTAAGGAACTTTAGCAAGATGGCTAAATAGCAAGATCTTAATAATTAAATTACAGAGTAGTTGGATACCAAGATGAACAAGATCAGTATACATTATAAGACCAGTATACAAAAATCTCTTCTATTCATGAGCAATGACAGAAAATAAAAAAAATTTAAAGGTACTATATAAAATAGCATTCAAAAATATGAAATACCTCAGGATAAATCTAACTGAAGATAGTCAAGCCTTCTAAAGAAAGATATTCATGGATTGTGCAACTCAATATTTTTAAAATGTCAAATCTCCCCAAATGGTCTACAGAGTCATTGCAGTCCCATTCAAAATCCCAATAGTTTATTGCATTTTTTATTTATTTTTTAAAAATTAATTCATTTATTATAATTGGAGGCTAATTACTTTACCATATTGTGGTGGTTCTGGCCACACACTGACATGAATCAGCCACAAGTGTACATGTGTTCCCCTGTCCTGAACCCCCATCCCGTCCCTCTGAGCTGTCCCAGTGCACCGGCTTTGAGTACCCTGTTTGATGCATCGAACTTGGACTGGTCATCTGTTTCACATATGGTAATATACATGTTTCAATGCTGTTCTCTCAAATCATCCCACCCTCGCCTTCCCCCACAGAGTCCAAAAGTCTGTTCTTTATATCTGTGTCTTTTGCTGTCTCTGTTGCATTTTTTAATATGTGGAAATAGACGAACTCATCTAAAATATATGTAGATATGCAAGGGGCCAAGAGTAGCCAAGACACTTTGAGAAAGAAGAGTAAGATGTTAGGACTATATTCTAAATGTTGCAAATTACTGTCAAGGAATGAGGAGTGTGGTGTTGCTGTAAAGCAAGACAAGTAGACCAATAGAGCAGAAAAGAGCATTCATAATCAGACCCACATGTGAATAGACAATTGATTTATTCAATGAAGGAATTGTAATAAAGACTTAGTCTCAGAAATCACATTCAACTATCCCTTGAATGATTCAGCTCTCCCTCTAGTCACACAGAAGTAGGAGTGTTATCTGCTTTCTCCTTACCTTCTCTTTATTTGCCCTCATTTTCAGAAGCTTTTGTTTTTCGCCAGCCCTCCTCCCCTTCTCCACGCACTGCTTTGTGGTCCAAAAGCAACCAAGTAAAGGGAACAGGTGGAGACTCGATGATCCAGGGCAAAAGCTAATGCTCGGGGGGCCACGTGATCTGGTTTTGCCTGGTTCAATCCTGATTTATTCCTGTTGTTCAGCATAATTGTAAATTCCACTCTCAAAAGTGTTCTGGTTTGGATGCTAAATTTTATGGTCACCCAAGGTAAATTAGAGTATTTGGATCACACAGAACTCTCTGAGTATACAGTTTAGGATGAAAGGGGTGTAGGTATAAGCAGGAGGGTGCTAATTGATTGGATAAAGCAGAAATCATTAATAAAAAGGCAAGCTCTTGTTCCTAGGTTAATGGTCCAGAGATTATACTTAGTTTAGGTGAACTCTAGTTTACAGGGCTGGAAGGAGGAGTGTGTATTGGTTAAGCTCTTAGATCTGTAAGGTCAGAGATGTCAGACACCTCTTTCTGAGGTCAGTCAGAAACAGCAGCAGTTATTTAAAGAGAGTAATACAGGTTGCCTGGGTTTCAGTTTATGGACTGTACTCCAGAAATGACAGTGTAGAATCAGAGCAAGTTGGTGTACTTTCTCATCAAACTGGTTTAATCTATTAGTCAGTTCAGGTGCTCAGTCATGTCCGACTCTTTGCGACCGCATGGACTGCAGCATGCCAGGCTTCCCTGTCCATCACCAACTGCTGGAGCTTGCTCAAACTCATGTGCATCGAGTCAGTACTGCTATCCAACCATCTCATCGTCTGTCATCCCCTTCTCCTCCTGCCTTCAGTCTTTCCCAGCATCAGGGTCTTTTCCAATGAGTCACTTCTTCATATCAGGTGGCCAAAGTATTGGAGCTTCAGCTTCAGCATCAGTCCTTCCAAGGGATATTCAGGACTGATTTCCTTTAGGATGGACTGGTTTGATCTCCATGCAATCCAAGTTTTAATCTATTAATTACTGGTTAACTGTCATTTGCAAGGAATTATAACTAAACCATCATTCTTTTTTTTTAATTTTTGAGTATCTTTAAAAGAGTGGTTCTCAGGGTGAGATTCTCAGATCCTTAGAGGGTCCTTGAGGCCCGTTGAGGGAGGTCTGTGAGGTCAAAGCTATTTTTATAATAATTTGAAGATGTCATCTGACTTTTCTCATCGCTTTGACCTTTGTACGGAGGTATGAATGCAGTGGTGGGTGAAGCTGTGGTGCCTCGGCTTGAATCCAGACAGTGACACCTAGCTGTTTAAGGACTCATTCCAGTCTTCCTCACTGCTGGGCAATCACAGATGTTTTTATTTTTATTTTTTACAGCATTTTTTTAAATGCCAGTTTTATGTTAGTATATCATTGAAACAGTAAAAATAAATTTTAAAGATTTATTTATTTTTGGCTGTGGTGAGTCTTAACTGCTGTGCAGGCTTTCTCTAGTTGTGGAGAGCAGGGGCTACTCTTCATTGTGGTGTGGAGGCTTCTCATGGCAGTAGCTCCTCTTGTTGTGGAGCACGGGCTCTTCAGTAGCTGTGGCTTGTGGGCTCTAGAGGCAAGGGCTCAGTAATTGTGGTGCATGGGCTTAGTTGCTCCATGGCATGTGGGATCTTCCCAGACCAGGGATCAAACCTGTGTCCCCTGCATGGGCAGGCAGATTCTTAACCACTGGACCACCAGGGAAGCCCCAAAATTAATTTTATTAAACCTAAACCCTAGAGTCTCTTAACAGTCTGGATGACAGGAATGGAGACACATATAAAACACTTCTGCTGATTATGGCCTCTGATTATGCTGATCAGAGAACTGATCTAACTGTTGCCATGTTTTTGCTTGAACAAACAGCCTGTGGACTTGAGTGTTTGGCTTTGAAAATGAGCAGTGGGCAGGAAAACAACTGACAGCAGTTACTGCCAGTGATCAAATTAAGTTTTCAATTGGAAATTAAAATTTTACAAACTTGTCTGCCACGGTGAAATGGACAGTTTCTTAGTACTTAAAGCCTTTTCTGATGAGCTCAATGGTGATATTAATGAATGTGATTTTGGGTTACTGCAAAATAAAATGTGTCAATATCAAGAAAGTCTGCATAATTCAGTGAACCATTACTTTCCAAATGAGCAATGTCATACAATCATGCATAAGTCTATTCAAAGTGCAAGGAAGACCAGTAGTTTTAACATAACAGAAGATGAAAAGTTCATTGATAGTTTCAGAGTCAATATTGCCACTAACCTTCATAGGAAATATTGTTGAGTTTTGGTGTGGTTTCAGAGAAGAATATTTAACGGAAATACTATTTGAATATTATTTGGTAGGCTATTAAAATCTTCTTCCTTTTCCCAACTACATATTTATGCTTTTCTTTGTAAAATAACTGATGGAAACTGATTGAATACAAAGTGTAGGAGAATCCAGATATCTTCTATTAAGGAATTTTTTTAAAAACGTAGAACACTTCTCATTAAATTTGGGTGGGGGGCATGTAGGAAAATATGGGCTTCTCTGGTGGCTCAGATGGTAAAGAATCCACCTGCAATCCAAGAAACCCAGGTTTGATCCCTGTGTCAGGAAGATTCCATGGAGAAGGGAATGGCTACCTACTCCAGTATTAGTTAATTCTGTGAAAAATGTTGACATGTAATAGGTTTAATATTGTTATTTTTAAATGAATTTTTCATTTGCTCTGTTTTAATTTTGAACGTGATATTTATCTGTAGATATGCTCCACATAAACAAGAACTCTTGAAAGTGTTAGTTACTCAGTTGTGTCTGACTCTTTGTGACCCTGTGGACTGTAGCCTGCCAAGCTCCTCTGTCCGTGGAATTCTCCAGGCAAGAATACTGGAATGGGTTGCCATACCCTCCTCCAGGGGATCTTCTGGAGCCAGGGACTGAACCCCAGACTCCTGCATTGCAGGCAGATTCTTTACCATCTGAGCCACCAGGGAAGCCAAATAAACAAAAGCTCTTGTGAATCCTTCCCTCTTAGCTCAGTTGGTAAAGAATCCGCCTGCAATACAGGAGACCCCGGTTCAATTACTGGGTCGGGATGATCCACTGGAGAAGGGATGGGCTACCCACTCCAGAATTCTTGGGCTTCCCTTGTGGCTCAGCTGATAGAGAATCCACCTACAATTCGGGAGACCTGGGTTCGATCTCTGGGTTGGGAAGATCCCCTGGAGAAGGGAAAGGCTACCCACTCCAGTATTCTGGCCTGGAGAATTCCATGGAATAGCCCATGGGGTTGCAAAGAGTCAGACACTACTGAGCGACTTTTACTTTCACTTGTGAGTCCTTATTTTCATGAATGCAAGTACGTCCTGAGACTAAATAGTTTGAGAATCCCTGCTTTAGAGCACTAGTTTTCAGCCTTGATGAAACTCAGGGACATCAGTGGAGCTTTAAAAACTACCATGGTGTGGGTCCTATGTCTAAAGATTCTATTTTTGGGAGGTCTGGGGTGTGGTGTGGGTTCCCCAGATAACCCTAATATATAGCCAGGGTTGAGATCCACTCCTTTAGTCGACTGCTAGAGATGAACGTGCCCTGGAGCTTGAGATGCACCCTTTTTGGGTCTGTAAACTAGAGCATTTTTTCTCCAGTCATCTGGCAGATTAGTCAAGCATCAGCTGTGTTCCTGCATGTGTACTGGACGGTATATATACAGTTTGTAGCACAGGAGATTTGTCAGGAGCAAGTAGAGTCCCTGTCCTCGGGGAGCCCATGTTCTGGGAGAAGAGATGGCTAATAAGCCAACAGACACATAGGTCTTATATTGCTTCAGGGCTGAGGGTGGACCTAATAAAATACCAGAACCAGGCAAGTGTGGTCCTAATGTTTGGGTGTGCTTCGCCTTCAGACCCAGTTTTGGACCCGGTTTGCTGCAGTCTTCGGAGCTGGTGCCTCCCGAGCCCCCACAGCCCCAAGCATCATCTGAAGCCACCTCATTTGCTGCCCGAGGGATCTACTCTGAGGAGGGGCCGTCAGTGGCCCGGCCTCGGCCTGTTGGGGGCACCACAGGTACACGTGGGCATTTCTTTCTGGCTAAGTTCTGCAGAGAACATTTTAGACTTCCGGGTGTCAGCATCCCAGCCCTGGCCTCTTCTGGCGGTAAGAGCTATGTTCCCTCGGATCCTGTTGGAGATGCATGGCTGGGAGGTGGGAAAGGACAGAGTGGCTGAGATCCCAAGACCTGGGGCCTCCGATTTGTTCCTGAGTCAGAGTCTCGAAAACAGTCCCTTCATGTGAAATTCCCAGCACATGTCTTCCAGGGAAAACGTTTCTGAAAACTTACCGTGAAACAGAAACACCTATTTCTGAGTGCTTACGATGGCATGAAAACAAGCGTTTATTTTAAGGAAGGCAGTTTCTAAAGTTGATCCACGGTGACTACAGGGAGATTAGTGTTTTATTTGGTCACTTCTGGGAGGGTACAACCACGGTTTTGTCCTCGAGCCTTACTTCCCTCGTTTTTCCCCTTCTACCTTTGCCTTGATCTTCTTCTCTTTTCTAAAATGTCCGTGTCATTTCCGCATGCCTCTGTGCCTGTCCCGTCTCTGCAGTCACTCACGGGCAGAGTCGGCAGTGGAAGGTCAGGGGAAGCTGGTGACAACGTGAAACTGTTCTAGGTTTTTTCTGTCTGCTCTTTCAAATCATCATTAAAAGAACAGTCTTAGAAGATAACAGATATAAAGTGCTTAAAATAGTGCCTACGGCTATGGCTAAGTCACTTCAGTCATGTCCGACTCTGTGTGATCCCATAGACAGCAGCCCACCAGGCTCTCCCATCCCTGGGATTCTCCAGGCAAGAACACTGGAGTGGGTTGCCATTTTCCTTCTCCAGTACATGAAAGTGAAAAGTGAAAGTGAAGTCGCTCAGTCCTGTCCGACCCTCAGCGACCCCATGGACTGCAGCCCTCCAGGCTCCTCTGTCCATGGGATTTTCCAGGCAAGAGTACTGGAGTGGGGTGCCAGTGCCTGGAATATCATAAATTGTAATACTTATTAGCTGCTATTATTACTACTCTTATTTCTGGTGATGGTGTAAATCATTAACTTTTTGGAAAGCAGCTTGGCAATATAACTTGATGAGCCTTTGACTTGGTAATTTGGGAATATGGGCTCCTCCCTGTCCCCCGAGGAGATCCAAAATATTGGAGAAAAACTACATGTGCAAGGATGTTTATTGAAGCATTGTTCAGAATATCAAACAACTGTGAGCTCCCTCAATACCGAGTTATAAGGGCATCAGCGAGTAAACTTGTACAGCTGTCTAAAATGAAGAGCTCAGAGCCAGAAAAAGGGAATTTCAGATTTCCTGATTGCCTCCTATGCATTTGGTACTTGACCTATTTTGTCTCTTTTAATCCTTGAAATAGCACTGTGAGATAGATTTTTTTTTAAATCTCCATTTGAAAAGTGAGGCATTGAGTCTCAGCTGGAAAGATTACTGGGTGTCCAAGGTCACAGGCTTGTCAGTGGTTGAGCTGGAATGCAAACCCCTGCCTGCTGGGGGGTGGTGGGCCACTTGAATCATGAGGGAGCCTGTGCTGCCTCGTTAAGTGAACAAAGCAAAATACAGAATCATGTCTCAACTATGATTTCAACTGCTGTTGCAAGTCTAACACAAAGGTGTGCTTTTCTCCCTGTGAGGTTGTCTGAACCTTCACATGTGATGACGAACACTGTGCTACATTTCCGTCTTTTGCAAGATTTGCTCAAACAATGTCTGTTGGGCAATGTCCATTGTCTCATGGTTCTAAGAATTTTAATAGTGTTAGGAATCTTCAGTAACAAATGCTTCAGGACAAGTGCTCCTGTAGAGTACATTTTTTAAAAAAGTATTTGATTAACAGAGGCTGTTAATTAGGTAACTAGAGTAGGAACAGCCTGGAAGATGGAGAGGTCTTACCTCTGGAAAACCCTGAACCTTTGTGGGACTAGCCTGAGCATTCCAGATGAATGAGACAATCCCAGGTGCATTTGGAAATCAATGTTTTATTTCACAGCATTTGAAGATCTGTTTTTTTTCTCCCTCCATCTGTTGAATAGGGTTATTTCCATATGCCAAAGTTGATGGGAGAGAAAAATATGTTATTTAAAGGCTAGCTTTCACAGCCACACAAGGCCATGGTGTGCCTAAGTGTAGAATGAGCGCTAGAGATCATCTGTCTTTGCTTCAGTATACCTCGATGAAGAGGTTGGGTGGGTGACTTTGTCGACTGAAAAAGAGGGACAACTTGAGAGGTGAGTTTTATTTGGGGTGAAATGAGGACTATAGCCTGGGAGACAGCACCTCAGATAGCTCTGAGAAACTGCTTCAAAGAGACAGCGGGGGAAGGTCAATATATGATTTGGTGAAAGGGGAGTTCAGTGCAACCAGGCACTTACTTTACAAGAGGTTTTCTGCTAGTCCCCGGGAGCTGATGTCATCATGAAGGGATTTAGTGCTTTTCTAGATATGAGGAGATGCAAAGATTGGGATCATGAAATCAGTTCCTGAAAATACCTAACTATCTAAAGACCTGTTCCACCAGATTCCCTGGAGCACAGAGTGCCTCACTCCACCCTGAACTCCCTTGGGGTGTTGAAGGTCAACAGCTGCAACAGCACAGGGTTCGGTCTCCTCAGAGGCAGGTGACAAATGCCCTAGTTGTTCAGTCACTGGCTCATGCTCTTGGCAAGTGCCCATTTGTCATGGATAGTTTAAATTTTTAATTATGATATGACTAAATTTTGAAAACAATGTGAATATAACAAAAATATACTTTAACATTTTGAACTCAAATACACACTCTGCCTGTTTTTTTTTTAAAAAAAAGGCATATTGCATTTTCATTTCCTTGTGAGTCTGAAAATCATAAGCAAGGAAGAACTACGTTTCAGCTTCTTTATGGCTCCAAAACTTTTCACTCCTTTTTTTCTGAATGAATAAGGTCCCCATTATCTGTAGCCTCAACAGAAATGAATGGAAGGGCCCTCCATTATCCCCTTTATTCCCTGTCTTTTGATGTCTGACCAGGAAAATAGAAACATCACTAATAGCCACTGTATTGAGAGAAAGTAAAAGCCCACAAGCCCAGAAGCTCAGGTCTGGTTTTCTTAGGAAGTGTCTTTTCTGGGGGTAGAATTGGTGCCACATTTGAACAATGCTCATGTCCCCAGGGCGTGCCGAGGTCAGAACCAGAGTATCTCACTTGAGTAGCCTTCCACTCTCCTGCTGGTGTTCACTGGGCCCCTCCCTGTGTTCCTCCAGGCTCTCAGATCCAGCACCTGACGCAGGTGGGAATCGCCAGCAGAATCGGAGCTCAGCCAGTGGAAATCCCACCCAGCAGAGGCGGCCAGTATGGGGGGCCAGGTTGGCCTGCCTATGGGGAGGACGAAGCTGGCCGGAGAGAGGCTGTGAGTATCTTGTGTTGGGATCATCGTTGAGAATTCAGACACGATGGATATGGATTTCAGTTTTATAAGATGAAAAGAGCTATGGGGACGAATGATGTGAAGGTTGCATAATAGTGTGAATGTATTTAAAACCACTTAAGCATGGTTCAAATGGTAAATGGTATAGCTGCTGCTGCTTCTGCATGGGAGATCTCGCTTTAAAACCTGCATGAAGTTTTAAGCTCCGTCACTTTTTTCCTCCTTGAGTGTATTTTTCTTTTCACACAGTCATGCATGCATGCTAAGTTGCTTCAGTTGTGTCCGACTCTTTGTGACCCTATGGACTGTTGCCCGCCAGGCTCCACTGTTCATGGGATTCTCCAAGCAAGAATACTGGAGTGGGTTGCCATTTCCTCCTCTAGGGGATCTTCCCGACTCAGGGGTTGAACTTGGTTCAACTTGGTTAAACTTGGATTGACGTGAGTTCGATCCCTGGGTCAGGAAGATCCTCTGGAGTAGGAAATGGCACCCTACTCCAGTATTCTTGCCTGGAGAATCCCATGGACAGAGGAGCCTGGTGGGCTACAGTCTATGGGGTCCCAAGAGTTGGACATGACTGAAGAGACTCGCATGCATGCGTTACAGTCTCAGGTCTGCACTTTACCTTTGCTGACATTTTGCTTTTTCTGTGCCTGGCTTAGTTTCCTGAGTTGTTTTGGGTTTTCCCATCAAATCCAACGTGCACTTTTTGAGGGCCTCTTGGTCACAGTTTGCAGAAGTGAAATGTGGAAGTTATTCAGGGCTCAAATGTCCTGTTTACCAGGCTATCAAGTTGCTCTTACCACAAATGAAATCACAGATGTAGTATGTGTATGTGTGTATAAAGAGATTTTTTTTCACTGAAAAAATACGGAAAAAAATCACTGAAAAGTATAATTCTTATCAAAGGAATGCCCAGTTAATCCATATTTTGCCAATGTCAGCAAAGCTAGTGTATGCTTTTGTGCAGATAGCTTAAAAGAAAAAAAAGCTGTGCAGAGCACTGACACATAGACACACAGACAGACAGATAGGATGGAAGATGACTTTGTGATCTTGTTGCCGTTCCACGGGCCCCATATGTGTTCTCATCACCCCTTCCTTGGGTTCCAGACTCAAAGCAAAGGCAGTTGCTCTTCCCATTGGTCTATCTGCCAGTTTCTGCTTATCCCTCTGAGCAGACATCCTCATCAGACCTTGCCCTCTCTGGGATGCTCCAGCCTCCCTCCCTGTCCAGCTCTGCAGGGCCCTTCCTGGTTCCCCAGTGGCCCACTCTCCTTCCACACATGGCAGCACAGGGATTAGCCAGTGGGGCCAACTGCATGTTCATTCTTTCTGTCTTTAATCAAGTGTGTATAGTTCAATTCAGTTCAGGTCAGTCGCTCAGTTGTGTCCGACTCTTTACGACCCCATGAATCGCAGCACGCCAGGCCTCCCTGTCCATCAGCAACTCTCGGAGTTCACTCAGACTCATGTCCATCGAGTCAGTGATGCCATCCAGCCATCTCATCCTCTGTTGTCCCCTTCTCCTCCTGCCCCCAATCCCTCCCAGCATCAGAGTCTTTTCCAATGAGTCAACTCTTCACATGAGGTGGCCAAAGTACTGGAGTTTCAGCTTCGGCATCATTCCCTCCAAAGAAATCCCAGGGCTGATCTCCTTCAGAATGGACTAGTTGGGTCTCCTTGCAGTCCAAGGGACTCTCAAGAGTCTTCTCCAACACCACAGTTCAAAAGCATCAATTCTTCAGCTCTCAGCCTTCTTCACAGTCCAACTCTCACATCCATACATGACCACAGGAAAAACCATAGCCTTGACTAGACAGACCTTTGTTGGCAAAGTAATGTCTCTGCTTCTCAATATGCTATCTAGGTTGGTCATAACTTTTGTTTCAAGGAGTAAGCGTCTTTTTTAAATTAAGTTCAGGGGCTTCTTTATTGGACTACTTTCCCTTGCACAATTTCTCTGCAGTTACGTCTTTGCATTCTGGTGGTGGGAGGCTGAGTTGTTGGTTGGGAGGTGGGTGGAGAGCGTTGGATGCCAGTTTGCCTCTGATCTTCCCTCCTGTTTTCCTGTGTTTGCTGTGGTTTTTCAGACACACGTGCTCGGACATCAGGAGTATTCATCACCACTGTTCCAGGTGCCAAGGACTTCAGGCCGGGAGCCCTCAGCTCCTCCCGGGAACCTCCCTCACAGGGGGCTGCCGGGTGCTGGATTGGCCTACCCCACCAGCTCCACGGAAGACCTCCAGCCCAGCCACTCCTCAGCCTCTCTCATCAAAGCGATCCGCGAGGAGCTCCTCCGGCTCTCGCAGAAGCAGACCGCCGTGCAGAACTTCCACAGCTGATCAGCCTCACCTTGCACATTTGCCAAGTATCTGCTTCCTGTGGAAGCAAGACTAAAAGGAAGTCAACTGAGCAGGTGTTTTTAATAGAAGGAGCATCTCCGGGGCGAGGGGCCCAACTAAGGGAACAGGTTGCAATTTTAGAAAATGCCCCAAGTCACGTGACAGCCCATGATGCTTTTCATATGTTGGCAGTTTTGTGACCACCTAGGTTCAGTTGAAATTTATGTACTTTTGGCCAAAAGCCAGCAGCACTTCACAAAAGACCAACCACAATTCTAAGCTAATGAAATTCCTGGGTTAGTCTCTTTTTTTTTTTTAAGGTGAAAGATGAAAATGTGTAGATGGTGTAGGGATTAAAGGAACCTAGTATTTCCGTGGGAAGATGTGACTCAGACTGGTTTGTACGATGAACCTGCTGCTTTGTTTTCTGAGAAAAGCGTTTTGAAGACATTTTATTAACTGCTTGATTTTCACCCTCTTTTTCCTCCTTAGGAACTTCTTTTAATAGTAATATTAACAACATGAATACTAAGACTGTTTGGGAATTTAAAAAGCTACTAGTGAGAAACCAAATGATAGATTGTAGAGCCTGATGATTCAAAACGAAGCCATCAACTGCATTTTCCTTCTTCTGGTGCTACAGCTCCAAGAGCCCCTTCACCTTGTCTGTGAAATGCAACTTTGGCTTTCTCAATGGAAGAACATGTGGAAGGTTTCATTTTGTTCTAGAAAGAGGAGGGAAAAAGCCTCTCCACATAGGAAAAGCTTAATATTTATTTGGTTATTCAAAGTACATATCAAAGTTTAGATTTACACTCTTTAATTGTATTTGCCATTTGTTGATTGGCAGAGGTAACTGCCTATTGCATTTCATCTGAGTACATATCTTCATCAAGGCCAGTCCTATCGAATGAAGCTTTGAGGAGGCCCCGACGAATCCTGGCACTTTGCTGATACGTTGCTCCCAACTTTGAATGAGGAATCTTACATAAGCAAAAATGCTTTGTCACAGTTCCTAGGACCACCGAATGGTTAGTTATTTGTGAATGCATCTGTGGTAATCGCATTCCCTATGTTCGAGACCTGGAAATGAGTTCTGTTGAGCCTCTTTGTAATGAGCCAAGAAAGGAAAGAGGAGCTTTGAGACCACGAGGGAGAAAGAGTTGCTCCTAATTTCTGATTTCATTGTGTATAACTGTGCTGAGTGACTGTTGAAACCCCCTTTGGGCCTGACGGAGGGGTCCTCTCACTTGAGATTGCCTCCTGAAGGGACTATCTCTCCACCTCCCGAAGTGGAGTGAGGACTAGAGTAACAAGGGCTGTTCTGTTTTCTGGGACCTGAGTGAAATGAAGAAGAAGAGATGCAGATAACACTTTGCCATGAATCCTTTTTTATTAGCTCAATTAATATCTTTAATTAAACAACAGATACACAGGCAGAATCTGGGGCTCTGACTAATCAAAATCTCTGTATCTGTGTCAAATTTTAAGAATCCCGAAGCAGCTAAAATAGTTGCCCAAAGTGTAACCATTGGGCTCCAGTGTTATGTTTCTGCCCTTCCTGCATTAAGCCTGTTATGTCGACTCGTCTCACAATCCAGGGAGAGTCAGTTCTGGGAAATTAAAATGTAGGCATTTTTTATCTTTATGCCTCTGAAACAGGAGAGGTGAGAAGGATGTCTGTTGAGAATATGAAATAAAGTAATGGGAGCTCCTTTTCAGGTACCCTTCCTGGGCTCCACAGAGCAGGGGAGAGAGGACCCTCATATGGGCTTGATCTCTTACCTCTCAGTCTTGATTTAATACCAGACTTGCCCAGAGTGGAGGGGTCTCTTTGCCTGTCATTCAGAAATACCAGGATCCTGAATGTGTAAGGAAGAATTTCAGAGATTCATGCAAATTTTTATTTCGGACACCTTTTGGCAACTTCAGATTGAGGGCCAGCTGATAGCCCCTCCCCTCCCATCCTGCTCAGTATCCTAAGTGTTCACACTTGGAGTGTACAAATGTGGTTACCTCCTTAACACGTGGCAGAAATGGGCCTCTGTTTTAAATGGGACTGCGACAGCAGTTTTGATGCCTTTCAAACTAGCATAACGGGATTCTGTCTCTATTTTTCTTCTTAGAAGGGATATACTTTTAAACCAACGTCAAGACCAAAGATGACATGTAACAGATAAATGGTGGTATGTGGTGGGTGTGAGCAGACCGGTGAGATCCCCAGCACTCTTGCGTTGGTTGTAAAGCACACTCAGTTTGCACTCAGTTTTACCGTCAACTGACCCAGAACATACCAGCTGTCGTGGGAACACCATCCCGAGTGGGGCTTCAGACACTCAGTGAATGGAATCTACTTAAACGAGAGGTCCTCATGACAGTTGTGTGGCTTTGGCGTTCCATTTATTGAAACACTGCAAAATGAAAACTGAAATTTTATGTCTGTTCTTTTTTTCTGATTTTAAAAGTTCTCATGGTAATAGCAAGAGCTATACATTTGAGTCAGAGTTTTAGAGGAGACTGTTTGTTGAAATGATCATTTTCAGATTCTGCACAGTCACTGCCCGGCTGTGTCAGGCCCCTTGTCTGAGCCTCATTCTCCCCATCAGCCACATGAGAACGGGCCTCCCCCGCCCCGGATTTCTCATTGCAAGGATCAGGTGTGGTCATGTGGGCAGACATCCCTTGAGGAGGGAGCACAACGCACTGAGAACGTGGGCTGTCTGTGTGATGGTGCTGGGATGGACCGTCTGATCTGCGGTGACCTCCCAGTGAGTGAGTTCACGTGGAGGAAACCAGAGCAACACCAGAGGCCCCGTGGGACTCCACTTCCTCCCTCCCGATTTGCTTTCAATTCACTTCCTTCACCATTAACTTTCAGTTCTCATGCATTGTTCGGATTTTCTGCTGTTTCTGGCACCAAACACGAGCCCTGCCTTCTGAGATCTTAGGATCTGAATCAGACAACACCCTCTGGTGTAAAAGATGGAAGAGATGGAAAAATAACATGGTTTAAACATCAGTAAAATGCACCGAAGTACACAAGTACATTGGAAGGAGGAATGGAACTTACACGTTTGGAAAACAGTGGGGTCTTGGGGAGAACTCAACATCAGAAGCCACGGAAGACAAGAGCTTCCCAGGCACATGGTGAGATGGTGTGGGAAGAGCTGAGAGTGGGACTGGGGAAGGATGGAGAAAGTGGTGAAGCTGCTGTTGAAAATAACCTTGAACCTGTTCTCCAATACGGAGACCAAATCCCTAACTGCACCATCAAAGGAGTTTTGTAAAGAGGAAGAAGTGAGGGTCTGAGGAAACGTCTGCAAGAACCCAACAAGAAAATGACCAGGCCTGGGAGGAAGGTCTGCGGAGGAGCACGTCTGTCCTGGAGGGGATGGGGGAGTCCCAGAACTGCCAGAGGGCCAGTGTCAAGTGTGAAAGACGTCCGCCGAGGTCTGCTGCTAAGCGCAGATCTCAAGGGTCCGTCATTCAGCCGCATTTAATCCTTTGTGGAGCGCAATGGGTTATAAGTAAATATATTTGACTTTACAGCTACCTACACCTTTTCCTCCAAATTGTATTTAATTTCAGAGCGTCTTTTCATTTTGGTCATATGTGGCTTTTGAGCTGCAGACTAAGCCAGTTTCTGCCAACCACGATTTTTCAGGGCATGAGGCCTGTGATGCAGGGCACAGGTGAAGGGATGCCTGGAGGCTGCGGGCTGAAACAGGTAATCCTGTGCTTTACGAGCCTCCCATTGAACTGTGTGCAGGGTCAGTGTTCACTGCGTTTGCACAACTTAGTGCTCCAGTGACTAAACCAACCACTCGGACACAGATTGGCATTTGTAGTTAATTCAGGAGTTAATCATTAAATACATCTCTGTCTCCCTTTCCTGTGAGATTCCTAGACATGAATGAATTTGCTGATTGGAAGGAGAGCTGGTGAAAGGTTCTGGGTGGGTGGGGAGGGGGTTCCAGTCTTCAGTACCACACACACTGTAGCTGTAGATGTTTTAGCCATTTCATTTCTACCTCCAGAGCAGGTCCCCAAAGCCAGACTCCAGAGCCCACCTAAGCCACCTTTGTTCCAGGCAGGAGCGTGAGGAAGTCCACTTCTGCACCTGCAAGGAGACCATTTGAACACAAAGCTTGTTTTTATGGGATGGTAAACTGAACTTCATTTTTACATTTAATCCGACACCGTCACGGATATTCTTACAACAGGTGAGGGGGGTTTCCATCAACAGCTGCTGTAACACACTCATACACTGTGTTAGGCTCACACTTGTGACCTAGTGAACAGGGAGTGTGTGCATTTCAGGTTTCTTTTGATACCCTTGTAGGTGATTTGCGGTGTTTAAGAGGTGTTTAAGATTCGTTTCTCTAATTTTATGAAAAAGACTTGAAAACTGAAACCTCACGGTACGATCCTAATGCCATGCTATGCGTGTAACAGTACACTTGACAATTTATCTTAACACGCCAGCAGCGTTGACATTTAGCAAAAGAGTATCAAATGCCTTGGAAACATGAAACAAAGTTGGGAACCAGCAAGCAAGTGAAAGAAGGAAGGAATGTCACCCTCTGAGACACCCTTCTTGAAATTACTTTCCCACAGTGTAGATCATCATGCATTCTGCTTTTCCTTCTTTCTGCGGGTTTTTCTGCTCTGGGGCCACTTCACATTTAAAGAAATAGTGGATAAATAAAAGGGACAAAGAGAAAAATTGAAGTGATTTAGGTCTCACGATCCCTGATTCCACGGAATCTTTCCGGACAACTTGGAACGTCATGAATGCCCCTTCTCATGTCCACCAGGTTTCCAGCGTTCATCACTTGACTCCTTGAGTGTGCAAGGTTGGAATAGTGCCGGGTCAGCTTCTAGCCAGGCTCCCTGTACTGTTCTGCAAATGTGGGGAAGGAGGAGGGGGCCCTAGGGGAACAGAGGCAAACCAGTGGGCTCGGTTGCTCTAAGCAGCAGAGGGTTAATTTCAGAAAAGGGGAGTAGAAACTCTCCACTTTGCCTTCCTCCAGGGCATGGTCTAGGGAGCGTTGGGGGTGGGGTGAATTGCACCCTTCCAGGACAGGCTGTCAAACCGAGCGCTCTGGTGTGCCCACTGGCCACCTCCGACTTTGTTAAGGTCCATGTTCTTCTGAGTTCCTGCACTCTCATTCCTAGATTATGAGTGTTAATGTACGAAAAAATGCAGAGTAAATTGAGGCCACTCGTGGCATCAATCCTGCAGCTTTGAACTTGACAATCATGGTTTGCTGGTCTCAAATGGGCCCTTAAATTTCCGTATGGGTAAATGATTTAGTAATCAAGCTCTCTCTTCTCTTTGCTGGTTATGTTTCTTCCCTTCAATTAGCTGCACTGTTTTCTAATGTGCTGTAGAGTTTTTGAAATAATTTATGCAAGTGTTTGGTTTCCATGTTTACAATTTATACAGCTTTCCTAGCATTTTAAATGGAAATGTCAATAAATGCTCTGAATTGGTGTCAAGTGATATTTTCTGTTTATTTCCTTTGCAACATGATAGTTCTCTCATGTGCAAAATGTGAAAGTTGAATGCAGTGTTTCTTGTTCTCTGATTTTTGTGTCCGTCGTGAGAACACCTGATGCTTTCATTTTCCAAGGAATTAAGTTGAAAGTAGTCTATTCAGTGCATGGAATTTGCAGAATTGTTGTCACTCAAGGTGGTTGGCGCCACTCCTTTCAACTCACTGTTTTGCTTTACAGGCTCTCCACTAATCAATTTGATGCTTCCACTAAGAGCAGATTCATTTTGGAATTAAAAGATTAGGACTATAATCTAGAAAGATAACTGAGAAGATCCTATGCAAACTTGAAGGGTAATAGGATAAACCTGGAGTTGTTTACGAAACTCAAGAAAATAAAAACCCCTTGAAACTGAGAAAAGCAAGAGGAACTGCAAAACACAGAGGAACTCAACAAAGGAATGAAATGTGGAAACCTGCATAGGATTCTGGACAACAAAAAAGGTTATCAGTGGGAAAAAAGGATGAAATCTAAATACAGCCTACAGTGTAGTTAGCAGTATTGTACAGAGTTTCCTTTATTGATTTTGCTAACTTTAGTATTAGGGGAAGCTATGGAAAAGGTATACAGAAACACTCTATTTTTGCAATTTTTCTCTAAAGTTAATTGAAATTTTAAAAACTAATCTGGTACAGATAAAGCCCAAAGGTCCTCGCAGAGACTATTAAGAGTCTGCCCTGGGCATCCATGACCCACAACTTGCCTTGCTTCTCAAGGCAGTCAGCTCCTGGTGAAGTGGAAACCACAGTTAATGATTGCAAGTCTTGGCAGAAAATAAGGCTTCATGACGGAGAGTTCACAGGATCAACCAAAAGGAGAATTTGAGCTTAAAAATTAGAGGGAGTAGACCACTATGAAGAAAGTTTACAGAGCTTAAAAAAAAATAGTAAACAGAAAGACAGGATATCAGGAAAGTTTAAACACACTGACAAAACTGAAAATCCATGAAAGAAAAATAAAGGGATTAAAAAAAATACGTATATACACACTGGTTAAGATATGCCAATATTTTAGACATACCTGAAGAAATAAATGTGATAGTTTTAAGATACTTTTATGTTCTTTTTTAATCAATATTGTATTGGATTGAAAGTCGCTCAGTCATGTCCGACTCTTTGCAACCCCATGGACTATATACAGTCCATGGAATTCTCCAGGCCAGAATACTGGAATGGGTAGCCTATCCCTTCTCCAGCGGATCTTCCTGACCCAGGAATCGAATTGGGGTCTCCTGCTGTGCAGGTGGATTCTTTACCAACTGAGCTATCAGGAAAGCCCTGATATACTTCAGATTAAAACCAGGGGACTACCTGGCACACCCTGTTCCCCTAGGAGATTTCACATGCTCTGATTGTAAAAAGATTCAAAATAGTAGAACAGGGAATTAGGAGAAGCAGCTAAGGCTTAGGAGAAAGGTCAGGCTGGTCCCACGCCCAGACCCTGACCACTAGGTTGACATAAATGTGGATTAAAACCAAATTGGCATTTTTTCTCCCTCTTCCTCCTCTTCCATGTTGCACCTGCTAAGCGCAGCTTCAGGTAAGAAGAAAACAAGAAGCAAAAACAAATAAGAGATCCTTGGTCCAGTGCCTGGGTTAGGTGATTAACGAAATATTTTTATTGTTGTTGAGTTGCACACTATTTATCTAGTAACTTTCTTCCTCTAAAGATCTCCCTCTCCTTCCTTGCTGGACCTTCCTGGGGGAGTAATTGGAGGCGGTATGTGTTTGATCTCTCTGGTGTTGGGAGACTGGAACAATTGTAGTCACAAATCTCAGTAGCCCACATTCATGTAGTTAAACTACTATTTGTCATACTTGTGCCAAAGGATAGAATTACAGAAGTGTGAAACATAGAACATATCTGGACCACTCCTATTATAAAGTTGTTTTAGAGTAACTGGCTCATAGGGGGTTACATCAGTACCCTGAGAATACTCATTAGTGTAAGTATTTAGATTTTGATTTTGTGATGTGATGATATTCCTGAAATCAGTGGTTTCTTTCATTTCAGTTCATTCAGTCGCTCAGTTGTGTCTGAGTCTTTGCGACCCCATGAACTGCAGCACACCAGGCCTCCCTGTCCATCGCCAACTCCCAGAATTTACTCAAACCCATGTCCATTGAGTCGGTGATGCCATCTAACCATCTCATCCTCTGTCGTCCCCTTGTCCTCCTGCCTTCAATCTTTCCCAGCATCAGGGGCTTTTCCAGTGAGTCAATTCTTTACATCAGGTAAGTATTGGAGTTTCAACTTTAGCATCAGTCCTGCCGATGAATATTCAGGACTGATCTCCTTTAGGATGGACTGGTTGGATCTCTTTGCAGTCCAAGGGACTCTCAAGAGTCTTGTCCAACACCACAGTTTAAAAGCATCAATTCTTTGGCACTCAGCTTTCTTTATAGTCCAACTCTCACATCCATACATGACCACTGGAAAAACCATAGCCTTGACTGGATGGACCTTTGTTGGCAAAGTAACGTCTCTGCTTTTTAATATGCTGTCTAGGTTGGTCATAACTTTTCTTCCAAGGAGCAAGTGTCTTTTAATTTCATGGCTGCAGTCACCATCTATAGTGATTTTGGAGCCCCGCAAAATAAAAATAAAATCTGTCACTATTTCCCCATCTATTTGCCATGAAGTGATGGGACCAGAGGCCATGATCTTAGTTTTCTGAATGTTGAGCTTTAAGCCAACTTTTTCACTCTCCTCTTTCACTTGCCTCAAGAGGCTCTTTAGTTCTTTGCTTTCTGCCATAAGGGTGGTGTCATCTGCATATCTGAGGTTATTGATATTTCTTCTGGCAATCTTGATTCCAGCTTGTGCTTCATGCAGCCCAGCGTTTCTCATGATGTTTCTTTCATTTAGCATTTTACAATTCTGAGATTTTTCTAAAGAAAACATCAGTATTAAGAGTTTTTTGTTTTGTTTAAGAATGACTTAAAAGCTCAAATAGAGTTGCTGCATTTTAGTACAAATGTTGATCTTTTCCCCCCAAAGTAGTTCTGCACTGTGCCTGTTTTTGAAGAACAGTAGATATGTTCTGCTTTTAGAAGAAGTGAGAAGTAGCTATTCCCTTTAGAAATTCCTAAAGCGGTGTGTGTGGGGATCAGTAGTAGGGGGTGGGGGTGGGCTGTGGTGGAGAGGCAGGGAAAGAAAGAAATCATGGCCTGGATTTAAAGTCAAGAACCAGCAGGTGTTTTGAATGTTGTTTTACTTTTATAGTTCGCTGATATTGTTCTTTCTGGATTCTTTGCAAGACAAATATGATACACAAGTTACGAGTAAAGTTCTTGAAAAAAAAAAAAGATGTAATCAAATTTAAATCAGAACATCATATTACTGCATGTAGCCCATTAACCCCAATCTTTTTTCATTGTATCTTTTCTGGAAAAAATGCAGGTTAGCAAAAAAAGGAAAAAGAAACCAATATAACTTCACCATTAGAGATACTGCAGTCAAAAAATTTTTTTTTTAATTTTAATAAATCTCAGTCAATTTAATCTTGTTTGGTGATTGGGACTGATCAGGGTGATTTGCTTTCTAATTGTTCTTCTAATAAGCTATTGATTTGGTTTCCAACATATACAAGGGCTGGGGGAGGGTCAGGAAGAGGGCAGAAGCATTAGAATTGGTGCAGGGTATACACTGGAAAGAAGGGTGGGATATGTGCCTGGGGACCTTCCACTGGGGAAAGTGGCACCACCACCTTGAGAGCCCCATCCCTTTGTGGCTAATTCTGCGGCTGCCTCTGGGGAGCACTGCCTGATTGACCTCCTGACACGTGGAATTTTGCAGGAACTTCACAGAGCTTGTAGCTGAGATAGAGGACTTCATGGACAGAGAGGCCTGTTCAGAAAACAATGTCCCATTTCTCGCCTTTAAGGTAACTCAAAAACTCTGCCTTCTGCACATAAACTGCTTTGCGGGGACCCTGGTGAAAAGTGTCTGCCTCAGTATCTTTCTCTTCATTGGCTAATGGCACAGACATCAACTTTCCATAACACATTTCCTCCCAGACTGCCTACCTCTCTCTCCCCAACTCACTGATGGATGAACCAAGAGTAACATCTCTCGTATTGCTGTAGAATCAAAAGTTGCTTTAGCCTATGACAGAGTCCTCCGTGTCTCAACCCCTTTCTGGATAATTAAGATTTCTGTCTTCTGAGGTTACTGGCCCCTGGACCTCAGAAGTTAAAGAGTTTGTATGCTCTTTCCATCAATGGGTTCAGAGTGACTTACTGAATTTGAGATACCTCAACATGTAGAAGGATGGTATTGTGACAAACAGCAAGCAGAATTACAAATGAAGTTGACAGGCTAAAACACAGGAAAAGAATGTTAACAGAATTTCATTTATTCCTATAAAATTTGAAGTTCTACTCCTAGGTTTAAAAAATCTATAATATGCATATATGATAAAGGGAATATGGTCTAACAGGATTTATGGGAAAAGATTTGAGGATGTTAACATTCTAGGGACCATTTGGAGAACTGGAGATGTTTGGGGAGCAACCCTGACTTAGACATTATCAATAGTAACATGTTGCCCTGTAAGAATTTCTATCTCCCAGGTTGGTTACATGAAGAATTCAGGCATCCTATTTTGAAAGAAATGCTCATGAATTGGATGGAAAGACTGGGAGAAAGGGAGCCAGAATGTAAGGACTGGAAACCACCTCCTTTGAGAAAGAAACCAAGAAGCTAAATGTTTGCCCTGAGGAGTGAAGGCTTGTAGGAGACAAAGCTATCTTCACGTGTTCGAAGTGTCATCATGAGAAAGAGAATTGACTTGCTTTACGTATTTGATTGTATTCTGGAAGACATAACTATCAACCCAAGAAAGTCGGTCTTGGCCCTGTTAAAAGAAAGAACTTAGCAATGATTTCAGTAGGTCAGCACAGAAAAGTCATCTCTAGAATTTCTTCCCATTGGCCTCTCGTGAGGATCTTCTTCCATGGCACTAAGCCTGTCCCCCCATGGCCTCCAGCAGAAGGACTGTATCTCTGGGCATTGAGTCCTCCCTCCCAGTCAGTTCTTTTCCAAGATGCTCATGGGGCAGCGAGGAAGAAGGAGAGGCTCTGGACACCTGGAACGGAGATGATACTATGGATAGGACTGAACACAAGCAGCTCAGGCTCTCCCCAGAGTCAGTACGGTGAGGGGATGTCCATCTCCCTGCTTCATTGTTCTTAGTTATGCCATAAAATGAAGGACGAGCAAGATGTTGTTTAGTATGTCTTGAAGAAGTAGCTGTGAATAAAGTTGAATGGCTTAAAGAGTCGCTTCTATAGATAGAACATGGCATGTTATGTGTATATGAAAGTGAACAATTTCAACTCCAACATTGAGAATCTCATGGAATGGCAAATAAATTTGCTGAAAACTGACCCGTCTGATAATAGTGTAGCTACATGAGTGCATTCATTAAATAAACATTGATCAAGTACCAGCTCTGTGATAGGTACTGTTATAAGCACCAGGAACTTGGAATACACTGGGGAATAAGACCAATTTCATGCTCCAGTAAACAGCATGGAGGCCATCAGTCTCTGGAGTGCTGGTGAAAGAAGTTAGCTTGGACACAGAGTGAAAGAGGACTAGGAGGGGAGAGATGGAGAGAAGGGAGAATTCAGACAGCTCTTTTCAGGCACTTTGCTGAGAAGGGAAGAAAAGGGACGGTAACTGGAAGACAGGGCTGTAGGGTGAATGATGTAAGGTTGCCAAATAAAATACAGGGAACCTGATTAAGTTGAATTTCAGACAAGTAGGAAGGCTTTGTTTTCAGTTTTTAGTATGTCTTAAATACTGCATGGTGCTGCAGTCCGTGGGGTCGCAAAGAGTTGGACACAACTGAGTGACTGAACTGAACTGAAATATTCCATGAGACACACACACTAATATGTTACTTGTTTACCTGACACTGAAATTTACCTAGATGTCTGTGTTTTTACTTGCTAAACGTGGCAAGCTTAAAATTAATAGATACCAGACATGTTGTGAGCTAATGGGGGTGACCCATGGAGTGAAGACAAGAGAAGAAAGTGAGGAGGCGGGGATTTAGTGGACAATGGGGGAGTGGAATATTATCCTATTGTGCAAGAGGGGAAACAGAACACAGCCCAGATTCAGGTCAGTCTGTAGGGATGCAAAAACTGACAACCTTTCTGCTCTGAGAAAAAATTGATTTCAAATGAGTAGGTTACCATTTCTTTAGATTTATTAGCTTAGGATTTTTTAATACGCAGCAAAAATATTATTTCACAGTAAGAGAAGTCAAGTTGCTCAGTCGTGTGAGACTCTGTGAATTTTCCAGGCAAGAGGACTGGAGTGGATTGCTGTTTCCTTCTCCAGGGGATCTCCCCGACCCGGGGATTGAGCCCAGGTCTCCCGCGTTGGAGGCAGACGTTTTACCCTCTGTGCCACCAGAGAAGCCCAAAGATTGTCCAATTTTTTGCTTTTTATAAGATGAGCTCTGCTTCATTTTCCCTGGCTTGAAAGATACATTCAAATTAATAGTGTTTGTTATTTAAGGTATCATGGGCTCCCCATGTGGCCCAGTGCCACATCCGACTGCCAATGCAGACATGCACGAGAAATGGGTTCAACCCCTGGGTTGGGAAGATCCCCTGGAGTAGGAAATGGCAGCCCACTCCAGTATTCTTGTCTGGGAAATCCCTTGGACAGAGAAGCCTGGAGGGCTACAGCCCAGGGGTTTGCAAAGAGTCAGACGCAACTAAGGACGCGTACAATGGCTGAGTGGCAGGGAGCTCTTTCTTTTAAATTTTGTGTGGCTCAGAATAGAGTCCCTCTTGGTGAATATTCTGTGAGTTTGAGGAGAATGTGTAATCTGTTGTGGTTGGGTGAAGTAGGCTATGAATGTCAATTAAATTCAGTTGATTGATGGGGCTGTTCTGTTCAACTATGTCCTTACTGATATTTTCTGCCTGCTGGGTTTGTCAGTTGCTGACAGAGGGGTACCGAACTCTCTAGCTGTTAATAGTGGATTTATCTGTTTCTCTCTGCAGTTCTATCAGTTTTTGCCTCATGTATTTTGTTGCTCTGTTGTTAGGAGTATGCACAGTAAGAATTGTTATATCTTCTTGGAAAATTGGCCTCTTTATCTTTTTGTAATGCTTCTCTTTATCCCTGATAAATTTCTTTCTCTGAATTCTGCTCTGAAATTAATATAACTGTACCAACTTTCTTTTTATTAGTGTTATCATGGTATATCTTTCTCCATCCCTTTACATTTAATCTATGTATTTATATTTAAAGTGGGTTTCTTGTAGACAACATATAGTTCAGTCTTTTTTTTTCTATCCATTCTGATATTCTTTTAATTGGTTTATTTAGACCACTCACATTTAAAGTGATTATGACATGTTTGCCCTATTTGTTACTATTTTCATTCATTGACTTGTTCATTTCTGTTTTTTTGTCTTCCACTCTTTTAATACCTTCTTTGCTTTTATGAGCATTTAGGGCTTCCCATGTGGCTCAGCTGGTAAAGAATCTGCCTGCAATGCGGGAGACCTGGGTTTGATTCCTGGGTTGGGAAGATCCCCTGGAGAAGGAAAAGGCTACCCACTCCAGTATTCTGGCCTGGAGAATTCCATGGACTGTATAGTCTATGGGGTCGCAAAGAGTCGTACACGACTGAGCGACTTTCACTCACTCACTCACTCACTATATCATTCCATTTCTCTCCTCTCTTAACATTTCAGTTTTACTTCTATTTTTACTTTCTTAAGCAATTGCAGTAGAGTTTGCTATACACATTTATGACTAGCCCAAGTCCACTTGCAAATACTATACTGCTTCACAGGTGATACAAATACCTTGTAACAGAGTTTCAACTTTACATGTTGCATTGCTTGATGATCAGCTAAATACATACACATGTGCTACCCAGACATCCCTGTTCTGCTATATAGTGTTGCTCAAAAAGCCCTGTGGGGGCTTCCCAGGCGGCACAGTGGTAAAGAATCTGTCTGCCAGTGCAGGAGACACAAAAGATTCGGGTTTGATCTCTGGATCGAGAAGATCCTCTAGAGAAGGAAATGACAACCCACTGCAGTATTCTTGCCTGGAAAATTCCATGGACAGAAGAGCCTGGCGAGCTACAGTGCACGGAGTCAGATACGACTCAGAATCAGATATGACAGCCCATGTGCATTCTATCCTGTTTTCTTTTTCAGCATGGTCATAAACAGTATCTCATGTCACTAAAGACCTGTGTTTAGACCTGTCTAAATAGATGTATTTTTTCCAACTTCTTTATAATTCATTATCTTATAGCTTGCATATATCTGAGTTAACGTCTTCACTAAAAACATTTTTCCTTTAGTAACTTGATTACACTTTTTTCTTTGTAAACTTTTGTGGTTGGCACTCCTGTTTCCTTTAACACTTCAAGGAAGGAATTCCTGGTTCCTTCACCATTCTTGCTTAAGTATGAAAAGTATAATTAGTTCTGGAGGTGAAACTTGGAGATCAGGGTATCAGCATAGTGGGGTGAGGCACCCCTTCTGGGTTGCTCACCTCTCATTGTATCCTCTCATGGTGAAAGGGGCCCTGTGTTTTTCTGCATGATATTCCTGTCTGTGGATCTACCATAATTTTAACCATGTCCCCGATGTTTAACATTTGGTTGTTTCTAATGTTTTGCTCTTGTAAATAATGCTGTGATAAATATCTTTGTTTATAAATTGTCTAATTTTCAGATTCTTTCCTTAGAATAAATTCCTAGAGGTGAAATTACTGAGTTGAATAATCTGAATAGATTTAAAGAGTCATATTCCATATAATCAATTATTTTTTAGAATTCCTGGGCCAATTTATATCCTCCAGGTCCACCTTGAGAATACATCTCATTATATCCTCACCAGCATTGAGTAATAAAATATTTTTTTGTATACTTAATATTTTATAATTTGACCAATAAAAGAGTTTCCACATACTTCTCATAGTTATCATTTTATATCTGTATAATATCCCATAGTTGTATTACCTTTCCTTGACCTTGTTTTTTGCTATTTAGTGTTCTTTTCTGAATAGGTTACATTATCTTCAATAGTGAATACTGGAAACAACTATTACTTTTCCAGATTATTTCCTAAGGGTTTTTCCCTTTGAATTAATTGCTTTCAATATACATGGAATTTAAGGGACTCTTTCATAGTGTGATGAACATAATTTTCTGGAAGTCATCAAGCAGACAAGTCATCTTTCTCAAGGTGTAATTAAATGTGTGTGAGCGGGGTGGGGGTGGGGGGAGGGGCAGGGGTGGCAGAGAAGGAGATGGAATCTCTTGGCCTCTAAGGTCCCTTCCAGTTCTTTGACTCACTACATTGTCCCCACATCCCAGGCAGTCTTGCTGATGAAGATTTAAAGCAAAGAATTCCAAGCCTGGAGGGGATCAGATTTATTATTATTATTATTATTTTTTTTTTTTTGGCCATGCCACACAGCATGTGGGATCTTAGTTTTCTGACTAAAGATTGAACTCACACCCCGTGCATTGAAGTGCAGAGTCTTAACCGTGGACCTCTGGGGAGGTCCCTAGATTTATGAATATTTTTAATCCAAGCTGAGCTGCTTAGACTGATATGACTTTGGTCAACTCACATTATCTCCCTGGATTTCACTGAAATCCCTCAGATGCCTGTAAAAGTAATGTATGTAAATAACATTGAATGTTAAGCTAAACATCTCTGAACAAAAAAATTTAAAATATTACCATGTTGTATACCTTAAATATATAAAATTTTTGTGAATTATAATGGACAGAGAAGCCTGGCGGGCTACAGTCCATGGGATCACAAAGAGTTGGACATGACTGAGCAACTAACACTTTCACTCACAAAGCTGAAAAAGGCAAAAAATGTTCTCATCCTCAGACTGTTGTGGAAGTCTGATTTGCTCTACATGCAAATTGCTCCCATCACACAGGTCTTATCCACCAGACTCCCTGCCACCTCCCACCCCACCTCCAGCCCCACTCTTGGGGTTCTTCAAAGGGGATTGCCCTTGGAAAGCTGGAGGTAAGGTTTGGTTCGAGTTGGCAGCCTTCCACGTGACTTCATCCAGAGATGGGCTGGAAGGCTGAGATCTCTGAATGCAAACTGGAGATGTTTTGGTACTCTGGAAGGTTCCTTTTACCCCCTGGAACATTTAACTCTTGCAGTGGTGTATCATCTATGGAATTATTTTAAAATTTAAAAAATAATTCTTAAAATTATGAAAACCCCCTGCCTCCCTGACATTTACATTTAAGTGTTCTATAGAATCTGAAATATCCCTGGTATAAGCCCTGTAGGTTACTATGTCTGAGGTTTTCTCCTTATCTTAGCATGGAACACAGCTGTCATCCAGCCTCGTGGCCCACTCTGTTGTTTCTTCTCACTGCTGGGATGGACTTTCAGAACTGACCAGTAGAAGCTGCTTTTTGGTTCCTTTCTGGGAAGAACACACTGAGATATCATCATAGTTCCAAAACGATCTATCAGAGTTGCTCTCTTAATAAGACAGCTTCTCTGCATTTCCTGAAACCTGGCACAACCCTGGCATATCTGAAGGTGAGAAATCTGCCCTGGAGCCAGGAATAATCGGGCAGAAATTTTTATTTTTCAATTCAGCTAAAAATGCACACTTGCCCAGAATTTCATTTATAGTGTGTATGCTCAGTTGTGTCTGATTCTTTTATGACCCCGTGGACTGTAGCCTGCCAGGCTCCTCTGTCCATGGAATTCTCCAGACATGAATACTGGAGTGGGTTTGCCATGCCTGCTCCAGGGGATCTTCATGACCCAGGGATCAACCCACATCCCCTGCATTGGCAGGCAGATACTTCACCCCTGAGCCATCTGGGAAGCCAGAATTTCACTTATAGATAACCTTTAAAAAAAAATCACATTGAAAAGAAAAATGCTGATGGAAATCAATAGCAATGCTATCTTCAGATTCAAGATAAAATTGAATTGAATAAATTGAACTCCGCACCTAACAATGGGAATGTTATGTGTAATATTCTTGAATGAGGCGTGGAAATGATGGTTGTCTATCCTTGGAACAGGGAGATAGATAGAAACAATGAAAAGTCAATTTCAGTTTCTGAGACAACTGAATGAAATAACTGTATGCTGATTTAAAAAGCAAGTTATCCTGTAATACTTTAATTAAAAATATGCTTCTTCTGTGACACAGCGTTACTGTAGCTGGCAGTATTTGCCCAGGGAAATACATTCACAAACCCATAAAGGGAACTTCTGAGGATTTCGGTGGCAGTGTGGTGTGGAGGTGGGCTCTGGAGCCAGTCTAGGGGTCCATCCTGGGAATGCGGAAGTGAGCCGAGATTGCTCATTGGTAGAACCCTGTGTAGCAGCAAGACTCTCTGGTCTTACTGACATAGAAGAGCAAATAGGTCTTAAAAAAATCACCAGTGTGTGAACAAAGTAAGAGGCAGGATGAGATCTAGCTTATGTGAATTCAAAATACCTACACTTATAATAGAACTTTATATTTTACAGGAGCCTGTATAGGCACTATAGGGTTGCCTTCAGTTCAGTTCAGTCGCTCAGTCTGAACCCCTATGCGACCCCATGAATCACAGCACACCTATGCGACCCCATGAATCATAGCACACCAGGCCTCTCTGTCCATCACCAACTCCCAGAATTCACTCAAACTCATGTCCATCGAGTCGGTGATGCCATCCAACCATCTCATCCTCTGTCGTCCCCTTCTCCTCCTGCCCCAATCCCTCCCAGCATCAGGGTCTTGAAACAGGAGAATATGAGACAGAAGGGGGTAAAAGTGAATACAGAGTAAAATGAAGACAGGCTGGACTGACCATTGACTGTGCATCATACATTTCCCCCCAAATATATAAGTGAGTACAGTTCTCTTAAGAGAAAACAAATACTTAACATTTTGATTTATTCAGTGATCCTAAGAATGGACTTGATAAACTAATTTAGGCATTAAAGTTTGGTGCTAATGCATAAGACACAGAAGTTACCTTCCTCTAAGTAGTTTTCTGTTCAAGATTTTAAATTCAAGGATATTTAATTTGATGCATAAAAAAAACCACCCTTCTCTGGAGTGAGTACTAAGATTCTCCCAGATACTTGTAAATCTGCTTTTAAAAATAGACTTTTGCTTTTTGGGTCTTTAGGTTTGGAGCAAACCTGAGCAGAAGGTACAGAGATTTCCCATAGATCCCTGCCTCCACAACGCAGAGCCTCCCCGGCTCTCAGCATCTCCCTCCAGAGTGCTACATTTGTGACAGAGCCTACACTGACACAGCATTATCACCTGAAGTCCATGGTTTATATGAGCGTTCACTCCTGGTATACATTCTATGGTTTTGGACAAATGTATAATGACATGTATCCTCCATTGTTGCTTCATACAGAATAGTTTTATTGCCCTAAAAATCCCCATGAGCAGCCCCTTCATCCCTTCCCATCTCCAACCACTGGTCTTTTTTAATTTTACTGTCTCTATAGTTTTGCCTTTTCCAGAATGTCACATGGTTGTAATCATTTAGTATGTAGCCTTTTCAGATTGAATTCCTTCACTTGCTAATGTGCATTTAAGGTTCCTCTATGTCTTTGCATGACTTGATAACTTGTCAGTTTTTAAAAGAATATTTGATTTCATCATCTCCAAAGTATAATTATTCTCTATATTGCATATATTGCTTATAACAGTACAAAATTTGAGAAAAAAGCTAGTTGCTCAACCAGTGAAAACAGAAATATTTGCTTACTCTTCCAGAATCAGTTTAGCTCTTATTACTTCTTGGTAGGAATGAACATGTCACAGAAGAAATGTGATGAATGCATCTGTGGGCCTGTCTGCTTTAAGCGGGGAGGAAGAATGGCTTCTTTGACTGTGGAAACTGCATAACTGCATGTTTGTAGTCCGCCAGACAGTGTCGCCATCTGTGCGGTGGCTTTTTTCATCACTGGCACTGTATCAGTCTGGCCAAACAAAAAAATTCATTTTTTTTTTTTTAAACTTTAGCCTTTTCAGTAGTTTGTTTTTGTTTTGTTTCTTTTGCCACGCTAGGTGGCACGCAGAATCTTAGTTCTCCAACCAGGAATTGAACCCACGGCCCCTGCAGTGGAAGCTCAAAGTCCTAACAACTAGACTCCCAGGGAATTCCCATTTCAGTACAGTTCAAAGAATGCATTTCCAAATATGCTATAAAGCAAGTGTGTTTTGTAGCCAGACAAGCATGTAATTGAAGCCAAGTATTGCACCTTATGTGTCATTTCTTTTTTCTCAGGTTTCAGCATAGAGGTTTAGGACACCTCTTTGCAAATTTTCAGTTCAGCTCAGTTCAGTAGCTCAGTCGTGTCCGACTCTTTGTGACCCCATGAATCGCAGCCTGCCAGGCCTCCCTGTCCATCACCAACTCCCGGAGTTCACTCAGACTCATGTCCATTGAGTCAGTGATACCATCCAGCCATCTCATCCTCTGTCGTCCCCTTCTCCTCCTGCCCCCAATCCCTCCCAGCATCAGAGTCTTTTCCAGTGAGTCAACTCTTCGCATGAGGTGGCCTAAGTACTGGAGTTTCAGCTTTAGCATCATTCCTTCCAAAGAGCACCCAGGACTGATCTTTTTTAGAATGGACTGGTTGGATCTCCTTGCAGTCCAAGGGACTCTCAAGAGTCTTCTCCAACACCATAGTTCAAAAGCATCAATTCTTCGGCACTCAGTTTTCTTCACAATCCAACTCTCACATCCATACATGACCACTGGAAAAACCATAGCCTTGACTAGACAGGCCTTTGTTGGCAAAGGAATGTCTCTGCTTTTGAATATGCTATCTAGGTTGGTCATAACTTTCCTTCCAAGGAGTAAGTGTCTTTTATTTTTGTGGCTGCAATCACCATCTGCAGTGATTTTGGAGCCCAAAAACATAAAGTCTGACACTGTTTCCACTGTTTCCCCATCTATTTCCCATGAAGTGATGGGACCAGATGCCATGATCTTAGTTTTCTGAATGTTGAGCTTTAAGCCAACTCTTTTACTCTCCTCTTTCACCTTTATCAAGAGGCTTTTTAGTTCCTCTTCACTTTCTGCCATAAGGGTGGTGTCATCTGCATATCTGAGGTTATTGATATTTCTCCCGGCAATCTTGATTCCAGCTTGTGCTTCTTCCAGCCCAGTGTTTCTCATGATGTACTCTGCATATAAGTTAAATAAGCAGAGTGACAATATACAGCATTGACGAACTCTTTTTCCTATTTGGAACCAATCTGTTGTTCCATGTCCAGTTCTAACTGTTGCTTCCTGACCTGCGTATAGGTTTCTCAAGAGGCAGGTCAGGTGGTCTGGTATTCCCATCTCTTTCAGAATTTCCCACAGTTTATTGTGATCCACACAGTCAAAGGCTTTGGCATAGTCAATAAAGCAGAAATAGATGTTTTTCTGGAACTCTCTTGCTTTTTCGATAATCCAGTGGATGTTGGCAATTTGATCTCTGGTTCCTCTGCCTTTTCTAAAACCAGCTTGAACATCTGGAAGTTCACGGTTCACGTATTGCTGAATCCTGGCTTGGAAAATTTTGAGCATTACTTTACTAGCATGTGAGATGAGTGCAATTGTGCGGTAGTTTGAGCATTCTTTGGCATTTCCTTTCTTTGGCATTGGAATGAAAACTGCATTTTTCATTGCAATGAAAAATGCAAATTTTAAAAGGTACCTATTCCTCAAGGAAACCTGGGTAAGTGGATGTGAATAATCTGAATTACACTTGAAGAACTTTCTAGATCCCAGTGGGCAGCACCCTCCGCCCCATACTCGCTCTGGCGCTCATGCGCACTCCAGGCCCCAGGCACCCTGCCTTGGGTTCCCAAACACTCTTGTTCCTCTCCCTAGGACCATTCAGAGTCAGGTGGGGAGGGGGGAGGGCCTCGCGTGGCAGTGTCAGGCAATAGGGAGTGGACCAGTGAGGGGAGTGGGCTCAAGGACCCTAGTTGTGGCCAGAACAAGGCTGCACTGTGTGTGTGCTCTCCTGAGTGTGTGCACAGCCTTGCGTGCAGTGTGGGTTTATTAGAGGGGTTTTCTAGAAGGGGGCCTCCTGCCACCCCAGGACTGACATGAGAGCCCTCAAGTCCTGCGTTCCCCACCCCTGACTCCCCAGCTCTCACACAGGAAGTCTGGCTGCATGGTGCTTTCATGCTGTGCACAGTTTGTGTGTGACCCTGGGGCTGGCATCTCTCGCTTCCAGGTGTCGCATCTTCTGAGGCAGCATCTCCACCCTCTTGACCTGTTCTTGAACAGGTAGTGTGTGGTGTGGAGAGGAGAGCCATCCTGGGCCGTGAAGAGATGCAGAAAGGCGGCCTGGGCCTTCCTTATTCCTTCTTTAGGTTCACTGCAAAATTGTCACCACGGGTGACTCACTCCATGTGCCCACGGCTTGAAGCTCCATAGGAAAGCATCCTGCCTATCTGTTCACATTCAATGCTTCATTGCAAACCCTGGGCACCAGACTCCCCTTGATTTCAAGTGGAAGCTGCTCAGTTTTCAAAAAGCCATACTCTTTGTATTAGTTGCTGTGGTTGCTCTAAGAAAGTAGTGCAAACGGGGTGGCTGAGACCGACAGGGATGTACTGCCTTGCTGTTCCGGAGGCTGAACACCTGAGAGCAAGGTGGTGGTTCCTTCTGAGGCCGTGGAGGGAATCTGTTCCGGGGCTCTTCCCACCCCTCCCCCTGCCTCTGGCAGTTGCTGATGACCTTTAGAAATCCTTGGCTTGTGAATACATCACCCTGACCTCTGCCTTCATTACATGCATCCTCCCTGTGTGTGGTGTGTGTGTGTCTGTATAGAAAATCTCCTTTTTACATAAGGACACATCAAATTAGAGATCCAACTGAAGTCTGTTCCAGGGTAGCCTCATCTTAATTCATTACAATTGCAATGACCCTATTTCCGAATAAATTCACATTCCAAAGTCCTGGGGGTTACAATTCCAACATGAGTTTTGGGGGACACATGGAATACTCAGCCCATAATACTCTCTCTCAATGGCTTGCTTCATTTTGACCTGGTAATAGGAATCTCCCAGATAAATAGATCTCTTTCAAGATGCAAAGAACAAGACAAATATTTCAACAAAGAGGTCAATAAATCATCGCTGTGGAAATACACAAAGACCACCCAACTAAGAACAAGAAAATACTATTTATTCTAGGAGTCAGCCACCATCATTTATGTTTGGCAGAGACTCAGATGCTGGCAGAGGTGTGGGAAGGCTTGATGGTGAAAGGAGGGAGGCTTCAGATATTCAGCTGTGCTCCACCAGAGGCTGTAGGCCTGGGATGACTGTCGATGGACTGAGGAGAAGTGGGGCATTCTGTATGACTGGTCAGGGGGCAGATATTTGGCTTCCTGTGCTTGATCCTAAACTATCTGAAGCTGTCCATTATTAACCAAACCCTGGCTGTCTGAGCCAATTGCTGTGGAGGTGGTTTGAGTTCCTGGATTAGTTGCTGAGGCTGGTGGGTTGGCTTCCTGGACTGGTTGCTGCAGATTGTGGGTTGAAGTTCTGTTTTTATATATGATCTGGCCCTTGACCATTTGTATGTTGAATCTCTTATCACAGAATCAGCTTTTGGGGTAGGTCTGCCAGGTACTTGTTTCCACAAATGACTTAATTGTGTATAGTTATAAACTTATGAAAACAATAATTTAAAATTTTCCCGACCTTCAAACCTCAAATTTCCCCAAGAGCCTCCTCTTTGTCTTCATAGCTCTCTCGCTTCACTGTGGTGGTTTGCACAGGCCACGCTCCTGGGTCTCCTCTGATGCACTAACTCATCAGATGTTTATTGAGTTTTTGCTGTGCACCCAGCTCTGGGCCAGTGGAAGGAATCAGAGGTGAAAGATGTAGTTTCTGCCTTCAGAGAGACCAGTGAGAGAGGCAGGCAGGGAGATACTGTCTTCCACAGTGCTCAGTTGTCCAAGTTAAACAGAGCCAGACACTAACGTGGTGAAGACAGATTTTAATAACTACTGCAACAGAGAAGAGAGTCTAGGATAAAACTGTGCAGAAGTGACTGGGTGTTTTATAGGGAAATGAGGGAGCAGGGGTGGGTGAGGGGGGCTCAGCAGAGTCAGGGAATTGAGAAATTATAGAGTTGGTGAGTGTGAATGCTGATCAGGTCAGCTCTGCTTGCTCTCTGGCAGTCATTGAAGCCAGGGTTCTGTCCCCCAACAGAGACCAGGGATGAGGGGGACAGAACCCTATCCTTCTTGATGATTAAGTTTTAAAGGAATGGCTTTCAGGTTTTGAGGTGTAGGAGATACAGATGGATGAATGGATGGATGGATCAGTTCAGTTCAGTCGCTCAGTCTTGTCCGACTCTTTGCGACCCCATGAATCACAGCACACCAGGCCTCCCTGTCCATCACCAACTCCCAGAGTTCACTGAAACTCACGTCCATCGAGTCAGTGATGCCATCCAGCCATCTCATCCTCTGTCGTCCCCTTCTCCTCCTGCCCCCAATCCCTCCCAGCATCAGAGTCTTTTCCAATGGGTCAACTCTTCGCATGAGGTGGCCTAAGTACTGGAGCGTCAGCTTTAGCATCATTCCTTCCAAAGAAATCCCAGGGCTGATCTCCTTCAGAATGGACTGGTTGGATCTCCTTGCAGTCCAAGGGACTCTCAAGAGTCTTCTCCAACACCACAGTTCAAAAGCATCAATTCTTCAGCACTCAGCTTTCTTCACAGTCCAACTCTCACATCCATACATGACCACTGGAAAAACCATAGCCTTGACTAGATGGACCTTTGTTGGCAAAGGAATGTCTCTGCTTTTCAATATGCTATCTAGGTTGGTCATAACTTTTCTTCCAAGGAGTAAGCGTCTTTTAATCTCATGGCTGCAGTCACCATCTGCAGTGATTTTGGAGCCCCAAAAAATAAAGTCTGGATGGATAGACAGCATCAATATAGAGACATCTTGATAGAGATATTGATCTAGATAGAGACATCTCGAAGGGACAGAGGAAGAATTCACAACCTAAGCCCTTTTTAATAAATGCTCTAAGTATGGTCAGGGCCTCTTGTCAGGCACTGGCTGGAGAACCAGCAAGTTCTTCTGGCAGCCTTGAGCTTTCTCAGACAGGCACTTTAAAGGGGGCTAGGGCCATCCTAGGGATGCAGTCTTGAGCTGTTAGAAACTAGGTTAGTGTTTGTTCGAGTCTTTAATATGGGGGGATGGGTTGAATGAAGTTATTTATGTTGAGAGTCTGTAGTTTGTATAGACCAAGTTAAGACCTAGTTGAGAAGAAGGCTCAAAGAAGTTGGGTCAAGGGAAGAGTGTGTGTGTGTGTGTTTAATTATTTCATTTTTGACTGTGCTGGGTCTTTGTTGCTGCGTGCAGGTTTTGTCTAATTGGGGAGAGCCACTCTTCATTGCAGTGCATGGGCTTTTCCTTGCAGTGGTTTCTCTTGTTGCAGAGCACAGGCTTTGGGGTGCGCGTGAGCTCAGTAGTTCAGTTCGAGGGCTTTGTTGCCCCGAGTCATGTGGAATCTTACTGGAGCAGGCATCGAACCTGTGTCCCCTGCACCGGCAGGTGGATTCTCTTTATCTATGTGTAATTTATTTATTTTTAATTGGAGGATGTTTCCTTTACATTGTTGTGCTGGTTTCCACTATACATCAACATGAATCAGCCACAGGCATACGTATGTCCCCTCCGTCTTGAACCTCCATCCCACCCCTCTAGGTTGCCACAGAGAACCAGGTTGAGCTCCCTGCATCATACAGCGAATTCCCACTGGCTATCTGTTTTACATATTGTGGTGTGTATGTTTCAATGCTACTCTCTCAATTTGTCCGACACCCCCAGTGTCTCCACAAGTCTGTTCTCTATGTCTTTTTGTCTCTCTTTTGCTGCCCTACAAATAGATTAACCAGTACCATTTTTCTAGATTCCATATATATGCATTAATATATGTATTTGTTTTTCTCTTTGTGACTCAGCTTTCTTTATGATGGGCTCTAGGTTCATTCACCTCACTAGAGTTGACTCACATTCGTTCCTTTTTGTGGCTGAGTAATATTCCATTGTGTATGTGTACCACAACTTCTTTATCCATTCATCTGTTCATGGACATCTAGGTTGCTTCCATGTCCTGGCTATTATAAATAGTGCTGCAGTGAACACTGGGTTATATGTGTCTTTTAAAATTGTGGTTTTCTCAGGGTATGTGCCCAGTAGTGGGACTGCTGTGTCATATGGCAGTTTTAGTCCTAGTTTTTAAAGAAATCTCCATAGTGTTCTTCATAGTGGCTGTACCAATTTACATTCCCACCAACAGTGTGGGAAGGTTCCCTTTTCTCCCTTAAGGGGAGAGAAAGTCTTTGCCCTGGAGGTGAGCACAGGCCACCGAGGGAGGGTATACATGTGCATATACGTGTGCATGTATATGTGTGTGTATATGTGTGTGTGTCGAGAGAGGAGAGGATAACTTGACTTGAAAGACCAATCCCAATAAACCCAGTGAATCCAATCAGCGGAGGGGAAGGGAGGGAAGAGCAAGGGCAGGTCCCGGTTTATGGGACCTAAAACGTACATAATTAGAGTGTTCTCTTCTAAAAAAAAGATACAAAATAAGAAATACAAAACTAGATAGACAGTCTTGGAGAGGGGCAAACAAGAAAGAGGACCAAAATTAAAGCTTCTTTTGTTGTTGTTCAGTTGCTAAGTTGTGTCCAACTCTTTGCGACCCCATGGACTGCAGCACACCAGGCTTTCCTGTCCTTCACTCTCTCCTGCAGTTTGCTCAAACTCATGCTCATTGAGTTGGTGATGCCATCCAACCATCTCATCCTCTGCCGCCCCCCTCTCCTCTTGCCCTCCATCTTTCCCAGCATCAGGGTCTTTTCCAATGAGTCGGCTCTTCACATCAGGTAGCCAAAGTATTGGAGCTTCAGCTTCAGCATCAAGTTTGATTTCCTTTAGGATGGACTGGTTTGATCTCCTTGATGTCCAAGGGACTCTCAAAAGTCTTCTCCAGCACCATAGTTCAAAAGCATCAGTTCTTTGGTGCTCAGCCTCCATAATGGTCCAACTCTCACATCTACCCATGACTACTGGAAAAACCATAGCTTTAACTAGACAGACCTTTGTCAGCAAAATGATATCTCTGCTTTTTAATAGGCTGTCTAGGCTTGTCATAGTTTTTCCTCCAAGGAGCAAGCATCTTTTAATTTTGTGGCTGCAGTCACTGTCCACAGTGATTTTGGAGCCCAAGAAAAGAAAACTTGTCACTGTTTCCACTTTTTCTCCATCTATTTCCCATGAAGTGATGGCACCAGATGCCATGATCTTAATTTTTTGAATGTTGAGTTTTAAGCCAGCTTTTTCACTGTCCTCTTTCACTCCCATCAAGAGGCTCTTTAGTTCCTCTCTGCTTTCTGCCATTAGAGTGGTGTTATCTGCATATCTGAGGTTGCTGATATTTCTCCTGGGAATCTTGATTACAGCCTGGCATTTCACATGATGCACTCTACATATGAGTTAAATTAGCAGGGTGACAAAGGTTCTCTTGGTTCATGGCAAATCTGCCTCTTGGGAAGGGTATGTTTCAGACTGTGTGAACAAGAGTGAAGGCTTGGAGGATAGAGAGAGAGCTGAAATAATTCATAACTGGGTGTGTGTGAAGGATACAGAAGAGAAAAAGCTAGAGAAGATCCTATGGTCAGGTAGAAATATGGTATGGGTAGTCACTGGGGGATTTTAGGCAGGTGAGAGTGACTCAATTTCTTATTCATGGATTAGACAGATCACTCTGGAAAGAAGTACAGAGGATGGACGGAGTCAGGTAAGGCTGGCTGTAGACCCAGGGAGGGGTTGTCTGCACGGCCCTCCTGCCAAACACTGACGAAGACCCAGGAATGTCACTGTATGTCCATATGTGACTTCAACACAGACGTCAGGACTCTGATGGAAAGAAACATTCTTCATCAAAAACATTTTTAGACTGTTCTTTAGGTTTAAAAATATGCTTTCATATATTTTTGTGGAAAAGAGGCCCAAGTCACCCTAAGACTTGTTTTTTATTAATCTTGCATGGCATAGTGTTTCATTTTAAATAGAAAAATCATATATTTGGTTTATTTGTCCTTGGGTATCATGCACCTAAAAAGGAATAGATTTTAAAAGTCGGATAATTGTGCCACACCTTAATGTTTAAAGATTCTATTTTTGCATAGGACATTGATACAGAAATGCCTCAAACTGGATATGCCCTGTGTTACACAGTCTGTAGCGGTGCTGAGGACCACACTGATCCTTGAGGACAAAGTTTTTTAAATGAAAAGTACATCTACTATAAGACAGGTCCTGCTGCTTGTCACAGGAAACTCTTAGATGGACATCAGTCCCTGGTTTTCCCTCTCAGGTGTTCCTTTTAAATTTCCTGACAAGTCTTTGCTTTTCTAGAACAAAGACGTTCCATGTTGAAGGTAGATCTGAGAGTTAGCATCTGGGTCACATAACCATCAGATGATATAACCATCTTTCTTTCCAGTCTCAAAGGAAAGAGTGATTGTTTGGATCTGATCTAGCCTTCCTTTTGTGAAAGAAAAGCAAGACACAGAGTGCCTGAATTTCACTGTGACAATGGCAGCAACTACATGTAATTCTTTTCAGTGTAGTCTAAGAGTCTACTCATCTCAGATGCCAACTGGTGCTCTGACTCTCCCCCCTTTAAAGCAGCAAATGCAGTCTGGCCACCGAGGTTCACACATGCATAAAAGAGATGACAGCCCCGCTGCTCTGGTTGCGAGGAAGAGCCTCACACCCACTCACTTACATGCAGAGCCTCACATAGCTTCCTGAGCTTTTGTAATCTGGTTTGCATACACATGTTTGGTCCAGTTCTTACGTTTTCCAATTAGAAGGTTGATCCTCAGCAAGACAGCGTGTCAATTCTGTTCATGTTCACCAGAAATAAATCTTAATCTTCCTTCTTTCTTTTTTCGTTTTGAGACAGTGCTCTTTCACTATTGCACACTGATTTACTTAAAAAATATTTGCAGATATTAAAGCAAAGTTGGTTTCACACTAAATCTTTTCATCTTGAAAGAATTAAACCATCATGTATGGTGGAGACTCCTTGAATTTCTAAAAAAGTGAAGCACCACCCATGTGTACATCCGTGATGTAGCTCAGGCTTTTATAGATACTTGTGCCCATATGATCAACACTCTGAAATAAGTCCATCCTGTTTCACTGATTAAACAACTAAGATTCTGATACGATCTGGATCCTCAGAAGAGAGCAAACTGTGCTGTGCAATCCCTTCAGTTCAGGGAAATTTATTCAGACTTTCTGAAAGAGCAGTAGGGTGGCTTTGAATCATTTGCCACCTCTAGAAAATATTTCTTCCCATTTCAGAGGCCTCTCACTTTTCCTTTGTGTATTATGATTATTTAGAGTTTGTCCACATATTTGCTGTCGAAGGGCAAATATGTTTTCTTCAAGAGTCACTTTCTTTCTTCTGATGACCCCACCCATCTCTCTTCCTGACTCCCACTGAAAGAGTTCACAGTGATGCTGACATCTGGGCCCTAAGTGATTGTCCCTAAGCTGGCCAGAGCCAAATGGCTCCTCCAGAGGTCAGTTTGGTCAACCAGCTCCAAAAAAATGGAGGTTCTGGATGCAGAGCGACGATCAGAAAATTTGTTTAGGCCAGGAACTCATTTGTTTGTTTATTCATTCATTCATTGGACAAACATTGAGAGCTTTTTATACACTGGAGCATGAGGCAGTACAAGCTGATTGTGAAGAGGCCTGTTGTTCACAGTGACTGTGCTCAGGGCACCACACAAGTACCCAAAGACCACCAACTCCTGGTCCCCAGAAGACAAGCCTAGAAGTTTGAAGGCAGAGCAAGCATTAGAGCTGGACTTTGAGGAATGGCCTTCATTCTGGGGGTGGAGGTGGAAGGCAGCCACCCCTGCAGAGGGAATGGCAGCAAAGAAGTGGAAGATGTTGGGATGAGGGGAGGGACAAGCTAGGGGGTGGAGGGCAGATCCTGAAGGCAGTGAGAACAAAGTGAAGGATTCCTGACATGGTGGTGGGATGGGGTAACGAGGGCCAGACCTAGGGTGTCGGCAAGGAGAATGGGCAGGCTCGACATGAGGACGTGTCAAAGGAAGAACAAGAGCCCAGGAAGCATTGGACGTGGGACTAAGGAAGCAGCCAAGGTGGCTCTCACATTTTGAAATGACAGTGATGCCCTTGACTGAAATAAGGGACAAAACACAACCACTTGTTTTTGGTAAGAAGGTTCTGAGTTTTGTTTTGAATGGGGTGACTTTAAGACTGAAGTTCATGTTTCTTGTGTACCACATACTTGGAACGCAGAAGAAAGCGATGGTCAAAATACAAGCAATTCCCCCCTCCCCACACAAAAATACAATCAAAGGAGTCAATCAGGGAAATGTCAGATTATAAAGGACCCAAGTACATTTTGAAATTAGGTGTGTTGGGAGCACTGGTCTTGTCTTCCTTGGATCCCTGTCTCCTTTCCTTTTTAAAAGTAACTAAAGAGTATGAGGATAACAAGGTTTTGGGACTTCCATGGTCGTCAGTGGTTAGGATGCTGAGCTTCCACTGCCAAGGCCCGGGTTTGATCCGTGGTCAGGGAACTAAGATTCCACCAGCCGCCTCGTATGGCCAAAAAACAAAACAAAACCACAAAACTCCAAACAAACAAAAAGGGGTGAACGGACTTTGAAATATCGGAAACCACATCAGCGCTCTCCCCTCCTGCTATTACCCACAACTTGGTGATTGACATTCTTGGGACTAGTGTTCTAAGTCTCAGGCTTGCAAGTCCTTAGACTCATCTGGAGTGAGCTTCATCAGTTTGTCCACACAGAGCAGGATGAGGGTGAGAAACAAGAGACTCCAACCAACAGCCGCCGCGATCCAGCCGTATTCATCTACTCCCGTGTGGCAACACCGGGCCGCTTGTGGGCAGAAGTCGACGTCTGGCGGGGAAGAGAGGGCAAGAAGGACAGTGTCACCCCAGCCTCCCTTCCCCCAAAGCTATTCTCTGATATTCATACCATCAAGACCAGTAATAACAGGATAGCACCATTTACTAAGGCACGCCCTGCACTGTGCTAAGAGCTCTACACACTTCCCTTATTTATTCCTCACCAAGTGGATAGGCAGTTATTCCTCCTGTTTGACATGCAGGAACTGAAGCTGTCACCTGCCCAGGGTCACGAGATGGCAGAACTAGAACGCAAACCCATGTTTGTAGGAGTCCAAAGCCACATTTGTAGCCTCTACATATTGCTGCCTGTTACTCTCCCTTGTTAGTGTCCAGAAGTAAGCACATGTGGTCATTCAGTGGGGGCAGAATCAAGGAGCCAAACTTAGAATAAAGCAAACATGCACCACAGTGGTTGTTTATGAAGCACTAGGCTCCTTAGTACTGCAAGTCTTCAAGTGGAAGATGAACAGAAAAATGCAACAGGTACGAGAATGAAGCTCCTGCATTGGGCAGGAATTGGACTGGCTCATGTTTAGGATGTTTCCACTCCCAAACTTCTATAAGCATTCAAAGTCAGGGGGTCTTTGACTGCTGTCCTGAGGATGAGCCATTAAAGCCAAACTGCACCAGAGTGTGAGCTTACATGGGGATCATGGCCAAGAGAGCTTGCAGACGGTTCTGGGGCTGTGAACAAGCCACAGGGGTGCGAGAGGGCCAGGCAGGCGCTCAGCCACTCAGTGCCAATGAACAGAAAGTGAGGAGGCTTCAGTGTCCCTCCCTGTTCCGAGATGAGCCCTGAGCTAGGGCAATTGCCAGGAGAAGCTTACTGGGGCACTGCTCCAGGGTCTCAAGATTCTCTGGATGGTGGACGGTCGAGGTTGAGTTGCTGCCGCTGCTTGCTTCTGGAAGAAAAGACAAATGATAGTCTCAGGCAGTAGGAAAAGCCATTCTCAGGCATGGAGTTAGCAGTTTTTGTTGTGAATCAGTAGTGAGTATTATGACAGTATTATAGAAGTTCCAGTAGAGGTATGTTGAGATTTCATGCAGCAAAGTTCTGTTATAGCCTGAACTATGGCCCCAGATTTGGTAGTGCTTTGTTATGGAAATAGGGCTTTAAAGAGGAAATTAAGGTTAAATGGTTAAATTAGTCCAGTGTGACTGGTGTCCTTGTGAGAAGAGGAAGAGGCACCGGGGATGGCAACTCAGAGGGAAAAGATGATATGAGGACCCAGTGCAGAGTGGGGCAAACTGCAAGCTGAGGAGAGAGGTCTCAGGATTAAACACAGCTGGTGACACCCAGAGCCTCCAGATCTGTGAGAAAAGAGGCTTCTGTGGTTTCAGCCACCCAGGCTGTGGTATTTTGTTGGGCAGCAAACTCACACACTCCCCTTTTCCAACCACTTCCTATTCCCATTGAGATGCTTTATCTTTATATCTTATCACCCTTCTGTCACCAAGGGCCTCTGTTTAAGCTGCTTTCTATGCAGATAAGTACATCTAAGAAGTGTTTTTTTTTTTTTTTTTTTCCTAGCATATACCAACACAGACACTTAAAAATCTGCCATGTCGTTTCATAACGAGCTTCAGTTTCCTTCAAAAACTTGAACTAAAAAACATCAAAGTCTGACCTTGATTCTTTATTTCTGATGATTATGATGTTAGTATTCAGAAAAAGGGTGTGAAAAACTAAACACTCTACAAGCAAGTTGAGAGGTTTCCAGCGTATACAGCACTTAGAATTATATAGTCCTTGATTAATAAACAAGGCACACAATGATAAAAAGGCACTCTAGCAGAAAATATCAGAGTTTGGGGAGTGGGGAGGGATTACAGAGATGAACATAAGGATCCCCAAGGGAGAGAAATCATGGGCTGTGTTCCCTCTCATCACTGAGAATAAGAAGGTAGGCAGTCTGGGTCCACTGTGTCCAATATAGTGGCCACAAACCAGAGTGGCTGTTTAAGTTTATTAAAATGAAATTAAATGAAAACTTCAGCTACTTGGTCATACTAGCCACTTGCAAAGTGCTCAGTCATGTGGCTGGTGGCTACCATGTTAGAAAGATAGCACAGACATGGAACCTTTCCACAATCAAAAAAGTTCTGTTGGAAACAAACTCACAGACTTAGAGAACAAACTCATGGTTTCTAGGGGGCAAGGATGTGGGGGAAGGGATAGTTAGGGAGTTTGGGATCTACACCTACACACTGCTATATTTAAAATGGACAACCAACAAGGACCTTCTGTGTAGCACAGGGAACTCTGCTCAATGTCCTGTGGCAGCCTGGATAGAAGGGGAGTTTGGGGGAGAATGGATACATGTATACATATGGCCTAGTTCCTATGCTGTGCCCCTGAAACTATTACAGCATTATTAATCAGCTATACTCCAATATAAAATAAAAAGTTTAAAAAAAGTTCTGTTAGACAATGCTGACCTAGGTAGAGCTAGAGCAAGAGCAAGAGAGCCTTTGAAAGAATCTTTCTGGAAATTGTATGGCTGCTCAATCTGCTTCTTTGGAAATGACAGAAAAAAAGTTTGGAAACTGTCCAGGCCCCACTGACTCTAGGTTAGCATGTCCTTCAAAGGTGCTTGCTGTCACATAGCAGAGTAACTTGGGAGGAAACTTCTTGATTAGCTAAAGCCATGAAATTTCTGCTCAGGCTAATTTTACACCATCCCCTCCCTAGCCATTCCAGTGTCCTGCTGAAATATAGTAACTACCTTGATGCAATCTGATTGCTACTGTAAATTATTTACAGCTAAATGCCTCAGAGCTTGGTTTTTATTTGCTTTGGAAAAATTGATTCCTCCATGTTTTAATTTCCCTTGTTACCCGAATCACTTCCTTGACCCTGACTTTCATCTCCCCTCTACCCTAGTAGGGAAGTGGTCCTGGTCTAGAACTGGTGTGTGGAAAAAAATCAAGTTAATGAAACACTAGTAGTAGGTTATGCTATGCTAAGTCACTTCAGTCGTGTCCGACTCTGTGTGACCCCATAGACGGCAGCCCACCAGGCTCCCCCGTCCCTGGGATTCTCCAGGCAAGAACACTGGAGTGGGTTGCCATTTCCTTCTCCAATGCAGGAAAGTGAAAAGTGAAAGTGAAGTCGCTCAGTCGTGTCCGACTCTTAGCAACCCCATTGATTGCAGCCTAACAGGCTCCTCCGTCCATGGGATTTTCCAAGCAAGAGTACTGTTAACCCATATGAAATCACCATTTCTATAGGTCCAGAATTATTCAATATCAGACATTTTATATGGTTCAAATCGAATAACCTAGTGTAAATTCTGAAGAACTGAAACATCACCCACCTCCCTCATAAGCAAAGCCAGCCAGGGACTGGTCCTATTTGGAGTCACTTCCAAAGTAAAGGCTACTGGAAGGATCCAACCCGTTCAGTGCAGTGAAATGGGTCAAGCGTTTGAGGCCTTCTCATAAGCAAGGCACCTCCAGGGTAAACAGAAAACACTCTTACTTGGAGAGGGGCGATATTGGAAGAAGTAAAAGGAGCATGCTAACCTTTGCTGAGTGTTTGAAATGAAGTGAAAGTGTTAGTCATTCAGTCGAGTCTGACTCTTTTTGACCCCGTGGACTGTAGCCCACCAGGCTCCTCTGTCTGTGGAATTCTTCAGGCAAGAATACTGGAGTGGGTTGGCATTCTCTCCTCCAGGGGACCTTCCCGAACCAGGAATCGAACCTGGGTCTCCTGCATTGCAGGCAGATTCTTTACTGAGAGAGCCACCAGGGAAGCCCCATTGGGGTGTTTACCACGTGCTATTTCATTCAAAGTTCTTTATGTGCAGTTACCCTATTTCATCTTTACAACAACCCTATATGTAAGCACTATGATTATCTCCACATTAGATATGAGGAAACTGAAGCTCAGGGAGGGTAAAGAATTTGCTTGAGATCATACTACTAGTCAGTTGTGGAAGCCGAAGTTGAGTTGAGGCTCAGAGGCTTGAGAGCCCACCCTCTGAACCTCCCGAGGAGAGACTGAGGAGAGAGATGGATACTGCCTGGCGTGGGGGACTGTGAGGGTTGGCTTTGAGAGAGGGAGAATCTGCCAGGGAGCAGGGCAGACTGTTCTGAGGAGCCAGGTCAAAGCCAAAGGCAAAAGTCCAGGAGCATGAGAATGGGAGCGAGGTCCCTGATGTGCAGAGCCCAGCCTGGGAGGGCGCTTCCTAACACCCACCTCGGCCTCCCTGAGAAAGTGGGGGTGATAATCCAACATCTCCTGAGCCGGGTGAGATGGAGGAAGATTTAACAGCATACAGCGGCTTGTGTTGAGGTTTAGTGAAAGTTGCAAAGGATGCCCAGGGTCAAGGGACGGACGGATGTCCTTAGGTGAGAGGAGGGTATGCAAAGGAAGGATGATAGCCACAAAATAAGGAATTGCAACACAATTACCCTGAGCAGCCGCCGCTGAGAAACAGCAGTCCAAAGATGCCATTTTAGGTGCATCTCCCGTCTCTGACGGGAGGGACTCGTGGTGGCTCCCATCTTGGCTGACTCTGGTCTTAGGTAAACCCCCATTCCACCCTACACTCTCCAGCCTAATCCTTCAGATGAGAAAGCCCTATTTCCTCTTTCCTTTGAGCAGGACCAACCTGAGCCAAGGAATCCTCCTCCTGCCTCCTTCTCTCTCCCACCCTCCCTCCCTCTTCCCAGTGCGGCGAGAATAAAGCTCACGGTTCTACCTGCCAAGTAAACCGGGTGGAAGGAGAGGAAGGCCAGGCCAAGGACCAGGGAGGTCCAGGGTGCCAGGTGGAGGCGCTTCATGCTGAGGAGAGAGGCTTCTGTGTGCACTGCCCCTGCAGAGGCGAGCTGAGGGCCACCTGCCATGCACCCCGTGTGTGTCTCGTCCTGCGGGAGCTTGGAAACAACGCTGGCAGAGGTGAATTTCTGCTCTGTGTTTGGGGGAGAGGGAGGGGTGGAGCAAAGCGAGCTTGGGCTGTCACACCTGGCTTTCACCTCTCCAGGAGGGAAGCTGAGCTGTGTTGGCTGTGGGAGGAAGAGATGGTGACTTTTGCGGTTCTTACTTAGCTTTCATTTTGTCCCTGCTGAGAAAAAAGAGGACAGGGGAGGCAATCTGGGCCCTGCTGGTTCCTTGAAGATAAGTTTTCTGTCTCTTTCACTTGCAGGCTTAACTGCTATATTCCCTAGTCCATCCTGTCCAATATTTTGTGAGCCCCTGCCCTCTCGCTAGGGGCTTCCCTGGTGGCTCAGATGGTAAAAAATCTGCCTGCAATGCAGGAGACCCGGGTTTGATCCCTGGGTCGGGAAGATCCCCTGGAGAAGGGAATGGCAACCCACTCCAGTATTCTTGCCTGGAGAATCCCCATGGACAGAGAATCCGGGCAGGTTATAGTCCATGGGATCACAAAGGGTCGGACATGACTGAGCAACTATAACACACATACACACACACTCTCTCTTGCTAAAGTCTAGAAATACCTGTCCTCAAAGTACCTTTTTACAAATATGCATCATTAAAATACAGAGCAGTGTTTTAGAAAGGACCTGAGAAAGACAAAGCACTTTGCTTCTCAGCAGCAGTGGGCATCACCTGCTGCCACATAAGGAAGATAGCATTTGGGTTGGGTCTTGATGGACGGTTAGGGTTTTGACAGGCAAAGAGGAGAAGCGGGCATCATAGGCAGAAGGGATGGGCAAGCAAAGGCCCAGAGGTAAGAGGTACTCAGAAGTCCACTGTGGCCAAGAGGCTGAGTGTCCCGTGTGTCAGGCTCGGGGGCTGAATTGTCAAGAGACCAAAAGGAAGTTTTGTGAAGATTTTGAACTGAGTAGTCATTTGATTGAGGGGGCTTCCCAGGTGGTACTAGTGGTAAAGAACCCATCTGCCAGTGCAGGAGAGACATAAGAGATCTGGTTCTCAGAATTGAAAGAGACATGTATAACCCAATGTTCATCACAGCACTGTTTGCAATAGCTAGGACATGGAAGCGACCTAGATGTCCATTGGCTGATGAATGGATAAGAAAGCGGTGGTGCATATACACAATGGAATAGTACTCAGCTATTAAAAAGAATGCATTTGAATCAGTTCTAATGAGGTGGATGAAACTGGAGCCTATTATACAGAGTGAAGTAAGTCAGAAAGAAAAACACCAGTACAGTATATTAATGCATATATATGGAATTTAGAAAGATGGTAATGATAACCCTATATGTGAGACAGCAAAAGAGACACAGATGTAAAGAACAGACTTTTGGATTCTGTGGGAGAAGGCGAGGGTGGGATGATTTGAAAGAATAGCATTGAAACATGTATATTACCATATGTGAAATAGATTGCCAGTCCAGGTTCAATGCATGAGACAGGGCGCTCAGGACTGTTGCACTGGGATAACCCTGAGGGATGGGATGGGGAGGGAGGTGGGAGGGGGGTTCAGGATGGGGAACACATGTACACCCATGGCTGATTCATGTAAATGTATGGCAAAACCACTACAATATTATAAAGTAATTAGCCTCCAATTAAAATAAACTAATTAATTAAAAAATAAAAAACAAAACGAGATCTGGGTTCTGTCCCTGGGTCGAGAAGATTCCCCTAGAGGAGGGCATAGCAACCCACTCCAGTATTCTTGCCTGGAGAATCCCATGGACAGAGAAGCCTGGTGGGTTAGAGGAGCCTGGTCGGCTATGGTCCGTAGGGTGGCAAAGAGCTGGACACGACTGAAGCGACTTAGAAGGCATGCACACGCAGTTGTTGGATTGAAGCACCACCTTCAGTCCAAGGCATTCATTGAAGGCCCACCATATATTTGAAAGGCATGATCCAAGGCTTTCGAGACCCAAAGATGATTAAGATTCAACCTCTCCTCTTGATGCCCACTCACAGTGCAGCCATGAGGCCAGGTGGGGAGGAAAGAACTGGGAGGCAATATGGCAGGACTCAATGTGGGTATCTTCCTGGGTGATGGGGATCTAAGAGGGAGCAGCAAGTCTGCCTGAGAGGAGCAGGGAGAGATTCACAGAGGAACTGAGCTTTGGGCTGGGTATTGAAGTTCGCATGTGCAGGTGAGAGTAGGTGGACCTCTTGAGTGAAAGGAATGACACCTACAAAGGTGGGAGAACTGTCTGTGTGTGCTGCTGGCCGCCATGGTTTTGATGTGGGCATTATGTTTCTATGCAAGCTTGGGTCTGGTTGAAAGAGTGAGGGATGAAGTGTAGCTCATTCAAAGCTCTGTGGCAGCATTACAGGAAAGGGGACCCCTCCCAGGGCTCTAGAGTGGGCTCTTGTCTAACACTCAGAAATGAATTGTTTGAGGAGACACAAGTCCTGACAAAGCAAGAGACTTTATTGGAGAGGGGTGCCCAGGTAGAGAGCAGAAAGGTAAGGGAAACCTAGGAGAATGGCTCTGCCACGTGGTTCACAGTCTCGGGTTTTATGGTGATGGGGTTAGTTTCAGGGCTGACTCTGGCCAATCATTGTGCTTGGCCTGTAGTTGACTCTGGGTCCTTTCTGGGGGCTCAAGCAACTCTCAACCAAGATGGATGCCAGTGCTAGGGCTTCTGGGAGGTTGGCAGGGCACATCCTCTCCTCCCTCCTCCTTTTGCCTCCCCCCGCCCCCGAATTCTCCCAGTTGGTTTCAGCACCTGCCTCATGTTCCTTATGAGACCTCCTGTTGTGAGATAACCATGCAAGTGGTTATCATTGTGCCTGGCCAGGGCAGCTGGTTTTAATCAATGGCTCCCTACCAGGAGGACTTGTAAGCCATGGGTAAGCCCAGAATAAGGATGTCTAATTGTTATATATTGGGCTTCCCTGGTAGCTCAGCTGGTAAAGAATCCACCTGCAATGCAGGAGACTCTGGTTAGATTCCTGGGTCAGGAAGATCCCCTGGAGAAGGGATAGGCTACCCACTCCAGTGTTCTTGGGCTTCCCTGGTGGCTCAGATGGTAAAGAATCTGCCTGCAGTGCAGAGACCTGAGTTCGATTCCCAGGTTGAGAAGATCCCCTGGAGAAGGGCATGGCAACCCACTTGCCTGGAGAATCCCCACAGACAGAGGAGCCTGGTGGGCTCCATGGGGTCCCAAAGAGTTGGACACAACTGAGTGACTAAGCACAGCACATTGTTATACATGAGCCTGGAGGAGACACTTTTTTCTAATCTACCCAAAGGTACAAATTAATGGTGGTCCTCTACTCTTGGGTTTGGGAGCTGGGAGCAGAAGTGCCTTAGGAATGTTTATCTTCAGGCAGTGTACCAAAGTCCAGTTTAGACCTACCACTCACTTGACTACTCAGCAATTCCCAAGCAGCTGATGTATCCGGGCCCTTGGGAGTGGGGATTAGGGGGTGGGGGTCTGATGTGGGTAAGGCCACATAGCCCCTGTCCTCAAGAAGCTCAGGGTCCAATGAGGAAGATGGATGAATAGTGACAACACAATGAAGTAAGCGTGGTGAGGAGGGCTGGGGCCTCGAGGATTCAGAAAACATTTTACAATGGAAGTGGCACTTTGACCTGAAACTTAAGAGATGTGTAGTGTGCCAGGCACAGGAGAAGGGACCAGTGTGTGCTTGGCCTCTGAGGCATGACTGTGTGCCTCTTGTGTGGGGAGTAATTATTGTCCTCGGAGTATGGGCTGGGTCACTGCGTATCTGGTTAGACTGAGAACAGATTGTAAGTGGGCCTACGTGCCAGACTGGGAAATTGTCTATTATATATTTGGGGTACCTATAAGGAACTTGTAAATGTGGTCAGCTTTGTATTTCAGAAAAAATACAGGATAAAGGGCGGGGCTGGGTTCAGAGAGATTATCCAAGAAGCTGTTGCAGAAATCCCAGACAGACATCAAAAGACACATACACACACACACGTGTGTGTGTGTGTGTGTGTGTGTGTGTTTGTATATCCCCTTTATGAATAACAGGCTTGTCGTGGCAAAGAGACTTATATAACTCAATGAAGCTATGAGCCATGCCCTGCAGGGCCACCCAAGAGGGACCGGTCACAGTGCAGAGTTCTGACAAAACGTGGTTCACTGGAGGAGGGAATGGCAAGTCACTCCAGTATTCTTGCCACGAGAACCCCATGAACAGCATGAAATGGCAAAAAGATGGCACCACAAGATGAACCCCTCAGGCTGGAAGTTGTCCAATATGCTTATTAGGGAAGAACAGAGGGCAATTATTAATAGTTTCAAAAAGAATGAAGTGGCTGGGCCAAAGCGGAAACAATGCTCAGTTGTGGATGCGTCTGGTGGTGAAAGTAAAGTCTGATGCTGTAAAGAACAATATTGCATAGGAACCTGGAATAGTAGGTCCGTGAATCAAGGTTAAGTTGGACGTGGTCAAGCAGGAGATGGCAAGAGTGAACATCAACATTTTAGGAATCAGTGAAGTAAAATGGACAGGAATGGGTGAATTTAACTCAGATGACCATTATATCTACTACTGTGGGGAAGAATCCCTTAGAAAAAGTGGAGTAGCCTGCATAGTCAACAAAAGAGTCTGAAATGAAGTACTTGGGTACAATCTCAAACCAACAGAATGATCTCAGTTCATTTCCAGGGCAAACCATTCAATATCACAGCAATCCAAGTCTGTGCCCCAAGCACTAATGCTGAAGCAGCTGAAGTTGACCAGTTCTATGAAGACCTACAAGACCTTCTAGAACTAACACCAGAAAAAGGGGTCCTTTTCATCATAGGGGGCTGGAATGCAAAGTACTCAAAAGATACCTGGAGTAACAGGTAAGTTTGGCCTTGAAATACAAAATGAAACAGAACAAAGGCTAACAGAGTTTTTTCAAGAGAATGCACTGGTCATAGTGAATATCCTCTTCCAACAACACAAGAGATGTCTCTACACATGGACATCACCAAATGGTCAGTACCAAAATCAGATTGATTATATTCTTTGTGGCCGAAGATGAAGAAGCTCTATACAGCCAGCAAAAACAAGACTTGGAGGCAACTGTGGCTCAGATCATGAAATCCTCATTGCAAAATTCAGACTTAAATTGAAGAAAGTAGGGAAAACCACTAGACCATTCAGGTATGACCTAAATAAAATCCCTTATGATTATACAGTGGAAGTGACAAACAGATTCAAGGGATTAGATCTGATAGAAAGAGTGGCTGAAGAACTATGGATGGAGGTTCATGACATTGTACAGGAGGCGTTGATCAAGACCATACCCAGGAAAAAGAAATGCAAAAGGGAAAAATGGTTGTCTGAGGAGGCCTCACAAATAGCTGAGAAAAGAGAAGCTAAAGGCAAAAGAAAAAGGGAACGATATATCCAACTGAATGCAGAGTTCCAGAGAATAGCAAGGAGAGATAAGAAAGCCTTCTTAAGTGACCAGTATAACGAATTAGAGGAAAACACTTGAATGGTAAAGACTAGAGATCTCGTCAAGAAAATTGGAGATATCAAGAGAACATTTCATGCAAGGATGGGCACGATAAAGAACAGAAACAGCAAGGAGCTAACAGAGGCAGAAGAGATTAAGAAGAGGTGGCAAGAATACACAGAACTGTACAAAAAATGTCTAAAAGACCCAGATAACCACAATGGTGTGGTCATTCACCTAGAGCCAGACATCCTGGAGTGTGAAGTCAAGTGGGCCTTAGGAAGCATCACTACCAACAAAGCTAGTGGAGGTGATGGAATTCCATCTGAGCTATTTCAAACTGTAAAAGATGATGCTTTTAAAGTGCTGCACTCAATATGCCAGCAAATTTGGAAAACTCAGCAGTGGCTTCAGAACTGGAAAAGGTCAGTTTTCATTTCCAGTCCCAAAGAAGGGCAATGCCAAAGAATGTTCAAACTACCACACAATTGTACTCATTTCACATGCTAGCAAGATTATGCTCCAGATCCTTGAAGTTACACCCTGCAGTGAGCTTCACAGATTAGGGCTGGTTTATCCAATAGGCACTGAAGACAACAGCAGTATGTGGGGTCTTTACAGGATTCTCAAGGGTCCCGAAAATGTTTGAGACCTGAAAAATGTTCTCTGATCCAAAATATGAACAACAGCAGCAACAACCAAATCTTTTCCAGCAAAAACATTTTATTTCAGGAATTCCTGGTGATCAGTGGTTAGGACTCAGGGCTTCCACTGTAGGGGGCAGCTAAGATCCTGAGTGCTGTGGCAAGTCCAAAAAAAAAGAAAAAAAAATTATTTCAAAAGCAAAGTTATATAATTTATTTCAAACATTTAAGTGGAAATAGTTTAATGTAGGATGTTGTGTGCATTCTAATATGTTTGAAGTGAGCAGAACATGTCCATCCAAAATGGTCAGAGCCTGGGACATAGATTTGAATCAGCCCTGGATGGGACTGTTGTGATGAAAGTTTGAAAAGCACAACCCGTCAACTTAGATGCATTGTATTAGATGCATCAACTTAGACAGCATCATATCAAGTCATACAACAGAAAGTAATTAAATAAAGGGGATGGCAATGACCCCCCCCCTTTTTTTAAACATGTTTTTAGTTCATTTGGGCCTGTCTTAGAATAGGTGCTTACAAGTCAATTTTAACATCAAACATTCCCTTATCAATTGATGAAAGGATTTTATTATCCTAAAATAGGATGGACTTGACTGGTCTCTGATAGCTCATTAATTCTCCAAAGAAGGGCTGTGTGGTCACTGTTTTATAAGAGTCACATTATTAGCTGTCTTTCATTTAACACGTCTATAAATAGTAAATCCATGCAGTTGGTTACCTTGCCTCATCTTTCATTTTACATCAGGTTTGCTTTGGAAACTATACCAGGAAGTTGCATTGCTCAAAGCTAGACATTCTACAGGAATTTCCTCAAGATTTGTTTTTTTCTCCGGTGGTTGAGATGGGTGTTTGGTTACACACACTTGAAAGTCCAGGCTAACGTACTTGTGACCAAGCTCCAAGTTGGGGTTTGGGTGACCTAGAGGATCGGGTTCCAGGACCCTTACTGCCTCCAGTTTTATCTGTTTTCCTTGATACAATTTCATTTGAAAAAGAGACGAAGGGGGACAAAGTGTTTCCTGTACTAAATGATTAAAAACCAGGATTCTGTGGCCTGGAATGGTCTCTGCATTTGGGAAGGATATTTTATGTTGAGAGAACTTCCTTTGTGATTTTATATGTATATATAAAATTTATTTTATTGAAGTATAGTTCATTTCTGCTGTACAGCAAAATGACTCAGTTGCACACATATACATTCTTTTTCTTATTCTTTTTTACTATGGTTTATCACAGGATTTTGAATATAGTTCCCTGTGCTATACGGTAGGACCTTGTCTATATATTTTATATGTAAGTTTGCCTGTGCTAATCCCAAACTCCAAATCCATCCCTCCCTAGCCCCCTTTGTGATTCTGATTGGCCCCTCTAACTGCCCCTCCATCTCTGGGAAGAGACCACTGACTTTGAACTTGGGGCTTTCATTTCTGCTTCACCCACTCTGAGAATCATGGTCCTACCAACATTTGTGTTTGCCGTCTCCTAACTTCCCAGCAGAGATGAGGTCTTTGGCTCTTCCTATGTGTAGCTTTGTCAGTATCCCTTTTCATAAAACAATGTCAGTTGCTAGTTGCTTATGGGACTAGAACACCTAGACCTTCCCCTGAGCAACACTTGGTTTGTGGAGGAGCTTCAGTTCAGTTCAGTTTAGTTGCTCAGTTGTGTCTGATTCTTTGTGACCCCATGGACTGCAGCACGCCAGGCTTCCCTGTCCATGACCAACCCCTGGAGCTTGCTCAAACTCATATCCATTGAGTCAGTGATGCCATCCAACCATCTCATTCTCTATTGTCCCCTTCTCCTGCCTTCAGTCTTTCTCAGCATCACAGTCTTTTCCAATGAGTCAGTTCTTCACATCAGATGGCCCTGGTATTGGAACTTTGGCTTCAGCTCAGTCCTTCCAAATGAATATTCAGGACTGATTTCCTTTAGGATGGACTGGTTGGATCTCCTGGCAGCTCAAGGGACTCTTAAGTGTCTTCTCCTACACCACAGTTCAAAAGCATCAGTTCTTCAGCGCTCAGCTTTCTTTATGGTCCAACCCTCACATCCGTACATGACTACTGGAAAAACCATAACCTTGACTATACGGACCTTTGTCGGCAAAGTAATGTCTGCTTTTAATATGCTGTTTAGGTGGAGGAGCTTAAGTTCACCCAATGTCATTCAGTTATGGGTGTAAGGTTTGGAGTACCCTAGTAAGAAAAATGGAGAACTACATTGAGTCCAATTTGAGATCATACTGTAGAGCTGATAAAAGGAACAAAGTGACCAAAGTTCCAGTCCACTGGAAGATTTCCAAGCAGTCCCTGGGGTGACCCATTCAGCTTGCTCTTACTCCACAGTCGCACTAGAGGTTGGGGATACCGTGGCCAGGACTGAGGTGGGTTTAACAAAAAAGAATGTGACTTCTGCTTGGCAAAGGCCATTTGCCTCCTCAGCCCTGAATTTCATTATTTCCCATCTTCTCAGAGAATATTTCTGAATTTTCAACCATGTGGAAGTTTTCCAGTTATCATTTTGTTTTTGATTTCTAGCTTAATTCAATTGTAATCTGCGAACATACTTGGATGACATTATTTTTTTTATTTGTTAAGAACCTTCATATGGCCATGGAGAAGGAAATGGCAACCCACTCCAGTATTCTTGCCTGGAGAATCCCATGGACAGAGGAGCCTGGCAGGCTACAGTCCATGGGGTCGCACGAGTCGGACACTACTTATCGACTAAACCAACCACCATTATATGGCCAACTTTTATGAATGTTTGATGCTACTTGAAAAGTCTGTTTTGTGTAGTTGTGGAGGGTTTCAGGATTCTGCCTTAAGTTGGTTAGATTAAGAATGCTAATAGAAAAAAAAAAAGTGCTAATTGTGAATAGCTCACGTCTTCTATTTTAAATATAGCGGTGTGTCCATGTCAGTTTCAAACTGCCAATCTACCGCTTCCCTACCCTGTAATGGTACGTTCTTTCTCTAAGTCCGTGAATCCGTTTCTGTTTTGTAAATTTGTAAATAAGTTCATTCGTGTCACTTTTTTTTTAGATTTCACGTATAAGCCATATCATATGATATTTGTCTTGAAGTGAATATAATTTAAAAAAAATCTGTGTCAGACAGCCTCAGCATCTGCCCACTCTCATTGGTCTGTTTCTACTGTCTATTATTTCTGCTGGTTTTCATTCGTGTTGTTGTGTTTCCTTGTGTATTTTTTATTATATGAAAAATTGTAATTGCATACGATTGTTTGTAGAAATAACTTGAGACCTGGGATGACCTAGGATGACACATGATTTTTTAATTTTTTTGGTTGCTTTAATCAGGTGCTTGTGGTTACAACACTATGCCCTTACGTCAGTCCATGCTTAGTAATTGAGATGATTTATAGCTGACTTGTGATGGAGGAGCCTGATAGGCTACAGTCCATGGGGTTGCAAAGAATTAGACACGACTGAGCGACTTCACTTACTATAGCTGACTTGTAGACTTCGTTTAGGTCAGCTTATTTTGGTCACCTTTCCTTCAATGGGGCAGCTCTTTAGAAATTTTTTTCCTAAAGGAAATAGTCAGAGGTGAGTGTACACACACGTGCACAAAATGTATGCCCAAGATTCTCCGTCTCAACATTACAATATTTATGAAGACAAAAGCTTAGAAGTGGCTTATAATGGAATAAAATGTTAAACACTTTTTTAAATTAAGATGATATTTTTGAATAACATTTATTATTTGGGAAAACACTTGCTATATAATACAGAGCAGAAGAAGCAGGATATAAAACTGTACATTCCAGTATCACTCCAGTTTTGTAGGACCTACATATACAAAGAAAAAAGTTCGAAAAGTACCCTACCAAGATGTTAGCAGTGAAGTGAAAGTCGCTCAGTCATGTCTGACTCTTTGTGACTCCATGGTCTATACAGTTTATGAAATTCTCCAGGCCAGAATTCAGGAGTGGATAGCCTTTCCCTTCTCCAGGGGGTCTTCCCAACCCAGGGATTGAACCCAGGTCTTCTGCTTTGCAGGCGGATTCTTTACCAGCTGAGCCACCAGGAAAGCCCAAGAAGGTGTTAGCAGTAGTCATATCTAAAATTAAAAGAAAATTTTCATTTTCTTATTCACATTTTTGTATGTCTTTCAAATCCTCTATAAGGAATGTGTATTATTCTTAAATCAGGAAATAAAATCAAGTTATTACATTTTTAAAGACAGTAGTTCACAGGAGTGCAATGCAGTCACAATGGAATAGATAGACTATAGTTTGCAACATCTGTCTGATTGCCTGGGGAAAATTTCAATGTCAGGAAATCGTTCCCATTTTAAAAATAATCTTACTGAAGTTTCAAGTTGCATATGCTACAGAGAACTGCTTATTGACAGTCTCTGTGCTTGAGGTGCCCAAGATATATAACAAAAGTGCAGACACACCCAAGAAGACTGGAAATAAGACTCAGAAAAGAACGCCAGTAACAACATGGAATCTCAGTGTTGGAAAGGCACCTACAGGCTGCCTGGCCCAATCCTTCACCCATAAGAATTCTCTCCTACAAAAAAAGTAGTGGCTTACAGTTTGGTAATGCAGTGTTTGACCTCTCAAGGTTATTACTTGGACTTCGCTAAAATGTGTCAAGTGACAGGTTTATTACTAACTTTGAAGGCAGCCATTTCCAAGGTGGGGTAGCTCCAGCTGGAACAAAGTTAGTGAGTCACTAGCCTGGAGCCCAGAAGGGCGTACTAAGGTGAGGTTAATCAGCAATGGAGGGAGAGCCTGTTTGACTCCCAGCCTCTCTGATTGGCAGTCTCTGGCTCCCTTCAGTTTCCAGTCTGACCATTTGTGCAAAACGCTTCTGTTGGCAAAACAGAGCTTGTGGTCGGCTTCATCCTTTGTTTGATAAACAGAGATGTGTGTTCCCAAAAAGTAATTTTAAGCTAAGGTTTTTGGGAAATAAGCTGCATGTTTGTAATAAACAGACAATTTTTTTTTCCAGTTTTGTCTACATGAAACTAAAAAGGACCAGGTAGTATTCAGCTGAGTGAGAGGTTGTTGGCCATCTCATTTCCAATATCTGACTTCTCTCCTCCATGGCCTTGCAGCCTCTTCTGTCATGTTCCATCGCTCTCTTTCTCTCTCATTTTCTCATCTCTCCTGCCCAGGCTTCCCAGAACCTCTTAGGGTCAGCAAAACTAACCCTGAGTCAGGAGTCCTGGATTCCAGTTTTCATGTTGTCACTTCCTATGGGACCTTGGGGGAGTCACATCCCCTTGCTGATGATGTTACCCGAGAGAGATAGTGGGTGTGGGTGTCCCTCTGGGAGGGAAATCCATGGAAATGGAGAATTCAAGCATGGGGGAAAGTCCAAGGAAATGCTGCCTTCAATCCAATGTGGGAAGACCTTTGTCTGGGGTCCTCAGGACTCCCCAGAGGGGATAGAGGGATTTTGCTCCATATGGTGCCTATACAAAGGGATATAGAAACAAACTGGAAGTTGTGGGGCTGAAGGGAAAACCTTGTGTCAGGAGCCCTGGCCTCTGCACCCAACTGTGTCCCTAAATAGCTCTGTGACCTTAAGCAAATCCCTCACCTCCCTGGGCTTGTTTGCTTACCTTTAAAGTAAAGGGATTGGATTAGATCTTTAAGTTTTCTTCCAGCAGCATGATTCTGTGACTCTGTGCTCAATATTGCATATTAAATGGAGAAAGAGAAATGAGCTAGTAAGATTTTTTTTTTTTTAAAGAAATTTTAAAGAAAGTAGAAGTAGAAATTATGCTGGGAAGAAGCTCCCTCAGAGAATTTATTTGTAAAAAAATATTTTTCTTTTAAAAAAACTTTATTTTTAATTGGAGGATCATTGCTTTACAATATTGTGTCAGTTTCCGCCATATAGCAACATGAATTAGCCATAGGTATACGTATGTCATCTCCCTGTTGACTTTTATTTTATTTTTGGCTGCAAAAGGAAGACCCACTTCCTTGCTGCATGCAGACTTTCTCTAGCTACAGTGAGCAAAGGCTACTTTTCATGATGTTTCAAGGGATTCTCATTGTGGTGGCTTCTCTTGTTGCGATTCTCGGACTCTGGAGCTCAGGCTTAGTAGCTGTGGTGCATGAATTTGGCTGCTCCACGGCATGTGGGATCATCTCAGACCAGGGATTGAACCCATGCCCCCTGCACTGGCAGATGGATTCTTAACCACTAGACCACCAGGGAAACGCCCTACTAGAACTTAGAGTAAATATTATTACAGAAAAGGTGAGTCACTGGGGAAATGCTCTCCAGTGAAAAATCTAGAGATGCAGCAGGTAAAGTCTGTCCATGACAAACCTAGAGGCAATATGCTCTTTGTGATGAAATTTTATTTTCCTAAATCTCACTCCCAGTCAGACTGTGACTTCAAGTGAAGAAGGAAAGAATGAAGGGAAGCAGAGTCAAGACTGAGGCACGCTGAGGTGGAGAAAAGAGGAACCAGAGGGTGCCATGATGGAGGCACCTTGGGAAGAAGGTGGTCATGGGCTGAGGGTGGGAAAGGTGGTGAGATGGGAGGGAGGGGAAAGAAAAACGTTGCTGTCCCTGAGAGAACTGGGAAGGCTCTTACTCAGGGCATGATCTAGAGGATGGAAAGGTATAGAACAACAGTGAGGGCCCAGCGGACACTGGGTGGCACCACTACATCCTGAGACCCATCACTGGAGCAGGTCCAAGGCCCAGTGGGAGCGGGAATGCTCACGGCAGGGGACCGTCCTGCCTCCAGCCAGCATACATAATACGGTTATTGGTGTGCTGATAACCTGGACTCATGAATGTTGCTGTCAACAGACTGTACATGTTGTTATGTGTGTGAAGCTGAATGTCATTTCCTCTTGTTTGAACAACTTCAAATCATTCTCTTTCCATCTCCAGCACGTTCTCTGTTAGAGCCTGTTGCGAAGGCTCCTGGCTGGTGGGCTCAGTGCCTGGCCTGAGGCGGACAAGTGCTAGGTAAGTGGATGGTAAAATCAATTCTTTGAATGAAGGTGATCAGGCCAGGTTTCAGTTCAGAGAGATCTGATATTGTTTTAGAAAAATCAGGTTGCTACTGTTGCAGCTTACCTATTTTTGGAATTTCTGGCATAAATTTCTTGCAGGCATTTTGGCTTTTCTCCACTTAACCCCTTTTCATTTTTTTTAAGATGTGATTAACATTTTAAAAAATTATTTATTTTTAATTAAGGGATAATTGCTTCGGTTTCTGCCATACATCAACACCGTTTTCATTTTTTAAATTCTGATCTCCTGTAAATTGATCTAGTAGAGCTGAACATGTGGTTGTGCCCAGCGTCATCCTAATCCCAGGTCCAGGGCTGTGAGAACAAAGGAGGCCCTTTGTTTTAGGTCTGCCTTGAAGGTGTGTAAGGTGAATGCTTCCCCCTTCAGCTTCTCAGGAGCCAGTTTATAGACAGTCTGTAGGGCATGAAAGTGTCTTGCTAGAAGCCTGCATGGACAAGTATGTAGTGGCTGCAGCTGGCATTGTGTCCCAGACTTTCTATAGAGGACAGTGGTATTAAACACTCAATGTCAGAAACAATGTTCATTTGGATAATGTAGGGGATTATTTGCTCTAAGTGGTAAAAGATCTACCTGCCAATGCAGGAAACACAAGAGATGCGGGTTTGACTCCTGGGTCAGGAAGATCCCCTCATAGGAAATGGCAACCCACTCCAGTATTCTTGTCTGGTAAATCCCATGCACAGAAGAGCGTGGTGGGCAAGAGTCCATGCAGTCACAAAGAGTTGGACACGACTGTTCACTCACTCCTTTGCCCTTAATAAGGTTCAGTTCAGTTCAGTTCAGTCACTCAGTCGTGTCCGACTCTTTGCGACCCCATGGACTGCAGCATGCCAGGCCTCCCTGTCCATCACCAACTCCTGGAGTTTACTCAAACTCATGTCCATTGAGTCAGTGATGCCATCCAACCATCTCATCCTCTGTTGTCCCCTTCTCCTCCTGCCCTCAATTTTTCCCATCATCATGGTCTTTTACAATGAGTCAGTTCTTCGTATCAGGTGGCCAAAGTATTGGAGTTTCAGCTTCAGCATCAGTAAGTAACTACTTAATAAGGTAGTTTCTCTCAAGACCTAATGCCAAATTTAACTGTTATTTGGGATTTTAAATATATATATTTAAAATATTAAATTCTTTTGTTTCTTTTTTCTCATTTATTTTTTATTGTAGTATAGTTGATTTACAATATTGTTAATTCCTGTTGTATAGCAAAGTGATTCAGTTATATTCTTTTCCATAATAGTTTATCATAGGATTTTTTAAAATTGGAGGATAAATGCTTTACAATGTTGTCTTGGTTTCTCCTGTACAAAAACGTGAATCAGCATATATATATATTTCTTCCCTCTTGAACCTTCAGTCCCATGGAACTCCTAGCCCTTTATACTCTTAAAAATTACTGAGAACCCCAAGGAGATCTGACTTATGAGGATTCTACCCACTTGATACTTACCATACTAGAAATTAAAACTGAGAAATTAAGTATATTAAATTTAAGTATATTAATTTAATGTACTTTAAAAGTATATTAAGTCATCTGAAATAATATTAACCTGTTCTATGTTGATATAAATATATATTTTAAGGAAAATAACTATATTTTCCAAAGCAAACAATTTATGGAGAAGAGAGGCATTGTTTTATTTTTACAAATCTCTTTAAGGCCTGATGATAGAAGACAGTTTTTGTCTTTTGCATCTGTTTTTTTCATTCTATCTGTTGCTATTTGTTATTTTTGCGTATATTAAGAAAGTCTGGCCTAACTTAGATTTTGTGGTTTTAAAAAGGGAAGAAATGTTTTACCAGCTTTTTCAGAGAGCTGTGGATATTTTTCTTTGATACTACACCAAAACTTAACAAGTAGTAATTTTTAAAAGCTTAGTTGCAGTGTGGGATCTGAAACCAAATCAGTGACTTTTTCATTAAAACCTACTGGCTAATCATTCACTTTCGATGAATCATTTGCCTGCACATGATTTTATAACATCATCCTTTAGTCATTTGGAAAATATTGGTACATTCAGTTATGAAGATCTTCCAGTGTTGTCATATTTCATAATATGATACACTAAGAGAAGACCATGTTTATTAATATCCTAACAGAAATAGCCCCATCAGAAAAGTTTTTAGTCTTAGGAAGCTGTCAAGTCTTGGTGGCAGCTAAAAGTTTTCTAAAATTGTATCTTTATCATCAGCAACAAATGCTGTCAGTTGTTTTCCTTTGAAGTGACAGAATCATTTGGATCCTCTTTTGAGAAAATGCCTGCCAAATGCCAAAATCTGTCAGCTGCTCTTTCAAGTAAAAAATGCTGTTCAGTGAAAATAGCAGCTAATTCAGCCTGCACGTCAAATAATTGCTTTTCTTCTTTATGCCGTAGAAGTGTTTTATGTCTGCTTTCCATTCTGTCACACAGGATATTAAAAATAAAAAAAATTTCCTCTTTGGCCTGGACCACTGCTCCAGTCTCATATTTTTTCCTCCTCTTCAATCCACCCTGTCATTAGAAATATACTTTCAAAGCTTCACACCTATCTAGGCCTTCTTGTTGCTCTCGGGACAAAGACACCATCTGTTTTTAAATTATTATTTATTTCTTTGGCTGCACCAGGTATGCAGGGTCTTTGTTCTTCGTTAGAGCGTGTGGGATCTAGTTCCCTGACCAGGGATCAAACCTGGGCCCCTGCACTTGGAGTCTTGGCCCCTGGACTACCAGGGAAGTCCCAAAGACACCTTCTTTAACACGGATCCTGAATTTCCTTGTCCTTCCCAGTTCCCCAGCCTCATCTCACAGGCCTCCTTCTTTCTCTCTACACTGTTTATTCTGCCTTCTCTCCCCAAGAATGCCTTCCCTGAGTCCAGGCTGGGTCTGGTTATGCAGCTCAGACCGCGTGTACCCTCCTTCAGGGTGTTCATCCCAGTATATGACATGTTGGTCCCTGTAGTTATTAGATGATTTGATGACTGAGGTGAGAGTGTCTCAGCTCTGGAGCCATCGTTTGGTTCAAGTCCTTTCTTTACCACTTACTAGCTGAGTGACCTTGAATAGATCCCCTCTCTCTGCCTCAGTTTCTGAATCTGTAGAACAAACAATCAAGAAATAGGGATCCTAATCTTACCTATTTCTTAGGGTTCTGTCTTAAATTAGCCCATGGGAAGCACCATCTGTGTGTTAGCCATTGACATTAATTAGGATTGCTGTGTCCGACTCTCCCGGGCTCCGCAGGAGCAGAATTTTTTCTCCTGCTTTATTCTAAGCATCTAGTACCTTCCCTGGCACATTTTCTTTTATTGCCATTAAAACTTTGATTTTAATTGTTTAACTGTCTTCATATTAATAAATGGATGCAAATTTTAAAAATCAAGTAATAGGAAGGATTTATTTTAAAAAAATGCTAAAGTCTCCTACTCCATCTACAGTTTGTTCTATAGGAACGACTTCTTTTTTAAAGATTTTTTTTTTTTTTTAATGTGGACCATTTTTAAAGTCTTTATCAAATTTGTAACACTTTTGCTTCTGCTTTATGTTTTGGTTTTTTGACTGAGAGACATGTGGGATCTTCCTTGACTAGGGATCAAACCCACACCTCCTACATTGGAAGGTGGAATCTTAACCACTGGACCAGCTGGGAAGTCACCCTAAGAGCTACTTTTGACTTTTTTCTTCTTGTGTTTACCTTCAGAATGTTCGAACAATATGCTCACATTGCTATTCTTGATTTATCTGTGTTAGACATCAGCTATTGACTTGTATGCAGTTGTCCCTCTTAATCCCAGGTTTCACTTTCTGTGGTTTCAGTTGCCCTCAGTCAACCATGATTTGAAAAAATAAATAGTCCCTAGGTTTTCAGTTGTGCACTGTTCTGAGTCGTGTCATAAAATCTTGTGCCATCCTGCCTTCATCCTTCTAGGATATGAATCTTTCCTTTTCCCAGCCTGTCACTTGGTAGCCCACTTAGTTGGTTATCAGATTGGCTGTCAGGGTATCAGAGTGCTTATATTCTTGAAACCCTTATTTTACCGAGTCATGGCCGCAAAGCACAAGAGTAGTGATCCTGGAAAGTTCCTCCCAGTGGGTGGTTATAGACGAGGAAACAGTATTTGTGAGGAATGGACAGGACAAAGATTTGGGGTGTCCAACTAGGGACAACTCTAGACAGCGTTTGGGCTTGGGGCAGTAAATTAAAGAAATCACAAGGTTTGTTCACCTGAGCTTTCTGAGTTCCCTGGCTTTGATGATAAGGGTGTCCTTCTCCAGAGGCAGGGAGAGAGAGTACCTTTCACATAAGAGACTTATTTCCTGCTTGCAGGGAGACTGGCTGGGGGTGTGTGTCAAAGTGCCCCACTTGAGTTGACTTTCTTAAGTAACTTTAATTCAACAGAGTGCCAGTTGCTCAGTCATGTTTGACTCTTTTCGACCCTGAGGACTGTAGTCTGCCAGGCTCCCCTGTCCATGGAATTCTCCAGGCAAGAATACTGGAGTGGCTTGCCATTCCATTCTCCAGGGGATCTTCCTGACCCAAGGATTGAACCCAGGTCTCCTGTGTTGCAGGCGGGTTCTTTACTGTCCGAACCACCAACATGCTATTGAGGTACAACTTGGGGTGACCTACCCTGGGCCCCAGCTGCACCCTGGCTGGGAGGAGCAGAGAAGTGCTTGGCCAATCAGGTGACCTCCACGTCCCAGTGGAGGGGTGGCGTCATTACCAATTGGCAGAGGTGAATGTTCTGATTGTCTCATCTGACAGTATCCCAACACAGGTTAACAGGAATGCCTTGTTACTACAGGTGGGCGGGGAGTCCTGGCGCCCCACTTAGTCTTCTCTGACACTACCCTGGGGGTGTGGCTTTGGTGTAACTGCGTAAGGGAAGAAGTCTAGGCATGGTGGCCTGCAGCCACAGTTTTTTTCTGGGATGTTTGGCTGGGTTAGAGTGATCCTATCTCAAAGTCTTTCTGGCTATCCTGCCCCCTTCCTGTTCCTTTGGCTAGAGAGAGCAGACTTTGGAAATTTTTTCTTTTTTTGTCTGCATATCTTGCTGGATTCTGCAGCACTGCATCTAGAATATACGAGGCAGAAGAAAACCCAGAGGACACACCCCAGCCTTGTTCCTCAGACCAGGAGGTCCTTAGATAGTCTGTCTTTTCTGTACCTTTTAGAGCCTTCTAATATTTATTGTATATATAATGTTCAGGGTTTTTACTTTTTATTCGTGATAGTAAAACTACTTCTACTCTATCCTTCCAGAAGCATTAGTCAAAGTAATATTTTAAAACTGTTAATCTAGGAATTTCCCTAGAGGTCCAGTGGTTAAGACTCCTCACTCTTAATGCAGAGGATATAGGTTCGATCCCTGGTTGGGGAACTAAGTTGCCGCATGCCACATGGCAAGGCCAAAAAAAAGAAAAAAAATGAATCAAGTAATGTCACTCCCCTGCTTCAAATTTCCCAAAGGGCTTCCCGGTGTGTTTAGAATAAAATCCAACTTTCTTATTGGCCCATCAGCTCTCACATGGCTTGGCCCTTGCCTCCACCTGACACACCTCATATGACCTCTCCCCACTCCTCCCATGTTCCAGCCACACTGGCCTCCTTTCTGTTCTTGAATATGGTGAGCCTTTTTAGACCATAAGACAATATCATGCAGTGGATGTAAACCACTGTGTCAAATGACCTGTCACGAGTGACTGTGTGACCTTGGGCAAATGACTTAGCTTCTTTGTGCCTCCATTTCCTCATGTGTAACATGAGAATAAGAACACTGCCGTAGGGTTACTAAGAAAATTGAATGGGCTAATACAGGTAAAGTATCTAATTGTGTTCTACAGCCATGAAAACAATGGCAAGAACTCAGTAGATATACTAGCTATTGTGATGAAGTCGATCTCCAATGTCACACCCTTGCTCTCACATCCAGGTTCCTGCTGCCTAGAATACCCTTCCAGCAGCTTCTTTTTGCAAAACCAGCCCATTAAAAAATCTTTCACACCTCAGCTCAAATGCTATCTCCTCTTAAATGAGAGAGATCTTCCCTGACCATCTATCTAAAATAATCTCTCTTCATTTCTCTAAAGCCTACTTTCTATAATTACAGTCTTTGTAATCTGCAATATCTTGCTAACTTATTACTTATTTACTGTTTGTCTCCTTGCATCTGGACATAAGCTTCATGAGGGCAGGGCCTTGTCTCTCATCTACTGCTCTATCCTTGAGCCCAGAACAGGAGGGCGCATAATCCGTTCTGTTCTGTTGCTCAGTCATGTCTGACTCTTTGCAACCCCATGGACTGCAGCATGCCAGGCTTCCCTGTCCATCACTAACTTCTGGAGCCTGCTCAATCTCATGTCCATCAAGTCGGCGATGCCATCCAACCATCTCATCTTCTGTTGGCCCCTTCTCCTGCCTTCAGTCTTTCTCAGCATCAGGGTCTTTTCCATTGAGTCACTTCTTCATATCAGGCAGCCAAAGTATTGGAGTTTAAGCTGCAGCATCAGCCCTTCCAGTGACTATTCAGGACTGATTTCCTTTAGGATAGACTGGTTGGATCTCCTTGCAGTCTTGAGGGACTCTTAAGAGTCTTCTTCAACACCACAGTTCAAAAGTATCCATTCTTCGGCACTCAGCTTTCTTTATGGTCCAACTCTCACATCTGTAATTGACTACTGGAAAAACCACAGCTTTGACTAGACGGACCTTTGTCAACACATAACAGACTCTCAAAAATACTGAATGGATGAAAGAATTTGGGTCTTTTACAAGTAGGTACTTACTACAAACAATGCTACAATAGACATGATTGTAATTAAATTTTGATTTGTATCCTTAGATTATTTTTTTAGGATGAACTTCTGAGAGTTCTGAGATTCCTGGGTCAAAGGACAAGCATACTCCCATTCAGACGATTGCGCCAATTTAGAGTCCTGCTAGTGTCATACAGGCATGCTGGCCTTCTGCACCTTTGATTTGGGGCTCTAGGAGAAAAAAATAGCAAACCTGAAAATAATCTCTCCTTCCTATATTTCCACACACTAAATAAATATCTAAGATCCTATTTTATTTTATAGATTAGGACACTGAGAGTGAAGTGAAAGTGATAGTCATTCAGTCATGTCTGACTCTTTGTGACCTGATGGGCTGTAACTTGCCAGGCTCCTCTGTCCAAGGGCTTCTCCAGACAAGAATACTGGAGAGGGTTGCCATGCCTTCCTCCAGGGGATTTTCCCTACCCACTGATCAGAACTCATGTTTCTTATCTCTCTTAAGTAGGCAGGTGGGTTCTTTACCACCAGTGCCACCTAGGACGCTGAGACCCTGGGATTAAATAGCTTCCCCAAGGTCACATGTGGTCAAAGGCAGAGATGGGGTCCTGACCCAGGCAGTTTGGATCTCAACTCTGCTCTTAACCATCAAGATGTACTTTTTTCTGTGTTTGCTTCTCTGTAATTCCTGAGCACCAGGACCTTTGAGAGCTACTGTTCCACCCACTGACCAAAAGATATAGCACTCAGAGTTGGGGTGAAGAGCAGAAAGGAAGTGGGGAGGAGAAGTGAGAAAGAAGAGGGAGGCACCGACTGGGGCGGGGGCTTCTCTCGCCTTGGTCTGGAGCTTATCTGATGGCAGAGGCAGAGTCAACACTGGTAATGCCTTTGTTAGTTTTCAGTTCTGAGCTTCCTGCCTTGGTTTGCCAATCCTGTTTTCAGCCTTGGAAGCTAGCTTTGCCCAGGTGAGTCTGGACTCTTGAATGGGTCTGCCGGGTTGAGATGGATGGGTGTAGCCAAGCTCTGCTTCTTAAGAAGCCCAAGCGGTACCTTTCCTCCAGGGCTCTCAGAGGCCCTGACTCTACTGTCCTGGGTGCAAAACAGCTGCTTCTTAGCTGATTGTTTGCAAATTGCATTCACCCTTCTCTGTTTCCTCCCAATGAAAGCTAGATTTTCACCCTGTGTTCTCAAAGGCAATGGTTCTTATTGGTCATACACAAAAATCATCTAAAAGGCTTACTAAAAAGGCAAATTTCGGACAATCTGGGAAATTGAACACTGATTGGATATTTGATATTAAGAAATTATTACTGAATTTTTGCATGTGACCATTGTATTGTGTGTGTGTGTATAACATATACAGAGAAGAATCCTTATCTTTTGTATCTTTTGAATATTTTGGTATTCACATATTTTGAAAGAAAAATATGATGTATACGATTAGCTTCAAAATAGCCCAGAGTGGGTAGGAGAAATGGGTAGGTATTAGAGGATACAAAATTCAACAACTGTTGCTGCTGAGTGGTGTGTACATGGGGTGGTGGTTCTTTATACTATTTCTTTATTTGTGAAGATGCTTTAATTTTTCCATAATAAAATGTAAAAAATCCAAACGGTACCCTCCTTATTCCAGGGTACATTTTACAGGCATCCAGCATGGCTGTGGGGGGATCTACTCACCTCACCTGGAGAAAAGACTCTACAAAGGGAACTCAGGTGGCTCCTGCAGAGAAACCTCATTGAATCACCCCTCATGGCTCTCCCAGATAAACGGGAAAGAGCAGTCCTCAGTGAGGAAAGGGTGCATCACTCAGCTGGCCTGTGTCAACTCACCTGGGCCACAATAAAGCTGAATTTTAGCTGTAGTGTATATATTTAGATGGGTTTGTATAGTGTCCTTTTGAAGTATTTTGTAAATTAATTGTTGGTAGCGTAGTGAGTGTGATGTGTTTTTTCTTTTTTTCCCTTTGGTTTTCCAAAACTATTTTTTAATGTTATCTCTCCAGCGATAAGAAGTGTTTTAATACGGTGTAATAGATTTTCGGAGAAGGCAATGGCAAACCACTCCAGTACTCTTGCCTGGAAAAATCCCATGGATGGAGGAGTCTGGTAGGCTGCAGTCCATGGGGTCGCGAAAAGTCGGACACGACTGAGTGACTTCCCTTCCACTTTTCACTTTCATGCATTGGAGAAGGAAATGGCAACCCACTCAAGTGTTCTTGCCTGGAGACTCCCAGGGACGGGGGTGCCTGATGGGCTGCCGTCTGTGGGGTCGCACAGAGTCGGACACGACTAAAGTGACTTAGCAGCAGCGGCAATAGATATTTGGCTCAGCTGATAAAGAATCCGCCTGCAATGCGGGAGACCTGGGCTCGATCCCTGGGTTGGGAAGATGCCCTGGGTTGGGAAGATGACCTGGAGAAGGGAAAGGCTACCCACTCCAGTATTCTGGCCTAGAGAACCCCATGGATAGTCCATGGGGTCGCAAAGAGTCGGATACGACTGAGCGACTTTCACTTCACTTCAACAGATATTAAAACACAGGAAGGTTATCTCTAGGGCTCTTCTGAGGCCTCAAGTCGGCTCTTCCCAATCCCTCCCCTCACTAGGGGGTAAGTGTCTTCCTTAGAGAAGTAAGGCTCTGACCCCGGTGGGGCCCCAAGGTCGTGGCCGAGGGCACAGGTTGGGCGGGGGAGGGAGGGGGTGTGTGAGCAGGGCCGGCCGGCGGGGCAGGTTCGTCCTCGCCTCGGACAGGCCGGTGTTGATACAACACAGCCCGCCTCCGGCTCTGCGAGCGCCGGAGGAGGAGAAGCCGCGGGAGGGGCTCGGCGGCCGCTGGGGGAGTCGCCTGCGGAGTCCGCGGCCCGGGCTGGTCCCATCCGCCCGCCGCTCGCTAGCCCTACCCTCCCGGCCCCGCCAAGGAAGCCGCGGGAGTCCCGCGCCCAGGACCGGCTCGGACAAGGCTGGGGTAGGAAGGGAGGGTCTCTGTCTTTTCCTCTTGGGTCTGCAGGAAGCTCATGTCTTCTTCTGTGTCTTTTCTATGAAAACTTTGCCTTGCTTGCTAGAACCGGCCGTGTGAAAAATTCATTCATCTGGGTGTCAGCAGGCACAAATGGAATACCAGATTCTTCATTCGGGAGGGTCGGAGGAGATTTTTGCTTCTAGTCAGTAAATCCGGAAATGTTTTTTGAGCCTCTTCTTTGGGATTGAGCTAGACGGGTGATGGAGTGAAAAACAGTTCTGATCTCATGGGCTTTTCTGGCTAGTGGGCAGAACAGACAGGAAGCAAGTAATTGCAGATGATTAATTGCAGTATTCGATTATATTCTGGGAGGGCTTCCCAGGTGCCTCAGTGGTAAAGAATCTACCTGCCTGTGCTGGAGACACAGGTTTGATCCCTAGGTTGGGAAGATCCCCCGGAGAAGGAAATGGCAACCCACTCCAGTATTCTTGTCTGGGAAACCGCATGGACAGAGGAACCTGGTGGGCTACAGTTTGTGGCGTGGCAAAGAGTCAGACCTGACTTAGCCACTAAGCAGCATATTCTAGGAGCACAAAGAAGGGGGCTTAGTTCGCTCTGAGTGTTGGGGATCGGGAGAGGTGTATGGAAGAAGAGGATTCTTACCCAAGAGGGAGAAATGACAGGTGTATGTGGGGTATGGGGGATGCAGGGTGGGGAGGAAGGGGTTTAGGTTCTAAATCTTGGGAAAGCCTGAACAAAGGTTCTCAGAGAAATTCGGGGAAACGGGAAGGGAGGGCCGAGGCCAGATGATGCACACAGCCCTTCCTTAGCTACATCAAGTGTTTTAGAATTTAATCTGTGGGAAAATGGGACAATGGAAGGATTAAAACAGGGGGGATAAACCCAGTGTTTGCAAATAGTAGATTATACATTATAAAATTATAAGGAAAGGGGACTCCTTCTGGGATATGTGATGGTTCTTCCAAAACATTAGGATCTGAGGAAGACAGTTTGATTTGGCAGCAGTAGGGCAATCTGGAGGGTCTTGGGTCAGAGTGGGTTCTAGGTGAGTATCCTTTTTCCTTATAGAGGACATACAGATTTATTTCATTCCTGCTAACTGCACAGAGTTCTGTCTGTTGTATCAGTTTAATCTTTCCCCTGTTGATGGATATCTAGGTTAGGTCCATTTATTATAATTAGTAAATACAGTGTTGTCAGAAACATCCTTGTGAGTCCATTTTCCCTTACATTTCCGAGTTTATCTGGGTGAAGAGCAGTGGAAATCTTGTGTCATGGGTATGAATAACATAAAGTTTGGCGGATACTGACAAATTGCTCTCTAAAAAAAGCTATACCAAAAAAATGCTCTACAAATGTACACTTCAAGTATCAAGTGTCTGAAAATGCCTGCTTCCTCACACCTTCTCCAAATGTGAGTTAATTAATCATATTTTTAAATCTTTTGCCAATCTGATAGGTGGTGAAAAGTAGTACCTTGTTGTTTATTGTTTATGTTTTTAAATTTAGGAAAGATTCCTGTTGCACTTTTTTCTTCTGTTGGATTTTAATATAACTCAGTGACACATTTTTTACCTCAAATATCTTTGTGTCCCGCAGACCAAGGTTGGGCCAACATGGCGTCCATATTCCGAAGTGAGGAAATGTGTTTGTCACAGCTCTTTCTCCAGGTGGAGGCTGCATACTGCTGTGTAGCTGAGCTTGGAGAGCTTGGATTGGTTCAGTTCAAAGATGTAAGTACTTCATTCATAGGAGACCAAAAGAAGGTGGAGTTTCCACTTCTTGGTGGTGAATAAAGGTCAGGGAGAAGCGCCCTGGGCTGGAGTAATGGAATTCAGTGGTTCTTGTTCTTCTGGCTAGAATTTGTGATAACATTGGTCAACTGACTTGCAAACATTTCTCCCTTCCTCCTTATGTGTCACCTCTATAGGAATGTTTTGAAACTGTAATATAATAAAAAAGATGACATTGTACTTTATTTCCTATGTACCTCTTCAAGACATTTGATATAACCAGTGGGCACATGGATTACCAATCTTATTATGAGGGCAAAGAACAGTGCTTCCAGACCAGTTAGTTTGAGGAAAAAGTATCTTGGGAGTCCACAGTCTCTTGAGGGTGATATTCTCCAGCTAGACTGTATTTCCCACCCCCCCACCCCCAGTTTTATTGAGATAATTGACCTATAACACTGTATAGGTTTAAGGTGTATGGCATAATGACTTGACTTACATCATAAGACTCTTACAATTTACTGTCTTAACAACTTTCACATATAATGTACAACAGTGTTCATCATATTTATCATGTACATTATATCCCTAGTACGTATTTATCTACTAATTTATCTAATTATCTAATAATTTATCTCATAACTAGATAAAATTATTTCTGTAATTATCTAATAATAATTTATTTATCTAATAAAAGGAAGTTTGTACCTTTTGACGGTCTTCATCCAATTTGTCTATTACCTCAACTCCCACCTCTGGTAATCACAAATCTGATCTTTTTTTCTATGAGTTTCTTTGATTTTGAAGTATGATTGACCTACAACACTGGTAGTTCCTAGCACACCACAATACCAGGATATCAGTATTTCTATACATTTCAAATGATCACCATAATAAGTCTGTTTACCGTCTGTCACCATGCTGCTGCTGCTGCTGCTAAGTCGCTTCAGTCGTGTCCGACTCTGTGCGACCCCATAGACGGCAGCCCACCAGGCCTCTCGTCCCTGGGATTCTCCAGGCAAGAACACTGGAGTGGGTTGCCATTTCCTCCTCCAATGCATGAAAGTGAAAAGTAAAAGGGAAGTCGCTCAGTCGTGTCCGACTCTTTATGGCCCCATGGACTGCAGCCCACCAGGCTCCTCTGTCCATGGGATTTTCCAGGCAAGAGTACTGGACTGGGGTGCCATCGCCTTCTCCGGTCTGTCACCATAGGACTGTCTTAAGTAAATCGGGGTATCATTTCCCAGAGGCAGTTGAGGTCCTCGCCAAAAGCTTTTGAATTCAGTTTAGAAAATGGGACTCACTAATTCCACTCATTTTCCCACTAAGGTCCGGTCAAAACTAAGACCTTCAGAGAAGGATCATGTCTTTGCAGCCCTAGTTCCAACTCAGGACCTGACATGGGGTAGCTCCTTAATAACACTTATTGGGCTGAGCTGAGGGGTCACCAGCACAAAAGGATGCTGTCTTTCTTGAAGACCAGGATCCACTGCTTGGAGCTGTGCTATATTCAAGGTCCTATTGTATTCATGACTCCATTGAGGAATTCAAAGCAATTTGGATAGTAAGTGCAGCTAAAACTTAAGAAAAGTTTACAGGGGCCAGAGCTTGTGGCATTTGGGGAACTGAGGGTAAGAATATCAAGGTATATTTTGACTGGAACTCTCCTGTCTTGTTCATGGAAGTATCTAGTCCTAAGATGATTCCAGCAACATTCTGCAGCATTAATAATTAATAATAGCCAAAGAGAATACGTTGCCAGCGGTTGCTACTAACGTGTGCCTTGTGGCTTTCCTCTCCCTCTAGTTAAATGTGAAAGAGAGCCGCTTCCAGAGGAAATTTGTGAATGAAGTCAGAAGGTGTGAATCATTGGAGAGAATCCTGCGTAAGCCAGTTTTCTGCTTGCAGTTTGAATGTGCACTGGTAGGGAGGGAGATGGTTTGCAGGGGTGATGTCCTGCAATCTGCCTCTATGTGTGATACTGCTACTCTAGGTTGAGACAGACCTGGTTGGGGGCAGAGGAGGCTAGAGATGGGGGCCAGGTTCTGTGGCAGGTGCCAGGGCAATTCAGGCAGCTGAACTGGGAAACGCATCAGTCCCACTTGGCCCCATTGCTTAGGTGTGAGAAAACACTCTCACCTTGCGCTGTCTGGTGGGGTTTCATCCTTCAGGTTTTCTGGAAGATCAGATGCAAGATGAGATTGAGATTCAGGTGCCTGAGAAGTCCCCGCTGACCCCTCTCCCACGGGAAATGATCATCCTGGAGGTAGGTTCTTTCTGACTTAACAGAGTACGGTGTCGAAGCCTGTCTCCTGTGAACCCTGCAAGCCTCTCATGGTCCTCTACCCCATTGCTGAAGGCATGGGGGTGGGTTTATGTGTTGGTCCACTTTTCAGTGTTACTCCCCCAGGAAAAGCCCCCCAGTTTTTAAAGTGCAGTTTTTAGTCACTCTTGCACCTTTTGGTGGCCATGTGTATTGTTTCCATGTCTTGGCTATTGTAAACAATTCTGCGATGAGCAGGGGGATGCCCGTTTCTTTTCCAGTTATGATTTCCTTTCCTTTGGATAAATATACCCAGAAGTACAGTTGTGGGATCCAGTGGTTTGCTTCTGAATTGTCTGTCTGATGCATTGGGTCCACTCTGGATTGAGGCATCCCCTCAGATTGGATTCTGAGGTCAAGTGGGAGAAGGTAGCAGTTTTCTTTGGCTAAGGCCTTTGTGGCTGGAGGACCCCTCCCTCTTTCTCTCCCTTCTCTGTCAATTTGCTTTTGTAAAACACTGAGTATCTGCTGTGCACAAGGCACCTTGGTGAAACATGGCCTTGCCTCTGGGAGCTTTGAGAGCAGGCTGTGGGGCGAGGGGAGAGGGTGAGCCAGGGGGAGAGGATGTCAAAAGGTTACTGTTGTTCAGTTGCTAAGTTGTGTCTGACTCTTTGCGACCCCATGATCTGCAGCATGCCAGGCTTCCCTGTCCTTTACTGTCTCCCAGAATTTGCTCAGACTCATGTCCATTGAGTTGGCGATGCCAATCCAATTATCTCATCCTCTGTCACCCTCTTCTTTTGCCTTCAGTCTTTCCTGGCATCCAGGGTCTTTTCCAATGAACTGGCTCTTGGCTTCAGGTAGCCAAAGTATTGAGGCTTTAGCTTCAGCATCAGTCCTTCCAATGAATATTCTTTAGGGTTCTTCAGTCCTTTAGGATTGACTGGTTGGATCTCCTTGCAGTCCAAGGGACTCTCAAAAGTCTTCTCCAGCACCACAGTTCAAAAGCATCAATTCTTTGGTGCTCAGCCTTCTTTATGGTCCAGCTCTCATATCTGTACATGACTATTGGGAAAACCATAGCTTTTGACTGTATGGCCCTTTGTTGGCAAAGTGACGTCTCTGCTTTTTAATATGCTGTCTAGGTTTGTCACAGTTTGCCTTCCAAGATGCAGCATCTTTTAATTTCTTGGCTGTAGTCACCATCCACACAGATTTTGGAGCCCAAGAAAAGAAAATCATTTACCGCTTCCACTTTTCCCCGCTCTGTTTGCCTTGAAGGGACCTTGCCTGATGGGACCAGATGCCATGATCTTAATTTTTTGAATGCTGAATTTTATGCCAGGTTTTTCACTCTCTTCCTCTTCACTTTCATCAGGAGGCTCCTTAGTTTCTCTTCACATTCTGCCATTAGTGTGGTATTATCTGCATATCTGAGGTTCTTGATATTTCTCTGGGCAATCTTTTTTTTTTTTTTTTCACTTTTCAATGTTTTTTTATTGTTTGACAGGCATTTACAACGTTCCATTCATAGACCTAAAAACATAAAAATAGACCTTCTTTCAGCTTATAAAAGAAATATATAAGAACTTTTGACATAGACACATCATGACCTTATGTACAAGAGACAGTGGCACCCTCTCCAAGCACCAGACTTTCCAGCATTTTCAGACAAACTCATTGCACTGGGACTGGTCAGCGGGACTATTAGAAGCCTCCACTTCAGTTTTCCACAATCTGGGCAATCTTGATTTCAGCTTGTGATTTATCCAGCCAGGCATTTCACATGTTGTCAAAAAGTGGGCAGATCCAAATCCTGGAAGGCCCTATTGATCTTTGTTAAAAAAAAAAAAAAGGACTTTTTATCCTCAAAAGAGAAAGAGCTCACTAAGACAGGTGAACAGGTATGGAAGCACTTCATTTATTGAGCCTTATCTCTGGCTGGGTTTTCTCATGTGATTTTTTTGTTTTCTTTTAAGATAATTTAAAATTCTTGAAATTGTTGAAGCCACCAGTAGCATAAATCTAGATTCTCTAACGGAGTCATGAGACTGACAAGACTGGCAACTCTGCTTGAATATATTTTGGATCTGGTCATATTAAAATCTGGATATTTGAGGAGAAGGTTTTAATCCATACAAATAGGATTTCCATAAGATCATCTCCAGTTTCAGTCTTACCCCTGGTGTTCTAGCACCAGCCTTGTTAGTTACCAGCTCCACTCCTGCCTCCATCCCCCTCACCTTCCTAAACACCTACATCTGTTCTTGTGAACTGTGAGCTAGCTTAATGGCTCATGTTCTCATCATAATCTTTTTATAGATTCTTTTCCAGATTCTTTTCCCTTCTAGGTTATTGTGTGCATGCTCAGTCGCTCAGTTGTGTCCGACTCTGTGACCCCTTGGACTGTATCGCTCTACTATGTCACTTCCCTGCTTGAGAGTGTTGATGATGTCCTTCTTGCCTGAGTCAGGTCCATCCTGGCCAGCAGAATCTGCTCTCCTTGGCCCTGTCCTACCTCTCAAGTCCTACAGGCTCCTTGGGCTGGTTCCTTGATTGTATACTACTCTTAACACCTTGTTGAGGATCCCAAAGAGCTTTATTTAGGAGGGTTATGTTTATTGGAGAAGGAAATGGCAACCCACTCCAGTACTCTTGCCTGGAAAATCCCATGGACGGAGGAGCCTGGTAGGCTACAGTCCACAGGGTCGCAAAGAGTTGGACATGACTGAGCGACTTCACTTCACTTCATGTTTATTGATACTGCTGGAGAAGACTCTTGAGAGTCCCTTGGATTGCAAGGAGATCAAACTAGTCAATCCTAAGGGAAATCCACCCTGAATATTCACTGGAAGGACTGGTGCTGAAGCTCCAATACTTTGGCCACCTGATGCGAAAAGCAGACTCATTGGAAAAGACCCTGATGCTAGGAAAGATTGAAGGCAGAAGGGGATGATTCAATGGACATGAGTTTGAGTGAACTCTGGGAAATAGTGAAGGATAGGGAAGCCTGGTGTGCTGCAGTCCACGGGGTTGCAAAGAGTTGGACAAAACTGAGCAACCGAACAACAACAACTGTATTAGGAACTAAAACTGAAAAAAGTAAAATATTTATTAATTCATTAAAAATAATATCTCATTACATGTTAACATTTTTAATTAAAAATAATTGTATTTTCAAAGAAAAAACTTTAGTGAAGAGTGATGTTGTTAGCAAATTTATATGTTTGACTTAATAGAAGATTGACTTCGTGTGCTTTGAATCTGTTGTGATATGTTCTCATTGAAGTATATGAAGAGAATTTAGTCTTGAAAAATAGGTAGTTGGGAAAGGGAGGAGTGTTTTAATAGTCTTTTCAAATAATTGTGGATATTCTTTGATATTACATTAAAATTTGACAAGCATAGGGACTTTTGCTTTTGTTAAACAGGTAACAAGTATTTTTGTTTCCAAGTTTACATAAGAGATGCAGGTTCAATCTCTGGGTTGGGAAGATCCCCTGGAAGAGGAAATGGCAACCCATTCCAGGGTTCTTGCTTGGAGAATCCCATGGACAGAGGAGCCTAGTGAGCTACAGTCCATGGGGTGGCAAAGAGTTGGACGTGACTGAATGTCTGAGCACTAAAATAACTAGTGTTAATTTGAAAACAAATATACTTGTTACCTGTTTAACAAAAGCAAAAATCCCTTGCTGATATGTGACTTGCCGGAATCCCTTGACTTCTCATGTAGCTCATTTTCCTTCCCCAGAGTGTTTTCTGGTCCTCCCCATTTGATAAGGGAACTCCTGAGAGTGTATGACCATGGCTGGACTTGTTGTTCAGTTGCTGAGTTATGTCTGACTATTTGCAACCCCATGGACTGCAGCATGCCAGGCTTCCCTGTCCTTCACCATTTCCCAGAGTTTGCTCAAACCCAACATCCATTGAATTGGTGATGCCATCCAACCATTTCATCCTCTGTTGTCCCCTTCTCCTCCTGCCTTCTATCTTTCTCAGTATCAGAGTCTTTTCCAATGAGTCGGCTCTTCTCATCAGGTGGCTGAAGTACTGAGCTTCAGCTTCAGCCTCAGTCCTTCCAATGAATATTCAGGGTTGATTTTCTTTAGGATTGACTGGTTTGATCTCCTTGCAGTCCAAGGAACTCTCAAAAGCCTTCCCCAGCACCGCAATTTGAAAGCATCAATTCTTCGGTGCTCAGCCTTCTTTATGGTCCATCTCTCACATCCATACATGACTATTGAAAAAGCCATAGCTTTGACTATACAGGTCTTTGTCAGCAAAGTGATGTCTGTACTTTCAGCTCTACAGTCTTGTTGAGTTTGACTGAACAGGCCTCTCAACTTCAAGCTACGTTGTGATGCTCTGCATACTTGATATTATTTGTTGTGGTTAATGTACAGTAAATGTCATAGTGTTTTCTGCCTGGCTTACTTTCTTTTTCCCTCCTGCAAAGACTGCTCTAGAAAAACTGGAAGGAGAGCTTCAGGAAGCCAATCAGAACTATCAGGCTTTGAAGAAAAACTTCCTAGAACTGACGGAATTCAAACATCTCCTGAAGAAAACCCAGGACTTCTTTGAGGTTGTAATTTGGGGACTGTGTATTCAAGGGCCCTTTTCTCTAGAACCTCAAATTTCTATTTTGACAACTGGTTGGTTTGGAATATGAGTAAATTGTGATGTTTCTGTTGTCTGGCTGGGCTGTGGGTGGCGAGGGTTAGGGTGGCATGTGGCGTTGGTTGAAATGAATGCAAAAATATTATCAGATCAAATCAGTCGCTCAGTCGTGTCTGACTCTTTGCAACCCTATGAATCGCAGCATTCCAGGCCTCCCTGTCCATCACCAACACCCGGAGTTCACCCAGACTCATGTCCATTGAGTCAGTGATGCCATCCAGCCATCTCATCCTCTGTCGTCCCTTTCTCCTCTTGCCCCCTATCCCTCCCAGCATCAGAGTCTTTTCCAATGAGTCAACTCTTCGCATGAGGTGGCCAAAGTACTGGAGTTTCAGCTTCAGCATCATTCCCTCCAAAGAAATCCCAGGGCTGATCTCCTTCAGAATGGACTGGTTGGATCTCCTTGCAGCCCAAGGGACTCTCAAGAGTCTTCTCCAACACCACAGTTCAAAAGCATCGATTCTTCGGTGCTCAGCCTTAAGGAACTCACTAATAAAGTACGTGGCCCAAATGGCCCAGAGAGAAATGGAAGTCAGAAAAAAGCACAACAATTAGTTTGAGCAGATTTGGGATTTTGGTACGAAGAGACCTTGTTTTAAATACACAGTTAAAAAAAAAAATACACAGTTACATCTTTATTTGAAACAGAAAACTAAATTAGGTTTAAGCATCAGGTCTTCTGAATTCTATTTGTAGAAAATTGAGTAATTATGTAAAAGCAGATGAAGTCATGCAATGTGGGTGCTTTTAAGATAGTCTAAGTACATTTAAATGAAAATAGTGATTCTTTGACTTTCAGACAGAAGCCAACTTAGCAGATGATTTCTTTGTAGAAGACACTTCCGGTCTCCTGGAGTTGAGACCTACGCCTGCGTACATCAGTGGAAAGCTGGGGTCAGTGAAATTCCTGCTCTGAAAGTTATATGTAGTTGGGTCCCTGGTCTGCATGCTCAGTGCCTGGCATGTGGTAGATTTCCCTGACTGTTTGAGTGAATGAATGAATGGACAAATCATGACTGACAAGAGGACAGTTTCACACGATTATAGGCCTCCATCCAGTAAAAAACCCAAGTTTAACCTGATCTGGTTGGTGGAGGTGTAGGTAGTGTTATCTTTTTAATGGTGAGACTGACATTCTTGAGTCTGAAAAGTGCGACGTTTGTATTGTCTCCACGTGGGAAGGATATAGTGAAAATTGTTTAGGTAGGGTTTCTCGACTGTCCCTGGAGGGCTATGGGATACATGTTTGTTTTTTTTTTTTTGCCTTGTCTCTAAAATACTGTTTTGATAATAGATTTGGAGTGTGAAGTTTGAAGTGTAATTAGCAATGTGGTAGTTGGGCAGTCACGTCTTCCACAAGTAGAAGTAACAGAGTATGATAATACCCACCAAAACGTGTGATGATTCAAAATGGTGGGATTTCATTTACTGTTGAAGTAAAATTGAGAGTGAGTTTTGGAATTCTAGTTCTTTATTCAGCAGATACTGCTATTTGAGCACTAGACATTGAATTTGGAAAGGAAAGGAAACTATGTATTGAAAATATTTAATCAGAAGGTAATACTGGGTAACATATATTTACAATAATGGGCCAATGAAAGTAACCATTTTAAGTTAATGTGAAAAGTTTGAGTTAGAAACTTATCCAGATACCTAGATGATTGTATAAGTAGAGACATATAGACAGCAATACATACATTTCAGTCTTAGTACATTATTTGTATAAATGCATAGAGACCATTGTTGAGCAGATTGAATACTTGCTTCTTTTAGCTGCAATGATATAATGAATGGTCTGTCATATTGTTAATTGCAAATAAGTGAACGTATAGTATTGGGATGATTAAGGACACGTGGACATGTCAAAGGAAACAGGAGGTCAGAGGGGAGTTGGGGTTCATTGGGACTGGGATCCAGAGTGCTAAGCAGGGCCATGTCCTTCCTTCCTGCTTAGAGGGCAGTGGGCTTCTACCTTCTGTCTGCTTATCTTCACATCCCATGGGGTCTTCTGCCTGTACCCACTCCCTGTGCCTCAGTAATATCTCCTCTTCTGACTGCCCAGGTTCACAGCTGGTGTGGTCAACCGGGAGAGGATGGCTTCCTTTGAGAGGCTGCTGTGGCGAATTTGCCGAGGAAACATCTACGTAAAGTTCAGTGAGATGGACACAGTTCTGGAAGATCCCGTTACAGTGGGTATCTCAGGCTGCGGAAAACATTCTCATAAGTTTCCTGTAGCCCCACCAGAGGGGTTTGCCCTGCCAGGGGGCTTTTGTTCTCTCAAATCCTGAGTCTTTAGCTCTGTGAAGTTAATATCTACTTCCTTTTTTTCTCCTTTCTTTTCTTTTTTCTTCCCCATCCCTCCTTTTTCAATAATACCCATGAAAGGTCAGTTCTAGGACTGAGTCTTGTTAGCACCTCATAAGTGGTCATTCCTCCAAATGACTTAACTGGACAAGTTCCTGGAAACTTTGCTGTACTGGTGCCGCATAGGTCGGCAGCTGTGTCTTCATCACAAAGCCCTGATAACTAATGTAGGTCAGTGTGCTCCAAGCTCCAGGGTGCTCTTGAGCAGAAGATGTTGTCCAGTGTGGATTCTGATTCATTGCGTCTGTGGTGGTGCCCAGGAGCCCGCATTGTTAACCAGCTTGCAGTTGGTTCCTGGTCGTCAGCAGACCATACGTTTGGAATGAAGATTTTGAGGGTCTCCTTCACTGAGTGCCACATGTTACTGCTACTAGTTTTGTAGGATTTGCTTCTTCCACCCTTCTGGTTAGTATTTAAATCCACTTTTTAATTCCAAGAAGCTTGCTTTATTTCTAAAAAAAAATCATAATCTAGTGTAAAAAATAAAGGCTAAAAATGCAATTTTAAGCTTTATTTCATGGAAAACAACTTCATAGAAAATAAGAAAAAAGTTTGTTTTTAAAAAATACAAAAATTCAGCATTTTCATGTCTTTATTTTTATTTTTTTCTTGTGCTCTTTTTCTGTAATCCATAGCTATAGGCAGGTATGATTTAATATTGTTGTAGTTAAAACATGGAAATCTTTTTTTTTGCCTTCTGTTGATTTTATATAATATAAATGCCCTCCTGTATTACAGTGTGTCCTATAAATATTAATATTTTAAAATGTGACATTGAATCATTACTTTTCATAATCATATTTTGACATTCTGTAGTCCTGGTGGTAAAGAGAGTATTTATAAAGTAAGATGACTTTAGCCTGATGACTTTGAAGGTCACTGAGCAGATGGTGTGTGGTCAGAATAGATTCCTGGGTCTGGTGAATCCAGAGACAAGAAGATCTTAAGAGATTCAGCAAAGGACCGTGGGTGGGAGTGGTGCTCCATGGGTGAGGGAACCTTTGGAAATAATGTAAAGCAGGCGGCTCCCCGAATCCTAAAATATCCCTTTCCTGCTCCCATGAGCAGCTACCAAAGAGACAATTCATTTTGATATTTTCAGTTGGTATCTAATGTCTCCACTGAGTTGATGTGACATTCATTATCTGATTTTAGACACTTAATTTCCAATTTTTCTCCAGAATATAGACACTATGATAAGCATCATCATGCACGTGAATTTTTGTTTACTTCTGAACTAGTTCCATGATATGAATTCAAGGAAATAGGATTGCTGGCTTAAAGGGTGTGGGCATTTTCATGACCCTTGATATGTCCTGACAAGAAGCTTTTCAGTGGAGTCATACCTGATTCCAAAGATACCTGAGACGTAAGTCATGTGTAATGAGTGTGTAGGATTTGTTATCACTTTCCCAACAACGGGTTTCATAATTTTACCTTCACTCCCCACCCCAAACTAAATAAGAGTAAAAAAGTGCATTTCTTTGCTTACAGTTAAGGTTGAACATTTCCATATATGCTTGTGAAATACCTATTTTCCTTTTCTTATGAAATGTTAGACTTGGACTTTAAAAATGCATTTAATTAGTGTTCCTTTGGGCATACAGTGAGTATGTAAGTCAAACATTAGACCCGGCTCTTCGTTGTTATTGTTCGGTTGCTTAGTCATCTCCGACTCTTTGAGACCCCATGAGCTGCCACACAGCAGGCCTCCCTGTCCTTCACTGTCTCCCGGAGTTTGCTCAAACTCAGGTCTCTTGAGTCAGTGATGCCATCCAACCATCATCCTCTGCTGCCTCCTCCTTTTGCTTTCAATCTTTCCCAGCATCAGGGTCTTTTCCAATGAGTCGGCTCTTCACATCAGGTGGCCAAAGTATTGGAGCTTCAGCATCAGTCCTTCCAATGAATATTCAGGGTCGATTTCCCTTAGGATTGACTGATTTGGTCTTGTTGTCCAAGGGACCCTTAAGAGTCTTCTCCAACACCACAGTTCAAAAGCATCAATTCTTTGGTGCTCAGCCTTCTTTCTTGTCCAGCTCTCATATCCCTGCATGACTGCTGGCTCTGTCTTTGTTGAATGTCAAATACCATTCGTCCCTAAAGTATAAATGTTGTTTATGAGTTACCTTTGGTGAGCTAGGTCAGCTACTTTTACTTTAAGGCCTGCATATCCTGGTTCCTTCTCTTCTGTGTGTTTTGTTGTTTATTAACACATCTCTTAAACACAGGGCTCAGAGCTGAATACAAGGTTCGGCTGTGATCCCTCTCGTGTAGCAGACAGCGATGTTGTCCCTCTGAGGCTGTATCAGCCTGCCTGAGGGCTCCACCCAGCCTGCCTCCGTGGCCTTGCCCTCAATCATAATATTACAAACTTGAATCAACTGGGAGAAGTTGAAGTTTTCCAATTTTAAATTTAGAAAAAATAAATTCTAAACACATGCATTTTACTGTTCTGATTTTCCAGAGAGAAGAAATTAAAAAGAATATATTCATCATATTTTATCAAGGAGAACAGCTCAGGGAGAAAATCAAGAAGGTCTGTGATGGGTAAGCGACTATTAAAGGTTCTTTTCATCAGCTATTTGGATCAGGATTAGTTCAGGGTCTATGCAATAAATCCAAATAAACTTTCCTGGTTGCTCAGTGGTAATGAATTCTCCTGCCAGTGCAGGAGACATGGGTTCAATTCCTGGATGGGGAAGATCCCCTGGAGAAGGGAATGGCAACCCTCTCTGGTATTCCTGTCTGGGAATTCCCATGGACAGAGAAGCCTGGCAGGCTGTAGTCCAGGGGGTCACAGAGAGTTGGACATAACTTAGCAATTGAACAACAGCAAGGCTCGAGTAGGGCTTCTTTGAGGTTGCTTAAGGTTTTTGAATAACTTTCCCACGTTTGATAATAGTGCTAAAAAGGCAACTGCTTTTTAGTAACTGTGGGGATAGAAACAGAGAGATCTTGATGTGTAAAATTTAAAAGGTCGAAAAAGACGTTTCAGTTGATTCCTTCTCACCCCTTTATCAGCTGCTAAACAACAAGCAAACTGCATGCTTAGTCGTTTCTGAGATTACTGAATCATCTTATGTGCAGCCCCTTAGAAGCAGAAATTCAGTAGAGAAAAGACACCAAAACAGTAAGTTCTGGGGAGAAGACAAGACTAGTCAAGCTTGCAGTCGTTTTTATACACCAGCTGGTGGGTTTTGTGGTTTGAGTGGAGCCCATTCATATAATAGAACCACAGGTTTAATTCAGATGGTGTGAGCCATGTGTTGGGAACTGTAGGCCGAGATCCAGTGTCTGGCTGCTCGCTAGATGGTTACTGTGGGGAAAAGTGGTCATCTAACCAAAGTGGACAAGGGATGGGTTAGTAGAAAAGGATGTGCCTATGCTTCTTGGCAATCACCCACGTGTGTCCTATGGAATGTTTGAAACACAGGTATCGAGCCACTGTATACCCCTGCCCAGAGCTGGCGTTGGAGCGCAGAGAGATGCTGCAGGGTGTCAACATGAGGCTGGAAGATTTACTCACCGTGAGTGAGGCATTCAGGCGTGTGACATAAACACCTGCCATTTCCTATGAGTCCTGTCTCCCAGGGCGCTTGCTCCAAGGTTGGCTGGAATGTCTGCTATGCTCGACTCGCTGTTGCTGCAGAAGGCTTCTTAATTAGTAGATGGATGGCATTCACTAAGCTCGTGATGATTCTGCTTGTCAGGGATGCTTTGCTGGGGCTTAGAGTTAACCACGGCCCTGGTCAGCCTTCAGTTCCCCACCCCAGGCTGATAGAAGGAACCTTTTATTGCCAGACTGGCCTAGGCCGCCTCTATGATATAACTCACTAGCCAATGAAGGCGAACAGCCAGTCTTGCTGATTTTTTTTCTGCATGGAATTGCCCGGTTGTGTGAGCCAAGCAATTAATTCTGTCAAGGCAGCGAGTCAAGTTTCACATATGAACACGCCCCCAGTTCATATCCTCATACTGAATCTGTTGTCACCTAGGATGGCTCTCAAAACATAGGACTTTTCTTCAATAATAGTAATAAGCTTTGTGAGTGATCCCTGAAAGCTGCTGGCCTATATCAAATGGTATATTCCAGATCAGCTCTGTCCAGTAGGTGGTGGCGGAAATGTTATATAGCATGTGAGTCCAGTGTCATAGCCGTGAGCCACGTGTCACCCCTGAGCATTTGAAATGTGGCTGGGGGAGTGGATTTTTATTTGTATTTAATGTGGCTGCTGTCTGATCAGCACAAATCTAGATACTTGATGAGTATCTTTAGAAATTCGATGTGTGTGTGTTCATCTTCCCAGAAAAAGCAGTGTTTGATTTTCTAATCCTCTCTCTTCCCTCTTTGTCACGTCAGGGAGACTCTTTCCCTGAAGCAATTACCCTTGAAGTCCTTTCCCCCGAATACTTTGCCAGGTTTTATGAAAACTGCATGAGGAGGGACTTCTCTGGTGGTTCAGGGGTTGGGACTCTGTGCTTCCTCTGCAGGGAACTCGGGTTCGATCCCTGGTTAGGGAACAAGATCCTGCATGCCCGATGGAATGGCCAAAACAAAACAAAAGTCTCATGAGGAGGATGAAAGTTAGGCTAGACTTACACTTAGGTTTCAGATGTCTTGGGTAGCCCTGTGTAATGGTTACTGAAAGTGTTACTGGGTTGTATCATCAGAACAAAAACTGGTTCCATTTAAACAAATCCTATGTGGGCCAGATCACCTATCATTCCTTCATTCATTAATTCACTTGTCATTTATTGGAGAGGTTTAGTATGTAAGGCATTTCAACAGATGTATGTTTCCTTTGGCTGATGTAACAAATTATGGCAAACTGGGTGGCTTAAAATAACCACATTTATTCTCCCACAGTTCTGTCTTGAGAAGTCTGAGATCAAGGTGCCAGCAGAGCCAGGCTTCCTCTGAAGGCACTAGGAAAGGATCCTTGCTTGCCTGTTTTGCTATAGTTCGCATGTATATATCACCCCAAAATCTGAATGTTAAAAACCTAATGACTGGGATTTTCCTGGTGGCTCAGTGGTTAAGAATCTGCCTTCCAGTGCAGGGGACATGGGTTGAATCCCTGGTCCAGGAACTGAGATACCACATGCTGGGGCCAAGCAAGCCTATGCACCACAACTACTGAGCCCGTGCACCCTACAGCCCGTGCTCCCTACAGCCTGTGCTCCCTAACAAGAGAGTAGCCCCTGCTTGCCACAACTAGAGAGAGCCCGAGTGCAGCAATAAAAAGCCTGTGTGCTACAACGAAGGCCCAGTGCAGCAAAAAAGAAAAAAAGGCAACAAAACCCCACAAAAACCTAATGCCCTGGATGATGGTATTGGGAGATGGGGCCTTTGGGAGGTGATTAGTTCATGAGATTGGGGTTCTCCTGCATGGGATTAATGCCCCTTTAAAAAGAACCTTAGAGAGCTGGCTTGCCCTTCTGCCATGTTGGGTTAGAATTTGAAGTCTGCAGCCGAGACAAGGGCCTTCAACCATGCTAATCTCAGACTTCTACCTTCCAGAACTGGGAAAACTTTCTGTTACAAAGCACCGGTCTATGATGTTTTATCATAGCCGCTCGAGTGGACTAAGGCATCTTCCCAGCTGCTGGTGGCTGTCAGCCATCCTTGCTGGTCCTTGCTTCGTTGATGCATCACTCCGGTCTCTGTCTCCATCACACACATCTTCCCTGTGGGTCTCAGTGTCCAGATTTCTTATAAAAACATTGATCATACCAGAATAGTGCGCACCCTACTCCAGCATGACCTCATTTTAACTTGATCACATCTGCAAAGACCATATTTCCAAGATCATGTTCCCAGCTACCAGTCTTAGGACTTCAGCATGTCTTTTGCGGGGACACCATTCAACCTATCACAATAGTACTATAAGGGGTTTAGAAGAAAAGGAATATACAGTCCTGGCCTCAGGGCTTTAACCTCTAGTGCAGGAGTTCAAGGCCAGGTGAGAACTGCGAGGCAGAGGAGCAGGCAGGAGCCGAGGACGCCTCCAGGTCTGGCTGTCCTGCATTTTTGCCATGTTATCTGTCATCTCCCTGAGTGTCCTTTGTTTTGCTGGGTGCTGTTTTTTTGGCCAGGTGTTAACACAGACAGAGTCTCACCGTCAGAGCCTCCTGCAAGAAGCAGCTGCCAACTGGCACTCCTGGGTCATCAAAGTGCAGAAGATGAAGGCCATCTATCACATCCTGAACCTGTGCAACATTGACATCACCCAGCAGTGTGTCATCGCTGAGATCTGGTTCCCAGTGGCTGACACCGTGCGCATCAGGAGGGCACTGGAGCAAGGCGTGGTGCGTGCGGGAGGGGGCAGGGGGCGGGGAGGGTCATGTCCAGTTGAGTGGGCCCTCTGCCAGGTGTTCAGATTGCTAGCTTCCTAAGTCACGTGACCCTTACCTGGTAGGATTGTCTCTATCTTTACGCCTTTGGTCCTTACCCAGTGTGTGGGCACATGTCAGAAAGGCCTATTCTTCTCAGTGTCTTACCCACAGGTGACATTTCTTTGATCTTAGCAAGAGTGTACTGGGTGCTGATATGCTGCTGTCCCTCTGCTAGCTTTGTCGGGCTGGAAAGACAGATAGCCAGACACCTGCAACAATAGCCAGAAGGCAGGGAGTGGATGGCTCCCCATGCCTGCTGTTGTGCTAAGCACTCAGGCACCTTGTGTAACTCTCACCGTGCTCTTGAGTCCTCTCTCTGCCCAGTGGGGGGCCTGTCTCATCACCTATTTGCCCCATGGAAATTTGGGAGAGGGTCAAGGCCATTAGGAATACAGGAACAAAATTTGGAAAGTGAATAAACTCTTGAGAGAGTAAGTCAGAAGGAAGAGTAGAGGGCTCAGAACTGTGCATAACATTTGCAGGAGCTTGAGGATGGAGATTGCCAGAGAATCAGGAGGAACTCTACTTTCTTTGACAACTTCCTTTAAGATACATTACATAAGTACTAACTTCAGATGAAATCATGAGTCTCAGATCAAGAAATTGTCCCAAGTTCACCGAGCAAGTGACAGGAGTTGGGCTGTGAGCCATGTGCTTACGCCCAGCCAATGGCATTCTTCCTAACATCTTCTCATATGTTCTTTTTGCAGGAACTAAGTGGCTCCTCCATGGTCCCCATCTTGACAGCAGTGCAGTCTAAAACAGCTCCTCCCACGTTTAACAGGACAAATAAATTCACAGCTGGCTTCCAGAATATTGTAGATGCATATGGCATAGGCAGTTACCGGGAGATGAACCCAGGTAAAGGAATCTGATGTGTTTCTCAATCAGGCAGCTTGTAAATGAAAATTGAACAAGATTTATCACAGCGGTGGCCTTGGCAATTCATTGCTTTGAATTGTGACATTCCTAAAATCTTACTTGGTTTTCTGATGCCCTTAATTGTCTTTTAAAATGGTGATTAGCTAGATATACTCCTTGACAGGATTTCACCTGTTCTCAGGCAGACAAATTCAGTTTTCATTTTCTTACTGATTCAATGAGGGTCATCTTAGGCATCTTCACAGTCACATAGTGTTGTGTGGGAGAGATGGCAATGGGCACAGATAGGACTTTTAGTCAGAAGACTGGATTCTCAGTGATACTGTATCACTGAGTCTGATTTGTAAAGTAAGAGGGTAGACCAGATGTCCTTTAGCCAAGCAGTTCATGGTGCTGCTGTTCTCCAGCCTGAGTTTGAATCTAATTTGTGACCTATATTGTAGGGTCCTGTGAGTAATTGCTGGAGGTGTGTGGTGCATGTGAATGGTTGAAAAACAAACAGAAGGTGATAGTGGACAGGGTATAGAAAGCACTTAGAGAGAGAAAACTGGTTTTAAATCCCATTAAACTTTGTGATCTTGGGGAAAGTCACTTTTGTGGGTGGTGTTCAGTTGCTAAATCACGTCCAACTCTTTGCGACCCCATGGACCGCAGCATGCCAGGCTTCCCTGTCCTCCACTATTTCCTGGAGTTTGCTCAAACTCCCGTCCATTGAGTTGGTGATGCTATCCAACCATCTCATCCTCTGTTGCCCCTTCTCCTCCTGCCCTCAATATTTTCCAACGTCAGAGTTTTTTCCAATGAGTCGACTCTTCTCATCAGGTGGCCAAAGTACTGGAACTTCAGAAGGTCACTTAGCTACTCCAAAACGCAGCTCATCTGTAAAGTGGGGAGTAGTAATATTTACCTCGGAGAAGGCAATGGCAACCCACTCCAGTATTCTTGCCTGGAAAATCCCATGGGCAAAGGAGCCTGGTAGGATGCAGTCCATGGGGTTTCGAAGAGTCGAACACGACTGAGTGACTTCACTTTCACTTTTCACTTTTATGCACTGGAGAAGGAAATGGCAACCCACTCCAGCATTCTTGCCTGGGGAATCCCAGGGACGGGGGAGCCTGGTGGGCTGCCGTCTGTGGGGTCGCACAGAGACTCCAGGCAAGAATGCTGGAGTGGGTTGCCAAATATTTACCTACTGAGGAGTTAATGTATGTGAGGGCTGAGTGTCAGAGGTGGGGATGGTGAGAGAAGACAGACACAGAAAGATGCAAGGGACCAGCTTTTATGTCATGGAGCCTGGTAGGGAAATCTTTGATGTGGGGCTGAAAGAATGTTGGGAGGACTCAGGCCATTGTGGTCTCACCTCTACAGCTCCCTACACCATCATCACTTTCCCCTTCCTGTTCGCCGTGATGTTTGGAGACTGTGGTCATGGAACTGTGATGTTCCTGGCAGCCCTTTGGATGGTCCTTAATGAGAAACACTTGCTCGCTCAAAAGTCGACCAATGAGGTGGGTGCCCATCAACTGTCTCACCTGTTTTCTTGGAGGTTATAAATAGAACATGAAAAATGTGTCTGTTGTTTTCACCATGGAAATAAAGTGTTGTTTTAAAAAGTAAGGGAAAGTTGGAGAGTTAAAAAAGGGACCAGAATTCAGCATAAACATTCCTGGCCAAAGGTAAAGCCTTTGGATGGTTTGGTACAGTACCATCTTTGTTTAGTGTATGTTTTTCAAGAAAGTATTGATCTTTTCCTTTACTTTTTTTCCCCAACATTGATTTTTTCCCCCCTTTGATTAGAAAAGCAATATATGTTTCTTGTAAAAATTGGGAAAATACAATAATCTAACTACCTAGAGAAAATTACAATTAATGCTTTTTTCTGTGCTTATACACAAGTATATAATTTTCTAAAATTGAGATGAAATAGTCCATGTTAGTTTGTAGCTTCCTTTTTTTTTCACTCAAAATATCACAACTATTTTTTCATGGCAGAGCCCTTCTACAATCAGCCCGTTCTCCATGTCCTTATGTAACACTGAGGAATCCTGAATATCATGTCTTCACATCAGTTCACACTTGAAATTTCCACATTTTCCATGAAGTCCCTTCACAGTATTGTGAAGATTGAGACAACTCAAGCCTGCATTGTTTCAACTTAATCAATTCAGTTGAGTCACGTCTGACTCTTTGCGACCCCATGGACTATAGCTCGCCAGGCTCCTCTGTCCATGGGATTCTCTAGGCAAGAATACTGGAGTGGGTTGCCATTCCCTTTTCCAGGGGATCTTCCTGACTCAGGGATCGAAGTGAGGTATCCTGTACTGCAAGCAGATTCTTTACTGTCTGAGCCACCAGAGAAGCCCCCTCAAGGTCACGAGTATAGATTTGACTTGCCGTACACCTCAGCAGCGTAAGTGGCAGCTCTGTTCTTGTCTCCTGGAAGGAGTAAGGCAGCAGTCACTCACTTTCAAGTGCGTCCTTTACAGCTGACACTTTTCTTCAGTTACATTTTCTAACCAAGTCTGAATTAAAGGCTGGGAGGCTGTGTGGTTTGTTTCTGCAATAACTGCCATTTCAGGACTTTTCTGGATCAGCTCTAGAAGCTCAGGAAGATCAGGGTGGGTGTGCCCTTTCTGTTTGGATCACTTTGACGCCTGCCTGGTGACCGACACGGCCCCTCTGTGTAGGATGCCCGTGTCTTGGCTGCAGGTGTCCAGTGGTGCTGGGGGCCTCCTGTAAACACGTCCCTGGGGTCTGGTTCAAAGCCCACTGACGATTGTCCTCTGTCTTCCTGGGGCCAGATTTGGAACACCTTCTTCCATGGGCGCTACCTCATCCTCCTCATGGGCATCTTCTCCATCTACACGGGCTTGATCTATAACGACTGCTTTGCCAAGTCTTTGAACATCTTTGGCTCTTCCTGGAGTGTCCAACCCATGTTCAGAAATGGCACGTGGAGGTAAGTTGGGACAGAGGTGGGTCACTCACTGGTCATCCAGGTGGACTCAGTGATCGTTCTCATGCCGGGGGCTTCTGTGCCTGGTTCTGTTCAGAGGTGCGCCCACCAATTGAACAAATAATTCAGTATTATCTGTTGAGTGTGAGACCTTGTATCACTTCCTCAGTTAACTGTGCTGGTCACTGTAATGCCTGGAAAGTTTTTTCAAAACTTCAGCCGTATTAAGTAGGTATCCTGGAGTGCATCCCACTCCCAGGCACTGTTGTGAAAACAAGGGTGGATCAGGTATAAACTGGGCATCAGAGTAGCAGTCGTGGAAGCAAGAAGACTTTGGGAGAAGATGGCATTTTCTTACTTGGCCTGGAATCGGAAAGAGAGTAAGAATACAGGCAAGAATACTGGAGTGGGTTGCCATTTCCTTTTCCAGGGAGTCTTCCCGACCCAGGGATTGAACCTGCATCTCCTGCACTGACAGGCAGGTCTTTACCACTGAGCCACCAGGGAATAGGGGCTTCATACTGAGGCTGAAGAGCCTCAGGTGATGTTCCTCACGTCTTCCCCACAGATGCTTCAGTTCAGTCTCAGGTTTCTCTGTCTTGCCCTGGAGCGTCCAGGGGAAGTGACAGGAGAGCACTTCGAGAAAGGAGAGACAGATGCCTGACCGGGTGCACAGCCCTTCGCCCGTGTTTTCTCTCTCAAGCACAGTAGGACTTTCTATTGAAGGCATGTCAAGGGTCTTACCTGCTTGCCAACTGCATATTGTAAGTGGGGAGAGAGAAAACACCATCCATCTCATCCCAGGATTTCTTAGGAAAGATTCAACACAGGGTTCCTTTTGACGTGGAGTGTCCCACGAGCGTGTGAGGGCTTGGTGCTGACTGAAGCGGGGCTCAGGAGGGCTATAGTAGTGCAGGGGTGTGTGTCACTGAGGCTCCGTGAATCTCCTTTTAGTCCCTCTGCTGGGTCCAAGTGCCCTGTAGTAGAGGACAGGAATGTTAATAAATAAATAAAAATGAAGAAGAAAGCATTTTGCAGGATTCCAATTACAGATGGCCATATCTATGGGTTGTTTTTTTTTTCTTTGCAATTAGTATCCTGAAGAGATGCCTCGAAGAACAAAACTGTTATCCATTTGAAGACAGCTTGCTTAGTGCTGCTCTTCAGGTTTGCACTCATAAGCGTAGTGATGGGCTTGGAAATGTATTAAATTGGCAAAACTTTATCAAACCATGCACACACATTTTCATTTGCCCTGGAGTGTGCCTGGGAAAGGTCTGAGTCTGATGGTTGGCTGTCACTCTGCAAATGTGGGTCATAATACGGTTCTTTTGTGTGCAGGCAAATGACCCCTGCCCCCAGTTCCAGGCCTTTGAGGCCATGCCAGACTGAGGCCCCAGGCTGGGTCCCACGCCCACACATGGATGGTATGAAGCAGACTTGCTTGAGCAGGGCGGTGAAGGGAAGCCACAGGCATCCATCAGAGTGGCAGAGGACACAGTGGCGGGTTGTGGCCACTGGCTGCAAGCTGAGCCTTGGGCCTGCTTACCCTGACAGTGGGCTGGAGACACTGTCACAGCCTCCCTCACTGCGGACCGTGCACCACTCTCAGTAAGAGGCTATGAGAAGGGCTTCGAGGATTTGGCCTCAGGGAGGATAAGGGGAAGGATAGGTCATTTTTGTGGTTTGGACAGCGTCCTTATCTTGAAATGTCCATGTTTTGACATTAGATATGATTGTGGAATGGTCTTGTTTTTGTCTTGATCCACCACGGTCACCCTGTGGCCTTATCTGATGTTCCCTGAAATTGCTATGTTCAACAGCAGATACTATGGCTTGGCTGTGGGCACCAGGCCAATTTCCTCTTTTTGTTTTGTCACACAAACACATCTCTGATAGTGAAATCCAAGCATTTGCGCTGAGGTGTGCCTTTTGGACAGGGGTCTGGGTCTGAGATGGCCAGTCAGGCCCAGCTGCTTCCACTGTCACTGAGGGCCTGGTCAGCATAATCAGGCTTCCTGAACTCCCCTCACTGGGCTACAAATACCCCCACCACACTAGCTGCAGGAGGGAGGGAATGTATTTCTAGGCAGCCTAAGTTACCAACGTCCCGTTCTTCATCCTTTCAACTACTCAGTCTTGGGTCCCTCCATAGACATGTGCTCTTAAAAAAAAAAAAAAAAAAATTAAACCCTAATGTTCTATCACGTTTGCACAGACAGTAAGAAGCTTCCGCTCATTGACATTTGTACTTCTAAGTGAGAAAGGGACACAGGTTTAAAAGCAGTCAGTGGACCATAACTTTCAGGGGCTGAGGTTCCCAGAGGTCAGAGGCCACGTGTGGAAGCCAGTTCACTCCTCTGGGATCAGCTCTTGTGCCCCCAGGGGAGATTTCCCAGGCTGGTCCCAAGGCTGGATTTTATTTCTTCTATGCTTCCCCGGTTGCTCAGCTGGAAGAACCTGCCTGTCAATGCAGGAGACACTGGAGACGTGGGTTCAATTCCTGTGTCAGGAAGATCCCCTGGAGAAGGAAATGGCAACCCGCTCTAGCATTCTTGCCTGGGAAATCCCACGGACAGAGGAGCCTGTAGGCTACACTCCATAGGGTCGCAAAGAGTCAGACACGGCTGAGTGTGCATGTACATATGCTCCTGTCACCCCTTCCCCCTGCCTCTTTTTTGATATAGGATAGTTTTTTCTTTACCTCATTAGGCTAATAGCCCTCGCGAAACTCAGACTGTGACCTCCTTGGGAGCCAGAGGGTAATTTCTGTAGCTTAGCACATAGTGGTTATTCAGTGAGTACACGTCACTCAGTCTCTTTGCGACCTCATGGATTGTAGCGGCCAGGCTTCTGTGTTCATGGGATTTTCTAGGCAAGAATACTGGAGTGGGTTGCCATTTCCTCCTTCAGGGAATCTTCCCAACCCAAGGATCGAACCCTGGTCTCCTAGCATTGCAGGCAGAGTCTTTACTCCTTGAGTCACCAGGGAAGCATGGTTATTTGTTAATTGAACGAGCCAGTTGGTGAGTCACACCCACAGTTAGGCTTTGATTGGCTGCTTGCAAGTGGATGACTGATGTTCCTGTAGTATCTTTCCTACCTCTGGTTGATCGTTGGTTTTGTTTTTGTTTTTCCTTTCGCTCTCAATAGTATGCAGGTATTGAAAACGAATCCACTGTTGCAGCTCGACCCAGCCGTTCCGGGAGTATACTCTGGAAATCCATACCCGTTTGGAATTGATCCGGTAATAATGTCTTCTGAGGTTAAATATTTATTATGTAAAATGTCTTGCTCAGGAGATTTCTTCCCCTCCTCTGTGTGAGGGGAAGAGAGTGCTAGAACCTATGAAATCCACAAACATGTGTTGAGATAGAAGAGCAGGTCTTGGAGGTGTTTGTGACACACTGCTCCAGATTCGAGTGCACGTCCTGCATGTACCCTATATCCAGCCACTGGGTCATTTTCCCTGAAGTTTCCCAAACGTCTGCCTCTTTCTTCTCAATCAGACCCTTGGTGGTTAACAATTGCTTCTTTAAAAGGCCCTTGTTTGCCTGGAAAATATGCTTATTAGATAAGCAATTTAGCATCCTAGCCAGGTTCCCAACTTTGACATTTTCTTCCAATGATTAACATCTTAACTTTTTCCTAGAGAAGTATGGATTTGCTTTTATATTTGCTTTATTTTACTGCATAGAATTAGAGTTTAAAAAAATGTGTTAACTCTAATTGGTTTGTTATATCTACCTCAGTTGGATTTGAGCCAGACAAAGGTGTTCCTTTGCCCAAACTTCAGGTGCAAAGCGGTTTCGAGAAGTCACGCGCGCCTGTTCGTGCAAAGCCACTGGTACCATGGCCTTAGTACCTAGCACCAGCAGATGGCAGGCTTGTGCTCCAAATGAGCACAAGCATCTGGACCTGAACTTGGTAGATAGGGTTCATAAATGTTTCCTCTATGCTCTTTTTGTTGGAAGAGAATCTGAGACCACAGTTTTACTTGCTGACAGTTGAGAGGAAAAATGTTGCTGTTGTTCAGTCACTAAGTCATGTCTGACTCTTTGCAACCCCATGCACTGCAGCATGCCAGGCTTCCCTGTCCTTCACTGTCTCCTGGAGTTTGCTCAAACTCCTGTCCATTGAGTCGGTGATGCCATCCAACCATCTCATCCTCTGCCGCCCCCTTCTCCTTCTGCTCTCAATCTTTCCCAGCATCAGGGTTTTTCCAGTGAGTTGGCTCTTTGCATCAGGTGGCCAAAGGATTGGAGCTTCAGCTTTAGCATCAGTCCTTCCAATGAATATTCAGGGTTGATTTCTTTTAGGATTGAGTGGTTTGATCTCCTTGAAGTCCAAGAGACTTGCAGGAGTCTTCTCCAACACCATAGTTCAAAAGCATCAATTCTTCGACATTCATCCTTCTTTATGGTCCAGTTTTCACATGCATACATGACTCCTGGAAAAACCAAAGCTTTGACTATACAGACTTTTGCCGGCAAAGTGATATCTGCTTTTTAATATGCTATGTTTGTCACAGTTTTCCTTCCAATAACAAGTGTCTTTTAATTGAGGGATAATACTGCACTAAAATTGGTTCTCTGGTTTCTCCTCTCTTGGGGTTCGCCCCCTCTTCAGTTTTGAGTTGTCCCACTTTCTGCCTGCCTCCCCTCTCTTATAAAAACAGCGAGCATCACCTAGGATTGGGTTTTACTCGGCACTTGGATTTTAAGTTTTATCAAAAGAGGTTAAGTCCATGAAGGCTGGTTTGTAAGCTGCAAGGTGCTAAAAATAAACACAAGTTGTTATTTTTGTAGACTGGAAGGCTTTATCTTTGGTCCTAGGAGTTTCACGAGTAGCAGGCAGGCAGAGGAGGGGTATAGATGGGTGTGATTTTTAAGGTCTGGTTGACCTTTCTTTCCTTTGAATATCATTGCTCCTACCGTCTTGTCTGTTCCCTTCACAGCCCCCATCTGATGCATCAGCAAATCCTATCTGCCCAGTTTAGCTCCTCACAGACAAAGGGAGAATAGCGTATTTAGCCTTTCAAAACTGAGTAATCCAGTCTCTGCGTGCGTGCTCAGTCATGTACAGCTCCTCTGCGACCCTATGGCCTCTAGCCTGTCGGGCTTCTCTGTCCATGGGCTTTTCCAGGCAGGAATACTGGAGTGGGTTGCCATTTCTTTCTCCTGGGGATCTTTCCAAACCAGGGATCGAACCCACATCTCTTGTGTCTCCTGCATTGGCAGGCAGATTCTGTACCACTTAGCTATCTGGGAAATGGTCTAGTCTCTAGTCTGCATTCAATTTTGTCATCAGCCTACTAGTTAGAAAAATGTGAGGGTGAAAGGCAAGGTGGGATGTTGAAAATAATACATTTTTTCCTAGGAACATTTAGATTTTTAAAATATTTTAGTCTCTTTCCTATAAAATAATAATACATCACCGACACAATGGACATGAATTTGAGCAAACTCTGGGAGATAGTAAAGGACAGGGAAGCCTGCTATGCTGCAGTCCATTGGATTGCAAAGAGTAGGATGTGACTTAGCGACTGAACAACAACAACAATATACATGATTAAAACTCCATATAATGCAAAAATTGTTTAAAAAAATGAGTTGGCTTTCTTGCCTTTCCTGTTCCTACAATCTGATTCCCCAGAGATAATCTCTTTAATAGAATTATTTCTGTGCTTATATTATTAATGGCACTTATATATATTAATGAAGGGTTTGATTTTTACATAATGTAAATTTCTACAGCTGCATTTATTAACTGTGTTATTCATCTGTTTGTGAATCAAATTGCAAAATATTTGAGCATCAGAGCTGAGGCGACTTTCTAAAAGTGTTTGTATTTTATAATAAATGAACACTGCTGCTGCTGCTGCTAAGTCGCTTCAGTCATGTCCTACTCTGTGCGACCCCATAGACGGCAGCCCACCAGGCTCCCCTGTCCCTGAGATTCTCCAGGCAAGAACACTGGAGTGGGTTGCCATTTCCTTCTCCAGTGCATGAAAGTGAAAAGTGAAAGTGAAGTCGCTCAGTCATGTCCAACTCTTGGCGACCCCATGGACTGCAGCCCACCAGGCTCCTCTGTCCATGGGACTTTCCAGGCAAGAGTACTGGAGTGGGTTGCCAAAAGCCGGTGATTTAGGATCAGACAGCCTGTGTTTAAATCTTGGCTTTTCTGTTTACTTGCTATGTGATTTTGAGCAAATCGTTATCTCTGTGTCTCTGTTTCCTCGTCTGTAAATTGGGTGTAATAGTAGTCTTTATAGAGTTGCTCAGAAGAGTAAATGGATTTTATAGGTAAAACACCCAGAAGAATCTGGTGCATATGGAATAAATGCCCCATTTGCTATTATATTATTTCTCCCTGAGTGTGTAAATAACTTAGTCTCCCTGAGATTTTGTAATTGTACTTATCTGTCAAATGGAAATACTTTTAACTATCTCATAAGGTTTTTATTAGAATTAAATGAGATAAATACACTTAAAGGGCTTAGTATGTGCCTGGTACTTACCCATGAACGTTTTTAGCTTTTCCAGGCTGGGTCTAAAGTGTACAGGTAACCCTGCCCTCACCGTGTTGAGTGATCCTGTGGGTATTGGCCAGCCAGCAAAGGGATAAGCAGAGGGTGCAGGACAAGCCTGGTGCAGCTTCAATGCCAAAGTGGTTGATCAGGGTAGTGGAGGTGCTTCCCCGAGTGACTTTCTCAGAGCAGACATGGCTCTGGTGCCTGACTTTGATGATAGAACTTCTAGACTCTGGTCTCATGTATTTCTTTCTTTACTTTCGGGGAAGATTACTTTACAGTCCGTGTTGGTTTCTGCCATACCACAGTGCAAATCAGCCGTAATCATACATACACTGCCTCCCTCCCATTCCCCATCACACCCCTATGGAAGTGGGAAGCCAGGCTGGGCTTCCTGTATGATATAGCAGCTTCTCAGCAGCTATCTGTTTTGCACATGGTAGGGTGTGCATGTCAGGGCTGCTTTCTCCATTTGGGCTCATGTGTTTCCTGTCTTGTTTTCCTTCCAGATTTGGAACTTGGCTTCAAACAAGCTAACATTTTTGAACTCCTATAAGATGAAGATGTCAGTTATCCTGGGAATTGTCCAGATGGTTTTTGGTGTTATTCTCAGCCTTTTCAATTACAGGTAGGTTTTGTGATGAACTTTCTGCCTGTTAGTCTGACCACGTCGGTGGTGAGTGGTGACAGAGCCACCAGTTCAGTCCTGTGTCCATCTGTAAGTTTCCTTCCTAAAGTGTCTGAGAGTGTTAGTTGCTCAGTCGTGTCCAGCTCTTTGTGACCTTATGGCCTGTAGCCCACTAGGCTTCTCTGTCCATGGGATTTCCCAGACAAGAATACTGGAGTGGGGAAGCCATTTCCTCCTCCAGGGGATCTTCCTGACCTAGGGATAGAACCTGGGTCTCCTGCATTGCAGGCAGATTCTTTACCATCCTGGGTCTCTTGGCTTGAGCTTGGACAAGCTGATTTGCCAGAAATGATACCTCTGTTTCTCCTGAGCTGAGTGCGCCTTTCACCTCAGAAATATTTGAGAGTTCAGTAAGAGACTGCAAGCCCACAGTGCTATTGTTGCTGTTTAGCCTCATGGTTGTATCTGACTCTTCACAACCCCATGGGCTGCAGCTACGGTGCTCGGTCTCCTCCCAACCTGCCAGGCCTCAGTTGCTGCTATGTCTGGGTTTAGCCCCACTGCATTTGAGCCAGAGTGCCCTCAGATTCTGAATTCCACTTGGTATTCATTTCTTCATACTGGCAGCAGCCTCTCTTTCACTTCTTTGGTGGTTAATTTCTCCATCTGTCCTTCCTGTTATGCTCTATCTCTACCAAAGCTTCTTAAACTTGTATATTTGTGCTAAAGTTGTAAATGCTTGAAAACAGCCTATTTAGAGACCCTTTGTGGACATGGAAGCTTGTAGTTATCACCAAAACCCACCTGCCAGGAGGTCAGTACCGTACTGCAGAAATGATGCAGAGTTTAGAATCAGAGATTTGACACCCAGCACGGCAACCCACTCCAGTGTTCTGGCCTGGAGAATCCCATGGACAGAGGAGCCTGGCAGGCCACATTCTTAGGCTGCAAAGAGTTGGACATGACTGAAGCGACTGAGCATAGCCCACACACAGCACAGGTAGCTGGGTGATCATAGGTATGTTGCTGAACGTGTCTGTCATCCACCAAAACCCACCTTCCAGGAGTTCAGTACCGTACTTCAGAAATGATGCAGGGTTTAGAATCAGAGATTTGACACACTTGTAGCTGTGTGATCATAGATGTGTTGCTGAACGTGTCTGTGATCGTTTTCTTCCACAGAGTGGGAATAGAGGAGTCAGAATGGGTCAGTTATTGTGTAGTAACAAACAAGTCTCAAATCTCAGTGTCTCAAGGCCATGATACATGTCATGGTGGGCCACTGGGGGTGCTGCTCAACTTATCCTCACACTAGGACCAGGGCTGATGGGCGGCTGCCACCTAGAAGTTGCCAGTTGCTGCGGCAGGAAAGGGCAGTCAGTTACACACTGACTCTTAAGCTTCCACCCAGAGGGACACATGCCACCTCTGTTCCCGTTTCATTGGCCAGAACCAGCCTTGTGGTGCCCCGTGTCTATTGGAAAACCAATAGACATATGCTTCTACTTGAAAAATAAGAACTATTTAGCGAGTGAGTGAATGACAACGCCTTGGTACTACTGCCTGCCTGAAAGTGCTGTGAGAGTTACCCAAGAGGTAAAACCAGGATAAAACCAGAAAGGACTTTCTGGGTGGACTGTGGTTAGCATCGCGTGTCAGGCCAGCCTTAACAATCTCTCTCAATCCTGCTTTATCACGGGATCTCCATTTTCCCTGCAATAGTTCTTATACTTAACAGGCTCTTTCTGACGTTTTACCTAGGGGTCCCCCAGCTTAGTCTCGTGGGACTCTCCCTGTGTCTTAGAGCAGGAGTTGACAAACTTTCTGTGTAAAGGGCCAGGTAGTAACTATTCTAGGCTTTGCAGGCAGGTGGTCTCTGTCACTGCTGCTCAGTTCCAGTGTTGTAGCGTGAACGAACACTGCCACAGGCAATGCGTAAACAAATGAGTGTGACTATTCCAGTCAAATTAAAACTGAAATTTGGATTTCCTATACTTTTCTTGGGTCATAAAATATTCTTTTGATTTTCCCCAAACCATTAAAAAATGTAAAAACCAGGCTGCACAAACTAGGTAATGGGCTCAGTTTGGCTCGTGGGCTGTTGTTGGCCAGCAACTGTTTCAGAGCATCCTTTTGAGAATAGCTGTCAAGCCCTGTGTCTGTATCCTATGCCCTTGGCTGTGTAGTATGAATTGGGTCTGCATGGGAAGCTGTGGCTGGGTCGCCAGCTGTCTGTGTGGGCCTGTCCTTTGCCTCATGACTTTACCTTCTGGACCCTGGCTCTCTCTGAACTGTTTGTGCAAAAGCACCTTTCTTTCTCATTTTTCCATCCATGCATGATTACTACTTACCTGGAGAGAGGATGCAGGATTCATAAAACAAAAAAAAAGAACACTTGGCTTTTTGGAGAGAGTGGTGAGTGACTGGCATTCCTTCAGTGTTCTCTCTTGTGTGTGTGTTTTCCACCCCCAGGTTCTTCAGAAACACTCTGAACATCATTCTACAGTTCATCCCTGAGATGATTTTTATCCTGAGTCTTTTTGGATACCTGGTCTTCATGATCATCTTCAAATGGTGCTCCTTCGACGTCTCTGTGTCCCGGCGAGCCCCAAGCATCCTTATCCACTTCATTAACATGTTCCTATTTAACTACAAGGACTCTTCGAATGTACCTCTGTACCAACATCAGGTACTTCTGGGCTTTCTTTTTCTTTTATGCATTTCGATTATGTCAAATCTCTCCTGCTCTTGGGTTTTGCAGAGAGTAATTGTCTGTAAGACTGAGCCACCTTAGCACCCGATGTGTTCGGTTCTTCAGATTTCAGAAGGCCCTGATTGAATAACTTCTCTGCGTGCTGAGGGCAGTGCTTTGAGGCAGCTCCAGTGGTTTTTGTTTGGGTAATGCACCTGAGGTGTTATAGCCGTGGGTTGAAAATTGGCTTGTACGTTGTCTGTGAAGAAAGAGAAAAATAAGCCTTCAAATTGATTGGCTTGAAACTGTAAGTGCTCTAAATTGTATCTTAAAATGGAGTAATCTTTTATTATAAAAGCAAACTCTAGTTGTTGTTGTTTAGTTGCTAAGTCATGTTCAATTCTTTGAGACCCCATGGACCATAGCATGCCAACCTTCTCTGTCCATGGGATTTCCCTGGTGGTCCAAAGGATGGGTCTTTGTACTCCTGGTGCAGGAGGGCCCGGGTTCAATCCCTGGTCAGGGAGCTGGATCCCACATGCCACAGTCAAATAAATAAATATTTGGTGGGTTTCCCAGGTGGTTCAGTGATACAAAATCCTCCTGCCAGTGCAGGAGACATGCGTTTGATCCCTGGGTTGGGAAGATCCCCTGGAGGAAGAAATGGCAACCCACTCTAGTATTCTTGCCTGGAGAATCCCAAGGACAGAGGAGCCTGGTGGGCTATAGTCCATGAGGTGGCAAAGAGTTGGACGGGACTGAGTGACTGAGCACACATGCTCCCAACACCGCCCTGGCTGCTTTGTGCTGTGTTTCAGTATCAAAGAGAAGAGCAACAGCTCAGGAGACACGTCTGGTTGCTTTAGACATTGTGAAGGGGAAAAGCATGATATAAAATCAGGCAAAAGGCAGTGAGGTAGCTTCAAGGGCAGGGGCCTGGGACTGGTGAGTGCCGTGCATGTGGTTCCCACCCCACCTCCTGTTCTCCTTATGAGTAATTAAGGGTGGAGGAGGGTCGGAGATGGAGCAAGTAAGATGTTATCACTGTTAGTGGGGGTAAATCACTGTTATTGGGGTAAATCTTACTACAGTTGGGATGATGATAAATCGTCTCACTGGGAGCATGGGCAGAGAGAGAAATGTGAAGGCTCAAGAAACATTTTCCCTTTTACTCTGAACACAGTGGCTCTGAGAAAACCTTCCCCGGCATCCTGGTCCTTTAGGAGCCATGGGTCACTCCTCAAAGCTGGTGACTCAGGAGGGTAAGAAGAAGAGGTGGGGTCGAGGATGTGAAAGGAAATACCTAAGAGGATAATAAACTGGGATGACTCCTGGGTTTCAACGAGGCACAAAGACCATGGATGCCTCATTCCAAAATGAAGTGAATTGTGGCACACACACACACACACACACACACAGGGAAAGAGTTCAGCCCGATGTCCCTGAACCCATTAGATAACTCACCCACAATGAGACTGTGGAAGTCAGGTGGCCATCGTGAGTATTTTTTTTTGGATGTGAGAGCAACAGGGCTCAGTAATACTGGAAATATAAGATTACTTATAGAGGGACTTTGCTTGTGGTCTAGTGGCTAAGATGCCATGCTCCTAATGCAAGGCCTAGGTTTGATCGCTGGTGAGGGAACTAGATCCCACATACCACAATTAAATAAAGTAATATTCAGTCAAGTAAATAAATATTAAAAAAAAAAAAACAAAACCAGGATTACTGATGGAGACAATGTCTGTGACTTAAAGTGATACAAGGACTTTTGGTCACTCCAGAGTGACTGGTAAAGTGCCAGGCCTGATCTTTTTCCAGGACCAGTGCTAACTGTCCCCAGAATAGAGTCAAGGAGACATGAGACAAATAAAGTGCCCTTATGATGTGGCTCGTGAACACTCCTGTCCAGTGACTGGCTCCATACGGTGTGGGTGCACAATCAGGGGCTTCATGGAAAGGAAGTAATAAAGAGAGGAAGTCCCCTGTGCCTGCCATGAGTGGACACCCCACACCACCGGACTGACAGGTCTCACTCTGCAGTGGGAATAGCCCATGATGGGAAGGCGAATGGGTTTATTGAAATGCTTCTGATCTCTCCAAATGAAATGCGGTTGATCATGTGTATTGATCATGTGTAGTTGATCCATATTGATCATTTGTGTCATATAAAGTATGCTGTGCAGTCACCTTGAAATGCTAAGACCGTCCCATTTTGGTCTTACAGCAAAAAGTCCAGAGTTTCTTTGTTATCATGGCTTTGATCTCTGTTCCATGGATGCTTCTGATTAAGCCGTTTATCCTTAGAGCCAACCATCGGAAATCCCAGGTAAGCACCATCCACTTCAGTTCCCTCACTGTGGTTACGATTGTGGGTTCTCTGGAAATATAAGTCAGGGGTTTAGAGAGAATGCTGGGTTTACCAGGGCCTGAAGAGCCTGCTGAGGTGAGTGGTGAGGTGAGGAAATGGCCCACTCCAGGTATGCTTCCTTCTATAGAGCTCAGCTTTTCTTTGGGGTCATCTTGTTTCCAGCATAATCATTGTTCAGTCACTAAGTACTGTCTGACTTTGTGATCCCGTGGACTACAGCATGTCAGGCTTCCCTGTCCCTCACCGTCTCCCAGAGTTTGCTCACACTCATGTTCATTGAGTTGGTGATGCCATCCAAGCATCTCATCCTCTGCCAGCCTCTTCTCTTTCTGCCTTCAGTCTTTCCCAGCATCAGGGTCTTTTCCAATGAGTTGGCTCTTCGCATCACATGGCTAAAGTATTGAGAGTTTCAGCATCAGTCCTTCCAATGAATATTCAGGGTTGATTTCCCTTAGGATTGTCTGGTTTGATCTCCTTGCTGTCCCTGGAACTCTCAAGAGTCTTCTCCAGTACCATAGTTTGAAAGCATCAATTCTTAGGCACTCTGCCTTCCTTATGGTCCAGCCTAATGGTCACATTTAAGGCTTATGTGTTGCGAACTGTGCTTGGGGTGTGTGTACTGAGTCTAGGGTTGGTTGATGATCTCTAGGTGTCTGATCATGGTTTTTTTTGAGTTAAAACTAAGTCTTATAGTACAGGTTTAGTGTGTGCTGAACACTGCTTTTCGTAAAGCTGTGGGCTTTTACTATGTTAGTTCGGCTTCACAGGTGGTGCTGGTGGTAAAGAATCCAGCTGTCAATGCAGGAAACAAAATGTGACAGGGATTCGATCTCTGGGTTGGGAAGATCCCATGGAGGAGGGCATGGCAACCTCCTCCAGTATTTTTGCCTGGAGAATCCCATGGACAGAGGAGCCTGGTGGGCTGCAGTTGATACTGTCGCAAAATTCGGACACAACTGAATCGACTTAGCACGCTTGCACTCTATCGTGTTACAGATCGTGTGAGGAAACTAGAGGAGTAAACAAATTCAAATAAGTCCATTCTTGTTTATTTGTGATTTTTCACTCTGTTTTCAAACACCAGTTTCAGCCCACTTCTTCCTTTTGTCTAAATTTCTCCCAAGCCTCAGGTTTACTCAGGGGTTGATAAAGAATTTACTGTTTGCCTAAATCAAGTAGGAATAATGAAGATCAACTGTCCAGGGAGCTTTTGAGTCTAGAAATGACACACAGGTGCTGTTTGAAATGATCAGTCTCTGCTTCCCTCTTTTAGTGCAAAAGATTAAATAGGCTGTTCTGAGATCACGTGTATTTTAAGTGGTTGTGAATATATTTAGATAAACCTTTTTTTTCCCCTAAACTCTGACCTGGCTGATGTTTGAGTCAGGGATCGATTGGATGAGGCTGAAGTTCAGGAGGTTCTTCCCTACGTGGCGCCGTCTTTCTAAATCACCTGCCCCTTCCACTCTTTCCTGCCAGCCTTGACTAGATCTAAAGCCTGTCTGAAATATAATTTTTGTGGGATATAAACACATAGGAAGGCAAAGCAAAGAATACTTGTTTATTGTTTGGTTAACTGGTGAGAGACCAAGATGGTGAAGGATAGCTGAGGTGGACCATTGTCCAAATAAGGTGATGGGTGTTTGAAAGGAAGGTGACAGATACCTTTTCTGCAGACATAGATGCAGTTTTTTTTCCCTAGAAGCTCCACCTGCCCGTTATCTGAGGGCTGGGTTCCTGCTGGCTGTCTGGAGTCCCAGGACTCTCAAACCATAGCTTGTCTTACTCTTTGCTCAGCAAAACTATTTAAATAGTGGTGGAACTCAAAGTGATGGATTTCTCCCTTCTCCCCATGGAGGATATGTACAATGGGGAAGAAAGTATAGGTGTTTCTGTGGTCTGCCATGTTGGATGGTACCTCCTAGACTGGCTCAGGAGAACAGGAGCTCCCAAAGACTGCTTGGAGGTTTGTCTCCTTGGCCCTTGGAGTGTAGGGCTGTTGGCTGATTCCTTAGGCTGATTAGATGGTCCTTTCTCATGTTTGAAACATTTCCTCCCACCTCCATTCATGAGATGATTCCATAGTGGAATTATTTGGCCTCTTCCCAGTTCCCTCTATGAAACCTTAAGGAGGCCCAGTACATAAAAGATTGTAAACAGATTTGTTCTGATGGGCCTCAGGGGATGTGAACAGAGGTCCCATTTCCTCAGGCTCCTCTGTAATACTATAACTCTGAGTCCCCACAGAAAGTGAAGAAGAAACTATGGCAGAAAGCGAAGAAGAACTAAAGAGCCTCTTGAAAGTGAAAGAGGAGAGTGAAAAAGTTGGCTTAAAACTCAACATTCAGAAAATTGAGATCATGGCATCTGGTCCCATCACTTCATGGCAAATAGATGGTGAAACAGTGAAAACAGTAACAGACTTTATTTTATTTTTTTGGGCTCCAAGATGACTGCAGATGGTGACTGCAGCCATGAAATTAAAAGACGTTTGTTCCTTGGAAGAAAAGTTATGACCAACCTAGACAGCATATTAAAAAGCAGAGACGTTACTTTGCCAACAAATGTCCATCTAGTCAAAGCTGTGGTTTTTCCAGTAGTCATGTATGGATGTGAGTTGGACTATGAAGAAAGTTGAGCGCTGAAGAATTGATGCTTTTGAACTGTGGTGCAGGAGAAGACTCTTGAGAGTCCCTTGGACTGCAAGGAGATCCAACCAGTCCATCCTAAAGGAAATCAGTCCTGAATATTCATTGGAGGGAGTGATGCTGAAGCTGAAACTCCAATACTTTGGCCACCTGATGTGAAGAACTGACTCATTTGAAGAGACCCTGATGCTGGGAAAGATTGAAGGCAGGAGGAGAAGAGGGTGACAGGATGAGATGGTTGGATGGCATCACTGACTCAATGGACATGAGTTTGTATAAACTCTGGGAGTTGGTGATAGACAGGGAGGCCTGATGTGCTGCAGTCCATGGGGTTGCAAAGAGTCGGACACGACTGAGTGACTGAACTGACTGACTACAAGTACGCAACTGATAAGGGCGCATGTTAGTGACGTATCACAACATGAACACACTAGGGTGACCAGCACTCAGGTGGAGACTCAGAACATCATCAGGCCCCGGAGTCCCTTTGTGCCTGCTTCCTGTCACTCTTGGCCCAAGGTTGACCATTACCCTGATTTCTAACACTGTAGGTTAGTTTTCCCTGTTTTTGAACTTTATGTAAATGGAATCCTGCACTGTGCCTTCTTTTGGATCTGGCTTCCTTCCTTTGATATTATATTTGAGAGATTGTATGTATATGATTGGCATATAGTATTCCCTTGCATGGATGTACCACAATTTAGTTATCTATTCATGTATTGATAGTTGGTTTTCAGTTGCTCAGTCATGTCGACTCTTTGCCACCCTGTGGGCTGAAGCCTGCTAGGCTTCCCTGTCCTTCACTGTCTCCCTGAGCTTGCTCAAACTCATGTCCATCGAGTTGGTGATGCCATCCAACCATCTCATCCTCTGTCACCCTCTTCTCTTCCTGCCTTCAATCTTTCCCAGCATCAGGGTCTTTTCCAATGAGTCGGCTCTTCGCATCAGGTGGCCAAAGTATTGGAGCTTCCGCTTTAACATTAGTCCTTCCAATGAATATTCAGGGTTGATTTCCTTTAGGATTGACTGGTTTGATCTCCTTGCTGTTCAAGGGACTCTCAAGAGTCTCCTCCAGCACCACAATTTGAAAGCATCAAAGTATTGATAGTTATCTGGCTTTTTTCCAGTGTTAGTAATTATAGATAGTGCTGCTCTATACAATCTATGTCTGTCTTTTTGCATGCATTTTATGTGTTTTTAGAAAGTTGCAAGTAGCTAATTTCCAGTTGATTACTATTTTATTTCAGACAGCATCCAGCTCAGACATTGTGAGAAGATTATTAGGGGGGTAGAAAAGTATATTTTGAATAGGAAAAGAGTGAGATTTTCCAAGTCCCCCGGATCACATTCTACACAATTGTTTATGCTTACTTGAACCAATTTCAGGATATGTCCAGAGAAGTCTAGCATTTAGGGGATGGAAATGGAAAAACTGTCTTCCATGTCTTTTTTAATATTTTCTTCTTTAAGTTGACAGGGAGAGAAAATAGGATCTCAAGAAGACAAAGTAATGTTAACTTGAGTCCCTTTCCTCATGTTGGGGCAAGGAACCACAGGCCAAGGGAAGAGGCTGACCCAGAGCCCCCTCTTGATACCCGGCACCCTGGAATTCCTGTCCAGAGGGACTCAAGCCCACTTTGGGTCATACAAAGGGCCAACCAGACCACTGGGTACCGCTGACCCTGGTGTGGTCAAGGGGCAGCACTTTGTGGGGGAGTGTGGGTGGGACGTAGAGCTCTTGGGTGGGAGTGCCCACACATGAGCCACAAGGCCACGGTCCCTGTGCTGTGAGATGAAATCAGAGGTGAGAGGGGAAGGGTGACCTGCCAGTGTAGGGCCAACTCTCCTGTGCGCCCCTGTCCTGGTGTGGGATGCTGAATTTGCACCTGGCTTTCCAAAAAAGATCTTCATGACCCAGATAATCACGATGGTGTGATCACTGACCTAGAGCCAGACATCCTGGAATGTGAAGTCAAGTGGGCCTTAGAAAGCATCACTACTAACAAAGCTAGTGGAGGTCATGGAATTCCAGTTGAGCTATAGCAAATCCTGAAAGGTGATGCTGTGAAAGTGCTGCACTCAATATGCAAGCAAATTTGGACAACTCAGCAGTGGCCACAGGACTGGAAAATGTCAGTTTTCATTCCAATCCCAAAGAAGGCAATGCCAAAGAATGCTCAAACTACCGCACAATTGCACTCATCTCACATGCTAGTAAAGTAATGCTCAAAATTCTCCAAGCCAGGCTTCAGCAATATGTGAACCGTGAACTTCCAGATGTTCAAGCTGGTTTTAGAAAAGGCAGAGGAAACAGAGATCAAATTGCCAACATCTGCTGGATCATGGAAAAAGCAAGAGAGTTCCAGAAAAACATCTATTTCTGCTTTATTGAGTATGCCAAAGCCTTTGACTGTGTGGATCACAATAAACTGTTGAAAATGCTGAAAGAGATGGGAATACCAGACCACCTGATCTGCCTCTTGAGAAATTTGTTTGCAGGTCAGGAAGCAACAGTTAGAACTGGACATGGAACAACAGACTGGTTCCAAATAGGAAAAGGAGTATGTCAAGGCTGTATATTGTCTCCTGGCTTATTTAACTTATATGCAGAGTACATCATGAGAAACGCTGGACTGGAAGAAGCACAAGCTGGAATCAAGATTGCAGGGAGAAATATCAATAACCTCAGATATGCAGATGACACCACCCTTATGGCAGAAAGTGAAGAGGAACTAAAAAGCCTCTTGATGAAAGTGAAAGTGGAGAGTGAAAAAGTTGGCTTAAAGCTCAACATTCAGAAAATGAAGATCATGGCATCCGGTCCCATCACTTCATGGGAAATAGATGGGGAAACAGTGTCAGATTTTATTTCTTGGGGCTCCAAAATCACTGCAGATGGTGACTGCAGCCATGAAATTAAAAGACGCTTACTCCTTGGAAGGAAAGTTATGACCAACCTATATAGCACATTCAAAAGCAGAGGCATTACTCTGCCAACAAAAGTTCGTCTAGTCAAGGCTATGCTTTTTCCCGTGGTCATGTATGGATGTGAGAGTTGGACTGTGAAGAAGGCTGAGTGCTGAAGAATTGATGCTTTTGAACTGTGGTGTTGGAGAAGACTCTTGAGAGTCCCTTGGACTGCAAGGAGATCCAACCAGTCCATTCTGAAGGAGATCAGCCCTGGGATTTCTTGGAAGGGATCATGCTAACGCTGAAACTCCAATACTTTGGCCACCTCATGCGAAGAGTTGACTCATTGGAAAAGACTCTGATGCTGGAAGAGATTGGGGGCAGGAGGGGAAGGGGACAACAGAGGATGAGATGGCTGGATGCCATCACTGAGTCAATGGATGTGAGTCTGAGTGAACTCCGGGAGTTGGTGATGGACAGGGAGGCCTGGTGTGCTGCGATTCATGGGGTCGCAAAGAGTTGGACACGACTGAGTGACTGAACTGAACTGAACTTCCAAGCTCTGGTGAGAATTTATTTGCCAAGACAGAGGCCAGAATATACTTTGTTTGGGACTTTGTTGGCTTGATTTGTACCTTTAAAATATTTAGACATGTGGCATGTGGACTTTCGTTTGTACCTTTGCCCAAAGGTCTGCAAATATTAGGTGCAGATGTGCTGAAGAAAGAAAACTAAAGATACTTTCATGCCTAATTTGCAATACCTTACCTGTGAAATCATTCTAGGAACAACTTTGGCCTTGGGACATTAAGTTTCAGGGTGACTTGAGTTAAATATTCTTTTCTGACTCAAGGATAAAAATCAGGCCAAATTGAATGGCAACTAGACCTAGATTTTTTTCCCCTTGAATTCTTTTCTTAGCTATTTAAAAAAAATTATTAAAAGTTTTTATTTTTCTTTATTTTGGGCTGTACTGGGCGTTCATTGCTGCGCGGGCTTTACTCTAGTTGAGAGCAGGGGCTACTCTGTAGCTGCAGTGCTCGGGCTTCTCATTATGGTGGCTTCTCTCGTGGAGACCAGGCTCTGGGCATGCGGGCTTCAGTGGTTGCAACTCATGGCCTCAGCTGTAGCTCCTGGGCTCCAGAGCACAGGCTCAGTAGTTGGAGCACATGCGCTTAGTTGCTCCCCGGCAGGATCTTCCCAAATCAGGGATCGAACCCATATTTCCTGCATTGGCAGATGGATTCTTTACCACTGAGTCGCCAGGGAAGCCTCTTAGCTATTTTTATAAAGTAATGCTTTTATTTTAAAAAGTGTGTTTGTGCTGGAAAAGTCTTTGTCTAGTCCACTTGGGCTGTGTAACAAAGTACCGCATCCTGGGTGGCTAAAGCAATAGATATCTATTGCTCATAGTTCTGAGGGCTGTATGTCCACGACCAGGGTGTCAGTATCATCACCTTCTTGTGAGACCACTTTCCTGGTTCACTGCTGGCATCGTCTCTGTGTGTCCTTACCAGATGGAGCTAGGGGGCTCTCTGAAGCCTCTTTTATACGGGCACTAATTCCATTCACAGGGCTTCCACCTTCATGACCTAAGTGCCTTCCAAAGGTTCCACTTTCTAATACTTTCATCTTTGGAGGTTAGGATTTTAACATTAACTTTGGGGGGGTCACAAGCATTCAGACAGTAGCACTCATTAATCCCTCCTGGTTGGATTTGCTAGTAGAAATCTGGCTGTTTGGGTCACAAGACTGTTGGTTTATTGTAAAGAGCATGATTAATCCGGCACCTTCTGGAACACCATGGAGAGAAAAGTACATGCCCAGGATCAGACTGCCTACTGATGCTACTCTGTCACTAACTAGCCTTAACTAGCTGTGCAATCCTGTGGGTTCATTTCTTAACCTTTCTGTACCTTAGTTTACTTTTCTGTACAATGGGGGGATAATTGTGTTTACATAAAAAACATTGTTACAAAGGCTAAATGAGATAATCGAGAATTTAGAACAGTATTTGGAACATGCTGCTGCTGCTAAGCTGCTTCAGTCGTGTCAGACTCTGTGTGACCCCATAGATGGCAGCCCACCAGGCTCCCCCCGGTCCCTGGGATTCTCCAGGCAAGAACACTGGAGTGGGTTGCCATATCCTTCTCCAATGCATGAACGTGAAAAGTGAAAGTGAAGTCGCTCAGTCGTGTCCGACTCTTAGCGACCCCATGGACTGCAGCCTACCAGACTCCTCCGTCCATGGGATTTTCCAGGCAAGAGTACTGGAGTGGGGTGCCATTGCCTTCTCTGGAACATGGCTAATATGGAACATAGCTAATAGTTAATGAGAGCCTTTATTTTATAGAGAATTTTTATAATCCTAAAAGTGAATCTGCCATTTCATGTTCTTGTTTGCTGACAGCTGCAGGCCTCCAGAATCCCAGAAGACACCACCGAGAACACCGAGGGTGACAACTCTGGTCACAGTGCTTCTGTAGGTGCCCATGGGGCTCAGGATGACCACGATCAAGAGGTATTTAAGGGAGTCCCCTGACGGCCTAGTGGTTAAGGTTTGGCGCCGTCTCTTCCGTGACCTGGGTTTGATCCCTTGTCAGGGAACTGAGAGCCCACAAGCTGCACAGTCAAAATATTAGAGAAAAAATGGCTTATTTAAAGAAGAGGTATTTGGGACTTGACACCCTATGAAGGCTTGCTGTTTGTACAGATTCTAGAGGTCAGTTCTAGCCAGGGAGGATGCTCATGTATTTAATAGCCAGTAGTGTGTGGGCACGACTGAAGTGACTTAGCAGTGTGTGGGCACCAGCCCATCTGATTGGACTTAAGCGGGAGAGCTGGGAGAGTCGGGAGGACCCTGCTGAGGGTGGCCTTGTCATCCCTAAGTCATGGGAAGTTGGGGAGATCTCACGGAAGGGGGAGCACTTGAGTTTCCAGCTACCTACCATCCAATCAGGGGGCATTTTAAAATTTTGCCCAGGTACTGCTCTGAGTATGAGGTGCATATCAGTTTCAAGTTTTGTAACACAGAAGCTCCTAAATGTTACCAAGGACCCCTTGGCTCAGAACCATGCCCCTGGGAGTCTGCTGGTTTATTTTCCCCATCAGTGCCCTCATTTACAATCACAGAGCCCAAATCGGGTCCCTTATCTTGAAGCAAGAGATGGGTTATTAATTGCCAGTCCTCTGCCCCAATGTAAGCATGAGCAGCTGCCATTGCCTGCTCCTGCCTCAACGCTGGCTCTTTCTTGACTTTGTTCACTTATCTTTGTGACGTTGCCTTGCACGTGAATTCCCAAACTGTGTTCTTCTCTCCTCCCTCCCTGTCCCTTTCTGTCCAAGGGCAGCCACTCCCCTCCTTGGGAATGTGCCATGTTTCCTCAGACAAGGCAGCTGACTTTTTAATCCCATGACTGAAGTCACCCACAGTCCTGAACCCCGGGATGGGGGTTTTAACTGGAGCTGTCTTCTAATTCTGGAGTGGAAAGAGGTTTCCTGTGAGGCCTCAGAGATGCCTCACAGGAAGTGAGGCATAAGGCGTATAAGTAGCTCCATTTGTGGTATTAATTACTTTTTAAAAAATTATTCATTTGTACCAATGGATAGTCAGAATTACTGAAAAATTGGATCATGGAAAGTTTTCCGAACAGATTCCAGATATAGAGAGTAACCCTTGTTAGTGGTGATTGATATTAGTAGGTCTTTGAGACCTGCTGGAATGTTTTAGAATCCAACCCACACATCTGACTCATCAAGCCCCAGCCTGTCTTGTACAACCTCCCTCATCCATCTTCCTCGTTCACCTCAGGATATATCCAGTCAGTGTACCCCTGCCAGCTCTTCCATGAACCCGCCGCCCTTGTGGGGGCAACTCCAGGCTCTGCTGGACAGCTCTTTCCCCCAGTACGGTCATACCTGGGTCTCCCAGGACAAAGCACATCCAGGCTTGACTCGACTCAGCCAGACTCTTTGAGGTTCATTCTTCACCAGACACTCCTATGTTACTGTGACCCCTCTCCAGGTCTCCTCCCACTTCTCTCCTCACCCACATTCGGCCCAGCTCCAGGTTAACAGCACACATCTCCAGACTTCCAAGTCTACCCAACACTTTTGACATCAGTCACAAGTCGGGGGTGGGGAGCCCTCAGATTCCCTTGGTTGAGTCATTTGTAGACAGTTCACAGGACTCAGGAGAAGGCTCTACTTTCAATTGCAGGATTATTTACAGCCAAAGTCTGCACATTAGCAATCCTCCTAAGAGGCACGTCAGCAGAATCCGACACTGGGAGGTTCTGAAGGCAGAGCTCCCGTGTCCTTAGGGACGCATGGCTCTCCTGCATTGACATTGACATGCAGCTGTGTTATTGTGTTGCTTTCTCAGGAAGCTCACACACCTTCTGGTTTCCTGTTTTATTGGGGTGTCATTATGTAGGCGTGACTGACCCGAGTGCAGTCCAGGTGTTTGCACCCAATCTTATCTCCCTCCCTGGAGTTGGATTTGGGTTGATAACATGTGGCTGAAAGTCTCAAGTCTCTGACCACATGGTAGGTCTTTCAGGTGAGGCCGGCTCCCACTTAAACTACCAAGTGCCTCTGTTTGGATACCTCCTTAGCAAAGATGATGCGGTGTGGTCCCAGGGACCAGTGGAGCTTGAATATAGACTTTTCTTTCACTTGGGAAATCTCAAGGGTTTCGAGACTGCCTCCCAGGAGCCAGGACTAAGCCAGACCTCTCTTTGGCTAAGGTTCATTCTTCAGATATTCCTATGTTACTGTGACTCTCTCCACCTATTTCCCTGTCATTTAACTAAAAATGTCTTCACAGCAGAGCCCAGGTCTTCTCCATATATCATTTGTAACATGTTCGCATAGAAAGTACTTGATGGAGTAACATCAGAAATTCTCTCTTTCAGTTCAACTTTGGAGACATCTTTGTGCATCAGGCCATTCACACGATCGAGTATTGCCTGGGCTGCATTTCCAACACAGCCTCCTACCTCCGGCTTTGGGCCCTCAGTCTGGCACACGCACGTGAGTGAGTGGGCCGCCTGGCAGGGTGACCATCACACGTCCCTTTGGAAACAGATGTAATGTACTTGGAGGAGAAAGTGCCTTCTGGGTTGTTTCTGGTGTGTTTGCCAGAAGAGTGGCTCTTTCAAAGTGTTAGTAGAAGTGACTTTTTTTCAGGAGGTCTGGCTTTGTATTGCTGAAATGATTACCCTCTGTATCAGGTTCCTGTTGCTGCTGTAACAAATTATCACAAATGTAGCAGAGGTGACTGAGTGCAGCACACAGCAGCTTAGAACACTGTGAAATTGACTATCTTACAGTTCTGGAGGGCAGAAGGCTTAAAAACAAGGTGTTGGCAACTCTCTTTTTTTCTGGAAGCTCTTGGGGAGAATCTATTTCTTTGCCTTTCCTAGTTTCTACAGGCCTCTTGTATTTATTGGTAAAGATTTAAGCCCCAAGAATGACTTAAATCTGGAATCTTGACTCATGGACTTACTTTGTAAAATTTCTCTTGATTTCTGCCTGCTTCTCCAGTCTCGACTCTTGGTGTTTCCCTCCGTGCCCCACTGGCTCTCTGTTACCCCCCACCCCCTCCCCATTTCTTGTGCAGTGGCCACGAGGAACGGCCCTGAGGCTCCTGAAGATGCCACGCCATCTCGGCCCTCCGTGCGTCTGCCCTCACCTGTAATATTCTTCCCTTCTTGAACCCTCTCTGCAGCCTGATGTCTCATTCCTCCTTCAGAACTCAGCGTGGTTGGCTCCTTTGCTGCTGGTCTTCCTCCCTGGCTCCCAGTCTGGAAGGTGCCCTTCCCTAGGTTCTGGAGGTGCTCTGACCTAGTACAGATTGTAACCGTGTCTTGTTAGCCTGTCTCCCTACTAGATTCTGAGCTCCTGAAAGGTAAGGACCCTGGCTTTTAACTCTGCATTCCCAGCCCTGGGCATCATGCCAAGAACAGAGAACCCAGGCCAGAATGTGTGCTAAATAAATAGAAACCAAAGCAGTGAAAATGAGCCTGGTTATTGATTTACAGCAGAAAAGCAGGTGCTCAGAGTTAGTGTGGTCTTGACTGCTTTGGCTGCTTGTTTTCTTGTACAAACTCCTGTAATTATAGTATCTCCCTGGAAGGGGGAGTGAGAGGACTCTTTGGTGTCTCTTCTTATAAGGGGCACTAATGCCATCATGAGGACTCTACCGTTATGACCCCATCTAACTCTAATAATTTCTTTTTTTTTTTTTAAAGGTTTTTTTGATGTTAACCATTTTTAAAGTCTTTATTGAATTTGTTACAATATTGCTTGTTTTATGTTTTGGTATTTTGGCTGCAAGGCATGTGGGATCTTGGTTCCTCAATCAGGGATCGAACCTTTGGCCCTGGTTTTGGAAGGCAAAGTCTTAACCACTGGACAACCAGAGAAGTCCCCCAATTCACTTCTTAAAGGCCCCATCTCCCAAGTACCATCCCTTGGGGGTTAGGGCTTTAATATATGAATTTGAATTCAGTACATATTAAATCGTATTACACGTATTCTTTTGTGTTTCGCTTCTTTGGCATAAGATGTTCCTTCATGTTGCTGCCAGTAGCTATGGTTTGCTCACCTTCACTGGTGAATAATGTGCCATCATACACTTGTCCTCTTGATGGAAACTCCTCCAAAACTGCTGTAGATGACCGTAGGCAGGTAACCTAGGGTGTAGATGCCCACGTTCTCCACTTGGGAGCGGAGTTGCCGAATTGTAGGGTGTACAGATCCAGGATTACTGTATGAGAGTAATCTGCATTTGCCCAGTAAACCACGTGGTTGAGAGTGTTTCTCTTGTGTCTGGCAGAACTGTCTGAAGTGCTCTGGACAATGGTGATGCACATTGGCCTTCGCACGCGAGGCTGGGGAGGACTCGTTGGGGTCTTCATCATTTTTGCCGTGTTCGCTGTTCTGACGGTAGCCATCCTTCTGATCATGGAGGGCCTCTCTGCTTTCCTGCATGCCCTGAGGCTGCACTGGTATGACCTGCTTGTAGAGTAGACGCTCACTCGGGAAAGAGGGTGGATGGGAGGGAGGGCTAGCTGACTGGGTTCAAATCCTGACCTGTTGTGTGACATTAGCAACTCCTGCGCCTTTTCGGAACCTTAATTTAGTCCCTTCTTGGTGTAATACCAAATGATGTCTTATATATACACACACACAGTGACTGCTCTAGAAGACACGTTAGTTCCCATTCACTCCTTTTAAATGTTCATTTGTTATTATAATTGGCTTCATAAGGGACACCCCAACTGTTGGTAAGATGACGGATTGGAAAGGCTCACAGAGGGAGATGCTGAGCAATTCTGGGCTCTCTGGCCCTTGTTGCTGAGTGTGGGAATTATACCAACAGAACAGGCAAATAGTTCTTGGAAAAGGGAAACTCAAGGAGGGTACCCCCCAGGAGGAGGGCTCTCACTGGAGGCCCTTGACATGCATAGATGTGTCCAGAGGCAATTGGCCATCACTGGACTGATGAATATGCAAACATTTGCTTAGGCTTCTGTTTCTCTCCCGGGTCACTTTTCAGCCAAGAATTTTGGGTATGTCTTCTCTACTGAAGCATCAGGTTTCCCATACGTCCTGGCCAGACTCTCAGCTTCACTGAGGCTTCCTCCCTCCATCTGTGGCCACTGTTCATAAAGAAAAGGTTTTCCATCTCACCTGTTGATTTGAGAGAATCATAGCCTTCGCTGCCTGAGGCTATAACATTATATTTACCCATGTCATTAAAGAAATGAACTCTGCAACATAATAACACAGAAGTGACCATTTGTGGTATCTGTTATGTAAGTTATAAAAGTGTAAGTCAAGGCTCTGGTGGTTCTGCAGTTAGGTAAGCCCCACAGTTTAATATTAGGATAGAAGCAAACCGCCTGTACCACATGGTGGTACGTTGTCCCATGACCATCTCTTCAGACAGTGCTGCCCAGAAAGGACTTCCCTGGTGGTTGGGGATCTGGGGGAGGTTGTGCTGTGGTCCCTGAGGTCACTAGTAAAGGCCTGGAGAAAATGGGGGGCAGAGAAGGTGTCAGGGGGAGGCAAGAGAAGGGTTTGAAAATAAAGCCCCGAAACCCCAGGATTCCTATGGTGGCTGCCAGGGGTGCCTTCCTCGCCTGGGGCTTGATTTTACACTCTTTCCGCTTCTCCCTTCCGGCTGCCAGCCTCTCATTTCTGTGTTCAATTCCCCTTCTCCTTGCCCCCAACAACAGGGTGGAGTTCCAAAACAAGTTCTACACCGGGGCTGGTTACAAGTTCTCTCCATTCTCCTTCAAACAAATCCTGGATGGGACAGCTGAGGAGTAGCTGCACGTCTGGAGGCTGTGGCCACCTGTCTGGCCACCTCCTGTTCCAGTCTCTGTGCCAATGAAAGAAGTTTCGTCTTGTCTTTAAAGTCAGCCTGCGCAAGGCCATCAATGAAATGATTGTTCTCACTAACTGGAGGCAGGAAGCCCTGTATTATTTATCTGTAAGCCCTGGGATTTGATATGACTTCACCATGTCATAGAGAAACTACACGGGCAAGTCATTTCAACTTGGAGCCTGTTGTCAAATACTAAAATGATTGCAATGAGGGGAGTGGGAGTGCCAAACTCATGTTTTCATGTAATTAAACTTTTGGGGCATTCACTCTTTCTTTAAGATTTTTTTTAAAGAAAACTATTCTGTAAAATTGAGTACTGATAATGATAGGCCAAAGCTAAACAATAGAGTTATACAAACAAATCCTAGGGAAGGATTATGTTTTTTTTTTTTTAATTCCTCATTTCCTCCTTCCTCAAACACCTTCTTTTCCTTGTCTGGGGCTAAACTTTACAGGATTAGGAACTTTCTCATGAATTTTCACTCCAGGTGAGGAAGAACAGATAATATTCTCTGCTGAGAGGGAGGGCTGGCCCCGGTGTGGCTCTCTGAATCATTAAATCCTGTGGAATGAAGTGTGACAACCTTCAACAGTGATTTTGTTTATTCTCAATGCGCATTATGCCGGGGTAACTGGGGAAAGGGATCCACAGGCTTCAGCGGGTTCTGGAAAATGGCTTGCAGGGAAGGAGATGGCCGGAGAGCCTGTCCTGATGCTTTCTGGGTCAGTTGGCCCCAGAGTCATTTCTTAGGCACCCACATTGGCAAACTTCCGAGAGCCAGGTGTAGAATAACATGTGTTCTGTCAACTAGTCTGAAGGGCCTTTATCCAGATTCATTACCGTCTTTATGGTAACTATGGGGCTCTCAGGTAACTCAGTGGTAAAGAATCCACCTGCGAATGCAGCAGATGCAGGAGATGTGACCCCTGGGTTGGGAAGATCTACTGGAGAAAATGCCAACCTGCTCCAGTATTCTTGCTTAGAGAATCCCATGGACAGAGGAGCCTTGAGGGCTACCGTCCACGGGGTCACAAACAGACACCACCGAGCACATGGTAACTCTATGGGTAGAGTTAAGTGTCATTAACAATGGTGTCATGCTTTATAGTTTACAGAGCACTTTTACATAGCCTCTAACTCATAATCAGATTTCAGAGGATCTGACCAAACGCAAAATCATCTTTTGGACAGATCTTTTTTTTTTAAGCTCCCATTGGCCTCTCTGCACTGTGGGGTTGACTGGTGCTCATGGACGTGTCCATGTCACCTTCCACTTCAAGTGTCACGACTTGTCCAGCACAATTTAAGGCACAGTTAGGTGCTCAACAAGGATTACTTTAGTGATTAAAACAGGCTGAGCCCAGGCATAATAGTTGGAGTCAGAAGATGTGTATCTGAGTTCCCACTTTGGTACTTCATCAGGTGTGCGCTTGGGCAGGAAATGGAGTTGTTCCTCTCATTGCCAAACTGTAAATAGCACTCTCCACCCCGGGGTTGGGGAGGGAGGTGCGGTCATGGAGCAGCAGGTACGGACGAGGTGTTCGGCCAATGGCACCGGTGGAAGGAGAGGACAGACTGAAGCTGTGTGTAAGTGGCAGTTGTAAGTCCATAAGTCCCCATGCTGCCAAGGTCACCAGATGGCTTCAAGGTTCTCAGTTCATCACTCTTCTCAATGGCTATCTAAAAATCTGTGATGCGTAGGTGAATCACAGTCTTTTGCCCTGTATTCTAAACAGTGATGACTGTGAGAACAGGTGTGAAGGAGCAAAACTGTCTCTTCTGCCCCTTGCCTGGACCCCTGCTCTTTCAGAAATTCACAGTCTCTCTGGGATCGATATAACAGTTTCCTCCAAGGATTGGCAGTCTCTTTCTCAATGAGAGATGTAATTTCCTCTTTAAAAAGGGATTGGGTGAAGGGCTGCTGAGAAGAGGGTGTGACCTGAATGTCACTCATTAGCCCAGGATGCAGGGTTGTTCTTCAAAGAATCTGTTCACGGAACTGAGCCGAAAGGAGGAGAGAAGATCTGAGAGCCGGGCTTCTTGGAAAGGGAAGTCCAGAAGCCCGCAAGAGGCCCCAGCTTCTGTGTAAGACTTGGGTGCAGTAAGGTAGAGAAAAAGAGCTCGAAACAGGAAAGTTTTCCAGGAAGTATACAGAGGTAAGAAACTCTGACGGGCAACATAGTTCTGGGTTTTTTCCTGCTCTGGGGGGGCTTAGGGTATTTGACCATTAGTGCTTGGCTGAATACAGATGAAGTATAACAATTTTGCTCTTCTTACTGATGATATTGCCAAACAAATTACATCACACACACACAAGTTCAGTTTTTTTTTCTTTTTTTAATTTTATTTTTAAACTTTACAGTATTGTATTAGTTTTGCCAAATATCAAAATGAATCCGCCACAGGTATACTCGTGCTCCCCATCCTGAACCCTCCTCCCTCCTCCCTCCCCATACCCTCCCTCTGGGTCGTCCCAGTGCACCAGCCCCAAGCATCCAGTATCTTGCATCGGACCTGGACTGGTGACTCGTTTCATACATAATATTATACATGTTTCAATGCCATTCTCCCAAATCTCCCCACCCTCTCCCTCTCCCTCTCCCACAGAGTCCATAAGACTGATCTATACACCAGTGTCTCTTTTGCTGTCTCATACACAGGGTTACAAGTTCAGTTTTTAAAAGCTCTACATGGCCCAATCATCTCTGGCTAAAAAATTAAGCACAGCAAAATGCAATAGAATAAAATGTCCATTAATGAAACCTGAACTCCTTCTGAGTCCTGGAGTTTCACAGTGAATCCCTAATGTGTCAGTTCTTTGAAGGCGGGCAATGATTACTTTCCACTGAAAATTTTCAGGAGTGATAGTGAAGGATGTGGAGCGTCTTCCCCCACGTTAATCCATATTCTTTTGAATTGGTCTGACAGGTTGCCCATCCACCATGCATCCACCAGTCCCTCCATCCATCACTCCATCTCTCCCTCTATCCATCCATCTGTCCAACCTCTTTCTAGGCTAGAAGGGATTTAGAATGACTTAGGGAGCCGAAGAACAGAAAATGCCAACTCAGCTCTTCCAAAGTTCCATTTCAGCATTAAGATTACAAGCTCTATCTCTCAGTAACATTTCTCACTCATATCCATCTCTGAAGCATTTTGTCCTGTTTATGAAAGCTTATTTTATGAAACTGTGGCAGAAACTCAAGAAAACAGAGAATACTTTCCTTATCTGTTAACTTCAAGTTAATATTTGAGTGTCCTCTTAATGACTTGGAGTGTAAGCCCCTTTATAATTCACAAATGTGAATACCAAAATCCTAAAAATATCCTATCAACACCCCTGCGCCCCCCGCCCCCCACCAGCATGTCCCCACCAAAGGAATCTTGCTGTTGAAGGCCTTGTATAACTTACCAGGGCAGGAATGAGGACTTTTTCTGTTGCAGGTAGTTGGTATATATATATATATATATTTTTTTTTTTCCCCCCCCCACCCTTTAGCAACCTCCACTGACGTAGAGAATGCATCTGAGTCTTGACCATCTTCAAGGGCTGGTCTTGCATTTGAGCCAAGACGTCTTCAAGACAGACTGATATTACAGTCGGTGAAACTGAACAGCTTCACTCCTTTGAGTGAGTCACACAGGACTGCCCGCTTTTTTGTCCAGCATCTCACCCCTGCAGCAGCTAGTTTCTTCCGTATTCAAAAGATCTTTCTTTCTGTAAAATACACTGATTTTACAACTGAAAGCAATGTACAACAAGATCATTTTTAGTGAAAATTAATCCATTTTGTTTTGCTCTTCGTAAGCATAAGGTGATTGAAAGGGGTGGATGTTGTGTTAAATATCTGATTGGAGTTTTTTGGGTCTTATTTTCCAATAGGCATATGGCACGTGTGAGGTCTTCCTAACACCACTTAAGTTGACTCCTGAAGTGCAATCAATCTATTTTAGGAAGCAAGCTACCCCTCCCTTCCAGTTTGGATAGTCTTTCATTTGAGTCCTAGGTGTTCTCTTGTTGGCTGAATATTAGAAATAATTGCCTTTGGAGAAATACATATTTGATAACTCTGTAGATGCTTAACTTACCCTGAGTGTATCTGACTTGTGACTGTGGTGAAATTTTAGAAATTTTGTTGGTACTTTGATGAGAAACAGTGCCAGCATGAGTGCTTGTGTTGCGGTGGGCACTGTGTCATATTACACAAGCATCATTTCATTTAATCCTCATAATGCACTTAAGAAACTTTATCAGCTGAAAATCACACATACCTGGCTAGTCTGAGTATACTGGTGTTTACAATTAATCATAGCTAGTTACAGACTTCTTTATTCCTTCTCTACTCCACTGCTTCACTTGACTAGCCTAAAGAAAACACACAGACATACAAACAAAAAAGAGAGCTTTCTTTTATCCCCAGGGAAAACACGTCTGGAGGTGAACAGTTCAAAGCTGTAGAAGAGCTCCGCGTCATGGTCGTCAGGTCCCAGGCTCTTTTCTAGCTTATGCTCAGACTTAGCTGAGAGTTTCCATCTTTCCAACTTCATATTTGTATCACCACCCATAATGGCTGCTGAAGCACCAACCATCATGTCTCTGTGACCCAGGGAGGAGACAGGGGCAAAAGAGGACTTTCTCAGAAGCCTTCCCCAGCAACCTCAACCTGTATCTCAGTGGCCAGCCCACAAGCAAGGTTCAGGGAAGACTTGTCACTGGGAGGGCAGCAGGCTGCTTCTGAAGATAGAGGGTATTATTTTTATTTTCAGACGAGGGAACAGAAGAGTTTCAGCCGCTATGTCACCATGGCTACTGACTTACTTTTCTCCCTCCCTGCTTCCTCTCACCCTTCCTTCTCCCTTCTTCCCTCCTTGTCACCTCTAATTCCTCTTCTCCCCTTTTCTTCCTTCTCTCCATCCCTTTCCCCTTCCCTTTCCTTCCCTCCTTTATCCTGCCTTTTCTTTCCTCCTTCCCCTTCTCTCCTTCTTCCCTCTCTCCCTCTTCTCTTCTTCCTTTCTTCCATCTTCCTATGTTTAATTTATGGCTTAGATGGTAAAGAATTCACCTGTAATGTGGGAGATGTGGGTTCGATCCCTGGGTTTGAAAGATCCCTGGAGGAGGGCATGGCAACTCACTACAATATTCTTGCCCAGATAATCCCCATGGGTAGAGGAGCCTGGTGGGCTACAGTCCATGGAGTCACAAAGAGTCAGACCTGACTGAGCGACTAAGCACACACACATACACACACACACACACACAGAGGATACCTAAAGATTTTAATTTCTATAACTTGGTTAGTTACTACAGAAGTGAACAATTTTCCAGTTTTATTTGCAATTTCTGTTGGGAATTGCCTGGTTATATAATGTGCTCGTTATTCCACTAGGACCTTAACATTCTTTTTCTTGAATTTATGGTTTATATCAACTACAGACACCTATTACCTATATAATGGCTCTTCTTGTTCTTTTAATTTTTGAAATTATGCTAAAAAATACACATAAAATTTACCTTTGCAGCAATTATAAAGCGAACAGTTCAGTGGCATTTAGTTTTATAATTTAGTTACACAATATTGTGCAACCACCAGCACTAGCAATGGGGGCTTTCTGTGCCCGGCCACCTTGTAGACTTGTGGCCAGTCAATGACTTGATTGTTTCCAGGTCAAGAGCCTATCCTGACCCAGGAGGTCAAGGACAGTGATGGAGGGCAGGTGGGGCTCATGGCTCAGGGGTCAGTGACTTAGGGAGCCCTATGACACATCAACTGTGCATCTTCATTGGTTCATTTCTTCCAGAATTTTCATGGTAACAGACATAGCCTTTCTAAAAATTAAATAATTCAGAAAAGTATAAAAGGAAGTAAGAAAAAGCCACCCTAAATTCTACCAGCCAGGTAATTCTTTCCTCACTTTTTCCTCTTGGCCAAATCCTCGTCCTTCTGATCTCAGTCCTTCAGGACTGGCTGCCCTAGGTCCCAGGACTGGGCAGAGCAGGGCCTCCCTTACGTTGCCAGAGCAACCTCTGCCTACCACCCCTGGGCCACGTGGCTCCCACCTGAATACTTGACTTTATCCCCCGTTTGTAAGTACTTTGGGGACAGGAACCCTTTTCACTATATTTTATTGTCTGATACATGGTGGTGTTCAATAAATATTTGTTGAAAGACAAAACACAGTTTCAGACATATCTCCTGAAATTTCTATGTAAGTACATATTTAAATGAAATTTTATGAACTGGGATCATTGAATATGTGCTTTAGGTACATATATTTGGGGAAATACTTTTTAGCACCAAATAGACTTTCACCTAAGAGCTTTTAAATGGCATTCTGTTGTAAGAGTGTTTTGTAGTAAAATTTGTTTGGTCACTCCTCGACAATCGGCGTTAAAATAACAGTGTGCTGCGTTTTCATACACGCTATCTTCATCTACCTTTTTGATTACCTCATTAGGATGAACCCGAGAAGTGAAACTGCTTAGTCAACATTCTTTCATCTTTGCCCACCTGCCTTCTGGGAAGGTTGTAGCCGTGTACTCTCCTATCAGTGTCAGTGCCTGTTTCACTTACCCTGGGTAGTGTTGTTTTTTGTTTATTCTGGTTGCACCGCACAGCATGTGGGATCTTAGTTCCCAACCAGAGATGGACCCTGCACGCCCTCCATTGGAAGCAGAGAGTCGTAAGCAGTGGACCACCAGGGGAGCTCCTACACTGGGTATAATTGATCTTTTGTATTTTTTCAAATTCAATAGAGGAAAATGGTGACTTGTTTTAATTTGAGGGCATGGTTCTTGTCATATCATGGAAAGCAAATATTATGATTCTCTTCTTCAGTCAAGAAATAGATGAGGACTTTGCTGGCCATCCAGTGGCCAAGGCTCTGTGCTCCCAATGCAGGGGGTTCGGGTATGATCCCTGGTCAGGGAACTAGATCCTACATGCCACAACGAAAGATCCCGAGTGCCGCAGTGAAGGTTGACGATCCAGTGCTGCAACTAAGACTTGGTGCAGCCGAATACATTAAAGAAAAGAAACATGAAATAAAAAATGTGAATCTCCTTTCCCGCGATCAGCTTTAATTCAAGAGATACTCTGAAGCAATTATCATGGACCTGACAGCTTTTGCCAGGCTGTGATGAATCACTTTGCTGATAAGAGAAGGGAAGTTTGTAGGGTGTTTATGACCCATGGAGCTACCTAATCGGTTAAAACAAACACGTTAAATAAAACTCATCTACTTGGTAGTAAGTGGTAGATTTCCTGGGTTTCTCCTCCTGCCACTCAGTATTTTAGTGAGCAGACTTGCTGGAAGACTGCTTTATTACTCTTCTAAAATGTAAACCTTTATGATTGTTGAAATTGTGAAACATGTTTAGATTGTTATGAGAAGTCATAAAACTTGACTGGCAGAGATTAAGTGTTGGTTGAAGATTGAATTTACTGTTAAGCATTTTAGTTGTAACTGAACTTAAGATGAACTTACTGGGATTTTTAAAAATTTTTTCCCCAAATTGTTTTATTCTCTAACACTGTGCTGTGCTTAGTCTCTCAGTCACATCCGACTCTTTGCAACCCTATGTATTGTAGCCTGCCAGACTCCTCTGTCCATGGGGATTCTCCAGGCAAGAATACTGGAGTGGGTTGCCATGCCCTCCTCCAGGGGATCATCCCAACCCAGGGATTGAACCCAGGTCTCCCACATTGCAGGTAGATTCTTTACTGTCTGATCCACTCTAACACTGTTAGTGGCCATACTCACTTTCAGTTTTTAAGTCCGCTGTCATGATATGCATGGCTGTTCTTTAGAGGAAAAAAATTGGATATAATTGACATATAATAAAATTCACCATTTTAGAGTATATATAATGCAGTGATTTTTAGTATAGTCACACGTTTGTAAAGCCATCACCACCATCTAATTCTCACTGAATAATCTCATTGTCATATTTTGGTTAAGTTAGTACTTCATTTCATCTGGAAACATGATATTCAGTCATAGCTAATTTTTAATGTGTACTGAAGTCCTTTTGATAATTAACCAAAGGCGATTTTTTCTCAAAAAATTTTTTAAAAGTTACCAGGTAAAGAACACCTCTCCAAAAGGTATTTGGACAACATTTGGAAAGAGAGCATTAGGAATTTCTGGAACATTCCACCTTTGTGAATTTCAGCCTCTCAGACGGTCCAAGAGACCAATTATTTTTACGTTTTCCACTCTGTGAAAATAACAGCCTTTTGTACTTTTCACGATCTCCTTTGGGAGAGAGGATTTCGTGAACTCATTTCTGAGCATTATTGATTTCTCTTCCATCTGGAATATTTGTGTGTCTGTGACAGAGTTTTAAGGAAACAAATAATATCTACTTTATAGTATGGTTTTTATGTGTATCTTTGGTGTCCCCAGCTAGATTAAAAGCTCCTTAGGGCAGGGAATGTGTCCGATGCTCCTACAAACCCTCCACAGGAGCCCACGCAAAGATACAGAGGTGGCACTTGGCAAACACTGATGACCTTGACTTGCTTCTCTGCAACTGCTCTGCAGCTATTTATGTTCTGGGAAAAGGGGATCTTTGAGTTCTGCTTTTGCTACTTACTAGTGGTCTGATATTGGAAAAGTTACATACAAATCTCGGAACCTCCTTTTTGAAACTATTTATTTTGAAAAATGTTACACATCTGCAAAAGCAGAGGACAGTCAAACCCCAGTGTACCCACTACCCTCCTTAAATAACTGTTACTATAAGGCCATTCTTTTTTCATCCACACGTCCATCCCCTTCTGCACTCTATTCCTAACCCACCATTGAATTATTTTAAAACAAATCCCAAACATTGTTGTATCTAAATATTTCAGCATCTATCTCTAAAATATAAGGATTTTTTCTACCATAGCCATAATGTCATTGTCCCAGCTAATGATGTCCTCAGTAATTCTTTAATATCATCAAACTTCCAAACTTAAATTTCCCTGATTTTCTGTCATCTTTGTCATCTCATTCTCTTGTTGTTGTTTTATAATTGATTTGTTTGACTGAAGATCCAGGCAAATTAACTCATTTATTTGGTTGGTTTGTCTCTTTTCTGTTAGTCTGTAGGTTCTCCTCTCCTCTTTTTTTCTTTCCATTTATTTACTGAAGAAGTTGGGTCATTAACCTGTAGAACTTCTGGCATTTTGGATTTTTCTTTTTGCATCCACGTTGTGTAGTTTAGCATCGTTTCTTCATTCTCTGTATAAAATGGTGTGTGGGTGTTAGTCGCTCAGTCGTGTCCGACTCCTTGCGACCCCATTGACTGTAGCCTGCCAGGCACCTCTGTCCATGAACTTCTCCAGGCAAGAATCCTGGAGTGGATTGCCATACTCTTCTCCAGGGGATCTTCCCGAGCCAGGGATCAAACTTTGCTCTCCTGTATCGCAGGCAGATTCTTTACCATTTGAGCTGCAAGGAAGTCCTGTACTTCTGAGCTACAGGAAGTATAAAATGGTAGGTAGAGCTAGGAGCTCAATCAGACTCACGTTCAGTTTCTTCTTAGGAGACTACATCACAGCTGATGTTGTGTATCCTCCCTTGTGCCTCTCATCAGGAGCCACGTTGCCTCTGATCATCTTCAGCGGCATGAAGGGCCAATGTCAGTGGGGTCAGGGGTGTTATCAGTCTTATCTATTTGAATAAAGTTCTCTATCAGCTTTTTACCTAGTTTATCAGCCATTGATGATCATTACCTGGATCCTTTATTTTGTTAGGAGTTGCAAAATCATGAACTTTAATTCCATCCTTCTTTCTGTATGTTTTAGCTGAAATGAAAGAATACTTTTCTTTCACAGACTGTTTGGTTACTCTAAAATACAGACAATTTGTACAAGAAAGGCAAGATACTTACTAGTTTTCAGAATGAGTTGTTTTCTTAGTGTTCTCCAAAGATGATCAGTGAGATTACAATTTTAGTAATCCTATGAACAATGGATTTTTATATCTTTGGGCTTTAATTCTTTGCAGCAATTTTTCTTCTTTATATGTATATATATGTGTGTATATGTGTATATATATGTGTGTGTGTGTTTATAATACATAATGAATTCATGGATATTTCCAATTCAAAATTAGAAAGTAAAGTGTTCACATAACTTTTGATTTTTGTATATTCTTTCTCTTACACTGAAATCTTGGTTCCTAATAATAGTAACATAATTGCTTTAAGCTACAATATGTACTTGTGTCAAAATAATGATACCAACATTATTGCTAACAGTATAATTAGTGAGAATAGATTAGGGTGTCTGTTTATCCTACCAGGGCTATAGAATGAAATTACTATTATAAACCTATTTAAAATTTTTCCCCACTAATTTCAGCTTTCCTTGTTTTATTCTTGTTTTAATGTTTAGGGTTAATTTTTTTTTTTTTTTTAAGGATTAAATACCCCAGGTGGAAGGGATAAAAAGAAACTTTATGGGTTTCTGTCAGAATTAAATGAAAATAAGGTGAGAAAGCACTCTGTAATACCTGATTATACTGTAAACCATAGCATTTATGGAGCAGTAAAGCATTGGCTATTGTGATTATCTCTCTCTAGCACAGCCCACCCTCATTCCCAGTCAGAGAACACTATTGGTTAAACTGTCAAGAGCTCACCTGGCCCCAACTCCGGGTTGATTACTAGCCATTAGAACTCAATTCTTCCATTTGGCCATTCAACCTTCTCCATGATTTAACTTCTCCATGTTGCAGGTTTTCCACTTGTAAAATGGTGATAAATTACAATACCTACTGTACTGATTTTCTGTGAAGAGTAGAGGAGAATATGCACTCGATTTTCTTTCTTTCCTTCTTCCTTCCCCAGTTTCCTGCATCTTCCCTCTCCTGTCTCCTGTAGGACAGCTGTGTGGGGAATCCAAACCGTTTGAAAGATGACAGCCAAGCAGACAGAGCCAGTCACTATCGTTAGCCTTCGGGAGCTGAACCTAGGGACCCCAGAGCCACAGCCGAGAGGTAAGGGGACCATAGAAGTCTCTGGTCCTCAAGTTACTGTTGAATTCCCTCTCTTCTCTGTATTTACTATTTTTATAGCAACAAATTGGTTTTCCAACATCCTCCAGAGTGAGTGATAATCCATACACATTGCCTCCCCACAGGGGCTGTTCCTTTCACTCTGTTTTTCCTTGTTAGAGTCCAAGACATTCACCGTGGAAGAAGCCGTGGAGACCATCGGATTTGGACGTTTCCACATTGCCCTGTTTCTGATCATGGGCAGCACAGGGGTGAGTGCTTAGAGCTGATTTATAGTTGGATATAGGAGTGTGTATCTGTTAATCCCAGACTTCTAATTTATCCCTTTCCTGCCCTTTCCCTTCTGGTAACCATAAGTTTATTTTCTATGTCATGAGTCTATTTCTGTCTTGTAAATAAGTTCATTTGTCAATACTCATTTTTTTTTAAAAAGGTTTAAATTGAAACACTGAAAAGAGAGGAGAAACCTATGGTATCATTCTAAGTCAAATTAGATGCATGGTTCTCAACATTTTATGCATAACTGTCACCTCGATACCTGCTGTAATTATAGATTCACCGACCCTGTAACTGGCACCCCTGAAGGTTTGTTGGTGCCACTGAAGGTAGCTGGAGTTCAGGGCCCCACGTGTCTGGGATGTGTGTGTAACAGCAGCACGACAGTCTCAGTCCATGACAAGGACTCCTAGGTCTCAGGCGTCTCTAAGGTCTTCTGAGATCTTCTTTTGCAGTGCGTCTCCTTCATGACTGCCCCTAGCTTCTGGCTGATCCTTCTCCCATACGGCTATTAAATCAGAGTGGGACAGAGCTTTATCCCTTATTGACTTATTTCCTTCTAAGACTCCTGAGAGGAGTGGAGTCCAGGTTAATACTTACCCAACTGCTCTCTATTAGCAAAGGAGGTAAGTTTAATACCTAAGTTTTCTTCTGAGATCATCAGGCCACCTCTTACACATACTTTTTGGACTAAAACATACCAACTATTTGAATTCTAAACATGACTATAATACTCTCCAAGGAGAGAGATGAGCCATTATGATATATTTCAAATTCCCGCATATTAGCTAACATTAGCCATGCCTGTTTCATCCCAGACCTTCGAGTTACACAAATACAAGAAGTACCATAATAAACACCCGATACAAATATCCTGTTATTATTCATAGAATGTATCTCCAGCAAATGCATCTTTCCCTCCCTATAATTTCCCTTTTTTCCCTTAATGTCCTTTGGTCCCTGTCAATCATATCATTATTCATCTCTTCCTCCAGGCAGAAAACCTCAGAATGATTTTGGAATCTTCCTTGTTCATTATTGCATTGAATTTCTATAATCTAACATCTACTTCTTCCTTTCCCTGGGAGATCAGCTCATCCTGGAATGAATTACAAGATATGGACAGAGGAAGATATTTCTTTCAATAAAAATATAAATATTTAGTAACACATCTTACACTAATTTTACTAAGCAGTCATTCTTTCCCGATGATGAGCTCTTACTGTTTTGTATTCATTGCTTATTTTCTAACTTTCATGAATCTTGCCTCCCCATTGCAGCCTCTTGAAATCAGGGACTATTTCAACAATCCATTTGCAAAGGATATGCCCTGAGATCTCGAGGATGGCAAGTATAGGACAGCAATGTTGGGTTGACGTGGATGCTGCTGAATAACTTGGGTCATCTGCCAACTAAATGGCCCCCACACAACACCCTCATTGTGTTAAATGCAAAAACATGAAATATCACAAGGGAATACATGTCATACATCTTGAGGGATCCTCTCAAAATTGTTCAAACCATGAATGTTACATCCATGAAAGCCAAAGTTGTTCTGTGCTTCTTTATCCAACTAGCAGGGCTGAGTGGGTATATAATAGGTAGGAAGGAGGAGGTTAGGACTAGAAGGATGACAGGCAGACATGGGAGGCAGTGACAACAGGCTAGCACTTTGACACAGGGTTTTCCTTCCTTCTTTTTGAGGTTGCCGAGGCCATGGAGATCATGTTAATAGCGGTTGTGTCTCCTGCCATCCGCTGTGAATGGCAGCTGGAGAACTGGCAGGTGGCACTAGTGACCACGGTGAGTGCCCACTTCCTGTACTGAGAATGAGGCAACTGAGGACCTGGGGTTTCCGCTCCCCTTCCTCATCCCCCTGGCGGAGGGCCACGGAATCCCTCTCCACCTGCTGTTTTGGTTCCCAATCTAGCATTTGAGGCCTTTCTCCCTTTTCTCTTTTCCTCTAGGGAGATAACCTTGAACTGCTCATTTTCCAGACCCTAGCAGGAGCCCGGAAGAGACACAAATCAGAGAAAGTGAGCCTTAGCCAAATTTGGGGATTCACAAACTGATATGAGTTAAAAAAAAAAATCAAGTGGCTGACCTAGAGTTGACATTAAAAGAGATATATATTTGACAAGGAAGGCCATTAGAAGAAGAGTAAAAGGGAGCGGGGGGGCTTCCCTAGTGGCTCAGATGGTATAGAATCTGCCTGCCCATGAAGAAGACATGAGCTTGATCCCTGGGTTGGGAAGATTACCTGGAGAAGGGAATGTCTACCTACCTGAGTATTTTTGTCTGGGAAAATTGTAGGACAGAGGAGCCTGGCAGGCTACAGCCCATAAAGTTGCAAAAGAGTGGACATGACATCACAACTGAATAACAACAACCAAAAGGGAGCACAATATGTGACCCCAAAGTATACTGCTTTGGCCTGTGGATTATTTTGAACTGAAGACACTTGAGACCAAGCAGACTCAAGAGAAACTTTTACATTTCCCTTAACTACATAAAAGAATTTAGATAGGGAGCCTGGCTCAGAGAGAGAGAGAGTTATTGCCAGAGATAACTTTCATCTGAGTGACCTATCCATGTGGCAGCACAGACATCTAATTACCAGACATCTGTTCTTCTCATTGTCCTATGAATGACCCTCCTCTCCTTTGAAGTCCCAGGGGCCTTCCTGTTCCTCAGCTCAAAGTGGCATATAAGCCTCAACTGTCCAATGTGCCCTTGGGTCTTATATTTTATGGGATTCTTGTATGAACAAAATTAAACTTGCTTTTCTCCTCTCAATCTGTCTTGCATGCTAAGTTGCTTCAGTTGTGTCCAGCTCTTTGCCACCATATGGACTATAGCCCACCAGGCTCCTCTGTCCATGGGATTCTCTAGACAAGAATACTGCAGTGGAAAAAAGAAAAAAAAGTCCTGGAATGGGTTGCCATGCCCTCCTCCAGGGGATCTTTCCGACTCAGGGACCAAACCTGTGTCTCTTACATCTCCTGCATTGGCAAGTGGGTTCTTTACCACTAGCACCACCTGGGGAGCCCCTCAATGTGTCAGTTTATCTTAAATCAATTTAATTATTAGACCAGCCAAAGAGTATAGAAGGGTGGAGGGAAAATTTTAACACCCCAACAAGAGGCAGAAAATCTTGCCATCAACGATCATCATCTTTCAAAAAACAAAAAGGCCATGTGAATACCAATTATCAGAAAGAAAATTACTCCAGAGCAAGAGCTCTTCGTAGTTAATGAATTTGGATTTATGCAGACTGTGTCACATTGTGCTCATTTCTGTCATGTTGCTGAGGATTAGATTTTGTTATGGTATGGCATTCGTCCCAGGCGTGGTGTTGAAAACATTGGCTTTTCCCTCCTTCAGTCATGTCCTAGAGAGAACAGCGCACAGAAGAAAAGGATGGCTTTTGTTTTTCAAGTATAAATATGAATTTTTTTTATTAGTTCCCTGTGGAAGAGATGCTTTTTTTTTTTTTTTCTAGGACCCCTGCTTCTACCTGGTGTCAATGGTTTCAGGTGTGGGAATCATCAGCCTCTGACATTTTAAAAAGGAGTCCAGGGAGAGTTTTGTGAAAGCCTATTTTTCAACTTCCAACCCCACCCACATTTCCAATCTTCTTTGTTTAGACAGATGAATGCTTAATGTGGTAAATTAGCATATTGTAAAAATGCCGCTTAGAGGATAACTTCTTCTCACCCCACCTCCAGATGGTGTTTTTTGGCTACATGGTGTTCAGCGTCCTCTTTGGCCTCTTGGCTGACAGATACGGCCGCTGGAAGGTAGGCTGGCTTTAAGGGTGATCTGGAATTTTCTTTGTGGTGACGTGACCACTGCTTTTCTTTTCTTGGTATTTATTTATTTGGCTGCAGCAGGTCTTGGTTGGGGCACACAGGATCTTTGATCTTTGTTGAAGTGTGTAGGGTCTTTAGCTGTGGTGTGTGAACTCTTAGTTGCATTGTACGGGATCTAGTTCCCTGACCCGGAATGAAACCAGGGCCCCCTGCATTGGGAGGTTGGAGTCTTAGCCACCTGACCTCCAGGGAAGTCCTACTGCTGCTCTTCTTTCACGGACGTTTTTCTATAAATACCCAAGTGAGAGAGTATGGAAATGTCCTTCTCTGACACCTTGTCTTTTTTGCTTTGTCATCTTTCCCCAAGATTTTTGTCCCCATAGCTGATCCCTGTAGTCCAGCTGTGCCGTGGATGGATGTGCGTAGTTAGAACACAGCAGATAACATGTGGGGACTGCGTGTATAAACATAAGCAGTTTCACATTGGTTAACTTGGGTATAGCTTTGAAACTAACCTACTTGCTTGATGTCATACATACTGAAATTCAACATCAAGACACAGAACTATGTTTTCTGATGATAAACCCAGACCTATCTATCTTGTCTGATTTTTGGTGGGGAAGACCTCTCTAGGTGTAAATACAAAGGAGGACAGTCATAGTCTTGGATGTGTGTTTCAAAGTGCACAAAATATCATAGATTTTGACAAGTGAATATGAAAACACAAGTTTTGCAAAAAAAAAAATGTAGAGGGCACAAAAGGCATTTTACAAAAGGAGACATACAAATTGTCAAGAAACCTTGAAAAGTGTTCAATCACAGGAGTTATCAGAAACAAAATTACATAGCGAGATATATGTACATACAATTTTTTTCATTGTCAAAGCCATATCAAACGTCAGATCCATAAGGAATTTTTCTTTTTCTTGAAGAACACTGCAAGTGTCCAAACACCCTCATGTACAATTGATATAATTTTTCTGACATCAATTTGGCAGCATAAACCAAGAATCTTGAGAATACTCATTTTCCCTGACAGTTTGCCTTCCAGAAATCTATTCTATTTAGATCATCAGAGAACCCCAAAGATTTATGCACAGTGTCTCAGCTGATTTTAATGGAAAATATAAAACCATCTCAACAGTCAATATAGGGGAAAGGTTTGTGCATTTCATTATATTATGTGTGTTATGGTATGTCTTTTCACTGGAATATTTTGCAAATATTAAGGATATATTTTCCCTTAGAATCAGTGAAAATAGGGTAAAACTGTGTTAATAGTATTTTCTCTGGGTTGGAGAAGCAAAAGTGATTTTTGTATCTTTTCTTTTTTCCATATCTTCTGCTATAAACTGTTATTATTCTTATAGTCACACAAAAAAGAAAATCCATTAAAATTTCTCCTTAGACTCATTCTCCTTATATTTTCATACTCATGTTTTGTTGTGGTCCTGCCATCCCTGTTTGCCGGGAGGGTGAGCTTTGCATCCTGATTTACACGTTCACTTTCCTGCCACCTATGAGGGTAGACACCTTGAACGAGTTTTGATGAATGGTCTAAACTTAGAATGTTGGGGCTTTCAGATGATAAAATGATATGGATTATATTTTCTGATGATTATAAGAGATTAGTGAGTTCTCTAAAGTTTAGCTCCACAGAGAAGCAAACATCTGGATAAAATTAAAAATCACCTTCAGAAGTTAAATTTCTTTCTGCCCTTCCATGGGGGCAGATCCAATTAACGTCTCCTTTTGTTGCTTCAGATTTTGTTCATCTCGTTCCTGTGGGGAGCTTACTTCTCCTTGCTGACTTCATTCTCTCCATCGTACATCTGGTTTGTCTTCCTGAGGACCATGGTGGGCTGTGGCGTGTCTGGCCATTCACAAGGGTAAAGATTTTACCTAGAGGCCCCCTGAGGGAGATATTATGAACACCCATAGTCACAGTCACTGTGGTTAAGAGACTAAGAGCATCAGTAAGTTGAAAATGTATAGACTTCACTTGTACTAATCTTTTTTGAGCTTTTTTTTCCCTCTGGTGATGGCTGCTTATCCCACTGGAAGTTCTTTGCCCATGAAAATGATGTTTGATAGGGAGGCTAGCAGGGTTTTAGATTGAGGATGTGTTAATTTCCTTGTTCCTAAGGCTGATAAGCATTTTTTTTTAAGATAAATAATATTTTGTGAGACTAACTGCTAACAAAAAGTGCCATACAAAGTAGGTAACAAAAATGTCAACCCAAACATAGTTTTACTTCCTTTCAACCCAAACACAATTTCTTGAGAATTTCTGGGAGACTTTAGTTTGACCATAGGCTGCTATAACACTCAGGAATAACCATTTTAAAGGGCAATGGCCCTGTAACTGAAGACCATTGCAAAGTGAATTTGCAAAGCATGTAAGACATATTGAAACAGCTGGACTGCTGCTGGCTTTTTCTCTGCCCTCAGTTAGTTGTGTAATGTCTCATCATACAGGGTGTGAAAGTTGTTATACAAAATGTTCAACAACTTGGAAGCCTCCCTTTAACTAACAAGGCTCCTCCTCCTCTCTTGCGTGCCTTGCAGAAAGTTGCCCTTAGAATATATTCAGTTCAGTTCAGTTCAGTTCAGTCGCTCAGTCATGTATGACTCTTTGCGACCCCATGAATTGCCACACGCCAGGCCTCCCTGTCCATCACCAACTCCTGGAGTTCATTCAAACTCACATCCATCGAGTTGGTGATGCCATCCAGCCATCTCATCCTCTGTCATCCCCTTCTCCTCCTGCCCCCAATCCCTCCCAGCATCAGAGTCTTTTCCAATGAGTCAACTCTTCGCATGAGGTGGCCAAAGTACTGGAGTTTCAGCTTTAGCACCATTCCTTCCAAACAAGACCCAGGACTGATCTTTTTAAGAATGGACTGGTTGGATCTCCTTGCAGTCCAAGGGACTCTCAAGAGTCTTCTCCAACACCACAGTTCAAAAGCATCAATTCTTTGGTGCTCAGCTTTCTTCACAGTCCAACTCTCACATCCATACATGACCACAGGAAAAACCATAGCCTTGACTAGACGGACCTTTGTTGGCAAAGTAATGTCTCTGCTTTTGAATATGCTATCTAGGCTGGTCATAACTTTCCTTCCAAGGAGTAAGCGTCTTTTAATTTCATGGCTGCAATCGCCATCTGCAGTGATTTTGGAGCCCAAAAAGATAAAGTCTGACACTGTTTCCTCTGTTTCCCCATCTATTTCCCATGAAGTGATGGGACCAGATACCATGATCTTCGTTTTCTGAATGTTGAGCTTTAAGCCAACTTTTTCACTCTCCTCTTTCACTTTCATCAAGAGGCTTTTTAGTTTCTTTTCACTTAGGAGAAGTCAAAGCACCTAATTATTACCCTAATGGTTTAGAGAAAGAATTGTTCTTCCCTGGAGCATAAATTAAACATCACTCTGGCACCCTAATGGAGTTGAAGTAGAATTTGAAAACATCCCTAAGGAAGCAGCTCAATAAATACGTTGAAACTCCAAACCCTGGTTAATAACATCAACAGAGAAGAACAATTAGAAAATGGATGGGTTGGAAGTCCGTTTATTCTGCTGTTCAAAAAATTAATATGGACTTAATTAGAAACCTGTGCTTTGACTGTCGTCATTGGTTGGAAAAACTATTTACCTTCTCTTGGGTGTATTTTAATTTCCCACATATGTTTTAGAAAAGGGAATCAGGCCTGACAAAACATTTTGCCGGTGCTTCTTTCTCTTGGTGAAAGAAATAGGGCTAATATCTCTTAGATGGTAGAAGGCTTCAAATAACTTTGGGAATAAAAAATGTAAACAGAAGAGCACTTAGAAGTTTATTTTTTATGTTTTCTTTTATGGGTTAATGATTATATTTTGGTGTATCAATGCATAGGGAAAGATTCTGTTTCTCTTTACATACTCACTTAAATACAATACTGCTGACACCAAATGTGTGGAATTTTTTTTACACACCAACAAATCCTACAACATCAGCTGGGTGTCCTCCAACATCAGAACATCAACATTTAGTTCTGATCCTCACTAGGGTTAGTGTGGACCTGACAGGTTTAGGGCTCAGGCCCAAAACACTCCTTATTTGACTTATATGCTGAGTACATCATGTGAAATGCTGGGCTGGATGAAGCTCAAGTTGGAATCAAGATTGCCAGAAGAAATAGTGATAACCTCAGATAGGCAGATGACACCACCCTAATGGCAGAAAGTGAAGAGGAACTAAAGAGCCACTTGATGAAGGTGAGAGAGGAGAGTAAAAAAGCTGGCTTAAAACTCAGTATTCAAGAAATGAAGATCATGGCATCTGGTCCCATCACTTAATGGCAAATAGATGGGGAAACAATGCAAACAGTGACAGACTTTATTTTCTTAACTTTCTTTATAGTCCAACTCTCACATCCATACATGACTACTGGAAAAACCATAGCTTTGACTAGACAGGCTTTTGTTGGCAAAGTAATGTCTCTGCTTTATAATATGCTGTCTAGGTTGGTCATAATTTTCCTTCCAAGGAGTAAGCGTCTTTTAATTTCATGGCTGAAGTCACCATCTGCAGCGATTTTGGAGCCTCCCAAAAGTCTGCAACTGTTTGCGCTGTTTCCCCATCTTTTTGCCATGAAGTGATGGGACCAGATGCCATGATCTTCGTTTTCTGAGTGTTGAGCTTTAAGCCAACTTTTTCACTCTCCTCTTTAATTTTCATCAAGAGGCTCTTTAGTTCTTCACTTTCTGCCATAAGGGTGGTGTCATCTGCATATCTGAGGTTATTGATATTTCTCTCAGCAATCTTGATTCCAGCTTGTGCTTCTTCCAGCCCAGCATTTCTCATGACGTACTCTGCATATAAGTTAAATAAGCAGGGTGACAATATATAGCCTTGACATACTCCTTTTCGTATTTAGAACCAGTCTGTTGTTCCATGTCCAGTTCTAACTGTTGCTTCCTGACCCACATACAGATTTCTCAAGAGGCAGGTCAGGTGGTCTGGTATTCCCATTTCTTCTTTTTTTAAATATAAATTTATTTATTTTAATTGGAAGCTAATTACTTTACAATATTGTATTGGTTTTGCAATACATCAACATGAATCCACCATGGGTGTACACATGTTCCCCATCCTGAACCTCCCTCCCACCTCCCTCCCCATACCATCCCTCTGGGTCATCCCAGTGCACCAGCCCTGAGCATCCTGTGCCATGCATTGAACCTGGACTGGCGATCTGTTTCACATATGATATTATACATGTTTCAATGCCATTCTCTCAAATCATCCCACCCTCTCCCTCTCCCACAGAGTCCAAAAGACTGTTTTATAGATCTGTATCTCTTTTGCTGTCTCACATACAGGGTTACTATTCAGTTCAGTTCAGTTCAGTCACTCAGTTGTGTCCGACTCTTTGCGACCCCATGAATCGAAGCACGCCGGGCCTCCCTGTCCATCACCAACTCCTCGAGTTCACTGAGACTCACATCCATCGAGTCAGTGATGCCATCCAGCCATCTCATCCTCTGTCATCCCCTTCTCCTCCTGCCCCCAATCCCTCCCAGCATCAGAGTCTTTTCCAATGAGTCAGCTCTTCACCTGAGGTGGCCAAAGTACTGGAGTTTCAGCTTCAGCATCATTCCTTCCAAAGAAATCCCAGGGCTGATCTCCTTCAGAATAGACTGGTTGGATCTCCTTGTAGTCCAAGGGACTCTCAAGAGTCTTCTCCAACACCACAGTTCAAAAGCATCAATTCTTCGGCGCTCAGCTTTCTTCACAGTTCAACTCTCACATTATTACCATCTTTCTAAATTCCATATATATGCTTTAGTATACTGTATTGGCTATGGTTTTTCCTGTGGTCATGTATGGATTGTATGGGCAGTTCTATTCCAGTTTTTTAAGGAATCTCCACTGTTCTCCATAGTGGCTGTACTAGTTTGCATTCCCACCAACAGTGTAAGAGGGTTCCCTTTTCTCCACACTCTCTCCAGCATTTATTGCTTGTAGACTTTTGGATAGTAGCCATTCTGACTGGCATGAAATGGTACCTCATTGTGGTTTTGATTTGCATTTCTCTGATAATGAGTGATGTTGAGCATCTTTTCATGTGTTTTTTTAGCACCTGTGTGTCTTTGGAGAAATGTCTGTTTAGTTCTTTGGCCCATTTTTTGATTGGGTCGTTTATTTTTCTGGAATTGAGCTGTAGGAGTTGCTTGTATATTTTTGAGATTAATTCTTTGTCAATTGCTTCATTTGCTATTATTTTCTCCCATTCTGAAGGCTGTCTTTTCATCTTGCTTATAGTTTCCTTTGTTGTGCAGAAGCTTTTAGTTTTAATTAGGTCCCATTGTTTATTTTTGCTTTTACTTCCAATATTCTGGGAGGTGGGTCATAGAGGATCCTGCTGTGATGTATGTTGGAGAGGGTTTTGCCTATGTTCTCCTAGGAGTTTTATAGTTTCTGGTCTTATATTTAGATATTTAATCCATTTTGAGTTTGTTTTTGTGTATGGTGTTAGAAAGTGTTCTAGTTTAATTCTTTTACAAGTGGTTGACCAGTTTTCCCAGCACCACTTGTTAAAGAGATTGTCTTTTCTCCATTGTATAGTCTTGCCTCCTTTGTCAAAGATAAGGTGTCCATAGGTGTGTGGGTTTATCTCTGGGCTTTCTATTTTGTTCCATTGATCTATATTTCTGTCTTTGTGCCAGTACCATACTGTCTTGATGACTGAGGCTTTGTAGTATAGCCGGAAGTCAGGCAGGTTGATTCCTCCAGTGCCATTCTTCTTTCTCAAGATTGCTTTGGCTATTTGAGGTTTTTTGTATTTCCATACAAATTGTGAAATTACTTGTTCTAGCTCTGTGAAAAATACCGTTGGTAGCTTGATAGGGATTGCATTGAATCTATAGATTGCTTTGGGTAATATACTTATTTTCGCTATATTGATTCTTCTGATCCATGAACATGGTATATTTCTCCATCTATTAGTGTCCTCTTTGATTTCTTTCACCAGCGTTTTATAGTTTTATAGATATAGGTCTTGTTTCTTTAGGTAGATATATTCTTAGTATTTTATTCTTTTCGTTGTAATGGTGAATGGAATTGTTTCCTTAATTTCTCTTTCTATTTTCTCATTATTAGTGTATAGGAATGCAAGGGATTTCTGTGTGTTGATTTTATATCCTGCAACCTTACTATATTCATTGATTAGTTCTAGTAATTTTCTGGTGGTGTCTTTAGAGTTTTCTACGTAGAGGATCATGTCATCTGCAAACAGTGAGAGTTTTACTTCTTTTCCAATTTGGATTCCTTTTATTTCTTTATCTGCTCTGATTGCTGTGGCCAAAACTTCCAAAACTATGTTGAATAGTAGTGGTGAAAGTGGGCACCCTTGTCTTGTTCCTGACTTTAAAGTGAAAGTGGAAGTGAAGTTGCTCAGTTGTGTCCGACTCTTTGCGACCCCATAGACTGTAGCCCGCCAGGCTCCTCCTCAGTCCATGGGATTCTCCACGCAAGAATACTGGAGTGGGTTGCCATTTCCTTCTCCAGGGGATCTTCCCGACCCAGGGATCGAACCCAGGTCTCCCACATTGCAAGCAGACGCTTTAACCTCTGAGCCACGGATAAATATAGCTTTTATTATGTTGAGGTATGTTCCTTCTGTTCCTGCTTTCTGGAGAGTTTTTATCATAAATGGATGCTGAATTTTGTCAAAGGCTTTCTCTGCATCTATTGAGATAATCATATGGCTTTTATTTTTCAGTTTGTTAATGTGGTGTATTACATTGATTGATTTGCAGATATTGAAGAATCCTTGCATCCCTGGGATAAAGCCCACTTGGTCATGGTGTATGATCTTTTAAATGTGTTGTTGGATTCTGATTGATAGAATTTTGTTGAGGATTTTTGCATCTATGTTCATCAGTGATACTGGCCTGTATTCTTTTTATTTGTAGCATCTTTGTCAGGAAATGGCAACCCACTCCAGTATTCTTGCCTGGAGAATCCCATGGACAGGAACCTTGCGGGCTACAATCCATGGGGTCACAAGAGTCGGACACGATTGAGTGACTTTGACTTGACTTGACTTGTCAGGTTCTGGTATTAGGGTGATGGTGGCCTCATAGAATGAGTTTGGAAGTTTACCTTCCTCTGCAATTTTCTGGAAGAGTTTGAGTAGGACAGGTGTTAACTCTTCTCTAAATTTTTTTGTAGAATTAAGCTGTGAAGCTGTCTGGACCTGGGCTTTTGTTTGCTGGACGATTTCTGATTAGAGTTTCAATTTCCGTGCTTGTGATGGGTCTGTTAAGATTTTCTATTTCTTCCAGGTTCAGTTTTGGAAAGTTGTACTTTTCTAAGAATTTGTCCATTTCTTCCACGTTGTCCATTTTATTGGCATGTAATTGCTGATAGTAGTCTCTTATGATCATTTGTATTTCTGTGTTGTCTGTTGTGATCTCTATTTTCATTTCTAATTTTATTGATTTGATTTTTCTCCCTTTGTTTCTTGATGAGTCTGGCTAATGGATTGTTAATTTTATTTATCCTCTCAAAGAACCAGCTTTTGGCTTTTTGCTATGGTCTCTTTTATTTCTTTTGCATTTATTTCTGCCCTAATTTTTAAGATTTCTTTTCTTCTACTAACCCTGGGGTTCTTCATTTCTTCCTTTTCTAGTTGCTTTAGGTGTAGAGTTAGGTTATCTATTTGACTTTTTTCTTGTTTCTTGAGGTAATCCTGTATTGCTGTGAAGCTTCCCCTTAGCACTGCTTTTACAGTGTCCCACAGGTTTTGTGTTGTTGTGTTTTCATTTTCATTTGTTTCTATGCAAATTTTGATTTCTGTTTTGATTTCTTCTGTGATTTGTTGGTTATTCAGCAGCGTGTTGTTCAGTCTCCATATGTTGGAATTTTTAATAATTTCTCTCCTGTAATTGAGATCTAATCTTACTGCATTGTAGTCAGAAAAATTGCTTGGGATGATTTCAATTTTTTTGAATTTACCAAGGCTAGCTTTATGGCCCAGGATGTGATCTATCCTGGAGAAGGTTCCGTGTGCGCTTGAGAAAAAGGTGAAATTCATTGTTTTGGGGTGATATGTCCTATAGATATCAATTAGGTCTAACTGGTCTATTGTATCATTTAAAGTTTGTGTTTTCTTGTTAATTTTCTGTTTAGTTGATCTATCCATAGGTGTGAGTAGGGTATTAAAGTCTCCCACTATTATTGTGTTACTGTTAATTTCCCCTTTCATACTTGTTAGCATTTGTCTTACATATTGTGGTGCTCCTATCTTGGGTGCATATATATTTATAATTGTTATATATTCTTATTGGATTGATCCTTTGATCATTATGTAGTGTCCTTTGTCTCTTTTCACAGCCTTTGTTTTAACGTCTATTTTATCTGATATGAGTATTGCTACTCCTGCTTTCTTTTGGTCTCTATTTGCATGGAATATCTTTTTCCAGCCCTTCACTTTCAGTCTGTATGTGTCCCTTGTTTTGAGGTGGGCCTCTTGTAGACAACATATGTAGGGGTCTTGTTTTTGTATCCATTCAGCCAGTCTTTGTCTTTTGGTTGGGGCAATCAACCCACTTACATTTAAGATAATTATTGATAAGTATGATCCCGTTGCCATTTACTTTGTTGTTTTGGGTTTGAGTTTATACACCCTTTCTGTGTTTCCTGTCTAGAGAAGATCCTTTAGCATTTGTTTGAGAGCTGGTTTGGTGGTGCTGAATTCTCTCAGCTTTTGCTTGTCTGTAAAGCTTTTGATTTCTCCTTCATATTTGAATGAGATCCTTGCTGGGTAAAGTAATCTGGGCTGTAGGTTATTTTCTTTCATCACTTTAAGTATATCTTGCCATTCCTTCCTGGCCTGAAGAGTTTCTATTGAAAGATCAGCTGTTATCCTTATGGGAATCCCCTTGTGTGTAATTTGTTGTTTTTCCCTTGCTGCTTTTAATATTTGTTCTTTGTGCTTGATCTTTGTTAATTTGATTAATATGTGTCTTGGGTGTTTTGCCTTGGGTTGATCCTGTTTGGGACTTTCTGGGTTTCTTGGACTTGTGTGATTATTGGGTGATTATTTCCTTCCCCATTTTAGGGAAATTTTCAACTATTATCTCCTCAAGTATTTTCTCATTGTCTTTCTTTTTGTCTTCTTCTTTTGGGACTCCTATGATTCGAATGTTGGGGCATTTAACATTGTCCCAGAGGTCTCTGAGATTGTCCTCATTTCTTTTAATTCGTTTTTTTTTTTCCTCTCTATTTATTTCTACCATTCTATCTTCTACCTCACTAATCCTGTCTTCTGCCTCTATTATTCTACTATTTGTTCCCTCCAGAGTGTTTTTGATATAATTTATTGCATTATTCATTACATATTGACTTTTTTATTTCTTCTAGGTCTTTGTTAAACCTTTCTTGCATCTTCTTAATCCTTGTCTCCAGGCTATTTATCTGTGATTCCACTTTGTTTTCAAGATTTTGGATCATTTTCACTATCATTATTTGGAATTCTTTATCAGGTAGATTCCCTATCTCTTCCTCTTTTGTTTGGTTTGGCTACACTTATCCTGTTCCTTTTCCTGCTGGGTATTCCTCTATCTCTTCATCTTATTTATATTTCTGTGTTTGGGGTGGCTTTTTTGTATTCTGGCAGTTTGTGGAGTTCTCTTTGTTGTGGAGTTTCCTCGCTGTGGGTGGGGTTGTAGTACGGGTGGCTTGTCAAGGTTTCCTGGTTAGGGAAGCTTGTGTCAGTGTTCTGGTGGGTGGAGCTGGATTTCTCCTCTCTGGAGTGCAATAAAGTGTCCAGTAATGAGTTATGAGATGTCAATGGGTTTGAAGTGACTTTGGGCAGCCTGTATATTGAAGCTCAGGGCTATGTTCCTGTGTTGCTGGAGAATTTGTGTGGTATGTCTTGCTCTGAAACTTGTTGGCCCTTGCGTGGTACTTGGTTTCAGTGTAGGTATGGAGGAGTTTGATGAGCTACTGTCGATTAATGTTCCCTGGAGTCAGGAGTTCTCTGGTGTTCTCAGGATTTGGACTTAAGCTTCCTGCTTCTGGTTTTCAGTCTTATTTTTACAGTAGCCTCAAGACTTCTCCATCTATACAGCACCGTTGATAAAACATCTAGGTTAAAGATGAAAAGTTTCTCCACAGTGAGGGACACCCAGAGAGATTTGCAGAGTTACATGGAGACAAGAAGAAGGAGGAGGGAGATAGAAGTGACCAGGATGAGATGAGGTAGAATCAAAAGAGGAGAGAGCAAGCTAGCCAGTAATCACTTCCTTATGTATGCTCCACAGTCTGGACCCCTCAGAGATGTTCACGGAGTTATACAGAGAAGAGAAGAGGAAGGAAGGAGACAGAGGTGACCAGGAGGATAAAGTGAAGTGAAGTGAAGTCACTCAGTCGTGTCTGACTCTTAGCGACCCCACGGACTGCAGCCTACCAGGCTCCTGTGTCCATGGGATTCTCCAGGCAAGAGTACTGGAGTGGGTTGCCATTGCCTTCTCCAATAGGAGGATAAAGGGGAGAATCAAAAGGGGAGAGACAGATCTAGCCAGTAATCAGTTCCCTAAGTGTTCTCCACTGTCTGGAACATACAAAGAGATTCACAGAGTTGGGTAGACAAGAGAAGGGGGAGGGAGGAGATAGAGGCGACCTGGTTGAGAAAAAGGAGAGTCCAAAGGGGTAGAGAGCAGTCAAGCCAGTAATCTCACTCCCAAGGAAAAATGGGTACTGAAGATTGGGTTCTTAAAGGTACAAAATTGATAACAAATACCAAAAAGCAAAGATTAAAAATCTAGAGTAGAGGTTGTATTTTCAAAAATTCAATATTATAGAAAAAAAAGTTACAAAAATTATTTTATATATATATATATATATATATATATATATATATATATATATATGAAGTTTGCTTTAAAAATTAGGGTCTCTCTCTCTCTCTTTTTTATTTTTTGCAAAGTAATCAGTTCAGTTCAGTTCAGTAGCTCAGTCGTGTCTGACTCTTTGCGACCCCATGAATTGCAGCATGCCAGGCCTCCCTGTCCATCACCAACTCCCAGAGTTCACTCATACTCACGTCCATTGACTCTGTGATGCCATCCAGCCATCTCATCCTCTGTCGTCCCCTTCTTCTCCTGCCCCCAATCCCAGCACTGGAATCTTTTCCAATGAGTCAACTCTTTGCATGAGGTGGCCAAAGTACTGGAGTTTCAGCTTTAGCATCATTCCCTTCAAAGAAATCCCAGGGCTGATCTCCTTCAGAATGGACTGGTTGGATCTCCTTGCAGTCCAAGGGACTCTCAAGAGTCTTCTCCAACACCACAGTTCAAAAGCATCAATTTTTCAGTGCTCAGCTTTCTCCACAGTCCAACTCTCACACACATACATGACCACTGGAAAAACCATAGCCTTGACTAGATGGACCTTTGTTGGCAAAGTAATGTCTTTGCTTTTGAATATGCTATCTAGGTTGGTCATAACTTTCCTTCCAAGGAGTAAGCATCTTTTAATTTCATGGCTGCAGTCACCGTCTGCAGTGGTTTTTGAGCCCCCCAAAATAAAGTCTGACACTGTTTCCACTGTTTCCCCATCTATTTCCCATGAAGTGATGGGACCAGATGCCATGATCTTCATTTTCTGAATATTGAGCTTTAAGACAACTTTTTCAGTCTCCACTTTCACTTTCATCAAGAGGCTTTTTAGTTCCTCTTCACTTTCTGCCATAAGGGTGGTGTCATCTGCATATCTGAGGTTATTGATATTTCTCCTGGCAATCTTGATTCCAGCTAATAGTAGGTTATAAAAATGAAAATTAAAGGAGTAATAGAGGGCTTAAAAATAAAAAAAAATTTAAAAAATTAAAGAATGATAGTATAGTAAAAATATATCTAGGACTTTCTCTGGTGTTGTTGTGGGCAGTGTGGGGTCAGTTCATTTTCAGATAGTTCCTTGATGCGGCTTATATTTCTCAAGATCTATAGGCCCCTTCCTATGTAGTTGGTGCTATCTACAGGGTTTTAATCTATTGCACCTGTCACTTCCAAGATGTTCCCTCAGTTTTAGCTTCTTCTGTTTGCTGGTCTCTTCAGTGTCTAATTTCTGCCCTCTTGCAAGGGGCCGGTGGTGGATGCTTTTTTAGGGTCACTTGTTCAGTCGTGCTGTGGGGAGGGAGGGACGCTGCAAACAAATACTGGTGTGTGCTCACAGTGTCTCGGCCACACTGGGTTTGCCCCCGCTCACGGTGTGTGTGCTTTCCCTGTCTACACTGCTTAGGCTCTAGGTTACTCTGCTGGGAACTGTCTGAGGCCTGCCCTCGGTTTTATGCACTTCCCAAGTCTAAGCCACTCAGGTTCAGGTACTTGGGTAGTCCTCAGAGGTGCAGACTCGGTTGGGCCTGCGTTTTGTGCCCTTCCAAGGTCCGAGCAGCTCAGGTGACGAGGTGTTTGGTGAATGCGGTCGCTGTGACTTATCGTCTTCCCCATCCCTGCCACTTGGTTTTCTGGGTGTACAACCTGCGCACCTTCTCAGGTGGATGTTGATCATCCAGAATCCCAAGGAGTCTTGGTTAGGAATGAAGCCTGCTTGCAGTTTGGTAGATAATGCCTCTCTGGGGCCGTGATTGCCCTCTTCCGGCTCTGGCTGCCCTCACCTGCCTGTTACCAGAAGGGGATGGGCCAGTCTGTAGGTGGGTAGCTCTGCTCAGTCCTTTGTTCTGTGAGTGAGCCTTGTGGTGTCTTAGGTTAGGGCTTTTTGCGAGGTAGCTATCCCACAGTCTGGTTTGCTGTCCGGAGTTAGTTCCCTCAGATTGCCCTCGGGGCATTCAGGCCTGGTCCTTACTCTAAGCAATGCAGCCCGTGCCTCCCTGCCCAGCCCCCGCATGCTAGTGGTGGATGCGGGCGTCTGTACTGTTTCTCTGCTGGGGGAGTTACCATTAGGCTCGTAATCTGTGGGTTTAAATTATTTATTTATTTTTCCTCCCGGTTATGTTGCTCTCTGTGGTTCCAAGGCTCGCCACAGACTTGGCAGTAAGAGTGTTTCCTGTGTTTGGAAACCTCTCTTTTTTAGACTCCCTTCCCAGGACGGAGCTCCATCCCTACCACTTTTGTCTCTCTTTTTATCTTTTATAGTTTTTCCTACCTCCTTTCTAAGACAATGGGCTGCTTTTCTGGGTGCCTGATGTCCTCTGCTGGCATTCAGAAGTTGTTTTGTGGGTTTTTCTGAGTGTTCAAATGTTGTTTTGATCAATTTGTGGGGGAGAAAGTGGTCTCCCTCCCCTATTCCTCTGCCATCTTCTGGTATTCCCATTTCTTTCAGAATTTTCCACAGTTTATTGTGATCCACACAGGCTAAGGCTTTGGCATTGTCAATAAAGCAGAAATAGATGTTTTTCTGGAACTCTTTTGCTTTTTTGATGATCCAGTGGATGTTGGCAATTTGATCTCTCGTTCCTCTACCTTTTCTAAAACCAGGTTGAACATCTGGAAGTTCATGACTCATGTATTGTTGAAGCCTGGCTTGGAGAATTTTGAGCGTTACTTTGCTGGCGTGTGAGTAGAGTGCAATTGTGCAGTAGTTAGAACATTCTTTGGCATTACCTTTCTTTGGGATTGGAATGAAAACTGACCTTTTCCAGTCCTGTGGCCACTGCTGAGTTTTCTAATTTGAGTGCAGCACTTTCATAGCATCATCTTTTAGGAGTTGAAATAGCTCAACTGAAATTCCATCACCTCTACTAGCTTTGTTTGTATTGATGCTTCCTAAGGCCCACTTGACTTCAAATTCCAGGATGTCTGGCTTTAAGTGAGTGATCATACCATTGTGATTATCTGGGTCATGAAGATCTTTTTTGTATAGTTCTTTTGTGTATTCTTGCCGCCTCTTCTTAACATTTGCTTCTGTTAGCTCCATACCATTTCTGTCCTTTATTGAGCCCATCTTTGCATGAAATGTTCCCTAGGTATCTCTAATTTTCTTGAAGAGATCTCTAGTCTTTCCCGTTCTATTGTTTTCCTCTATTTCTTTGCATTGATGACTGAGGAAGGCTTTCTTATCTCTCCTTGCTATGCTTTGGAACTCTGCATTCAGATGCATATATCTTTCCTTTTCTCCTTTGCTTTTTGCTTCTCTTCTTTTCACAGATGTTTGTAAGGCCTCCTCAGACAGCCATTTTGCTCTTTTGCATTTCTTTTTCTTAGGGATAGTCTTGATCCCTATCTCCTGTATAATGTCACGAACTTCCTGATAATTTATCAGGTATCCTGATAGTTTATCAGGTACTCTGTCTATCAGATCTATCTAGTCCCTTAAATTTATTTCTTATTTCCACTGTATAATCATAAGGGATTTGATTTAGGTCATACCTGAATGGTCTAGTGGTTTTTCCTACTTTCTTCAATTTAAGTCTGAATTTGGCAATAAGGAGTTCATGGTCTGAACCACAGTCAGCTCCTGGTCTTGTTTTTGCTGTCTGTATAGAACTTCTCCAACTTTGGCTGCAAAGAATATAATCAATCTTATTTTGGTGTTGACCACATGGTGATGTCCATGTGTAGAGTCTTCTCTTGTGATGGTTAGATAGCATCATCAAATCAATGGACATGAATCTGAGAAAATTCCATGAGACAGTGAAGGAAATGGGAGTCTGGTATGCTACATTTTGTGGGGTTGCAGAGTCGAATACAACTTAGCAACTGAATGATGCTCCTAGGACATAGCTGTGTTCACCAGCCTGGAAGCTCTCTGAATCCTGTTTGTTAGGGATTTTTATGGAGGTTTCCTCATGTAGGCATAATTGATTATTAATTAGTTTTCCAGCCTCTCTCTTCTCTTCAGAGGAGGGGGGATAGGGCTGAAAATTCCAAGATTCTAATCATGCCTTAGTGTTTGAAGACCAGCCACCATCTAGGATGCATCAAGCATCACCTCCTTGGAATAAATGATGCGCCTATCATCCAGGAAATCCCAAGGTTTTCAGGAACTCTGTGTCGGGGACTGGCGTCAAAGACCAAATATTAGCAGGAACCAGGGCTTTCCAGGGGCTTACCTTATAATTCAGTTGCTAAAGAATCTGCCTGCATTGCAGGAGACCTGGGCTCCGCTACAGTCCATGGGGTTGCAAGAGTTGGACACAACTTAGCGACTAAACCACCACCAGGGCTTCCCTAGTGGCTCAGATGGTAAAGAATCTGCCTGCATCTCAGAAGACCTGGGTTTGATCCCTGGGTCAGGAAGATCTCCTGGAGAAGGGAATGGCATCCCACTCCAGTATTCTTGCCTGGAGAATCCCATGGACAGAGGAGCCTGACAGGCTGTGGTCTGTGGGGTTGTAAAGAGTTGGACATGAGTGAGCATCTTTCACTTTCAGGGACAGAGACCAACATATGTATTTCTATCATTTTACAGTGATGAAATTTTTTTCTGAATTGTTTATCAAAGAAACAAGAAAAATTATGATTTTATTTTTGTTAAAGAAATGTTTGTTTAATTTTCGCTGTGCTGGGTCTTCATTGCTTTGTGCAGGCTTTCTCTAGTTGTGAGCAGGCATCACTGTTGTGGTGCTTGGGATTCTCACTGTGGTGGCTTCTTGAGTTGCAGAGCATGGACTCTAGGCACGCAGCAGTTGTGGCACGCGGGCATAGTTGCCCTGCAGAATGTGGAATCTTCCTGGACCAGGGATTGAACCTGTGTCCCCTGCACTGGCAGGTGGATTCTTCTCCACTGTGCCACCAGGGAAGTCCAATGACTGTTTTATAAGATGAGTTATTTGGCTTTATGAAAGCATAATTGTGTTTTCCCCCTTCCTGTTTAGGCTAATCATAAAGACGGAATTCTTGCCTACAAAATATCGAGGCTACATGCTCCCCTTGTCTCAGGTGAGTGAAGCCAAATTCTACCCAGTCTTCAGATCCCAGTTTTTCTCCTGGTCGGTTGATGGTCCTTTGATCAGCACACTCCTGGTACTTGGTACCAGCCAGAAAGCATTAGGGATGCTTGACCACAAAGGTCATTTCCAAGGCTTTCTGAGCCAGGACTTCTATCATCCATTAATCCAGCAGCAGCATTTAGAGCACAGTAACCCCTTCCCCAGGAAACAGTCCACTGGCTGGTTTCACTAGAATGACAGCCGCTCAGGAATGCATCTGGTATGAACTTTCTCTCCCCATTGAGTCTGCAGTGGAGGCACACTCTCAGCACCCCTTCTAGAGTCTCCCTTGTGGACAGTAGTGTGCATAACTGGCCCGTGCCTGTGAGCGCTTTTGTAATCTCCTCCTCCCAGCTGAGCCGTTTCCCCAGGTGAGAAGATGAGGATGTCTCCCACCGCTCCTCAGACCCCTGCTGGCTACTGACTAGAGGTTTTGCATCCAGAAGCTCCATCAGTCTAGGTGCCCTTGTACCATCTTTGATGTCATCCTTATCCTAAAGCCCTGACTTTCAGAGGACCCAGGAAGGTGATGACCCTTCCCACTGAAAAATATATTAATATATTTGGTGATGAATAAAGCAGTAGGAGAATATTTAAAATTTTATTTTTGATTTTTCTGACACTAAATTTAGACAACAACAATAAAAAATGTAGGCAAACAAATGCTAACACTTTATATCCCTCCCAGCTTTCTGCTTATTTTTGTCAAGATAAATGCCCACACTTTCAATAGTTAGGGGTTGGGTTTTACACTGAATGTTATTTAATAGATATGATCTGGTTCAGGCTCACCTGTGGACATTTTCTCTTCCATCTACTTCCATTGCTTTTGTCATGATCCCGTGTCATGACATTGTCTTATCTTCTCATTGCTGGTTTTATTTTCCGGGTCTTTTGGGGTCATCTAATTGATGAATCCAATGGTTTTAGGTGGCTAATGGGTTGGCCAAAAAGTTCTTTTGGGTTTCCCATAACATTGCAAGGCAAAAACTGAACAAACTTTTTGATGTTTCTTTGCACCGCCCGCCCCTCCCTGCCCCAAAATATTTACCTACAATGAAGAGCATCTTCTTACTACTGAGCCACCACAGAAGCCCTGGTGCAGTGTCTAACAGCAAATCCTGTTGCCTTTACCTCCAAAACATGTGCCAAATCCATCAAACAGGAAAAAAAAATTTTTTTTTTCTTATCATTTCACTACTAAAATCCTTTTCAGTGCCACATACGCTGTTACCCAGTCTGCTACAGTGGCTTCTTACTGGCCTTCTTACACATTGCTTTTTCAGAAAGATCATCCCTGATCACACAAGTCATTCTCACATTACTTTTTTCTTTTATAGCTCTTACTACTTTCTGAAATATTCTTGCTGTTTTAAAAATAGACTCCCTTGGTGATGAAATAGTTACCCTGTAAGTGGCCCCCCAAAGGGTCTTTTAAAGTATTATCTTCTCTCCATCTCTGTGAGGTGGAATGGAGTTATCATCTATTCTTCATCTTCCACTGGGAAAATAATGCTCACGATAACACTCGGACCTGTTTTAATTCCCAACTCATGAGGGTGGCTGCCATGCTCTTTGTTGATATAAAATAATCTCAAGATAAATTTTTCAGGACAGAAAGCAGAATTGAGAAATATTTATACTATGTTACCATTTTAAGCAAAGAACAAAATGTATCCTCATTAGCTTGTATATGTTTAGAACAGGGGAGGTTCTTGACATTGTACAGGAGACAGGGATCAAGACCATCCCCAGGGAAAAGAAAAGCAAAAAACCAAAATGGCTGTCTGGGGAGGCCTTACAAATAGCTGTGAAATGAAGAGAAGCAAAAAGCAGAGGAGAAAAGGAAAGATATAAGCATCTGAATGCAGAGTTCCAAAGAATAGCAAGGAGAGATAAGAAAAGCCTTCCTCAGGGATCAATGCAAAAGAAATAGAGGAAAACAACAGAATGGGAAAGACTAGAGATCTCTTCAAGAAAATTAGAGATACCAAGGGACCATTTCATGCAAAGATGGGCTCGATAAAGGACAGAAATGGTATGGACCTAACAGAAGCAGAAGATATTAAGAAGAGGTGGCAAGAATACACAGAAGAACTGTATAAAAAAGATCTTCACGACCCAGATAATCACGATGGTGTGATCACTCACCTAGAGCCAGACATCCTGGAATAGGTCTAAGGTCAAGTGGGCCTTAGAAAGCATCACTATGAACAAAGCTAGTGGAGGTGATGAAATTCCAGTGAAACTATTTCAAATCCTGAAGGCTGATGCTATGAAAGTGCTGCACTCAATATGCCAGCAAATGTGGAAAACTCAGCAGTGGCCACAGGACTGGAAAAGGTCAGTTTTCATTCCAATCCCAAAGAAAGGTAATAACAAAGAATGCTCAAACTACCGCACAATTACACTCATCTCACATGCTAGTAAAGTAATGCTCAAAATTCTCCAAGCCAGACTTCAACAATACGTGAACCGTGAACTTCCAGATGTTCAAGCTGGTTTTAGAAAAGGCAGAGGAACCAGAGATCAAATTGCCAACATCTGCTGGATCATGGAAAAAGCAAGAGAGTTCCAGAAAAACATCTATTTCTGCTTTATTGACTATGCCAAAGCCTTTGACTCTGTGGATCACAATAAACTGGAAAATTCTGAAAGAGATGGGAATACTAGATCACCTGACCTGCCTCTTGAGAAACCTGTATGCAGGTCAGGAAGCAACAGTTAGAACTGGACATGGAACAACAGACTTGTTCCAAATAGGAAAAGGAGTATGTCAAGGCTGTATATTGTCACCCTGCTTATTTAACTTATATGCAGAGTACATCATGAGAAATGCTGGGCTGGAAGAAGCACAAGCTGGAATCAAGATTGCCGGGAGAAATATCAATAACCTCAGATATGCAGATGACACCACCCTTATGGCAGAAAGTAAAGAAGAACTAAAGAGCCTTTTCATGAAAGTGAAAGAGGAGAGTGAAAAAGTTGGCTTAAAGCTCAACATTCAGAAAATGAAGATCATGGTATCCGGTCCCATCACTTCATGGCAAATAGATGGGAAAACAGTGCAAACAGTGGCAGATTTATTTTTCTGGGCTCCAAAATCACTGCAGATGTTGACTGCAGCCATGAAATTAAAAGACGCTTACTCTTTGGAAGGCAAGTTATGACCAACCTAGATAGCATATTGAAAAGCAGAGACATTACTTTGCTAACAAAGGTCCGTCCAGTCAAGGCTATGGTTTTTCCTGTGGTCATGTATGGATGTGAGAGTTGGACTGTGAAGAAAGCTGAGTGCTGAAGAATTGATGCTTTTGAACTGTGGTGTTGGAGAAGACTCTTGAGAGTCCCTTGGACTTCAAGGAGATCCACCCAGTTCATCCTAAAGGAAATTAGTCCTGGGTGTTCATTGGAAGGACTGATGCTGAAGCTGAAACTCCAGTACTTTGGCCACCTCATGCAAAGAGTTGACTCATTTTAAAAGACCCTGATTCTGGGAGGGATTGGGGGCAGGAGGAGAAGGGGACGCCAGAGGATGAGATGTCTGGATGGCATCACCGACTCGATGGGCGTGAGTTTGAGTGAACTCTGGGAGATGGTGATGGACAGGGAGGCCTGGTGTGCTGCTATTCATTGGGTCGCAAAGAGTTGGACACGACTGAGTGTCTGAACTGAACTGAGAACAGCTTCAGAAGGATGGGAGAAACTGGTGATACTGGTTTCTTCTGAGAAGAGGAACTGGATGGAAGGAAACTGGGAGAAAAGAGGAATCCATTTGCAGTGCTCTCCTTTGTACCTTGAGTTATGAACCAGTGACTGCATTTATTCAAGAAAAGAAAGTCTATGTCTTGGGCCTGAGGTGTTTTTAAACTTTGATGGCATTGCTGTCCCCCTGTCTTGCTGAGCCTCCTACCTGTAGACAAGCAAACGGAGTCATGGAGAAGTGAATAACTTCACCAATTCATCCAGTCCTGGAGGTGGGGCCGCTCCTCAAGCAAAGCCTCTGTCCCATCTCATCCTCTTACAATGCAGGTTGAGGCGCTCCTGGAGTGGGGGTATGGAGTGCATGTAATCCAGTTCAGTTGCTCAGTTGTGTCTGACTCTTTATGACTCCACGGACTGCAGCACGCCAGGCTTCCCTCTCTGTTACCAACTCCCTGAGCTTACTCAAACTCATGTCCATCAAGCTGGTGATGCCATCCAACAATCTCATCCTCTGTCATCCCCTTCTCCTCCTGCCTTCAATCTTTCCCAGCATCAGGGTCTTTTCCAACGCATCAGTTCTTCACATCAGGTGGCCAAAGTATTGGAGTTTCATCTTCAGCATCAGTCCTTCCAGTGAATATTCAGGACTGACTTCCTTTAGGATGGACTGGTTGGCTCTCCTTGCAGTCCAAGGGACTCTCGAGTCTTCTCCAACACCACAGTTCAAAAGCATCTATTCTTTGGTGCTCAGGTTTCTTTATAGTCCAACTCTCACATCCACATGTGACTATTGGAAAAAAGGAGGGCTTTAACCTTCCTTCTCTCCCCTAGGTTTTCTGGCTGGCTGGCTCCCTGCTCATCATCGGCCTGGCCTCCGTGGTCGTCCCCACCATCGGGTGGCGCTGGCTTATCCGTATTGCCTCCATCCCTGGCATCATCCTCATCATGGCCTTCAAGGTGATGAAGCTTGCGGGCTCCCTCTTGACCTCCCCTTTGGTTGGCCCAGTGGCCTTCTTGGCCTACAGATATCTTTCTCACGCCCAGGATCTTTCTCCTTTATTTAAGTATCTGTCTCTGTCGGTTTATGAGAAAAGGGTGTTTTGGCAGATTTAATGCACAAGCCCAGTCATGAAGCTGTGAATGCAGGATATGTTTGGGGGAGATCAGGCAGGCAGTGAATTGTAGAGTGAGGGGTGCTGGGGGGAGGCCAGCTGGAAAGACAGGCCTGTGTCCAGGTTACAAAGAGCCTGGAGGACCAGGGGCCCTGGCGATGTGGCAAGGGTTGCATGCTGGGAAACAGGTACTGGGTTTTGTGGAGGCTGGTGGGAGGGAAGATGGAAAAGGTCAGAAAAGCAGTTAGAAACAATCAGATTAATCCTGGTAGGTGATGAGGATGACCTGAACTGCACTCTGGCTGGGGAATGGGGAAGAGGATACTGCTGGGGGAGATGCTTTGCTGAGGAAGAAGCCACTGGTCTTCATCGGGGGAGGCACCAAGAGCAGGGGGCCCTTCAAGTTGCTTCTCAAGGTCCTCGTGTCAGTGGAAGGCTGTGCTGTTTTCTGAGTGTGGTGTTCAGAGTATGCCACCATCAGTGGGTCGAAGCCCTCTGTGATTGGGATGGTTCCTGCACTGTGGAGAGTTCTTGGGTTCCTGGGGAGGGCCTAGGTGATGGAGGAGTAGAAAATCAGTAAAAAGTAAAGCAGTAGAAAGAGCCCTAGGAGGCAGGTCTTTACAGATTGGGTGTAAGAATTTCATTGTATTAGGTTGGTTGGGCCAAACTGGCGTGCAGCTTAGTCTCAATCCACTGTCACCCTAGACGGGACGATGGCAAGGAGACGGCCACTTCTCATTCTCACAGGACTGCACGAGTGCACCTGCTGTATTCTTGCCACAAAGCTCGCTGCATCCTTACTTCTCTGGAAACTGGGATGGTGTAGTGTATGAAACTGTGATGGTCGTATCTCTGGGGTCCACAGCAGTTGCAATTCTGATGTTCTTTGTCACCTATGCCCAGTTTATCCCTGAATCTGCTCGGTTCAATGTCTCCACCGGGAACACTCAGGCTGCCCTGGCTACACTGGAACGCATTGCCAAGATGAACCGCTCAGTCATGCCGGAGGGGAAGCTGGTGGAGCCCATCCTGGTGAGTCGTTCTCCAACCAGGGGTCACCAGAAATCCCCTTAGTGGTGGAAGGGGAGAGGGAAGGGGACCTGAGCCCTCCAGGGGCAGGACTAGGAAAAGAATGGAGGAAAATGAGCCTAAATCCAGCTCCGCCTTGAGCCTGGTGGAGCCAAGTAACGCAATATCACTTTTTCCCCCCCAAATTTTATTGAAGTATAGTTGGTTTACAATGTTGTGTTTAATTTCTGCTGTACAGCAAAGTGACTCAGTTACATATTTTTTCATAATTCTTTTCCATTATGGTTTATCATAGGCTATTGAATGTAATTCCATGTGGTATACAGATGAGGCAGTCAACATCTGCCAATCCTGGATTTCCAATCCTCCTTGCCCCCCGCCCCCCTCAACAACCACAAGTCTCTCCTTTATATTTGCGGGTCTGTTTTGTTTCATAGATGAGTTCATTTGTGTCATATTTTAGATTCCACATGGAAGTGATACATTTGTCTTTGACTCAAACTTCACTTAGCATGGTAATCTCTAGGTCCATTCCTGCTGCTGCAGATGGCATTATTTCATTCTTTTTAATGGCTGAGTAGTAACCCACTGTGTGTGTATATGTGTGTATACACACACACACACACACACACATTACACCACATCTTCTTTATCCACTCATGTATCAGTGGACATTTGGGTTGTTTCCATATCTTGGCAATTGTAAATAGTGTTGCAATAAATACTAGGGTGCATGTATCTTTTTGATTTATAATTTTGTCTGGCTATATGCCCAGGAATGGGATTGCTGGGTCATATGGCAATTCTATTTTTAAAGTATTTTAAGGAACCTCCATACTAATTTCCTTAGTGGCCACACCAGTTTACATTCCCACCAACAGTGTAAGAGGATTCTCTTTTCTCCACATCCTTTCTGGCATTTATTACTTGTAGACTTTTTATTGATGGCTGTTCTGCCTGCCTGCCATCACTTTCCTCATCAACAAAATGGAAATAACAGCATCTGTCTTACAGAGCTAGTCACATGTTATTGCCACACTGTTTATAGCCGAGAGATTGTTTTATAATTTTATTTTCCTTGTACTGGCCTCGTCTTACTGATACCAACTGTATAAACCTCATAAATGATTTTTTCAAAGCAAAATTTGGCATTTAAATTCTATTTTTAGGGTCATTATCGAGAGTTATTGACGTTTTTTACTTTTTTATTGTTGTCAAAGTCAATTTTTACAGTTCCTTTTTTGTCTCCCTCCCCTTTGTGTTGGGTTAATTTGGTTTCTTATTTAATATGTAAATGCTGGATCTGTGTGTGTTTAATTGGATATAAGAAGCATGGAACAGATCTAGCTTTGCCATATCCAAATAACTAACACTGATGTATTTTTATTGACTAATCCATCCCCTATGTATTTAAATTTATTGCTGAATATTATGTTCTAAACAAGCTTCCCATGTGGTGCTAGTGGGAAAGAACCCACCTGCCAATGCAGGAGACTCAAGAGATGTGGGTTTGATCCCTGGGTCAGGAAGATCACCTGGAGAAGGAAATGGCAACCTGCTCCAATATTCTTGCCTCGAGAATCCCAGAACAGAAGAGCCTAGTGGGCTGTGGGCCATAGAGTCGCAAAGAGTTGGACACGACTGAAGCAACTTAGCAGGCATGTTCTAAATATTAGGTTTGTTCAAATATATATGGGATTTATTATATACTAGAACATTAGTTGTTGGTCTAATGTAACAATTATAGTATTTTATAATAAGTTTTCTTACTTATAAAGTACGTACTCATTATCAAAGTTCTTTTTCAGAATTTTCCAAGCTATTTTCTCAGGCCTATTTTTCATTGCTGTTGCTGCTGTTGTTCAGTCACTAAGTTGTGTCTGACTCTTTGTGATCCCATGGATTGCTGCACACCAGGCTCCCCTGTCCTTCACTGTCTCCTGGAGTTTGCTCAGACTCAGGTCCATTGAGTCAGGGATGCTATCTAACTATCTCATCCTCTGCAGCTCCCTTCTCCTTTTGCCTTCAGTCTTTCCCAGCATCAGGGTCTTTTCCAGTGAGTAAGTTCTTCGCATCAGGTGGCCAAAATATTGGCATTTCAGCATCAGTCCTTCCAATGAATATTCAGGGTTGATTACCTTTACAATCGACTGATTTGATCTTGCAGTCCAAGGGATTCTCAAGAGTCTTCTCCAGCACCCCACTTTGAAAACATCAGTTATTGGTCCTTGATGGTCCAAGGCTTATGGTCCAATTCTCTACCATACTTGACTACTGGAAAACCATAGCTTGACAGTACAGACCTTTGCTGGCAAAGTGATGTCTCTGTTTTTTGATATGCTGTCTAGGTTTGTCATAGCTTTCCTTCCAAGGAGCCAGCGTCTTTTAATTTCATGGCTGCAGTCATCATCTGCAGTGATTTGGGAGCCCAAGAAAATAACTGTCACTGCTTCCACTTTTTCCGGTTCTGTTTGCTGTGAAGTGATAGGACCAGATGCCATGGTGTTATGTTTTTGAATATTGAGTTTTAAGTCATCTTTTTCACTTTCCTCTTTCACCTTCATCAAGAGGGTCTTTAGTTCCTCTTCACTTTCTTCCATTAGAGTGGTATCATCTGCATATCTGAGGTTGTTGCTATGTCTCCTGGCAGTCTTGATTCCAGCTTGTGATTTAACCAGCTCAATATTTCATGTGATGTTCTGTGTATATAAATTAAATAAGTTGGGTGACAATGTACTGCCTCAATGTACTCCTTCCCCAATTCTGAACCAGTCAGTTGTTCCATGTCTGGTTCTTAACTGTTGCTTCTTCACTTACATACAGATTTCTTAGGAGACAGGTAAGCTGGTCTGGTAGTCCCATCTTTTGAAGAATTTTCTACAGTTTTTTGTGATCTACACAGTAAGAGGCTTTAATGTAGTCAATGAAGTATGCTGTAATTAGTAATGTAGGAATGTAGTCTGTAGTAAGTAATTAGTAAGCAATGTAGTCTGCTTTAATGAAGCAGAAGTAGATGTTTTTCTGGAATTTCCTGCTTTCTCTATGATCCAACAAATGTTGGCAATTTGAACTCTGGCTTTCTAAACCCAGCTTGTACATCTGTAATTTCTCAGTTCATATTCTGCTGAAGCCTAGCTTGAAGGATTTTGAATATAACCTTGCTAGCATGTAAAATGAGCACAGCTACACAGTAGTTTGAACATTCTTTGGCATTGCCTGTTTTTGGAATTGGAATAAGAACTGACCTTTTTCAGTTCTGTGGCCACTGCTGAGTTTTCCAAATTTGCTGACATATTGAGTGCAGCACTTTCACAGCATCATCTTTTAGGATTTTAAATAGCTCAGCTGGTGTTCCATCACCCCCACTAGCTTTGTTTATAGTGATGCTTCCTAGCCCACTTGACTGCATACTCCAGGATGTCTGATTCTAGGTGAGTGGCCACATCATTGTGGTTATCTGAGTCATTAAGATATTTTTTGTATAGTTCTTTGTATTCTTGCCACCTTTTCTTAATCTCTTCTGCTTTTGTTAGGTCCTTACCCTTCCTGTCCTTTAGCATGCCCATCCTTGCATGAGATACTCCCTTGATATCTCCAATTTTCTTGAAGAGATGTCTAGCCTTTCCCATTTTGTTGTTTCCCTCTATTTCTCTGCATTGTTTGTTGAAGAAGGCTTTCTTATCTCTCCTTGCTATTTTCGGGAACTCTGCATTCATTTGGGTGTATCTTTCCCTTTCTCCCTTGCATTTCACTTCTCTTCTTGTCTCAGCTGTTTGTAAAGCCACCTCAGACAACCACTTTGCCTTCCTGCATTTCTTTTTCTTTGGGATGGTTTTGGTTACCGCCTCCTGTACAGTGTTACAAACCTCCATCCATAGTTCTTCAGGCACTGTCTACCAGATCTAATCCTTTGAATCTATTCATCCTGTCCACTATGTAATCATAAAGGATTTGCTTTAGGTCATATCTAAAAGGCCTAGCAATTTTCCCTACTTTCTTTAATTTAAGCCTGAATTTTGCAATAAGCAGTTCGTGATCTGAGCCACAGTCAGCTCCTGGTCTTGTCTTTGATGACTGTATAAAGCTTTTCCATCTTCAGCTGCAGAGAATATCATCAATCTGATTTCAGTATTGGTTATATGATGATGTCCATGTGTATAGTCATCCCTTGTGTTGTTGGAAAAGGGTGTTTGCTGTGATGTATGTTTTCTTGACAAAATTCTGTTAGCCTTTGCCTTGCTTCATTTTGTACACCAAGGCCAAATTTGCCTGTTACTCAAGGTATCTCTTGACTTCCTGCTTTTGCATTCCAATCCCCTATGCTGTTAATTTGTTATTTTTTTGGTGTTAGTGCTGGAAGGTCTTATAAGTCTTCATAGAACCATTCAACTTTGGCTTCTTCTGCATTAGTGGTTGGGGCATAGACTTGGATTACTGTGATGTTGAATGATTTGCCTTGGAAATGAACCAAGTGAACCAACCAAAATTGAATGATTTTTTTTTTTTAGAAGAACTTTAAAGTGAAGTGGGAGTGAAGATCTCTTTAAGCCCCTATTTTCATTTCCTTTGGATATATACCCAGAGGTGGGGTTGCTAGATTCAAAAGCAGAGACATTACTTTGCCAACAAAGGTTCGTCTAGTCAAGGATATGGTTTTTCCTGTGGTCATGTATGGATGTAAGAGTTGGACTGTGAAGAAGGCTGAGCGCCAAAGAATTGATGCTTTTGAACTGTGGTGTTGGAGAAGACTCTTGAGAGTCCCTTGGACTGCAAGGAGATCCAACCAGTCCATTCTTAAAAAGATCAGCCCTGGGATTTCTTTGGAAGGAATGATAATAAAGCTGAAACTCCAGTACTTTGGCCACCTCATGCAAAGAGTTGACTCACTGGAAAAGACTCTGATGCTGGGAGGGATTGGGGGCAGGAGGAGAAGGGGACGACAGAGGATGAGATGGCTGGATGGTATCACTGACTCGATGGACGTGAGTCTGAGTGAACTCCGGGAGTTGGTGATGGACAGGGAGGCCTGGCGTGCTGCGATTCATGGGGTCCCAAAGAGTCGGACATGACTGAGTGACTGATCTGATCTGATCTGATCTGATGGAAGTTCTGCTTTTAATCTTCTGAGGACTGTCCATACCACTTTCCACAGTGGCTGCACCAATCTATGGCAGAGCCTGATCTTGACCCAGCTGTTCCTCCATGCCTCAGATGGGTCCAGGGCAGCAACAGCTCTCCCCACTCACCTCCTCACATCTTACTCCCTCAGGCATTGTATAACCACAACAGGAGGGTGATGTCAAGGGTACAGGTCTTCTGTGTCCTGCACACAAGTCAGAGGTGGGCTTTTCTGGGTGTTCCTGACTTTCCCAGGACATCACTGATGACAAAAGCATTGTAATCCCACTGCCACCTGACCTGGTGCTGGATGTGTTGTGAGATAGAATGTGCTTGCTAAAAATGCAAAAATGAGAATTCAATGCCCCAAACTTCCTCACATTCACAGTTTTCATTTGGTAAGGTGTTCTTACTTTGCTTTGTGGAGTGTTTCCCCTAATTATTCCACATGCCTCAAAACCCACTTGTGAAACAAGAACCTTGAACTTTCTTCCGAAGAATTAAGGATGCTTCTGTTATTCTAATTTTTTTTTTCTGGATTTTGGAAATAAAAGTTTGTGGTTCAGAGGTCAGGACCCTACTATTAGGCAGTATCAGCTCTCTCCTACCTTTCTACCAAGATACTGACAATTACATTTTATCATGCAAAGCATGGTGGGAAGACTAGTTGCTAGGCAACAAGGATTAAATGAAAGAAGTTATTATGCTTTGTAGAAACTGGCACATAATCTCTGGCTGTGAAATTTTGATTGTCAATAGCATAAAAAATAAAATTGGGTTCAGAAAGAGAAAAAAATTTAGAGACAAAACCATGGACAGCTGAATGATCATGAGGGTCTGATTGTAGAGTTTTTTGCTGTGGACCATTTTTTTAAAGTCTTTATTGAATTTGTTACAGTATTGCTTTTGTTTTGTGTTTTGTTTTTTTTTGGCCAAGAGGCCATGTGGGATCTTAGCTCCCCGACCAGGGATCAAACCTGCACCTTCTGCAATGAAAGGTGAAGTCTTAATCACTGGACCATCAGGGAGTCTCTGATGCGTATTTTTTTTTTTTTTTTTAACCCAGTAGTTGCTCCAGGACTGAGGAGCACTGAGGTCCACTTCTCTCCTCTTTCCTTTTTCCCTCCTCGCTCTTCCACCCCTCCTCCTCCATCTCCTATCCCACTGAGTATTAGTTCACTTGGGCTGCCATAATAAAATAGCATAGACTGGGTGTCTTAAACAACAAATATTATTTTCTCACAATTCTGGAGGCTAGATGTCCAATGTCAAGGTGTTGCAGAGCTGGTTTCTTCTGAGGCTCCTTTCCCTGGCTTTTAGATGTCCATCTTCTCCCTGTGTCTCCATGTCATCTTCCCTATGTCTCCATGTCATCTTCCCTATGTGTGTATTCTGACCTCATTTTATAAGGACATCAGTCATATTGGATTACAATCCACCCTAATGACCTCATTTTAGCTCATTTAACTCTTTAAAGACCACATCTCCATTCTCAGTCATCTCTACAACTGCCCCCTACCCTCCTTCCTCTTATATACTTCTCTTCTCTCCCCCTTCTTTCTTTCTCCCCCTTCATTTCTCTTGACTTCAGCTTGCTGCCTCCATCCCTCAGGCCCATTAAATGATCTTGTTCTTCTTCACGGTGGTCTATTGAGCAAGGCCTTGTGAATACAGAGTTGTAAGTGAGGGACCCTGCCTTCAAGTCTCCTAAATCTGGTTAGAGAGGTAAGACTCACATAGGAAAGTATCAATAACATAACAGAACCCAGATGCCTAGAACCAGGCGAGTGGCCTGGGAAGCAGGGTGTGGAGGATCAGAGCAGAGAGGTGACTGTGAGCCAGGTTGGCAGAGCCACCTGCAGGGAGAAGTGGGGCAGACATTGCACACTGAGAGGAGAGGCAGCCTTGGGGAGGAAAAAGGCCAGGAAGGAGGAATGGTGTGAGCTGAGACCAAAGGTAGGGATGAGCAGTGAATTCGGTCACATAGGTGGTTATTAGGATGCTGTGTGGAGGAGGCCAGGCAAGATGCTGTGAGCAGTGGAGCCTCTGCAGCTTCACTCCTGAGATGCTTTGTGGGCTGTCTGAGGGGGGGCCATTCCGTGAAGAAGCTGAATAAGTCCACCCATTTGGGTTGTATAGCCAAAGGTTCAGAACCAAATGACTTATTAGGATAAAATTTATATGTTTATATATAACTCAGCTTTCTGAATCTCCAGTGACACTTGGGGAGGTGAGGGGACATAGTTGTGTCTAAACCCAGGGGACATGGCAGAGAGGCAGGTGGGAAAGACCCAGACTGGCTCTGTCTTCAAACAGCTGTGTGATCTTGGGCAAGTCACTTACCCTCTCTGGGCCATGTATTCTGTGTTGGAAAATATGAGGATAGGGCTGGATCAGAGGTTTTCCAAAGATGAGTGACCAGAGTCCCGAGATATAGAGCAGATGAAAATGGAGTGTCAGTTGCTCGAGTTCACCCCCAGTGAAATCTAGGAGCTGAGCCTGAAAGTCACGGAGGCAGAGGACCTCTGAGTTCTCTGGGAGCTCTTCCTGTGACAACAAAATCCAGGACCCCCAGACCACACTTCTGGTCTCCCTGGTCGGGGTGCCAAGGGTGGGATGCTGTAATCCCAGGTGGATTTGTGAGAAAAGAGTAGTTGGTTTTCAGCTGAACACCCTCCACCTGAAATATTCCTAGCTTTACATAAAAATCCATCACTGCCTAATCCTGTATAACTCAGTCTTATTTTGATCCAAACATAGTTCATAGGCACTGGCTATGGACAAGAACTTTTACTAAAGACACACAAAGAAATTGGACACTGTATCCTGTTTCCAAATTTAGGCCACTTGTTTTTTACATGAATCTCACACTTTTTTAATATTAGGGTTTTTTCATCTTAATGTTAAAAGAATCTCGATCAGTTTCATATTTGTTTTTATATCCTCCTACTTTCTGTACTCTATTCTACCTCTCACCAGTACTGGTGAGAAGGAGAAGAGCGAAAGCATTAGAACCTTAAATTCAGTGGGTCTTGGTACTTGCCAGTGATAAAAAAGTATGCAGAGGCTGATTGACTTAGACAAATGTGTTAAAGCCAGTATTTATGGGTTTGGATGAAGGGTATTCAGGGAGCGGAGTGACCGTCTCTCTGCACAACATTCCCACATTGTTCTTGCTTTCTCTGACCTAAAATATTACAGTCACCTTTGTCCATTCTTAACCCACTTAATCTGTTCTGTCTCCCCCTTTCACTACCCCAGGAAAAGAGAGGAAGATTTGCAGACTTATTGGATGCTAAATATTTACGGACCACATTACAGATCTGGGTCATATGGTAAGAATGGTATTATTTCAAAATTAGGTTTAGGGAGGTTCAAGAGGGACGGGATATATGTATACTTACAGCTGATTCACATTGTTGTACAGCAGAAACTGATACAGCATTGTGAAGCAATTATACTCTAATTAAAAAAAAAAAAAACTAGGTTCAAATAAACAAACATTTTCAGTGGGAGAAAGTCCACTGAAGTAAACTCTTCCTGAGTGCTCTGGGGAGAAAACACAAGGCAGACACCAGGAATGCCTTATTTTTTTGCTTAACACCACAGACCAAAAAAATAGGTATAAAATAACAATATAAAAAGAGAGAAAAAAATCCAAATCATCTATAACCAGTTTTTAAATTTTTTTCATTTGAGTTCTGTACTAAGCTTTTGCAGCCTGGTCTCTTCCCTCATCACAGTCCAGGAACTGATCCTCTGAGGTCACTGAGAGTCATATTCAAAGGAATAGATTCAGTGGCTCTCTCTGTGCAAAGATTTTCTAAATAGGACACAAAAGGTACCAATGCTAAAAGAAAAGATTGATGAGTTTGCCTACATTAAATTAAGAGCCTGAAAAGTATGCCACCAACTGAGAAAAGAAATTTATAGTATATTATGTCCAACAAATTATATATACATGTTATATATATTATTAATATATGTTACTGTGATATAACTTATTTCAACAAGAAAATCATACCTGACCTGGTAGAGAAATAGGCCAGAGACTTGAACAGCCACTTGACAGAAATGTGTATCAGATAAATACATGAAAGCATGGTCAACCTTAAAGTCTCCAGGGAAATACAAATTAAAACCAAATGAGAAACCATTACAAATCCACCTGAATGGCTAAGTTAAAAAGACTGTATCAAGCTTTGAAAGAAAGAAAGTGAAGTCGCTCAGTCATGTCCAGCTCTTTGCGACCCCATAGACTGTAGCCAGAGAAGGTGATGGCACCCCACTCCAGTACTCTTGCCTGGAAAATCCCATGGACAGAGGAGCCTGGTAGGCTGCAGTCCATGGGGTCGCGAAGAGTCAGACATGACTGAATGACTTCCCTTTCTGCCGGGGTCCAGCCCCAGCAGGATCCAGGAGTACCCTCAGAATGACGGCCTAGGCAAAAGGATAGCAAAGCAGAGAGCAGGGCTTGATCTTCCTTGATTAACACAGAAAGCCAATAAAGCTCCTGGCACAGAACTTGCTCTGTTCATGGAGGCCACAGGCGCCCTCTCGGTGGGGTGAGGACGCAGGACGCCCCCTCCCTGGTGAAGACACAGGGCGCCTTCCCGATTGGGTATTAGAAGCCCAGGCAAAAAAGTGAACTCAGAGAGCCCCTGTGCCCCAAGGAGTCATCCTGAAAGAAGAACAGAGAGAGAAAAGGAGGAAAAAGAAAAAAAAAGAACGACACGGGGAGACCAAGCTCCGGTGAGCAAGGCCCATAACTTTATTTTCAAAAGGAACTTTTATACCTTGATTTGTACATAGAGGGAAATGAAAGATGCAAAGTCATACAGAGTCAGCCCAAACATTACATCTGTTTTGTCTTTATCAAAACCAGGATTTTTTCTGCATACCTTTCCCATAAACAATGTTGTGTACCATATCTTCTGGCCTTGGAGGCCTGTGGACATTTTATGACCCTTTTTTGATAAAGGCTGATCAGCCAGAAAACTTGTTTTCCCTTAAAGTGTTTCTTCTTTATTTTTCCCAGCCTCAGAAAGTACTAAACAGAGTTACATTCTCACGGAGCAAAGGTGCAGTGGATCACAACAAAGAAGGAACCAATTAGCTCAAAGGTCTGATGTGGTTAATTCCAAGGCTGCTACTTGTTTTTCTTACATTCCAACTATGTTAACTAACGCACTCCCAGGTACACACTGGATAAGGGATATGGGCACTTGGCAGCAAGCATTGGCCCAATGATGAAGCCCTTTACCAGTACTATCTATTCTAATCATTTTTCATCCCTTAAAGGACTCTATGCTCATTAGGACTTTTAGAATGTTTTGGCTTCCCGTGCCTTTCAAGGTTGGGGAGTTGTGAACAGTCATGTGTGTTAATTGCAAGAGTATGGATAAACCTGTCAGGCAAGCTAGAATGCCATCAGAGGGGTTAAAATAGAAATATTCCTTTCATGCCCAGGAGACTTATTAACTAAAGCCCTAAGTTGACTTTTTCCAGAGAAAGGTGGTCGGGGATAGCCCCCTATTAATGACAGAAGAGTTGGTGAAAGGCACAAAATACTAAGACAGATTCTGGTTTTGGGGTAGATGCTCGAGCAGATTCAGGGGGTCCCTCGAGGCCTGACCCACCTTTGCCTGTCAGGTTCTCTTCCGCATGACCTTTGTCATGGGTGGGATCTCCCGTGGTGGCTCCCAGCACCTTTCACTTTCACTTTCATGCGTTGGAGAAGGAAATGGCAACCCACTCCAGTGTTCTCGCCTGGAGAATCCCAGGGATGGGGGAACCTGGTGGGCTGTCGTCTATGGGGTCACACAGAGTCAGACATACCGAAGTGACTTGGCAGCAGCAGCAGCAGACTGTAGCCTACCGGGCTCCTCTGTCCATGGGATATTCCAGGCAAGAGTACTGGAGTGGGTTGCCATTTCCTTCTCCAGGAGATCTTCCCAATCAAGCATTGGGAAGGATGTAAAGTAACTAGAAATTTTATACACTGATGATTGGATTTCAAGTTAGCATGACCACTTTGAAAAACTGTTTAATGATTTCTACGGCAGTTGAAAGTATGCATAACCTATAGCTCAGCAGTTTCACTCCTAGATTTATATTCAACAGAAATGCCAAGTAAAATAAAATAGCATTATTTTATTTGTAACAGCCCCAAACTAAAAACAACCCATATGCCCATCAACAGTGTAATGGATAAGTTGTGTTATATTTGTGAAATAGAATACCATACAATAATAAAAATGAGAAAACTCGTGCTCTGCCCTCAACATGGCTGAATCTTACAAATGTAATAATGAGCAAAGCGAGTCAGACACAGAATGCATAATACATGCTTCCACTTACAGAAAGATTCAGAATAGTTGAAACTTAACGATAGTGTTTGAATTCAGGAAATTGGTTGTCCGCCTTTCCCAGATATAATCACTAAAAATACGTTGATGTGTCTCCTTTTGAGACTTTTTAATTTTTAAAATACCCTCAGTATTTGGAAATTAAGCAAAATTTAAAGCTACCTTAATAACAAGATGATTATTGTCTTCTTTTTAAATATTTCAATATTTCATGATGAGAGTTTCCAAGCTCACAAGAGAGCACAGAGGATTTACTTGCCACTCAGATCTGACAATCACAGATATTCACCCACTTGCGTTGGCTGTTTTTTTTCCTGTTCTGAAGTATTTCCAAGTAGGCCCAACACTTCATGCCATTTCATCCCCGGGTACTTCATTAGGAGTCTCAACTACCTGAGGACATTTTCTTAGGTGATTCCAAGCCTATAATCACACCAACAAGGTTAACAACTGTGAGACTCACCTGGTGGTTCACTGGCTAAGACTCTGCACTCCTAATGCAGGAGGCCTGGGTTTGATCCCTGGTCAGGGAACTAGATCCCATGTGTCGCAATTAAAGAGCCACAACTAAAGATATCATTTGCCACAACTAAGATCCGGTGCAGCCAAATAAATAAAATATGAAAAAATATTAACAATCATCACTAGTATCATGCAGTGTGCAGAATATATGTAATGTCCCCTAATTATCCCCGTATGTCTTTTACCTGTGGCTTTAATAACCATTTCCATAAAATAGGCATGAGGGGGGCTTCTAGGAGGCTGACTTTATTCTTTTTCTTCAGTTTGATATATGAACTTTTCTGTATGTTATGTTTACATTTAAATAAATTTTATTTTAAATATATAAAAATTTATATTTATTTTAAATATATAAAAATATTTAAGACTAGACCAAAAAAAAAAGAGAGAGAGATGAAGGAAATATAAAGCAAAAGCAAAAAACCTCGCATGGCTTCCTGACCTCCGAAAGGCAGAATTCTAAAGATGATTCCCAAGATTTCCAACACCTGGTGATTTAATCAAACACTCACTTGACTGTCGGTGTGAAGGCAGCGCATGGATGTAGTTAAGTATGGTTATCAGACTTAAAACAGGTAACCTGGATTAGGCAGGTGGGCTCAATCTAATCACCCGAGTCTTTAAAAGTAGAGAAGTCTCTCCAGCTGGAATCAGAGCTGCAGCAGAAGAGAAGTGTGAGATAAGGCAGGCTCATGAGAAGGACACGACTGCTGTTGCTGATTCCGCAGACAAGGAACAAGCGGAGCCTGCAGAAGCTGAAAACCACTGGTCGGCAGCCAGCGAGGTCGTGGACAAGAGTCCTTCAGCCTGTGCAGCTGGGTTGTGCCAACCGTCTGGATCAGCTTGAAGATGGATTCTCCCATAAAAAGTGGAGCAGCCCCGCCTACACTGGCGTTTCTGCCTCCTGAAGACACCGAGCAGAGAAGTCAGCCAGACCCACTGAAGTGCTGAGCTCCAGGACTGTGAGATGATACCTGTGAACTGTTGAAAGCACTGTTTGTGCTCACATGTTGGAGTAGCTGCAGAAAAGGAAACTGCTACCCAGTCTGAGCTTGCACTGCTTGCTGCATGACAGGCAAGTAGAAGTCAAGGTGTTGAGGCAAATTACAGCGACTTTATCCAGAATGCCAGCAGACTGAGAAGATGGTGGACTAAAGTTTTAAAGAACCATCTTAGAGTAGCCCTCAGGCTGTGCTTTAGCTGAGGGAAAGATGGAGGTGGGAGGGTTCGAGATGAAAGGGTCATGACAGGTTGCAGACTTCTTGGAGCCACTGGCCTTCAATGGAAGCTTAACATTTCTTTGTTCTTCTGTTTGCTCACAAGGTTTCTACAAAACTTCAAATCGATATTGGTTATTTTTACTCTACCGCCCCTATCTCTGCTTATTTGCAAGGTTTCTAGGCTGAAAATGAACTTACTTACAAGTAGTAGCCAAAACTAACACAGGACTACCTGGGATGGGAACTTAATAAGCTTTTTGGGCACAAGCAACAGTCCTCTGATAGTTAACTCTGTGTATTCAGGTCTAAAGTAACAGAGTACATGAGCTAAAGAATGAGGGGGGCAGTTTCAACCTGGTGTTAGTTCTGTTCTGACTCTGTGACAAAACTCTCTCCTGGCCTGAGGGGGTCCTCTGGGCCCTTTCTGCTTTTTATTGCAAATCCGTTTCTCACCGTGCAGTGTCTGGTGAAGGCCACCCTCCAGTCTCCCCCCGAAATGTGACCCCACTTTCCCCTCCCACACACCGTACCTTCCACCTGAAAAGCTCTTCCTGCTTCTCCCCACCTCTCACGGGGCTACTCCTTCTTCAGGCCTGGAGGCACTCTTTCCTGATGCCCATCTTTTCTTGCTTCCAGGCTGGGCATCTCTTTTGCCTACTACGGGGTCATCCTGGCCAGTGCCGAGCTGCTGGAGCGGGACCTAGTCTGTGGCTCGCGGTCTGAGTCCGAGGTGGCCGTGACCGTGGGGGTCTTGGAGGAGAGCCAGAGTCCCTGTTACTGCCACATGTTCGCCCCCTCCGACTACAGGACCATGATTATCAGCACCATTGGCGAAATTGCTCGTAAATGTCTCTCTCTGTTGGGTGGCTCTCTGTTTTGGGTGGGGGACAGGCAACTCAGAGCCTCATGGAGAAGAGTGGCCTGTCATACACTTGGTTCCTGCCTGGTAGGACTAGACAGTCCCCAGATCATGCTGACATGTCTCCAGTGTGGATGAATGTAGGGAGGACAAGTCTGGAGGCACAGAGGTTTGAATTACTTTATCGAATCAATTCTAAGATGCATTCCCCCACATTGTAATATCTCTGCCACTGGGATATGTCTTACAGTGACTTATTAGGTTTCCCTTTGGAAGCACTGTTTCTGCTTTAATAGGCATAAAATAATGGTACTTAATCATTGGCACCTTGGACTTCCCTGGTGGTCTAGTGGGTAAGACTCCATGCCTCCACTGCAGGGGGTGTGGGTTTCATTCCTGGTTGGGGAAGTTCCACATGCTGTGTATATACCACCCCCCCCCCAAAAAAAAAAATTCATGGCATTTTGAATTTGAAAAACAGCATAAAATATTTATAGATGGAACAAGTGGGCAGTTTAGACCTATATGCAGTAATACACATCCTGGGCATAAAATGTACTTCGCATACACCAATACTTGTTTTTCTCAGACCCACATGGGAAAAGGATGTGGAAAGAGCATGATGCTGATGACAGTGTGACTGTGTCTTGGCTGCAATACCCATGAGGTTTGGATTAAGTTGTTTCTTTATGAAATGACAAGGAGGAAACCATGCCAGTGTTGATAAATGCCATTTGCTGTCAAAGTTCTGAAAATTGTCTTTGTTTTTTTCCAGTGAATCCTTTAAACATCCTGGGCATTAATTTCCTGGGGAGACGGCTGAGCCTTTCTATTACCATGGGATGCACGGCTTTATTCTTCCTGCTCCTCAATATTTGCACCTCAAGGTATTTGCTCTCTGTTTGCTTTGGAACAACCTAGTTTTGAGTGGCGGTTTTAAAATGAGGTCTCCTGGGGACTTCTCTGGCAGTCCAGTGGTTAAGACTCCATGCTTCCACTGCAGAGAGTGCATGTTCGATCCCTGGTTGGGGAACTAAGATCCCACATGCCCCATAGCCAGAAAAAAAAATGTAAAATAAATAAAACGAGGTCTCCTGACCCACGGCCTTCAGTGCACGTCAGGAACAAGTCCCTTTCCCTAGGAAAGTAGAGTACAAGCTGCCTCTGCCCGTCCTACTCCCTTTTTGCCCCTGAACAGAACTAGCCTGCGGGTATTGAGTACGCTCACCAAGACACTTAGGATCTTTATACAAAGCTTCCTTGAGAATGGGGACTGTAGTCGCTGACCAAATGAGCTGCATTGTTGTCAAGACAGTGATGTAGACAGCGTACCTGTGGTGGGAAAATTCATTGCACGCAATTTGTGACTCTAGGGTGGCCTCATTCATAATATGTATGACTTATTCTGCACACTCTACCATTTTCCAGGAGTGGTCACAGAGGTGTGCTCATAGTGGGGGGAGGACAGGCTGGAACGGCACAGTTTGGGGGAACGGGATTGAAGGTCTGAGTCAGGCTTTTGCTTTAGGACCCCACGGCCTGGCCAGCTGGTGCGCCGCACCCTGGGGACCTGGTCTCCACGGGTGTGTGTGTGTTGGCCGCTATAATGCACCGGGATGGGGGCCCCGGAAGGTCCTCCCATTCTGCCTTTGTAATGTCTCCCTTCCGGCTCCCTAGCGCCGGCCTCATCGGCTTCCTCTTCATGCTGAGGGCTCTCGTGGCAGCCAACTTCAACACCATCTACATTTACACTGCTGAGGTTAGTTTTGGGGAAGGGGTTGCTTACATCAAGGTGTTTGTCTGTAGATAATGCATCCCTGGCTTCTGCTGACTTTTGATGAGTTTCTAAAAACATCCTATTAAAATGACATCAGAAGGTATATTTGATGTGGTCTTTCTCTCGCCCCATGGGGTCTAGTGAAAGTCAGTCTCTGAGAAGAAAGATAGGACCTTCTCCCTTTCTCAGTAAATCATTCATGTTAACCAAAACAAACAAACAAAAAAACCACCTCATTGCCCGCTTACCCTGCTTCCTGAAGAAATAGGGCCCATACCTGCATGTTGCTGATATAATGTAAAGCACCCTATTTCTCTCTTTTTGAAATTAGAATGTATTTTTCAACTTTTTTCTTTTGAAAGATCACATCCCACTCTGCTGTTTGTTGTGTGTGGCTTAAATTCAAATATAAGAGTAATTTATCTTTAATTTATTGAATTATTCCATATACTTAATACATCTACTTCTGAGGGGGCTCCTCAGAAAGCCCCAGTTTAAAAACCTGTGGCGGATTCATTTTGATATTTGGCAAAACTAATACAATTATGTAAAGTTTAAAAATAAAATAAAACTAGAAAAAAAAAATAAAAAGCAAACATTCCTAGAAATAAGCAATGTCTGAATAGGAAACAGTATTTTAACTGACTTTGTCTTTCATTGAGCTAAAGAAAGTGGTGCTGTAGGGACTGCTAAGGCTTCATTCATTTTCATGTCAGGAAAGGTAAAAGTCTGTTCAGAATACAGATATTACATATCAAAATCATTAAAGCCACAGGAAAAAAAATTCTTGTCCTCTCATGTAGATTAAAAATAGGATATTATAACATATTTGACATATATCAATACATAATTCTTCATTTAGTTCCATTGAAAAAATCTAGAATTATTGTGAATTTGTGAACTTAAAGGTCTATATGTATTGTGGTATACCTCTAAGGTTATATTTGGAATATTCAATTTAACATATTTTGGAACATGTTCATTTAAAGGGTTACTTCTAAGTATTTTTTCCCCTGATGCTTATGGCTTAAAAAAAAAAATCAAAGATGTGTACCAAAAGATGATTGTCTTGAATTATTTCATCTCCTAGAATTGTCAAAAAACAAAAATATTGATATTAGAGCAAAGATCGTCTCTGTGTATCTGAATCCATTGTTTTCAATAGCCAGTAACCTCATTTTCCACAAAAAGAAAAGAACTCCATGAAAAGGCACTCAGCCTCCAGGTCGTCTTTATAAATACAGCGGTTTCCCCTGGGGCAGGATAGCATCTGGTTGCATCTGACAGATGGTGTCTAGAGAGGTCACATGCTTTACTTTGCTGAATTGATAAAAACTGATCAGTATTACATAGCACTCAGAGAAAAATTTCCAAAATTAAGCATTCTTTCATATATTCTCCCTATAATCCTCTTTATTAAATATTTGCCTATCAAGAATTCTGAATCAATGAAGTACAGATTTTTGGTGGTGGTTTAATCAATAAATCATGTACGAGGGTTACGACCCCATGGACTATAGCCTGTCAGGCTTCTCTGTCAATGGAATTTTCCAGGCAAGAATACTGGAGTGGGTTGCCATTTCCTTCTCGAGGGGATCTTTCTTACCCAGGGATAGAACTTGGGTCTCCTGAATTGCAGATTAATGAGGTCTTGCTATAAATGAAAGAAAGCAGACTGTGCCATATGGTTTTGAAATGCAAACATGGGGGATGGTGTAGTATGTATCTGACACTTCAGTCAGTTCCCTGTATCTATATTAAAGATTTGCTTGGATTGTTGTTATTTGGGGTGTATTTTCTTTCCATTCAGTAGAACCACCTTTATATGTTTATAGCTCTAAGGTGGAACTCTATCTGATTCCAAAGTTTAGCTTTCTAAAATAAAATTTGGAATATTAAACACATTTTGGAATTTGCTCACTGAAAGGATAATTTCTAAATGTTCATTGTCTGATACTGTTAAAATTCAAAGTTGTGTACCTGAGAAAATGAACATCTTCTATTCTTATCCTGTCTATATAGACTATTTGGCCTTTTATATATTAGCAAAGCCTGACCTGGGGAGGGAAGAACAGAGGACTTGGGAAAGAAGGAGTCTAAACTAACTGATGCTTTCTACACTGGCACCATCCAGGTCTACCCCACGGCGATGCGTGCTTTGGGGATGGGGACCAGCGGCTCCCTGTGTCGCATTGGAGCAATGGTGGCACCATTTATATCCCAGGTACAGCCCAGCAGTCTCGGTAGGGAGGATATGTCTAAGGGAGGTGGGGAAAGAGTGGCCTGAGTCCCTTCAGGTTAAGGGTTTAACCAAATATTTGTCTACTTGAGTTTCCTTGCGGTGCTGTTTTCTCATTGTCTGGTGAGTTTGGTGGGAAAAGAGGCTAAATCAATGCTTCCAGTCAACAGCATGTATTGTGCCGGACATTGTTGGTGAAAGATGCAAAGGACACAGATGACATGGGGAGTTGGAGCCGTTGAGTGACAGTGGGCTCCAACTCTGCTGTCAAGGGCGCAATTGAGAAACAGAACACAAACATGCAGGGAGGCGGCCCCGGGAAGGGCAAGTCCAGCACTCAGGCAAACCAGTTGCAGGCTGGGAGAAAATCCAGAGGTGATCGGGACCATGGTAGGGGAACCTTGTTTCAGGAGGGAATCAGAGGCAGCTATGGTAACCCACGTGGTCATGGTTCCTCAGAGGGACCAAATGGCTTGCCCCTCTGCGCTGGTCATTCTGTTTTCGCCACAAGAAATGAAAATCCACCTGCTCTGGCTGCAGCCAAAAACAAGAGTGAGGTTGGGTGCTGGGTGGGCCTGATCCAGGCTGTGAACATTGTTGGGGACCCAGGCTCTGCCTCCTCACATTTGTCTAGGGTCTGTGGTCACTGAGCATTCAGACTGTGTGCCCTCAAGACCAGTGTGCTGTGCTTGCCCATGGACCTTGCTCCTTACAAATCCCAGACATCTCTCCTTAGATCTAGCTACCAGAAGATACCAATGTGCTCTCTACAACCCAGAAAGATGCTCTCCCTGCATCCCACTGGCCATGCCTGGTCAGGTGTTCATACTTGAGTTACATCAGTTGCAGCCAAAGTCAGGCTTATGCACAGAAGCAGCTGGGTGGCGGGTTGTGGGGGGGGGCAGTTTTTGGAGAAAGTTTTGGGTTGACATGGGCTGAGTAGACTGTAATGTGTATTTCCTACAATTTAACAGAGGATTTTGCTACCATTTTTCTTAAGACTATCTTGGGCATGTTTTGCCCTCTCATCTTTATTTGTTTAAAAGTTTTGTTATTTTTGGCTGCGTTGGGTCTTAGTTGCAGCACTTGGAGTCTTTCATTGTGGCGTGAGGGCTTCTTTCTAGCTTTAGAGCACAGGCTCACTAGCCCCTCGGCATGTGGGATCTTAGTTCCCTGACCAGGAGTTGAGCTCAAGTTCCCTGTTTTAGAAGGTGGAGTTTTAGTCGCTGGACCCTCAGGGAAGTCCCCCCCTCGTCTTAATTTAAAATGAGGGCAGATTTGGTCTTGCAATTTTGCTTTTCAGAGTTCTTTTGTACTTATTACTTTACCATTTCAGAAAAGAACAAAATGGTGAACAGCAGCAGTAAAATATTGATCCTATTGATCAGACTGAGGTATAGTTGGTTTTCCAGACTCCAGAAATAGAGTCTCTTGGGCTTCCCTGGTGACTTAATGGGTAAAGAATCCGCCTGTAATGAGGGAGACCTGGGTTTGATCCCTGGGTTGGGAAGATCTCCTGGAGAAGGGAATGGCTACCTACTCCAGTATTCTTGCCTGGAGAATTCCATGGATAGAATAGTCTGGCGGGCTACAGTCCAACCGGTCGCAAACAGTCAGACACAGCTGAGCGACTAACACTTACTCAAGGCCTCAGTAAGTGTTAGCTAATAACAGTAACAATGATCAATAACAATCAATGCAATGTCACGGTCTTGGTAGACCGGGACCTGGGGACTGGAGTCGACAAGAAGAAGGACGCAGGGGACCCAAGTCTCGAGTGAAACAAGGATGCTTTATTTGCAGAAACCGCATGTTCATATATCTTCATACAAGGCGGCTTCAGGCACTTAAAAAATTGAGCAAAAACAAAGCCAGGCAAATAACAATCTTCAAAGGGCCAGAAAGCATTCCATATCCTGAATAAGAGGGGCATAGCTGAATAGATTACCTTTAAGTAAAAGGTCACTGAAGGGAACCGCTGAAAGGAGTCACTGAAGGGAATCCAAGCAGGTGCCCTTTCTCATGATCTCAGTCCTGAGAACTGCATGCAGCTCTGCTCGTTCCTGGAAAACAGGAATAGAGAGTCCTTGAGAAACGGCCCACAAAAGAAGAAAATAACATTGGATCAATTAAAGTTGAACGTCCCCTGACAGTTCCCCCTTTTTTATTTTTTCATAATTGGGGGTGACTGTAGATACTTTGTGAAAAAGGCTCTGACGAATTGAGTTTGTTTAGTTTGAACAATTTTAGTTGAAAGGCATCGATATATTACAAATATAATCACCAGGATAATTACCAGTGTTGTAGTTCCAGATCCAATACTATGTGTAATGCTTTGAAACCATCTTCGAAGGTCTAGCCCAGATACTTGATCAGCCAGCTGTTCAGCTAAGGTTTCCAAATTTTTGGAAAAGGGTAGACTCTTAGAGAAGGTTTCAAGGATTTCCTTTTGCAAGAATTGTACATTTAAGGAAGCATTATTATGTATATCTTGCAAATGAAATTTGATCTGATCCCTTTGTAAGCACTATGGTTGAACCAAAAAGGAGTGATACAAAATTGAGTAGAATTCCAATTCCAATTTAATAATACTTGTTTTTGTAAATCTATTAATTGATCTCAAACCCATTGGATGGCTGTTTTTAATTCCTGAATTTTATCTTGAACTTTTTCATCTATCTGAACCTGAGTGACCCATATAGTATGAGCATCTTTAGTCCAATTTTGAATAAAATTATGTGTTTGAATTGAAGTTTGTAAAGCAACATCTGCAACAGCAGCAGTGGTGCAAATGGCTGTTAACCCCCCAAAACAAGAATCAACCATCCAATGAATCGCTTAGATCGTTGGAGTAATTTAGTGAGTAACTGGGAGGCAAGTCTTGCCGTGGGACCCTCTTTCCAGGGTTGTTGGAGATCTACTGGCAACCACAGACTACGCTGAGATCGAAGAATCAAAAGGGATTCATTTTTTAGAGAGATAGAGGAATTAAGACAAGTAAACAATTTGCAATCTGTACAAGTCACAGAACATAAAGTCTTATTAAATTATAAGTTTCCTATGGCTATAACAAAAGGGGAACACAAGCTTGTATAAAATATGAATGATTATAATGGAAGGAATAGTTACTATGACTATGACTGGTTCCTGTGAAATATCCAGTCCAAGTTCCAAGTTTTTCAGTACTTGTAGCATGCTTCCAGATGTTTCATTGTTCAGGCCCAATTCGTTTATGGAGGATGATTTGAGGGCGAGGAGGTGCCATTCTGCCGTCAAGGCAGCCAAGGAGTCCTTTGTCATGAAAGTGTTCCACTGAACTGTTGGTAATTTTCCATGTTACTTGAGTAACATCATCACACATGGTACTATTAATATCATCTGAGTAGTTAGATAACCACATGCCATAGGGTCCCCAATCAACAGTGGTGTAATTGGCCACAAACATTTAGCTTGACGTGTATCTCAATAAACAGGAGTATATTTAAAATTCTTATAAGTAAACCCCTTACATTCCAACTTTTGTCCTTTTCCTAGAGTTTTGGTAGTATTGACATGGTCCTCATAAGAGGACAGGGCAGTAAACAGTCTAAACAATGTACGGAAGTTCTTTTTTGGAGGCAGGACGAAAGCCCATGTTTGTCGACTAACATGAATACATAATTCTGCTGGGCTCATGTGTAAAGGAAGGATTTCATAGCCTAGAGAAATGTTAATTAGTCTTCCTTCTTCCTCAGGATGAGAGGGCCCCTCCAAGCTCCAAGGAGAGGGCATATGTACTGAGTCATTAGTGGATACGATTGGTCCTATATCTGTCCGTTCTACAACCTGCAATAAACGGCGGTTAGATATATAAGCCCAGTAAATGTGATTAATCAAGTTATCCTGAGTGGAGGAAGCAAAAGCAAGCATAGCAACAAAAATATTTTCAGGATTCAGAGGCATTCCCTATTGAGAAACCAGATTTTCAGCTTGATTAGTAAAGGTTATCTGTCCCCAAGTACGGAGATCATAAGGTTGATGACGTCAAGTGTGGCATTTCTTGGAAATTTTTTAAGCCACCATGGCTTGTACTGGAAACTTCTCCTCCTGGGGATTTTGCTGTTTTTGTGATTTTGTTGGCTCCATCTGGAGAAATACAAGCATACCCCTTTCCCTGTAATCTTAATTCTCCAGATTTCCATTGTTTAGTCAACCCAAATGGGCAGAGGAAGGGAGGTATCCTTCAATGCCTTGAAATGTTTTTTCCACTTTTGTCAAACTATCACCTTGCAGTAAGTTTAAAAAGTTAAAAACAAATAAAGCTCTATTAACAATAGTTATAGGATTAAAGAATATATTGCACTGCTGCTGCTGCTAAGTCGCTTCAGTCGTGTCCGACTCTGTGTGACCCCATAGACGGCAGCCCACCAGGCTCCCCCGTCCCTGGGATTCTCCAGGCAAGAACATTGGAGTGGGTTGCCATTTCCTTCTCGTGCATGAAAGTGAAAAGTTAAAGGGAAGTCGTTCAGTCGTGTCTGACTCTTCGAGACCCCATGGACTGCAGCTTGCCAGGCTCCTCTGTCCATGGGATTTCCCAGGCAAGAGTCTAGTAAAGTCTGCTCTGGATAAGGAAGATAGAAGTGTTCCTGTGAATTCCCTCTTTTTAAATTTTTTTATTTGTAGTTTGAGTGTGTGATGTGCTCATTCAACTATGCCCTGTGCTTGTGGATTATAAGGAATACCTGTAATATGTTTAATAGAAAATGATTGCAAAAATTGTTTGAATCGCCTAGAAATATAGGTAGAGCTATTGTCTGTTTTTATAGAACTAGGTGTTCCCATTATTGTACAACAAGTTAATAGGTGAGTTATAACCTGTTGTGTGGTTTCACCTCAGGGAGGTGTGGCCCATATAAAAGAAGAATTTGTATCGATTGAGACATGGAAGAAGGAAGAGGAAGAAAATTCAGGGCAATGAGTTACATCAATTTGCCATAGTTCATTGGGTTGTAATCCTCAAGGACTGATACTTTGTGCAATGGGTCGAAGATGTAGAGGCCTACAAGTAGAGCAATTATTAATGATTTCTTTAGCATGTCGGTATGGGATTTTCCAAATTTGATGTAACAAGCCAGCATTATTGTGTAATAGAGCATGTTGCTCTTCAGGAGTAGAAAAGAGACAAGTTTATCAGCTTGTTCATTGCCATGAGCCATAAGGCCAGGAAGAAAGAATGTGTTTGAATATGGGTAATATAAATGGGGGAAGTGCGGTTCTTAACAATAGATTGTAGTTCAAGAAAAAGTTGTTGGATAATAGATTGGTTAGAATTTATGGTAGAAATTTCTATATTTCTTAATAAACTGAGTATAAGGAGTCAGAAGCTATATTAATAGGATAAGAGTGTAGGTGAATAACCTGAATGAGAGCATATAATTTGTTTCATTGAGCAGAGTGAAATTTAGTATAAAAGACTTTATATTCTTTTAGAGACCAGAATGAGGCTTTGGCGTTTTTAGTCCCATCTATATAGAAAACATCAGTTTGAGGTATAGGTTGTGATGTGACAATGTGAGAGATAGTATTTTTGAAGAAATTCCAGAGTTTGTTAGAAGGATAATAAAATGAAATTTCTCCAAAATATTCCAGAAGGGCTATTTGGAAATCGGTAGAAGTTTGTAATGCATTCTCGAATTGAGATTTATTAATACGAAGAATTGATGCTTTTGAACTGTGGTGTTGGAGAAGACTCTTGAGAGTCCCTTGGACTGCAAGGAGATCCAACCAGTCCATTCTAAAGGAGATCAGCCCTGGGATTTCTCTGGAAGGAATGATGCTAAAGCTGAAACTCCAGTACTTTGGCCACCTCATGCGAAGAGTTGACTCATTGGAAAAGACTCTGATGCTGGGAGAGATTGGGGGCAAGAGGAAAAGGGGACGACAGAAGATGAGATGGCAGGATGGCATCACTGACTCGATGGACGTGAGTCTGAGTGAACTCTGGGAGTTGGTGATGGACAGGGAGGCCTGGTGTGCTGCGATTCATGGGGTCGTAGAGAGTTGGACATGACTGAGTGACTGAACTGACTGACTGACTACAATTTTATGAGGATCAGAGCCAGTTAGAGTCTTAGCTCTATTTCTTCATTGATAATGATTAGAGCGATCAAATCAAGATAGGGTGTAAGTGACTGTCCCTCTAAAATGGGTATAGAGCCATTCTACTGGGTATTATTGTTGGGTAAGAAGTCCTGCGGGAGAATGGAGAGAGGGGAGTATAAATAATTCTAGAGGTAAATCAAGTCTAATACGAGTAAGAAATTGTTCTTGCAATTTATTTTGTATTAGAGTTTTTCTCGTGCCTATTGTGAAAGTGAATGAGGGTTATTTAAATCAGGGTCTCTTTTTCAAGTGTTAAATAAATTAGTTGATAATTTGTAATGTCTAAAGAGGGTCTAATCCAATTTATATCACCTAAAAGTTTTTGAAAATCATTCAAGGTTGATAATTTATTAACATAAATCTGTGTTAGTTGGGGAGTAATACGTTGTCTATTAACAACAAATCTTAAGTAATAGTAAGGTGTAGATGTTTGAATCTTTTCAGGGGCAATGATTAATTTAGAAGCTTTTAAGCATTGTTGAGCTGTGTCAAATGTCTCTTGAGTTTCTAAAATAGATGGAGCTGAAAACAATATATCATCCATATAATGAATAAAAAGAAAGTCAGGAAATTGTTTTCTCACAGGTTCTAGGGCTTTGGCTACATAATATTGGCACATGGTGGGAGAATTCATCATTCCTTGAGGCAACATAGTCCATTGACACCGTTTATGAGGCCTGATATGATTATGATAAGGTAAAGAGAAAGCAAATCTCTCTTTGTCTAGAGGGTGTAAAGGTATAGTAAAAAAAAAAAAAGGAATCCTGTATATCTATAATAATAATATGCCAGTTTTGAGGAATAGCGGTAGGTGATGGAATTCCTGGTTGTAATACACCCATAGGTTTCATAGATGTATTAACTTTTTGAAGATCTGTTAAAAGACACCATTTGCCAGATTTCTTTTTTATTACAAAAATGGGAGAATTCCAAGGGGAACAAGATTCCTCAATGTTTTAATTTCAATTGTGTATAAGTTCCTTAGCAGCCTCTAATTTCTCTTTTGTAAGGGGCCATTGCTCTGTCCAAATAGGCTCATTATTTTTCTAAGTTATTTTAATAATTGTATTGTTTGTTAAATGAGCAGTGGCCCCTAGGAAAAATGTGGAATATATATTTGAGTTTTCCATTTCATAAGTAAATCTCTTCCTATTAAATTAAGGGGTGCATCTATCACATAAGGTTGTAAGGTTGCAGGCTGGCCTTCTGGTCCCTCATATGGATATATTTGGACATTTTGATAAACCTCTTGTATTTTGGTTTGAGAAATTCCTGCAATTTGGCAAGAAATTCTCTGTATAGGCCAAGATTTGGGCCATAAATGTTTGGAAATAATGGTAATGTTGGATCTAGTATCAAGAAGACCAGAAAATCTTTTGCCATTAATTTTGATATTTATATTTGGTCATGCATATTCAGATACTATTGATGTCCATAAGGATTGCTTTTGATCTGTATTACCAAATCCACCTGTCTGTATACCATTAGAGGAGTTAATATAAATGTAAGGTAAAAGAAGTAATTGGGCAATTTTGTCCCCCTTTTTGAATTGTTATAGTATCTGAGATGACATAATAATTTGAATTTTTTCCTTATAATCTGAATCAATTATTTCAGGGTGAATAGTAATTTCTTTAGAAGTCAGACTAGACTGGCCAAGTATAAGGCCGAAGGTTTGTGGGGGTAGGGGTCCATAAGGTCTGGTAGGTATTCTAGAAGGGACTGCTTGAGGAAAAAGAAGAAAATCATTTAGGGCTGGTATTTCCATGGCAGCATTGCTGGATGTTGAAGGTTTGAGGAAAAAGATGGAGTTTGCCCCTGGTTTTTGTTGATGGGGACCCAGAGAGTCCCCATCTTTGAATTTCCCCAAATAGGGTTCCCTTCAACATCATACTTAGATCGACATTTTTTTAGCCCAATGTACCCCTTTATGATATTGAGGGCAGACTCCTGGAGGTTTTTTAGTAGTTTTAATATTTTCTGTGTGTTTTTTAGGGCAATCCTTTTTTAAATGGCTTTTATCTCCACAAACAAAACATCCTTCATTCCCCCTTTTAAAGGCAGCAGCCATTGCTTCAGCTAACATTTGCATTTTGAGTTTCTGATCCTAAGTTGTGACAAGCCTTCAAATAATCACTAACATTCCCAGTCTCACGAATTGGAGCGATGGCTCTTTGACACTCCTGATTCTCATTCTCATATGCAAGCAGTTTTTCTAATTGTACTCTTGTCTCTTCTCTGACATTATGGGAGATAGCAACTCCCAGTCTAGTTAAAAAATCAGCATAGGCTTCATTAGGCCCTTGTACTATCTTTGTGTAGTTACTTTTAGGTTCCCTTTGAGGATTAATTCAATCCCAAGCTTCAAGGGTTGCTGCTGCTGCTGCTAAGTCACTTCAGTCGTGTCCAACTCTGTGCGACCCCATAGATGGCAGCCCACCAGGCTCCCCCGTCCCTGGGATTCTCCAGACAAGAACACTGGAGTGGGTTGCCATTTCCTTCTCCAGTGCATGAAAGTGAAAAGTGAAAGTGAAGTTGCTCAGTCGTGTCTGACTCTTAGCACCTTCTTTCAATTGTTCATGCAACAAAGGAGGGCATTGTATCTGAGCTTTCACCAAATCAAATTGCTCCATACCAGTTAACATTTTAAAAGTAATTTGGTTTTGGGGAGTGCCAGCTTGAGCATTAGAATTGGCATGATCTTGGGTCACATCATGAAACCGCATTATTCATTGAAGATATTTTTCTGGTTTAAGAAGAGCTTTTATCAAAATTTGCCAATCATAAGGAATAAAATTTCCAATAGAAGATGCCATAGCATTTAGAAGTTCTTTAGTAAAAGGTGAATGAGGGCCGTATATAGTTACAGCCTTTTTCATCTGTTGCATGTGAGAAAAATCAATGCCTTCATATTGAGGTATTAGTTGCCCTTGAGCATAAACATTTCCTAACACAGGAAAGGCAAAAAGATCACCGGCCTCAGAGACTTGAGATTGCAAAGCCAGTAAATCAGAAAGCCTTCGTTGTGAAGGAAAATGAGTGGATCGTCTGTTTTCATAAATATGAGTGTGTGTTAGGAGCTTATCGTTGTCATCAAAAAAAGTATTGTTGGCTTTAGTGTCAAACAGAGCATCAGAAGAATCATCATCAGATTCATTTTGTCCTCTAATTGAGGGGACCTTCGGTTTCGTGACCGTTAAAAGAGGAGGAGGAGGAGCGCTTGGGATAGCCGGAGCAGGGATGGTGGGAAAGTTTTGAAACATTTTATGTTGCTCTAACTGGGCCTTCTGTAAAGTCATCATCTAATTTACATTTGTATAATGAGTGTTCTGCTTGTTGATGAATATCAGGGGGACTAGAATTGCCTTGAAATGGCAAGATTGCAGCTTAATGAGGGCCCACACGGGCCAGAAATTTATTGGAATATTTTCTCCCTGTCTTGCGACTTGTTCAACATTTTCTTTAACCCAATTCCAAATTTCTAAATCAAAACTGCCTTCATCAGGGAACCAGGGATTATATTTAACCACTGTTTGGAGACAAGCCTCTATCCATTGATGTGAAACTGAAAGTCCTTGAACCTTATATAAATGAAGTAAAGTAGACAAGCGATGGGGCTTTCCAGCCATTTGTACTATATCCCCACACTTACCGACCTCCGTAGGTCCTAACAGTCACTCCACCTACTTGCCAAGGGCTTTCACCAGGTCCCTGTTCGGGCGCCACTTGTCACTGTCTTTGTAGACCGGGACCTGGGGACTGGAGTTGATGAGAAGAAGGATGCAGGGGACCCAAGTTGCGAGTGAAACAAGGGTGCTTTATTTGCAGAAATGCATGTTCATATATCTTCATACAAGGCAGCTTTAGGCAGTAAAAAAATTGAGCAAAAACAAAGCCAAGCAAATAACAAATCTTCAAAGGGCCAGAAAACATTCCGTATCCTGAGTAAGAGGGGTATAACTGAATAGGTTACCTTTAAATAAAAGGTCACTGAAGGGAGTCACTGAAGGGAATCCAAGCAGGTGCCCTTTCTCATGATCTCAGTCCTGAGAACTGCATGCAGCTCTGCTCATTCCTGTTTTCCAGGAACTGATAAGGAATAGAGAGTCCGTGAGAAACGGCACATAAAAGAAGAAAATAACATAGTGGATCCCTTAAAGTTGAATGTCCCCTGACAATGCAAGATACTAAATATTCAAACAAGTATTTCTCAACAACAAAAATACTTTCTAGGTCTAGTTGAATTATTTTGATCACAATGAAATTGGAATGTTTTTCTTTCCTTACCAGGTTTAGAATGGGACGTTAGAATCTAGGAAGATTTGATTGCTTGTAGAATATTTGCCTTGGGTTTGGGCTGGGGTGGACTGTTCCAAGGAGACAGCAGAGCTTGGTGTCACTCATAAGTTCATTAGTTAGTGTACCCTTGGATGTGGTTGTCAGACTTTGGTGCATATCAGAATCACTAGGGTAACTTGATAACATGAAGATTCCTGGACTTCACCCAGAAATTCTGATTCTTAATATGAGATTCATCACCTATAGTTTTAACAGAGGGAATCCAGTGTCATTAGTCTGTGGACCAGTGAGAGGTGTGGCAGTCAACGAGGAGTTTGGCTTTACTTTCATTTTTGTTTCTATTCCTATCTCCTCTTCCTTCACTTCCAACTCCCCTGCCCTCTATCCTCCTCTGTCTTTTGTCTTTCATTTACTTTGGTGACTCATTTGACAAGTTATTTTCAGAGTAATTCTCTACAAACTCTAGGTACTCACTTCACAGTTTGGCAGTTAGAATGTAAAAAGGACTCCATAAGCTATAATTTATAATTGATAGAATAGAAGAAAGGATTTATAAGGGACTTCTGTACTTCTATTTCAGGGAGCATAGGTTTGATCCCTAGTCTGGGTACTAAGATCCTGAATGCCATGAGGCTCAGCCAAAAAAAAAAATAATAATTTATTCCAATTTAATATTCAACCAACATTTGTTGCATGCTTACTGTATGCCTGGCATTGTTCTATTTACAGCAGTAAATAAGCCAGACCAGGTTCCAGTGGTGTGCCAGAACTGGCCTGCCCTGGCTTGTGAAAACTGTTAAATTTTTAGGGAGTAATTTTGCAAGCTAGTTGATGTCACATTGCAGTTTGAAATTAGCATGGTGGTGGTATTTATCCCATGGCCACAGGCAAATACTATATTAGGACTGTTTTTGGAAAGCCTGTTAAACATTTGGCAGCATGCCACCACAAGATTCTTGATCTCAAGAGGCATAATTTCAAGAGGGTCTTTATAACTGGGGTTCCTAGGTGGCTCAGATTGTAAAGAATATACCTACAATGCAGAAGAACTGGGTTTGATCCCTGGGTCGGGAAGATCCCCTGGAGAAGGGAATGGCGACCTCCTCCAGTATTCTTGCTGGAGAATTCCATGGACAAAGGAGCCTGGCAGGCTACAACCCATGGAAGTGAAAAGAGCTGGACACAACAGAGTGAGTAGTGCACACACACTTTACATATATGAAAAAAATCAAAATGAGTCAAATAAATTATTGGTATATCTTAATTATTTGCATATCTGTGGACTAGAAGAAACACAAACTGGAATCAAGATTGCCAGGAGAAATATCAATAACCTCAGATATGCAGATGATACCACCCTTATGGCAGAAAGTGAAGAGGAACTCAAAAGCCTCTTGATGAAAGTGAAAGTGGAGACTGAAAAAGTTGGCTTAAAACTCAGCATTCAGAAAACGAAGATCATGGCATCCAGTCCCACCACTTCATGGGAAATAGATGGGAAAACAGTGGAAACAGTGTCAGACTTTATTTTTCTGGGCTCCAAAATCACTACAGATGGTGACTGCAGCCATGAAATTAAAAGACGCTTACTCCTTGGAAGGAAAGTTATGACCAACCTAGATAGCATATTCAAAAGCAGAGACATTACTTTGCCAACAAAGGTCTGTCTAGTCAAGGCTATGGTTTTTCCTGTGGTCATGTATGGATGTGAGAGTTGGACTGTGAAGAAGGCTGAGCGCTGAAGAATTGATGCTTTTGAACTGTGGTGTTGGAGAAGACTCCTGAGAGTCCCTTGGACTGCAAGGAGATCCAACCAGTCCATTCTGAAGGAGATCAGCCCTGGGATTTCTTTGGAAGGAATGATGCTAAAGCTGAAACTCCAGTACTTTGGCCACCTCATGTGAAGAGTTGACTCATTGGAAAAGTCTCTGATGCTGGGAGGGATTGGGGGCAGGAGGAGAAGGGGATGACAGAGGATGAGATGGCTGGATGGCATCAGTGAGTCGATGGACGTGAATCTCAGTGAACTCTGGGAGTTGGTGATGGACAGGGAGGCCTGGCATGCTGCAATTCATGGGGTTGCAAAGAGTCGGACACGACTGAGCATCTGATCTGATCTGATCTGAAAGCACTCAACTGAAAAGTAAGTTGGAGGCAATGATAAGGAATGATAGGACTTCCCTTCCCCCACACACACCCTGTCCTTTGGCTCAAAATTACTTTCCCAAAAGATAAATTGAATTAAAATCCATACATTCCATTAGGGACAGTCCTTTATAAAAGTCAAGGCTTCATTAGAACTGATTCAAGTGTATTCTTTTTAATGGCTGAGTAATACTCCATTGTGTATATGTACCACAGCTTTCTTATCCATTCATCTGCTGATGGACATCTAGGTTGCTTCCATGTCCTGGCTATTATAAACAGTGCTGCGATGAACATTGGGGTACACGTGTCTCTTTCCCTTCTGGTTTCCTCAGTGTGTATGCCCAGCAGTGGGATTGCTGGATCATAAGGCAGTTCTATTTCCAGTTTTTTAAGGAATCTCCACACTGTTCTCCATAGTGGCTGTACTAGTTTGCATTCCCACCAACAGTGTAAGAGGGTTCCCTTTTCTCCACACCCTCTCCAGCATTTATTATTTGTAGACTTTTGGATCGCAGCCATTCTGACTGGTGTGAAATGGTATCTCATAGTGGTTTTGATTTGCATTTCTCTGATAATGAGTGATGTTGAGCATCTTTTCATGTGTTTGTTACTGGAGCCTATTATACAAAGTGAAGTAAGCCAGAAGGAAAAACACCAATACAGTATACTAACGCATATATATGGAATTTAGAAAGATGGTAACGATAACCCTGTATACGAGACAGCAAAAGAGACACTGATGTATAGAACAGGCTTATGGACTCTGTGGGAGAGGGAGAGGGTGGGAAGATTTGGGAGAATGGCATTGAAACATGTGAAATGTCATGTATGAAACGAGATGCCAGTCCAGGTTCAATGCACGATGCTGGATGCTTGGGGCTGGTGCACTGGGACGACCCAGAGGGATGGTATGGGGAGGGAGGAGGGTTCAGGATGGGTTCTTAAATTTGTAAGGAATATATTAAATTAAAAAAAAAAAGAAGAAGAACTAGTACCAACCTAATAAAGAGAAAAAAAAAAAAAAGAAAGAAAGAAAAGTCAAGGCTTCATATAGCCAATATTATATAGTATGTATAAGTGTAGCCTTTAAAAATTGTGAATCACTATATTGTGCACCCGTACCTTAAATAGTGTTGTCCATCAACTATACTTCAATAAGACAAAATTACAGGAAGAGACAAGGCCTCTCTGGGGAGATGACATGGGAGTTGAGACCTGAAGTGTGAGAAGCTCACAACTTGTAAAGGGTAACAGCAGTCAAGTGAGATGAAAGCTGGTCCAAGGTCCTGGAGCAGGAAGAGCTCAGTGTGTTCCTGGAATAGAAGATAGCTATGGTGAACAAAATGCTGTGATATGGGAGAGTCAGGCCTTCCCTGTTGGAGTGAGTGGTAAAGAACCCGCCTGCCAGTGCAGGAGATGCAAGAGATGCAGGCTTGATTTCTGGGTCAGGAAGATCCCCTGGAGGAGGAAATGGCAACCCACTCCAGTATTCTTGCCTGGAGAATTCATGGACAGAGGAGCCTAGCAGGCTACAGTCCATAGAATTGCAGAGTCAGGTATGACTGAAAAGACTTAGCACCTGTCTCCCAGGCATACTGAAGACTTTGGATTTGTTTTTGTAGAAGTGGGAAGTAATTGAAAGGTTTTAAGCAGCAATGTGACCAGCTTTTGTATTTTAAAAAGAGCACTCTGGTTGCTAAAGGGTTAATTGACAAGGGATTGGGAGAGGGCAAGAGGGGAGCAGGCTTTTCAAAACGTACTCATCTGAAATAGATTACATAATTCTGGAACACCCTTTTTCTGATAGTGTAGAAAGACTATGTACAAATTTAAAAGTTCTGCCCAAGAAAAAAACAAACAAACCAAGATAAGGATGAAAAAAAGCCTTTACTTTTTAAGGGTTTCAAAAAAACCCTAATTGAATCGCCACACCTGAGCAATGATTTTTGTTGGCCTGTTGAATACCTGACCCTCCAGAGGCGTGAATACACATTGAATCAACACGTCAGATGATAATGGAACTTCACCAGTTAATGGGGATGAAAAATCTATCAATTTTCCAAGTTCATGAGTGATTCCTCAGTTCAGTTCAGTGGCTCACTCATGTCATACTCTTTGCGAGCCCATGAATTACAGCACGCCAGGCCTCCCTGTCCATCCCCAACTCCCAGAGTTTACTCAAACTCATGCCCATTAAGTCAGTGATGCCATCCAACCATCTCATCCTCTGCCATCTCCTTCTCCTCTCGCCTTCAATCTTTTCCAGCATCAGGGTCTTTTCAAATGAGTCAGTTCTTCACATCAGGTGGTCAAAGTAGTGGAGTTTCACCTTAAGCATCAGTCCTTCCAGTGAATATTCAGGATTGATTTTCTTTAGGTTGGATCTCCTTGCAGTCCAAGGGACTCTCAAGAGTCTTCTCCAACACTGCAGTTCAAAAGCATCAATTCTTCAGTGCTCAGCTTTCTTTATAGTCCAACTCTCACATCCATACATGACTACTGGAAAATGTCTCTGCTTTTTAATATGCTGTCTATGTTGGTCATAATTGTTCTTCCAAGGAACAAGCATCTTTTAATTTCATAGCTGCAGTCACCATCTGCAGTGATTTTGGAGCCCCCCAAAATAGTCTGCCACTGTTTCCACTGGGTCCCCATCTATTTGCCATGAAGTGATGGAACCAGATGCCATGATCTTCGTTTTCTGAATGTTGAGTTCTAAGCCAACTTTTTCACTTTCACTATCTTCAAGAGGCTCTTTAGTTCGTCTTCACTTTCTGCCATAAGGGTGGTGTCATCTGCATATCTGAGGTTATTGATATTTCTCCCAGCAATCCTGATTCCATCTTGTGCTTCATCCAGCCCAGCATTTCGCATGATGTAGTCTGCTTATAAGTTAAATAAGCAGGGTGACAATATATAGCCTTGACATACTCCTTTCCCAATTTGGAACCAGTCTGTTATTCCATGTCCAGTTCTAACAGTAGCTTCTTGACCTGCGTACAGATTTCTCAGGAGGCAGGTAAGGTGGTCTGGTATTCCCATCTCTTGAATAATTTTGCACAGTTTGTTGTGATCCACACAAAGGCTTTGGCATAGTCAATAAAGCAGAGGTAGACATTTTTCTGAAACTCTCTTAATTTTTCTATGATCCAATGGATGTTGACAATTTGATCTCTGGTTCCTCTGTCTTTTCTAAATCCAGCTTGAACATCTGGAAGTTCATGGTTCGTGTACTGTTGAAGGCTGGCTTGGGGAATTTTGAGGATTACTTTGCTGTTGTGTGAGATGAGTGCAATTATGTGGTAGTTTGAGCATTCTTTGGCATTGCCTTTCTTTGGGATTGGAATGAAACTGACCTTTTCTAGTCCTATGGCCACTGCTGAGTTTTCCAAATTTGCTGGCATATTGAGTGCTGTACTTTCACAGCATATATTTTAGGATTTGAAATAGCTCAACTGGAATATCATCACCTTCACTAGCTTTGCTCATAGTGATGCTTCTTAAGGCCCACTTGACTTTGCATTCCAAGATGTCTGGCTCTAGGTGAGTGATCACACCATCGTGATTATCTGAGTCATGAAGATCTTTTTTGTACAGTTCTTCTGTGTATTCTTGCCACCTCTTCTTAACATCTTCTGCTTTGTTAGGTCCATACAGTTTCTGTCCTTTATTGTTCCCATCTTTGCATGAAAATTTCCCTTGGTATCTCTAATTTTCTTGAAGAGATCTTTAGTCTTTCCCATTCTATTGTTTTCCTCTATTTCTTTGCACTGAACATTCAGGAAGGCTTTCTTACCTCTCCTTGCTATTCTTTGGGACTCTGCATTCAAATGGGCTTATCTTTCCTTTTCTCCTTTGCCTTTGGCTTCTCTCCTTTTCAGAGCTATTTGTAAGGCCTCCTCAGACAACCATTTTGCCTTTTTGCATTTCTTTTTCTTGGGGATGGTCTTGATCAGTGCCTTTTCTACAATGTCACAAACCTTCGTCCATAGTTCTTCAGGCACTCTTTCTATCAGATCTAATCCCTTGAATCTGTTTGTCACTTCCACTGTATAATTGTAAGGGATTTGATTTAGGTCATACCTGAATGGTCTAGTGGTTTCCCCTACTTTCTTCTATTTAAGTCTGAATTTAGCAATAAGGAGTTCATGATCTGAGCCACAGTCAGCTCCTGGTTTTGTTTTTGCTGACTGTATAGAGCTTCTCCATCTTTGATTGCAAAGAATATAATCAATCTGATTTTGGTATTGACCATCTGGTGACGTCCATGTATAGAGTCTTGTCTTTTGTTGTTGGAAGAGGGTGTTTGCCATGACCAATGCATTTTCTTGGCAAAACTCTATTAGCCTTTGCCCTGCTTCATTCTGTACTCCAAGGCCAAATTTGCCTGTTACTCCAGTTATTTCTTGACTTCCTCTTTTGCATTCCAGACCCCTATAATGAAAAGGACATCTTTTTTGGGTGTTAGTTGTAGAAGGTCTTGTAGGTCTTCATAGGACCATTCAACTTCAGCTTCTTCAGCATTACTGGTTGGGGCATAGACTTCGATTACCATGATTTTGAATGGTTTGCCTTGGAAACGAACAGAGATCATTCTGTCATTTTTGAGAATGCATCCAAGTACTGCATTTCAGACTCTCTTGTTGACTATGATGGCTACTCCATTTATTCTAAGGGATTCTTGCCCACAGTAGTAGCTATAATGGTCATCTGAGTTAAATCCACCCATTCCAGTCCATTTTAGTTTGCTGATTCCTAAAATATCAATGTTCACTCTTGCCATCTCCTGTTTGACCGCTTCCAATTTGCCTTGATTCATGGACCTAACATTCCAGGTTCCTATGCAATATTGCTCTTTACAGCATCAGACATTGTCGATCTCCAGTCACATCCACAACTGGGTGTTGTTTTTGCTTTGGCTCTGTCTCTTCATTCTTTCTGCAGTTATTTCTCCACTGATCTCTAGTAGCATATTGGGCACCTACCAACCTGGGGAGTTCATCTTTCAGTGACCTCTCTTTTTGCCTTTTCATATTGTTCGTGGGATTCTCAGGACAGGAATACTGAAGTGGTTTGCCATTTCCTTCTCCAGTGGACCATGTTTTGTCAGAACTCTTCACCATGACCTATCCGTCTTGGGTAGCCCTACATGGCATGGGTCATATTTTCATTGAGTTAGACAAGGTTGTGGTCCATGTGACCAGATTGGTTAGTTTTCTGTGATTGTGGTTTTCAGTCTGTCTGCCCCCTTATGGAGAAGGAGAAGAGGCTTATGGAAGCCTCCTGGTGGGGGAGACTGCCTGAGGGGGAAACTGAGTCTTGTTCTGATGAGTGGGGCCATGCTCATAAATATTTAATCCAATTTAAAGATTTGATTAAATTAGGTTTAAAATCAAATCCCATACCTGCCAGAGATACTGGGAGGGCTGAAACATACCTTGTGTGCACCAGGACCCAGGGACCCTACAGAGACTGAGACATACAGACCTGTGTTTGTGTGTCTCCTGAGGAGGTACAGGTCAGCAGTGGACTGCTGCAGTGGCAGGTGTTCTGGGTGCAGTAGACTGGGGTATGGCATAAGCCCCCTTGGAGGAGGTCACCATTATCCCCACCACAGAACCACCAGAGCTTACACAGGACTGGGGAAACAGACTCTTGGAGGGCACAAACAGAACCTTGTGCACAGCACGACCCAGGAGAAAGCAGTGACCCCACAAGAGACTGACCCAGACTTGCCCGTGAGTGTACAGGAGCCTCTGGTGAAGGCATGGGTCAGCCATGGCCTGCTGCATTGAGTGTAGCAGTGCGTGCATGGGATCTTTTGAAGGAGGTTGCCATTATCTTCATTACCTCCACCATAGTTTGGCCTCAGGCCAAATAACAGGGAGGGAACACAATTTAATCAAATCTTTAAGTGATTTCTAGTAAGCAATAAACTTACTGAGAAACTATGTTGTCAAAGATACAAAAGCGAATCATGCATTCATGCAAGTGCAAGTGTTGCTCAGTTGTGTCCGACTCTTAGCAACCCCATGGACTGTAGCCTGCCGGGCTCCTCTGTGCATGGGATTCTCCAGGCAAGAATACTGGAGTGGGTTGCCATTTCCTTCCCCAGAGGATCTTCCCAACCCAGGGATTGAACCTAGGTCTGTTACATTGCAGGCAGACTCCTGCATTGCAGGCAGTTTCTTTACCACTGAACATCCAGGGAAGCCTGGTTCATAAATACGTTTGTGTTTATTGTGTTTGGTCCCATCATTTCATGGCAAATAGATGGGGAAACAGTGACAGACTTTATTTTGGGGGGCTCCAAAATCACTGCAGATAGTGACTGCAGTCATGAAATTAAGAGACGTTAGCTCCTTGGAAGAAAAGTTATGACCAACACAGACAGAATATTAAAAATCAGAGACATTACTTTGCCAACAAAGGCCTGTCTAGTCAAAGCTGTTTTTTCCAGTAGCCATGTGTGGATGTGAGAGTTGGACTATAAAGAAAGCTGAGCGCTGAAGAATTGATGCTTTTGAACTGTGGTGTTGGAGAAGACTCTTGAGAGTCCCTTGGACAGCAAAGAGATCCAAGCAGTCCGTCCTAGGGGAAACCAGTCCTGAATATTCATTGGAAGGACTGATGCTTAAGGTGAAACTCCAATACTTTGGCCACCTGATGTGAAGAACTAACTCATTGGAAAAGACCCTGATGCTGGGAAAGATTGAAGGTGGGAGGAGAAGGGGATGACAGAGGATGAGATGGTTGGATGGCATCACCGACTCAGTGGACATGAGTTTGAGGAGACTCTGGGAGTTGGTGTTGAACAGGGAGGCCTGATGTGCTGTAGTCCATGGGGTCACAAAGAGTCAGTCATGACTGAGCGATTGAACTGAACTTACTGTATTTTCAGTGATTTAAGAGATTTCAACAGTAGTTTTGACCATATGTGATTTTTTTCCTTCTGCTTTGAAAACACAGAAACTACAAAGAAGAAATAAAATATTACTACCTAATATTTTAGTAGCAATAACAAATATAAATATGTTAATGAAGCCCTCGCTATATGTATAAGCATATATATATAAATATGCATGTACAATATACTCAAATATGATCATAGTTTGTATGCTTTTCATATCTTAATATATTTAAAATACTTTATTGGAATAATTTTTCAGTTGTTAGCTTGATATTTATGATGGCATTATTCATACGATGATTGTACATTGTGAAATCTATATTTATTTTTAAATCTTATTGAAGTGTAGTTGAATTACACTATTCTTAGTTTCAGGTGTACAGCAAAGTGATTTGGTTATATATACACATATATTCATTCTTTTTCAGATTCTTTTCATAATAACTTAATCTATATAGTTTATTACAGATTATTGAGTAGACCTCCCTGTGCTACACAGTAGGTCTTTATTGGTTATCTATCTCATATATAGTAGTATATGTGTGTATGTTAATCCCAAGCTCCTACTTTGTCTCTCCCCTCCATATTTCCTCTTTGGTAACCAAAAGGTTGTTTTCAAGATCTGTGAGTCTGTTTCTGTTTTGTAATAATAACTTCGTTTATATCATTTTTAAAAATTAGGTTCCATATACGATATTTATCATTCTCTGCTTTCACTAGTATGAAAATCTCTAGCTTCATCCCTATTGCTTCAAATGGCATTTTGTTCTTTGCATGGCTGAGTAGTATTCCATTGTCTATATGCACCATGTCGTCGTTATCCATTCATCTGTAGATGGACATTTAGGTTGTTTCCATACCTTGTTTACTGTGACTAGTGCTGCTATGAACATAGAAGTACCTGTATCTTTTTGAATTACAGTTTTGTCTGTATATAAGACTAAGTCTGTATACTAAGACTGGGATTGCTGGATCATATGGTAATTATATTTTTAGTTTTCTGAGGAATCTCCATACTGTTTTCCTTAGTGGCTGCACCATTTTTCACCCTGGGTCAGGAAGATTCCTGGGAGAAGGGCATGGCAACCCACTCCAGTATTCTTGCCTGGAGAATCCCATGGACAAAGAAACCTGTTGTGCTAGTCCATCGGGTCACAAAGAGTCAGACATGACTGAAGTGACTTATCACAACAGTGTAAAACAGTTTTGTTTTCTCCACACCCTCTCCAGCCTTTATTCTTGTAGACTTTCTGGTGATGACCATTCTGACTGGTATGGGGTGGTACCTCATTGTAGTTTTGATTTGCATTTCTCTAATATTGGAGAAGACTCTTGAGAGTCCCTTGGACTGCAAGGAGATCCAACCAGTCCATTCTGAAGGAGATCAGCCCTGGGATTTCTTTGGAAGGAATGATGCTAAGGGTGAAACTCCAGTACTTTGGCCACCTCATGCGAAGAGTTGACTCATTGGAAAAGACTCTGATGCTGGGAAGGATTGGAGGCAGGAGGAGAAGGGGACAACAGAGGATGAGATGGCTGGATGGCATCACTGACTCGATGGACGTGAGTCTGAGTGAACTCTGGGAGTTGGTGATGGACAGGGAGGCCTGGTGTGCTGCCATTCATGGGGTCGCAAAGAGTCGGACACGACTGAGTGACTGAACTGAACTGAATAATGTGATGTTGAGCATCTTTTCATGTGATTTTGGCTATCTGTATATTTTCTTTGGAGAAAGGTCTACTTAGATATTCTGCCCATTTTTTAAATTTTGGATTCAGTTGTTTGTTTTTTTGACATAGATTGTGTGAGCTGTTTGTATGTTTTGGAGATTAATCCCCTGTCTGTCACTTCACTTGCAAATATTTTCTCCCATTCTGTGGGTTGTCTTTTTCATTTTGTTTATGGTTTCTTTTGCCATGAAAAAGCTTTTAAGTTTAATTAGGTCACATTTGTTTATTTTTTGTTTTTATTTCCATTACTCTTGGAGGTGGATCAAAAAGTTATTGCTGTCATTATGTCAAAGAGCGTTCTGCCTATGTTTTCCTCTAGGAGTTTTTATAGTATCCAGTCTTACATGTAGGTCTTTGATCCATTTTGAGTTTATTTTCGTGTATGATGTTAGAAAATGTTCTAATTTCATTGTTTTACATATAGCTGTCCAGTGTTCCTAATACCATATATTGAAGAAACTGTCCTTTCTCTATTGTATTTTCTTTTATTTGTTTATTTCTTTTTTGGCTGTGCCAAGTCGTCGTGGTGGCATGTAGGATCTTTGGTCTTTGTTGAGGCACGTGGAATTTTTAGTTGAGGTATGGGTAATCTTTAGTTGTAGTGTGTGAACTTTTACTTGGGGCATGTGGGATCTGGTTCCCTGGCCAGGGATCAAGCCTGGTCTCCTATATTGGGAGCGTGGAGTTTTAGCCTTTGAACCACCAGGGAAGCCCCATCTATTGGATAATCTTACCTCCTTTTTCATAGATTAGTTGACCAAAGGTGTGTGGGCTTATTTCTAGGATTTCTATCCTGTTTCCACTGGTCTACATTTGTTTTTGCACCAGTACCATCTGTTGTGATATTTGTGGCTTTGTAGTGTAATCTGAATCAGAAAGCCTGATTCTTCCCGCTGTAGTTTTCTTTCTCAAGATTGCTTTGGCTATTCAGGGCCTTCTGTGTTTCCATACAAATTTAAAATTTTCCTGTTCTGTGAAAAATGCCATTGGTAATTTGATAGAATCTGTAGATTTGACTGAATTCAATTTGATTGAATCTGTAGATTGCCTGAGGTAGTACAGTCATTTTGACTATTGATTGTTCCAATCCAAGAACATAGAATATCTTTCCATCTGTTTGTGTCATCTTTGATTTCTTACATCAGTGTCTTATATTAATAGTTTTCAGTTTTTTTGGCCTCCTGAGGTAGGTTTATTGTTAGACATTTTATTCTTTTTGATGCGATGTTAAATGGGATTGCTTCCTTAATTTCCAATTCCACTCTTTTGTTATTCAGTTCAGTCACTCAGTCGTGTCCAACTTTTGCGACCCTATGAATTGCAGCATGCCAGGCCTCTCTGTCCACCACCAACTCCCCAGAGTTCACTCAGACTCACGTCCATCGAGTCAGTGATGCCATCCAGCCATCTCATCCTCTGTCATCCCCTTCTCCTCCTGCCCCAAATCCCTCCCAACATCAGAGTCTTTTCCAGTGAGTCAACTCTTCACATGAGGTGGCCAAAGTACTGGAGTTTGAGCTTTAGCATCATTCCTTCCAAAGAAATCCCAGGGCTGATCTCCTTTAGATTGGACTGGTGGATCTCCTTGCAGTCCAAGGGACTCTCAAGAGTCTTCTCCAACACCACAGTTCAGAAACATCAATTCTTTGGTGCTCAGCTTTCTTCACAGTCCAACTCTCACATCCATACATGACCACAGGAAAAACCATAGCCTTGACTAGATGGACCTTTGTTGGCAAAGTAATGTCTCTGCTTTTGAATATGCTATCTAGGTTGGTCATAACTTTCCTTCCAAGGAGTAAGCGTCTTTTAATTTCATGGCTGCGGTCACCATCTGCAGTGATTTTGGAGCCCAAAAAGATAAAGTCTGACACTGTTTCCACTGTTTCCCCATCTATTTCCCATGAAATGATGGGACCAGATGCTATGATCTTCGTTTTCTGAATGTTGAGCTTTAAGCCAACCTTTTTGGTCTCCACTTTCACTTTCATCAAGAGGCTTTTTAGTTCCTCTTCACTTTCTGCCATAAGGGTGGTGTCATCTGCATATCTGAGGATATTGATATTTCTCCTGGCAATCTTGATTCCAGCTTGTGTTTCTGCCAGCCCAGTGTTTCTCATGATGTACTCTGCATATAAGTTAAATAAACAGGGTGACAATATACAGCCTTGACGTACTCCTTTTCCTATTTGGAACAAGTCTGTTGTTCCATGTCCAGTTCTAACTGTTGCATCCTGACCTGCATATAGGTTTCTCAAGAGGCAGGTCAGGTGGTCTGGTATTCCCATCTCTTGAAGAATTTTCCACAGTTTTTTGTGATCCACACAGTCAAAGGCTTTGGCATAGTCAATAAAGCAGAAATAGTTGTTTTTCTGGAACTCTCTTGCTTTTTTGATGATCCAGCGGATGTTGGCAGTTTGATCTCTGGTTCTTCTGCCTTTTCTAAAACCAGCTTGAACATCTGGAAGTTCATGGTTCATGTATTGCTGACGCCTGGCTTGGAGAATTTTGAGCATTACTTTACTAGCATGTGAGATGAGTGTAACTGTGTGGTAGTTTGAGCATTCTTTGGCATTGCCTTTCTTTGGGATTGGAATGAAAACTGACCTTTTCCAGTCCTGTGGCCACTGCTGAGTTTTCCAAATTTGCTGGCATATTGAGTGCAGCACTTTCACAGCATCATCTTTCATGATTTGGAATAGCTCAACTGGAATTCCATCACCTCCACTAGCTTTGTTCGTAGTGATGCTTTCTAAGGCCCACTTGACTTCACATTCCAGGATGTCTGTTTCTAGATGAATGATCACACCATCGTGATTATCTGTATAGGAATGCAAGAGATTTTTTTTTTTGGTTTGTTTTTAATTTTGTATTCTGCAAGTTTACTGAATTAATTGAGTTCTAGTAGTTTTCTGGTAGTATCTTTAGGTTTTTCTAATTATAGAATTTTGTCAAGAGAATACACTGGTCATAGCAGACACCCTCTTCCAACAACACAAGAGAAGACTCTACACATGGCCATCACCAGATGGTCAACACCAAAATCAGATTGATTATGTTCTTTTCAGCCAAAGATGGAGAAGCTCTATACAGTCAGCAAAAACAAGACCGGGAGATGACTGTGGCTCAGATCATGAGCTCCTTATTGCCAAATTCAGACTTAACATTGAAGAAAGTAGGGAAAACCACTAGACCATTCAGGTATGACCTAAATCAAATCCCTTATGATTATACAGTGGAAGTGAGAAATAGATTTAAGGGACTAGATCTGAGAGATAGAGTGCCTGATGAACTGTGGACTGAGGTTCATGACATTATACAGGAGACAGGGATCAAGACCATCTCCATAAAAAAGAAATGCAAAAAAGCAAAATGGCTGTCTGAGGAGGCCTTACAAATAGCTGTGAAAAGAAGAGAAGCGAAAAGCAAAGGAGAAAAGGAAATATATAGACATCTGAATGCAGAGTTCCAAAGAATAGCAAGAAGAGATAAGAAAGCCTTCTTCAGCGATCAATGCAAAGAAATAGAGGAAAACAACAGAATGGGAAAGACTAGAGATCTCTTCAAGAAAATTAGAGATACCAAGGGAACATTTCATGCAAAGATGGGCTCGATAAAGGACAGAAATGGTATGGACCCAAGAGAAGCAGAAGATATTAAGAGGTGGCAAGAATACACAGAAGAACTGTACAAAAAAGATCTTCATGACCAAGATAATCACAATGGTGTGATCACTGACCTAGAGCCAGACATCCTGGATTGTGAAGTCAAGTGGGCCTTAGAAAGCATCACTACGAACAAAGCTAGTGGAGGTGATGGAATTCCAGTTGAGCTATTGGAAATCCTGAAAGATGATGCTGTGAAAGTGCTGCACTCAATATGCCAGCAAATTTGGAGAACTCAGCAGTGGCCACAGGACTGGAAAAGGTCAGTTTTCATTCCAATCCCAAAGAAAGGTAATACCAAAGAATGCTCAAACTACCGCACAATTGCACTCATCTCACATGCTAGTAAAGTAATGCTCAAAATTCTCCAAGCCAGGCGTCAGCAATACGTGAACCGTGAACCTCCAAATGTTCAAGCTGGTTTTAGAAAAGGCAGAAGAACCAGAGATCAAACTGCCAATATCCGCTGGATCATCAAAAAAGCAAGAGAGTTCCAGAAAAACAACTATTTCTGCTTTATTGACTATGCCAAAGCCTTTGACTGTGTGGATCACAAAAAACTGTGGAAAATTCTTCAAGAGATGGGAATACCAGACCACCTGACCTGCCTCTTGAGAATCTGTATGCATGTCAGGAAGCAACAGTTAGAACTGGACATGGAACAACAGACTTGTTCCAAATAGGAAAAGGAGTATGTCAAGGCTGTATATTGTCACCCTGTTTATTTAACTTATATGCAGAGTACATCATGAGAAACACTGGGCTGGAAGAAGCATAAGCTGGAATCAAGATTGCCGGGAGAAATATCAATAACCTCAGATATGCAGATGACACCACCCTTATGGCAGAAAGTGAAGAGGAACTAAAAAGCCTCTTGATGAAAGTGAAAGTGGAGAGTGAAAAAGTTGGCTTAAAGCTTAACATTCAGAAAACAAAGATCATAGCATCTGGTCCCATCATTTCATGGGAAATAGATGGGGAAACAGTGGAAACAGTGTCAGACTTTATCTTTTTGGGCTCCAAAATCGCTGCAGATGGTGACCGCAGCCATGAAATTGAAAGACGCTTACTCCTTGGAAGGAAAGTTATGACCAACCTAGATAGCATATTCAAAAGCAGAGACATTCCTTTGCTGACAAAGGTCCGTTTAGTCAAGGCTATGGTTTTTCCAGTGGTCATGTATGGATTTGAGAGTTGGACTGTGAAGAAAGCTGAGTGCCAAAGAATTGATACTTTTGAACTGTGGTGTTGGAGAAGACTCTTGAGAGTCCCTTGGACTGCAAGGAGATCCAACCAGTCCATTCTAAAGGAGATCAGCCCTGGGATTTCTTTGGAAGGAATGATGCTAAAGCTCAAACTCCAGTACTTTGGCCACCTCATGTGAAGAGTTGACTCACTGGAAAAGACTCTGATGTTGGGAGGGATTGGGGGCAGGAGGAGAAGGGGACGACAGAGGATGAGATGGCTGGATGGCATCACCGACTCGATGGACGTGAGTTTGAGGAAACACCGGGAGATGGTGGTGGACAGGGAGGCCTGGTGTGCTGCAATTCATGGGGTCGCAAAGAGTCAGACACGACTGAGCAACGGAACTGAACTGATGTATTGTGTCTTCTCTAAACATTGATAATTTTACTTCTTCTTTCCTAATTTGAATTCCTTTTATTTCTTTTTCTTTTGATTGCTGTGGCCAAGACTCCCAAAACTATGTTGAATAAAAGTCATGAAAGTGGACATCAATGCCCTGTTCCTGATCTTAGAATGCTTTCAGCTTTCCACTGTTGGGAATGATGTTAGTTGTCGGTTTGTCATATATGGCCTTCTTTAAGGTAAAGTAATTTCCCTCTGTGCCCACTTTCTGGAGAGTTTTAATCCTAAACAGGTGTTGAATTTTGTCAAAAGCTTTTTCTGCATCTATTGAGATGATCAGATGGTTTTTATGCTTCAGTTTTTTAATATTATGTATCACACTAATTTGTGGATATTGAAGAATCCTTGGAATAAATCCCACTTGATCATGGTTTGTGATCCTTTTAATGTATTGTCGGATTCAGTTTGCTAGTATTTTGTTGGGTATTTTTGTGTCTGTGTTCATCAGTGATATTGATACCTAATTTTCTTTGTTTTTTTCTCTATCTCTGTCTGGTTTTGGTATGGAGATGATGGTGCTGTCATAGAATGTGCTTGGGAGTGTTCCTTTTTCCTCTGGAATGTTTTAGGAAGAATTTCAGAAGGATAGGTATTAATTTATCTCTAAATATTGGATAGAAATCTCCTGTGAAGCCATCTGATCCTGGACTTTTGCTGGAAGTTTTAAAATCAGTTTTAATTTCAGTATCTCTGATTGGTCTGTTCATATTTTCTGTTTCTTTCTGGTTCAGTCTTGGAAGGTTGTACTTTTCAAAGAATTTATTCATCTCTTCTATGTTGTTCATTTTATTGGCATGTAGTTATTTGCAGTAGTTTCTTATGATCCTTTGTGTTTCTGTGGTGTCCATTGTAACTCTTTTGTGTCCATTTTTGATTTTATGGGTTTGAGTCCTCTCTTTTTTGGGTGAATCTGGCTAAAGATTTATCAATTTTGCTTATCTTTTCAAAGAACCAGATTTTAGTTTCATTGACCTTTTCTGTTTCCTTCATTGCTATTTCATTTATTTCTGCTCTAATATGATTTCTTTCCATTCCTCAAAAATTTTAAGATTTTTTTTGTTCTTCTTTCTCTAGTTGTTTTAGGTGTAAGACTAGGGTGTTTATTTGGGATTTTTCTTGTTTCTTGAGGTAAGATTGTATTGCTATAAACTCCTCCCTTAGAACTGCTTTTTCTGCATTCCATAGGTTTTGGATCATTTAATTTTCATTGTCATTTGTCTCTAGATACTTTTTATTTTTCCTCTTTGATTTCTTCAGTGATCCATTGATTGTTTCATAACATATAGTTTAGCCTCCATACATTTTTTATTTTTACAGTTTTTTCCCCCCCTGTAATTGATTTCTAATCTTATAGATTTTGGTTAGAAAAGACGCTTCTATGATTTTCAATTTTATTAAGTTTACTGAGGCTTGATTTGTGGCCCAACATGTAATCTATCCTGAAGAATGTTCCATGTGCACTTGAGAAGAACGTGTTTTCTTCTGTTTTCAGATGGAATGTTCTATAAATATTAAGTCTGTCTGGTCTAATGTGTCATTTAAAGCCTGTGTTTCCATATAGATTTTTTTGTCTGGATGATCTGTCCATTGGTGTAAGTGGGGTGTTAAAGTCCACCACTATTTTTGTGTTACTGACAGTTTCCCCTTTTATGGCTCTTAGCATTTGTCTTATATATTGAGGTGCTTCTTTGCTAGGTGCATATATATTTAGAATTGTAATAACTTCTTGGATTGATCACTTCATCATTATGTAGTATCTTTATTTGCCTCTTAAAAGTCTTTATTTTAAAGTCTAGTTTGTCTTATATGAGAATTGCTACTCCAGCTTTCTTTTAATATCCCTTTGCATGGAATACCTTTTTCCATCCCCTCACTTTCAGTCTGTATGTGTCCCTAGATCTGAAGTGGATGTCTTATAGGCAGCATATATACAGGTCTTGTTTCTGTATCCATTCAACCAGTCTATATCTTTTGGTTGAAGCATGTAATCCATTTACATTTAAGGTAATTATGTGTGTTCTTAGAGCCATTTTGTTGGTTGATTTGAATCTGTTTTTGTAGGTCTTTTTTCTTCCCTTCCTCTTTTGTTCTCTTCTCTTGTGATTTGATATCCATCTTTAATGTTGTGTTTGGATTGCTCTTTTGTGTATGGGTATCTATTGTACATTTTTTGTTTATGGCTCCCATGAGGTTTTTGATATAGCACTCTCTCTCTCTCTATACACACACACACACACACACACACACATATATAGTATATATATATATATATATATATATATATATATATATATATATATATGATATATACGAGATTGTTTTAAGTTGCTGGTCTCTTAATTTCCATGCATTTCCAATATTCTGCATTTGTATTCTCCTCTTCTCACAATTGTTGGTTTTGATATCATATTTGTGTGTGGATGATTTCCTACCTTTACTTTAGGTTTGACTTTACTGGTGAGCTTTCTTGTTTGTAATTTTCTTATTTCAAGTTGTGGACTTTTCTTTTCCACCCAGAGAAGTTCCTTCAGGGTTTGTTGTAAAGCTGGTTTGGTGGCGTTGAATTCTTTTAACTTTTGCTTGTTTGTTAAGCTTTTGATTTCTTTGTCAAATCTAAATGACAGCCTTGCTGGGTAGAGTAGTCTTGCTTGGGGGTTTTTCCCTTTCATTACTTTAAATATATCATGCTCTTCCATTCTGGTCTGCAGAGTTTCTTTTGTAAGATAAGCTGATAAAATTTTGGAGATTCCCTTGTATCTTATTTATTGTTTTTTTCTTGTTGCTTTTAATATTTTTTGTCTTTAATTTTTGTTACTTTGATTAATAGGTGTCTCAGCATGTTCCTCCTTGGGTTTATCTTGAATGAGACTTTCTGTTCTTCCCAGACTTGAGTGTTTCCTTTCTCATGTTGGGATTCCCAGGTGGCTCAGTGGTAAAGAATCAGCCTGCCAATGCAGGAGACACAGGTTCAATCCCTGGGTGGGGAAGATCCCCTGGAAGAGGAAATGGAAACCCACTCCAGTATTCTTGCCTGGAGAATATCCATGGACAGAGGAGCCTGGCAAGCTACAGTCCATGGGGTTGCAAAGAGTCGGACATGACTGATCATGCACGTACCACATACCTTTCTAATGTTAGGGAAGTTTTCAGCTATAATCTTTTAAAATCTCAACATTGTCTCAAGCTCTTTCTCTGTTTCCTTCACATAATAGGGTGAAGGATGTGAATGTTGGTGCATTTAATATTGTCCCAGAGGTCTCTGAGAGTATCCTCATTTCTTTTTATTGTTTTTTTCTTTATTCCTTGGAAGTGATTTCCACCACTGTGTCTTCCAGCTCACTTATTTGTTTTTCTCCCTCATTTATTGTGCTATTGTGCTAGCCTTCTACTTTTCATTGCATTCCTTCCATTCTTCAGTGTATTTTTTCATTGCAGTTATTGTATTCTTCTGTTTATCTGTCGATAAAGGACAGAAATGGTATGGACCTATCAGAGGCAGAAGATATTAAGAAGAGGTGGCAAGAATACACAGAAGAACTGTACAAAAAAGGTCTTCATGACCAAGATAATTACAATGGTGTGATCACTCACCTAGAGCCAGACATCCTGGATTGTGAAGTCAAGTGGGCCTTAGAAAGCATCACTATGAACAAAGCTAGTGGAGGTGATGGAATTCCAGTTGAGCTATTCCAAATCCTGAAAGATGATGCTGTGAAAGTGCTGCACTCAATATGCCAGCAAATTTGGAAAACTCAGCAGTGGCCACAGGACTGGAAAAGGTCAGTTTTCATTCCAATCCCAAAGAAAGGCAATGCCAAAGAATGCTCAAACTACTGCACAATTGCACTCATTTCACACGCTAGTAAAGTAATGCTCAAAATTCTCCAAGCCAGGCTTCAGCAATACGTGAACCGTGAACTTCTAGATGTTCAAGCTGGTTTTAGAAAAGGCAGAGGAACCAGAGATAAATTGCCAACATCTGCTGGATCATGGAAAAAGCAAGAGAGTTCCAGAAACACATCTATTTCTGCTTTATTGACTATGCCAAAGCCTTTGACTGTGTGGATCACAATAAACTGGAAAATTCTTCAAGAGATGGGAATACCAGACCACCTGACCTGCCTCTTGAGAAACCTATATGCAGGTCAGGAAGCAACAGTTAGAACTGGACATGGAACAACAGACTTGTTCCAAATAGGAAAAGGAGTATGTCAAGGCTGCATATTGTCACCCTGCTTATTTAACTTATATGCAGAGTACATCATGAGAAATGCTGGGCTGGAAGAAGCACAAGCTGGAATCAAGATTGCCGGGAGAAATATCAATAACCTCAGATATGCAGATGATACCACCCTTATGGCAGAAAGTGAAGAAGAACTAAAGAACCTCTTGATGAAAGTGAAAGAGGAGAGTGAAAAAGTTGGCTTAAAGCTCAACATTCAGAAAACAAAGATCATGGCATCTAGCCCTATTACTTCATGGCAAATAGGTGGGGAAAAAATGGAAACAGTGAGAGACTTTATTTTCTTGGGCTCCAAAATCATTGCAGATGGTGACTGCAGCCATGCAATTAAAAGACGCTTGCTCCCTGGAAGAAAAGCTATGACAAACCTAGACATTAAAAGCAGAGATATCACTTTGCCGACAAAGGTCCATATGGTCAAAGCTATCGTTTGTTCAGTAGTCATGTATGGAATGTGTGTTTTGGACCATAAAGAAGGCTGAGCACTGAAAAACTTATGCTTTTGAACTGTGATGCTGGAGAAGTCTCTTGAGAGTCCCTTGGATGGCAGGGATTCAAACCAGTCATTCCTATAGGAAATCAACCCTGAATATTCTTGGATAGATTGATGCTGAAGCTCCCATGCTTTGGCCAAATGACGTGAAGAGCCAATTCATTGGAAAAGACCCTGATGCTGGGAAAGATTGAAGGCAGGAGGACAAGGGGATGGCAGAGGATGAGATGGTTGGATGGTATCACCGACTCAATGAACATGAGTTTGAACAAACTCCAGGGGATAGTGAAGGGCAGGGAAGCCGGGCGTGCTGTAGTCATGGGGTCACAGAGAGTCATGACTGAGCGACTGAACAACAACCCATTTCACTTTTACCTCCTGCCACTGGCAACTACCAGTGTGTTCTCCGTATCTGTGAGAGTATTTGTTATTTATTTCACATAAGGGAGATCATACAGTGTTTGTCTTTATTTGGCTTATTTCACTGAGCATTGTGCCCTTCAGGTCTATACAAGGAATTCCTTCCTTCCCGCCTTTATTTATGTATTTGACCATGCTGGGTCTTTGTTGCTGCACACAGGCTTTCTCTAGTTGCAGCAAGTGGCAGGCTACTCTTCGCTGTGGTGTGGAGGCTTCTCATTGCTGTGGCTTCTCTGGTTGCAGAGCACTGGCTCTAGGTGCGTGGGCATTGGTAGATGTAGCACGTGGGCTCAGTAGTTTTGATTCATGGGCTTTGTTGCCCTGAAACATGTGGGATATTCCCAGACTGGGGATTGAACTTGTGTCCCCTGCATTTGCAGGTGGATTCTTAACCACTGAATCACCAAGGAGGGCCCAGGTTCCTTGTTTTTTTATAGCTCAATAATATTCCACTGTATATATCCATACTACATTTACTTTATATGCTCACCCACCCGCGGATTCTTAGGTTGTTTCTGTATTTTGGCTATTGCAAATAACACTGCAAGGAACATGGGAGTGTAGATATTTCTTTAAGTGTTTTTGCTTCTTTTGGATAAATAGAACTGGAATTGCTGGATCATATGGTAGTTCTATTTTTAATTTTTTTGAGGAATTACTGTACTGTTTTCCATAGTGGCTGCATCAATTTGTAGCCCCACCATTGGTGAATATAGGGTGTAAAAGTTCAAAAGTATTCCCTTTTCTCCACATCCTTACCAATGCCTGTGATCTCTTGCCTTTTTGATACTAGCCATTCTAACATGTATGGGGTGATATCTCACTGTGGTTTTAATTTGCATTTCTTTGGTGATTAGTAATGTTGGGTATATTTTCATATACTTGCTGGCCATCTGTACGTCATCTTAGGAAAAATGTCTATCAGATCCTCTGCCCATTTGTAAATTGAATTGTTTTCTTGAGTTGTATGAGTTCTTTTCATATTTTGGATATTATTATTCATTCACTGGATATGGGGTATTAAAGTCCCCTACTATTTCTGTATTGCCATCTATTTCTCCCTTTAGATCTGTTAGCATTTGCTTTGTATATTTAGGTATTCCTGTATCGGGTACATAAGTATTTGTTGTATCCTCTCACAGGACTGACACCTTTATTACTATGTAATGACCTTCTTTGTGACTTCTTTTTTGTCTGGTAAGAGTATAGCTGTCTTAACTTTGGCTTTTCCATTAGCATGGAATACCGTTTTTGTTTTGTGCTACCATGAGGCTTACATAAGACATCTGAGAGATACAACAATTTATCTTTGATAGTGATTTAAGTATAGTGCTTTCCAAAGCACTACATTTTTACTCCCACCCACACTTTGGTTTTGATATGACAGTGTATCTATTTATGTCTTGTGTGTCCATTAACACATTATTGTAGTTACTTTTTATTACTTTTGGAGTGGGCAGAGGGAGAGCAGGAAGATGTGCCAGCCAGCCTCTAGGTCTCTGGAGAGGATTATAGTTGGTCCCTAGATGTGTGTTTAATTGGAAGCCTGCTGCTCGGGTTGCAGCTATGAAGATAAGCTACCAGGCCTCTTTCCAGAAAGATGTTTCAGTCTGCTGAGTCTCTGCTGCTGTGCGCTGGGGTGTAGGTAGTTAAGAATTCTTTCTCTGCTTATTATTATCTTGTGGGACATAGAAACAAACTCTGCTGGCCACCAGAGCCAGGCAATCAAGGGGTGTCCCCTGGGCAGTAGCCACAAAATTGGGACATGGTACATGTACAGAAGCTCCTTTCTGGGAGAAACCAGCGATCTGGAGCAAGACAGAAAGCACAGAGATGGCACCTGCCAGCCTCCATGTTTACAGACTATCTTTGCAGAATATGTTCCTAGATGGATGTTGTTAAATTACCTCTGTGTGAGCTAGGGTAGATAGCTAGGTAGTCCTTGGGAGCACTCTAAGAACAATGCTCAGTTTATGATAGCCCGGTCTCGTGTGCCTCATGGATGCAAGCCCTGTTGGCTTTCAAAACTAGATGTTTTGGGGGCTCATCTCTCAGGTGCTGGTCTTAAAAGCTGTGCTGCCAGATGTGGGGTTAAAACCCATCACTCCTCATGGAGAAGCTCAAACTTGTGAGTTCTCCTCTTATCTTGCCTGGGAAATCCTATGGACAGAGGAGCCTGGTAGGCTACAGTTCAGAGGGTTGCAAAGAGTCAGACATGACTGAGCACCTAAGCATGAACTGGGGGAGGGTTCATGGTAAGATTGTGTCTCAGCCTGTCCCACCCATCTTGATGTGGGTTTTTTTTCTTTGCTTGATGTGTAGGAGTCATTAAGCTACTTTTGGGGTTTCTTTCAGAGGATATTGCTTTGTATGAGTTGTAGATTCAGTGTGTTCATGAGAGGAGGCGAGTTCATCTTGAACCCAAACCTTTATGAACTTTTTATAGCCTACTTTTGGCATGCAACAATATGTTACAGTCATTTTTCATGCCAATGAAAATAAAAGTCAAGCCCTTTTTCATGCTGAAAAATGTCATTTTATGTGTACTCCAAATGTTACTTTAAATCACTTTATCAGTTCTGTGTAAATGTCTAGACTATTTGATATCTGTCGATTATAAACAACAGTTATAAGCACCCTTGTGCTTACATTTTTATCCAAGTATGCAATTATCCTTTAGGATAATTCTTAGAAATTGGATTGGTAGGTCAGAGGGTCTGCTCATTTTCCATTTTGATATACTGTGCTAAAATTCTCTTTAGGAAGATTGTGCCAAAGTGGTAGGCCCCACTGTTTCACATACTTGCCAACTGGTTTTGTTCATCTTTTTCATCTTTGCCAACCTTACCGACAATAAATGATATCCCTTTGTTATTATAATTCATATTTCTTCAATTAGGAATGAAACTGAATGTTCCTTTCATATTTTAATTGGGTGTCTACTTTAGCTTGCCCACTCCTTGTCTTAAATTCAGTTTTAAAACATTGATTTGTGACCATCCTTCATACCTATAAAGTATTTTAGTTACTTTGCTAACATACTGCAGATATTCCCTCCAATTTTTTGTCTTTCACTCCTATTTATGCTCCCCTTTCTTTGTACAGGAACTTACAGTTCATAGGCACTCAAATATATCAATATGTTTATTTACAGTGTCTGGGTTCTGTGATTAGAATGGTAAGGATACATATCTCTTTACTTCCAGTCTTTTTTTGGCCTTGTGTTTTTTTGGGAGAAAGGGTGTGTAAGCTTAAATTTTTTTTTTTTTTTTTTTTTGCTGTACTGCATGGCATATGGGATCTTAGTTCCCCCACCAGGGATCAAACCTATGCCCCCTGCAGTCAAAGCATGAGTCTTAACCTCTGTACTGCCAGGAAAGTCTCTAAACTTTTTATTGAAGTATAACAATACGTGAAACGTGAACTTCTAGATGTTCAAGCTGGTTTTAGAAAAAGCAGAGGAACCAGAGATCAGATTGCCAAGATCTGCTGGATCATTGAAAAAGCAAGAGGATTTCAGAAAAAACATCTATTTCTGGTTTATTGATTATGTCAAAGCCTTTGACTATGTGGATCACAACTAATTGTGGAAAATTCTGAAAGAGATGGGAATACCAGACCACCTGACCTGCCTCTTGAGAAACCTATATGCAGGTCAGGAAGCAACAGTTAGAACTGGACATGGAACAACAGACTGGTTCCAAATAGGAAAAGGAGTACGTCAAGGCTGTATATTGTCACCCTGCTTATTTCACTTATATGCAGAGTACATCATGAGAAACGCTGGGCTGGAGGAAGCACAAGCTGGAATCAAGATTGCCGGGAGAAATATCAATAACCTCAGATATGTAGATGACACCACCCTTATGGCAGAAAGTGAAGAAGAACTAAAGAGCCTCTTGATGAAAATGAAAGAGGAGAAAAAAAGTTGGCTTAAAGCTCAACATTCAGAAAATGAAGATCATGGCATCTGGTCCCATCACTTCATGGCAAATAGATGGAGAAACACTGGAAACAGTGGCTGCCTTTATTTTTGGGGGCTCCAAAATCACTGCAGATGGTGATTGCAGCCATGAAATTAAAAGGCACTTACTCCTTGGAAGGAAAGTTATGACCATCCTAGACAGCATATTAAAAACCAGAGACATTACTTTGTCAACAAAGGTCCATCTAGTCAAGGCTATGGTTTATCCCATAGTCATGTATGGATGTGAGAGTTGGACTATAAAGAAATCTGAGCACTGAAGAATTGATGCTTTTGAACTGTGGTGTCGGAGAAGACTCTTGAGAGTCCGTTGGACTGCACAGAGACCCAACAAGTCCATCCTAAAGGAAATCAGTCCTGAATATTCATTGGAAGGACTGATGCTGAAGCTGAAACTCCAATAGTTTGGCCACCTCATGTGAAGAGTTGACTCATTGGAAAAGACCCTGATGCTGGGAAAGACTGAAGGCAGGAGGAGAAGGGGATGACAGAGAATGAGATGGTTGGATGGTATCACCACCTCAATGGGCATGAGTTTGAGTAAACTCCAGGAGTTGGTGATGGACAGGAAGGCCTGGCATGCTGCAGTCCATGGGGTTGCAGAGTCGGACACTGAGCGACTGAACTGAACATACTTATGTGTGCACACTTAATGTGTGCTCAGTCGTGTCTGACTCTCTGCGACCCCGTGGACTGTAGGTTGCCCGGCTCCTCTGTCCATGGGATTCTCCAGGCAAGAATACTGCATTGGGTTGCCATGCCCTCCTCCAGGGGATCTTCCTGACCCAGGGATGGAACCTGTGTCTCCTGCATTGGCAGGCAGATTCTTTACCACTGAGCCATCTTTGAAGCCCCCATAACATGCATGTAAAAGTGTTAAAATCATTAAGTCTACAACTTCATTTTCACAAAGTGATATGCATCCCAGATTCTAACCCAGAAATCCCTGCTCTGATATGCCCTCTTTCAGGCCATTATAGTATCAAAGTGTGAGGTCAATGCAGGAAACAACTTTATGATTTCCTGAATGGCAGCCCAGTTGTCCCTACACTATTTATTGAATACCCTGTTTTTTACTCATGGATTAGAACTGTCTGCTTATATTCCCACAATTACTTGGTCTATTTCTAGCTTTGCTATTTTAGTCCATTGATCTGTCTGGTTTCATCACTGTCATATTCATTAGTCAGATGGGGTTTATAGTATATTTTCAAATCTGGATGTGTATGCCCCACCTCACTGCTATTCTTTCTCAAATAACCTTTAGAATCATTTATTTGCAATGTGCCTCCCTTGTCAGCCCAAATCCTATTAAGATTCTAATTGTTAATTCATTAAATGTATCAGTTCATTTAGGAAAATTTGACTTTTTTCTCTTAATGTTGCCTTCCCATGTAAAAACAAGGTTTTTCTCTCCATTTATTCCATGTTCCTTGCTGGGATTTTATTGTTTTCTTCAAATAGATCTTGTACATCTTGTTATGTTTATTCTTAGGCATTTTAAGGCTTTTCATTATTATTGCAAATAGATGATTTTTTCATTATAACTTCTAGTCTAACATTTTAGTTAGTTAATTGTAGAGAGGCAGTTTTTTGTCTATGGATTTTCAAACAGCTTACTGAACTCCTTCCAATGGGTTTCCATTTGATTCTCATGAGTTTTTCAGGTTTATCATTATACATGTCATGATTCCAATCTATCCCTGCATATTGAATCTTGGTCAGCATGTTAAGATTCCATAGCTTGCAGACTGTAAAACTCCATTTCCTCTTCTCTCCAGCCACACTACTTAAAAGAGTTCTTTCTCTTCACTGTATTCATTTCTTTCTCCTACTCAGTCCTCCTGTCCCAACCTGGCTGCAACCATCCTGACTCCACCAAAATGCTTCTTGCTATGGTCTCTCTGGTTCCACATCTCCAAATACAGTTGTCATTTTAACCGTCCATCTCGCGGGACGGCTCCCTCTCATGGATTCTGATGGCCATGTCCTCGTGCTCTCACCTTCCCATGGCACCCATCACCTTGCAGTCTTTCTCCTGCATCTTTGCTGCTCTTTCTGAATCAACGGTTCCCCCACCTCTGCAATTTATTATTGAGAATTCTTATTGCTCAACATTAGACCCTCATCTTTTCATATTTTTACTCTCTACTTTTAGCACCCATTGATGATTTTTACCTGAATCAATTCTTAGTGTGGTGGTTATATAATGACTTTCTGTCATTTCTTCTACATTTATTGGTTGGGATTCTTCTATAAAACACATGGAGGCTGAACAACACGCTGCTGAATAACCAACAAATCACAGAAGAAATCAAAAGGCAGGACCTAGACACTACATCTAGTCCCAAAAGACTTCCTCCTGGTTCATCCTGTCAGAACTGAAGAGGGCAAGTTGACTTTTAGCAGAGGGAGGTATTGCAGGAAAGGAGACGGTTACTGGTTAAGCAAGCTGAATTAGTATGAGAAGGGGTAGGAAAACAGGCAGCTCTCATCTTCCCCAGGTATTGGTTTGCCCAGTGATACCCAAGGGGTGGGTGCAGGGAGAAGTCTGACCTGGCCGGTGCATGTTAACATCACTCCCAGCTTCTGGAAGAGTTGCACAAAATGTCTACAAAAGCTTGGCCCAAATAAATACTAGATCTAGGATGTCAGAATTGCACAATTTGCAGAATGGCTGCAAAGCCTTTCATTTATGTATTTGGTGGGATGAATCCTTATTTTCCCTTTGGCATGAAGATCAGTGGAAACGTGACTGGGGTGCAGTATATTGAGTCATTCCTTGTGCTTTGCAGGTTCTTATGAGCGCATCGTTCCTGGGGGCCTTGTGTCTCTTCGCGTCTGTCTGTGTGGTGTGTGCCATTTCTGCATTTACTCTCCCCATTGAGACCAAAGGACGGGCCCTACAGGTAAGTGATGTGGGAATCTAAGTAGTCTCCTTTTGACAAAAGGAAATGTGCTTGGAGTAGGAAAATTCTTTTAAGTAGAGGTGATAATGCCCAAGCCTGTGCTCACACAAGGGTACATTTGTTTAGCAGGTTCCAGTAGAAAAACTGGGTATCCAGTGCTCTTCCATGTAACTTTGAGCAGTATACTGATTATTCACTTCAAACCTTTGCTTCCTGTAAAGCTTGAACTGGGACTAAATGAGTATTACTGATACTTCAGCATTCTACCCTTTCCACTTTTCTTCTGTATAGAAGCAGTGCTGCAGAGCTAAACGTGGCCATAGGGTCAGAAACAGCTGTTTGCATTGCCTGTAGGATCACAGAATCTTTCCTTTTGGTCCTGCTATCTTCCCCCCAGTTTTTTCAACTGCCGATGGTAAGAGTGGAGGCAAAAACTTCCACACTGCACCAGCTGCCATCCAATACTGGCAGTCAGACACAAAGTACATAAAAAGAAGTATAATGTGTGCTCCTGGGGGCAAAGTTGTATTAGGGACAGCTTCTCCTAGCCCTCTGCCCTTACGGTTGGCTGTTTCCCTGCCTTAAATACAAAGCTTATTGCTGGCAGGCAAGGGCATGTGTGTACACGCACACATGGGAAATGGGGAGAACAGCTGAGGTTAGTATATACAGTTGACTCCTGAACAGGGGTCAGGACACCAACCTTCCAGGCTGTCAAAGCCTGCAGTATTAAAAACTTAGTCTTCAGTGTCCACAGTTCCTCACATCTGCAGATTCAACCAACCATGAACTACAGATCATACAGTACTAGAATATTTACAGTTGGAAAAAAATCCACGTAAAAGTGGACCTGCACAATTCAATCCCATGCTGTTCGAGAGTTAACTATAGTTTGGTGGATCTGAGCTGCCCCATCTAAATGGGACTGTGAAATCATCGTGCTTGTTTGGCTGAATGCAGCCTGCCCTCTCCCCCATATGCTATTTATAGTGAATCGTGGGCACATGTTAATTATTTGTCCTGGTACAGATGTGTTTTGTTGTCTGAGTAGTTGGAAAACACTACTGAGTAAAGAGGGGGAAAGCACAACACGCTAGTGTCAATTTTTTCTTGTCCTAGATTCAAGATGTGTTACTGTTTTCCCTTTAACTTTTAATCTTTAAGGAAATATGCATTTTAATCACAGATTAGATAACTTGCTAAGTAATTAGAAATTTACGGCTTTGTTTAGGTTCCTTACTTGGAAAGGTGACCTAATCACTGAATTCTTAAAACCAGGGATTGTATTAGGTGATTCAGATGATTCCTTTTAATCTTAAATAATAGGATTATCACACTCTTCACACAATTGAGGAAAGTAAGGTAAGGGAAAGTTAAGTAACTTGTATAAAGGAACATGCTAAATACAGAGGGACTGGAATTTAAACTAGATTGCAGAATTAAGTGGTGCTACATCTTATGCTAATTTTCTATGGTGGTGGTTTTTTAAAGTAGCAATAATATGTATAAAATGAAATCTGGCTCATCATCTCACGTGCTTTATGGATTTCCGATTCAAGTCATATGCTGCTGCTGCTAAGTCGCTTCAGTTGTGTCCGACTCTGTGCGACCCCACAGACGGCAGCCCATTAGGCTCCTCTGTCCCTGGGATTCTCCAGGCAAGAACACTGGAGTGGGTTGCCATTTCCTTCTCCAGTGCATGAAAGTGAAAAGCGAAAGTGAAGTCGTTCAGTCGTGCCGGACTCTTAGTGACCCCATGGACTGCAGCCCACCAGACTCCTCCGTCCATGGGATTTTCCAGGCAAGAGTACTGGAGTGGGGTCAAGTCATATGAGCCACTGACAAAAACCATTCCCTTTTCTGTTGATTGAAATGAAATTATTTTACATGTCTGTTTATAAGACTTAATGTTAATATCAGTTCCTACAACTTTCATATGCAGATCCAATAAATATATTTGTGTGGGAATATAGCCCTTGATGGCTCTGCTACTCAATGGCTGTATGTCTTCAGGCAAATCTCAAAAGGTGTATGTCTGTATCTCAGTGTTGTGAGCACTTAACATATGAAACTATCTAGTAACTGATACAGTAAAACTTCTAAAAATGTTTAAAACATGCCCTAAATTTTACCTTTCAACAGGATCCCAAATAATTTTAATGAACCAACCTGGCCAATAGTTAATAGTAGTAATTCCACTTTAGAATTACTTTAAAAACTTATTTTCATGGGCCTAGTAAACAATTAAAAAAAGAAAAGGTAAGTATAATGTGATTTTTTCCCCCTAAATGATATCTGTAATTGAATTATAAAAGTACTATTGCATTGTCAGGTACACAGGTAAAAATGTTAGACCTTTAATTCTTTATTAAAGAACCTCCTGTTACTAGTTTTCACTGCCAGATAGCTGAATGTGAAGACTTCAAAAAAATTAAATGTATTATCTATTCTTTCTCCAGCAAATTAAATGAAGATCTGCAAATCTATGTCTACCAAAGAAGAAAAATGTATCTTCACCTTCACAAAGAGCTGTGGCACATTTAAAAACACCTGGTTTAATTTTGGTATACTACTTGGTAGTTAAGAAATTGATCATGTATGTTTGAAAAACAAGAGGATGAAATAAGTTATCTGTATATGTAGTCTCTTAGGGGAGAGATCAATACAGAAGTTTCATAAAATATACATTAAGGTTGGTGAGGGATATCTAGGAGAGATGGGGAGGGAGAAGCTGGCTTTCATTGCTTGGCATCAAGTCTGTTCATGTTTATATGAATAAGTAATAAGTATCAGACAAAACCTATACTTGATATTCTCCCATGAGGTATACAGCAAAAGCTGTATTAAAATTTTGTAGCTAAGACATGAGTTTGAGGTGATATCATTAAGCCTTTCAAAATAGAAGTCATCAAATTCAATTATAATTTAGCATACTTAAATTGTGACCTCCATACTTCATAATGAAAATTACTTATTCATAAAAGAATGTACTTAAATTCATTGGAATCTTGTGTATAAAATAACCAAAGTAGCTGGGAATAAACTTTTTCCCATTCTATTTTGACTCTAATTTCATTACAGCATAGCAAGCTTTTCTATATGATGTAATTATATGCCCTTTGGAGAACAACCATGTGCATGCATATCATACCTGTGCACACAGGTATGCTGTGGAAGAAAAACACCCACGTTTTTACATTTAGTCTTTTGTTGCTCTTTGGATTTACGGTAGACTTCTTAAAAGAGGAATCCATACCCAATGACTTGACTCCCCTACTCCTTCCACCCCCATTTTGCAATGGGAAAAAAAATAGAATTTGTTGCTACAATGATGAAGTGTCCCTGGACTGGCGAACTATGTGTATGCAAATCATTCCTATTTGAACTACAGGCACAAATGGCTTGAAGTCAGGAAAATGTCTATAAAGGGCCAGAGAATAAACATTTCAGACTCTGAGCTACATATGGTCTCTGTCAACAGCCCTCGCCAGCCTTTAAAAATGTTAACAACATTATTAGCTCTCAGGCTGTAATAAAAGGAGGTCATAGGCTGAATTTGGCTAACAGGCCATAGTGGTTTTTTTGAAGTAAGTTTGAAGGCTCAAGATGGAGCCACTCCTGCCCAGGTGCCATGTCAGCAAACCAAAACTTAAATAAGCTGCATGTCCCTGTAAATGGTCTGCTTGACCAGAAACACAGTACAGCCAGTTGGCCAGACACCAAGCCAAATGTGGCTCTCTACTCACCTCCTTATTCATTATCCTCCTGTCTTCAGCTTCCCTTTGCAGTATTTTGGGCCCCTGCAAGTGGAGAGTGCCTGCTTCAAGTGTCAAAGTTTGTTTGGATTGCCTAAATCGTCTTTTGACGGGGAGGATGGAATCCCAAGCTGACTTCCAATGGCCTGTGGGACAAGATGCATAGGCAAAGAGCCCACTGAACCCTTGACATTGTTTTTCTCATCATAACCAAGGGCAAGCCACTTAGGGATTTGAGCTCTGACCCCTTGTACACAGTTCTGATCCAAACAAACTTTATGTAAGGGGAAAAAGAAATGTGTGTGTGTATACTTATTTCCCAGAAAAGTTCCAAGACAGCTTATATTGGGAACCCACAATGGGTGGCAGCAGTTAGGGAATACATAAAGAGAACGCCACAGCAAAAAGTGTGGGGAGACTTGGAAAATAAGAAATTACAACTGTTTGAACTAATGGCACATCATCATCTAAGTAGCACAAGTCATACTATTAAAAGTCATTAGGGCGACTGCTGCTTTTATAAAGAAATCTTCTCATTTAAAGATTAAATAGATCAATTGCTAAGGGGAATCTTGAATCCAAAGATGTAAAACTGGTAAGCATGGATCAAACACTTGAAAGATTTTAGAGTGCTTCCACCTAAACCTAAGACTCATGTGCTAAGATGGTCATGGACTGGGTTAGATTGACACTGGGCCACCTGACAACCTCAAGAAAAATTCTGTGCAACAAAGTACACTGTAAAATACCACCAGATCCCCAGCCTAGCAGAGTACATCCCTCTTAAGGAGTAATTTGGTTCCCAAAGACCCAAGGCTTATTACCTAAGACTCCTTGAGATCCTTGAGTTTCAAAAAACTGAGCAGTCCGCCTTCTGGCACACCTACTTATTCTGTCATAATAATTGTGGTCCTGGAAACTGCAGACATCTACAGAAATGGCAAAAATCTAAGACAACCTAGCATTGCAATGGCCATCATCAGGGACATTCCAGTTAGACACACTATTTAAGAACCACCTGTGAAAATGTTCCCAAATCAACCAGCATGGGATATATTTTAATTGCTATGCAGAAGACTCCAAAATGCTGCAAAATTCCACAACAGCTTCATTGAAAGATTCAACGCTAAAGGCTATTGAAAAATCTAAGAAAACAAGACAAATGTGGCTCCAACAACTATTTTTCTTTACCTGAATACTGTCTCCTAATCTTAACTGAACTGCCTTTCCACTTTGAAGAGACAAGACCAAAAACATTCATCAAGTTGGTTTTAAAACTGCAACAGCTCCAAGGCCAGATAACTAAGATAATAAAACCCCCTCCTCCTGAACTTGAATACCCCCTTATCTATTCTCAAAGGCCGGGCTTCCAGGGTGAATGGGACTCTGAGGGATTTTCTGATAAACTCTTAACAGTTATTCCCTTAAACAGCCAAGGGGAAACTAAAACAAATGGAAAACCTTGTAAAATCCTAGTAGGCCAGAATTTACACTCTTTACTGTAACTTCTGCTCACTGGAATCTGTAGATCGGGATCCTGGGAAAACCCACATAAGCTAGCCAAAAGTGAGAATTCTTACCAAGGTCAGCTCTTGCTGGTCCCTGGAGTTTCTGGTCCAGAGAGAAATTTCACGTCCTTCCCTTTGCAAATGAAGACTCTTGGGAATCTGGTTTGGGGAACTCATTGGTTATTGATCCTTTCTCTCCCAGGAATAGCTATTGCCTTCTTGTGTCCTGAGAACTGGCTGGCCTTTCTGCCTGCTGACACCTGGGGGTTGTTTGTTCTTGTGTATGGAGGCAGTTCAACTATCAGGCCACAAAATATGGTTGGACAGAAATGTGGGTTGCATCCCATTTGCAGCTTACCAGCTGTTGCCAGCTTCTCCAGAAACTGTCCAAGTACTTCTTTCTTTTGGCTCTCTTTGGGAGTGACTCTGTATCTAGGGAGGGTAGTAGCTCTTGGTGTTTGTTCAGTACAGCCAGGAACAGTCACTGTCCAGTCTGAAATTTGGTGTTGGGTGGACGGTCCCCTTGGTATCTTTCAGGTTGTAATCCTGTAATCCAATCCTATTTCCTGTTTCACAAATTGAGTCTCTAAGACCAGAAAAAGTTCACCTATCCTTTTTACTAATCAGAACCTCTCCCCTATCTCACAAGGTTTGTGAAAGTGAAAAGTGAAAATCGCTCAGTCATGTCTGATCCTTAGTCCATGGAATTCTCCAGGCCAGAATACTGGAGTGGGTAGCCTTTCTCTTCTCCAGGGGATCTTCCCCACCCAGGATTGAACCCAGGTCTCCCGCATTGCAGACGGATTCTTTACCAGCTGAGCCTCTAGGGACGCCCCAAGACTTGTAGGTACTGTAAAAATGCAGGCTCCAGGTAACATCTTTCTTGGAGGAAGCTGCATTCTTTGTTGATGCCTGTGAGATGTTTGAGTGTCTTTGCTAGGAACTGAGGTTTGTCTCTTTGGAATGCAAACTTCAGGGAGGAAATTTTTTACAAAAAAAAAAAAGGGGGGTGGGCAGTATTTGGAAACTAGGCAAATGAAAAAAATCTTAAGTCTTCTTCACAAATACTAGTAAAAAAGTTTAAACTATCTGTGCAAGTAACCTTAATTCATTCCATCTGCCAGAAACACAATTTGGATCCAACTGTTTTTATGAACTAGTGAGTTTTGAATGATCATACCCATCTCGTGGCTAAAATTGTAAAACAAGCTGTAAGATCAGTATGTCACAGATGTTTGACTTTGTTCTTCTGGATGGTGTGGCCAAAATTTGTGAAGAGCTCCATTAAACTGACTTAAAGACAAATAGAAGTTTATATAAATCAAGTAAACGCTCAGAAATATAGAAACTAAGCCAAATATTTTTCAAGTTCATGTGATCTAGGATAATCTTTGGTTTAAAAAAAGTAGTTTAAGTCTTGTCAGTTTAATTAAAATAGACACGTCTTTAAATGGCTTCCCTCGTAGCTCAGTTGGTAAAGAATCTGCCTGCAATGCATAAGACCTGGGTTCTATTTCCTGGGTTGGGAAGATCCCCTGGAGAAGGAAATGGCAACCCACTCCAGTATTCTTGCCTGGAGATTCCCATGCACAGAGGAGCCTGGCAGGCTACAGTTAGTGGACATGCAAGAGTCAGACATGACTTAGTGACTAACTACCAGGCTTACTAAAAGTCAAATAAGTTCATGTTATTTCTTTTACAGAATTTGTCAGAAATTAGATGAAGATAATAGCAGTTTAAAGTCTCATGAAATTTTCATGAGTAATCCAAACATAATTGTTAACAAACATGAATAAGTTTATAAAGGAGCTTTTCAAAAATAATCATGTTTTATGGTATATCTACTTAAAAATTGTTTCCAAAATATTTTTGGTACTTGAAACCTTAAAGTCATACTAAGATTAAATGATGGATATTTATTGAATCATTTCCAAGTAAGAGAAAATTCTGAAATATTAATTACTGAGCATAGACTTACTTTTACAGAAAAACCAAAAGATATTTGGAACATGTTTTGTGTCATGCTGAAAAATTTCCTGCGAGGAAGAATATACTTCCAGAAATTATTGCAAAAGCATTATCAGATAAGAAGTGATATTTAATTCTGTTAGGTTATTTGTGCAGGCATGTTATTAATATGTTATCAAGAAATTATATTAAATTTCCGATAATCTGACATTCTAGTACAATGGTATCAGTCATAATTCCAGTTATTATCTTAAAATGTTAGATATCTATTTGTAGCTCATAGAAATAACCACATTTTCTTGTCAGTTCCATAACTGAACTCGTCAGCTCTCTTTAGTATTTTAAAGTCTTGTCATTTATATAGACAGTTGTTATTTTACTGATTCTTTTACAAAAATGAGATTCATGCAAAGTACCCTATCAAGTACTCTTGACCACCGACACTGCTGTTAAAGTGTCAAAGTTTTTGTCCTTATTTTACAACTGTGTAAACATGGAAGACCTCAAAAACTGAGGAGGAGGAGAAGTAGCCCACATCAAGGCAGACTGCTTTCTCCCAAGAGTGCTATTACTCATATACCTCAGGCCATTTCAAATTGAACATAATCCAACTTCCAACCATTAGATCTGTGGTGATGCTGGTGATCCTGTAGTTAGTTATTTTTGCCCATGATAAACTTCCCCCCTGTTTTCCAATGCCTCAGTGTCTTTGGAACAAGCTCACTGGATAAATACTTCTGGAGAAGTATAGACCAATTATATGAAACAAATAAATAGACCAACTGGCTTTAAGAAGTATCCCTCACATCCATATTTCTTGACTTATTTGATTCTAGTTAGTTTTGGACATGGAAACCCTGGTTCAGGAGTACTTTCCAAACCATGGGTATTATTTTGATGCTAATAATCTTTGCCTCCCTACTAGGCTGTGTACTCACTAAAGTGGGTACACAGCGTGTGGGGTAGCCACTGACCAGCTAACGACTCTCTGACCAAAACGACCAAAGAGAACAGAACAGAACCAGTTCCAAGAATACAAGCCTGATAGCTCTTCTGAACATTACACTAAGACCCAAAGTGGAAACAGTAACTGAAAATCATACTAGGACTGATATTTTTAATTGAAACTCTCAACTGGTCAAGAGAATGATCCAAAGGTGGTACCAGGCCTATTCTAGGCCCAACATCAAGCCACTTCTGGTGAGGGTGCTACGTACACAAACCAAAACTTAATAACTTTCATTTCCCAGTAAATGCTCTACTTGACCAGACATGCCATATATCCAGTCAGCCAATCACCAAATGCCAAGCAATTTCTGGACTCTGTACTAATTTTCTGGTTCTTTACCCCATAAAACTTCCTGCCTTCCATCCCATTTTGTTGTTCTCGGAACCACTGCCTTCTTCATGAAGTGTTGAATAAAAGTTTGTTTGGATTACCTAAATTGTCATCTTTAATACTTTTAAATAGTTTGTAGACCTTAGTCTAGTTACCAGAAAATTTTAGGCCAAAATATTTTTGATGCAAATATGTCTTGGCTACACATGTAGGGTTAGCCAAATAACCCTTAGTGGTTCAGTGGTTAAGACTCCACCTGCCAATGCAGGGAACGTGGGTTTGATCCCTGGTTGGGGAAGATTCCACAACTAGGGCAATTAAGCCCGCACGCCACAATTTGAGAGCCTGTGCATCATGACTAAGACCTGAGGCAACCAAAAAAAAAAAGAAAAACAACCCATGACAAACCGTAACTCAAAACCCTAACTCTGACCTTAGCAGTAAATACTACTTAAAGAATAGCAGTGACTGAAAACCACTGACAAAACTGATACTTAAGCACCTTCCTAAGGCTTTCAGGAACTTTCAATGTGGCAGTATCCAAGCTTAAGATACTTCACAATGTTGTCTAGAACTGTCTAATACTCAAGCTTCCTAGAAGACATTAGTCTATAGCAAACCCTATCAACATAATTTTAATTCAAATACTGAATTTCAGAAATCTTTTATAAACTGATAAATATTGCTTACCTTAATTGTTTCAGGCACTAGTAGAAATGGAAGTCAACAAACGTCAAGTCATTTATTTGTAAAAACTTTTTTGGATTGGTTTCACAGTCCATTAAGACAGTATTAGTTGAGGTATTAACAATAGTAACATAACTCTAGTCTCTGTACAAGCATATTTTGCTTTATGCAATAAAAGGTTGAATGTCTGGATCTATAGTTTTATGTATAGAAGAGAATTTGATTTTTTAAAATCTCTTCAAAGCACAGTTTACAGTGGCCAAAAAATCCTCCTGTAATATGAATGTCAATGCCTTTATTTGGGACTTATTATATCTTGAGCTTTCTTAACATACACCCTCAGCAGTAAATGCTTTCAATGACTAGAGAACCAGCATCATTGCCAAAGCATGGCCCTTAATGGCTCACTGACACCCTCCTCTTCCTTCCTATTTGCCAAATTAATTTTTTGCTTATCTTTTAAGGTTGGTGAAATCCCTGTGTTAGAGTTTTGTTTGTTTAAAAGTCTTCCTATTATTTATGGACTAGCAGCTATGGTCCACAGGGCTGCAAAGAGTTGGATATGACTGAAGTGACTTAGCATGCACAGCTTGTCCCTAAATGGACCGATTTTATAGAGGAATATACAAGGGACACAAAGGAGACCCACACTAGTTAATGTTCTACTGAATGACAAACAGTGATTTTTCCATTAAAAAGTCCTTGTTGTGGTAAAATACTCACAGTAAAAATTCATCAAAGCTGATTTTTATTCAAATCAAAGCACCAGTTGACTCTCCCAAATTAAAAACAACAACAAAGACTACTGCCTCAGATATCCTTCACAATAAGCAAAACCTTCATGGGGAGAGAAACTGTGATCTGATTGGTTAGCATTATTCTCTTTCAAGAATATGAGCCATCAGGATGTGAATTTTAGTTAATTCACATCCAAGATGAAGGGATAATATACACATAGACATGAATTCTTAACTTACATGATATTATAAAAAATTTTTAAAAATATGTGCATGGTTATTTTAAAGGAGGGTTTCTAAAGATTCCCTGGAGAAGGGAAAGGCTACCCACTCCAGTATTCTGGCCTGGAGAATTCCATGGACTGTATAATCCATGGGGTTGCAAAGAGTTGGACACGATTGAGCGACTTTCACTTTCTATTTCAACAAGCAATTAGATGGTTGAACTCATGGTTATGTCCATAATTTTAATGGCCAATCAGATCACTCAATTTCTCTCATTCATAACAGATACAGATGAAAAGAAAATAAGTACATCTTCTATTTAAATTTAAAAACCTTTTGCTCCCGTGAAGCAACCTACTGCTGGGATTCACGTTCATCTGTAGATCAAAAGGAGTTAGCTCCTCCTTTCATTGTCTAACTAGTCTCTCCATGTAAACTAAATTTAAAAGTTTAAGCAGTGTTAACAGCAAGAGAAAACTGAAATGCAAATTCATATACTCACCCTTTGTGAATTATTTTTGGAAGCAGTCCTAAATTGTGTTATGTCTACACTACTGTGTAGTACTAAAATGTGGAGCCAATTCTTTAGCTTGGAAAAGAAAGTAAAGCTACCAAAAGAGGACATTTTCCTTCTAGGACCTTCCAATTTCCTACCCTTCAATTCAGAAAAGAAAAGCAGGGCCTGTTAATTCAAAGGGCAAGATAACTGTATTGCCAGATAGTATTTGGAATTTAATACTGGAGAAGGAAATGGCAGCCCATTCTAGTATTCTTGCCTGGAGAATCCCATGGACAGAGGAGCCTGGTGGGCTACAGTCCACGGGGTCGCCAAGAGTCAGACAGGACTTCACTTTCACTATCATGGTATGCATTATCCTTGTAAGTCACTGACTGTGTATTGGGTTTTCTTATTGATGGGAAAGAACAGATGCTTGGCACCTGGGAAAACTTTTGATGAGCTGGACTGAGTCAGTTTTAAGTGCCACATGGCCTGTTCATCGTACGATCCCCCTTCAGCATTGGGAGTCCTGCAGATATGACATGAGGCTCTTGGTTCTAAATCTAGAGGGCAATCTCCAGGAGTTTTTGACCAGAGGTAAAAACTGGAGTATTCAAAGTTTAGGTCAAGGTTGCTTGAGTTGCACTGACCTTTTGAAAGGAATGCTCTCCAAGTGGGCATGAGGTATAGTCAGGCTCTTCTGATAGCTTATTTCTATTATAATTTAAGGACTACTTTGCTGGGATCTGCTGGGATCCTCCTGGACACATACGTCAGAGGACTTTAAAGACTATTAAGAAAATGCTATTTGGAGAGAGAAACTCTTCTAATATATGTGGTTGTCAAGTGCCTCTCATTCAACTATGTATGTGTGTGTATATATAAAGGTGAAAGAAAAATATAGTTTTAAAAGATTCATATGGCACTGAATATAACAGTGAAAATTCTGGGTACATTAGTAGACATTCTGGCTCAGATGCATTTAGGAAATTATAAATTTTCACTCTTAAGTGCTACTTCCCTTTTTGATCATCCTTAAAATTTATCTGCAGTGCCTCCCTTTTAACTAAGGAGACAAATGTGGAAGAAGAAAATGTCCTAAGTATTCTAACATAAAAACAATAAACAGATTAGCAAAAGCTCCATGGCTGCTGTGTTAAAGACGCTGGAGCAAAAGAAGACAATCAAGTGGTAAATGCACTATTACCAAAATCTGTTCGTCTTTGGAGAATAAATGCCAAATACATACTCAAAACCATACAACAACAACAACTTCCCTGAAACACGTGTTTGGAAAAGTGAATTACGGTTTCTTAACCTTTAATACATAATTGACTTATGGACTAAACTGAAGTCTACACAAAGTGAGATGCTCTTGCCAATAAATAATCAGTATTTTCTCATTTTATCTTCAGCAGTACCTGAAAACCCAATGACTTAGCCACAAGGCATTTTCAAATTATCCATTTGAAGAAATAATGCCATGTGGATAAAAGTAAGTCCTCTAGGTTTAATTCATGGGACCTGACACCATCCAAAGGATAAAATTCTGTCAAGTCAGATGTATTTTTATTCTTCTGGCCTAAGAGGAAAATATCCTCAGCCAACTGATGTTTAATAAATAAAGGTTTACTTCGGCAAACTAAAAAATTTCATGTATTCTGTCAAACGTTAGATTAGGAAATGGCACAACAATTTTCTTCTATCTTAATCTAGTTACCTTCCTTGATACTGAACAACAAGTAAAAGGAATACATGAAAGTCAATTAAACTAGCCAAGGCTGACCCAGGAAGAATATGCTTGCCCTCAGAAGGTAGGTTTTCTATATCTCTCCATCAAGAGAATGAAAATGAAGCCCAGATTAAGTCAGAAAGAATCAATTTGAGGTTCTGATTCTGAAAAATAGATGCTTTAGAAAAAATTTAAATTTCACTATAATTCCCTCTAACTGTCTGCTTCTAAATTCCACAAAAGACTTTCATTCCAATTTATAAAGACAGAAGAAAACCACAAAAACTGGTCCCTTTCAGGGGAATTTGTATTTAATGCCCCAAAGGGTATAAGTTGAAGAATCTTTACATCAAATATGGCACACACTGCTGTATTTCATATTCTGGATGGCTCCACTAAAAGCCATACTGCAGACAATGAGTCTTGTTATAAAAGGGTCATCTGCACAGTTAAAATGCAAACACCAGTCCACACACAGACACACAGCAAAACCAAACAAGTACACTTACTTCCTTCCCTGGTGGAAGAAGGAGAGGTTTTAGAAACGTATGAAAAATGGTCTTGAAAACCTGCTATATCAAACACCTCTATAGATAAGAAAAAAAAAAAAAATCAAACATTTGTTTTCTTTTCTTTAATACAGTTGCCATTTTACATGATATGCTATTAGGCACCTTCTTAAACAGCATCTAGTCTACTTTCTTGGTGCACCAGTGGGCATTCTAGGATAGAACTCATTACCACTGACATTCATGGAGTACTGTACTTACATGCAGTACACCTAACTCATGTTGGTCCATAATTGAGTAGTGGTATATTCTAAAAATGGATTAATGCACACATCCAGACCACATTAAATTTTCAACTTAGAGTTCATACAAAGTCCTTTCTATAGTAGCTGTCACTCGGGACTGCAGTTTGAAATCCAGGAAGTGGGAAGAATGTCTTTTTATTTTGTTGTTGATGCTTCTTTCTTCCTTTCTCCTTCCTTCCTCCCTCTTTTCCTTTCTTTCTTAATAAGGTTAAAAGAAATGGGTTATTAAGGAAATTAGAGTCTAGTAAACATTGAAAACTTAAGATGGTCACAAACTCTTCTTGGTAATGATGTTAAATTAATGGCAAAATGTATTTAGAAAACAAACAAAAATCTAAAAACCAGCACAGGCAAGTGTGCTTATTTAAGCAACTGGCGTTCCTCTATGCTCTTGAGGCGTTTCTTCCGGGGCTGTACAAAGTCATCATCTGAGTCATCACTAAATTTATTATCTTCTGAGTCATTCCTGAATTCTAGTTTAGGAAACCTTTTTTCTGGATAAAGATTCTTCAGAAGTTCTTCAAAATAGCTTTCAAGTTTTATACCAGCATTGGCTACTTCTGAATCAGGCTGTTGAAAAAAATATGAATTAAAGAAATGTTTAGTCAATAAAAGTAGATTTCTTATATTTTGCTCCCTTTTACCTCAAGATTATGAATATCAGTGGATTGTTTCAAAAGAAATGTTTACTTAAAGCTTTGATGTAAAGTAAATAATAGCCCAGGGCAAGAAAAAGTCTAGAGAAGAGCAGATAAGAAGTAAATAAAGGCATTGACTCATCTAGATTACCAGAAAGATATGAAAGAGATGCTGTAATCAGAATCCAGTAACAGGTGTTTTTTAGAACAAACATAATATCTACCTCTGAATGAGTAACTGATCCAAAGGACAAACTATCATCAAAAAGCTTTAAGTTTGATAGATGTTTAGATGATAAAGTTTTTGAGAAAACTCTTAAGAATTATTTAAACCACATTCTTAATATTTCAATATCACAAAGACTAAAGTCTGGAAATGCTATATTTCAAGAAATAAAGGTGAGAATGACAAAGAATGCTTCTAGGTTAGATAAAAAATATTTTCTAAACTGTTTTTAAGTTGTCAACAGTAATTTGCATTTCCACTCACCATATAATAAACCTTTGACTATACATGTGGATAACGTTTTCCTAATGACCTCTCTTCATTCCTTGACATAGACTCGAACTTTTGAAAATTTATGCTACCAGAGATAGATATCTTCATCTCCTCCTTTGTTGGTAAGGTGTTTGGTTTAACATTACTTTCACATTGCTATTTCCACCCCCTTCTCACCTCATTGAATTCAGCACAGTTTTGAAAGATCAATCTAAAATCAGCTACAAAATCTTCAGGCTTTGTATACATGCAATAATCTTCTTGTAGTCTTTTCTTGATGGTTGACAAGTCCATTGGATTTTTAATTATTTTGTAATAATCAGGCACCTTTCAAAAGAAATGTGATGCTATAATAAATAAATTCTACCTGGTCCCATATAAATTCTATAAGAAGTAGTACATAATTCAGATCATCCTTACTGCTTTTCTCAGTTCTATTTTGTCACTGATAAGGAAATATATTCAGCAAAATTTGCAAGCACCTACATGTTTCCAGACATCAGTAAATGTTTTGTGTCACTTTTATCAAAAATTTTCATCAGTTATTTTTAATGAAAAAAACCTACTACATTTCCCCTCTTACTATTCTCCTTTTTTCATTATTAAACAAAAAGGCAATCATTAGAAGAAGTATTACTTCTAGTAAGATTTGACATGTTTTTTGCTGCATATGTTATAGCAAGTGGGCTCTGAATCTGGGTTTGAACCACAGTTCTGCTACTCAGTAACACTCTCCTGGGTAAGATACTGGGTTCAGTCATTTCACCGAACCTGTTTCTTCAAGTTTCAAACAGAAATAATTCTACCATTCTCATAGGATTTTGTAAAGACGAAATAAGATAATATATATTCAGTTCAGTTCAGTTCAGTCGCTCAGTTGTGTCCAACTCTTTGCGACCCCATGAATTGCAGCACACCAGGCCTCCCTGTCCATCACCAACTCCTGGAGTTCACTCAGACTCACGTCCATCGAGTCAGTGATGCCATCCAGCCATCTCATCTTCTGTCGTAAATGAATAACATGCAAAACAGGCATGCAAAATAACATGCAAAATATATATTAAGGGGGCCTATTTTGCTGTTGCTGTTATTCATGCCAAATGTAACAGTAGGCCAACAGTAGAAAAAGCACCAAATTCTAGGTCACATTTTTAAGTGAATTAACTTTTTATTGGCATATTTTTGCCCTGCTTCTTTTGGGCACAAAGGGCTTTCCACCCCAAAGACTATAGTGGACCCCCGAACTGTGCAGGTACACTTATACACAGATTTTTTTCCATGAAATTCATACAGCAATACGACAAAATCTGTGATTGATTGATGCTGTAGATACAGAAGGCTGACTGTAAAGTCACATAAAGACTCCACTGTGCAGAAAGTTGGTGCCCTCAACCTCTGTGTTGTTCTAAGAGTCAACTGCATTTCTTTTTCCGATCTTAACTTCTCAAAACTTGTTTACAAGGAAAGAAGTTCATTGCTTCTCTGCTCAGTGTTACTTGGCTAGTTTTCTTTTCTAATGTTGCATTCATTTAAAAAAATTTTTAACAAATCTATTAGCTTTTTAAAGGAAATTCAGACATCAGAGAATAGAACACATTTTGAGTAGCAGGTCCAACACCTTACAATAACGAACTAAGTGAAAGTGAAACTGAAGGTTGCACAGTCCTATCTGACTCTTTGCAACCCCGTGGACTATACAGTCCATGGGATTCTCCAGCCAGAATACTGGAGTGGGTAGCCTTTCTCTTCTCCAGGGGATCTTCCCAACTCAGGGACTGAACCCAGATCACGCACAATGCAGGTGGATTCTTTACCAGCTGAGCCACTAGGGAAGCCCATAATGCACTAAAGTCACATCAAACTTGAAATATGAAGCTTTTGAAGTCAATGGTAAGCATACACACACCTCCTCCTCTATTGTTAACGTCTACTTCTTAAGATATACCCATTTGAATGCAGAGTTCCAAAGAATAGCAAGGAGAGATAAGAAAGCCTTCCTCAGTGATCAATGCAAAGAAATAGAGGAAAACAATAGAATGGGAAAGACTAGAGATCTCTTCAAGAAAATGAGAGACCAAGGGAACATTTCATGCAAAGATGGGCTCGATAAAGGACAGAAATAGTATGGACCTAACAGAAGCAGAAGATATTAAGAAGAGGTGGCAAGAATACACAGAAGAACTGTACAAAAAAGATCTTCATGACCCAGATAATCACGATGGTGTGATCACTCACCTAGAGCCAGACATCCTAGAATGTGAAGTCAAATGGGCCTTAGGAAGCATCACTATGAACAAAGGTAGTGCAGGTGATGGAATTCCAGTTGAGCTATTTCAAATCCTGAAAGATGATGCTGTGAAAGTGCTGCACTCATATGTCAGCAAATTTGGAAAACTCAGCAGTGGCCACAGGACTAGAAGAGGTCAGTTTTCATTCTAATCCCTAAGAAAGGCAATGCCAAAGAATGCTCAAACTAATCGCACAATTGTACTTATCTCACATGCTAGTAAAGTAACGCTCAAAATTCTCCAAGTCAGGCTTCAGCAATACGTGAACTGTGAACTTCCAGATGTTCAAGCTGGATTTAGAAAAGGCAGAGGAACCAGAGATGAAATTGCTGACATCTGCTGGATCATCGAAAAAGCAAGAGAATTCCAGAAACACATCTATTTCTGCTTTATTGACTATGCCAAAGCCTTTGACTGTGTGGATCACAATAAACTGTGGAAAATTCTGAAAGAGATGGGAATACCAGACCACCTGACCTGCCTCTTGAGAAACCTGTATGCAGGTCAGGAAGCAACAGTTAGAACTGGACATGGAACAACAGACTGGTTCCAAATATGAAAAGAAGTAAGTCAAAGCTGTATATTGTCACCCTGCAGAGTACATCGTGGGAAATGCTGGGCTGAAGGAAGCACAGGCTGGAATCAAGATGGGGAGAAATATCAGTCACCTCAGATATGCAGATGACACCACCCTTATGGCAGAAAGTGAAGAAGAACTAAAGAGCCTCTTGATGAAAGTGAAAGAGGAGAGTGAAAAAGTTGGCTTAAAGCTCAACATTCAGAAAACGAAGATCATGGTATCCGGTCCCATCACTTCATGGCAAATAGATGGAGAAACAGTTGAAACAGTGGCTGCCTTTGTTTTTGGGGGCTCCAAAATCACTGCAGATGTTTTTTGCAGCCATGAAATTAAAAGACGCTTATTCCTTGGAAGGAAAGTTATGACCAAACTAGACAGCATAATAAAGCAGAGACATTACTTTGCCAACAATGGTCCGTCTAGTCAAGGTTATGGTTTTTCCAGTAGTTATGTATGGATGTGAGAGTTGGACTATAAGAAAAGCTGAGCGCTGAAGAATTGATGCTTTTGAACTGTGGTGTTGGAGAAGACTCTTGAGAGTCCCTTGGACTGCAAGGAGATCCAACCAGTCCATCCTAAAGGAGATCAGTCCTGGGTGTTTATTGGAAGGACTAATGCTAAAGCTGAAACTCCAACACTTTGGCCACCTGATACGAAGAGCTGGCTCATTTGAAAAGACCCTGATGCTGTGAAAGATTGAGGGCAGGAGGAGAAGGGACGACAGAGCATGAGATGGTTGGATGGCATCACCGACTCAATGGACATGGGTTTGGGTAGACTCCGGCAGTTGGTTATGGACAGGGTGGCTTGGCGTTGCTGCGGTCTGTGGGGCTGCAAAGAGTCAGACATGACCTAGCGACTGAACTGAACTTATTACTTGAAGTCTGCACCTATAAATCAAAATGTGTACAGAGATGGGGGGTGGGCATGGGGTGTCTTTACCTGAAATGAAAAGTTTCTTTCCCAATAGCTTTAGGATATATATACCTAAAACTCCTGAGAGAAACAATTGATTTAAATCATCCCAGAGAATAGTAAGTAAAATGCATGAAAGAAAGAATACATGAAAAAAGAACAGAAGTTTTTGAGCAGTTAACATACAATGTAGTCAAGATTAAAGCATTCAGTATGTATTAACAGGGCTTCCAAGGTGGCTCAGTGGTAAAGCATCTGCCTGCCAATACAGGGGATGCGTGCTTGATCCCTCGGTTGGGACGATCTCCTGGAGAAGGAAATGGCAAGCCACTCCAGTATTCTTGTTGGAGGAATCCCATGGGCAAAAGAGCAAGGGGAGTGACTAAACAACAACAATGCAGTAAGTTTTAAGATTTTGATTAATGTAAGAAATTTACTGTTGAAAAATGGTACAGAAACTAGATTCTCATAAATCAAGTTTCAGAAAAACCATCCCACTGTACAAAAATGCATTTTAATACTTTAAAGCACCATTAATACTTACGGTCAGAGGAACTGGGTCTTGAAAAGCCAGGCTCATTTCATGGCAGTAAAGAAATAAAAGTAGGCGTTCACACTTCTAAGCATAAATAAATAAATAAAAAATAATGAAGTCACAACTAAATTTTTAGTAGCAATATTAATAGATCTAAAAGTACCAGAATGGAAAGTAAAACCAGATGAATACAAAAAACAGTGATACTTAGAGCTTTGATGTCCTTTCCAATCATTTGCTACAGTGTACTGTTTGACATTTTGGGATGCATGTAACATATGAGAGCAGTCTTTACAGAAATAAGAACAGTATCACTAGAAAACCATCTGAAGTTTTTATTTCCACTTATCTGCAATTTTTATACTGAATTACTCACAGTCAATAAAATGACTCATAATCAATAAAAAACACCCAGGTGTTAAGCGATCCAGGTGGATCTCTATCCATGGGGTGTTGGGTCCTAAGGCCCCTCTCTGAATGCAGATGTTTTTGTCATGCACTCTGCTATTTCTCTGCTTACAAGTCTACCCCAGTAACCACCGTGTCTCAGTGGTAGTGCATATTTCAGCCCTCTCTTGCACAACAACTTTCATACTGATTGTTCTACTTAATAAATTAGCAAAGGAGCTTCTTTAGTAATAAATAAGGTTAAATACATTAGCTGGCTTTAAGGTATAAATCCAGTACCACTGGGTGAAAGAATGAGTTATTTCCAGGAAGAGTAAATAGAAAAACCCATCTTTTTGCTGCCAATTCTGAACAAATTCCAAGGAAGAAAACATATTTGTAGTAGAAAATAAAACTGAAATTTATTAAAGGTAGGCTAAATTGAAAAGTCCAGACCACATAAAGGATATACAGTCTACCGTGTTCAATTACCGTATTTTAAGCTTCTAGGAAATGTATATATAGCATCGCTATTTTACTTCATTAAAAAAGTTATAGTCTGCCATTATTTAAGATTCTTGTATTCTGTGGAAGTACTAAGTTGACGATACACTTCTTTGATGACGGCACAGCTGCATTACAATGATGGGACGTCTAACCGAAACAACTAAGTTTAACAATCTAGGCTGGAAACTTACCCTTTTATCTATTGGTGTTAGTTTGACAAAGCCTTCAGTTTTCCTTTTTTCTGAGTTGTGAACGGGAACATCACAATCATATTCAACTTCGGGTTTAGATAAGTCTCGGCAGAAAGTGCAGATCCACTCTCCACTGTTGGGGGAGGAAGTATCTGACTGAGTTCCTGCTGCATCACTCCTCTCCTCACTACCTCCCTTTCCCACCCTGCTCCGTGCCATCTGTAATGCAGAATTATTTATTTGGTGTAACTGTTAATCACTGAGGATTTACCACCTATCTCCTATGTACATGGCACCATGCTGAGAGCTTACCCACAGGAATACAGTTCATGGGCCTAAGGGGTGTGTTAGTCCAGTGAAGGGGGCATGAAATATACACACAAAAGAAAACAAATAAAACACACACATTAATCTATGCCTGATGTGAGGCACAAATGGCATTTCCCCCCAAATGATTAAGTTTGAAATTATACAATGGTTGTTCTCTATTATTATCATCTCATAAGGTCTAAGAATTTACTGAAGATATTTATAAATAATAAAACTCAAATGCCTGGCAAATAAGATGCACTAAATTATGACAGTTGTGCATAAGAATCATTGTTCTTCATGGTAATTCCCTTGTAATAATTTAAAGGGCCAGATGTTTTTTTCCTTGACATAACAGACTAGGTTTTTGAGAGATGAGAGAAGCAAAGGAAATGTGAGACAGGGTATGGAAAACCCTATGCTGAACATTTTGGCGTATAAATTTATGCCAAGTGGATTTCTATTTAAATTTTTATAAAGGTTTTGTGTTTAAAAAAAAAAAGGTTTTGTGTTACAGGATCTAATATCATTGCTGTTATTATTTATAGTGAAAAATGGTAAGCAAGGGAAGCAAGTGCCATCTTACCTTGGAAAATTTGCCAGAGTGGGCACGTGACAAGAGAGATGGAATACTTTGGGACACTTCTCACAGCACAGGAGTTCCCCTCCATTCTGACAAACTGCACACCAGTCCTCATTGGGGTCATCCTCTTTCCTCGTCTCCCCAGCATGAAGGGGTGACTTCTGGGAGGCATCTAGCCACTCAGACTTTCCATTTGAGGAGTTTTCCTGGTGAAGTCCAGGTTGATCTCCTGTGCTGTCAGGGGCATCTGATCTCAACACAGACTCCTCGGATGCAGAGCTCTGACTGCTATTTAGGAGCAGGGAGGTGAGTATGCTTCTTGGATAGTTGGTCTGCAATGGAAAAGAGTTAACTATGTATATGGATTTCTTAAACTGCCATTCTTTATCAGCACTACTGCAATTTTGGATTGCAATTTGCTTACTCATGCTGCTAAGTCACTTCAGTTGTGTCCGACTCTGTGCAACCCCATAGACGGCAGCCTACCAGGCTCCCCCGTCCCTGGGATTTCCAGGCAAGAACACTGGAGTGGGTTGCCATTTCCTTCTCCGATGCATGAAAGTGAAAAGTGAAAGTGAAGTCGCTCAGTCGTGTCGGACCCTCAGCGACCCCATGGAGTGAGCACCTGGTTATTTCAAATGAGTCCATGAAACTGCAGGAGAGCAGACTGTTTACTGCTAACTGGCCCTAATGGTAAAGAACATGGACCTCAACTGAAAAACATCTTCCAAACAGAAGATCAGCAGCAGTAAGGGGGTGTGGATAAAAGGAAAAGGAAAAATCTTTTTGACGGCTTCAGAAGTGGCAGAATAGGTGGTTAATGTAGAAGTCAACCATGTGAACTGTAAATACATTTTACTGGAGACGTTAATTCAAATTATACGCAAACACAAAACATTCCTACTGTAGATTTTTTTTTTTATCATTCATAGAAAGGTATACTGCTTTAATTCTTATCGGTAATTTCACCTCTCCAAGTGCCATTAATAACATTAAAGTGAACCTAAATTCTATGCTGGAGCCTAGAATGGTGAAAATTTAAAATTAGGAACTAAATCTATTATTTCCTTTAAATGTTAAAATAAATTCTTAAGTAATAAAATGCAGATTCAGTTAAGGGCGTGGTTATTCTAATATTCTTTGGAGGTAATTATTTTCAAATTATTTAGCTTTTTTCTATGCTAGTTAGTTCTATATTTCTAAAGAGTACGCTTATACTGTAATTTTCCAGATTTAAATTTTAAACATTTTCTATTTTATTACACATGTATATATTTTTTATACTATGCAAGATTAGATTTTTCCTTCCTGACTCTCCATATCCTCCTTATACTTAACACACCATTTATGCCATCTTCTTAACATAGTTTTATTAAGCACTGATTTCTTTTTAGTTGGCAGGGGCAAGTACAACTGTTATAAGCAGCATTTATTCTAACTGGTCAGTATCACTGCTGTACTAATATCCTGAAAAATCAATTTTTGGTCAAATGCATGTTCAGGTCATATTTTGATTATATTTAGTTCTTATTTAAATTTTTTATTTTGGTATTTATTTATATCATTACGACTATATACTGTTCATTGTATAACCACAGTATGTACTATGATCACTTCCTCTTTTGTCTAACTTTTTGTTTTTTACTATGAGTCAATAATTGTTGTTGGTCAGTTAAGTCATGTCCAACTCTATGAATGGCAGCACACCAGGGTTCCCTGACCTTCACTATCTCCCAGAGCTTGCTCAAACTCATTTCCATTGAGTTGGTGATGCCATCCTCTGTCATCCGCTTCTCTTCCTGCCCTTAATCTTTCCCAGCATCAGGGTCTTTTTCAATGAGTCAACTCTTTGCATCAAGTGGCCAAAGTACTGGAGCTTCAGCTTTAGCATCAGTCCTTCCAATGAATATTCAGGGTTGATTTCCTTTAGGATTGACTGGTTTGATCTCCTTGTGTCCAAGGGACTCTCAAGAATCTTCTCCAACACCACAGTACAAAAGCATCAATTCTTTGGCACTCGGCCTTCTTTGTGGTCCAACTCTCACATCCATACATAACTACTGGAAAAACCATAGCTTTGACTACACAGACCTTTTGTCAGTGAAGTGATGTCTCTGCTTTTTAATACACTGTCTAGGTTTGTTATAGCTTTAGTTTCAAGGAGCAACTGTCTTTTAATTTTGTGGTTGCAGTCACCGTCTGCAGTCATTTTGGAGCCTAAGAAAATAAAATCTGTCACTGTCAATTACCTTACTCTAAGATTTAATCCATTTGCTTCTTTTTCTAGATATCTATCTCTAAGTTATTCTCACAATCTCCAACAGGGTTATAAAATGCTTCTCAATACTGTCAAAATTTTTTTCTCCCTCTTCACACATCCCTGATGGAGTCTTCTGTCCCCCTACAGGGTATACAAGAGGAGCTGTTGAACTGGGGACTAACTATTCTTTTCTTTGCTTCTCTTCTGTGTTAGATTCTATTTCTGGAATTCTATGTCTTCCTCTTTCTGGGTTTACTTCATTTTCGATGAAGCATATTTTCAAATATCTCCCTCAGAATGAGTATATGGAATTAAATTTTTGAGACTCCGCATGCATGTCTAAAAATGTTTATTTCATCTTTATACATAATCATTTGAATGGGTACAGAATTCTCCCTACAAAATATCTTTCTTCACAATTTTGATATTTCTCTATTGGTTTCCAGCTTTGAGAGTCTGTGGAGAACTTGGTGATTTAAAATGTCTGATTCATTATGTAAGGTGTTTTTCTCCTCTGGAGGCTTTTAGAATCTGTTTAGAATACTGGCATTCTAAAATTGATGATGGTATATATGACTTGCATTTTTTTTCATTTACTTGTTCTGGTACTTGCTAGGCCCTTTCAACTCAGATGCTCATGCCCTTCAGTTGGGCTTCCCTGATAGCTCAGTTGGTAAAGAATCCGCCTGCAAGGCAGGAGACCCTGGTTCAATCCCTGGGTTGGGAAGATCCCCTGGAGAAGGGAACGGCTACCCACTCCAGTATTCTGGCCTGGAGAATCTCAGGTAGCAAAGAGTCGGACACGACTGAGCAGCTTTCACAAACAGTTGGACACGACTGAGTGACTTTCACCACTCACTAGTACTGCCCTTCAGTTATAGAAGTCTCCATGTAGTATGGCTTTGACAATTACCTTCCATGTAGTTTACTCCATTCTCTCTTTAAAATACCCAACCTCCTCATTTAATAAGCCTCTTGTTTTGATATACTGAGAGATTTCCTCAAAGTTTTCAACCTCTAAGTTGACTATTTTCCTGCCTTTAAATACAATAGCTTTTATTTCCTACAATTTATTTAAAAGTTCCTTTCATCTTATCCCTCAAGTAGGAGTAGTACTGCAATCATAATTACATTTTGAGCCCTGGATTCTTCATCTGATTCTTGTTTCACTATTACAACAGGAAAATCATAATTTTCAGGTGGTCCACTGTTTTCTTGTTTTATTCGAATTGGCTCCAACATGACCACTGGGACTTTGTGTGTAGAATCAGCTCCTGCTGGTTTGCTAGAAGAGCCAGAGCTAGAAATATAAGAAAAAAGGAAAGAAAACAAAATCTAAGAAAGCTATCTTAAGTATCTTAAAAAGAGGTACAACAATAGCTTTATGGGAATAATGCTGTATCTTCATGGCAGTGAAGATTTGCTATGTTATATCAGCAAAAATGATACATAACTGAAATGCATCTGTTGTATGCAAAATAGTTTCATTTATGTATAAAAAATGTTCTATGTGTTAACCTACCTAAATAGTTACATTATATACCTGGAAAGATACCTAAATACATTTAAATAAATCCTGAATTAAAACTGACTTCAATATTCTAAGGTTCTAAAATTAGGCAGCCAGATCTTAGAACTATCTTAGAAGTAGCATATTTTTTTTTAGTCTTTCCCATTTCCTTCTCTAGTCAGTGACAAAGAGAACTCTAGGCTCATATTAATGATTTACTGTCACAAAGAGTGAAGAGAATTAACTAGGGACATAATTCATTTGTATGAGAGAGTTAATTCTTAGGTAGGTTGATAAGAAGTCTGGGGTCCTGAGGAAAAGAAAAAGACAAAGTTTTTTTTTCTACATTCTTGCATCTTAGTCACAGAAAACTTTATTGTGTGTGGCAGAGTTTTATTACAGTATAAAAAGGGATAGAGAAAGCTTCTGATACAGACATCAGAAGGGTGAAGGACAGTGCCTCCTCACTAGTCTTAGCAAGGGAGCTGTATACTTTTTCAATTCAGTCAAGGTTGTAAAGATCTTACCAGAACCACTCCCACAATTTACATTTTAAGATGACAGAACTAGAACAGAATACTATACAAAAAAGATCTTAATAACCCAGATAACCAAGATGGTGTGATCACTCACCTAGAACTATTTTTTTTCTTTAAGCCCAGAGCTAATGACTACACAACAAAAGAACTCATCTTGCTCAAGGGCATGTTTAAAGCGTCTGCCTGCAATGTGGGAGACCTGGGTTCGATCCCTGGGTTGGGAAGATCCCCTGGAGAAGGAAATGGCAACCCACTCCAGTATTCTTGCCTGGAGATCCCATGGACAGAGGAGCCTGGTGGGCTACAGTCCACGGGGTCACAAAGAGTCAGACACGACTGAGCGACTTCACTTTTACTGTACCAATAATTATATAACAACAGTGTATCCTACTGGAGGACATGTTTCTCCTTAAGAACCTTCTGATTAATCCTGTCATCTTGAAGTGTATGTTGTGGGAATGGGTCTGGTAAGATCTTTCTATTGTTAGTTCTAATCCCATTATCTTAAAATGTAAATTGTGGGAGTGGGTCTGGTAAGACTTTTACAACCTTGAGTCAGTCTTTTGATTGTCTCCCCTTCAGAGTATGTTTCCTCCATAGGATTAGGAAAGTAAGAATTGGGCTCACTATTGATGAGAAATTTACAAGCAGTATGAGTGGTGTGTAACTGAAGTTAAAATACAATTTCAACAACTGTAAATTAATTTGTTTTAAAGCAAATTCAATGCAAGGTATTTAGAAAAGTCAGAACACCAATTTTAGTATAAAATTATTTGTTTTCTCTAAGTTTTTATTTGTGCATGTCCCTATACAGTGCAGTGTTATACATCCATCATTTCTGCTTTTTCTTTGCTATTATGCTAAACTCAAATGTATTTTCTAATTTTCAACACATGCACAAATCTTTTTGTATCTTTAAAGATAAAGATACAAAATTGATTAACCCATTAACTGATTTCGTTAACATGTAATATATAATTATTATACACTGGACAGTAAGTTGAGTCCGTTTACCTTCCTCGGCTGCCGACGCTGGAGGCACTAGGTGAACGTATTGGCGGGTGTACACTTGTCATAGTAACAGGTCCTGAGGAGGAAGAGATCAGACACATTCATAGAATGAATATCTGTATTTAATTCCTATTGAATGTTCTCACTTTGTAGTACACTGAAACTGGAAACACATAATGAAATTATATAAAACAAAAAGTAGTTGCTGAACTCCCAGCAGAGCTGGAGTGCCCTGAAGTAGCAGGGCTGTTCAATCTCAGCACTATTGACATTTTGGGCCAGGTAATTCTTTGATGTGGGGGCTGTATGTGCATTGTAAGGATGCCAAGCAGCCCCCTTGGCCTCGACCAGTTATTAGATGCCAGTAGCATCTCTACATACACAGCATCTAGGGGTGTAATAATCAGAAATGTCACCAAACACTGTTCAGTGTTCCACATGAGAGTAACCAGGGTAGGAGCTTCGTGAGGACACTAATGCCAGCAAAAGCTGCAGAGCACAATAAAAAGTTGGTAGGGCTCATATAAAAGCAGTCCAAGAAAGAAATCAACACAGAGACTAATTAATGGAAGACAATGGAGCAATGTGTAGAAGGTACTTTGCCCTGTGCTGGACACAGAGTCAGTACTGAATAAAGTTAGCTTTAGTAATGGTGCTAAAATGGCTTCCAGAAATGTGTCAAGTTATATTACCACCAGCAATGTATCAGAGCATTCCTCCCATTACATCCTTATCAATGAGTATTTTCACTGTTGAAATCTTGCTTACTCAATAGTTAGAAATCATGTCTCTTGATTTCATAATGACTACTAGTGAGATGGAACCACCCATCTTTCTTCCTCCCGCCCCCTCACTTTAGAGAGTTATTTCCTCTTTAGGGAGTTATCTACTCATGGAGAAGGAAATGGCAATCCACTTCAGTATTCTTGCTGGGAAAATCCCATGGACAGAGGAACCTGGTGGGCTACAGTCCCTGGGGTCACAAGAGTCGGACACGACTGAGCACACACGCTGCAGGGTCCTCTGGTAATACTGTGTGCTGTCCTTATTCATTTGTATGAACTTGCTACATAATTAGGAGAAGGCAATGGCAACTCACTCCAGTACTCTTGCCTGGGAAATCCCATGGACAGAGGAGCCTGGTAGGCTGCAGTCCATGGAGTCATGAAGGGTCAGACTCGACTGAGCAACTTCACTTTCACTTTTCACTTTCATGCACTGGAGAAGAAAATAGCAACCCACTCCAGTATTGTTGCTTGGAGAATCCCAGGGACCGGAGCCTGGTGGGCTGCCATCTATGGGGTCACACAGAGTCTGACACAACTGACGTGACTTAGCAGCAGCTACATAATTAAATAGTTTTTCTGCCATCTTTTGTCAACAATTTCCTTTCAGTTTGTTTACGTTTTAAATAAGTACCTCTTAAAATTCTAAAACTGCTTTATTATGTGGGACTAGTTAATGGCATAAGAGAGTCTCCTCTTTCCTTATTTGGTCTAAGGCATCTAATTTGCCAAGGTCTCTGGGAGTAGCTTTTCACTTTTCATTTTCATGCGTTGGGGAAGGAAATGGCAACCCACTCCAGTGTTCTTGCCTGGAGAATCCCAGGGATGGGGGAGCCACCAGGCTGCCAGTGGGCTGCCGTCTTTGGGGTCGCACAGAGTTGGACACGACTGAAGTGACTTAGCAGCTGGGAGTAGCAGCATTAGTCAGAGGGCTTCTCTTTTGGAGGAAATAAGTAGTTCTGTCCAAAATTCTTAAAACACAAACACCAAACCAGGGTAGGAGCAATCAACAAAAAGAGTGTTACTGAGACATTTTAAGTCTAGGCAAATTCTACACAAAAAGGGACAATACTATAGGCAACTTGTCTAAAAGAGAAAGTAAAATAGCAATTTCCTCCTAGGAGTGTGTGCTATGGTGCCTCTAAGTTCTGTTGAAACTGAAAATGTAGAGAGGCGTAATCTTTGCTTTCCACTTTGAAAGTACACTAATTTCAAAGACTACTTAAAACACAGATCCATTTTAATCACCCAAGAGACAAAGGGAAGGTGGAGGCCGATCCTTTTATTATTAATAAGTAAAAACTGAAAAAAAAAAACTATAAAAATTTTTACAAGTCCACTTTACCTGCAAGGCCTGGAGATGGCACTGATGAATTCGGTGACTGGACAGTTCTGTTTGAGGGTGGTCGTGGCTGGCCATGATCGGTACTAGTATCTTTCCTCACAATGTTGTCCAGCATAATAGTACTTGAACAGTCAATCTGGTAAGAAAAGAAATTACTTCATGGCATTCTGACTCAGCAAGTTAAAAGCTATTTTAAATTTATAAGAAAACTTTTGTAGATGCAAATATCCTTTTGAGAAGTTCTGATGTATATTTTCCCCATAAACAATCTTGGAAAAAAGCTCTCATACTTCTTGATACTTCATCGTAGTAAATATACCGAGGTCACACTATTTCACAATTCATGAGCCAGGAGAAAGGAATACTGTGTGTTACCTCCTTAAAAGTGAAAACAAAATTATTTTTAAAATTTTATTTAAAGATAATAGAAGTACCAATTAAAAAAAAACCTGGTGAGACAAATAGCACCATTTCACATTTAAAAAATTTCTTTAGTGTCTGGCTTTATAACAGCCAACTGGAATCTGATATATTTTCTCGATCTGCTCAGATGTGTGATTGTGGCTAAAGAATATGAAGAAAATCTGGTCTTACACAGGGAAGACCTTGTAGAGCCTCTGAAAAGGTTGTACAGACCCTCATGTTCCTGGCCCACACTTCAAGAACTCATGCTCTGTTATGCACTAGATAGATGAAACACGTCCACACATCACACATTTCGAGAACATTAACGTCATTTAACTACATTATTAATGTTTGGTAGGAAAAATCTGATCCCCTGTAGATTCTTGCTTTACATGTTTATAAGTAATTAACTGCTAAGCCAAACTACTGATAAATTTCTACCAAGACTTTAATACTTTAGATTAAAATTTTCTAAATTTTATTTTTTATTGAAGTATAATTGAATTACAATGTTTTGCTAATTTCTGCTGTACAAAAAAGTGATTCAGTTATATACATTATTATTCATATTCTTTTTGATTATGGTTTATCACAGGATACTGAATATAGTTCCCTGTGCTACAGTTCTTTGTTGCTAATCCTTGTTGCTTGTGTATTCTATATACACCAGTTTGCGTGAACTAATCTCAAACTCCCAATCCAACCCTCTCCTAAATCTCTTTGGATGCAAATATTTTTAATGCTTAAATATACCATTTGTTTCCTAAGAATGTCTTTGTGATTAAAATCCAGCTTAATAGTTCCAGCCTTTCTCAATCAAGATTCTTCAAGAAAATTAAGTCCTACATTCCAAGGGCATAGGCTGTATATAATGAATTTACTTCTTGCCTCTGCATCTAGAATGGTACTGCTACTGCTGCTGCAGCTAAGTCGCTCAGTCGTGTCCGACTCTTAATGACCCCATGGACTGCAGCCCACCAGGCTCCTCCGCCCATGGGATTTTCCAGGCAAGAGTACTGGAGTGGGGTGCCATTGTCTTCTCCCAGAATGGTACTAGTTATGAACAAACCTTGGAAGGACTGAGCAAACAGTCCCTCAAAGCAGTTTCTTTCTTTTGTGGTTCAGATGAGGAATCTCAGTTGAGAAAGGCTGGTACACAAAGGGTCATCTGTATTTGAAGGCTGTAGAGGAAATTTTACTTTCTGTGGGTCCTCTTTCAGTTGGGGGAGGAGGGAAGTAAATGGGGTTATTTTCCTTTAATATTCTTTGGGCACTACCTTGGCCAATACAATGCTTGTGGCCAGAGTACTTATACAAGTACAAGTACTTATACAAGTACAATACAATAGTTGTGGCAATAAGTACTGGATTGACTAGATTTGTTAGATCTTAATATAATAAAAGTTATTTACACTGTGGAGGAATCCTAAAAGCTAAAATAAAATTATAGGAATGAACAAAAGTTTTCCTATCATCTATGCATGAAAATAAAATACATATACTCTACCTGTCTAAATTATATACAATTACTTAAAAAATGAAGTAACTCCAGTAAGGTTAATGATTCAACTTTTAGGAAATATGAATTCATCTCAGTAATTTGAAAAAGTAAATAATATAACATTTTAGATTTCCTTCACAATCCTACAAGATTTCTTAAAAGTTCTTCATGTTTGCATAAGTGATTACCTAAGCTTGTAGGATGAAAAAAGGTAAAACAAATATCAACTCTTGTGTAATTGATTTGTTTCTTCAATGATGTATTTTCTGTCTTGAAAAAAAAAAATTTATTTTTGAGCCATGCCACAGGGCATGTGGTATCTTAGTTCCCAGACCATGGATCAAACCCACATCCCCTGCATTGGAATTGCAGAGTCTTAACCACTGGACTGGCAGGGAAGTCCCAAAACAGATTGATTAAAAAGTCATACTGACAACCAGTTTAGAGGTAAATGTATTTAATTTAAATAAAAAAGAAATCAGAGGTAATACTGCACTTGTCAGTAAAATGTTATCATTTTTCATTAAACCTGTCTCCAACTCTTCTGACGTCTTAAATGTTAGCCTTGCTCTCTAACCCTATTCTAATGAATCACATTCCAGCAATTCTCCCATATTTTCACTTCCCTCCTTCCCTAGCTTACATTCCATAATTAATCACCATAATCATTCATTTACTAACACATTAACTCCAGTGCCCTGAAAGACATTCTGTAGTATGTTTAAGTGTTAATACTAATCTTTTTATGATTCCTGCTGTCACAATATTTCTAAAGGATAAAAACAACTTCCAAACACAAACACACAGCCTATAATCCAACATAACCATGGCCTTTCACCAGATTCAAGTTCACTTAAAATTTATGAAACAGATTCTTTAGTGGAAGTTTTGTGTTTACTTACATCTGGAAGAGAAGGAAGATTGTAGGGACCTCCCACCGGTGAGCTCAAATCAATCACAGGTGAGCCGAAAGCCTTTGCATCATACCCTGCTGCACTAGTAATGGTGGGGCTGGAGGGAGTGGAGGACGTGCTGTTGGCAGTCGAGGGGGCCGCATGCCCACTGCTGATCTGCCACTGTGGTAGCAAGAAGGAAGAAGAAAGGTTGCCTATCAGCAAGCCTGTTACATAAAATGTCCATCTAATCCCTGTTCCAGGTACAAGACAAAGTAAAAGACACATTCTACTATTTGAATTCAACTGTAATTTTCATGGAACGGAGAGAGGACACTGGTATATATAATTTTCAGTAATTCTCTCCAAACATAAATAATAAAAAGCACTGATTTCTCCCAGAAGACAACAGTATACACCAGAAAACCACAGCACCCGATCTTGGAAAGCTTATATATATCGGAAAAGAAATCTAAACATGTACATAGCAACTACAAACAAAGACGGAGGACTGAAAACACACCTTTCCTTCTGTCCCCACCTGATAGACCTGAGACTAAAATGACAGTTCAGGGAACTTTTTTTTTTTTTTTTTAAAACAACACATTGACCCTAAAGACAAACTAAAAACAGGATGATCGTTGAGAGTCTGTTTAAGCTTTCCTACTCTAGCTACCCCCAAATAATAAGGACTTCTTTCACCTCTACAGAAGAAGACTGGAAATTAAGTTTCCAGAATAGGTAAAACAGTGTCTTTGGACTCATGGGCACCAGGCTCAGTTGAAGGCAGAAGTATTACACTGAAAATGAAAATTAAGAAACCATACACACACTGAATGCTGAGCTTCAACGAGCATCAGGCCCTGCATTTCAGGCATGAAACAAAGAGATCTTTTGGGAACTGAGCCATTACCTAAAGATAGTGACATCAGTAAATCTAACAAACATGCCAAGGAGCCCTCACACAAGAGCAAAATTCAGCATTAAACATTAGCCCCACATCCCAGCTTTCAGTTTTTTTAAAAACACCCATTCCTTATATACAAACAGGCAACTAAGCATCAACATCTGAGAAAACTGTTACAAGCTGAGATAAACAAAGTGAAAGTGAAGTCGCTCAGTCGTGTCCGACTCTTCACGACCCTGTGGACTGGAGTCTACCACACTCCTCCGTCCATGGGATTTTCCAGACAAGGGTACTGGAGTGGGGTGCCATTTCCTTCTCCAGAGGATCTTCCTGACCCAGGGATAGAACCCAGGTCTCCAGCATGGTAGGCAGACGCTTTACCTGAGCCACCAGGGAAGTCAGGCTGAGATAAACCCATTAAAACTAGGAATGCTATAGTATACAGAGATGAACTGTATGTATACCTGCTGTCTAAAATTTATTTTAAAACCTATCAAAAATAATAAGGTTTGACTGATGGATGAATGGATAAATGGATACAGATAACAAAGGAGACAGCAAATAGAGCAATCTGTCCCCTATACAACTCTCTCAACTAAGTTTGAAAATTTTATGATAAAATAGTTGGGGAGAAAAAAAGCAACTAAGAGGTATCTTAAGACTACGCAAAGGAAAAACCTCCCAAACACCGTATCATTTATATAGGGATGACACAATACAGAGTGACAGTGACAGAAATATTCTAACTTTGAAAAACCTAATTTATATTCTCCACTGAAAAAACTAAGTAAAAAACTCTGTGAATATGAATGCCAACTGAACCACCCCTCACACCTATCAGTCCATCTGTCTCTCTCCTTTCTTCCCACCCAGAACAAGCACGGTTACAGTTCATGTGTATCTTTCCAGGTTTCTTCTATGTATATGAAATTAAAAAAAAAAAACACACACACAAAAATTCGATGTTTCTCCCCATATATACTTAGAAGATCATATATAGATTACTGCCTTTTCTTAATAAGCAGAAAGCATTTCCATTGTACCAGTATAATTTAAGCGATTCTATTAAAACAAACTCTCCACTATATTTTCCTCCTAGTTTGTTCATTTATTCATGTTTAGACTTTTGACTAGAAAACATTTTTAAAAACATTCTTAGAGTGTGTGTCTATCCATTAAAAATAATAAACAGAGGGCTTCCTTAGTGTCTCAGTGGTAAAGAATCTGCCTGCCAGTGCAGGAGACACGGGTTTGATCCCTGATTTGGGAAGATCTCACATGCCGTGGAGCAACTAAGCCTGTGCACCACAACTATTAAGCCTGTGCTCCAGAGCCCAGGAGCCACAACTACTGAGCCCACCTGCCCTGGAGCCTGTGCTCCACAACAAGAGAAGCCACTGAAACGAGAAGCCCATGCCCTGCAGTTAGATAGTAGCCCTCTGTCCACACTGAGAGAAAAGCCCGAGCAGCAATGAAGACTCAGCACAGCCAAAAATAAACAAGTGAAATTCTACATATACAGAGGCTCAGTAGTTGTGGCTCCTGGGCTCTAGGGCACAGGCTTAACAGTTGTGGTGTGCAGGCCTAGTTGCTCCAGCGCATGTGAGATCGTCCAAATCAGGGATCAAACCCATATTACATAGCTATGAGGTAGATAAATATGAGTACCCAGAATGTGCTAGGTGCTGTTATACACACTACCATCTAAGTCTCAGCACAACTCTGCAAGTTACGAACTCATTTTATAGTAGGGGCAAATGAGATTTAAGAGAGTAAACTTGTACAAGGCCACAAAAGTATTAGGAAAATAATCAGAATTTAAGATCTAACTGTAGCTTGGTCTCTCTTCACCTCATCTCTAATGATGAAAGAGAGATAGGTATAAATTTTATTGAAAATAATTAAAATGTCATTTTAGAAAATTTATATCAAAGTAATTATAAAAACACAAAGACACAGCATGTGTACTTTTAGAATATTACTTTAAAATCATTTGATTAAAATGAATGTTACAGAATTATGGGGAATAAGATCATATTCTTTATTTTGGTCTTGGCAAAAAAAATTAAACTAAAATCAAACTGCTGGTTGTAAGCTGGAAAGACCTGACACAAGTACTTGGAGAAGACAAAGTGCTGGGAGAACTTTAGCTTTTTAAAACAGTAATTCCTAAAAAAAACATATTACCTGAAAACATTACGAATATAAATATTAAACTTTCTAAAATTTAATGTATAACCTTAAATATTAAGCTTTATCAAGTGTATATATACTGTATCCTGTTTAATACTGAATACAATATAGTCTTATATACAGGTATATATATGTATAAATACTGTTTAATACTTCATATTAAAACTGTGTGATACTAAGTTTGTTTCCAAGAAGTCTCCTTGAAACACTATGAAGATTCATTGATTGGTCTCTTTTGAGGTATGCCATCTGTATTTGTTAGAATACTTTCATACTCACCTAAAAGCTACACACATTAATACTGAAAAATTCATACCCATGACTCACTGATTATTCTGGGCCTTTACTTCTGTATAAGTAGCTTGATTTTTTTCTTGTTAATTACAAAGCATCAAGATCCTTTCTCCTAGCTTTCTCTCTTTAGGTCTGTATGTAAAAAACTTTGTAATTCACATTTACTAAAAAAAAGAAAACAGCTTACTCTTGTTCTTCATCACTATTGGCTCTATCCATAAATTCAATATGATTTGGAAGCAGAGAGAAATACAAGCACCTGTGGAGAAGTAAACACACATACCTGTTTTATGGCTTGTTGAGCCAAGAAAGCCATCTGCAAGGGGTTGGGCTTCATTGCTTGTCGTGGCGTATTCTGGTTTGATGGGTATCTTAGCTGTTGATGATGAGGAGGGAGAACTGGTCCATTGGGCTTGGGGCTATGATTCTGAAAATTTATCAAACGTGGAGGAGGTTGCTGGAAAAAAGACATTGTATCAATTCAGTGGCAGTCAGCTCCTGAAAGACGAATTACAGAGAACTCTATTTTATAACTTTTATAGAAAGAAAACAATTCTGCCACAGATGAATCATTTATTAATATTACAATAAGGGTATGGGGGGAGGGGACAGCTGCCCAGAATGTGAACAAGCATTTAAAGTAAGGAAGTTTTACTAGGAAAAGACCCTTGGGAGAGGATTTTCCAATCCGAGTTAAATCTAGACCACATTGGGAAATAGGGATTCCCTAAGTCCCCGATGACTATCTTCTGCAAAGAATTGCCCTCTTAAAATCTAAAATGATAGAATAATAATTACTGATAGTTACTGAGTAGTTATCACATGTCCAGTACTAGTTAAAATGCTTTACATGTGTTAACTCATTTAATTTTCACAAAGATCCTCCTCTGAGGCAGGGATTATCTCTGTTTTACAGAAAAGGAAACTTGTCCAAGATTAGCAAAGATAGGAAGGAATGGAGCTAAGATTTGAACTCAAGTTCTCTGGCTCTAAGGTCTGTGCAGACCTCTAAGGTCTGTGCTCTATGCAGATATTAATAATGAAAACACACGATATTAACAACATTTAAAAATGAGTGAATTTTAGATCTTACTGAGATCAAACTACATGCCAGGCATTGCGAATGGCGTTTTATATGTTATCTTATTATTACTTCCCTCAGTCAGTTCAGTTGCTCAGTCATGTCCGACTCTTTGCAACCCCATGAACTGCAGCACACCAGTCCTCCCTGTCCATCACCAACTTCCGGAATCCACCCACACCCATGTCCATTGAGTCAGTGATGCCATCCAACCATCTCATCCTCTGTCATCCCCTTCTCCCGCCTTCAATCTTTCCCAGCATCAGGGTCTTTTCAAATAAGTCAGTTCTTTGCATCAGGTGGCCAAAGTATTGGAGTTTGAGCATCAGCATCAGTCCTTCCAATGAATAATATTCAGGACTGATTTCCTTTAGGATGGACTGGCTGGATCTCCTTGTAGTCCAAGGGACTCTCAAGAGTCTTCTCCAACACCACAGTTCAAAAGCATCAATTCTTCAGCACTCAGCTTTCTTTATAGTTCAACTCTCACATCCATACATGACTATTGGAAAAACCATAGCTTTGAATAGATGGACGTTTGTTGGCAAAGTAATGTCTCTGCTTTTTAATATGTTGTCTAGGTTGGTCATAACTTTCCTTCCAAGGAGTATGCGTCTTTTAATTTCATGGCTGCAGTCACCATCTGCAGTGATTTTGGAGCCCAAAAAAATAAAGTCTGTCACTGTTTCCACTGTTTCCCCATCCATTTGCCATGAAGTGATGGGACCAGATGCCATGATCTCAGTTTTCTGAATGTTGAGCTTTAAGCCAACTTTTTCACTCTCCTCTTTCACTTTCATCAAGAGGCTCTTTATTACTCCCCTACCCCCACCATTTTACAAATCAGGACAGTAAACATTAAAAAGCTGGGATAACCAGAAAAAAGGTCACGCAACTCATTAAAGGCAGCACTATGGTTTTAATCCAACACTAGTCTGCCATTTCATTAGTCAAACATGTTCTGGTGTTTAACTGGGGGTTGAGGTACTAATTACAGTTTAGAGGATGAGTTTCTCTAAAAGAAAACAGATTTTGAAAGGAAACCCTTCAAGGACAGCGTTGGTTGATTACAGGTCAGGGTAAGGACAAGCTTAGTTTGCTCACAAATGCTATCCTTAGAAACTGACACCAGTGTTCCACAAAAAAGGTAACCTTGGTTACCAAGGTTCCACAAAAGGTTGGCAAATTATTGCAAAGTAAATACTTATTTTCAGGCTATCTTAACTGTATGACCAGAACTTCTCAGAAAGGGAACTATTAACCCCCATATTCAAAGGGGGGACAAATAAATGAATTTATAAAGCTGAAGTAGCAACATCTTAAGGTGGACAGCTATAAAGTGTAGCCCTGCCCTCTTTTTGTTCTTTTCTTTTCTCTCATTTTTGGAATTTATCTCCTTTTCTGGGTAAAGGTCTTCTGTTACTCCTCTCCTGCAAATTAGCTGGCACTGGGTTCACACTTAGTAACTTACAAGAGTGACCAGCAATTACAGACCTAATGAAAAGTAGACTTCGACACTATTTCAAGATCAAAGGAAATTCTGTGGATGAAGAATAGAAAAATATGAGAAAAAGAGAAAATGCCAAAATTTTACAGAAGGCTGAAGCCATAGCAATTCTTTTTGATTCTTCTATTAAAGTTTTTCACTGGAAGGGTTTTATATCACAGAAACAAACAAAAAATAATTTGGGAAGTATAGTGGAAAACTTCTAAATTCATCCAAAAGACTATTTTTTAAAAAGTGGAAAAGCACTCAAAATGATCTTTAAGGGAGAACAAAAGCAGTTAAAACTTTTGCCTACTCCTGCCCTGACTGGGATTTATATATTGATTCAGTCAAGAAATGACATTCTGGGGGGGTAAAAAAAAGTGACATTTGATGCCAGAGTACTATACTCCTGTGAGAAATCAGTATGGAACTGGATGTCCACTCTCCCATCAAGGAAGCCCAGTGTAGAAAGATCTAAGGTGATTGATTTTTATCTCCTCCCTAAACTGTTATCGTTGACTGAGTTAATTTCTAAGAACCCCATGACAGGAAAAGTAACTTGAAAGAACAGGACTAGAAACTGGTTATGAACATAAAAGAAATAGCAAAACCAGTGCTATTTTAATTAAATGGAATTAACTTGCAAGAAGGAAAAAAGGGAGAGAATAGAGAAATAATTGAGAGCTTAAGTAAAGTGACATATATTCATCATTATCCTCACCCTCACTGTAAATACTTTCATTATTATAGGTGGTAATTTTACTCTAGGTCAGTATAACCATGAAGGATAGCAGATGTCCTTCTAAAATCCACTCACTGTTTAGGAAAATTAGTATATACATATAAATGAGAGTATCTCTGCAGAATAGTAAATCTGGCCCAGGAGTGAGAACCATAAGGTATACAATAACAGACTCAGATTTAACAAACTTCGAGCTGTCCACTGCAGTACGACAGAGTATACTGTACACCACTCAATAAAGAGATGCAGAGTGTTTATTAGTTTGTACCACACAGTCATATAACTATGTAGTCTATCTCTGTATCACCCAGCTCTTTAATCATTCAGATTACATGGCTACTTTCAGAGAAAGAAGAAACAGGGAACTCCTGTGTAAGCGATTTTTAGAGCAGGCCTTTAAATTGACCTGTGTCTTCAGGCTAGAGGTAGAGTATGACAAAGAGGCACACATATACACCTGTCTACAAACAGATATTTTACCAGATGTACATGCAAATAAACTGCTAGAGAACTAAGAAAGCAGGTAAGCAGGGCAGTGTAAAAGTTTAAAGAAGAGGGAAAAAACTGATGAGTGAAAAATGTAGGAGCAGATATTTGGTAGAGAGAAGATAAAAATGAGAGATGAGAGTACTAGAAGAGGGCTCAGGGGTCACTGAGAGGAGACAGAAAAAGAGCAGTGTGCAAAGTAATGACATAAAGATGAGAAAATTACAGCTGATATCCTAACAACACAGGTTTAGACTGTGCAGGTCCACTTAGACAAGGATTTTTTTCAATAGTGAATACTTCAGTAGTGCACAATCTGTGTTTAGTTGAATCCTCAGACGCAGAGCAGTGGATGTGGAGGAACCATGGCGAGTGGCGGGGGGTGGCTGACTATAAGTCATATGTGAATTTTCAACTATATGGAGGGTCAGTGCTTCAAACCCCTGAATTAATTGTTCAAGGGTCAAATGTGTTGATATGTGGGAAAACTAGGCTGTATAATAAAGATTGTACATTATATACAATCATACAGCAGTATACCACAGAAAGAAATAATAAGATCAAACATAAATTTCTGAGATAAGCAGGCTAAAGGCTCTATCAAGGTCACCTCTGTTTGGTTACTGCTTCTATAAATAGCTGTTTCTGAGAATGTGACTGAGTCACACAGAATCTAGTAACTGCCTCAGTTCTTCACTTTTTAATGAAAAGGGAATTAATGCAAATGATGGATTTATCCTGTTTCAGGTTAATAAAGTAATAAAAATCACTTTACCATCTTTCAGATACTTAAGATAAATATCAACCATGTAAATGCTTAGCACTAGTCACTCAGTAAGTAAATATTTTCTCTCTTTTCCTCGTCAAATATATGTCTAAAACAATTTGGGTGCTCTGCAGTCTATCTGCAATATGTTACTCTGCAGTCTGGGAGGGGAGTGACAAAAGAATTTCTCCATTTTCTTAACAAAATTTCAACTCTGCCAGTGGCACTCCTGGGATCGAAAGTGTATACATTTTTTTCCCACAGAACACTCACCAAACAAAGACCTCTTAAATTGCTTGCTATTTACTTCCTTTAAAAACCTGGGTTAAAACAAAGTTCGAGAGCAATAATCAACTGGTCATACTAATTAATATTCTCTTGGATTTGACATATCTTGTTAATCAAATTACCAGACAGCCATAAATCACAAATAAAATCACCTCAGGCCTACACAGAAGCAATTTAACAAAATCAGGATTCATAGGCCCATAAGTCTTATTCAGGGTTGAAGCAAGTCTCCTGTGAAGATCATCTGTCTTGAATAACTGCTACCAAAACACGCTATTATGCCATTTAATTGCTTTTTCATAAAAGAACTGCATTATGTATACATTCCTCTTAGTGCTAAAAAAAAAAACACTGGTAAAAAATTTCTCCTCTAATGATGTTTCCTTTTAATCAAGTAATAGATATTATTCCTGATTCTTTTTTTGTTTGGTTGATCAAAAACTGAGCTAAGTCCTGTTCTTAAGCATAATGAGAATTCTTAGTCTAGTTCTGCATGCTTTGAACATTACTAATACTTATTAATCCCTGTGCCATTTCATTTGAGTCACTTACTGTAAATCAGTTCAAATTCTGAGAAACAGGGAGTATAAATTAATAAATAAAAGGAACTGAAAATAACGAGACAATTTTTGTGCATTAAAGTAAGAATGGTGCATGAGGGAAAAAAAACGACTTGCTCTTAAATGGAGTGGATAGAAGCTTCTATAACAACAGCAGAAATGTATACTAATATTGCAACTGTTCTTAACTAATGTACGGTAATTAATCCACAGGATCATGAGTCATGCTGTGAACTTGTTACTGTATTGTTAGTACTGTTGAGTTTATGACTATATGAACACATGTGTAGACTCTTCCACCCACTCTACATCACAAGTAGAATTTACATGCATATGTTCTTCAAACCCTTTAGAGGGACAAGTAGAAAATAAACACATGCTTTTCCCATTTCTCCACCAGTGACTGAAATCTTTGTTATGAATTAAGAAATAATACAAATAAAAAGATGACAAAACTGAAAAAAAAAAAAAAAAAGAATGGTGCCTGGAACATTTGCTCAGAAATAAACTTTGAAAAAGGCAGACTTCTAACAAACCACCCCCTTACCCTTTTCTATTTCATTCTGTCCTAGTTTCCAGATGCAGTGGGTTTTCTAAACGCTGCATCTTCACAGAGGACAGATACCTGAAGCATCAGTCATCCTGAAGCACTAATGTAACGATTATGAGTTACAGGTACACAACTTTCCCATCAATCATATGCATGGGTTATTCAGGAATGCAATCACTTATCCTCTGTTATAAAGACGACAAAGAGCAGATAAGAATAGATGTCCCAGCTGAATAAACCATTAATTTCTTTTTCAGAAGGGTAAGAACTAGAGTTAAATTAGGGACCCTTGATGTGACAAATTTTTATAAATTCATACATTTAAATCATGGAGGAAGGACACCTTGGTTATTTTAGGAGCTGCTGAATATAACTGTACTATAGTTATCTAAGTTAGGACAGGCCTGCTTCCAAATTTACCTGGTGAGAGATGGAAGGTTGCTGGATGGGCCCCTGCATTCTAGGGTTTGGTAAACCCACAGGTGCTGGCCTCCGTTGCACCTGTTGCCTCTGAGCCATTACCTGTTGCTGCATATGCTGGAGTCGTAACTGAGCTAGGCTGATCTGGGTTGGAAACTTGGATAACTGGTTTGAAGATAAACCACCTGGTGGCTGTGAATTCTGTTCCACGACAGGATTCTGCTTAGGCATTTGTGGTTGACTCTCTTTATCTTCAATTACTAAAGAACCTAATCAAAGAGAAAAAGTTAAGTTCTAAAGATTTTCTGATAGTAACATACCATATTTTGTAAAAGGCTATCTTTGCTCATTTTCAGGATTTCCAAGGAACTTCTTTTTGTCTTAGGAACCCTTTACATGGTTAACGATAGAAACTCCTAAGAGTTTCTGTTTATGTAGGGTCTATCAAACAAAATCTACCATATTCAAAACTAGAAATGAGAATTAAAAAAACATTTTTCCATACTAATTCATTTAAAAGTGACAACCCAAAGTAACATATTTTTATGGAAAAAAAAAACACCTTATTTTTATTTTCAAAAAAGTTTAGTGATGAATGGCACTATTTTATATTTTCAAACATCTCTTTAAATGTCTGGCTTAATAGCTGAACTCTCATAACTGTTTCTGCATTATCTAATATATTGTTTAAATAGAAATACACGCAGAAAACCCAGCCATATATGGGTATGTACTTGGAAAAGGGAGACCTATTATCACCTGAAGGAGCTTCAGACTACACTGTGAGAACTGCTGTTGTATAATCAAAACAAAACACGCAAACCTGACACTGGATGTGAGAACAATACCACAGAGTATTTCTGATTCAGTTATCTCTCTGTGACTTAGCAATTGAATGACAACAACAGCTGGTTCTTTACACCTTCACGGTGCAAACTATGTTAGTTCTCTGATGGCGAACACCATGCTTTATAACTACACTGTTAAAAAAGAGATTAAGGGTACCTCTTACAGGTCTGGTCCAAGAGTAGGGCAAAGCTTGATTTCTTCAATAGCAGAGACTCAGTTAAAAGTCTGATTTCTGATTTACTAAGCATAGGCATCCTTAAAGATATGGTTATCATTCATTAAATACTTACTCCATATTAGGTACCATGACAGGAGATCTATGTGTATTGTTAAAATCCTTCATACAGATAAGGGATCTAAGGTTCAGAGAGACCAAACAACTTATCCAAAGTCACAAAGACACTAAACTGAATACGCGTCCAAGACATTACTTTTCCCTTGTACTCGTCTATAAGATGTTTCTCAGAAGCCATAAATAAACAAGTTTGGGAAAGTTGTATCCTTCTTAGAAGATTTAAAATGTCAATCTCACTTTAAATGACAATTTATAGAGCTATATATGACAGCTCTAGAAAGTCCTACAGTAAAGGATACTGTCTTACAAATTCCTCACAAATAAGAGGTGTTTTTGTTTTTGCTGATTCAGATTTACCTAAACTATATTCACTCATGTGCGTACAGTTACATATTTTCTTAATTTTACCTATGTCTACATCATGTGGACTATGTTTTAAGTGATATGCTTATAAGTACATATAAGTTGACATGACTGTTTCTGTGGATATAAAACTGTGATAGATTCTCTGTATAGCTACGTATGTGGTAGAGGGTAGAGTAGGGTAAGAGATAGTTATATACATGCTTTGTATTAAGATGCTTCTTTTTAGTTATATAGATGAGAATATGTATGATTCTAGCTGCTGGCTATGTTTATCAATCAATAAATATGTACTTCTGAACTGTGCTGAGGAGTCACCTTATCATTTCTTCAAAGGGTCACCTTATTACCATTCTTTCTGTTCTCACGTATGGATGAGATTTATGTAAGCCTATTTCTTTCTTTCTTGGAGTGTTCTGAGAGCTCTGGCTCTCTTTCCAGCCAGTTCTTTTTTACCTAGAATCTAGCTTAGAGAATGAGAGAGCAACCCTATTTGATGATTTTGAAACAAAGTCAATGAGCCCAAAAACTGCCAAAAGGTGGTTAATGAAGAATGTATATGAAATTCTTATTTTTGTTTCTATAATTTCCCTGTGAGAAATTAAGAAAGGAGGCAAAAATTGAAGATTTTTTTTTACTAGTACATAATGTAACAAGGACTGCCTGCAAGGATATGTGATGTTACCAAATGATACCGAAAGTCCCCCTTTTTGATAACTCTAGTACTTCAAATTTGGGCAGTTATCTATATGCATGATACACTTCAATTAGGAGGTTAAAAATTATTTAATTATTACATAAAAGAAAAAAAAAAAAAAAAAAAAAAAAAACAGAGAGAGAGAATTCCTCCCTAGCAAGAAAAAGCAAATAAATGAAACATTAGTACCTGACAACTGGGTCTCAAGACTGAGTAAGCCAAGAATTGTATGAGAAATACTGTTTTAACAGAAAACATTCTAAAAAGTACTATATTAATGGCAGACACATGTCAAGAGTTTTAATAGCTATTCTGATAAATATGTCACTAACAGCACAAGCAAGATTCTACTTGCTTGAGGAAGAAAAACAACTCCTAAATTCAGAAGTCTAGACACTGAGTCAATAAAAGGATGTTTCATATCACCCACATATTTATATGTGTGTTTATATTCATGCATGCGTCACACATATACACACACTAATGAAATACCAGGAAAAATTCATGTCTTTAAAATAAGATAATAAACATATTTAGGGGGTGGAAGGGAATACATTTTCAACAATCTCATAATCATTAAGAGTTCCAGAAACAAATGGCACTTTGAGAAAATCTACATAACAGCCTACCTAAATTGATTATATTTTGAGCCCAGAAACTAGGATCACAGTGAAACTGGATGGTATTGTTGGTCACTGGGGAAGCATCACACCTTGCTCGAAGGAGGTGCCGTAACCGGTACGTAATCTAGAAGAAAGCAGAGAGACAACTAAGCATCCAAGTCTTTATTAGGCAAATAATTTATCAAGTTCCCAACAAATACATAAAAAATGCTCTCTGTATCACATATATGCCAACACAAAACAAGTGTTCATATGTAAGTTATAAAAAGTAGACAAACAACACGGTTTTCCTTCAAAAATGCATTAGAAGTACAATTAGTTATACTGTTGAACACAAAACAAACCTATCCTAAAGTGACAGGTTAAAGTTAGTTCACTGAATTACAGAAGTTTCACAGATGTACCAACCATATATTTGTAAAGTAAAATCACATTCTGCTTTTATTTTACTTACTCTCTCAAAGAAGGATTCAGAGTAGAGATTAGGGGGCTAATGGATTACAGAAAATACAAATGAATCTGCTCAGGACATGAAGTACAGCCTTAACCAGGCCTGCTAGTAGGATGGCTCTCCTTGCTCCTGTGCTGTGAATCTCAGTCATCACACCACCTCCCACCCTTCTCCACACTGCAGTCCTCAGTGAATGCTCAGTCATTCTCTCTCAGTCTTTGAAGAGTTCAGCTCTTGGCTCATGATCACCATCTCCAATATTATTTCTGCCATAATGCTAGATGGGCCACAGGACTGGAAAAGCTGTTTTTGTTCCAATCACAAAGAAAGGCAATGCCAAAGAATGTTCAAACTACCAGACAACTGTGCTCATTTCACATGCTAGCAAGGCAATGCTCAAAATCCTTCAAGCTAGACTTCAACAGTACATGAACCGAGAACTTCCAGATGTACAAGCTGCATTTAGAAAAGGCAGAGGAAACAGAGGTCAAATTGCCAACATCTGCTGGATCATAAAAAAAGCAAGGGAATTCCAAAAATAACATCTATTGCTGCTTCACTGACTCTGCTAAAGTCTTTGAACTGTGGAAAATTCTTAAGGAGATGGGAATACCAGACCACCTTACGTTTCTCCTGAGAAACCTGTATGCAGGATAAGCAGCAATAGTTCCAACCAGTCATGGAGCAACCGACTGGTTCATAATTGGGAAAGGAGTACATCAAGGCTGTATATTGTCACCCTGCTTATTTAACTTCTATGCAGAATACATCATGTGAAATGCCAGACTGAAGGAATCACAAGTTTGAATCAAGACTGCTAGGAAAAATATCAACAACCTCAGATATGCAGATAATACCACTCTAAGGGCAGAACGTGAAGAGGATCTAAAAAGCCTCTTGATGAAGGTGAAAGAGTGAAAAAGCTGGCTTAAAACTCAACATTCAAAAAACTATGATCATGGCATTTGGTCCCATTACTTCATGGCAAATAGAAGATGAAAAACTGGAAATGGTGGAAGGCTTTATTTTCTTGTCTCCAAAATCACTGCGGACAGTGACTGCAGCCACGAAATTAAAAGACACTTGCTCCTTGGAAGAAAAGCTATGACAAACCTAGATCACATATTAAAAAACAGAGACATCACTTTGCCAACAAAGGTCCACATAGTCAAAGTTATGGTTTTTCCAGCAGTCAAGTATGGATGTGAGAATTGGACCATAAAGAAGGCTGAGCACTGAAGAACTGATACTTTTGAACAACGGTGCTGGAGAAGACTCTTGAGAGTCACTTAGACTGCAAGAAGATTAAAACCAGTCAATCCTAAAGGAAATCAACCCTGAATATTCACTGGAAGTACTGATGCTGAAGCTCCAATACTTTGGCCACCTGAAATGAAGAGCCAACTCATTGGAACAGACCCTGATGCTGGGAAAGACTGAGGGCAGGAAGAGAAGGGGGCAACAGAGGATGAGATACTTGCATGGTATCACGATCAATGGACAAGAGTTAGAGCAAACTGTGAGAGAGAGTGAAGGTCACAGAAACCTGGTGTGCTGCAGTCCATGGGGTCACAAATAGTCAGACATGACCTAGCAACTGAACAACAAATTCTGGATGATTTTAATATACAATTAGATGACCTTTCTTTCCAGATTGTTCCCTCTAGTGCCCAGATCCCAATAATCCTACAAACCCTAAAGGTCCTATGAACTTTTGCTCTTTAAAATTTTTCCTGTCCTTTGACTTTATGTTACTTTCCAATCTTACAATATCCCTCTGAAGTGAAGTGTTAGTCGCTCAGTCATGTCCAACACTATCCATCAATTTCTCCTTATCCAGCTTAAATCCCAGGAGTAATCCTCATAATCATTTCCTTGCATATATCCTCAACACCTTTCTCTCACATGTCAAATTACACACACTTCTTTCTCCTCAATCTTTCTCTGAAACAACGACCAATAAACAACACTGGTTAAATCTTTTCTAATGACTGTAATTGGACTGGTAAAGGGACTGATCGGACTTCAAAAACACAGCCTATTTACTAAGGTTGACAGGCTATCATATGACATTCCTCTGATCCTTCATGTCCGTACTCTCCTAAAGGACTATTTCAAATGACTCTTACCAAACCTCCAGCATCTTAAAAAAAAAAAAAACAGGAACGATCAGAGACCTTCCACAAACTTCCACCACCTACCAGTACTGGTGGTCCCTCCTATCACAGTGGATTAACGGGCCAGGCTTCCAGCTAAAGCGAATCACGCACTCATGCAAGTGCAAGTGTTAGTTGCTCATTCATGTCCAACTCTCTGCAACCCCATGGACTACAGCCCACCAGGCTCCTCTGTCTGTGGAATTTCCCAGGCAAGAAAACTGGAGTGGGTCGCCATTTCCTTCTCCAGGGGGTTTCCGGCCCAGGGATCAAACCTGGGTTTCCTACATTGCAGGCAGGCAGATTCATTACCATCTGAGCCACCAGGGAAGCCATTACACTTGCGCAATAGGGCCCAACACCCTTGCCGATTCAAAGACACTACTCAGCAATTTTCTCCCCTCAGGCTTTCAGTAGCTTTTCACACAGGTGATCACTTGGCCCTCATGGAAGTAAATCATTTTCTTCATTTGGCTTCTAGCAAACTACAGTCTCATGGTTTTCCCCTTATTTCACCGGCTGCTACTTTTTAAGGTCACTGAGTATAGGTGTGAGTCCCAGTGTCACATCTCAGTCTCCCGTGTTGGTTCCTCCTCCTCTCCCACACCAGGGGGTCTTGCAACTGCTCTCTCTTCTCCTACACCCACATACTTTTAGAGATCTCATCCACTCTCATCATTTATACAACTCAAATTTGTATCTCAGTACTTACTCTTCCTACTGCGTGTTCATTCACTGTGCTCCTCTTAGGCCTCCTTGTCCATGTCACAAGTAACTCCCATCTCAGTCTCTCACTTGCCGTCTGTACCTGTTCTCTACCTGAATATTCTCTGCGAGTACGTGCCTGGCTTGCTTTGTCACCTTCTTCAGGTGTTTGCTCAAATATCACCCTCTTTAGGTAGAATTCCCTACCTGAAACCACAATCCTACCCCAATGCGCCCAGATTCTTCCCTTAATTTACTGTTTTCCCTACAGCACTCAACATCATGCAATGGTCTATATATTTTACTTGTTTTGGTACTGTCTATCTCTCTTTACTAAAATGCAGCTTTTTAAGGGCAGATATTTTGCTTTGTTTTCTGTTCCCTTAGTATTTAGAATACTGCCTTAAAAATAAAACAGGCATTCAATAAATGTTGAATAGCTATACTAAATTCTGAGTAAAAAAACATTTATTCTGGGACAATGTAGAGTACATGGCACAGTGTCTGGCAAACAGCACTTAACACAACGCTCTTTTCCCTAAGTTTTTCTTGCTTCCTTAATTCTTTGCATCTTAGCAATTCTCACTATAGAAGATTCTCAATAAGATGCTAATCAAAAGAATGATGCCCCCAATTTTTCCTTTATAAAGTCCTTATGTTTTATCATTTTCTAAAATTGAATAATTTATTTTGAAGTAATTTTAAAATTGGAGAAAAGTAAAAATAACTCTTCACTCAGATTTCCCAACTGTTAATAAGCACATTTATTTCAGGGCTCACTCAGGGGTTCCTGTGCACAGACACTGCTATTACCAGTATTTTTACAAACCTTCTGAGAGCAAGCTGAAGACATCAGGTTCTGTCTCCTCTAAACACTCCAGTGTCTATATTCTAAATCAAAGATCCTTTAGCATAAGCAACAAAGTACAAATTCAGAAAGCAACTCTGTTGCAACACGACCACTCAACCCAGAGACTTCATTCTAATGCCAACTGTTTCCACAGTGACTCTTTCCAGGATGCTCACTAGGAATATAGGTTGTATTCAGTTGCCATGTCTCTTCAGTCTTTCCCTGACATGTATGTCTTTGATGATTTCAGGCTTTACACTCAGTAGGATGACTTTCAACCTGGGTTTGAGTGTATTTCCTCCAGTATAGGTAAAGTATTCTTGTCAGGAAAGCCACACAAGTGATAATGTGCACTTCTCAGGGCATCATATTTAGAAGCTCAGGCAGGATATAAACTGTCCAACCATTGCTGATACTAATCTTCATCACCTAGTCATTCTGCTGCCCAGTTTCTCTACTGTAAATTCACCACTCTGTTTATAACTGATCAATATTTGCAGAGAGGTATTTTAGGGTTATACTAAAACCCTATTCCTCACCAATGCTCTAATTCACTACGTTAGTACCCAGCGATAACTCCTTTTGAATTTCCTCTAAGACAGTGAGTGCGTGGCTCAGCTAGTAAAGAATCTGCCTGCAATGAGGGAGACCAAGGTTCAACCCCTAAGTTGGGAAGCTAGCCTGGAGAAGGGAGTGGTAACCCACTCCAATATTCTTGCCTGGGAAATCCCAAGGATAGGCAGAGGAGCCTGGCGGGCTACAGTCCATGGCGTCAAAGAGCTGGACACAACTAAGCAGCCAACGCTTTCACTAAGACAGTGACCAAATGTGCTTCTTTATTTTCACTATTCTTTCTCTACTTATTTATATTCTCACCATAAATTCTTCCCTTGTCATTTGCCTATTTTTCTTATCATGGGCTCATTTATTCCTACTTAATCCAATGTGTTGTAACTCACTGTTTATTTAGCTTCAGCCTCAAATTTGTGGGTGTGCCCAAGGTGACCCACTTAGGCTGGATCCTGGTCTTTTTGACAAGTCTTCCTCATTTCATCAGTTCAAGATGTTCTGGGTACAACTTGCACTTTCCCTCATTTTGTTTGATATTTAGAAACCCACATCTGAAGGACAGTGGGTTCATTGCTACTGAGTATAGCAAACATACATACATACACATACATACTTATACATCTATAATTACTTCCAGATCTGTGTATATGCATAAAACTCTGTTGTTCAGTCACTCAGTTGAGTCTGACTCTTTGTGACCCCATTGATTGCAGCATGCTGGGCTTCACTGTCCTTCACCATCTGCCAGAGCTTGTTCAAACTCACAGCCATTCAGTCACTGATGCTATCCAACCATCTCATCCTCTGTCGTCCCCTTCTCCTCCTGCCTTCAGTCTTTCCCAGCATCAGAGTCTTTTCTAATGAGTCAGATCTTCACATCCAGGCCAAAGTACTGGAGTTTCAGCTTCAGCCTCAGTCTTTCCAATGAATATTCAAGGTTGATTTCCTTTAGAATTGACTGGTTTCATCTTCTTGCAGTCCAAGGAACTCTGAAGAGTCTTTTCCAACATCACAGTTCAAAAGCTTCAATCCTTTGGCACTCAGTCTTCTTTATGGTCCAACTCCCACATCCATACATGACTACTGGAAAAACCATAGCTTTGACTATAAGGACCTTTACTAAACTGAGTTCATAATTATACCTCTATCTTAGGGATCTTTATAGCTTTATTCTTTTTTCTACATTTCTAAGTATCTTCTCTAGTAGGAAAAAGCAAACAAACAAACCAAAACTTGGCTGCCATTGCCCTCAATATATTTACTTACTTGCTCAGTCCATTTACTGATACTCTGTTGCTTAATGTAACCAAAATCCAAATGACACTCTGCTTACTACCTCTGTGTTCCCCACTCACCACTTGATGCCTTTGGCTAGGGCTGCCTCTATGTGGTCCCCCAACCCTCTTCACTACCCTGTGTCCTCATAGTCACCACGCTAAAGGCTCCATGCCAGGAAGTAGAGTTGATCATTCTTATTTTAACAATCCTTTTTGGCATACTACAGTAATTTAGCACTTCAAATATATGAGTTTTAGTTTGGAACTTGAAAAATAAAGCTTTTTTGCCCCCCCAAATTAAGTCAGAAACGTAAGCACTTCCTTAGATGGTAATCAGCTTTAATTAGAGGAACTATGAGGCAGATCACTTGGAAACACTATATTTTTCCTTTGAGGTACTATGCTGTAAATTCCTTCTTTTGCTGATGAGAAACTAGAAGACATGGAATTTATTTTTAACTCAGATAACTAGTACCTATTTGCTAATTAAGTTGTGGCATGGTCTAAAAGTAATACTAAATTTGGCCAAACTCTGTTCTTTAAATAACAATTTCTGCTGTATTTTACTGACATTCAATGTAAATATATAAAACCTCTTGTCAAATTATATTACCCATCTCGAATATAAACCATTACACTTATTGAACCCCTTGATGCACGTTTGAGATAATTCTGAGGAGTCATAAACCTTGACTAGTGTAAAAGATAAATAATGGGTCATTAAATGTATTTGTTGATGTCTTCAGATGTATCTGAACCTAAGTAAACTCAGGTTTCACACTGAAAACTTAGCTACTGTTCAAAAAGCAAAAGACAAAATTAAAAAAAATATGAAAGATGTCAGAATAGCTTTTGAGATGGCAATACTGTATACTGCCTTTCTACTGAAGTTAAAATAAAGAAACTTAGTATTTGAGTTTCTAATCCTGTAAAATATAACAAAGTTTTATATATATTTATTTATAGCTTCTGACAGTTGATATTATCTAATACCTTATTTATTTACTATCAATCTTTCACTGAACTCCTATATATCAAGCACTGGGTAACATAAAATTTCTACCCTTAAAGAAGTAAAAAGTCAGACTTCTCTGGTGGTCCAGTGGATAAAAATCTGCCTGCCAATGCGGCGGACATGGGTTTGATCCCTGGTCCAGAAAGATCCCAAATGCCATGGAGCAACTAAGCCTGTGTGCCACACTACTGAAGCCTGCGTGCCTGGAGAAGCCCACACACTGCAACAAAGAAGAGCCCCTGCTCACTGCATCTAGAGCAAGCCCAGAGCACTGGAAACCCAGTGCAATCTAAAAAAAGGGAAAACAATCGAATTCAAAGAAAAATATGCAAATGTAACAACAGTAGATAAAAATAAGTAACAGTATGATGGATATATGCATAAGGGCTTTGTAAACACAGGGAAGGTTAATCCAACCCATTGTTGATCATGGAAGGCTGCCAAAAGGAATGGAAGACAAATCTAAACTAAACCCGGTAGGCTCTAAAAAGAAACAGCATCCTGAGGAAGGGTAACAGTAATCCAGGGAAAGAACATGATCTATTCTGAGCACTGAGGACTAAAAGTAAGGAACTGCAATGAGATATTCAAGAAACATAAAGAAGGTCTTTGAAGGTTAATTATATGGGCGGACAAGGGAAAGGGAGTAAAAAAGCTTGTGGAATCTCCTTTTACTATGTATATACTCTAACTACTTTACTACTTATATACTCTAACAGTTTCTTAGACACTAGTATTACAAAAATACCTATTGCTAGTACACTCTCTTGGTCTCTTCTGTCAGTATTTCTTACCTTTCTTCTAAATAATGTTAGGATAAACTGAATGTTTAACAGATGAGAGAAGAACCCTAGGGAAATACTGTGAAAATGTTTTCAAATATATTTAAAACTGGACTTCTGAAAGGATTCTCCTATTCCAATGGGTTTGGCCTTTTACTGAGTATAACTCCTATTGCAAAAAAAAAAAAGAAAATGAACTAAGAATCTCAAGCTAAGCTTGAAATTTCAGGCCAGTAAGACATTTCTTTGTAATGTTTAAGCATATAAAAGACATTATTTAAAAAATAACCTGGAGGGGGGGGAGTAACCTGAGAAAACATGTCTATATTTACGAAGCATGGAAGCTCTAAAGGACAGAGTTGCATAATATAGTGACTTTCAAATTTTCTTAGGATAAAAATCCTTCTAAATGTTTACAAGTAATCACAAGCTTTAGCTCTACATTCATCACAGGTAAATTATTTTACTAGCTGTATCTGCTGCCAGTGATGCAGCAAGGCCCACCACAATTCAGTGAGTCAGGAAGCTGGTAATACTGGTTCCTTATGTTTCCTTGTGTCTATTTTCTCTTGTGTATAATACAGAAAACAGTTTCCCTCTCTATTTCAAGAGCTCATTGTGCAGATTAAGTAATCCTATCCTCTAACTTTACTGTTTTATTATAATCACAAACAAAATCATAGAATAAAATTAGAGAAACATTATTAAACTGATAAGGAGACTATCTGTGCAAATATGTTTTCTTATGTACAAATAAAAATATTCATTATGGGTCTAGTAGAGAAGAGGACAAGTCTCTCACTTTCTTCTTTATCTGTGTTTTGTTTGACTTATAGGAAAATATAAGTAACAGAAAAAGTATGAACTGTATAAAAGCTGTTTTTCATTAGACTAATGAAGCGGTAAAAAAAGAAAAAGAAAAAACAGCTCAAGATTGAGAGAACATATCATTGATAATTATAAAAGAAAAAAAATCTTTAAGAGTTGAATATAATTCATGATTAGAAACAGTTTTAGAAATAGTTAAAATCAGTTTTCTAGTAAGTCACTCAATATTTGAACCTAGTTTACACAAGTTTATCCTGAAATGCATTTCCTTATTTCAATATAGTCATACAAAATTTCTTCCACAAAACAGAGTAGGTGAACAGAAAACAGATTTGGATGTCATAATTTTATTTCAAAATATAAATCTCTGTGGAATCTTTAAAATGAGTAGAGCAGGAGTTTTTAAGAATGCTTATATAGTGTGACTCCCATGGCTAAATGTCTTCTACGTCCTTGCTACTAAAGATGTGGTCTACAGACCAGCAGCATTAGCATCACCTGGGAGCTTGTTAGAACTACAGATCACATCTACTGGACCAGAATCTTCAGGTAATTAGTAATGCAGTAAATACATTTTCAGTAGCAAGGTTCTAGACTATTCTGAAAATAGTTGGACAAATGACAGCCACTTTTCTGTAGCAATGGGGTTGAAATATCCAGCACCACACATCACTGACAGGGTAAACAATGTAGTGTTGACAAGAGGAACAAAGCCTCTGGGTTCGGATGTCCAAGTTAGAATTTTGAGTGGTCTTATGCGTGTTAATTCGTGCTTTGGTTTCATCACTCATACAATGGGGGTGGATAGGTACACCCATCTCATAAAAATGATGTAAATGTTTAAATAAAATATTTCATGAAGTGCTTAGAATTAAGTGCCTGGCACACTACAGGTTATCAGGAAATGTTTACCATTATCATTATTGTTAGTATTAAGTTCAGTTGTCACTAAGGGAAATTTGGAAAAGAACAAAATTGAAGTGACAGTGGCAGAATGAATTGAAGATGCACTTAAATCATGGGAGTTTAAAGATTTTTTAAAAGCAAAATATTTTGATTGATAAAAATTAGAAAAAGGTAAAAAGCATTTAAGTACAGATTAATGAACATTTCTAAATTTTGAGCATTCTAGTAACTCCACTGTATCTCTCTATATTAAACCACACAGTTGATCTTACCAGTCGCTTGCTATAAAGTAATGCTGTGCTGCTGCCACTGGAAACTGCCCATTTAGAAAAATGCATGACATGTTCCAACTGTTTAGAAAGTCCAGCCACTTCCTGCTGCTGTTGCATAAGTTTCATTCGATGATCTTTTGCAAGACTCTGAAAAAAAGTTTCAAAATTAGGTCTGCATGTAACACATTTTACTTCCTGATGTTCAAGCTGGTTTTAGAAAAGGCAGAGGAACCAGAGATCAAATTGCCAACATCCGCTGGATCATGGAAAAAGCAAGAGAGTTCCAGAAAAGTATCTATTTCTGCTTTACTGACTATGCCAAAGCCTTTGACTGTGTGGATCACAATAAACTGTGGAAAATTCTTCAAGAGATGGGAATACCAGACCACCTGACCTGCCTCTTGAGAAATATGTATGCAGGTCAGGAGGCAACAGTTAGAACTGGACATGGAACAACAGACTGGTTCCAAATAGGAAAAGGAGTATGTCAAGGCTGTATATTGTCACCCTGCTTATTTAGCTTATATGCAGAGTACATCATGAGAAACACTGGACTGGAAGAAGCACAAGCTGGAATCAAGATTGCCGGGAGAAATACCAATAACCTCAGATATGCAGATGACACCACCCTTATGGCAGAAAGTAAAGAGGAACTAAAAAGCCTCTTGATGAAAGTGAAAGTGGAGAGTGAAAAAATTGGCTTAAAGCTCAACATTCAGAAAACGAAGATCATGGCATCTGGTCCCATCACTTCATGGGAAATAGATGGGGAAACAGTGGAAACAGTGTCAGACTTTATTTTTTTGGGCTCCAAAATCACTGCAGATGGTGACTGCAGCCGTGAAATTAAAATACGCTTACTCCTTGGAAGGAAAGTTATAACCAACCTAGATAGCATATTCAAAAGCAGAGACATTACTTTGCCAACAAAGGTCTGTCTAGTCAAGGCTATGGTTTTTCCAGTGGTCATGTATGGATGTGAGAGTTGGACTGTGAAGAAGGCTGAGCGCCGAAGAATTGATGCCTTTGAACTGTGGTGTTGGAGAAGACTCTTGAGAGTCCCTTGGACTGCAAGGAGATCCAACCAGTCCATTCTGAAGGAGATCAGCCCTGGGATTTCTTTGGAAGGAATGATGCTAAAGCTGAAACTCCAGTACTTTGGCCACCTCATGCGAAGAGTTGACTCATTGGAAAAGACTCTGATGCTGGGAGGGATTGGGGGCAGGAGGGGAAGGGGACAACAGAGGATGAGATGGCTGGATGGCATCACTGACTCGATGGACGTGAGTCTGAGTGAACTCAGGGAGCTGGTGATGGACAGGGAGGCCTGGTGTGCTGCGATTCATGGGGTCGCAAAGAGTTGGACACGACTGAGCGACTGAACACATTTTAATGGTCATTTTCAGATTACCAAATTAAAATAACCACCACCTCTAAGAACCAGGTGACAGTAACTTATCACTTATCCCTAGGTACAAAAGATCACTTTCATTGAAGTAAAAATCATGTCTCCAGTGTCAGAGTCAGCCCCCTGATGCTACCTCATCTGTGCTGCCCAAGGTCTTGGGTTGGGTTTTACATATTCTGGGATTTAGGTTTCTGTTCATCCATCTTCCAGTATCCATAAAGGTACAAAACCATGGATTAGCTATCTTTGTGACCGTATGGACTACAGCCCACCAGGCTCCTCTGCCATGGGATTCTCCAGGCAGGAATACTGGAGTTGGGCTACTATGCCCTCCTCCAGGTGATGGCCTTGACTCAGGGATCAAACCCATGTCTCTTATGTCTCCTGCATTGGCAGGCGGGTTCTTTACCACTAGCGCCACCTGGGAAGCCCTTTAACAAAGCAAGTGACTATTAAATTCAATACTAAAAAATAAAATAGGTGTACCACCCAGCAATCGAGTAAAGCTACCAGATCACATGATTTACTCAAAGACATGATTTCTCCTTTCAGGCACTCTTATCCTGATTGCAGCTACTTTGTGCCAAGTCATGCCACATGGTAGACAACATTTATGCTTTGTATGTAGTAAGGAAAAAAAGGGGGAAGCATGTAATTTTTGTCTATTGAAAACTGCCATGAACCAACTGATACAGTGACTAATGGAACGAATGCACTCTCAGAAAAGTCACAGAAAAGCAGACTACAGAATTTCTCCAAGGGAAGTACATAAGCAAGAACATAGGTCAGTCCAGAGTAGAAGAAAACCCCACTAAATGTGGGCTATTTTAAAGGTCTCTATCCCCAAGGTCTCCTTTACCTGGTACAGAAAGGAGGAGAAAACAGGACCTTCCACTGGCTCTAAGAAATGTTAAGTAAAATTGCTATACTCCAATATGGAATTATATTCTCAATAGAAAAAGTGAACCTACATCTTGGCCCTAGTTGGTTTCAAATTTGGAAAATACATACATGCTAAACTGAATTAAGAGGCTTCCCTGGTGGCTCAGATGGTAAAGAATTTGCCTGCAATGTGGAGGACCTGGGTTTGATCCCTGGGTCAGGAAGATCCCCTGGAGAAGGAAATGGCAACCCACTCCAGTATTCTTGCCTGGAAAATTCCATGGATGGAGGAGCCTGGTGGGCTACACAGTCCATAGGGTTGCAGAGAGTTAGACACAACTGAGTGACTCCAAACTGAATTAAGTCACTGCAGTGACTATTGATGGCTTTGTTGTGTCTAATCTTAAGTTCAGAGATGATTTGCTAGGCTCTTTCTGACCACACAAAACCCAGTGTTTCTTTGGAGACATTCTAGAAAGAATAGAAATTCTGTTGACTTTTAGAGATGTTGCAAATTGAGAATCAGAAGCCCAAATGTCTTTGTTTTCTATAGTAATAACTATTTGGCTGAATTTTTCAAGTTATTAGAAAACACTGATTACATTACTTTGCCTTAGAGGAGGATCCTATGAAGCAGGAGAAAGGGTATGAAGACTGACAAGAATACTTAAAAGTGGTTGTAAAAATTATAAGTCAACATATAAAGTTGATTTAAAATAATACTGATGACCAGGTTCACTTTTAGAGATTTGAAGATGTGGTCATCTTGTGTTCTTTCCTGGATTTTTAAAAAAACAAGCAACCCTGATTTACAGTGAAATTTGGAAACAGCTATGTCAATATGTGCACTATTCACTCTGAGAAAGCAAATCGATGTGACATCTGATTTTAAGTAGAGCTCTGACATCTTTTAAAATAGTTTAAATGCTTCTAGCTAAACAAACCAACAACCCCCCAATGCACCCTAGAACCTTGAAAAGACAGTTACTACAAATGGGGTTTGATTCCTCTCAGCTAGAAAACTTTTTCACTACGTATTTGTTTCTAAAAGGAGAGAGAATCATTTTGGTCTCAGCTTCCCGTATGTTTGAAAAACCACGGGAATGATCATGCTTTTCCAAGAGGAAGAGATCTTGCTGACAAAGACCTTATAATTTTGTCAACTATAGATAAAGAGGTTGAACTAACTTATTTCTATGAGCTTTCTTCCCCTTAAATCTTCAAACATTAGAATTCTTTTATTCTCAATTTGCTTCTCTACTCTTAAATTCCTTTTGTACCAATATATTAAAAGAATACCAAAATATCATGCAATTATTATTACATTAAGATACCATGTAGAAGTTGTAGCTTCATATTATTTGAGTCAAACATTAACTCTGGATCTTGACCTTTTATGTGTGTAAAAAAGCTGATTAAGACAGTAATATTTTTCTTACCTGCAGTGAGAAAAAACTATCCTAAGTGCCTTGAGCATCGCTCCCTGAGTATTGCTTTCACAATTAAGACCGTTAAGGGGAGGAGACACATCCTTTTATCTAATTTCTCCTAAGGTTAAATGTATATATTTGAGATTTAAATATAGCTTAGGGTAACTTACTGAAAAAGTTTTCTGCACTGCTTTGGGGACCCAAAGCTGTCAGTTCAATGAATCTCTAAAACAGTTCAACTTGTTTTAACATTTACTAAGCTCCTCCTTCAAGCAAAGCATTATGCTTTGTGCTCTGAAGTAAACAAGAAGGATTAAGACATTCCTAGTGTATTTTAAAGTCATAAATTGTCAGCTACAAGGTAGAGCCTAAAATATTACTGAATCATAAATGAAAACAATTATATGAAAAAGGCTGTGATTCCAAATTCACAAATACATAAGAAAACACTTAACATAATCACCACATTCTGTCCCATTAACAGTAACTTACCTCAAGCTGATGCAGTAAAGCTTTACCTTTTTTATTTATTTCTACCATCAATGTAAATATGGCAACTTTTATATCCTGTTCCACCTGCTTCTGATTCTGATTTACTTCAATTATCCTGAAAATTAAACAAAAGGCGAAAATCTAAAATCTAAGGCATTGATTTTTTAATGTCTAAATTAGACCAGGAAGTTTTCAGCTCTTAAAAGCTTGCCTATTCCTAAGGGTCCTTCAGTTTAAATTGACTTTCTTAAAGATGAGAGAGCAAAAATATAATTCTTCCAAAAGACAGTCACTTTAGTTCAATCTTAAAAATGTATTAAACTATAAAAGAATGAACACATTTTAAGGAAATAATATTCAGAAAAATTATGATGACACCTAGAAAAATTCTCAGCCTATAAGGATGGACAAAAAAAGAATGACTTATAAACAAGATAAGGAAAATCATGACTCTGAGTTTTACTGTATTCACTGCAACTAAGAAGTAGAAAACCTTAAATGTGTCACAATTATCTTAGTCATCTGAACTGCTGCCCATTCATTATATCTGAATAAAAACCAAAAGACGATAATAATAGTTAACTACTTTTAATAACCCATTTGTCTTGAAATAAGCAGCCAAATAACTACTTTATGTCTTTACAGACCACAATGTATATTTTTTCCTTTGATCAGAGAAAATGTTTTCTTGGAGATCAAGATGGATGAGAAAAAAAATACACAGCATCAAACCAGAATACCTTATAGAAGCAGATAAAAATGAGGCATCCACCATCAAACATTATGAGGTAAATAAAAGGCTTCGTTTCTTCTGTCTGCTTCTCCCATAGTTATCTTCCAAAACTTAAGATCAAAGGGGCAGGGATTTTCTCTGTTGGAAATTCTTCTTTTTTTTTTTTTTTAATTATAGCTGATTTACAACATTGTATCAGTTTCAGGTGCATGGTAAAGGGATTCAGTTATGCATACATATATATATATTATTATTATCATCCAGATTAGTTTCCCTTATACATTATTACAAAATACTGAGTATAAGTTCCCTGGGCTATTTATTCCCTGCCATGTTGGCTATTTATTCCCTGCCATGTTGGAAATTCTTCAAGATAATTATTGAACATCAACATTGGCTGTCGGATCAAGGAAGTAAACAACCTCAAAAAATAAACAAAAATCTCATGATGGTAGAACAGAATGAAAAAAGGGACAAGTAATGCCATGTTTGCACATGAATAAAAATGAATTAATAGTGAAGTCAGTCCAGTAAATTTAACCTTTTTATAATCAGGTAGGCTATAAAGATATTAATAATTAGCAGCTAATTCAAAGATTTTAAATTCTTACCATTCAAAAAATAAAATCCTTCCATATCATAATGTATTATTTTTTAAAAATAGCATAAACAACTTTTTAAAAAAGTAAAACAAATTTGGAAAATTCACACTATCTGATTTTAAGATTTACTATAAAAATCTTTATAGTATAAAGATTTACTATATTTACTATAAAAAGCTCTACTCATGAAGCAAGTGTGGTATTAGCAAGAAAGAAAATGGAATGAAATGGAAAGTCCAAAATAATCTCATACATATATGGCCAAATGATTTTCTACCAAGGTGCCAACACAGTTTAACAGCAACAGGATAGTCTTTTTAACAACTGGAACAAGTGTTGGAATAAATGTATATCTTTTTTTTTTTTTTAAAGTAAACTTTGGCTCAGAACTCATACCATATACACAGTGAAAGAAAAAAGTCAAAAGGGTGAATTTCATCAAGGGTGGATAGTTTACATAAAATTAGTTATTTTACAATTGCTACTCTTTGTCATTAGATGGGAAAAACTATCCTTATCATTCCATAAATATTCATTACATATTTTCCATTATTCAAATGCAAAAATTTTAAACCCACCAGTTATGTCAATTTTGCCAAATACAGTACTTGATTGGAATATGGCAAAGAAAACAGTATTTGGTCAACTACAGTTTTTATATGAAAGAGAAAAGTAAAATGAAATGAGAGCTGATAACTTTTATTATCACAATGTATAATAATAAATAGATATAATAATAACACTACCAGGTTATCAAGAAAAGGTTAAATCATACTTAAAATCTCCTTTAAGAAAACCAGGTAAACCAAGGAATTTCTTGGAAAAAAGTACAAATGCCCCATCCTAGCCATGTTGCAAAATGATCAGAGTAACAGATTGTGACAACTGATCTTAAGGAAGATGAACTACAAGAGGCTGATATATCTTTTCCCTGTGAACAGCACTGAAAACTGCTGCAAGGCCTCTCTTATTCAGGCTCTCTCTTTCTTGATCTATTTAAGCAGTGACATGTTACTTCTGTGTGCACAACAACAAAGGAAAGGAGACATGGAGATTCACAGGTATTGTAAAATGTCAGTGTGGGTCCCAAATGGGATAAAAAGGGGTACCAGGCAAATTCCCTCTTCCCCACAGAGGTCAGTGGTTTGCTCCCCCAGTCACTGAACTGTAAGACATGGACAGCTGATGATTTGATCCCTTGGAGGACAAAAGTATAACAGGTAATATGTAGAAACTGTTTTAAGTATTCTACTTGTTAAAGAGTAAAAGGTATGTGAAACAGTTTAACAAGCCCTGTCTCCTGATGTTCTATGATATGTTCTTCCTTAAAATAGCAAGCATTTATCTAATTGTTAAAATATTTTACAGTTTTTATATCCTTGTATTTCTTGGGAAATTGGAAAACAGCAAATAATTAAAAATTATTATTAATACTTACCTGATAAATGAGCGGTTAATAATAATAACAGTTTTGAAATTTCATGGCTGAGAAGAACACTCTCAAACTTTCCAGAAATTCAGTTTCTGGACAAGTCTTATCAACTCTGTTATTAGACCCATCTGACAACTCACTTGGATGTACTTCACCATGAGTTGAGCAAACTGTCTGTTCTTAAAATTAATATACTTAATACATTGTATATAAAGATGATTTAAATAATAACACAAATATAAATTTACCTGTTTTGGATCTGATTTCCTGTGAATTTTATATATTTTGTTTTTTCCATCAGTTTGGTGATTAGTGTATCTATGATCACTTTCTGATTCTGAAAAGCTTCTTCTATAAATTGGTATCTGAAAAAAAAAATAAGCAAATTATTTCACACAAATATGTCTGTCTAAAATGAGGAAAAGCCCCAAACAAATAATAGAAGACTAAGATAATGGGTATGCTTAGCTGCTCAGTCGTGTCTGACTCTTTGAAACCCCATGGACTGCAGCCTGCCAGGCTCCTCTGTCCATGGGATTCTCCAGGTAAGAATAATGGAGTGGGTTTCCATTTCCTTCTCCAGAGGATCTTCCTGACCCAGGGATCGAACCTGGGTCTCCCACATTGCAGGCAGATTCTTTGCCATCTGAGCCACCAGGGAAGCCCACTTGGATAAAGGATGTAAACAATAACTTAAAAAAAAAAAAAACCAAATATATCCATAGAAGGTAGCTTTTCCCTTCATTATCCCTTAAGAAGGAGGGAGTCTTTATAGATATTACTAAATTAAAGGACTATTTTGATCCAACTTTTCACTATGACTATTTCATTAATTTCTGCATTGTATCTATCATATCCTTTTTGCTACTTACTTTGGGTTTAATTTACTGTTTTTTCTAACTTGAGATAAATGTTTAATACATTTATTTTTATCCTTAACATAGAATATATGCATTTAATGATAATTTCCTCTAATTATGGCTTTAGCAGTATACCTCAAGGATAATATTTTCATTATCATTCAGATAAAAATATTTTCTAATATCTATTGGAACTTCCTTGATGCATTATTTAAATTGATTTCTAACTACTTGGGCTTCCCTCGTAACTCAGCTGGTAAAGAATCTGCCTGCAATTCAGGAGACCCTGGTTCGATTCCTGGGTCAGGAAGATCTCTTGGAGAAGGGAAAGGCCACCCACTCCAGTATTCTGGCCTGGAGAACTCTAGATTCTCTGTTTCCTTATTAAGCCTGGAATGTTTTAATTTGGAACCTTTTATCCACTCATGTTTATTATAACTACAAATATATTTAGAGATCTACCAACCTATCAAAGTATTATTAAATCCCACTTGCTCTTTGTTCCTTTTTTCTTCTTGGTCTGAGTTTAGACTAATTATTAATTTCTCCACTTCCTCTGTTATCCTGATAATCATATTGATTTTTACTACTCTTTTACTGACTACTTTCTGCATTAGAAAATGCATATTTTGACTTATCATCTAAGATTAATTTATATTTACTACCATCTTCCTAAACAATGCTAAGGACATGAACTCCATATCCTCCTCTAATACATCTGCTGTATGATAATATAACACACACCCGACACACCAAGACATTACTGTTAAGTCAACAATTATTCTGATTTACTCATACTTATTTTAACTACTACTCTTTCCATCACTCATCACCTACTGTTTTTCTTCTTTTGTGAGTGTTTATTAGGGATATATTCTCTCAGTTTATTTTGTCTGAATATGTCTTTCTCACTAACTCTCATTTCTGAAGAATATGTTTACTGGGTATAGAATTTTAGTTTTATAGTTATTTTCTTGTTACACTTCAAAATATTACTTTATTTTTTAATTATCCTGCTGAGGAGTTATGAGGCTTCTTGAATATGAGCTCGATATCTGTGCATTACAAAGTGCTAAGCCATTATACTCTGCTCTCAAATGCTGCTTCCTTCCCATTCTCTCTCTCCTTCTTGGAGCCTAATTACACACTGTGTTACATCTTTTTGATCCATTTTACATCTTTCTGTTTATCATGCTAATTTTGATGTTCTCTTAACTTTCTTCCAGTTCATGAATTCTCATTTACTGGTATGTCAAATCAACTCTTAAACCCTTTACTGAGTTAATCAGTTATTTTAATGTTAAGTTCTAGACATTGTTCACATTGCCTTGTATCATATTGCCTAACATATTTGGTTATTTCTAATTGTATGCTGAACCCATTTTGCAAAACTCATTATTAAATAGATTTGAGGTTAGGGTGATGTCTTCTTCCAGGGAGGATTCATATTTTATTCTACCAGGTATCTTGAGGCACAAGCAGTATTATTTCAATTTAATCCAACTTTAGGTACTGGGAAGATTTGATTTTGCATTTTAGTTCTGGTGAGGAACTATTTACCAACTAGTTGATCTTTATCATAATAGTGTTGACTTTCAGGATCCCAGTGCAAGGCAAGGAGAAGCCTTTAACCCTTGTGACCCCAGAACTCCAATTCCTGTCTTTTAGCTTTGAGAACTTATTAAAAGCACCTTTCAACCTCTAGGTAAATGCTTCAAAGGGGAAAAAAGCCTGTACCATTCTCTGTCCCCACTGCAACCCAATCCTGGTCTAGTAATTATTGTTGTTGTTTAGTCGCTAAGTTGGGACTGACTCTTTGTGACCCCACGAACAATAGCCTGCCAGGCTTCTCCTGTCCATGGGACTTCCAGGCAAGAGTACTGGAGTGCGTTAATAATTCTTTATTATCAACTCTAAAATGTCCATGGTTTCTATATTTTGTCCATGTTTTCTAGTTATTTTCACTGGTATAGTGAAAGTGAAAGTCACTTAGTCATGTCCAACTCTGAGACCCCATGGACGATGCAGTCCATGGAATTCTCCAGGCCAGATACTGCAGTGGGTAGCCTTTGCCTTCTCCAGGGGATCTTCCCAACCCAGGGATCGAACCCAGGTCTCCCAAACTGCAGGCAGATTCTTTACCTGCTGAACTACCAGGGAAGCCCCTGAGCTACACTGGTATGAGCTCACTGGTATGGTTGGTCCAAATTACCTGGTCTGGCACTACTGGAAGACTAGATTTTTTTACACCAATTGTATTTGTATCAGTGTATCATAATCTTACTGTTTAATTCAGTTGTTGCTAACTCAAATGCCAATGGAGGACAGATGTAAAAGTTACCTGTAGTAGGAACTATGATGAATTAGACAAGTATGACCATTTTAAAGAGGACTAAAGTCAATTCCAGTCAAACGCTGACATGAAAATATATGGCACCTAGGGCTACAACTGTTCACCTGACCTGCCTCTTGAGAAACCCGTATGCAGGTCAGGAAGCAACAGTTAGAACTGGACATGGAACAACAGACTGGTTCCAAATAGGAAAAGGAGTACGTCAAGGCTGTATATTGTCACCCTGCTTATTTAACTTATATGCAGAGTACATCATGAGAAACGCTGGACTGGAAGAAACACAGCTGGAATCAAGATTGCCAGGAGAAATATCAATAACCTCAGATATGCACATGACACCACCCTTATGGCAGAAAGTGAAGAAGAACTAAAAGGCCTTTTGATGAAAGTGAAAGAGGAGAGTGAAAAAGTTGGCTTAAAGCTCAACATTCAGAAAATGAAGATCACGGCATCCGGTCCCATCACTTCATGGGAAATAGATGTGGAAACAGTGTCAGACTTTATTTTTTGGGGCTCCAAAAATCACTGCAGATGGTGATTGCAGCCACGAAATTAAAAGATGCTTACTCCTTAGAAGCAAAGTTATGACCAATCTAGATAGCATATTGAAAAGCAGAGACATTACTTTGCCAGCAAAGGTCCGTCTAGTCAAGGCTATGGTTTTTCCAGTGGTCATGTACGGATGTGAGAGTTGGACTGTGAAGAAAGCTAAGCGCCGAAGAATTGATGCTTCTGAACTGTGGTGTTGGAGAAGACTCTTGAGAGTCCCTTGGACTGCAAGGAGATCCAACCAGTCCATTCTAAAGGAGATGAGCCCTGGGATTTCTTTGGAGGGAATGATGCTGAAGCTGAAACTCCAGTACTTTGGCCACCTCATGTGAAGAGCTAACTCATTGGAAAAGACTCTGATGCTGGGAGGGATTGGGGGCAGGAGGAGAAGGGGACGACAGAGGATGAGATGGCTGGATGGCATCACCGACTCAATGGACATGAGTTTGAGTAAACTCTGGGAGTTGGTGATGGACAGGGAGGCCTGGCGTGCTGCGATTCATGGGGTTGCAGAGTCGGACATGACTGAGCGACTGAACTGAACTGAATTGAGGGCTACAACAGATTCAATTTTCTTTAAAAACAAAACAGAAAACCAAAATGAAAGACCTGCTGATTTTTTATATGTAAAATCTCATCTACAATGCTGGCAACTAATTCTCTATATTTTTAAAGTGTGCAGGCCAGTTGTTTTCAACTGGGGTGATTTTCCTCCCCAGGGCATTTGGCAGTGTCTGGAGACATTTTTAATTGTCAAATTGGGAGAATGCTACTGGAATCTAGTAAATAGAGGTAAAACACCATACAATGCACCAGATAGGCCCTACAACAAAGAATCAGTTGGCTCCAAAGTCAATAACATCAAAGTTGAAAAATCCTTTAATAGGTCAACATACTGCTAGCCGAACAAAACATTTACACACTGCCATTTTGCTGTGATGCCAGCAGTCGTCTAGTCCTCCTAAAGCTATATTATAAATCTATGTATATAATCAAAGATGCAAGTACCTATGTTCTTTATGTTCTAGTAACTGGCAGTCCCGACACGTCAGTTTGTCACATGTTTCACAGTAAAGCTTCAGCTGCTCCTTCTTATGAAAAGGACAAAATACTGGTCGTTGACTGGTCACACCAACTGCCTCTGTAGAGACATGGGGGAGGGAGCAAAAAGTAGAAAATTAACATAATTAAACAGCAAATAATTATTTGAGTGTTCATTTAAATTCAAATCCACTGAGATGTAAAGGAGGTACAGCTTCATCCACATCACCGTTACCACTAGGTTTTACAGATAGTAAAATATCAAGTACTTTTTTCATTTCTGGAGGAAAAGATAAATGAACTTTTCACTTTAGAATGTTAACATTAAAATTGATTCATGAGAAAAAGAAAGTGTGTAGCTTAAAAGATGCTTTATGAAAAGTTATGACCAACCTAGACAGTATATTAAAAAGCAGACACATTACTTTCCCAACAAAGGTCTATTCAAAGCTATGGTTTTTCCAGTAGTCAAGTATGGATGTGAGAGTTGGGACTATAAAGAAAGCTGAGTGCCAAAGAATTGATGCTTTTGAACTGTGGTGTTGGAGAAGACTCTTGAGAGTCCCTTGGACTGCAAGGAGATCCAACCAGACCATTCTAAAGGAAATCAGTACTGAATATTCATTGGAAGGACTGATGCTGAAGCTGAAACTCCAATATTTTGGCCATCTGATGTTAAAAACTGACTCATTTGAAAAGACCCTGATGCTGGGAAAGATTGAAGGCAGGAGGAGAAGGGGACAACAGAGGATGAGATGGATGGATGGCATCACTGACTCAATGGACATGAGTTTGAGTAAACTCCGGGAGTTGGTGATGGACAGGGAGGCCTGGTATGCTGCAATCCGTGGGGTTGCAAAGAGTCGGACATGACTGAGCAACTAAATTGAACTGAACTGATGAAATAAAAGAAAAAAAATCTTAAGAAAATAGCCCAGATAAGTGAGTGAAACCAACTGGAATTCTCCTTATTCCAAATGTAGTTTTTTTTTTTTTTTATGTGCGATGCAGAAAAATGTAATAAAAATGTATAAAAGAGGTGATGGAAAAATTTTATTTCCCCACTTTTGCAAAACTCCTAACAGAGGATACCCATTGACATAGAGATAATCATAAAATGCATATTATTACATTGCAGTCATCCACATAACTTCTTAATTAGTTATCTACTGTGGAGATAAGACCAGGTAATGCTTATGTTACAACATTAAATGGAAACACAGAATACAAATAAATAGAATGACTGATTAAACAATACTAAGGTAAGCTGAGTGGAATTAAAAATAAAATTAATAAACTAAAAATATGTATAGGACAATTAGATAAATTTACGGATAAACACAAAAAGGTAAACTACTGTATAGTTTATCAAAAAGAAGGGAAAACAAAATTCTAGGGGAAAAAAAAAAAAAGGAAAATAACCAGACCGAGAAAGTTAGCAATGTATTAAAAAATTTTATTTTTAAATTTTATTTTTTTATTTTATTTTTTAACTTTACAATATTGTATTGGTTTTGCCATATATCAACATGAATCCTCCACAGGTATACACGTGTTCCCCATCCTGAACCCTCCTCCCTCCCTGTACCATCCCTCTGGGTCATCCCAGTGCACCAGCCCCAAGCATCCAGTATCGTGCATCGAACCTGGACTGGCAACTCATTTCATATATGATATTATGTATGTTTCAATGCCATTCTCCCAAATCATCCCACCCTCTCCATCTCCCACAGAGTCCAAAAGACTGTTCTATACATCATTGTCTCTTTTGCTGTTTCGTATACAGGGTTATTGTTACCATCTCGTTAGTATACTGTATTGGTGTTTTTCTTTCTGGTTTACTTCACTCTGTATAATAGGCTCCAGTTTCATCCACCTCATTAGAACTGATTCAAATGTATTCTTTTTAATGGCTGAGTAATACTCCATTGTGTATATGTACCACAGCTTTCTTATCCATTCATCTGCTGATGGACATCTAGGTTGCTTCCATGTCCTGGCTATTATAAACAGTGCTGCGATGAACATTGGGGTACATGTGTCTCTTTCAATTCTGATTTCCTCATCGTGTATGCACAACAGTGGGATTGCTGGGTCATATGGCAGTTCTATTTCCAGTTTTTTAAGGAATCTCCACACTCTTCTCCATAGTGGCTGTACTAGTTTGCATTCTCACCAACAGTGTAAGAGGGTTCCCTTTTCTCCACACCCTCTCCAGCATTTATTGCTTGTAGACTTTTGGATAGCAGCCATTCTGACTGGTGTGAAATGGTACCTCATAGTGGTTTTGATTTGCATTTCTCTGATAATGAGTGATGTTGAGCATCTTTTCATGTGTTTGTTAGCCATCTGTATGTCTTCTTTAGAGAAATGTCTATTTAGTTCTTTAGCCCATTTTTTGATTGGGTCATTTATTTTTCTGGAATTGAGCTGTAGGAGTTGCCTGTATATTTTTGAGATTAGTTGTTTGTCAGTTGCTTCATTTGCTATTATTTTCTCCCATTTTGAAGGCTGTCTTTTCATCTTGCTTATAGTTTCCTTTGTTGTGCAGAAGCTTTTATGTTTAATTAGGTCCCATTGTTTATTTTTGCTTTTACTTCCAATATTCTGGGAGGTGGGTCATAGAGGATTCTGCTGTGATGTATGTCGGAGAGTGTTTTGCCTATGTTCTCCTCTAGGAGTTTTATAGTTTCTGGTCTTACGTTTAGACCTTTAATCCATTTTGAGTTTATTTTTGTGTATGGTGTTAGAAGGTGTTCTAGTTTCATTCTTTCACAAGTGGTTGACCAGTTTTCCCAGCACCACTTGTTAAAGAGATTGTCTTTTCTCCGTTGTATAGTCTTGCCTCCTTTGTCAAATATAAGGTGTCCATAGGTGTGTGGGTTTATCTCTGGGCTTTCTATTTTGTTCCACTGATCTATATTTCTGTCTTTGTGCCAGTACCATACTGTCTTGATGACTGTGGCTTTGTAGTAGAGCCTGAAGTCAGGCAGGTTGATTCCTCCAGTTCCATTCTTCTTTCTCAAGATTGCTTTGGCTATTCGAGGTTTTTTGTATTTCCATACAAACTGTGAAATTATTTGTTCTAGCTCTGTGAAGAATACCATTGGTAGCTTGATAGGGATTGCATTGAATCTATAAATTGCTTTGGGTGGTATACTCATTTTCACTATATTGATTCTTCCAATCCATGAACATGGTATATTTCTCCATCTATTAGTGTCCTCTTTGATTTCTTTCACCAGTGTTTTATAGTTTTCTATATATAGGTCTTTAGTTTCTTTAGGTAGATATATTCCTAAGTATTTTAATCTTTTCGTTGCAATGGTGAATGGAATTGTTTGCTTAATTTCTCTATTTTCTCATTATTAGTGTATAGGAATGCAAGGGATTTCTGTGTGTTGATTTTATATAGTAGAAGGAAAGAAATCTTAAAATTTAGGGCAGAAATACATGCAAAAGAAAAGAGACCTTAGCAAAAATCAACAAAGCCAAAAGCTGCTTCTTTGAAAGGATAAATAAAATTGACAAACCATTAGCCAGACTCATCAAGAAACAAAGGGATAAAAATCAATAAAATTAGAAATGAAAATGGAGAGATCACAACAGACAACACAGAAATACAAAGGATCATAAGAGACTACTATCAGCAATTATATGCCAATAAAATGGACAACATGGAAGAAATGGACAAATTCTTAGAAAAGTACAACTTTCCAAAACTGGACCAGGAAGAAATAGAAAATCTTAACAGACCCATCACAAGCACAGAAATTGAAACTCTAATCAGAAATCTTCCAGCAAACAAAAGCCAAGGTCCAGACAGCTTCACAGCTGAATTCTACCAAAAATTTAGAGAAGAGTTCACACCTATCCTACTCAAACTCTTCCATAAAATTGCAGAGGAAGGTACACTTCCAAACTCATTCTATGAGGCCACCATCACCCTAATACCAAAACCTGACAAAGATGCCACAAAAAAAGAAAACTACAGGCCAATATCACTGATGAACATAGATGCAAAAATCCTTAACAAAATTCTAGCAATCAGAATCCAAAAACACATTAAAAAGATCATACACCATGACCAAGTGTGCTTTATCCCAGGGATGCAAGGATTCTTCAATATCCGCAAATAAATCAATGTAATACACCACATTAACAAATTGAAAAGTAAAAACCATATGATTATCTCAATAGATGCAGAGAAAGCCTTTGACAAAATTCAACATCCATTTATGATAAGAACTCTCCAGAAAGCAGGAATAGAAGGAACATACCTCAACATAATAAAAGCTATATATGACAAACCCACAGCAAATATTATCCTCAATGGTGAAAAATTGAAAGCATTTCCCCTAGAGTCAGGAATAAGACAAGGGTGCCCATTTTCACCATTACTATTTAACATAGTTTTGGAAGTTTTAGCCACAGCAATCAGAGCAGAAAAAGAAATAAAAGAATTTTAAAACAACACAACAAGACCAAATGGAATGAATCCTAGCAAAGCAAAGATGGCTCAATACTGTCATAGCTTCCCCGCTCCCATCTCCTTGAGGTTCAAGTCATCTGGGCATCACAGTAGATGATGGGTAGTCAGATATCCTTGCTTGGCTTGGGACATCCTGGTTTGTGCCTGCTCTTCAGGAATAATTATATTATTATAATACCTGATGTAGATAATTAACATGTCACCCATTTATAGACTTCTTTTATGTATGAGGAATTTCGATTCTGACCCACAGTCATCCTCCTAGCACTAAGTCTCATCATGATCGGCCTGGATGATTGAGAAGTCCACAGAAAGCACCACATAAAGACAAGCCTCTCAGACTTTTTCATCTCTAGAGACCTATACTTCATTTTAGCTGCTTATTCCATTTCATATACATCATGGTCTCACCCTAGATTTTCTATCGTTTGTTAACTATTTCATTTCTGTAATCATAAATTCAAATATTCCACTTTTAATAACTTCTACTTTCTAACTTTCCAATTCTTCAACTATTCTCATTATACCTCACCGAGATCTCTAGTCCCTAACTGCTTCTTCTATCCTAACAACTTTACTTTCTCTCTACAGTTAAAACCCCAAATTCTTCATGTCAACACATGCCATTATCTGTATCATTTACCCAGTGGAAATCCAACTGAACCCCAACCATAAATAGTTCAATTCTTCTCTATAACCATCAGACTCTGGAGGACTGACAGAGGAAGTTTTAAGTGCTATATCAAATGCAACCTCGATGCTACCAAGTAATTTTATTTCCAAAGCTAGAGCTCTCTTTCAACAGACGTTATTTCAAGTATCCTCCATGTCCCTTACCTTTTAAGTCCTTAATTCTTCTAATCTCTTTTTCAGTAGACATTGGACTTCACAGGAAAACGAGTCTTTCTAGTACTAATCTACTAAATTTATCTGAGACTATACCTGGCCTTTTCTCTTTTTTCTTCATTGGTGTTCTTGGACATTATATCCCTTTTCCTGTGTCTCAGCACTCTTAGCCCCATCTCTTACTACTCTTCTTGCATCTTACTCTCAGGTACAATCAATGTTCTCCCTCTGGAAATTTGTGCATGTGCTTCGGTTTTCTCCACCCTTCTCATTTATGTGATGAACTTCTATTTACCCTTGAAGTCCCAAATGTGGCTTTCAATGTAAACCCCCAAGTCTGCGTTTGGTACTCCTTTCATGTGCTCCTACAGAATTTATGAGGTTAAACTATGATTGCTAATCTGTTCATAGTCTTCATCATACTGATACTTCCTGGAGGGTAGGAAGTACCTGTCTTACTCGTTCATCTCTTTAATCTAGCAAAGTTCCTGGAATATAGAATAGACATTCAAACCCTTTGTTGACTCAGTGAATAAAAAAGCAGTGAATTAATTTTTAAACAAAAATATATTAATGAGCCATAAAGATGAACAAAGAGCTGATAAATATTACAACACGGATAAAACCTGAAAACACTGAGGTAAGTGAAATAAGCCAGACATTGAAGGACAAACACCATATGATTTCACTTGTATGAGATATCTAGAGTAAGCAAATTCATAGAGATAAATCATAGATTAGAGGTTAAAAGGGGCTGGAGAGGAGAGGGGAATGGGCAATTATTATTTATTGGGTACAATTTATCTTGGGGGTGCTAGGAAAGTTTTCTAAATAGTGGTGATGGTTGCATAACACTTTGGATATAATTAATGCCACCAATTTGTACACTTAAAAATGGTTAGAATGTCTATTTTTAAGTTACATACATATTTTACTATAATAAAAATGTATTAGTCAAGTTTACATTATAAGCAACACAACAAAAATACAGAAACCATCATTACATAAAGAGCAAAGCTTTAGTTACCTATATAATAAATATCATGAAACAGGTTTACTACGAGAATATCAGTGAGAAAAAGAATTGTAAAACTTCTTTTAACTCACCCCTTGTCATCTTAAAAAGAAAGAAATAAAAAGCAACTTTTTTTTAGTTGTACATTCATACCAAATCAAGGCATTTATAGGAGGAGGGTTGTGAGTAAAAATAATGCAGAATAATACTAAATCTACTCAACAGTTACTTACCAACATTTACAAGTATTCAAATTCAACTACAATAGACTTTCTCATATTAAAAGACAAGAGTATATTTAATGTTTACAACTGTATCAAAACAAGTTAATATGGGAAGGAAAGAATGACCTGGGAAGGACAGAGAAAAAATGAGTTTTAAAAACTAATTTATTACCTGGAGATACTTCCTCTTTCTGTCTCACAGTGTGGTCTTTTGTGAATTTCACCCTTTGATGAGCTCTGATGCATGTCTTGCAGAGCCATTCAACACACTCTACGCAAAACCCATTAGCTTCTGCATTGTCCTCACAGCTTGTACATACCTAATAAAAAGAAACATGTCCCATCAATTTTTAAGAATAAAGAAAAGGTGGTCTCACAACTAACCACACATAAATGAACCCATACTTACTAGTTGAGTAGTCTTAGGCAGTTTACTTAGAAGGTTCATCTTAAAATAATGGCAATAACATGAACTTTACTAAGTGGTTATGAAGAATAACATGGGGGAAGTCAAACATTATTGGAATAATCACACTAATACAAAACTACAAATTGAAAAGTGCCATAAAGGAAAGGTATGAGAAACTATAAAAACATATGATGGGGAAAAGTCATCTTTGAGTAGGGTTCAAGTGTTGGGAAAAGTGAAGAGAGATCACCCAGACAAGGCTTTCTCTAAAGATAAAGATAAGAAAGCTGAGTCATCAATTACTGGTGATGGTCTTCTAGACAGAGAGAACAGCATGCCAGATCAGCAAAAGGGCAGGTATTTCTGCACAGAGGGAAGTAGGAGCCCTTTGCAGTGCTACAAGTGGAGATGAATGAAGGAGATTTGGAAGTAAAACTGACTGGTTTGGAGGATACACTGGATATGCGAGATGAAGAGACAGCAAGAGATAGTACCTTTCCCCCCAGCTTGTATAACTGTGTAGATGTTAGCCCTATTTTCTAAGAACAGATATTAAAGTTACACAATACATAAACAGTCCTCATAACACCATTTATGATTGGGAAAAAATGTTTTCCCCTCAGTCAGTGGTTTACATTAGTCAAATCCCAAATATCTGGATAATACTTCCACAAACCCAAACTTTCTCTTTCTCAGTTCTTGCTTTTAACCTTTCTAACATCATTTGATGCCACTCTTATGTCCTAGAAATAATTTTGATTCCTTGACACTTCCACATCCTCTTATCTCCTGGATTGCCTCTCTGGATCCCACCACTACTCTTTCTCCTCTGGATTCTGTAAATTTTTGCTAGGTTTAAAGACTGGTCTCATCCATTCCCTCAGCTTCAACTATCACCTCTATAAGGATGTCACCCAAAACTTAATCTCTACATTCTGCAGCAAAAAGGAGTAAGGGATTTCTATACATACTTTTAGGGAAGGATGTCCACTATAAAAAGTAAAACCAAAAAAGCAAAGTGTTAAAGCATACCATATTACTGCTTATCTAAGAAAGACGCAGATGAGCTGGAATGACTTATTTGCTTAAATCTTTAAAATAACATAAAATTACTTATATTATAAAACAATATTAAAAATGCAAGGATAAACCATAAAAGAAATCAAACGGTTAGCTGTAAGATAAGAGAAAATATAGGGTAGGTGAAGATGGAGATAGAAGTTTGAGTTCCCTGAAAACATTCTGTTTCATAGATTTTTCTTTGGAACCAGTATATGAATATTTTATATGTAGTTTCACAAATTTCAAATTAAAAAAAAAAAAAAAGTTCAGTTCAATTCAATCGCTTAGTTGTGTCTGACTCTTTGCGACCCCAAGGACTGCAGCATGCCAGGCTTCCCTGTCCATCACCAACTCCTGGAGCTTATTCAAACTCATGTCCATCAAGTTGGTGATGCCATCCAATCATCTCAGCCACAGTCCGCTCCTGGACTCATTTTTCCTGACTGTATAGACCTTCTCCATCTTTGGCTGCAAATAATATAATCAATCTGATTTCAGTATTGACCATCTGGTGATGTCCATGTGTAGAGTCGTCTCTTGTGTTGTCGGAAGAGGGTGTTTGCTATGACCAGTGCATTCTCTTGGCAAAATTGCTAGCCTTTGCCCTGCTTCATTCTGTACTCCAAAGCCAAATTTGCCTGTTACTCCAGGTATCTTCTGACTTCCTACTTTTGCATTCCAATCCCCTATAATGAAAAGGACATCTTTTTTGGGTGTTAGTTATAGAAGGTAGTGTAGGTTTTCATAGAACTGGTGATCTTTAGCTGCTTCAGCATTAGTGGTTGGGGCATAGACTTGGGTTACTGTGATATTGAATGGTTTGCATTGGCAACGAACAGAGATCATCTGTTGTTTTGAGAATGCATCTAAATACTGCATTTCGGACTTTTTTGTTGACTATGAGGGCTACTCCATTTCTTCTAAGGGATTCTTTCCCACAGTAGTAGATCTAATGGGACAGGGGTGCCTGGTGGGCTGCTGTCTCTGGGGTCGCACAGAGTCTGACACAACTGAAGCAACTTAGCAGCAGCAGCAGTCCATTTTAGTTCATTGATTCCTAAAATGTCAACATTCACTCTTGCCATCTCCTGTTTGACCACTTCCAATTTACCTTGTTTCATGGACCTAACATTCCAGGTTCCTATGTGATATTGCTCTTTACAGCATCAGATTTTACTTCCATCACCAGTCACATCCACAACTGGGGGTTGTTTTTGCTTTGGCTCCATCTCTTCATTCTTCTTGGAGTTATTTCTCTACTGTTGTCTAGTAGCATATTGGGAACCTACCAACCTGAGTTCATCTTTCACTGTCCTATCTTTTTGCCTTTTCATCCTGTTCATGGGGTTCTCAAGGCAAGAATACTGAAGTGGTTTGCCATTTCCTTTTCCAGTGGACCACGTTTTGTCAGAACTCTCCACCATGACCTGTCCATCTTGGGTGGCCCTACATGGCATGGCTCATAGCCCTAAAAAAAAACTAAAGCCCTAAACAAAACCATAAACAAAAGCAAAATGAAACAAATGAACCTGCCTATCAAGTAGGTGACTTAACCATATAGAGAAGAATTACTTAAGTAACCTTAAAACATGATGATTTGGTTGAATATCTCCAGTACATACATTTAGTAATTGTTACCTTGTTTTCTATTTTGACAGAGACAATTCTATAATTTCTACTTTCAGTACCAACTCTGTCTTCACTCTTACTCTGCAAGTCTCATTTATGCTTAACGAGCTGCTTCCACATTAGATTCTAGTAATAGGTGGTACTGGAGGAAGACTGCAATGCCAGAGGAAAAGATCATCTTGGTTGGCTTCCTATTTGCTCAACTTTTCATCTACAATTCTAGATTTGACTTAAAAATGTCAATATATCCTTGATATATTTTTCCTTTTTCCTTCCTCTTTTAAAAATAAAAAAGCATTTGCTGAATCATTCTCTTGAAAATCATAGAAAAATTGGCCAACAAAGTGCTCAGGAGCATCCATATTGTGTTCTCTAAATACCATTTCAGACTAAAAGGAACCAAGGCTCTCAGAAGAACCAACTCCTGCAGGTTGCAGGTATAGAGCAGAAAATGAACAAGATCTTGTCAAAACAGAAAGCAAGGAAGATAGCAGTGACTACTGGGATTGTGTTGGAAGGACTCAGGAATCCTCACTGCCAAGATGGCACAAATTTGAGCACCAATAAGAATAACTACAACACATTTCATGTTAATACTCCATGAGTTAGTTCATAACAATAAGCACACACACCACTCGTTAGTCACCTCTGAAGAATGCTAAGAAAATAAATCACTACTCTAAAATTTAGCAACTCAAGGGAAAGAATTGAGCATTTATCTACTTTTCCTGTAAACCTAAGAATCAATGAAGGATGCTTTTCTCTTCCTATTCCAGTTGATAAATAAAGGAGAATGACAGAATGAAAATGTCATCCTTTTTCAAAGTCTGAGTGAAATATGGAATCCTGGCAGTGATCATTGATGGCCATTAACATCAGAAAAAAGACAACCAAGCATCACAATCTTTCTGCTTGAAAGACACACAGACATATGGATGGACATATTCTTATATCCTCTTACCCAGTGGGACTCAAATATAAACCAGCCTCTACATTTTTATCACCAGTTTACACAAAATACAGCAGAGAGGGAAGCATGTCAAATGACTTAAGAGGTGCACAAAATTCAGAATAAGGCTAATTTTACTGGACTAACAACCCAGTTTACCCAGCAAATATATTAAAAGGGAGGAAAAGAAAGCCAAGCAGGGAGAAGGGATAATTTGAAATTAATTAAAGATATGCTTGAGACAAACCAACAAAATGCATGATAAGTTCTCCAGTATTCTAGGCTGCCACATTAAGAGGAAGCAAGAGACTCAAGACTTAATACACTTACCTGATTAGACTTTTCTACTGTACTGCTGGGAACCTCAGTAGTGTCCTTCACAAAAAAGTTATCTATGATGTGTCTCTCTGCACACTCTTGGCTGCAAACGGGACACCGAATGACTCCAACTGGGAAAGACAAAATTGTATTTTTAACTTTTTTTTTCATTGACACATAATTGACATAACACAGTAAGTTTAGGCTGCACAACGAAAGAAATCGATGTCTGTATATATTGCAAAACGATCACCACAAAAAATCCAGTTGAAATCTGTCATTGTACACAATTACAAGTTTGGTGTTATTTTGGTGGTGAGAACTTAAGATCCACTCCCCTAGCTCCTTTCATATATGTGATAGTTTTATGAACTATAGTCCATACTGTACATTACATCCCAAGGACTTATTTTATAACTGGAAATTTGTAACTTTTGACCCTTTTCACCCATTTTGCCCACCCCCAACAGCTACCTCATGCAACCACCAATCCTGTTGATATCCATAAGCTCACATTCTAAGTTTTAAAACAAAATATGGAGTCCTAACCCAACACATCTCATCCAAACTGCGAATGGGTTCTTTTACAGGTCTACTATCTTCAAATTTATACCTGTTGTTACTTAACATAAAGCAATTCACTTTTATGTACATATATGAATTTTACACGCAGGTGCACCATGTGTGTATACATATAGTGTGTGTGTTTATGTGTATGTCCCACACTAGTATATTAAATGATGAAAAAATGCTCATAACTTTAAATGAGATGCTCTTCTAAATAAACATCCCCTCAGGCTATTCTTTTTATTGTTTAGCAACTTCTCTCAGAGAGATATGCAGAATCATATGGACCCTCCTAAAGGAATTAGAGTTCTGGTTGTCTCTGGACCTACAAGATCGGGATTGCTAAAAGTGGAACACAGACACACTTATTTTGTTTAAAATGTCCATGGGAATTCAGAAAACACTACATTTGCTTCCTTTAAGTGCAAACAGTGTTCCTTTGGGAGAGGGGAGATCTTTCACAGTGCTTGTCCTGTGTCCCTTTGTGGGAGTTGTGAAACAATAAATGAATGAATTAAAATCTAAATTTTAAAAATCTTAATTAAAAAAACTAAAACTATTTCACAATAATAAAAAAAATATATTAAGTACTTAGGAGTAAAGTTTTGAAAATGTGTAAGGCCCCTGTGTAGAAAAATGTTAAGCTATATTTAGAATCATTAACAAAAAATACCTAAGTAATGAAAATACCATGTTCTTGATGGTAAAGGTGCCAAGTCTCTCCAAATGTATCTATAGATTCAATACAGTTATACACATGACAGATGTGGCGCTAGAAATTGGTGGGAAAGGGGAGGAAAACTTTTCATGCTGCTACAGCTCTCTACAGTGGGAGAGGGATGAAATTAGATCCCTGCTGCTGCTGCTGCTATGTTGCTTTAGTCGAGTCCGACTCTGTGCGACCCCATTGACAGCAGCCCACCAGGCTTCCCGTCCCTGGGATTCTCCAGGCAAGAACACTGGAGTGGGTTGCCATTTCCTTCTCCAGTGCATGAAAGTGAAAAGTTAAAGTGAAGTCACTCAGTTGTGTCCAACTCTAGCGACCCCATGGACTGCAGCCTATCAGGCTCCTCCATCCACAGGATTTTCTAGGCAAAAGTACTGGAGTGGGGTGCCATTGCCTTCTCCAGAATCAGATCCCTACTTGACTTAATTCAAAATTTTGGATAGGACAGATGAAGAAATTTAAAACTTTCATGAGGAAATAGAGGAAAGTATCTGTGTAACCTTAGAGCTGGAATAAGTTTCTTAATCAAGAAAACAAAAAGCAAGAGCACAAAGGAGAAATGAATGAATTCAACTTCAGTAAAGTTAAGAACTACAGTTAGGCAAGAGATTACCACGAAGAAAATGAGAAAATAAGCCCTCAATTGGGAGAAGGTATAGATAGAACATAGAACTGACAAGAAATCAGTAATTCAAATCTGTAAAAATGTGGCAATGCACTTCACAGAATAGAAAGATTGAATAAACATACTTTTCCTTATTCCAGATAAGCACAGCTAAAGACTCTACACATTCTATACAAAACTGAGAAAGGCAGAGAGGAGGCAGACTGTCTAGAGACCTCAGGACCTGAGGAATGACAATGGTGAGTTCGCTGGGTTTTCTTTTAGCCTCATATATGCTAAAGTGGGAGCTCATGAAGCTGTAGTCTCAGAAACACCAAAAGGTAGTTAAAAAAAAAAAAAATCCACAAAAGGGTGCTCCCTCTACTCAAAGGACCAGGAACAGGGCAGTCTGGCAAGACAGAAAACTGAGGCCTAACCACCACAGAAAAAAAGTATTTCCTCTTCTACCAGCAAAGGTCCAGTGGGAAGCTTCAGCTTCTACCCTGGCCAAGCAGAAACCAGCTGCCCCCACCATTCCCTGCTGCCTGTGTCAGAGAAGCCTGGTGGGGAGCTAGGGCTTTGGTCCTCACTGGGTGGTAACGAGGCCCCCAGCAGTGTCCATGGAGATGACGTGAGGAGCCTAAGCGTTTATGTCCAGAACAGTAATCAGGTACTCCCCTGCCTCCAGGCTGAAGGCCTGGTGTTAAGTCCAGACTTCCATTGCTATTTATCAGTAACCTCCCTCACCCCTATATCCCTTCTCCTTTGATGTGTCAATGAAGAACAGATGAGAAACACTAAATAGGCACCCATACCCCTACCATCCGGGGAGGTATTAGCAGTGCCCAGTGGGAGCATCAACTTCCACACCATCAACCAGTGAGGAGGAAGATCTCTCACCAGGACAGCAAGGGATGCAGCGCAAGAAACTTAAGACTTCAACCTCCACCTCACAGAAGCAAGAAATAATAAATGTAAGAGCAGAAATCAATGAAATTGAAAAACTGAAAGTCAATTCAACAAAAAGTTTGTTATTTAAAAAGGTCAATAAAATTAACAGACCTCCAGCAAGACTGATAAAGACAAAGGAGAAGACACAACTTACCAAACATAAGGAATAAAAATGGGGATATCACTACAGACCATAAGACAGCAAAAGGATGACAGGGAAATACTAAGAACACTACTCACACAAAATGACAATATAAATGAAATGGACCAATTTCTCAAAAGGGACAAACTACTATAAAATAATTTGAACAGCCATTTAATTATATGGAAATCAGCTCTAAACAAAATTAAATACTAACAAACATGTATAGTACTAGTATGCTGAAAACTACAAAATTTTGGAAATCAAAAGAGATCTAAATATATGGAGAGACAATGTTCATGGATAGAGATAATCAATGTAGTAAAAAGTAATGTGATCTACCAGTTAAACAGAATTCCTAATAAAATCCTAACAACATTTCCTTTTGCAGATATAGTCAAGATTGTTTTAATATTTATATTAAAAGGCAAATGCACTATAATAGCTGAATGGATAATGGAAAGGAGAATAATAAAGAATCACTATCCAATTTCAAGACTTACATAGCAGCAGTAATCAGGAATGTCCGTTATCGAACATAGGATAGACACACAGGTAAATGAGAAAGCATAGAGACTTGAAACAGATCTACACAGGTAGGATTTTTGCACCTTTATGCTGATTAACTACAAAATGTTGATAAGAGATACTGTTCATGGATTGAAAGATTGTTGTTGTTCTTGTTCAGTTGCTCAGTCATGTCTAACTCTTTGCGACCCCGTGGACACCAGGCTTCCCTGTCCCTCACCAACTCTTGGAGCTTGCTCAAACTCATGTCCATTGAGGTGGTGATGCTATCCAACCATCTAGTCCTCTCTTGTATCCTTCTCTTCTTGCCTTCAATCTTTCCCAGCATCAGGGTCTTTTCTAAGGTGTCGGCTCTTCACATCAGGTGGCCCAAGTATTGGAGCTTCAGCATCAGCCCTTCCGATGAATATTCAGGACTGAGTTCATTTAGGATGGACTGGTTGGATATTCTTGCAGTCCAAGGGACTCTCAAGAGTCATCTCCAATACCACAGTTCAGAAGCATGAATTCTTCGGCGCTCAGCTTTCTTTATAGTCCAACTCTCACATCCATACACGACTACTGGAAAAACCATAGCTTTTACTAGATGGACCTTTGGTGGCAAGGTAATGTCTCTGCTTTTTAATATGCTGTCTAGGTTTGTCATAAATCTTTTTCCAAGGAGCAAACATCTTTTAATTTCATGGCTACAGTCACCATCTGCAGTGATTTTGGAGCCCCAAAGAATAAAATCTGTCAGACTTTATTTTCTTGGATTGAAATGCATCACAGTAAAGACGTCACTTCTCGCAACACTGGTCTGTTGGGCTAAGTGTATTCCTATCAGAATCATAGCAAGATCTTTTTGTAAATATAGATAAGATTATTCCAAGATTTATGTGGAAAAGGAAAGGAACTAGAATAGGTAAAACAATTCTGGAAAAAGGAAAATACAGTGAAAAGAATCACTATCCAATTTTAAGACTTACATGCAGTAACTTAGACAGGATGGTATTGGCAGGGTATATGCATAGATGAATGGAATAGAATACAGCAGCAAGAAGTACACCCACACAAGTGCAACTCATTGTGACAGAAATGTGAGAACAATTCAGTGGAAAAGGGAAGACTTTTCAACAAAAGGTTGAAACAACTGGGTACACATAGGAAAAACTGGACTTCAACTTAACCTTCACATTTTATATAAAATTAACTCAAAGTGGATCAGTTTTAAATATTAAACATAAAACTAAAATCTTTGGAAGAAAACAGGAGAAATCTTGAGAACATAAGGCTTGTTGAAGGTCTTAGATATATCAAAAACCCAATCCATAAAAGAAAAATATGGATGAATTTGATTTCATCAAAATTTAAGACTTTTGTTCTGCAAAAGACCTATAAAGAAGATGAAAAAACAAGCTACATGCTGGGATAAAATATCTGCAAACCACTGATCTGACAAAGGATTCACATCTACAATGTATAAAGAACTCTCAAAACAAAAACAAACAACCCAATTAAAAAATGGACAAAATACACAGAGGATATGCAATACCAATAAGGTATGGACATGGCAAATACGCACGTGATAAAATGCTCCACATCAATAGCCATCAGGTACTAAATACAAATTAAGATCATGATGGGTTATCAGCACAGAGCTATTAAAAAATGTTGAGATATTAGATCTCTTACACATTCCCACGGAGAGTGTGAAATAACAGAGCCATTCTGGAAAACAGTCTGGCAGTTTCTTAAAAAAACACTAAACATAACATTTATCATATGAATCAGCAATCTCACTCCTGAGCAGAAATAAATTTAAGTTCACACAGAAATCTGAACTGCCACTGCTGCTATTTAGTCACTAAGTTGTGTCCGACTCTTTTTCGACCTCGTGGACTTCACAATCTTAATTGTTACTTGAAAGGACCCAAATCTCCTTTAATAAGCTAATGGTTAAATAAACTGTGGTACATCCATACCATGGGATAACAGTTGCAATCAAAGGGAACTAATTATTGATAGACACAGCAAACTGGATGGATCCTAAAGGCATTAGTGTGAGTTTTTTAAAGAGTCAATTTTGAAAGGTCTTATGAATGATCTTACATAACATTCCCCAAATGACAAGAATATAGACATACGAAACAGATTAGTACTTTGCCTGAAATTAGGGACAATGTGGCCTGGGGAAAGAGGGTATGTTTGACTATAAAGAGGTAACAAGAGGGAGAGCTTTGGTGATGGGATTGTTTGGAACTGTTGTGCATCTTGACTGTGAGGTTATATGAATCTAAACATGTGATTACTTTGTAATCATTACTTTGTCAACAAAGGTCCATTTAGTCAAGGCTATGGTTTTTCTAGTGGTCATGAGAGTTGGACTGTAAAGAAAGCTGAGCGTCGAAGAACTGATGCTTTTGAACTGTGGTGTTGGAGAAGACTCTTGAGAGCCCCCTGGACTGCAAGGAGATCCAACCAGTCCATCCTAAAGGAGATCAGTCCTGAATATTCATTGCAAGGACTGATGCGGAAGCTAAAACTCCAATACTTTGGCCACCTGATGCAAAGAGCTGATTCATTTGAAGAGACCGTGATGCCGTGAAAGACTGAGGGCAGGAGGAGAAGGGGATGACAGAGGATGAGATCATTGGATGGCATCACCAACTTGATGGACATGAGTTTGAGTAAACTCCAGGAGTTGGTGATGGACAGGGAGGTCTGGCGTGCTGCAGTCCACGGGGTCGCAGAGTCGAACACGACTGAGCGACTGAACTGAATTGAACACGTGATAAAGTTGCATTAAAACTATACTCACTATTGTAACGATGTTCATTTCCTGGATTGATATTGCACTGTAGTTATATAAGAAGTAATCACTGGGGAAAAACTGGGTGCAAAGGACCTCTCTCTAACTTCCATCAATATATTATTATTTCAAAATAAAAAGTTAAAAAAACAAAGCAAAATAACTAACCTTTATTTAGTGCTCTTCTTGTATGTAGTGTTTTATCCTCATACAGAGGAGGAATGAAGATTAGAGCCTTGGATTAAGTTGACCTCGGTCACACAGTAGTGGGGTTGTGATCTGAACCCATGGCCAAGGGACCACAGAATGCAGGCTCTGTACTGCCACACGTTACAAAAATGTCATAGAAAGCTATGGGGTCACAGACTGCATCACTGTGACAGATGAATTAAGAACCGCAGTTGTGTATGGTGGTGAATTTAACCTGTTACTGCTGCTGTCACTTCAGTCGTGTCCGACTCTGTGAGACCCCATAGACGGCAGCCCACCAGGCTCCCCCGTCCCTGGGATTCTCAAGGCAAGAACACTGGAGTGGGTTGCCATTTCCTTCTCCAATGCATGACAGTGAAAAGTGAAAGTGAAGTTGTTCAGTCGTGCCCAACTCTTAGCAACCCCATGGACTGCAGCCCACCAGGCTCCTCTGTCCATGGATTTTCCAGGCAAGAGTACTGGAGTGGGGTGCCATTGCCTTCTTGCTACCTCAACAATACTTTGTTACCCATAAAAAGTTAGCGGGTAAACATAATTTCTATTCAAGTCTGAGCACACTTAAAGTTCCTCTGTACAGACACAGATGCAAAGAATGGACTTGTGGACACACTGGAGGAAGGAGAGGGCGGGACAAATTGAGAGAGCAGCACTGACATTATACACTGACGAGAGCCAGTGGGAAGCTACTGCATAACACAGGGAGCTCAGCTTGGTGCTTTGTGATGACCTAGATGGGTGGGGTGAGCGAGAGGCTCAAGAAGGAGGGGATGTATGTATACTAACAGCTGATTCAAGTTGTTGTATACCAAAAACTAACAACACTGTAAAGCAATTATCCTCCAATTAAAAATAAAATAAAGTTCCTTTATACAGACTGACAGAGATCAGGATCTGGAATATATCCTTCCAGAAATTAGAGTGATTAAAATCTGATTATCTAAAGAAAAATAATTCTGTGAGAAGTATGGAGATATTTTCTTTAATCATTCATCACTGTGTGCTCAATGGCCATAGTTGTTTCTTTCTGGTATTTATAAGGTTGTACATGGTGCATAGATTCCTGTAAGTCTGTTTTCAAATATTACCTTTGATGACGCCTGCACGCCCCACCCCCCACCACTCCCCGCACATTCCTGCACAAGAAATTCCCCTAATCCTGCTCTGATTCTTCTCTCTCGGGCAGCTATCCTTCTGTTTCATTTATATTTATTTTTATCATCTGGCTATTGGCCCCACTCCAGTACTCTTGCCTGGAAAATCCCATGGACGGAGGAGCCTGGTAGGCTTCAGACCATGGGGTCGCTAAGAGTTGGACACGACTGGGTGACTTCACTTTCACTTTTCACTTTCATGCATTGGAGAAGGAAATGGCAACCCACTCCAGTGTTCTTGCCTAGAGAATCCCAAGGATGGCGGAGCCTGGTGGGCTGCTGTCTATGGGGTCACACAGAGTTGGACACGACTGAAGTGACTTAGCAGTATCGCAAGTAAAATGTAAATCATCTGCTTAGTTCACTGATATTCTAAGCACCTAAACATGTACTTGACACATAGCAGTACTTGATAATATTTAGTGGATGAGTGAATGAACTCCCATAGTGATGCACACGCCTTGTGATTCACACTTTCACCATGGAGAAACTCTTCAGCACTGGGAAACATGCTCAAAAATGTTCACAGCACTATTTTTCATAAAAGTCCACAACATAAAAGTTCAAGACACAATCTAAATGTCCATCAACAATAGAACAAAAATACTATAGTATATACAAATAATAGAACATTATACAAGCTGGAATCAAGATTGCTGGGAGAAATATCAATAACCTCAGATATGCAGATGACACCACCCTTATGGCAGAAAGTGAAGCGGAACTAAAAAGCCTCTTGATGAAAGTGAAAGAGGAGAGTGAAAAAGTTGGCTTAAAACTCAACCTTCAGAAAACTAAGATCATGGCATTTGGTCCCATCACTTCATGGCAAATACATGGGGAAACAATGGAAACAGTGACAGACTTTATTTTCTTGGACTCCAAAATCACTGCAGATGGTGCCGGTAGCCATGAAATTAAAACATGCTTGCTCCTTGGAAGAAAAGCTATGACCAATCTAGACAGTGTACTAAAAAGCAGATATTACTTTGCCAACAAAGGTCCGTCTAGTCAAGGCTATGGTTTTTCCAGTAGTCATGTATGGATTTGAGAGCTGGACTATAAAAGCAAGCTGATCACCTTAGAATTGGTGCTTTTGAACTGTGGTATTGGAGAAGACTCTTGAGAGTCCCTTGGACTGCAAGGAGATCCAGTCCTGAATATTCATTGGAAGGACTGATGCTGAAGCTGAAACTCCAATACTCTGGCCACTTGATGTGAAGAACTGACTCATTGGAAAATGCCTTGATGCTGGGAAAGACTGAAGGCAGGAGAAGGGGACAACAGAGGATGAGATGGTTGGATGGCATCACTGACTCAATGGACATGAGTTTGAGTAACCTCTGGGAATTGGTGATGGATAAGGAAGCCTGGCGTGATGCAGTCTATGAGGTCACAAAGAGACGGACATGACTGAGTGAACTGAACTGAACTGATATAACAATGAAGTCAATGTATGTAAACTACAGATGGCTGAGTTCCCAAAAGTATGTTGAGTGAAGAAAGTCCCAGAAGAATGTATATTATACTCTATGCTGCTGCTAAGTCGCTTCAGTCGTGCCCAACTCTGTGTGACCCCATAGAAGGCAGCTAAACAGGCTCCTCTGCCCCTGGGATTCTTTAGGCAAGAATACTGGAGTGGGTTGTCATTTCCTTCTCTAATGCATGCATGCATGTTAAGTCACTTTAGTCGTGTCCAACTCTCTGCAACCCTATGGACAGCAGCCCACCAGGCTCCTCTGTCCAAGAGATTCTCTAGGCAAGAATACTGGAGTAGGTTGCCATTTCCTTCTCCAATTATACTCTACATCAAAGTTCAAAAATACTATTTAGGAAAGCAAGTATAGCTGATAAATTATAAATAAAAACAAGAGAATGATTAACACAAAATTGTGGATAATGGCTATGCCAAGGAAGGAGGAAAGAATAAGCAGCTCCCCTGCAATACTAATTTTATCCCATCTATCTTTCATGAACCAAACCACTTTGAAGGCCTAAGAGCACATGGAAATAAACGTGTGCAAGCTAATGAAACTTCATGCCCATTTCTAGGGATAAGAGAGCCTGAGGACTAGTAACCCTCACAGCTACCCAGCTCTAGTGTATTAAGTATCATCCCCACTGTACAGATCAGGAAACTGAGCATCATGACTTGCCTGTGGTCATTCGACTACTAAGTAAGTGCCAACTGCGGAATTTGAAATCTGCCTAAGGATACATCTTGCATACATTGTACACAGAAAATATTTAAATGAAAAGGATATGCATGCATGCTAAATCACTTCAGTAATGTACAACTCTTTGTGACTCACTGGACTGTAGCCAACCATGCTCCTTTGTCCATGGGATTTTCTAGGCTCCAGATAAGAATACTGGAGTGGGTTGCCATGTCCTCCTTCAGGGGATCTTCCCAACCCAGGGATCGAACCCGTGTCTCTTATGTCTCCTGCACAGGCAGGCAGGTTCTTTACCACTAGCACCGCCTGGGAAGCCCAGGGGATATAGCACAGACTATAAAGCTATATGCCCTACATATTATTCCTCTTTATTGACTGTTTTATATCCCTGAAGCAATCTTTATGAGCCTCTATTTCCTCTTCTATAAAGTAACAGCAGTATGATAATCATGACAATGGTTACCATACTGACAATTTGTGCTTGTTATTGTGCTAAATATTCCACGCTCAATAGAACAAATCTGAGGCAGAACTGTTATGAACATTATATTAATAAATGTACAAAAAGGGTCTAATGATGTTGGGCTGGTACCTGGTAAACCTGTGCATCACACTCTGTGCTCCTAAGTAAAATCAGATTAATAGTTGAATCCTTCTGAAAGGCCCAGCACAACATCACCTACCTCATTCCCTCAGTCACAGAGGTACCTCAACCTACAAGAAACAATGAGGCCAAATGCTGGTGAATCTCAAATTTGCGTCTTTACCCATACTTCATTCCCAAGCTCAATATGTACCTTGTCAGTATAAGAAAAAAACAAAACAAAACAGGCATTTTGTATTATACAGTAAATACCTGAACACTTAGGTTATGACACACTATTCCAGAAAGGGTGGGAATACTGCAGAAACATAATACAACTCCCATTTTTGAAAAGGGAAAATTTGAAATCTGAAAGGCAAGCAGGGAGCCAACTTTAATTCAAGAGAAATAGAAAGCAAACAGACAAGTACAAATTGCTTCTCTTTGCTGCTACCAGAATATGGGCTAGGTACAAGCTAAATAAGGAAATCACCTATTTATTAATCAAGTTGAAACAACTAACACTTCTTTATTTATCTGTGTTTTAAAGGAAAAGGACTGTTGAAGTTATTACGTAAATTTTTGTGTTTGCTAAAAAAAATCATGAAAGATGTTTAGACTGCAAGGAGATCAAACCAGTCAATCCTAAAGGAAATCAATCCTAAAGGAAATAAATCCTAAATATTCATTGGAAGGACTGATGCTGAAGCTCCAATACTTTGGCCGCCTGATGCGAAGAGCCAACCCATTAGAAAAGACCCTGTTGCTGGGAAAGACTGAAGGCAGGAGAAGGGGACGAGAGAGGATGAGATGGTTGGATGTCATCACCCACTCAATGGACATGAGTTTCAGCAAGCTCCAGGAGATGGTGAAGGACAGGGAAGCCTGGTATGCTGCAGTCCATGGGGTCACAGAGTCAGACACGACTGAGGTTATCAAACAACAACAACAAAGGTCACAAAAGAACATGGCTGATATAAGAGATTAATGACAGATCATAAAGAACATTTATAAAGCAGCTGGATTTAAGCTTTAGTATCTGGTTTTATTCTTTTCTACAGAATAAACGTTTACAGTTTGAAGACATAAACTCCATGAAAGAGATGAATGTGGATTCAAAGCCTCTTACTGCACACTGGATCACAGACATAAGTAAGCTGAAGGTTAGGACCATGAGATGGATCGCAACAGTCAGGCATGCATGGGAGAAAAGGAGAGATCTATGTAATGGAAAATGGTGCTCTGTCCAAGGTCCTGTCAATACCATTGATGGCTTGCTACTTAAGTGTATTAATGTATATATAACAAAAGACCCAATTAAAATGCTACCTACAAGAAACCCAATCTAAATATACATACAGGTTTAAAAAAATCAAAGTATGGAAATAGAAACATATTCAAATAAAAAGCAAATGAAACCTGGAGGACTGTATAATTTTATGACAGAGTAGACTACAGAACTAGAACTATTATCAGATATAAAGTTAGGACAGTGTATAATGATAAAGAGCTTGGTTCCATATGAAGACACATAATCCTGAATGCTCAAGTACCTAATTAACAGTGTCAGAACACGTAGTGTAAATACTGATACTGTAAAGTGAAAGAAAACAAGTCCACACGATGGTTGGAGATTTCAACTCTCCTCTTAATAATCAATAGAGCAGCAGACAGAAAATCAATAAAGAAAGATTTGAACAAAAGAATCAAATAACTTGATCCAATTGATGTTTAAAGAATAACCAATGTTAGTAGAATACATATTCTTAAAGTGTGAATGGAATATTCACCAAGATATAATATATGCTGGACAACAAAACAAGTATAAAAAATAAACACACACAAAATATGTTCCATGTGAGACAGCTAATTCTTAGGTAGGTTGATAAGAAGTCTGGTGTCCCCAAGGAGGAGAAAGGTGTCTGGGGCTCTGTAGGAAGAGAAAAGGACAAACTTTTTTTTTCTACATTCCTGCATCTTAGTTACATAAGACTTTTTTTGTTTAAGCCAGAGCTATTGATTGCATAACAAAACAGCTCATCATGCTTAAGGGTATGTTTTTCCTTAAACTCTGTACCAATTATTGTATGACAACAGTGTATCTTTCTTAAGAACCTTGACTAATCCTGTCATCTTAAAAAATATATATATATATATAAAACACACATATATACACACACATACACATTTTTGTGTGTGTGTGTGTGCGGGGGGGGGGGGGGTGGGGCGGGGGGAGACTGCTATGGGGTCTTAGATGTGGCATGTGGGATCTAGTTCCCTGACCAGGGAATGAACCTGGGCCCCATGCATTGGGATTGTGGAGTTTTAACCACTGGACCACCATCATCTTACAGTGTATGTTATGAGAGTGGGTCTGGTAAGATCTTTCTATTGTTAGTTCTAATCCCATTATCTTAAAATGTAAATTGTGGGAGTGGGTCTGGTAAGACCTTTACAACCTTGAGTCAGTCTTTTGATTTATTGTTAATAACCAATTACAAAAGTATATAGCTCCCTTGCTAAGATAAGTGACGGGGCACTCTCCCTTCCCCTTCTGATGTCTATGGCAGAAGCTTTCTCTGGCCTTTTTCACTGTAATAAAATTTCTGCCACATAAAAGCTCTGAGTGATCAAGCCTGGTCTCTGATCCTGAATCATCTTCTTCAGAGATCACGAATCCAACATCATTCACTGTAAGCTATCACATGAATACAATGGAATAAACTTAGAAATCACTAACAGAAAACTGCAAAACTCCCAAATATTTGTAAACTGAACAATTTTGCACCAACCCATGTGTTAATTGGAAAAGGTCTAAAACCCACTGATCTAAGAATTCTCTTCCAGAAGCTAGAAAAAGAAGAGCAAATTAATCCCCCCAAAAAAGCAGAAGGAAGGAAATAATAAGGAGCTGAATACAATGAACAGGAAAATGGGAATAAAGAGCAAAAAAAAAAAAAAAAAAAATCAATGAAACCAAAGACAGATTTTGGGGTGGGATAAAATTAATAACTAACCAAGAAAAATGACCAAAATGCAAAGTAAAATAGGCCATTTCTACAGAGTCCATGGAGCTTTAAAAAGTATAGGAATATTATCTGTGGTGACCCAAGGATGAAAGAGCAGATAAAACGAAGGAGGGTCTTGGAATGCAGGAAGGAAAAACCAGGCCCTTATTGTTCTTCCCTCCATATTGTAACTATTAATGGATTTCAGGTCCTCCTGAGCAGTATAACCAACCTGTCTCCCCCTCCTACCCCACAGGGAGAAGGTAATTGCCCTACTCTTATGCGTCTCTCATCCAATCAGCAAATGACCTACTAGAACCTATCCCACTCCTTGTATGCTGGGTATAAAAGTGGACTAAGCAAAACACAAAAGGGGTGGGGATGGCGATATAAAGGAGCAGACTTTTTGTATCTTATTGAAATTAAGCTGTAATAAATTCAAATTAGAATGTTAATAAAATAAAATAAAAGTGGACCAAGGAGCCCTGTTCAACGTCGTTTCTCTCTTGAGCTAGCCCACTGTTCTAATAGCATCTCCCACTGTAATAAGCTCTATTTCCCTCTCATTCTGTCTCATGTCTGGAAGTTCTTTTCCAACCCATGCCCGGACCATGACATTGTGTGTGTGTGTGAAGTCGCTCAGTCATGTCCAACTCTTTGCGACGCCGTGGACTGGAGCCTACCAGGCTTCTCCATCCACGGGATTCTCCAAGCAAGAATACTGGAGTGGGTTACCATTTCCTTCTCCAGGGGATCTTCCCAACCCAGGGATCCAACCCGGGTCTCCTGCACTGGAGGCAGACGCTTTAACCTCTGAGTCACCGGGGCCATGACATTATCAACCCAATTAAATAGGTTGATTCTTTAAAAAACATAATTATCAGAATCTTCTCAAAAAGAATCAGAAAACCTGAATAGTTCTATATTAATTTAAAAAATTGAATTCATAATTTAAATTTTTCCCATAAACAAAATTTAGACCTAGAAGAGACCACTGGATTCCAAACATTTAAAGATAATTCTAACTCTAAACAATTCTTTTAAAAAACAGAGGAGGGGCACTGCCCATCTCATCTTATAAGCCCAATATTACCTTGATACTAAAATCAAGGAAAGAAAAGTACACAGACCAAAATCTCATTAATGAAATATCAGAAAATCAAATGCAGAAATACATATAAATAATAATACATCATTTAAGTAGGGTTTATTACAGAAATGAAGAGTTGGTTAAGCATCCAAATCAATTAAAGCAATTCACTATATTAATAGAATAAAGGAGAAAAACCATATCTTTGAAAAATTCAATACCCACCCAAGATAAAAAACAAAACCTCTCATCAACCCAGAAACAGAATGAAACTTCCTCAACATGATAATGACCATGTATTAAAATTCTGCACCTAGCATATTTAATGATGAAATACTGAAATACTGCTTTCTGGTGTGACGTGGAAGAAGGAGGTAAGGGTGTCCACTCTCACAAGTTCTATTCCAAGCTGTTTTAGTTTCTTTAGATAAAGATAATATTTTTTGTTTTTAAAGTTTACTTTTAGTATAAAATTATTTTTGAATATGTAAAACATTTACTCATCAAAAGTAAAAAAAAAAAAAAAAATATTAGAAAGTATACCAAGTTTCACTTTTGTCTCCATCCCTCTATCCATTGCATTCTATCTGCTCCACTTCCCTATAGGTCACCATTTTTATTAAACCATGTTTGTGGTTTATCCTTTTAAGTAACTTTTTTACTCCATAAAAGTTCTTTTTGCAAAAATTCTTTTTGAAAAAAACCAAAAAACTAGCAAACTACTATATACATAGTGTATAGCATCTTCTATGGAGTATTGTTGCCTAACAAAATTTAACCTGATTTTAATCAGTTAAACTTCTAGTTGAGGGGAATTACTTGAAGAGCCTATGAGGGAACACCACAAAAACCCAGAATGCAAAATACTTTACAATCCAACTGACTGTTTCTCTCCAATGTGTACAAAATGAAGACAGGAGAAAATAAAAGATGGGAGAGGGAACTATTCTAGATTAAGAAAGACTTAAGAAGTATGACATCCAAACATGATGGCTAATCCTTAACTGCTTTCTGGTTTAAAAACAGCTTAAAGCAGGGCTTCCTGGGTGGTTCAGTGGTAAAGAATCCACCTGCCAATGCAGGTTTGATCCCTGATCCAGGAAGATCCCACAGGCCGTGGAACAACTAAGCCCATGCGCCAGAACTATTGAGCCTGTGCTCAACAACAAGAGAAGCCACAACAGTGAGAAGCGCATGCAACACAACTGCAGAGTAGCCCCACTTGTCGCAACTAGAGGGAAGTCCACACAGCAACAAAGACTCAGCGCAGCCCAAAAAGTAATTATTTTTTTTTAAAAAAGCACAAATAGCTTAAAGCACATTTCTGGGGGGTAAATGTGAAGACAGACTTGTACTAGAAAGAACACAAGGGAATAATAGCTATTTTAGTTGTCCATGGAAATTATCTTGGGATTATCAAGGTTACTTATTTTTTGGGGATGCAAGTTAAACTATTTTAAGGATGAAATGCCAAATCTGTGATTTACTTCAGAGTAGCTAAAATAAATTAAAAAAATTAGTATTAAAAGCAGGAAAAATATGTTGCCAATTTTTAAGGCTTTATGCATGCTTTTTCTTAATTAAAAAAAAAAACTGGATCTAGTTACAACAGAAAAGGGGTGACTCAGGTCACTACCAGGTGGTAAAGAATCTACCTGCCAATGCAGGAGCTGCAGGAGACATGGGTTCAATCCCTGGGTCCAGGAGATCCCCTGGAGAAGGAACTGGCAACCCATTCCAGTATTCTTGCTGGCAAAATCCCAGGGACAGAGGAGCCTGGTGGGCTGTGGTTCACAGGGTCACAAGAGTCGAACATAATTGAGCATGCACACACAAAAGAAAAAGGCATACAACATAGAACATGATAAAAACTGAACTCCCCCAGGAGAGTCCTAAGAGATGAAATAAACACACCATCAGTTTTGGTCTGCATCTTCAAAGGACCTACTTTATCTACATTGTAAAATTCCTCTCTCCTGCCCTTTGGATTTTATAATACTAAACCCATTATAAAATCCAGCACAATATAGCACCCTCAGAGCAACAACAGCAACAGATATTGTCACATATATAAGCCCTGTTTTTCTCAATACAGATTTACAAAAGGAAAAACATAAAGTAGCAAAAAAAGCAGCAAAGAATGTCATTAAAAAAAAAAAAAAAAAGGCAGCCATCGGGATTGGTTTCTCTACCAAAACAAGTATTAAGCTGGAAAAAATGATCAAAATTAACTATCCCAGAACTATGAAACTGGTTCAGACATTTACAGCAATCAAGGAAGACTTAATGAAGGAAGGGGCTGCTTAGGTAGGAGAGCTGCTTGCATGAACTAGCTACCATGCTCACATATCTTAAATTCTGCTGCAGAGTAGGGACAGCAGCCCACATCCCTGGGGTGGCTGGCTGGTGTGGATGGTCAGTAAGGATCTTGTACTCTAAGATTTGGGGGCTATGTGATTTAGTTATGGGGGTTCCCTGATGGTCAGCTGAGATGCTTGACTTTATTCAGCTCCCCTGCAGCAGCTTCTCTGGCAGCACATCAGAACATTTAAAAAGGAATACACACTTTTAAATCTACACATTTAAGAAACCTCTGAGAGGTCACAGACTGAGATAACAGGTCAGTAACACATACAAGTAAGGCTTACATACAAGTAAGGCTTTGCATAGTTTGGAAAAGTTGCTATACAGATAGATAACTGAAGACCTCAACAAGCAACAAAATCAATCCCTAAGGAGAAGAACCTGATTTCCAGAGTTACCACAATACTCAAAATGTCCAGTTCTCAACAAAATATTACAAAGAAATCAGGAAATACGGGTTCATTCATAGGAAAAAAGAATTTGACAGAAATGGTAGAGTTGAATAGGCAGAAGAAACAAACATCAGCAAAGCTGAAGATATGGTTATTATCTTCCAGTCTGAGGAGTAACAATGAAAAAAGAATGAAGAAATGCTCATTGCAGCACTATTTACAATAGCCAAGATGTGGAAGCAAACTATCAACAGATGGATGGATGGATAAAGATGTGGTACATATACACAATGGAATATTACTCAGCCATAAGAAAGAATGAAATAATGACATTTGCAGTCATGTGGATGGACTTAGAGACTGTCATATTGAGTGAAGTCAGATGTAGAAAGACATATCATATGACGCTGCTTATATGTGGAATCTAAAATGTATGGTACAAATTAACTTATTTACAAAACAGAAATAGAGTCACGCATATAGAAAACCAACTTATGGTTGCCCAGGGGGGAAAGGGAGGGAAGGATAAATTGGGAGATTGGGATTGACAAATATACAGTACTATATATAAAATAGCAGAGAAGGCAATGGCACCCCACTCCAGTACTCTTGCCTGGAAAATCCCATGGACGGAGGAGCCTGGTAGGCTGCAGTCTATGGGGTTGCTAAGAGTCAGACATGACTGAGCGACTTCATTTTCACTTTTCACTTTCATGCACAGGAGAAGGAAATGGAAACCCACTCCAGTGTTCTTGCCTGGAGAATCCCAGGGACAGGGGAGCCTGGTGGGCTGCCGTCTCTGGGGTCGCACAGAGTTGGACACGACTGAAGTGACTTAGCAGCAGCAGCATCATATAAAATAGATATTTAATAAGAACCTACTTAGAGCACAGGAAACTCTACTCAATACTCTAATGATCCATATGGAAAAACAATCTTTAAAAAGAGTGGATACATGTGTTATGTATAACTGATTCACTCCTCTGTACAGCAGCAACTAACACAACAATGTAAATCAGCTATACTCCAATAATAATTTTTTTAAAAAAAGAAAGGAAAAACGAATAAAGTGAACAAAATTTGAGGGACCTGTTAGATACCATCAAACATACCAATGTAAACATCATGGCACTCCCAGAGGAGGAGAGAGAGAGAAAAGGACAGGGGAAAAAATGTGCAGAAATAATGACTGAAAACTTCCTAAATTTGATGAAAGACATGAATCTGTATCTTTAAGAACCTCAACAAACTCCAAGCAAGATAAACTTAAAAAGATCTTGTTAATAAACATAACAATGGTAACTCCAGATCTCTCTAATTTTTCTACTCGTCAGGGATTACTAAATTTTACTCACTGATTGCTGGAGCAGTCCATTTGTGACTTTTCCAAACCATTTTGCAAAGTATGTATGAATTTCTTATGAAGTGTGGTCTGTTTCATACTATCTAGTGGCCAGCCAGTAAACTGACAAAAATTTCCTTAAATGCCTGAACCCAAAAGGAGAGGGGTACCACCTCTAAATCTCAGCAATACCAGAGTCCAGCCCTCTAGTCCTAAAGGATCCATGAGACTGATCAAGACACACAACCTCCAAGTTTTGGAGCCTTCTTACCGTTCTGCAGCAGCCTCTCCCTTTATCAAGCACTCCCCTGGTTCTTTTGAGTGTTTGATCAAGGTCCAGAGTCTGAAATTGCTGATTCTAATAATTTTATTTTTAGCTTTTTTAAAAAAATTGTTTCAGTGGAGGGACTGACCCCTAGAGAATCCTGAAGTGTGCATAACTCTAAAGGAAATTTCATACAAGTAACATAAAAAAGAAAAATCACAGGCCACCTATCTCCTAAACATAGAAGCAAAAATCATAACAGTAGCAAGTCAAATTCCGCAATGTGTCAGGAGGATAATTTAACATCATCAAGTAGACTTTGGCCTGGGATTGCAAGCTATTCTACCATTAGAAAATTAAATCTTTGAATTCATCACATAACAGATTAAAGAAAAAAATTATTCTCACTAGATGCAAAAAAAGTGTTTGATTTAAAAAATCTACTCACAATTACAGAAGAAAACAAAACTCAAAACCTTTTGTACATAATAGTAGTGAGGTGTTTTAAGGCCTAAATGCAAGGCTTAATATATTATGCTGCCTCAATTCTGGTAAAATTGGAAGTGCCTCAGATAGCTTAACTTCCTCAGAATGGCTCAGATAGTAAAGAGCCTGCATGCAATGCAGGAGACGTGAGTTCAATCCCTGGGTCAGTATGACATCGTGGAGAAGAAAATGGCAACCCACAGTATTCTTGCCTGGAAAATCCCATGGATGGAGGGGCCTGGCAGGCTATGGTCCATGGGGTCACAAAGAGTCCGACACAACTGAGCCACTTCACAGACAGCTTAACTTCAAGTTTCCCTCCGCATTCTACTCCCACTGATAAGATCCCCTAACAAACCATTCCCTCCTAATCAAAGGGACCAGACAGTTTCTGCTTATCTTTGAACAGTGGGTTTCAGTTCCTTGTCAGCTTATAGAATTATTCAAACATGTCAATCACATCCTCCTGTGGGAACCAGGGGACATCCTACTTTCAAAACAGTACATACAAAGCCTGCCTCCTACAATATCTGGTAGCTGACTCTGTCCTTATGTGGCCTTGCATGGCATGTGGTGGCATGTGGTGGAAATTCATTAACTATTGTATTAATTCTCTACAAGAGATGGGAATACCAGACCACTTGACCTGCCTCTTGAGAAACCTACATGCAGGTCAGGAAGCAACAGAACTGGACATGGAACAACAGACTGGTTTCACATAGGAAAAGGAGTAAGTCAAGATTATATATTGTCACCCTGCTTATTTAACTTATATGCAGAGGACATCATGAGAAACGCGGGGCTGGAAGAAACACAAGCTGGAATCAAGATTTCCAGGAGAAATATCAATAACCTCAGATATGCACATGACACCATCCTTATGGCAGAAAGTGAAGAGGAACTAAAAAGCCTCTTGATGAAAGTGAAAGAGGAGAGTGAAAAAGTTGGCTTAAAGCTCAACATTTAGAAAACGAAGATCACGGCATCTGGTCCCATCACTTCATGGGAAATAGATGGGTTAACAGTGGAAACAGTGTCAGGCTTTATTTTTTTGGGCTCCAAAATCACTGCAGATGGTGACTGCAGCCATGAAATTAAAATACGCTTACTCCTTGGAAGGAAAGTTATGACCAACCTAGATAGCATATTCAAAAGCAAAGACATTACTTTGCCAACAAAGGTCCGTCTAGTCAAGGCTATGGTTTTTCCAGTGGTCATGTATGGATGTGAGAGTTGGACTGTGAAGAAAGCTGAGAGCCGAAGAATTGATGCTTTTGAACTGTGGTGCTGGAGAAGACTCTTGAGAGTCCCTTGGACTACAAGGAGATCCAGCCAGTCCATTCTGAAGGAGATCAGTCCTGGGTGTTCATTGGAAGGACTGATGCTAAAGCTGAAACTCCAATACTTTGGCCACCTGATGTGAAGAGTTGACTCATTGGAAAAGACTCTGATGCTGGGAGGGATTGGGGGCAGGAGGAGAAGGGGACGACAGAGGATGAGATGCCTGGATGGCATCACTGACTCGGTGGACTTGAGTCTGAGTGAACTCACGGGACTTCGTGATGGACAGGAAGGCCTGGCATGCTGCAGTTCGTGGGTCGCAAAGAGTCGGACACGACTGAGTGACTGAACTGAAATGAGAAAAGTAACTATCTATGGGATGGGAAGGAATAATGGGAAAGGGAGACACAGGCAACTTATGGGGTACTGGCAATGTTCATTTCTTGATCTAGGTGGTAGTTAATGACTGTTTACTTAAACTGTTAATTGCATGTGTGTTTTCTTCACAAGTTTAAAAAGTTTAAATGTCCTAATTTTGGGGGAGAGGGGGAACCTATTCAACAAAACTGAGAAGTAAGAACGGTTAGGAAGTAGCTGAAATAATCCTAAGAAATAGAGAAGGCCTGATCTAAGAGGATTAAAAAAAAAAGGGAACAGATTTCTGATAGATATGAAAAGAAAGCTGACATAAAGTCAAGGAAGAAGCTTTAACTTTTAGCTTAATACTTTTTAAATGCATATTGAATATATAGGAAAAAAGAACACAAAAATAATGGATTGTTTTACAATCAACTTAAATATTTAAACAAGTTGACTTTTACTAACTAAATAGTGCCACAGGTATGATTTTTAAGAGACTTGCTCTACTTTTAAAATAATTTAATTTGCCATGACTTATTAATCATCATGTTTTCCAGTTTTTTCCTTTAATTCTGCTAATATATGACACCAAGTATTTTTAAGTTATATAGGGTTATTATAAAAAAACAGGAGGCCCCTGCCCAACTGCACAATGGAAGATGATGGATAACCCCCCAAAATTCTTTCCCTCTTTATCACCCTAGCATTTCTATTAGTTTTCCATTAAATCAAAATATGAGCAGTTATTAATATTCACAACTGAGTCACAGAACATATTACATTTATATTTCTCAGTTTTTATGGATGTAATCAACAGTTTCTACATTTTATAATTTGCTTAGTTTTTAGGTATTCATCACTAAATCAGCCCCAAACTTTCCAACAAATCCCTTTCAACATGTTCAAGTATATCACGTAGTCTATGAATTTCACTTTTTTTTTTTACTCAGATGTATCCTTCTCTGAAGTCTTTCTCCAGCTGGTCCTGGGTGGCTCAGTGGAAAAAAATCCATCTGCAATGCAGAGAACTCAATCCCTGGGTTGGGAAGATCCGCTGGAGGAGGAAACGCCAACCCATTTCAGAGTTCTTGCCTGGAGAATCCCATGGACAGAGGAGCCTGGTGGCTACGGTCCATAGGGTTTACAAAGAGTTGGACACGACTGAGCAACTGAACACATACATATATAAACAGACACAATCTTCCCTCAAGTCTGCTGCAAGCTACCATCCTGGACTTTCCTTCACTATCATCCTGGAAATTCCTTGGCCTGATTCCATTAACATAATTATCTATTTGCTTTATGCCAAATGAAACAGGGAGTTTCAAAGTATTTATGCCAGAAAAATAACTAAAAATAAGCCACAGAATGAAATATAAATTTTATTTTTCTGTTTAGGATATAATAATACAGTTAATGTTGTGATTTAAAATCAGCTGAAAAAATTGTTTACTATTATCAACCAGATTAAGACACCTGGTTGATTATATTCATTTGTTCAGGGGTGGGATTTTTTTTTGGGGGGGGGTAGCTAATACTTCAGTTTTTATTATATAACACATTTATATTGTTTCAAAAATCAATACTGCAATATAAGTTACATTGACATGGGTCTGGTTTCATCCCTATCCCTTCCCTATATCCTCTTGCTTCCATCAGGAGCCATTTTTTGTTTTTTATTATTTCTTTTAAAAATATAAGCATATATTTTCTCTTTTTTCTTCTCACTTATTTATCTTTCCCACTCCCCCACTTATTTCTTTTAAAAAACATTATTTATTTAAAAAAAAAAAAAAAAGTGTGCCTCAGTTACAGCACACAACCTGCAGCATGTGGGATCTAATTCCCTGACCAGGGATAGAACCTGGGCCCCTGCATCAGGAGTGTGGAGTCTTAGTTACTGGACTACCAGAGAAGTCCCTCTCTTGCTTATTTCTTATTGTTACTGAGATACTGCTTTTAGGCCACCACAGTGGACAGAGGTAAGAAACACACACTAACACATCTCACTCTACTTCTTGGATGTCAGCATGACACATTCTTTAGCATCTTGCCACTTTCCACTCAACAATACACCCTGGAATTCGCTCCACAGGAAACTTTCTCACTCCTTTTCTACATCTGCACAATGATAGAGTATTCCACTAGTTATCTACTGCTGCTGTTGCTAGTCACTCCAATTTTTCACTATTGCAAACACTACTGCAACAACTCTGCACATACCTAATTTCATACTTTTGCAATTCTACCTTTGGGATATATTCCTAAAAGTGAATATTGCTAGGTCAATGACAAAATGCATTTCCCATTTTGCTAGATGTTGTCAAAGTCCACACTACAGGAGTTCAACCATTTTCACATTCCCATCAGCAATACTGCTGAGTGTCTTACTTTCTCCAGTTTCATCTAAAAAGTATAGTGTTTTTTTTTTTCTTTTGCCCATTTTATTCAGTGAAAACATGTGTTTCACTATAGTTTTAATTTGTATTGCTACTATTATGAGCGACTTCCCTGGTGGCTCAGACGATAAAGCCTCTGTCTACAATGCCAGAGACCCGGGTTCGATCCCTGGGTTGATAAGATCCCCTGGAGAAGGAAATGACAATCCACTCCAGGACTACTGCCTGGAAAATCTCATGGACAGAGGAGCCTGGTAGGCTACAGCCCATGGGATCGCAAAGAGTCAGACACAACTGAGCGACTTCACTATTATGAGCATATAGTCATGCTTACATGTATTAGTTCTATGTTTTTGTTACTTAAAACCCACTCTTTATTAAATCTTTCCTTCTGCATTCTTTTCTTTTGGTGTCTTTCTACCTTTTGAGTGTTCACTGTCATTTTCACTGATGTAAACATTTTATGCTAAGAATTTTCTACTAATAATATAGCTATAACCCAGACGTTATTTAACTTATATGCAGAGTACATTATGAGAAATGCTGGGCTGGAAGAAACACAAGCTGGAATCAAGATTGCCAGGAGAAATATCAATAACCTCAGATATGCAGATGACACCACCCTTACAGCAGAAAGTGAAGAGGAACTAAAAAGCCTATTGATGAAAGTGAAAGAGGAGAGAGAAAAAGTTGGCTTAAAGCTCAGCATTCAGAAAACTAACATCATGGTCCCATCACTTCATGGGTAATAGATGGGGAAACAGTGTTAGACTTTATTTTTGGGGGCTCCAAAATCACTGCAGATGGTGATTGCAGCCATGAAATTAAAAGACGCTTACTCCTTGGAAGGAAAGTTATGCCCAACCTAAATAGCATATTCAAAAGCAGCGACATTACTTTGCCAACAAAGGTCCATCTAGTCACGGCTATGGTTTTTCCATTGGTCATGTATGGATGTGAGAGTTGGACTGTGAAGAAAGCTGAGTGCTGAAGAATTGATGCTTTTGAATGTGGTGTTGGAGAAGATTCTTGAGAGTCCCTTGGACTGCAAGGAGATCCAACCAGTCCATTCTGAAGGAGATCAGCCCTGGGATTTCTTTGGAAGGACTGATGCTAAAGCTGAAACTCCAGTACTTTGGCCACCTCATGTGAAGAGTTGCCTCATTGGAAAAGACTCTGATGCTGGGAGGGATTGGGGGCAGGAGGAGAAGGGGATGACAGAGGCTGAGATGGCTGGATGGCATCACTGACTCGATGGACGTGAGTCTGAGTGAACTCCGGGAGTTGGTGATGGACAGGGAGGCCTGGCATGCTGCAATTCATGGGGTTGCAAAGAGTCGGACATGACTGAGCGACTGAAGTGAACTGAACCCAGACGTTCATGAGCTATATCCAGTCTGTCACCTCTTTTTATAAGTAAAGTTTTGTTGGAACAGCCAACTTAACTTATTTATATATCATCTTATGACTACTTTCATATTACAATGGAAAAGTCTGAAAGTTGCAAAAGACACCATATGATCCACAAACTTTAAAATATTTACTATCCTTTTTTAAATTTTTTTTTAAAGTTTACCGACCCCCACTATAATGCCTTGATTCTGATGTGTTATGTCAGGAAACTCAACAATTTTATTTGAATTTTCTTTTTAAGCCAAGAGTTGTTTGGCAGTATGTTTATTAGTTTCCAGGTAGAAGGGTCTTTTCCAATTTTCTGTACTGATTTTTAGTCCAAAAACGTGGTATCTATTTCGGGGACGTTTTGGCTTGTTTTGTTTATACATCAACGAAAAATCATTTTTTTCACCAATGCTCCACTTGCATTTCCAAGATGATGCATTCTCCCATATGTAATATACAGATATGAGATCTGCCTCTTGGTTGTGTTATTTAGGTCTTCAGTTCAGTTTAGTTTAGTCGCTCAGTTGTGTCTGACTCTTTGGAACCCCATGAATTGCAGCACACCAGGCCTCCCTGTCCATTACCAACTTCCGGAGTTTACTCAAACTCATGTCCATCGAGTCAGTGATGCCATCCAGCCATTTCATCCTCTGTGGTCCCCTTCTCCTCCTGCCCCCAACCCCTCCCAGCATTAGAGTCTTTTCCAATGAGGCAACTCTTCACATGAGGTGGCCAAAGTACTGGAGTTTAAGCTTTAGCATCAGTCCTTCCAGTGAACACCTAGGACTGATCTCCTTTAGGATGGACTGGTTGTATTTCCTTGCAGTCCAAGGGACTCTCAAGAGTCTTCTCCAACACCACATTCAAAAGCATCAATTCTTCAGCACTCAGCTTTCTTCACAGTCCAACTCTCACATCCATACATGACCAATGGAAAAACCATAGCCTTGACTAGATGGACCTTTTTTGGCAAAGTAATGTCTCTGCTTTTGAATATGCTATCTGGGTTGGTCATAACTTTCCTTCTAAGGAGTAAGCGTCTTTTAATTTCATGGCTGCAGTCACCATCTGCAGTGATTTTGGAGCCCCCAAAAATAAAGTCTGACACTGTTTCCCCATCTATTTCCCATGAAGTGATGGGACCATGATGTTAGTTTTCTGAATGCTGAGCTTTAAGCCAACTTTTTCACTCTCCTCTTACACTTTCATCAAGAGGCTTTTTAGTTCCCAGTAACCTAATAACATTTCTGGTCACTTGACCCATCTTCAACTGAGATTTTTAAGTCTTCTTTTATTAATATGCTCTAATTCTTACTTGTTGGGAGCCGAGTTAGGCATTACTGACAAAGTGGAGGCATGGCCCCAACTCCCTCTCCTCATCCCGCAGGCACAGTCCCGGGATGAAGGGGTTAGCTCTTGTGATTCTGACTTGTTTCTTCCTTTCTTCAGTTGAGTTGGCTGGAAATAATGTCAAGGTGCTTATTTTTCTTGAGAGGAGCATGAGAAAGCACAAAGCCTTCTGCAGTTGTGCCCAGAAAATAATCCACAAAGTTAACCACTGACATTTGTTCAAGGATCTTTACAAAGAATGTTCCAGGATGAGCACATAGGCCACAGCTTGAGGCCATGGGAAGGATTATTATCTGAGACCTGTTTGTGAGGGGAATGTTTATGGAAAAAGAAGTTTGCTGAGCTTAGGGTTAATTAAGAATAGCTAGAAGCCTTCAGAGAAGGCAATGGCAACCCACTCCAGTACTCTTGCCTGGGAAATCCCATGGACGGAGGAGCTTGGTAGGCTACAGTCCATGGGGTCGCAAAGAATCGGACACGACTGTGCAACTTCACTTTCACTTTTCACTTTCATGCACTGGAGAAGGAAATGGCAACTCACTCCATACTCTTGCCTAGAGAATCCCAGGAATGGGAGCCTGGTGGGCTGCCGTCTATGGGGTCGCACAGAGTCAGACACGACTGAAGTGACCTAGTATATTTCTTTTAGTATCTAAGGAACAGTTTGGGTTTTTGTCCTAATGGTCCTTTTTATGTAAATACCTTTATATAACCTTAGTCCTTTCATAAATACTGTCTATTGATTCCCTAGTATAATATAGAAATTAGCTCTTTTTCCCTCTCATTTAATCTCTGCACTGAATCCCCCAGTATTTATTTAAAGTAATATTCTTTGATGCCCTGCTGAATTTCTATAAGGCAATCAATGAGCCTATAAAATCATTTCTTGGTTGCTTGAAATTTATTCTCTAATAACTTCCTCAGGACAGATTTACATGAACTATATTCTTTAAGTTCTTGAATAATTGTATTATGTCTACCTTGTTAAAGCATGTAACAAACAAGTACATACTACTTTGTCACCACTTCTCCCTGTTATTAATATTAAATTCAGTTCTACAGTTAGACATAAGAATTTCCTGCAGAATATCTTCCCTGTTGTTTTTTGGCATAAGATCTTTTGAAAGTAATATACACACTCAACAGCATAGTACTGGCATAAAAACAGACAAATAGATCAATGGAATAGAACAGAGAGGCCAGAAATAAACCCAGACATGCATGGATCACTGACACTTGACAAAGGCAGAGCAGCACAAAAGAACAGCCTTTTCAACAGCAGTGGTGGAAAATTTAAAATATCCATATGTAAGATGAACTTGGATCTATGCTTTATACCACATATCAACATTAACTGAAAATAGATCATTGACCTGAATGTAAAACATAAAAGAAACTTCAAGGAGAAAACATTGGTGGTAAGTAAACATATCTTAGATACAGCACAAAAGAAAATAAGATAAATTGGACTTCATCAAAATAAGGAATCAAGGATCCTTGGGGAAATAACTAAGGCTGATATAGAAAAAGTATGAGACAAATCTAGAAACTCTTTGTCAGAAAGTAAAGCTCAAAAATCAACAAGGCTGTGTCAAACAACAAGTCAACTTGAAGGGGTCTGTACTACCCAAATGGGAACAATATGATTATTAAAATTAAAAAAAAAAGAAATGGATTTTAACATATTAAATAAAAAATTAGAGAAGCCCCTAATAATGATAAATAAATGAGAAAGGAAAATGTCACTGAAGCAGTAAAATGTCACTGAAGTAGTAAATTATTAACAAATAAGCATGGAATGATATAAAAAAACTACCATTTTGCAACATCACATTAACAACTGATAAAAGCATGAGTTAGCAGTGCATGTCCATCTAAGGATTTGGGGAACTGAGTATTCACAGATCCCCAAACTCAAAGGAAGTATTAACTACAAAAGGGAGAAAAAACAAAATCTTTTGGGTGAAGAAAAGCATTCACCTTAAACAAATGAGTAAACTTGTTTGACCAAAACTAATAATAATCAGAAGAGAAACTAAAGGCAAAGGAAAAAAGGAAAGATATAACCATTTGAATGCAGAGTTCCAAAGAATAGCAAGGAAAGCCTTCCTCAGTGATCACTGCAATAGAAAAGGGAAAGACTGGAGATCTCTTTAAGAAAATTAGATACCAAGGGAACATTTCATGCAAAGATGGGCCCAATAAAGGACAGAGATGGTATGGACCTAACAGAAGCAGAAGATATTAAGAAGAGGTGACAAGAATACACAGAAGAGCTGTACAAAAAAGATCTTTGTGACCCAGACAACCACGATGGTGTGATCACTCACCTAGAGCCAGACATCCTGGAATGTGAAGTCAAGTGGGCCTTAGGAAGCATCACGATGAACAAAGCTACTGGAGGTGATGGAATTCCAATTGAGCTATTTCAAATCCTAAAAGACGATGCTGTGAGAGTGCCGTGCTCAACATGCCAGCAAATTTGGAAAACTCAGCAGTGGCCACAGGACTGGAAAAGGTCAGGTTTCATTCCAATTCCAAAGAAGGCAATGCCAAAGAATGCTCAAACTACTGTACCATTGCACTCATCTCACACGCTAGTAAAGTAATGCTCAAAATTCTCCAAGCCAGACTTCAACAATACGTGAACCGTGAACTTCCAGATGTTCAAGTTGGATTTAGAAAAGGCAGAGGAACCAGAGATCAAATTGCCAACATCTGTTGGATCACAGAAAAAGCAAGAGAATTCCAAAAAACATCTACTTCTGGTTTATTTACTACACCAAAGCCTTAGACTGTGTGGATCACAACAAACTGTGGAAAATTCTGAAAGAGATGGGAATACCAGACCACATGACCTGTCTCCTGAGAAATCTGGATGCAGGTCAAGAAGCAATAGTTAGAACCGGACATGGTGAGAGACTTTATTTTGGTGGGCTCCAAAATCACTGCAGATGGTGACTGCAGCCATGAAATTAAAAGATGCTTGCTCCTTGGAAGAAAAGCTATGATCATCCTAGACAGCCTATTTAAAAGCAGAGACATTACTTTGCTGACAAAGTTCTGTCTAGTCAAAGCTATGGTTTTTCCAGTAGTCATGTATGGGTACGAGAATTGGACTATAGAGAAAGCTGAGCACCGAAGAATTGATGCTTTTGAACTGTGGTGTTGGAGAAGACTCTTGAGAGTCCCTTGGACTGCAAGGAGATCCAATCAGTCCATCCTAAAGGAGATAAGTCCTAGGTGTTCATTGGAAGGACTGATGGTGAAGCTCAAACTCCAATGCTTCCGAGTCAGAACTGACTCCTTTGAAAAGACCCTGGTGCCGGGAAAGATTGAAGGCAGGAGGAGAAGGGGACGACAGAGGATGAGATGATTGGATGGCATCACTGACTCAATGGGCATGAGTTTGAGCAAGCTCCGGGAGTTGGTGATGGACAGGGAAGCCTGGTGTGCTGCAGTCCATGGGGTTGCAAAGAGTTGGACATGACTGACCAACTGGACTGAACTGATACTGACATGAGAAATAAAGAAAACACAGCAAAATCTGGTATCTTTAGTAAAGGGATGTAAGGACAATACTCGCTAAGTTCTTACACGTAGCCTTTATGCTTGAAAATCAGTTGGTTGGATATAGTCTCTACATTGGCAGGCAGATTTCTTTAACTCTGAGTCATCTTGGATATCGTTTTTCTCACCTTTTCTTCCTGTGAAAATCTCAAAATCTTTACAGTCTTCTGGACTCTAATGTTGATGTTGGAGTCCAATGATAATCTGACACTCTTTGCATTTATTAAGTGATGTAGTCTTTTTGTATAGATGTCCAAAATGTTTTCTTTAAAACCCTGGAACATGTTTCAGTGGTGGCTGTGGGTACATGGTAAGCCCTTTCAATGTAGATGTTTATCATACTTTCAATGACATTTTCTTGGAATGTAATTTTTTTTTTTCCTGTTCCTTTATTTTAGTACTCTTCAGGTACAGGGAAACCTGTGGTCCATGGGGTTGCAAAGAGCTGGATATGACTCAGCAACTGAACAATTATAAATGTTCATATATTTATTGGTATGAGAATAGAAGATCTTCTTGTCTTTTTCTCTATGAATTTCTTTGATTTCATTCTCTACTTGTTTGATTTGTTTTCATCTTTTTCTACCCTTTACTTCTTTTATGGTAGTTTCTAGAGTGTCTTGGCTTCCCAAGTGGCTCACTGGTAAAGAATTCATCTGCCCATGAAGGAGATGCAGGAGACGTGGGTTTGATCCCTGGGTAGGGAGGATCCCCTGGGGAGGAAATGGCAACCCACTCCAGTATTCTTGCCTGGAGAATTCCACGGACAGAGGAGCCTGGTGCGCTACAGTCCATGTATTCACAAAGAGTCAGACTCAATTGTGGGACTGAGCACAAGGACAAGAGTGTCTATTCAAGAACTTTCTGTTTTAATTTCTGAAATACTTCTAATTTTATTCCTTAACTCCCAGTTTTTCTTTTCATGACTTCTGTATCACAGACATCTCATTTCTAAATTTTGTAATTCTGGTTTTTTTACATAACATTCTGTTTTATTTGTAGAAATAGGTTTCATTATGTCTCTACTTTAAGACTAAGGTACAATGCTATCTCCATTTCTTTAGATCTGTTATTCAGAGAGTTGTTGTCTTTTTTTCTTATATAACATCTTAGAAAGGTGTAAAACCACAGTAGATTCCATAACTCATATTATGTTGTTTTCCTATATTTATAAGAGAAGTTTCCTATGTATGAGTTGTAAACAGGCTAATCTTTTGTACTGAAGTTATCTCAGGATGTATGCCTTGGGAAAGGGTCTGGTGGAACTTTTACAACCTTGAGGTATTCTTTTTATTTTTAGCAGCCAACTGAAGAGTATATAATGTTCTGCTCAAATTAACAAAGTGGGTACTCTCTCTACCCGCTTCTGATATCTATGTCAGAAGTCTCTGCTCCTTTTCAAAAAACTTCCTTGCTGCAAGTCTCAAGTGGTCTCTATTATCTCCTCAACTCAGTAAAGGAATTTTTTTTCCTTACAAGAGCTGTGAACTCAGGTACGGACTACACTCTGTGGCTACATCACATGAGAACCAGTTTCAGTATCCCTATAATTTTGATCTTTAGCAGCAAACATGATCTGTAATCATAATACATTTTACTAGGAAACACCATCCACTTTGAGGACACACAGAGAAACCTTCTATATTTATGCCTTTTCTTGCCTTCTCTCCTGTTCACGATAAAGAAAATGTATCTTCTCCTATCTAGTCACCAATGTCTCCACCTATGCCTTGGATCAATTCTACTCTACCTTCTCAGATGCCTCACACAGTCACAGATCTCTTCTTTTGTATGTTCAGTAGCTCACTTGAGTGGATCCCAAAATAGATCTACAATATGACCCAGCAATCCCACTCCTAGTATGTATCTGAAAAGAACAAAAATGCTAATTCAAAAAAGATATATGCACTCCAATGTTCACAGAAGCATTATTTATAATTGCCAAGATACAGAAGCAACCTAAGTGTCCATCAACAGATAGCTGGATAAAGACGATGTATGTGTGTACACACACACACAGGAAAACTACTCAGCCATAAAAAAAAACAAAATTCTGTCATTTGCACCACCATGGATGGACTTGGAAGGCGTTAGGCTAAGTGAAGTAAGTCAGAGAAAGACAAATACTGCATGATATCACTTACCTATGTGGAATCTAAAAAAATACAATAAACTAGTGCAGAAAACAAAAAAGAAGCAGGTTCACAAAGAACAAACTAGGGTTACGTGTGTGTGTGTGTGTGTGTGTGTGTGTGTGTGTGTGTGTGTGTAGGTGTCAATATAAGGATAAGGGGGAGGAGGTACAAACTGCTGGGTATAAGATAGTACTGCACAAAACAGGAACTATAGCCAGTACAGATACAAAGAACAAACTAGGGTTACCAGTGTGTGTGTGTGTGTGTGTGTGTCAATATAAGGATAAGGGGGAGGAGGTACAAATGCTGGGTATAAGATAGTATTGCACAACACAGGAACTATAGCTAGTATTTTGTAATAACTGTAAAATGGAGAGTAACCTTTAAATATTGTATAAACAATAAACAAACATGTTTAAGTCTTTCCGACTTACAAAAAGAAAAAATATTCCTCAATTCCTTTTTTCTTCCCAGGAATTGCCTTATCCCTTTCCTCTCTCACCCAGAAGTAAACTTTGTTCTTTTTACAAAGTTGGTAAATTTTCCATCTATGTCTCTTTACCTCCTACTCACTCTAACATGGTTTTCCCTTTACCTCTCTACCAAAACATACTTTTGCAAGACCTCCACATTTCTAACCCTAAAATCCTCTTGGCCTGTCTTACTAGCCCTTGCAGCAGCTTGCCAATATGAACCACTGCTGCCTTTGTTAATGCTTTCTTTCTTTCACTTTGATGATGCTACATTTTTCTGGTTTTCTCCTACTTCTTGTCTGTCTCCTTTGCAGGTTCATCCTTATCTAGTAGTTGTTCAGTTCAGTCGCTTGGTCATTACCAACTCTTTACGACTCCATGGACCGCAGCACGCCAGGCCTCCCTGTCCATCACCAACTACGGGAATTTACCCAAACTAATGTCCATTGAGTCAGTGATGCCATCCAACCATCTCATCCTCTGTCATCCCCTTCTCTTCCTGCCCTCAGTCTTTCCCAGCATCAGTCTTTTCAAATGAGTCAGGTGGCCGAAGTATTGGCCACCTGGTGGCCAAAGTATTGGAGTTTCAGCTTCAACATCAGTCTTTCCAGTGAATACTCTGGACTGATCTCCTTTAGGATGAAATGGTTGGATCTGCTTGCAGTCCAAGGGACTCTCAAGAGTTTGCTCCAACACCACAATTCAAAAGCACCAACTCTTTGGTACTCAGCTTTCTTTACTGTCCAACTCTCACATCCATAAATGATTACTGGAAAAACCATTGCTGTGACTAGATGGATCTTTTTTGGCAAAGAATGTCTCTGCTTTTTAATATGCTGTCTAGATTGGTCATAACTTTTCTTCCAAGGAGCAAGCATCTTTTAATTTCATGGCTTCAGTCACCATCTGCAGTGATTTTGGAGCCCCCCAAAATAAAGTCAGCCACTGTTTCACCATCTATTTGCCATTAAGTGATAGGACTGGATGCCGTGATCTTTTCTGAATGTTGAGCTTTAAGCCAACTTTTTCACTCTCCTCTTTCACTTTTATCAAGAGGCTCTTTAGTTCTTCACTTTCTGCCATAAGGGTGGTATCATCTGCATATATGAGGTTATTGATATTTCTCCCAGCCATCTTGATTCCAGCTTGTGCTTCTTCTAGCCCAGCATTTCTCATGATGTACTCTGCATATAAGTTAAATAAGCAGGGTGACAATATACATCCTTGACGGCCTCCTTTTCCTATGTGGAACCAGTCTGTTGTTCCATGTCCAGTTCTAACTGTTGCTTCCTGACATGCATACAGGTTTCTCAAGAGGCAGGTCAGGTGGTCTGGTAGTCCCATCTCTTTCAGAATTGTCTACAGTTTATTGTGATCCACACAGTCAAAGGCTTTGGCATAGTCAATAAAGCAGAAATAGATGTGTTTCTGGAACTCTCTTGCTTTTTTGATGATCCAGCAAATGTTGGCAGTTTGATCTCTGGTTCCTTTGCCTTTTCTAAAACCAGCCTGAACATCTGGAAGTTCACGGTTCATGTATTGCTGAAGCCTGGCTTGGAAAATTTTGAGCATTACTTTACTAGCGTGTGAGATGAGTACAATTGTGAGGTAGTTTGAGCATTCTTTGGCATTGCCTTTCTTTGGGATTGGAATGAAACCTGACCTTTTCCAGTCCTGTGGCCACTGCTGAGTTTTCCAAATTTGCTGGCATATTGAGTGCAGCACTTTCACAGCATCATCTTTTAGGACTTGAAATAGCTCAATTGGAATTCCATCACCTCCAGTAGCTTTGTCCGTAGTGATGCTTTCTAAGGCCCACTTGAGTTCGCATTCCAGGATGTCTGGCCCTAGCTGAGTGATCACACCATTGTGATTATCTTGGTCATGAAGATCTTTTTTGTACAGTTCTTCTGTGTATTCTTGCCACCTCTTCTTAGTATCTTCTGCTTCTGTTAGGTCCATACCATCTCTGTCCTTTATTGGGCCCATCTTTGCATGAAATGGTCCCTTGGTATCTCTAATTTTCTTGAAGAGATCTAGTCTTTCCCATTCTATTGTTTTCCTCTATTTCTTTGCAGTGATCACTGAGGAAGGCTTTCTTCTCTCTCCTTATTATTATTTGGAACTCTGCATTCAAATGGGTGTATCTTTCCTTTTCTCTTCTTTTCACAGCTATTTGTAAGGCCTCCTCAGACAGCCATTTTGATTTTTTGCTTTGCTTTTCCTTGGGGATGTTCTTGATCCCGGTGTCCTGTGCAATGTCACGAACCTCTGTCCATAGTTCTTCAGGCACTCTATCAGATCTAGTCCCTTAAATCTATTTCTCACTTCACCTGTATAATCATAAGGGATTTGATTTAGGTCATACCTGAATGGTCCAGTGGTTGTCCCTACTTTCTTCAATTTAAATCTGAATTTGGGAATAAGGAGTTTATGATCTGAGCCAGATATTGGAGTGGATAGCCTTTCCCTTCTTCAGGGGATCTTTCCAACCCAGGGATGGAACCCAGGTCTCCCGCATTGCAGGCAGACTGTTTACCAGCGGAGCCACAAGGGAAGCCCAGTAGTTGTTAGCCATAAGAATTCCTAAAGGCTGATCCTAGGTGTACTCCACACTCTATTTTCTAAGAGCAGAAGAAGAAACAGAAGACAGCAAGCAGATCAACAAGGAAGGGTCAGGGAAGTGGGACGAGAACTTGAACGACAGGACCAGTCTAGAAGTTTGATGAGAGGAAGAAATATAAATCAACATACATCAGTATAGAGACAGACACTAAAAATATCAAGTGCTTTAGGCTCTCTTCCTGGCTAAGCTTAGTGATGAGGATATATAGTTAAGAGATCACAGGGAGCTTATCCATTCAATATCAAAATAAATATTCTGGTAATTATGACTTGTATTTAAGAATTTCTATTAAGAACTCCTATTAAGAATTAAGTATTAAAAAGGAGTACGTCAAGGCTGTATATTGTCACCCTGCTTATTTAACTTATATGCAGAGTACATCATGAGAAATGCTGGACTGGAAGAAACACAAGCTGGAATCAAGATTGCCAGGAGAAATATCAATAACCTCAGATATGCAGATGACACCACCCTTATGGCAGAAAGTGCAGAGGAACCAAAAAGCCTCTTGATGAAAGTGAAAGTGGAGTGAAAAAGCTGGCTTAAAGCTCAACATTCAGAAAACTAACATTATGGCATGCAGTCCCATCACTTCATGGCAAATAGATGGGGAAATAGTGGAAACAGTGTCAGACTTTATTTTGGGGGGCTCCAAAATCACTGCAGATGGTGACTGCAGCCATGAAATTAAAAGACGCTTACTCCTTGGAAGGAAAGTTACGACCAACCTAGATAGCATATTCAAAAGCAGAGACATTACTTTGCCAACAAAGGTCCGTCTAGTCAAGGCTATGGTTTTCCCTGTGGTCATGTATGGATGTGAGAGTTGGACTGTGAAGAGAGCTGAGTGCCGAAGAATTGATGCTTTTGAACTGTGGTATTGGAGAAGACTCTTGGACTGCAAGGAGATCCAACCAGTCCATTCTGAAGGAGATCAGCCCTGGGATTTCTTTGGAAGGAATGATGCTAAAGCTGAAACTCCAGTACTTTGGCCACCTCATGCGAAGAGCTGACTCACTGGCAAAGACTCTGATGCTGGGAGGGATTGGGGGCAGGAGGAGAAGGGGACGACAGAGGACGAGATGGCTGGACGGCATCACTGACCCGATGGACGTGAGTCTGGGTGAACTCTGGGAGTTGGTGATGGACAGGGAGGGCTGGCATGCTGCATTTCATGGGGTCGCAAAGAGTTGGACACGACTGATCAACTGAACTAACTGATTGAATACTATTTAAGAACTTCTTTTAAATTTTGTTGTACCATAATATGAATACCTATGAACTATTTTTATTAAAGGAAATCAAAACAAATTCTTTGAGGGATAGGATTGTTCTGCAACTTTAAAGAGAATGTGAAAAATGTTTTTAAAGACTAGATAAACATGCAAAAACATTGAGATAATTCAGCTAATAGTCATGTTCGTGCATTGTTTTAAACACAAATATTTGAATAAGCACCCTACATATTTATTATGTATATATGCTAAAAACTACTATGCTGCTGCTGCTGCTAAGTCACTTCAGTCGTGTCCGACTCTGTGTGATCCCATAGACGGCAGCCCACCAGGCTCTGCTGTCCCTGGGATTCTCCAGGCAAGAATACTGGAGTGGATTGCCATCTCCTTCTCCAATGCATGAAAGAGAAAAGTGAAAGTGAAGTCGCTCAGTCACGTCCGACTCTTTGCGACCCCATGTACTGCAGACTACCAGGCTCCTCCGTCCATGGATTTTCCAGGCAAGAGTACTGGAGTGGTGTGCCATTGCCTTCTCCAAAAACTACTATACCTTGTACATAATAAATCACAAAAATATAAGATATTTTTAAAGAATGAAATACTCTTAAATATATTGCTAATCACGGAAGCTTCATACCGTTATGGACTAATGGTCCAAGATGTAATATACACTTAAGGCGTAGTTCATCATTAAAATAATAAACGTCAATTTCAAAGAATCTTTTTATTAATTTTCAAACTTTCAGGTTCCCTTCTTGTTAGACCTAGATAGTCACTACTGTTAACTTCCTAATAAGACTGATGAAGAACCTAAAATGTGTCAGTTCGGCTATTCTAATGTTATACTTGCAAAATTAATGTTATCTTTAAGATAGCTAAAAATGAGATTTCAAACAATTTAAGCATGGTGGGAAAACTCACGATGCCATCAACTCCACACACCTGATAAAATTAAACACAAAATAAGGCAGCAACCAGGCAGTAACGGTTATAGCTTTGTACACAACGTGGATCTCCTCGCCAGCTAACTCACCACTGATTGCATATTCAGGTGTCAAGAACAACAAGTATCTATCCCGCTACAAAACAGTGAAGATAACATCAAATATGAGCAGTCCTGATTTCTCAGAGCTCAGCTTTCTGTCACTGGGGAAGAAGCAAGTCAATAGTACCCAATCTTGATTATAGATTGAACTGGAACTAACTCTACAATTTTAATTGGAATTGGGGATCACTTTTTTTTTTTTTAAAGAATTTATCATCTTGTAATTGAACGAAGTATAGTTGATTTACAACATTGTGTTAGTTTCAGGAATACACCAAAGTGATTCAGTGTTTTTTATATACATATATATATATATGAAAGTGTTAGTTGTTCAGTCATGTCCGACTCTTTGTGACCCCATGGACTAGAGCCTGCTAGACTCCTCTGTCCATGGGATTTCCCAGACAAGAATACTGGAGTGTATATATATAAAAAAATATATATATTCCTTTTCAGATTCCTTTCCATCATCATCATTATAAGAAATTAAGAATAGTTCTTGTTCTATACCGTAAAACCTTGTTGTTTATCTATTTTAGAAATAGTAGTGTGTATCTGTTAAATCCCAAACTCCTGATTTATCCCCCCTCATTCTCACCTCTTTGGTAACAGTAAGTTTGTTCTATATCTGTGAATCTATTTCTGTTTTATAAATAAGTTCATCTACCTTTTTTTTTTAAGATTACACATAAAAATTATATATGGCATTTGTCTTTCTCCGACTGACTTACTTTGTATAACCTCAAGGTCCATCCGTGTTGCTACAAATGACATTATTTCATTGTTTTTTTGTGGTGAGTAATAAGCTGGGAAAGATCGAAAGTGGGAGGAGAAGGGGACGACAGAGGATGAGATGGTTGGATGGCATCACTGACTTGATGGACATGAGCTTGAGTAAGCTCCAGGAGTTGGTGAAGGACAGGGAAGTCTGGCCTGCTGCAGTCCATGGGGTCACAAAGAGTCGGACATGACTGAGTGACTGAACTGAACTAATATTCCATTCCATTCACATCTTCTTTATCCAGTCCTCTGTCAATGGACACTTAGGTTGCTCCCATGTCTTGGCTAACGTAAACAGTGCTGCCATGAACACTGGAGTGCATGTATCTTTTCAAATTACAGAGTTTTCACCTTTTCCAAATATAGGTGTAGGATTATATGGTATTTCTATTTTTAGTTTATGGAACCTCCATATTCTTCTCCACAGTGGCTACACCAATTTACATTCTCCCCACCAGAGAAAGAGGGTTCCCTTTTTACTATATCCTCTCCAGCATTTATTATTTGTAGACTCTTTGATGATGGCCATTCAGCATTAAGTGATACCTCATTGTGATTGTTATTTGCATTTCTCTGATATTTAGCCATGTTGAGCATCTTTCCATGTACTTGTTGGCCACCTGGATGTCTTCTTTGGAGAAATGTCTTTAGGTCTTCTGCCCATTTTTGAGTTTTTTATTTTTTTTTATTGAGCTATATGAGCTGCTTATGTATTCTAGAAATTAATCCCTTGTCAATCACATTGTTTGCAAATATTTTACCCCATTCCTTAGGTTACTAGTTTGCTTGTTTATGGTTTCCTTTACTGTGCAAAATATTTTAAGTTTAATTAGGTCCCATTTGCTTATTTTTGTTTTATTCCCATTACTCTAGAAGACATGCAAAAAATACTGCTATGACTTATGTCAAATAGTGTTCTTCCTAATGTTTTCCTTTAGGAGTTTTACAGTATCCAGCCTTATATGTAGGTCTTCAATCCATTTTGTGTTTATTTTTGTATACGGAGTCAGAGAATGTTCTAATCTGATTCATTTACATGTAGTTGTCCAGTTTTTCCAGCATTACCTATTGAGGAGACTTCTCCACTGTATATTCTTGCCTCATTTTTCAAAGATGAATTGACCTTAGAATCACTTTTTATAGCTATGGCACATGTGCCCTACATCTTAAAATTTAGGGACTTTTAAGACTCTGGAGACCACGGGACTTTGAGTAGTTCCATATCCATATGGAACTTCCCTAGGAATGGAGATTAGAGGGTTGTACACCAGGATCCTGGTAATGGCCTACCATGACCTTCAATCTTTGACAGTTTAAGTCCATAAACTTATCCGAGCACATGTAAATTGTGTTACAATTTGCAGGAGAAAAAAAAAAACCACAGTAGGGTCTGCAGTAGAGAAATCTCATCACCTCTAAGACAGCTGTGTATAGTTTTGTTTTTGTCTTTTGCTTTTATGAAAGATTCCCAGGTCTCAATCTAAGTCTCAATCTTGCAGGGCTCTAAGCAGAACTAAATTTGGTGGGTAGACAAGGGAAGATTCAGATACAGCACCAGGGACTGCCTAATTTAAAAGGGCAAATGACGATTATAGACATACCACTTGCTAAGCCATGTATCCCCCAGGTGCAACATATGCCTAGAAAAGCCTTATTGCTAACTCACACAAAGGTACCTTTTGGGCTTGCAGCAACCCTGACTTCTTTGCAGGATATGGTATGTGCAACGCAGCCAAGTACCAATAAGCCAACCATGGCATGCTTATTCATGAGACCACAACAATCTATACAACCAAGTACTTCCAAATTAAATTTATGCAAATAAGTTCTAATGTTTTCTCTCTCCTCAGTAGGTATTTTATTTCGTAATATGGCACACATTCCATTTTAGAGACTACTGGTCTAGTATATACTTGAAAACACACAAGTAAAATTTGAGAAAGGGATCAAGGTTATAGGAAGATACAAGAGATGTGTGCATCTATGTGACAGTTTAAACTGGTGCAGTCTTCGAATTAAAGGGAAAAGTCTGGCGATCTAAGGACCAAAGTTTGCTGATTACCACATTTGAGTAGAGGGGGAAAAAAGCAATGTGATTAAAAAATGGTCTTCTGACATCCACTTTTAATCGGGACAGAGTAACTAATAGCAGGACAAGCTTGTCTGACATGAACAACTATGTGTAACTGGGAAGAATACATACGAAGTTCACTGTTTTCTGGCACTGAACAACAGAAATGGATGCCAGTGATGCCTGAAAAAGGGAAAACTCAGGAAGTGAGCCCCTATAATATCTTGATTCTCTACCACCTGGGAACTATATTCTGGCTGTGGTGCAGGGAACTAGAGCCTAAGGAGGACACAGATTAGAATCCTGAGGAAAATTTGGGTGGTGAAATAGGTAAGCACTCGAGAGAAGGCAACTGCACAGAGGAAGGGTACCGGCAGTCTATGAAGGGTTTCTCTGAATCTTTGGCTGAAGGCTACCATGCATGTGCAGGGTGAGACTTACAGAAGTTTACCAGAGAGCAGCTCCTAAGGGATTGAGAGAGGAGAATATATACTAGAGGCTCACAGGGAATAGAGAAAATGAAGAGAAAGATGGCCATCTTAAACTGGATCATAATAATAACAACTTAAAATGTAAATACATTAAACAATTAAAAGTAAAATTTTACAACTTGGATTAAAAGCAAGACACAATCATTTATAAGAGAATATAAATGTTAAAAAAGGATGAAAAAAATACACAATTTAAACACAAAGATAAGAAAACTGATAGCTATAATAAGATAACAGGAGTACATCAAGGCTGTATATTGTCACCTTGCTTATTTAACTTCTATGCAGAGTACATCATGTGAAATGCTGGACTGGATGAAGCACAAGATGGAATCAAGATTGCAGGGAGAAATATCAATAACCTCAGATATGCAGATGACACCACCCTTATGGCAGAAAGTGAAGAAGAACTAAAGAGCCTCTTGAGGAAAGTGAAAGAGGAGAGTGAAAATGTTGGCTTAAAGCTCAACATTCAGAAAACTAAGATCATGGCATCCGGTCCCATCACTTCATGGCAAATAGATGGGGAAACAGTGGAAACAGTAATAGACTTGATTTTCTTGGACTCCAAAATCACTGCAGATGGTGACTGCAGTCATGAAATTAAAAGAATGCTTGCTCCTTGGAAGAAAAGCTATGACAAACCTAGACAGCGTATTAAAAAGCAGAGACATCACTTTGCCGACAAAGGTCCGTTTAGTCAAAACTATGGCTTTTCCAGTATTCATGTATGGATGTGAGAATTGTCGGTAAAGAAAGCTGAGCGCTGAAGAACTGATGCTTTTCAACTGTACTGTTGGAGAAGACTCTTGAGAGTTCCATGTACTGCAAAGAGGTCAAACTAGTCAATCCTAAGGGAAATCAACCCTGAATTTTCATTGGAAGGACGACTGATGCTGAAGCTGAAGCTCCAGTATTTTGGCCACCTGAAATGAAGAGCTGACTCATTAGAAAAGGCCCTGATGCTGGGAAAGATTGAGGGCAGGAGGAGAAGGAGACGACAGAGGATGAGATGGTTGGATGGCATCACCAACTCGATGGATATGACTTTGAGCAAGTTCTGGGAGATGGGACGGACAAGGAAGCCTGGTGTGTGCAGTCCGTGCAGTCACAAAGAATGACATGACTGAGCAACTAAACAACAACAGGCATCATGAAAGAGTATGAAAAATAAAGAAGAGCATTTCGTATTGTTAGGGCAGGGAATCCATCAGTAAGACAACACTTCTAAATACCTGTAACAGAAACTAACTAGAAAAAAGGAATTAAGTGATAAATCAGCAATCATGATTGAAGATTTTAACATTTTTCCATAACTGATAGAACAAGCAGAAAAACAAAAACAAAAACCTGACAAAAAAACAAAAAAAAATAACATATTTTTACACTATCAACCAATTTGACCTAATTAACATTTACAGAACACTACTCTCAGCAAATGGAGAATTTAATTCTTTAACTGCACATTCATCAAAACAGATGATACACTAGGACATAAAATGTCTCAGTTCAGTTGCTCAGTCGTATCCGACTCTTTGCAACCCCATAAATCACAGCACGCCAGGCCTCCCTGTCCATCACCAACTCCCAGAGTTCACTCAAACTCATGTCCATCGAGTTGGTGATGCCATCCAGCCATCTCATCCTCTGTCGTCCCCTTCTCCTCCTGCCCCCAATCCCTCCCAGCATCAGGGTCTTTTCCAATGAGTCAACTTTGCATGAGGTGGCCAAAGTACTGGAGTTTCTGGCCAAAGTACTGGAGGACTGATCTCCTTTAGAATGGACTGGTTGGATCTCCTTGCAGTCCAAGGGACTCTCAAGAGTCTTCTCCAACACCACAGTTGAAAAGCATCAATTCTTCGGCGCTCAGCTTTTTTCACAGTCCAACACTCACATACATACAGGACCACTGGAAAAACCATAGCCTTGACTAGACGGACCATTGTTGGGAAAGTAATATCTCTGCTTTTCAATATGCTATCAAGGTTGGTCATAACTTTGCTTCCAAGGACTAAGTGTCTTTTAATTTCATGGCTGCAATCACCATCTGCAGTGATTTTGGGGCCCCCAAAAATAAAGTCTAACTGTTTCCACTGTTTCCTCGTCTATTTCCCATGAAGTGATGGGACCAGATGCCATGGTTTTAGTGTTCTGAATGTTGACCTTTAAGCCAACTTTTTAACTCTCCTTTTTCACTTTCATCAACAGGCTTTTTAGTTCCTTTCTGCCATAAGAGTGGTATCATCTGCATATCTGAGGTTATTGATATTTCTCCAGGCAATCTTGATTCCAGCTTGTGCTTCCTCCAGCCCAGTGTTTCTCATGATGTACTCTGCATATAAGTTAAATAAGCAGGGTGACAAAAAAAAAAAGCCTTGACGGCCTCCTTTTCCTATTTGGAACCAGTCTGTTGTTCTATGTCTAGTTCTAACTGTTGCTTCCTGATCTGCATATAGGTTTCTCAAAAGGCAGGTCAGGTGGTCTGGTATTCCCATCTCTTTCAGAATTTTCCAGTTTATTGTGATCCACACAGTCAAAGGCTTTGGCACAGTCAATAAAGCAGAAATGGATGTCTTTCTGGAACTCTCTTGCTTTTTCCATGATCCAGCAGATGTTGGCAATTTGATCTCTGGTTCCTCTGCCTTTTCTAAAACCAGCTTAAACATCTGGAAGTTCATGGTTCATGTACTGCTGAAGCCTGGCTTGCAGAATTTTAAGCATTACTTTACTAGCATGTGAGATGAGTGCAATTGTGCAGTATAGTTTGAAATTCTTTGGCATTGCCTTTCTTTGGGATTGGAATGAAAACTGACCTTTTCCAGTCCTGTGGCCACTGCTGAGTTTTCCAAATTTGCTGGCATATTGAGTGCGGCACTCTCACAGCATCATCTTCCAGGATTTGAAATAGCTCAACTGGAATTCCATCACCTCCACTAGCTTTGTTCATAGTGATCCTTTCTAAGGCCTAGTTCACTTCACATTCCAGGATGTCTGGTTCTAGGCGAGAGATCACACCATCATGATTATCTGGGTCGTGAAGATCTTTTTTGTACAGTTCTTCTGTGTATTCTTGCCATCTCTTCTTAATATCTTCTGCTTCTGTTAGGTCCATACCATTTCTGTCCTTTACTGGATGAGCCCATCTTTGCATGAAATGGTCCCTTGGTATCTCTAATTTTCTTGAAGAGATCTCTAGTCTTTCCCATTCTATTGTTTTCCTCTATTTCTTTGTATTGATCGCTGAGGAAGGCTTTCTTCTCTCTCCTTGCTATTCTTTGGAACTCTGCATTCAGATGCTTATATCTTTCCTTTTCTCCTTTGCTTTTTGCTTCTCTTCTTTTCACAGCTATTTGTAAGGCCTCCTCAGACAGCCATTTTGATTTTTTGCTTTTCTTTTCCTTGGGGATGGTCTTGATCCCTGTCTCCTATACAATGTCATGAACCTCCATCCATAGTTCATCAGGCACTCTATCAGATCTAGTCCCTTAAATCTATTTCTCACTTCCACTGTATAATCATAAGGCATTTGATTTAGGTCATACCTGAATGGTCTAGTGGTTTTCCCCACTTTCTTCAATTTAAGTCTGAATTTGGTAATAAGGAGTTCATGATCTGAGCCACACTCAGCTCCCGGTCTTGTTTTTGCTGACTGTAAACTTCAAAAGATTTAAATCCTACAGAGCATTTTTTTTTTTTTTTCATTCTAATGAAATAAGCTATCTAGAAAGTCCCCCATACATCTACAAATTTAACACACTTCTAGGCAACCCACTGGTCAAAAGCTGAAACATCATTCAGCTCCTGAACACACTGAAAGGATAAAAGAATGTTACGAACAAACTCATGCCAATAAATGTACCAATTAGCAAAATCATATACTTTTATTCACACAATTTACTGAAATGGATTCAAGAAGAAATAGAAAAAATCTGATAGCCCTATTTCTATTAAAGACACTGAATTCCTAATCAAAATCATCCCCATAAAGAAAACTCCAAGCCCATGTGGATTCACTAGTGAATTCTGTCAAATATTCAAGAAGGCATTAACAGTAATACAAAAACTCTTTCAGAAAACAGAGATGGAGGCAACACCTTATACTATATTTTGAGGTATTACCTTGATGCCAAAATTAGGTAAGAACAGAAGATAATCATATGTTCCTCATGAATATAAGAAAAAAAAAAATCTTTAAAGTATCAGCAAGTCAAATCTAGAAATGCACAGAAAGAACAACACACTGTGACCAAGAATTCAAGACTGGTTTAACATATGAAAATCAATGTAAGTCACCACAGAACAGGAAAAAAAACAAAACAAAATCCACCACATAACCATTTTAATAAATATAGAAAATGCATTTGACCAAATTAATCATTCATTCATGGTAAAAACCCTGAAGACATTTGAAATAGAAGGAAACCTATTAATGTTTTTTATAATGGGCAATTATAAAAAACAAAGAAGCTAACATATTAATGGTGAGCAACTTAATTTTTTTTTAAATTGGAGGATAATTGCTTTACAATGTTGTGTTAGATTCTGCCATACAATAATGTGAATCAGCCATAAGTATATATATGCCCACTCCCTCTTGAACCTCCATTCCACTTCTCTAGATTGTCAAAGAGCATGGGGTTGAGCTCCCTGTGTTATACAGCAACTTCCCACCAGCTGTTTTATGTATGGTAGATTGTATATTTCAATGCTACTGCATATGTTTCAATTCATCCAACCCTCTCCATCCCCCGCTGTTACAGTGGCCAATTTAATGTTTTATCCCTAAGATCAGGAATAAGAAAAAGAATGTCATCTCTCATTTAATACTGAAATGAACTAAACTTCTCTTCAATATGGTACTGGAAGTCCTAGCTAGTGTAAGAGAAGAAAATGTCATAAATTATAAAAAAATGAAAAGAAATAAGTAAAACTACCTGCAACCAACGTGATAGTCTATGTTGTCCTAAGGAATCTACAAAAAACTACTAGATTTAATTGAATTTAGCAAGAGAATGGGATATTATCAACATACAAAAGTCAATTGTATTTCAATGTGTAAGCAACAATTGGAAATGAAAAATTTTAAATGCCACTTTCAATATTGTTAAAGAACATTATTATAAAATATTTCAGAGCAAATTTCACAAAAAAATCAGCTCCCAGAATTGATGGTTAAGTGTTACAGACTGCCAGTTAATAAAGAGAACTGATGGACTCATATTTTACTCTCCCTTTGACAACTAAAGTGACCCCTTTCAAAAGTGTGCTCAGTCTTCTTTAAAAATAGCTCTTAGAGCCTGCTACTCTTTGGCTGAACAGTAATATCCACACTATAAAATATTGCATAACACTGTAACATTTCACAACATTATAACATTTAAGATCAGTTTGTCTCCTGACTTCATGTACCATAATGTATCTAAAGAAAATATTTTCCAAGCTCTTCCCCCTTTCCTGGACATTACTGCATACTAAGAAAATAAAAGTCTTGTGGTCACTCATTTTCTAACTGGTAGCCATACAAAATTGAAACAATGTTCTCAATATGGGCTTGCTGACCAAACATGAAATGTGTCTAAGCATTTACAAAAACTGTATCTTTGTTGTTACAAATTAGCTTTGTTTCTTCTTTACAACAATCAAACCATTATGTCGATTTTTGTAAAAAAAAAAAAAAAAAAAGTTAGAAAACACTTTCTATAAAGTTCATTTAGGATAACAAAAGGAGCACCAAAAAGCACTTAACAGAAAGAGAAACTAGGTTTGATGGTGTTGAGAACACTACACTTTTGAATTTGGTCTTCATTTTCTAACGAATCCTCTTTGAGCAACTGTACTTTAGAATAATACAGCTTGAACTAAAACACACACACACACACACACACACACACACACACACACCACACAAAAACAAAATAAAACCCAACCACTTGGGTTTATGATTATCTAGAACTCTGAAATAAAGCTATGACATACTGAGCTCTCTGGGGTAAGAGGTCTAGAAAACTTATTTGCAACAAGCATATCAGGTGATTCTAGTAAAGTGAAAATTTGAAAACCCCTATCTAAATCTTTATGCTTTCTTTATAGTCCAACTCTCACATCCACACATGACTACTGGAAAAACCATAGCTTTGACTAGATCTAAATCTGAGTGTAACTGTAACACATATGGCCTCAACAAAACTAGTTTTGTTTGGCCTACAGAAAGGGTCCACACTGAGTATGTGTTAATTACTTGCCAATATCTAATACTAGAGAAATGTTACATTCCTCCAGACCTCAGACTTCTCATTAAAAATTAAAGATCCTCCAAGCCTGGCCCTGCTCTATCACAAGACAACCTGCTGGAGCTAAGTAGAGTTTGCTCCCTTCCTTTCTCTCCCACCATTTCCTATTATTTTACCCAAGCCTTCTAGTTCCCCATCTGTTACTGGGTTAGCTCCTGACAGGACTGTAGTTTGACCTTTGATGCCTGTCCCCACAAGTTCATTAGGAGAAGAAGAACAGAGATAATGAACCTTATTTACAGTTGATCCTTGAACAAGCTGGGGGGTTAGGGGTGCTGACACTTGTGCAGTTGAAAATTCGAATATAACTTACTGTTGACCTTCCCCCTCCCAGTTCTGCATCCTTGGATTCAACCCATGACAAATCATGTACTACTCTAGTATTTCTATTGAAAAAAATCTGTGTATTAGTGCACGCTTGCAGTTCAAACTGTGCTGCTTAAGGGTTAACTGTGGTTCTGAAATAAACTATTAACTTTTGTTACAGCTAATATTAGAATAAGTCTGCAAGGACAGAGGAAGGGAGAAAATATTCAAGTTATTAAGACTCAACATCGTATTTTTAATTTATTGAAGATAATCCTAACTTTTTTTCTTTAGAGATATATGCAGAAGTATCGTTGGTAAAAAAACATCTTCCTCAGTATAAAAAAAATGAAAACATTACCTTCCAATTTAAAAGCTTTTCTGAACTCTGGCTTACAATACAAACACAAAGATAAAAAATATCTGGAGACTGCAACAGTTTGAGAACTTTATAATTGCAAACTTGCCTCAGAATTGAGGATCAGAGCTTTTATTACTCATGTTCTCATTCATTCAGATCTAAATGTCATGCCCTGGAACACAATACATCTTTAATTCTAGAATTATGCAGAATTCAGATCCTAATTGGCTACTGTCCATTTTAAACATTTAAAATATAAATAAAAGAAACCCTTAAATGTGTCTAAAAATTAAGAAGTAAAATTAACTTTCCAACAGGTGGGCCATGTCAAGAGCAAATTAGGGTGAAGGATCTGAGATTTTTACCGTACTTGCAAACTAACAAAGTATTAGCTTACCATGGAAGCTGGGAGAAGGCATGAGACTGGTGAATCAGAGACAAAGGGCAATTTATTATTACTTCCAGTAATAACATAAGCCAAAGCATCAGCACTTTAGCACTGGTTCCCAGAGCCCCGGTTTTCACCTGGCAAGGTGAAGAGGGTCAGTTGACACTTGCTTAAGCAACGCAAGCAATGGGCTGTGTTGCAGGAGAGGAAGCCCAAGTTTAGGGAACCCTAACCTTTTATGATGGGCAATAAGCAGGCCTGCCTTCTACCCCGGGAGACACTGATCTGTTACTATTGTACCATATGCATGGTTCCTCTTTGCTCTGATGGTAGACACTGTCTCTACCATCCAAGGTTTTTCCTTATACAAACATCCTTTAAAAACAGAAACAAAGAGCAGGCAGTCAGTACCTCCCCTGGCAAGCTCTGCACAAACAGCCAGACCCATGGAAAACTCTCTCAACTAGACACTGTTCCTAACACATAAATAAATCAAGAGTCTAACACTGCAACCTATTTAAAAGCATCAATTTCATGTGTTCTTTGACCTCGCTCAATTATTTAATTAGCAATTTTTCTCTAACTACATCAACTAGTCCCTTTTTAAAAGGCAGTGTATGTAAAACAGAATTATTTCCGGTTACTTTGTCTTTTTTAAACAGAGTTGCTCAAATATTCGCCATGTAAACGTTTAAAACCTCAATTATTCTACCACAAACAATTTAGTGTGCTTACTTCAACTTTGTGTTTCAAAACCTGTTAACATTAGCAATGGGACCTACCTGTCAAAAGTCTCATTATACGGTAATAAACAGCACAAAGAACAGTAACTTCAACATTTCCAGCTGCTGTCCACAAAATCCAAGAAAATGCTGCACTCCGAATCACTTTTTTCTATTTGTCTTTACCATTTACCGACTCAAAACAAAATCTCCCAAAGAGAAGCACCACAAAACACCGTCTCTTAGTTCCTTTGTCCCCATCGGAGAGAACTGATGGCTCATTAAGGTAAATAACCCAAAACATGCAAGACAAAACAAAAAACCAGAATCCGATATGTAACCAAATAAAAGTCCCCACCACCTCATCTTCATCCCTCCCTTCCCCTCGCCAGCTCAAATAACGTGGGTACAGACGAAATGATTAGTATCACCTGGACAAAGCTGCGGGGAGGCAGAGGGTAGCGGTTAACTAGATGCAGCCGGCAAAGGGCCGGAGATAGACAACAGCGCACTCCCGCAGAGGTTTTCAAAAGTACGGGTTGCACGGGCCACGCAGCCCGGAGGAGGAGGCTGGGGGGGCGGGAGCAGCAGCTCGGCCAAGTCCACAGCGCCGGGGGAAGTTGCTCGCGGGGCGCGCGGACGCCGCAGAGCGCGCGAGCCCTGCATGTCACCGTCGCCAGCATAGACCCTCCTCGCCCCTCCCCCGCCGAGCACCCCGGGCGGCGACGACGTGACAGCGGGTCGCCGCGCCGCCCCGGGGCGCCGGCCTCCTCACCCCACCCCACCCTCCCGCCTCTCACCTTGGGTAGCGAACGGCGAGGAGCCGCTGACCGGCGAGCCGGGGGCGGGGACGGGCGGCGGGGTTTCGGCAGAGCCCAGCATGGGCGCAGGCAGCATGAGGTAGCGCTGGGGCGCGGGCAGGCAGCGCTGGCAGAAGGAGTGCAGGCAAGGCAGCAGCTTGGGGGCCCGGCTCTGGATGTTCTGGTGGCACACGGCGCAAGTGTCCAACAGGTTGAGCCGGGCCGCCTCCCCTCCGCGCTCCGAGTCAGGGCCCTGACGACTCTCGGCCTCGTTCTCCCCGCTCGGCGCCGCCGAGGGCCCCCCGGCGGCCGCCGCCGAAGCGGCCGCGGCCGCCGTCGCCGCCTTCTCCACAGCCACCTCCATTGTCCTGCCCCCGCCGCCGCCGCTGGGAAAGGGGGAGCGCGTTCTCTGCCCGCCGCCGCCCCCGGTAGACCTCCTTCTCCTTCTCCTAGGCCGCTCCGGTGACCCGCAGGAGAGGGAGGGACGGAGGCTCGGGCCGAGGAAGCCTCCTCAGGCCCCGGGGATCCGCCTCCCGGGTGGCGCGGCCGGAAGAAGAGGATCTGTCAGCGGGGACTGCTCTTCGCATCGGGGAGGCTGCGCCCGGCTCGCTTCGCCAACCGCCGCGGCGCTCGTCGAATCCGCCCAGCCCGCCCTCGCCTCTCTGCCTTTCTCTGGGGCCCGCGAGCCCCACCTCAGGCCACGCCCCCGCCGCCGCCCTCCCTCTCCCAGCAACCGAAGCCAAGGCAGGGAGAGAGCCGTTCTATCCAGCCGCGTCTGATCGGAGGGCGGGGCCTGCCCGAAGCCCGCGAGGATCAGACAGCGGTGGCGGGAGGCTGGGAGGTGGGAGGGCGCTTGCCCAGCCCCGCCCCCCGAGCTCCGGGAACCACGGCCTCTGATTGGCCCTTTGTGTGTGTTTAGCTCCTCTAAAAAGATTAAGTGTTTATTTGGTAACGACCGACCACATAATTCGGTCCAACTGTGTTAGCTCCTCCTATGGGGCGGGGCTTCACAGTGTCTACCCGAAGCTGTTAATTAACTACTTCGAAAAACTCTCTATTTACTACTGCGGACGGAGGTCCAGTAGGAGGAGTAAATATGGTGAGGAGGGTCGAAGCATAACGAAGTCGAGTGAGGGAGCAAAGGGAAGAATTTTTCAAAAAGGGAAAATGTATAGAAAAGATATTGTGGAAGTAGCATGGATTTTGCCACCTGGATTTACTAATCTCTGTGATAAGAGGGGAGGTTCTTTTGAAAGTCCGAAAATTTTAAAGGATTTCCCCATGAAAAAGGTGAAATTAATTTTTAAATCAAGTCAGTGATTTGCTTTTTAGGTGAATAAAACTGATTTATTCTTCAAGGGATTAACGAAGACTGAGTGTTTTATTGCATAAATATGACATCATTACAAGAAATGGAAATAAATGTCAATACTGATATCCAAATAATTCTAAAATATTCTTTTTCATTTCTCCAAACCCTCACCACCCCCCTCACACACACAAACTTTGATCAGAAGTTACAATATTTTCACTTTAAAAATGGCCAAGCTTTACAAAAGTATAGAAATAGGGTAGGAGAAACAAGCCTCTGTACACAGATGACTGTGGAAGTGCCATTTTAAAGAATACATGAAGTGATGCTGCACCTTTGCAGAGAGTAGGATGGGGTCAGAATAGGCTTTGTTAAAATGGAAATGATCCTGTGTTAGAGAAATAGTAAGTAGCCAAGATGGCAATGGTCAGGCTCCCTTGCCCTACTTCGTGTGAAAAACAACTTTGCATGGTTATGTAACAGCTGAGATCATCTATATAGCAATGCACACGTGCATTGTGATGCAATAGCTTGTCAAATTGCCACCTTTATTTCTGTATACTAGTATTAAGCCCCCCTGAAACATCCCTTGCTGCTGAGTCAGCCACTGCAAATAAAGCATGTCTGCAATTCCTATGGCTCCTCGCATTTTCTTCCAGCTTTGTTGCTTGCACCTTGCCTACCTTGGATTCAGTGATCAGCGAGACAATTGGCATAGTGGGAAGGATACCTAGCAGGAAGGGAAGCCTGAGGCTCCAATTGATGGAGGAAGCCAGTGGCCATGGCATAGCATGTGGTACTTGGTCACCGTGGTCCTTTCGGTGTGGGCCCTGGTGGAAGACCAGGAGGTGGCAGACAGGTCACTGGATAGCCTTAAAGAGGTGTTACAGACGGTGAGTTCCCATTTGCCAAAGTGGCATGTACTGCTGCTGGCACTATGGGGTGGATTTTCCTGACTGCTCTGAAGTCTAATGTGGATAGTGCCCACAGGCAAGCTGTCCAAGTGTCCGAATTACAGAGACGAGACAGGAGGAAGAACTAGAGCAGAGTATATGTACACTGGAGCAAGAGATGTGTGGCCTTGATGAACCCAGTGCCTAGGACAATGAAGAGTTAAGGGACAGTGATGATGAACGTTATGAGACCTTGGGTCCTTGCTTGTTAGCTAGGCCCATTGTACAGCAGAAGGTGAAATATGAACAACCTGTGGCCCCCAGTGGGGCGGGGGCAGGGGGCGGACATCCTCAAGGGGTCCCCAATGTGACTGAGTTCATGACTTGTCCACCATATACCCAGATGGAGTTGGTTAACTTGGGTAAGCAATTTCGGAAAGCAAGGGGAACCCTTGGCAATGTGGCTTTTGTGATTCTGGGACACAGGGGTGGATGGTATTATTTGTTCTGGGGGATGACATAGAATGATTGGCATCTATAACCACTCACCCCTCATTAAGACAAAGATTATAGAATGCTAGGCGACTCATGCAGGGGACACCTAGCCAAACGCCCTGGTGGAATGGATTAATGCTGCCATCTGCACTGTGTAGACAAAAGCGGCAGAACTCCTAGACCCTGTAAGTGGCATATTTTTGCTGAGTTAACCCAAGTTGTGAGACAGCTGGGCATGAAACAGTCTATGTTTAACCTAAATACTCGAGGTCTAGCTGATGAGCGTTTTACAGGAAACATGCAAGATGGCATTTTGAAAAATGTGCCCCAATGGGGACATAGTGAACAATGCCCTATCTACTCTTTTGAATCCCTGAATGCTATTCTTGGGACCTACGTGGAACACCCCATCTATGAGGGAGGACTTGAGACATGGGCAACACCAGGCAAAAGGCCTCAGGAATGTGAAGACCCTGAAGGAAGGCCAAGCTGGTAAAGTCCCCATCCAGGCCACATGGTTACAGATGTAGGCTGATTTTCTGGCAGTGGAAATTAACAGAAATAAAATTGGTAAATAGCCCAATGCTACACTCCTAGAGTTACGGAGGCAACTGAGACTGGAGCGGCAGCTTACCAAGTGTGGGAAACACTCACAGCAAGAGATACAGTTCAGTTAGAGATTACATGGCGCCCAAGGATGTTCCTTCAGATACCCTTTTCCACTTTGAATAGGGCTCAGGCCAAGGTGCCCTCTTGAAGAGCCCAAGTGGAGACCAGAGGCCCCATGAAGAACTTGCAATTCACTGGTCAATTCATTAGTACAGAGAGTAATGGCTCTGGTAGACAACAATGCTGAAGGCAGCCTTCTTTATGGCAAGCTGGAGCAGTTCCCTGGTCCTGGTGCACAAATTGATGGCTATGGTAGCCAAACAGTTAAGGCAAAGGTTGTGACCTTACCTCTGGAAATTGGACGGCTCCTTGTGTGGATGTATACTGTGTGTATCCCCGATCACGCAATATGTTTTGGGGACACATGTTCCACAAGGCCTAATGTTGCAAACCTCTGTGTGGGAATTTTGTCCCTGAGTGTGTATGGTGAAGATCATTGTGAGGGGATACGTGAAGCATCCCTTACAGTTATTGCCAGCACCTTGGAGGGGAACAGCTGTGAGACAGTATTGTCTACCAGGTGGCCTGAAGAAATAGGCATTACTGTCACTGAGCTGGTGAAAGTGGGCATTGTACAGCCCACTCATAGTCCCTTTAACTCCCCGCTGTGGTCTTTTCAGAAGCCTGATGGTTCATGGCGGTTGATGGTGGACTACAGAGAACTCAATAAAATCATGCCGCCCTTGCATGCCTCCATACCACTGATCTGTGACTTGATGGACCAGTTGACCACAGTGTTGGGCACTTATCACTATGTGGTGGACTTAGCTAATGCTTTTTTCTCTATAGCTATAGCTGATGAGAGTCAAGGTCAATTTGCATTTACTTGGGAGGGAAGACAGAGGATGTTTCAGGTCCTTCCCCAGGGACACGTGCATAGCCTAACTATGTCACTGGCTGGTTGTGGAAGTCTTAGTGAAATGTAAGCACCCAACATCAGTGAACCTGTTTCATTATATTGATGATATGTTATTAACCCCCGATTCTCTTGAAGATTTAGAACAGTGTGCACTAGAGCACATTTGGAATCATGTGGGTTGGCTGAGAATGCCACAAAAATCCAAGGGCCTGGATTGTCTGTCAAGTTCTTGGGAAGACAAAGGTGATATCGGAAGCTGCTGCTGCTGCTAAGTCACTTCAGTTGTATCCGACTCTGTGCGACCCCATAGATGGCAGCCCACAAGGCTCCGCCGTGCCTGGGATTCTCCAGGCAAGAATACTGGAGTGGGTTGCCATTTCCTTCTCCAATGCATGAAAGTGAAAAGTGAAAGTGAAGGCGCTCAGTTGTGTCTGACTCTTCGTGACCCTATGGACTGCAGCCTACCAGGCTCCTCTGTCCATGGGATTTTCTAGGCAAGAGTACTGGAGTGGGTTGCCATTGCCTTCTCCAAATATTGGAAGCAGTAATTGATTAAAATACAAATGTTCCTGCAACCTACTACTGTGGCTCAATTGCAGACCTATGAGGGACTTTTAGGATACTGGAGGGCATGGTGTGCCCCTTATATACTCACTTACAAGAAAGTGGGTGGCCCCGAATGGTTGGATACCATAGAACAAGCATTCTGAGCTACTAAGTGGACACTGCAGCAGGCTGAAGCATTTCAGGTTATAGATCCCATTAAGCCCTCTGAGTTAGATACACACATCACCCTTGAAAGGTTTGGATGGGTCTGTGGGAACAGCAAGAGTAGCTACATGCCCCTATGGGGTTTTGGTCTCAATTATGGAAAGGGGCAGAAATGAGGTACTCCTTGATGGAGAAGCAGCTAGCAGCTGTGTATGCCACTTTATTATCCACAGAAGTGATCACAGGGAAGGCTCTGGTACATATTAAAACAACCTACCCAATAGAGGGCTAGCTATGATCTTGGGTGTCATCTCCCAAGACCAGAGAGTGGCAAGACCCCAACCTTGGCTAAATAGGGAGCATATCTGGAACAAATGAGCTCCCTGTCTGCCAGTCCTTTGTCACAGAAGCTGCAGCATATTCTAGAGCCTATTACATTTACAGTAGAAACGTTGGGAGACACCCCGACAATGATGGAACCAGGACCCTTACCATTTAAAGAATGTAAACCACCAATACATGTTCAAGCCAGGTACACTGATGGGTTCAGTAGAGGCCAGGCCTCCTCCTGGGCTGCCACTGATATCCAGCTGGCCAGGGATACCATATGGTTTGATTCCAGAGTTGGTCAAAGTAAGCAATGGCTGAATTACATGCTGTCTGGATAGTGGCCAAGAATGAAGCAGTGCCCCCTCACTATCTGTACAGATAGTTGCATGGCTTATAAAGGTCTAATGTTATGGATCACCACATGGAAGGCACAGCACTGGCTGGTAGGCCATAGACCCCTGTGGGAGTAAGCCATGTGACAAGATCAGAGGGACTTAGGGCATGAGAAGGACATAACAATAATACATGTGACTGGGTATTTGCCTATGGTGAGCCAGAGGAGTGATAAGCAGACAGGTTTGTGCATGTCTGGTGGGTGGAACAGGCTCCGCCCAATGAGGTAGCAGCTTGGGTACACCAGTGCCTGCACCATACAGGGACAAAAACCATGTGGGCAGTCCCTAAAAGATGGGATCTTCTCATTTCATGGAAAGAGATAGCAGATGCCTCCCATGATTGCCCCACATGTGACCAGGAGGAGACCTCTATCCCCATAGACCAATGGACAAGTGGTAAGGAGAAGGGTCCCCTTGACTCAGTGGCAAGTGGACTTGATAGGGCCTCTGCCAGCATCAGACAATGCCAGCTTTGCACTAACAGCTGCAGACCCAGCCACAAGTTTGCTTTTTGCCTGACCATGTAAGGCCACAGATCAACTCTGTAGATTCAAGGAGCTTAAAGCCATCCTCTAATCATAGAGAGGGATCAAGGTACCCATTTCACCAGAAAGAAGGTTTGGGAATGGGCACATAGACTGGGAATACAATGGATATTTCAAGTCCCATACTGTTGCAAAGGAGAAGCCAATTCTGACTCCATGTTGGAACTGTTTCATTGACCTGCTTTTTGTTGCTTTTGTTTTTACAATCAGACATAATGACCTGCCTCAGAGGACTCTGTCCCTCTGCCTGACTGTAAACTGAAGTGCATTTGTTCAGCACATAGATAATCTGACCCTGCCTATCTGTGAATGTTGTTCTTCAGTCACTCAGTTGTATCTGACTCTGCGACCCCATGGATTGCAGCATGCCAGGCTTCCCAGTCCTACCATCTCCTGGAGCTTGTTAAAACTCATGTCCATTGAGTCACTGATGCCATCCAACCACCTCATCTGTATTGTTCCCTTCTCCTCCTGCCCTCAATCGTTCCTAGCACCTGTGAATAGCTACAACAAAAAGAAGAGCTACAACAAAAAGAACACATCCTTTCCAAAGGCTGGCCATCCCCTTGGAGACATTTTGCAAGACTGAAGACCATTTCATCATTCAGTGTCCTGTCTTTTTGCCTTTTCATGCTGTTCATGGGGTTCTCAAGGCAAGACTACTGAAGTGGTTTGCCATTCCCTTCTCCAGCGGACTACATTTTGTCAGTTTGTCAACAAACTGTGGAAAAAGCTTAAAGAATTTCCCCCCTCTCCCGCATCCCTCTGTGCTAATTTTAGCCTCGATCAGGATTATCAAGAGGCCTATAGTGTAATTCCTGTCCCTCATGGAACCTTGGGTATGTGGGTTATGTGGGCCATATGGGTGGCATACTTGCCTGGGTATTGGACTGGACATATTCTCGGGGCTGACCGTTCCTACTCACCTCAGTGTATGTTACACTCCCACACTGTCCTGCTAATAATAGGGCTGTGCATGGTACCATGTGAAATGGACGTCATGGTGGTACTACCTGCAGGCCCTGTTTTTGCCCCAAGGGGGAGCTATAGTTACTGAAGCACAAGTGACTGCCCTTGCCTTGCATGCTACCCATGCTCTGAATTACACACACCAGGCCTTAACTCTGTTAGATGAAGAGGTATACCACATGAGGAAAACAGTCTTACTGAACAGAATGGCCCTAGACTTATTAACTGCTACACAGGGCAGAGTGTGTGCATTACTATGTACAGGATGTTGTGTGTATATTCCAGATTATCATAAAAATGTTACAACAGCATTATAGCACATGACACAGGAAATTCATGAAGTACAACAACTTACTGGAGACGCACTTCAGGAATGGTGGGCCAACCTGTCCAGTACCTGTCCAGTATCGGTTTTGCTATGTATTGGGGATGTAGTTTGAGGCCTGGTAGGTGGTTGTTGTAGCCTCTACTGCTGTTGTGGGATGTGGGTTCCTGTGGCCGCATTATGTGCTAAGAGGATGCTGCAGAGGATGGAAATTGTATAGTTAGTACAGCAAGAAACCCTGAAGGGCTGGAATGTAGAGAAATAGCAGTTAGCCAAGATGGCAATGGTCAGGCTCTCTCAGTCCACTTCCTATAAACAATGACTTTGCATGGCTATGTAACTAAGGGCTTCAATCATTCATAGCAATGTGCACTTGCATCATGATGTGATAACTTGGCAAAGCGCCTCCTTTGTTTATATATACCTATATTAAGTCAACCTGAAATATCCCTTTTTGCTGCATTAGCCACTGCAAATAAAGTATGTCTGCAGTTCCTGCAGTTCCTCACATTTTCTTCCTGCTTCCTCACTCATGCCTTGCCTATCCTGAGTTCAGTGATCAACAAGACAATTGTGAAAAAAGAATTGTATAGAAGTGCCATTTTTACAAATAAGTGAAGTGATGATGGTTATGTCCATGTGTAGAGTTTTCTCTTGTGTTGTTGGAAGACCAGGAGCTGACTGTGGCTCAGATCATGAACTCCTTATTGCCAAATTCAGACTTAAATTGAAGAAAGTAGGGAAAACCACTAGACCATTCAGGTATGACCTAAATCAAATCCTTTATTATTATACAGTGGAAGTGACAAATAGGTTGAAGGGATTAGATCTGATAGAGTGCCTGATGAACTATGGATGCAGGTTCATGACATTGTACAGGAGGCAGTGATCAAGATCGTCCCTAAGAAAAAGAAATGCAAAAAGGCAAAATGGTTGTCTCAGGAGGCCTTAAAAATAGCTGTGAAAAGAAGAGAAGCAAAAGGCAAAGGAGAAAAGGAAAGATATACCTATTTGAATGCAGAGTTCCAAAGAATAGCAAGAAGAGATAAGAAAGCCTTTCTCAGCGATCAATGCAAAGAAATAGAGGAAAACAATAGAATGAGAAAGACTAGAGATCTCTTCAGAAAATTAAGAGATACCAAGGGAACATTTCATGCAAAGTTGGGTACAATAAAGGACAGAAATGGTATGGACCTAACAGAAGCAGAAGATATTAAGAAGAAGTGGCAAGAATACACAGAAGAACTATACAAAAAAGATTTTCATGACCCAGATAATCATGATGGTGTGATCACTCACCTAGAGCCAGATATCCTGGAATGCGAAGTCAAGTGGGCCTTAGAAAGCTTCACTACGAACAAAGCTAGTTCAGGTGATGGAATTTCAGCTGTTCAGTTCAGTTCAGTTCAGTTCAGTTCAGTTCCTCAGTCATGTCCGACTCTTCACAACCCCATGGACCACAGCATGCAAGTCCTCCCTGTCCATCACCAACTCCCAGAGTCTGCTCAAACTCATCTCCATTGAGTCGGTGATGCCATCCAACCATCTCATCCTCTGTCGTCCCCTTCTCCTCCTGCCTTCAATCTTTCCCAGCATCAGGGTCTTTTTAAATCAGTCAATTCTTCACATCAGGTGGCCGAAATATTGGAGTTTCAGCTTCAGCATCAGTCCTTCCAATGAACACTCAGGACTCCTTTAGGGGTCCTCAAAAGCATCAATTCTTCGGCGCTCAGATTTCTTTATAGTCTGACTCTCATATCCATACATGACTACTGGAAAAACCATAGCCTTGACTAGACGGACCTTTGTTGGCAAAGTAATGTCTCTGCTTTTTAATATACTGTCTAGGTTGGTCATAACGTTCCTCCCAAGGAGCAAGCATCTTTTAATTTCATGGCTGCAGTCACCATCTGCAGTGATTTTAGAGTCCCCCCAAAATAAAGTCAGCCACTGTTTCCACTGTTTCTCCATCTATTTGCCATGAAGTGATGGGACTGGATGCCATGATCTTAGTTTTCTGAATGTTGAGCTTTAATTTTCACTCTCCTTTTTCACTTTCATCAAGAGGCTCTTTAGTTCTTCTTCACTTTCTGCCATAAGGGTGGTGTCATCTGCATATCTGAGGTTATTGATATTTCTCCCGGCAATTTTCATTCCAGCTTGTACTTCCTCCAGCCCAGTGTTTCTCATGATGAACAGTGTGTATAAGTTAAATAAGCAGGGTGACAATATGCAGCCTTGATGTACTCCTTTTCCTATTTGGAAGCAGTCTGCTGTTCCATGTCCTATAAAGAAAGCTGAGCACTGAAGAATTAATGCTTTTGAACTGTGGTGTTGGAGAAGATTCTTGAGAGTCCCTTGGACTGCAAGGAGATCCAACCAGTCCATCCTAAAGGAGATCAGTCCTGAGTGTTCATTGGAAGGACTGATGCTGAAGCCGAAACTCCAATATTTTGGCAACCTGATGTGTAGAATTGACTCATTTGAAAAGACCCTGATGCTGGGAAAGATTGAAGGCAGGAGGAAGAGGGGATGACAGAGGATGAGATGGTTGGATGGCATCACCGACTCAATGGCGATGAGTTTGAGCAGACTCCAGGAGTTGGTGATGGACAGGGAGGCCTTGCGTGCTGTGGTCCATGGGGTCGTGAAGAGTTGGACACGACTGAGTGACTGAGCAGAGTTGAACTGAAGTAATGCTGGACCTTTGAAGAGAGAGGGATTGGGTCAGAAAATCCTTTTTAAAATAGAAATGATCCTGGAAGAAGAGATGACATTTGGGGAGGGCAAACTAATCTTGGAGAGCTATCCTAGCTTTCCCCCAAGATGTTTCCTTTCCCAAATTATTCCCCTCTGAGCAGCCTCTTTTCCAAACAGATCCTTAAATCCAATCTCCATTGGCCTCCCTGGTTGTTCAGTGGTAAAGAATCTGCCTGCAATGCAGGAGACATGGGTTCAATCCCTGGGTCAGGATGATCCCCCGAGGAAGGAAATGGCAACCCATTCCAGTATTCTTGTCTGGAAAATTCCATGGACAGAGGAGCCTGGCAGGCTACAGTCCATGGGGTCCAAAAGAATCGGACATGACTTAGGGACAAAATAACACCAATAGGCTTCCAGAGTGAAGTTTCCTTTTTAATGACTCTCAAAGGCTATTTATTTTGTATAGTAGTAGTTTCTTAGATATTAATTTGCATAAGAATCATCTGGCAAATTTACTTAGAAGCTGATCCTTAGACCCCTTCACAAATTCAATTTTAGTAGCATCTCCTGATTGTGATGTGGATGGCCCAGGAATACCTTTACCTTCTGGTTTTGTTGGTTTAGTTTGAGCATGCAGAGATCTAGTACAAACTGCTCGAGTTAAAACAAGAATTGCTCCCTCTAAGTTTCCACACCCCACCTGGGAACCCCTTGGAAAATTTTTTTTTAATGATTGGTCAATCTATAGCTATGATCCAATGACAAGAAAAATGGCCTAAAAATATTAGATCTTTATTGACATAGGATAGAAAAATGGACTGAATTTCCCTATGTTCAGGCTTCCTTGGTGTCTCAGACAGTAAAGAATCTACCTGCAATGTGGGAGACCTGGTTTCCATCCTTGGGTTGGGAAGATCCCCTGGAGAAGGGAATGGGTACCTACTCCAGTATTCTTGCCTGGAGAATTCCATGGAAATAGGAGCCTGGCAGGCTACAGTCCATGGGTTCACAAAGAATCAAACATGACTCTGCAACTTTCACTTTCACCTTTAGAGAAACAAATTTCTTAACCCATCTGTCACCTCTCCATGGTTTCATCTCCATAGACTTCTCAGGCTGAAGCTCCCACTACGTTATCCTCAGCAATTTTAACTCTTCCCTGCTTTGCACATGCTTTTTCCTTTGTTTTGGGACGCCCTTCCCTTTTTACACTATGTTTTTGAAACTGTACCATGAAAATACTCATATAGTAGGAATGCAAAATCTGTATTATAAACTAATGCTTTTAATATGCTAATAATTCATTATAGAGGTGGTATAGAAGGTTCACTGGAGGCAGGCATGGCAACTCACTCCAGTATTCTTGCCTGAAAAATCCCATGGACAGAGGCTCCTGGGGAGTCTACAGTCCATAGGGTCGCAGAGTCAGACACAACTGAGTGCCTGGCACACACACATATACATACAAGATTTAAGCAGACTGAAAGACAGGTGCCTTTTATTCCCTCAGATGATGGTGGTTTAGAAGAAAAAAGAGGTAAATAGGGAAGTCTTGTTTATAGAGTGTGTGTGTGTGCTCAGTTGCTCAGTCACGTCTGACTTATTTTGCTCTCATGGATTGTAGCCCACCAGGCTCCTCTGTCCATGGGATTTTCCAGGCAAGAATACTGGAATGGGTTGCCATTTCATACTCCAGGGGATCTTCTTGACCCAGGGATCAAACCCATGTCTCCTGAGTCTCCTGTGTTGACAGGTGGGTTCTTTACCACTGAGCCACCTGGGGAGCCCCTTGTTTGGAGAGAATAATAAATAATAAAAGTAGTGTGTACATATTGATCCCAATATGTACATCATACCAAAAATAAATAGTATGTACTTGTTTATCCCAAACAATAAATATTAAAAAAATGTGGGTATTAAAATATGTATATTTACAGAAATTCACACTCTTATTCTTCATTAATTACAGCTGTCTCTATTGCCCTCTGTTTTTCTATAATTTCTGTGGCTCACCGCTGCATCCAAGGCTCTCCACAACTTCATGCCTGTCTGATATCCTTATCTAATCTTCCTGATTGATCCTCACTGCTTTCTCATGCCCATTCTAAGGTTCGGCCTAACTGGATGGCTTGTCATTTTCTACATAGCACCAGGATCACCTCTACCACCACCTCTGAGAGAGGAAATATGGGTTGCCTGTGCTGGAAGGAAAGGGAGTCTCCAAGGAGAGCAAGAGCATTACATGCTGGTGAAGATTTCTCATGACCACATCTTAAAAGGTAGCAATGGACAGAAATTCTTGAACTTACAAGAAATTTAACAAAATTATTTTGAATAGAACTCTCAGAGTTTGTGACACAAATTTGGACAAGGAGAGGTTCAGATAACCCCTTCACTCAATCCCCTATAGCTTTAAAGGAATAAAGAAAAGATTACTGTATCTTCATTAATAGCCCAAAGGCTTGGATAACTTGAGCCTTCATTGTTAGGACAAGTAGGATGCAGTGTGCAGGGATTATTTCAGTGGCTTCCAGAGAGATGCCAGCAGTTGAGAGCCAAAGGAGGCAAGGCACATTCTGTGTATGCCGATATAAACCAAGGATGCCCAAGGACCAGTGTCTCTCCCACTTATACCATGACCCTATTATACCTGTGGCTCTTCCAACTGGCCCTGGATAGAAGGAAGAATGAATATTATACTGATCGACTTAAATCAGAAATGATGACCAAAACAAAAATAGAAACAAAAACCTAAAGTAACTGAGAATTTGACTATATTAAGTTTTCTGTTCAGAAAAATTTTATTTTTAAATTGATTAATTAATTCTAATTGGAGGATAATTACTTTACAATATTGTGGTGGTTTTTACCATACATTGACATGAGTCAGTCGTGGGTGCACATGTGTCCCCTAGTCCTGAACCCCAATCCCAACTCCCTCCCTACATCATCCCTCTGGGTTGGCCCAGAGCACCAGCTTTGAGTGCTGTGCTTCATGCTTCAAGCTTGCACTGGTCATCTACATATGGTCATTTTACATATGGTAATATACATATTTCAATGCTATTCTCTCAAATCATCCCACCCTCACTTTCTCCCACAGACTCCAAAAGTCTGTTCTTTATATCTGTCTCTTTTGGTGCCTTGCATATAGGATTATCGTTACCATGTTTCTAAATTATATATATATATACATTAATATACTGTATTGGTGTTTCTCTTTCTGACTTATGTCACTCTGTATAATAGGCTACAGTTTCATCCACCTCATTATGAATGCATCAAGTGCATTCATTTTTTATAGCTAAGTAATATTCCATTGTGTATATGTACTACAACTTCCTTATCCATTCTCCTGATGGACATCTAGGTTGCTTCCATGTCCTAGCTATTGTAAACAGTGCTACAATGAACATTGGGGTACATGCGTCTCTTTCAATTCTGGTTTTCTTGGTGTGCATGCCCAGCAGTGGGGTTGCTGGGTCATATGGCAGTTATATTTCCAGTTTTTAAAGCAATCTCCACACTCTTCTCCATAGTGGCTGTACCAGTTTGCATTCCCACCAGCTGTTTAAGAGGGTTCCTTTTTCTCCACACCCTTTCCAGCATTTATTGTCTGTAGACTTTTTGATGGCAGCCATTGTAACCAGCATGAGATGATACCTCATATTGGTTTGCATTTCTCTAATAATGAGTGATGTTGACCATCTTTTCATGTGTTTATTAGCCATACAAATGTCTTCTTTGAAGAAATGTCTGTTTAGTTCTTTGTCCCACTCTTTGATTGGGTTGTTCCTTTTTCTGGCATTGAGCTGCATAGGCTACATGCATATTTTGGAGATTAATCCTTTGTCAGTTTTTCATTTGATATTATTTTCTCACATTCTGAAGGCTGCCTTTTCACCTTGATAGTTTCCTTTGCTGTGCAAGAGTTTTAAGTTTAATTAGATCCCATTTGTTTATTTTTGTTTTTATTTCCATTACTCTGGGAGATGGGTCATAGAGTGTTCTGCCTATATTTTCCTCTAAGAGTTTTATAGTTTCTGGTCTTACATTTAGATCTTTAATCCATTTTGAGTTTATTTTTGTATATGGTGTTAGAAAGTGTTCTAGTTTCATTCTTTTACACGTGGTTGACCAGTTTTCCCAGCACCACTTGTTAAAGAGATTATCTTTTCTCCATTGTAAATTTTTGCCTTCATTGTCTAAGATAAGGTGTCCATAGGTGTGTGGATTTATCTCTGGTTTATTGTTTCATTGACCTATATTTCTGTCTTTGTGCCAGTACATACTGTCTTTTTTTCCCCTTCATTTTCTTTTGATTTTATTTTTTAACTTTACAATATTGTATTGGTTTTGCCATATATCAACGTGAATCCTCCACAGGTATACATGTGTCCCCCATCCTGAACCCTCCTCCCTCCTCCTTCCCTGTACCATCCCTCTGGGTCGTCCCAGTGCACCAGCCCCAAGCATCCAGTATTGTACATCAAACCTGGACTGGCGACTCATTTCATATATGACATTATACATGTTTCAATGCCATTCTCCCAAGCCATCCCACCCTCTCCCTCTCCCACAGAGTCCAAAAGACTGTTCTATACAACAGTGTCTCTTTTGCTGTCTCGTACACAGGGTTATTGTTACCATCTTTCTAAATTCCATATATATGCATTGGTATACTGTATTGGTGTTTTTCTTTCTGGCTTACTTCACTCTGTATAATAGGCTCCAGTTTCATCCACCTCATTAGAACTGATTCAAATGTATTCTTTTTAATGGCTGAGTAATACTCCATTGTGTATATGTACTACAGCTTTCTTATCCATTCATCTGCTGATGGACATCTAGGTTGCTTCCATGTCCTGGCTATTATAAATAGTGCTGTGATGGACAATGGGGTACACGTGTCTCTTTCAATTCTGGTTTCCTCAGTGTGTATGCCCAGCAGTGGGATTGCTGGGTCATAAGGCAGTTCTATTTCCAGTTTTTTAAGGAATCTCCACACTGTTCTCCATAGTGGCTGTACTAGTTTGCATTCCCACCAACAGTGTAAGAGGATTCCCTTTTCTCTACACCCTCTCCAGCATTTATTGCTTGTACACCTTTGGTTCACAGCCATTCTGACTGGCATGAAATGGTACCTCATAGTGGTTTTGATTTGCATTTCTCTGATGAGTGATGTTGAGCATCTTTTCATGTGTTTGTTAGCCATCTGTATGTCTTCTTTGGATAAATGTCTATTTAGTTCTTTGGCCCATTTTTTAATTGGGTCATTTATTTTTCTGGAATTAAGCTGTAGGAGTTGCTTGTATATTTTTGAGATTAGTTGTTTGTCAGTTGCTTCATTAGCTATTATTTTCTCCCATTCTGAAGGCTGTCTTTTCACCTTGCTTATAGTTTCCTTTGTTGTGCAGAAGCTTTTAAGTTTAATTAGGTCCCATTGTTTATTTTTGCTTTATTTCCAATATTCTGGGAGGTGGGTCATAGAGGATCCTGCTGTGATGTATGTCAGAGAGTGTTTTGCCTATGTTCTCCTCTAGGAGTTTTATAGTTTCTGGTCTTACGTTTAGATCTTTAATCCATTTTGAGTTTATTTTTGTGTATGGTGTTAGAAAGTGTTCTAGTTTCATTCTTTTACAAGTGGTTGACCAGTTTTCCCAGCACCACTTGTTAAAGAGATTATCTTTTCTCCATTGTATATTTTTGCCTCCATTGTCTAAGATAAGGTATCCACAGGTGTGTGGATTTATCTGTGGGTTATTGTTTCATTTACCTATATTTCTGTCTTTGTGCCAGTACATACTGTCTTGATGAATGTAGCTTTGTAGCATAGTCTGAAGTCAGGAAGGTTGATTCTTCCAGTTCCACTCTTCTTTCTGAAGATTGCTTTAGCTATTTGAGGTTTTTTGTGTTTCCATACAAATTGTGAAATATTTCTTTTGGTTTTGTGAAAAATATTGTTGATAGCTTGATAGGGATTGCATTGAATCTATAGATTGCTATGGATGGTGTACTCATTTTCACTATATTGATTCTTCCAATCCACGAACATGGTATATTTCTCCATCTATTTGTGTCGTCTTTGATTTCTTTCACCAGTGTTTTATAGTTTTCTGTATATAGGTCTTTTGTTACTTTAGCTAAATTTTATTCCTAAATATTTTATTCTTTCCATTGCAATGGCGAATGGGATTGTTTCCTTAATTTCTTTCTGTTTTTTTCATTGTTAGTGTATAGGAACACAAGAGATTTTTTGTGTATTAATTTTGTATCCTGCAACTTTACTATATTGATTAGCTCTAGTAATTTTCTGGTGATATCTTTAGGGTTTTCTATGTTTTTCCTGTGGTCATGTATGGGTGTGAGAGTTGGACTGTAAAGAAGGCTGAGCGCCAAAGAATTGATGCTTTTGAACTGTGGTGTTGGAGAAGACTCCTGAGAGTCCCTTGGATTGCAAGGAGATCCAACCAGTCCATTCTGAAGGAGATCAGCCCTGGGATTTCTTTGGAAGGAATGATGCTAAAGCTGAAACTCCAGTACTTTGGCCACCTCATGCGAAGAGTTGACTCACTGGAAAAGACTCTGATGCTGGAAGGGATTGGAGGCAAGAGGAGAAGGGGACGACAGAGGATGAGATGGCTGGATGGCATCACTGACTCGATGGACGTGAGTCTGGGTGAACTCCGGGAGTTGGTGATGGACAGGGAGGCCTGGCGTGCTGTGATGCATGGGGTCGCAAAGAGTCGGACATGACTAAGCGACTGATCTGATCTGATCTGATGTAGAGGATCATGTCATCTGCAAACAGTGAGAGTTTTACTTCTTCTTTTCCAATCTGGATTCCTTTTATTTCTTTTTCTTCTCTGATTGCTGTGGCTAGGACTTCCAAAACTATGTTGAATACTAGTGGTGAGAGTGGGCACACTTATATTGTTCCTGGTTTTAGAGGAAATGCTTTAGATTTTTCACCATTGAGGATAATGTTTGCTGTGGATTTATCATATATGGCTTTTATTACGTTGAGGTATTTTTCCTTGTATGACTGCTTTCTGGAGAGTTTTGATCATAAGTGGGTGTTAAATTTTGTCAAAGGCTTTCTCTGCATCTGTTGAGATAATCATATGGCTTTATTTTTCAATTTATTAATATGGTGTATCACATTGATTGATTTGCAAATATTGAAGAATCCTTGTATCCCTGGAATAAAGCCTACTTGATCATGATGTATAATCTTTTTAATATGTTAAATTCTGTTTGCTAGAATTTTGTTAAGGATTTTTGCATCTATGTTCATCAGTGATATTGGCCTATAGTTTTCTTCTTTTGTGGCATCTTTGGTTTTGGTATCAGGGTAATGGTGGCCACATAGAATGAATTTGGGAGTTTGCTTTCCTCTGCAATTTTCTGGAAGAGTTTGAGTAGGATAGGTGTTATCTCTTCTTTAAATTTTTGGTAGGCTCAACTATGAAGCCATCTGGTCCTGGGCTTTTTTTTGTTGGAAGATTTTTGATTACAGTTTTGATTTCTGTGCTTGTGATGGGTCTGCTCAGATTTTCTATTTCTTCCTGTTTCAGTTTTGGAAGGCTAAACTTTTCTAAGAATTTGTCCATTTCTTCCAAGGTGTCTATTTTATTGGCATATAGTTGCTCACAGTAGTCTCTTATGATCTTTTGTATTTCTGTGTTGTCTGTTGTGATTTCTCCATTTTCATTTCTAATTTTATTGATTTTATTCTTCTCCCTTTTTTTTTTTTGGATGAGTCTAGTTAATGGTTTCCCTATTTATCTTCTCAAAGAATTAGCTTTTAGTTTCATTGATCTTTGCTATAGGCTCCTTTGTTTCTGTTTCTTTTATTTCTGCTCTGATTTTCTTGATTTCTTTCCTTTTACTAACTTTGGGGGTTTTCTGTTCTTCTTTTTCTAGTTGCTTTAAGTGTAAAGTTAGGTTGTTTATTTGATATTTCTCTTGTTTCTATGCATATTTTAATTTCCTTTTTGTTTCTTCTATGATCTGTTGGCTATTCAGAAGTGTGTTTTTAGCCTGTATATGTTTGTGTTTTTTATAGTTTTTTTTTTTTTTCCTGTAGTTGATATCTAATCTTACCTGCATTGTGATCAGAAAAGATGCTTGAATGATTTCGATTTTTAAAAAATTGACCAAAGTTAGATTTGTGGCCCAGGATGTGCTCTATCCTGCAGAAAGTTCCTTGTGCACTTGAGGAAAAGTTTAAATCCATTGTTTTTGGCTGAAATGCTCTGTAGATATCAATTAGGTCTAACTGGTCCATTGAATTATTTAAAGCTTGTGTTTCCTTGCTAATTTTCTGTTTGGTTGATCTCTCCATAGGTATGAGTAGGGTATTAAAGTCCCCCACTATTATTGTGTTACTGTTAATTTCTCCTTTCATACTCGTTAGCATTTGTCTTACATATTGAGGTGCTCCTATGTTGGGTGCATATATAGTTGTTATATCTCCTTCTTGGATTGATCCCTTGAACATTATGTAGTGTCTGTCCTTTGTCTCTTATCATGGCCTATATTTCAAAGTCTATTTTATCTGATATGAGTATTGCTACTCCTGTTATCTTTTGGCCTTCTTTTGCATGAAATATCTTTTTCCAGCCCCTCACTTTCAGTCTGTATGTGTCCCTAGGTTTGAGGTGGGTTTCTTGTAGACAGCATATACAGGGGTTTTGTTTTTGTATCCATTCGGCCAGTCTTTGTCTTTTGGTTGGAGCATTTAACCCATTTAAATTTAAAGTAGTTATTGATAAGTATGATCCCATTACCATTTACTTTGTTGTTTGGGGTTCATTTTTATAAACCTTTTCTGTGTTTCCTGTCTAGAGAAGATCCTTTAGCATTTGTTGAAGAGCTGGTTTGGTGGTACTGAATTCTCTCAGCTTAGCTTGTCTGTAAAGCTTTTGATTTCTCTTTCATATCTGAATGAGATACTTGCTGGGTAGAGTAATCTTTGTTGTAGGTTTTTCTGTTTCATTACTGTGGTATGTCCTGCCATTCCTTTCTGGACTGAAGAGTTTCTATTGAAAGATCAGCTGCTATCCTTATGGGGATCCCTTTGTGTGTTATTTGTTGCTTTTCCCTTGCTGTTTTTAATATTTGCTCTTTGTGCTTAATTTTTCTTAGTTTGATTGATATGTGTCTTGGGGTGTTTCACCTTGGGTTTATCCTGTTTGGGACTCTGCATTTTTTGGACTTGGGTGGCTATTTCCTTCCCCATTTTAGGGAAGTTTTCAACTATTATCTCAAGCATTTTCTCATGCCTTTATTTTTGTCTTCTTCTCCTGGAACACCTATGATTTGAATGTTGGGGCACTTAACATTGTCCCAGAGGTCTCTGAGGATGTCCTCACTTCTTTTTATTCTCTTCTCTTTTTTCTCTCTGCATCATTTATTTCCACTGTTCTATCTTCCATCTCACTAATCCTCCCTTCTGCCTCAGTTATTCTACTATTGGTTCCCTCCAGAGTGTTTTAAATCTCAGTTATTGCATTGTTCATTATTGATTGGCTATTCTTTATTTCTTCTAGGTCCTTGTTAAACATTTCTTTCTTCTTCTTAATCCTTGTCTATAGTCTATTTATCTGTAACTCCATTTTGTTTTCAAGATTTTGGATCATCTTTACAATCATTATTCTGAATTCTTTTTCAGGTAGACTCCCTATCTCCTTCTCTTTTGTTTGATTTTTTGGGTTTTTATCAGGTTCCTTTACCTGGGGAATATTTCTCTGCCTTTTCATTTTGTTTAGATTGCTGTGTTTGGGGTTCCCTTTCTGTAGGCTGAAATGTTGTGGTTCCTTTTAATTGTGAAGTGTGCTCCCTGTGGGTGGCGTTGGACCAGTGGCTTCTCAAAGTTTCCTGGCTGTGAGAACTTGTGTCTGTGTTCTGGTAGGTATAGCTGGATCTATTCTCTCTGGAGTAGAATGAAGCGTCCAGTAGTGATTTTAGGGGTGTCTATGGGTTTGGTAGGAGAAGGAAATGGCAACCCACTCCAGTATTCTTGCCTGGAGAATTCCAAGGACAGGGGAGCCTGGTGGGCTATGGTCTGTGGGATCACAGAGTCAGACATGGCTGAGCACACAGCACATGGGTTTGGTACGGCTTTGTGTAGGCTGTTTTTTTTGTTTTTTTTTTTTAATGTTTAGGGTTGTGTTCATGTTTTGCTGGAGAATTAGCATGGTGTGTCTTGCACTGGAACTTGTTGGCTCTTGGGTGGAGCTTGGTTCAGGGTAGGTATGGAGAATTTTGGGTGCACTCTTGCCTATTAATGTTCCCTGGAGTCAGGAATACTCTGATTTTCTAAAGTTCTGGAGTTGAGCCTCCTGCCTCTGGGTTTCAGTCCTCTTAAGACTTCTCCATCCATACAGCACAGAAGATAAACCCCCGAGGTTAATGGTGAAACAATTCTCCACAGCCAGGAACACCCAGAGAGATTCACAGAGTTATATAGAGAAGAGAGGAGGGAAGAGGGAGATAGAGGTGACCAGGAAGAGAAAAGGTAGAGTCAAAAGGGGAGAGAGTAATCAAGACAGTAATCAAATCCCTAAGTGAAAATGGATACTGAAGATTAGCTTCTTAAAGGTACACAATTGATAACAAATATTAAAAAGCAAAGATTAAAAACCTAAAATTGAGGTTAGACTCTCAAAGATACAATATACAAAGTACAATATATATATATATATAAAACACAAAGCAAAATCAATCACAAAAATTTAAAAAAATATATAGAATTTGTTTTTTTTTAAAAATAGGGTTTTTAAGAAATGTAATAAAATAGTAAGCTATAAAAATGAAAGTTAAAGGAGCAATAAAGAACTAAAACTTTTTAAAAATTAAAAAGTGATAATAGTAAAAATATATCTAGGAATTTCTCTGGAGCTGTTGTGGTCAGTGTGGGGTTAGTTCAGTGTCAGATAGTCCCTTGTTCTGGCTTGTACTTGTTCTCAAGGTCTATAATTGCCCCTCAAATGCACAGTCTCAGCATTAACTGCAGGGTTTTAGTCTGTTGCACCTGTCACTTCCAGGGCGGTTCCCCCTTCTTTGTTTATTTTGGCTTTCTCTCTTTGCAAGTCTCTTCAGTGTCTAATTTCCACTGACACGAGGGGGTGAAGGTGGCCACTTATTTAGGCTCACTTGTTGAGTTGTGCTGTGGAGAGGGAGTGACACTGGGAATACTGCTGGCATGTGTGGGGAGTGCTTGCAGTGGATGGGCCACACTGTTTGCAACAGCCCAAGGCAGCATGTATTTCCTGGGTCCACACTGCTCAGGGTCCAGGGGGATCGCAAGGGCATTGTCCCAAGTGAGCCCTGTGTATCATGCACTTCCCAGGGCTAAGCTACTCAGGTTCTCAGCTGCTCTGCAAGAGCACAGACCCTGATGGGCTGGGCATTTTGCGCTCTTCCCAGGTCCAAGCCACTCAGGCAACCAGGTGCTTGGCGAATGCACTGTCCCAGGTGGCGTGTTTTATGCACCTCCCTGGTCCCAGCTGCTCAGTTTCCCGGGTGAACCGTGAGGGCACAGTCCCAGGTGTACCATGTGTCTCCTCCGGGGAGTGATCTCAGGCTGTGACACTCCTGGTGGCTGTGAACCATCCAGGATCCCAGGAAGATGTGGTGAGCAACAGGCAGCCTGCTCACAGTTTGGTGGAAGATGTGTTCTCTGGGTCTGATTGCAGTGGCCCCTTGCCTCTAACTCTGGCTGTTGCACACCTGCCTCTTTGCTGTTGGGGAGGGAGGGCCCTAAATGGCAGCTGGCTTGCTCTCCTTTGATACTTGCTAGGGCACAATCCTTAGTTCTGTGAGTACACTAGGGGGTCACCATGTGGTGTTAGAGCCTTTTGTGAGAAAGGTCTTTTTTTTTTTTATCTCTCTGGTGATTGCAGTGTTTGGGTTGCTATCTCATATTAGCTTCCTCAGATTGTCCTCAGGGCATTCAGGCCCAGTCCTTACCCTACAGACCTATGATGCAACCTGCGCCTCCCTGCCCAGCCCCCACTTGCTGCTGGCATATGCGAGTGTCTGAGCTGCTTCTCCACTGGTAGTTGGAGTTAGGTATATATTCTGTATGTGTGTGTGTGTGTGTGGTTAGGTTGCCCTCTAAAATTCAAAAGCTCCCCACTGATATGCCTGTGAGTGGGTTTCCTATTGTGTGGAAACTTCTCCTGCTTCATGACTCCCTCCCCAGGACAGGTCTCTGTCCCTAAATCCTTTGTCTCTATTTTTGTCTTTTATATTTTGTCCTACCTCCTTTTAAAGAGATTGGGCTGCCTTTCTGGGTGCCTGGTGTCCTCCACCAGCATTCAAAAGTTGTTTTGTGGAAGTTGCTCAACATTCAAATGATCTTCTGATGAATTTGTTGGGGGAGAAAGTGGTCTCCCTGTCCTATTCTTCTGCCATCTTGGGACCGCCTCCCAGAAAAACTTCAAATTCAGCCCAGTTCAATGCTTAGGACTCTTTGCTCTCACTGCCAAGGGACTATGTTTGATCTTGTTACTGAGTCCAAGCTCATTCTGCTTACCATGCAACAGTCCACTTAACCAAGAGACGAGGTGTTGAGTCATAGAATACAACTTTATTTGGAAAAGCTGGCTGACTGAGGAGATGGTTTATTAATGTCTCAAAATAACCATCTTGTTGGGGTTTGGAGGTCAGTTTCTTTTAGAGAACACAGAGGCTGAGAAGCTGAGGAAATAAAGACCGTTATCTTGCAAATATCTCCTGGATTGACCAACTTCATTCCAGAAACACATCTACTTCTGCTTCATTGACTACACTGAAGAATTTGATTGTGTGGATCGCAACAAACTATGGAAAATTCTTAAAGAGATGGGAATACTGATCACCTTGAGAAACCTGTATGCAGGTCAAGAAGCAACAGTTAGAATTATACATGGAACAACTGACTGGTTCAAAATTGGGAAAGGAGTACATCAAGGCTGTATATTGTCACCCTGATTATTTAACTTACATGCAGAGTACATTATGTGAAATGAATGAATCATAAGCTAGAATAAAGATTGCCGGTAGAAATAACAACATCAGATATGCAGATGATACCACTCTAATGACAGAAAGGGAAGAGGAACTAAAGAGCCTTTTGATGAAGGTGAAAGAGTAGAGTGAAAAAAACTGGTTTAAAATTCAACTTTTGTATTACTGAAGGTGAGGCCCTGAGAGGTCCTGGGGCACCAGGAGCCCAAGTTCTGCTGCACTTTCTCCCCACTTCCTTTCCATTGCCCAGGTTTCCTGGCCTTGAGGTTCCAGGCCTGAGGTGCCATGGACAGAAACTCAGCATATTCTGTTTTCTGCTGGCATCCACGAAACAGTAACAGGCTCCAGTCTCTTTACATATCCTGAAACTACTTACCTATCTGAGAACCTGAGCGTTATTGGCATGATCTCCACCTCTCTACACCTTTCCTCCCATGGAAGGAAGCTGAAAGAAGGGATGAGTCAAGTAACATAATAAATTTCTGAGAAGAGATCAAGCCCTGAGCCTTTGGAGTGGGATCACTGACTCTAAGACCCTAGACCAGAGAACTAACCCTGCTGCTGCTACTGCTGCTAAGTTACTTCAGTCGTCTCCAACTCTGTGCGACCCCATAGACGGCAGCCCACCAGGCTCCCCTGTCCCTGGGATTCTCCAGGCAAGAACACTGGAGTGGGTTGCCATTTCCTTCTCCAATGCAGGAAAGTGAAAAGTGAAAGTGAAGTCACTTACTCGTGTCCGACTCTTAGTGACCCCATGGACTGCAGCCTACCAGGCTCCTCCGTCCATGGAACTAACCCTAGGGAGCATCAAACAGTGAGAACTCCCACAAAGGAAACCACTTGAATATAAGACCCGGCATCACCCAACCACTAGTAGCACCCTGTGCAGGATGCCCCAACCAAACAACAAACAAAACAAAAATACAAACCCAATCATTAGTATACAGGATTACCACCTCACTCAACCTTGCCCGTCAAAGGAAACAAACAAACAAACAAACAAAAAACTCAGCACAAATCTCACCCTATAAGAAGCTTACACAAACCACTGGATCAACCTTAGGAGGGCAGAAACCAAAAGGAAGAAAGAATTCAACCTTGAAGCCTGGGAAAAGGAGACCTCAAACACAATAAGTTAAAAAAAAATAATGAAAATGCAGAGAGATACTGCAAAAATGAAGGAACAAACTAGAAAAACAGAAGTCCAAATAAATGAAGAGGAAATACACAAACTGCCTGAAAAAGAATTCAGAGTAATGATAGTAAGAGAATGGAGAAAATGCAAGAATCAATTAGCAAAGACCTAGAAGAATTAAAGAATACACACACAAACAACACAATTACTGAAATTAAAAATACTCTAGAAGGAATCAATAGCAGAATATCTAAAGCAGAAGAATGAATCAGTGAACTGGCAGATAAAATGGTGAAAATAACTTCTGAAGAGCAGAAGTAAAAAGAACTGATAGTCTCAGAGACCTCTGGGACAAAATCAAATACACCAACATTCAAACTATAGGGGTCCCAGACGAAGATGAGAAAAAAGGTTATGAGAAAAGTTTTTAAGAGATTATAGTTGAAAAATTTCCCCAAAGGAAAAGGAAATAGTCAATCAAGTCCAAGAGGTGCAGAGTCCCATACAGGATAAACCCAAAGAGAAACACACCAAGACACATACTAATCAAACTAACAAAGATTAAACACAAAGAAAGAATATTAAAGGCAGCAAGGGAAAAGCAACAAGTAACACACAAGGGAATCCCCATACATTTAACAGCTGATCTTTCAGCAGAAACTCTGCAGGCCAGAAGGGAATGGCAGGATATATTTAAAGTACTGAAAGGGAAAAATCTACAACCAAGATTACTCTACCCAGGAAGGATCTCATTCAAAATTGATGGAGAAATCAAAAGCTTTGTAGACAAGCAAAAGTTAAGAGAATTCAGTACCACCAAACTAGCTTTACAACAAATGTTAACAGGACTTACATAGTTGAGAAATATGAGAAGAAAAAGATCTACAAAATCAAGCCCCAAACAATTAAGAAAAAGGCAATAGGAACATCAGTTCAGTCACTCAGTCATGTTTGACTCTTTGCAACCCCATGGACTGCAGCATGCCAGGCTTCCCTGTCCATCACCAACTCCTGAAGCTCACTCAAATTCATGTCCATTGAGTCAGTGATGCCATCCAACCATCTCATCCTCTGTTATCCCCTTCTCCTCCCACCTTCAATCTTTCCCAGCATCACAGTCTTTTCCAATGAGTCAGTTCTTCACATCAGGTGGCCAAAGTATTAGAGTTTCAGCTTCAGCATCAGTCCTTCCAATGAATATTCAGGACTGATTTCCTTTAGGATGTTCTGGTTGGTTGGAAATAGGAACATATATATTAATAATTACTTTAAATGTAAACAAATTAAATGCTCCAACTAAAGACACAGACTGAATGAATACAAAAACAAGACCCATATATATGCTGTCTACAAGAAACCCACTTAAAGACACATATAGATTGAAAGTGAGAGGATGAAAAAAAAAGAAAGAAAGTGAGAGGATGGAAAAATATATTCCATGCAAATGGAAAGCAAAGGAAAGCTGGAGTAGCAATCCTCATATCAGACAAAATAGACCTTAAAATAAAAAATATTATAAGAAATAAGGAAGGACACTATATAATGATCAAGGGATCAATCCAAAGGGAAGATATAACAATTGTAAATATCTATGCACCCAACATAGAAGTACTTCAACACACAAGACAAACTCTAACAGACATAAAAGGAGAAATTGACAGTAACACAATAAAAGTAGGAGACTTTAACACCCCATTCACACCAATGGACATATCATCAAAAGAAAATTAACAAGGAAACACAAGTCTTAAATTATACATTAGATGAGATAGATCTCAATCTTCAGGACATTCCATCCAAATGCAGAAGAATACACCTTCTTCTCAAGTGCACATGGAGCATTCTCTAGGATAGGCCACATCTTGGGTCACAAATCAAACCTCAGTAAATTTAAGAAAATTGAAACCATATCAAGCATCTCTTCTGACCACAAGTCTATAAGACTAGATATCAATTACAAGAAAAAACTGAAAAACACAAAAACATGGAGATTAAACTATGTTTCTAAATAACAACAGGTTACTGAAGAAATCAAAAGGGAAATAAAAAAATTTCTAGAAACAAATGACAATGAAAACATGGCAACTCAAAACCTATGGGATGCAGCAAAACAAGTTCTAAGAGGGAAGTTTATAGCAATACATTCCTACCTCAAGAAGCAAGAAAAACATTGAATAGACAACCTTTACACTTAAAACACTGGAAAAAGAAGAACAAAAACTCCCCAAAAGTAACAGAAGGGAAGAAATCATAAAGATGTGAGTAGAAATAAATGAAAAATAAATGAAAGAAACAATAGTAAAGATTAATAAAACTAAAAGCTGGTTCTTTGAGAAGATAAACAAAATTGACAAACCCTTAGCCAGACTCATCAAGAAAAAAAGAGAGAAGAATCAAATCAACAAAATTAGAAATGAAAAAGGAGAGGTTACAGCTGGGGCTGGACCTCGGCAGGTTACAACAGACAATGCAGAAATACAAAGGATTATAAGAGACTATTATGAACAACTATATGGCAATAAAATGGTTAACCTGGAAGAAATGGACAGATTTTCAGAAAATTTCAATCTTCCAAGACTGAACCAGGAAGAAATAGAAATTATGAACAACACAATTTATAAGAACTGAAATTGAAGCTGTGATCAAAAATTTCCCCCAAAACAAAAGCCCAGGACCAGCTGGCTTCACAGGAGAATTCTACCAAACATTTAGAGATGAGCTAATGCCTATCCTTCTAAAACTCTTTCAAAAAATTGCAGAGGAAAGAACACTTCCAAACTCTTTCTACGAGGCCACCATAACCCTGATACCAAAACCAGACAAAGGCAACACATAAAAAGAAAACTATAGGCCAATATCACTGATGAACATAGATACAAAAATCCTCAACAAAATTTTAGCAAACAGAATTCAACAACACATTAAAAAGCTCATACATTATGATCAAGTTGGGTTTATTACAGGGATGCAAGGATTCTTCAATATATGCAAGTCAAACAATGTGATACATCATATTAACAAATTGAAAGATAAAAACCATGTGATCATCTCAGTAGATGCAGAAATAGCCTTTGACAAAATTCAGCACCTATTTATGATTAAAACGCTTCAATAAATGGGCATAGAAGGAACCTACCTTAATATAGTAAAGGCCATATATGATAAACCTATGGCAAACATTATTCTCAATGGTGAAAAACTGAAAGCATTCCCCCTATGATCAGGAACAAGACAAGGATGTCCACTTTCACCGCATACTCAGCATAGTTTTGGAAGTCCTAGTTACAGCAATCAGAGAAGAAAAATAAATCAAAGGAATCCAGATCAGAAAAGAAGAAGTAAAGCTCTCACTGTTTACAGATGACGTGATACTATTCAAAGAAAACCCTAAAGATACTACCAGAAAATTACTAGAGCTAATCAGTGAATTTAGGAAAGTTGCAGGATACAAAATCAGTACCCAGAAATCACTTTCATTTCTAAATACTAACAATGAAAAATCAGAAAGAGAAATTAAGGAATCAATTCCATTCACCATTGCAACAAAAAGAATAAGATATCTAGGAATAAACTTATCTAAGGAGACAAAAGACCTATACACAGAAAATTATAAGATACTAATGAAAGAAATCAAAGATGACATAAACAGATGGAGAGATATTTCATGTTTCTGGGTAGGAAGAATCAATATTGTGAAAATGACTATATTACCAAATGCAATCTACAGATTCAATGAGATCCCTATCAAATTACCAATGGCAGTTTTCACAGAACTAGAACGAAAAATTTCACAATTCATATGGAAACACAAAAGACCCCAAATAGCCAAAGCAGTCTTGAGAAAGAAGAATGGAGCTGGAGGAATCAACCTTCCTGATTTCAGATTATCTACAAAGCTACAGTCATCAAGACAGTATGGTACTGACACAAAAACAGAAATATAGACCAATGGAACAAGATAGAAAGCCCAGAAATAAACCCATGCACCTATGGGTACCTTATTTTTGACAAAGGAGGCAAGAATATACAATGGGGCAAAGACAGCCTCTTCAATAAATGGTGCTGGGAAAACTGGAGAGCTACAAGTAAAATAATGAAATTAGATCACTTCCTAACACCATACACAAAGATAAACTCATGGGTTAAAGACCTAAATGTAAGACCAGAACTATTAAACTCTTAGAGGAAATATAGGCAGAACACTCAGTGACATAAATCAAAGCAAGATCCTCTATGACCTACCTCCTAGAGTAATGGAAATAACAGCAAAAGTAAACAAGTGGAACATGATTAAACTTAAAAGCTTTTACACAGCAACAGAAACTATAAGCAATGTGAAAATAAAACCCTTCGTTCAGTTCAGTTCAGTCGCTCAGTTGTGTCTGACTCTCTGCGACCCCATGGATCGCAGCATGCCAGGCCTCCCTGTCCATCACCAAGTCCTGGAGTTCACTCAAACTCACGTCCATCGAGTCGGTGATGCCATCCAGCCATCTCATCCTCTGTAGTCCTCTTCTCCTCCTGCCCCCAATCCCTTAGAATGGGAGAAAATAATAGCAAATGAAACAACTGACAAAGGATTAATTTCCAAAATATACAAGCAGTTCATACAACTCAATGCCAGAAAAACAAACAACCCAAAAAAGTGGGAAAAAGACTAAACATACATTTCTCCAAAGAAGACATACAGATGGCTAGCGAACACATGAAAAGATGCCCAACATTGCTCATTATTAGAGAAATGCAAATCAAAACAAAATGAGATATCACCTCACACCAGTCAGAATGACAATCATCAAAAAATCTACAAACAATAAATGTGGGTGAGGGTGTGGAGAAAACACTCTTGCACTGTTGGTGGGAATGTAAATTGATATAGCCATTATGGAAGACAGTATGGAGATTCCTTAAAAACTAGGAATAAAACCACCCAGCAATCCCCCTCCTAGACAAATACCCTGAAGAAACCAAAATTGAAAAAGACACATGTATCCCATTGTTCATTGAAGCACTATTTACAATAGCTAGAACACGGAAGAAACCTAGGTGTCCATCGACAGATGAATGGATAAAGAAGTTGTGGTACACATACACAATGGAATATTACTCAGCCATAAAAAGGAATGCATTTGAGTCAGTTCTAATGAGGTGGATGAACCTAGAGCCTATTATACAGAGTGAAGTAAGTCAGAAAGAGAAAGATAAATATCATATATTAAGCATATATATGGAATCTAGAAAAATGCTACTGAAGAATTTATTTGCAGGACAGCAATGGTGAAACAGACATAGAGAATAGACTTATGGACATGGGAAGAGGGGAGGAAAGTATGAGATGTATGGAGAGAGTAACATAGAAACTTACATTACTATATGTAAAATAGATAGCCAATGGGAATTTGCTGTATGTCTCAGGAAACTCAAACAGGAACTATGTATCAACCTAGAGGGGTGGGATGGCAAGGGAGATGGGAGGGAGGTTCAAAAGGGAGGGGATATATGTATACCTATGGCTGATTCATGTTGAGGTTTGACAGAAAACAACAAAATTCTGTTAATTATCCTTCAATTAAAAAATAAATTTTAAAAATTAAACTTAAAAAAAATCTAAGATCATGGCATATAATCCCATCACTTCATGACAAACAGAAAGGGAAAAAGTGGAAGCAGTGACAAATTTTATCTTGTCGTGCTCCAAAATCATCAAGGATGGCAACTGCGGCCATGAAATTAAAAGATTCTTGTTCCTTGAAAGGAAAGTTATGACAAATCTAGACCTAAAAAGAAGGGACATCACTTGGCTGACAAAGATCTGTAGAGTCAAAGCTATGGTTTTTCCAGTAGTCAGGTGCAGATGTGAGAGCTGGACCACAAAAAAAGCTGAATGCCAAAAAAAAAAAAAAAAAAATTGATGCTTTCAAATTGGGGTGTTGGAGAAGACTCTTGAGAGTCTCTTGGATTGCAAGAAGATAATACCAGTCAATCCTAAGGGAAATCAACCCTGAATATTCATTGGAAGGACTGATGCTGAAGCTGAAGCTCCAATATTTTGGTCACCTGATGCAAAAAGCTGACTCATTGGAAAAGACCCTGATGCTGGAAGAGACTAGGGCAGAAGAAGGGGATGACAGAAGACGAGATGGTTGGATGGCATCACCAACTCAATGGACATGAGTTTGAGCAAACTCCCAGAGATAGCGAAGGACAAGGGAGCCTGTTGTGCTGCAGTTCATGGGGTCCCAAATAATCAGAGAAGACTTAGCAACTGAACAGCAAAAACAACATAACAAAAGCAATGACAAGCAAAGGTTAAAGTCAAAGAAACAGGTCCATCGTGGAGTCAGAATTGGCTCTTCTCTGGTACAATCCCTGCTTGAAGAACTAAGATCCTGCAATCTGAGAGGCAAGGCCAAAATAAAAATAAATAAACAAATATTATTTTAATTAAAAAAGTTAAAAAATATATTTATGGTCTACATACTACTTGGGGATGCAGTAAAGGGTTAACTCAGTGTTCATGGGTTACATAATCCTGTACATTCCAGAAAAAGCACTGGCCCTTGAGTAACTTCTGGGAGATGATCTCTGAACTGTTATCTTACCCAATAAGAGTAGTTTTGTACACTTGAAGTTTTGGGTCACACTCTGTGAGTTTGATCAGATAGTTCTTGCTAACAATGGGAACACCAGTTTTTGCATACCCGAGGCCCTGGGCCGTGCTGTGTCAGTTTGACCTCTAAAGGGCTGGAGACTAAGTAGCTAAAGTCAGTCACATAGGGGCTGCATGTCATTACAACTAACCCCCAATTAAAATCCTGGCTATCAGGGCTTGAGTGAATTTTGCTGTATTAGCTTTCTTGTAGCTCAGATGGTAACAAATCTGCCTGCAATGCAGGAAACCTGGGTTTGATTTCTGGGTCGGGAAGATCCTCCGGAGAAACGAATGACAATCCACTCTAGTATTCTTGCTCGGAGAATCCCATGGACAGAGGAGCCTGGCAGGCTATAGCCCGTGGGGTCGCAAAGAGTCGGACATGACTGAGCAACTACTACTATTATTATTGGCAACATTTTGCAGGTGTTATTTCATAGTTGGCTAGGAGAATTAAGGCTGTTTGTGGGATGCCAGTGTGAGAGGACAGCTGGAATCTTGCGGCTGGTTTCTCCTGGGCTTTGCACCTTTCCCTTTTGCTGAGTCTATGCTGTGTCCTTTTGCATAATCAACTATAACTGGGAGTACAAAAACTTTCTGACTCTTGGGAGTGTTTCCAGCAAATCACTGAAACTGAGGGTGGTCTGGGGATACTCAATGCAAAAGGCATGCTATTTCTCCTGCTGCTGCTATTTCTCCTACTAGATTATAATTCCTTGAGGTTAAGAACCACTTCTCTTCTGTATTCCTTTACTATCTCACGTATTTCATGGAGGCCAAAAATCTAGACCTTGCTGTTTACCTATTTTATATATAGTACTATGTATCTGTTAATCCCTAAATCCTAATGAATCCCTCCCCTACCACTTTCCCCACTGGTAACCATAAGTTTGTTTTCTATGTCTGTGAGTCTATTTATGTTTTGTAAATAAGTTCATCTGTATCATTTTTTTTAGATTTCACATGTAAATGATATCACATGATATTTTTCTTTGACTTTCTTCACTTAGTATGATAATCTCTTGGTCCATCCATGTACTGCAAATGGGATTATTCATTCTTTTTGATACTTGAGTAATATTTCATTGTATGTACATCCAGATCTTCTTTATCCAGTCATCTGTCAATGGACACTTAGGTTGCTTCTAAGTCTTGGCTATTGTAAATAATGCTGCTATGAACACTAGGGTGCATGTGTGTGTTTTTTTTTTTTTTTTCCAAATTTGAGTTTGTGTCTTTTCAGGATATATGCCCAGGAGTGGGATTGCTAGATCATATGATAACTATATTTTTAGTTTTCTTAAGAAAACTCCACACTGTTGGCAATTTACATTCCCACCAGCAGTGCAAGAGCATTCTGTTTTTACCACATCCTCTCCAGAATTTATTATTTCTAGATTCTTTTATGATGGTCATTCTGACCAGTGTGAAGTGATACCTCATTGTGGTTTTGATTTGCAGTTCTCTAATAATTACCAATGTTGAGTATCTTTTCATGTGCCTGCTGGCCATCTGGATGTCATCTCTGAAGATATTTCTATTTAGGTCTTTTGCCCATTTTTTGATTGGGCTGTTTGTTGTTTTTTGATATTGAACTGTATGAGCTGTTTGTGTATTTTGGAAATTAATCCCTTGTCAGTTGCACCATTTGCAAATATTTTCTCCCACTAGGTAGGTTGTCTTTTCATTTTGTTTATGGATTCCTTTGCTGTGCAAAAGCTTTTAAGTTTAATTAGGTCCCATTTGTTTATTTTTGCTTTTATTTCCATTACTTTAGAAGATGGAGCCAAAAAATATTGCTGCAATGTATGTCAAAGGCTGTTCTGCCTTTGTTTTCCTTTAGGAGTTTTATAGTATCTGGTCTTATATTTAAGTCTTTAATCCATTTTGCATTTGTTTTTGTATACGAAGTTAGAGAATGTTATAATTTCATTCTTTTACTTGTAACTGTCCAGTTTTTCCAGCACCACTTATTGAGGACGCTTTCTTTTTTCCATTGTATATAATTGCTTCCTTTATTGCAGATTAATTGACTGTAAGTACATAGGTTTATTTCTATGCTATTGATCTTTGTGTCTATTTTTCTGTACTGAGTTTTATTATTAGGTTAGGGATTGCAAAGGGGAAAAAAAAGAAAAAAAGCAATTAACAATTTCATAGATCAGGAGTAAGTTAATAAGAGGACCAAGAAAAAGAAAAGACAGTGAGAATAAAGAAGACAATAAGGGGACACATGAAAGAAGACAAACAGAATAAAAAGGCTCAACACCTCAATTCCTTCAATCCAGGAAGATCCCTGGAGAAGGGAATGGCTACCCACTCTAGTATAATTTTGCCTCGAGACTTCCACGGACAGAGGAGCCTGGCGGGCTACAGTCCACAGGGTTGCAAAGAGTTGGGCATAGCTGAGCGACTAATGCACACATTTGATCTTGGACTTTTTAGTCTCTTGAACTGTGAGAAATAAATTTTTGTTATATAAACCATTCAGTCTAGAGGATTTTGTTATAGCAACTCAAGCAGACTAAGAAACTCAACAATTACATGTAGACATCTACAGATTTATAAAGCCACTTTTAAGGACTGCCCATGATTCCATTATAAAAAAATAATGGGAAAAGAACTATGTTGACAGACATTTAAACTTGTATTAGTTGTTATGGGTTAAGTTGTATTAAAAGTTTTGTGGCTCAAACAAGTTATTTTTCTTTCATGTAACAAATCCCACAACTCTGCTGCTCAGTCATACAAGACAGCAGATTCTTTCTAGCTTGTTATTCTGCCTTCTCTTAAAATGTTGTTCTCGTCTACATGGCTAGAGCTGACCCAAGCATCATGTTTTCACTTGGGAGAAAAGTGTACTTAGTCACTCAGTCATGTTCAATTCTTTGAGACCCCAAGGATTGTAGTGCACCAGGCTTCTCTGTCCATGGGATTTTTCAGGCAAGAAATACTGGAGTGGGTTGCCATTTCCTTCTCCATGGGAGAAGAGAAGAACTGGCAAGTGCCATCAGGTGATACAGAAGTTAAACACTTACTTCTACTGATATTATGTTACAGGGCCGCATGAAGCTTCAGGGTCAGCTGGGAAATGTCTTCTGCAGTGGAGTAGTTATGTATCTCCTCAGGGGAGTGGAGATCCTATTAGTAAAAGGATAAGGAAAGGTTGGGTGGGGCAGAAATTAGTAATCTGACATACAGTTGTTTGTTGCATTTCATTTATCTCTGTGACCTTAGGTTAAATTTCTAGAAGTGAAATTTTCAGATCAAGCATTGCACAATTAGTTTCTTTATATATGTACTGTCACACTGCCCTTCAGAAATAATTTATATTATATTCCCACTGACATTATGTGAATACTGAATTTCTGACATCTTTGCCATTTTTTGAGTTAATCTTTCCAGTCTGAATGTCTAAAAAAGGTAAGTCATTATTAATTTTATCTTCGTTTCTTTTATTAGTGCTGAGACAGAACTTATCTTCATATATTTAGGGGTCATTTGCATCTTTTTCATTTCAGATTGCCTGATCATGGTCTTGGCCTCTTTTTTTCCTATGGCATGCTCATCTTTTTTCCTATTGTTTTGAAAGGAACCACTGTTTATCACGCACCATATGTTGCAAATTTTTTTCCAAAGTGCCGTTTGGGTTTTAATCTTATGGATTTTTTTTCCTTCTAGACAAAATTGTAAACTTTTTATGGTCAAATTTATCATTTTTTTATGATTTGATTTTGTCATATTCAGAAATGCCTTCCATCTCAAGGTTATACAAGTATTCATCTGTATTACCTTCTTCCATCCTAAAGGAGATTGGTCCTGGGTATTCATTGGAAGAACTGATGTTGAAGTGGAAACTCCAATACTTTGGCCACCTGATGCGAAGAGCTGACTCATTGGAAAAGACCCTGGTGCTGGGAAAGATTGAGGTCAGGAGGAGAAGGGGATGACAGAGGATGAGATGATTAGATCGCATCACCGATGTGACAGATTTGGGTGAACTCCAGGAGTTGGTGATGGACAGGGAGGCCTGGTGTGCTGCGGTTCATGGGGTCTCAAAGAGTCGGACACAAGTGAGCGACTGAACTGAACTGAACTGAAGGTATAATTTTAATAGGTACATATTCATACGGCTAAGAAAATAAATCCTCATAGTACAAAAATTACTTCTAATCTCTTCTGTCTCATCAACTTCATAACCCTCCTCCTCCTTCAGTGTAAACTTATGATAGAATGAGAACAAAAAAGGCAAGTAACATATTAGATTTTTTTTTTTAATTTCATTTATTTATTTGTTTCTGGCTGTGCCGGGTCTTCATTGTTGCTCGGGCTTTTCTCTAGTTGCAGCAAGCAGGGGTTACTCTCTAGTGTGAGTGGACTTCTCATTGCGGTGGCTTCTCTTACAGTGTTTGAGAGCACAAGCTCTAGGGCATGCGGGCTTCAGTAGTTGTGACTGTGAGCTCAGAAGCTGTGGCTCCCAGGCTCTGGAGCATAGGCTCAATAGTTGTGCACAGGCTTAGTTGCTCCGAAGCAAGTGGGGTCTTCCTGGACCAGGCATCAAACCTGTGTTTCCTGCACTGGCAGGCAGATTCTTTATCACTGAGCCACCAGGGAAGCCCTAACATATTAGTATATTTTAAAAATTGTTTTGACCTCATGGCTCCATTGAAAAGGCATCAGAGGCCTTTCAGAGTCAGACTACATTTTTAGAACCACTGGAGAAGGCAATGGCACCCCACTCCAGTACTCTTGCCTGGAAAATCCCATGGATGGAGGAGCCTGGTAGGCTGCAGTCCATGGGGTCGATAAGAGTTGGACACAACTGAGTGACTTCCCTTTCGCTTTTCACTTTCATGCTTTGGAGAAGGAAATGGCAACCCACTCCAGTGTTCTTGCCTGCAGAGTCCCAGGGAAGGGGGAGCCTGGTGGGCTGCCATCTCTGGGGTCGCACAGAGTCGGACATGACTGAAGTGACTTAGCAGTGCCAGCCTGATGTGTGTGTATGCTAAGTTGCTTCAGTCGTGTCTGACTCTCTGCAACACCATGGACTGTAGCCCACCAGGCTGCTCTGTCCATGGTATTCTCCAGGCAAGAATACTGGAGTGGGTAACAGATTAATTCACTATATAATTACGCACCTTTTTCAGTGATTTATAATTTTTACAACCTTTCTAAATAACTGTCTTGTAGTATTATTTATTTTTAACTTAAGCAATTATGAAAGTTCGGAATAAAGAGTAATGGCTCCCATGTGTATACTACTTCTCTTCATGGTAACAGTGGTAGCAATTTGTTGTATATACTTCTAGATCCTTTTTCTATAAATGAGTATTCATATATATGTGTGTATTGGGGCTTCAGGTTTCAGGGGGGAGGCCCCTTCCCAAACACACATATATAGGATTGTGTTGTATAGATTTTTTTCCTGTAACTTGTCCTTTTTACTTTACAGTCTGGAGATCTTTTCATATTGTTACACATAAATGTTCTTCATTAAAAAAAAAATAAACACAATATAGTAACAACTCTGTGACAGGGACATTTTATTAGTTGTGAGGAGGAGAGGAGGGAAAACCAAATTCATTCTTGTTTCCATATGGATGACCAACGTTACCAATCACAATCATTTAGATTAAATGAATAATTTAATCCACTTTCCCTTTCAGTCTCTTTTCAGCTTGTTTATTCATTTTTCTTTTATATGACTATAATTTATTGAGCAGATATAGTCATGAAAGTGAAAGTCTCTGAGTTGCGTCTGACTCTTTGTGACCCCATGGCCTGTACAGTCCATGGAATTCTCCAGGCCAGAATACTGGAGTGGGTAGCCTTTCCCTTCTCCAAGGGATCTTCTCAACCCAGGGATTGAACCCAGGTCTCCTGCATTGCAGGCAGATTCTTTACCAGCTGAGCCACCAGGGAAGCCCAAGAATACTGGAGTGGATATCCCTTCTCCAGCAGATCTTCTTGATCAAGGAATTGAACCAGAGTCTTCTGCATTGCAGGCGGATTCATATAGTCATAGTTTCTTTTAATTTAAAAAAATTTTAAATATAGCTAGTGTACAATATTATGGTAGTTTCAGGGGTATTACATAGTGATTTGATATTTGTATATATTCAGAAATGATCACTTCAGTAAGTCTAGCAACCATCTGTCCCTATATGAAGTTATTGTAATGTTACTGATCATATTCCTTATGCCATATATTATATGGCTGTGACCTATTTATAACTGGAGGGTTGTATCTCTTAATTCCCCTCACCCTTTTTGTCCCCACTCCCACCCACCTTGTTTATACTATTCTATGTTTACTATCCCATATATATTTTTTTCACAAGGAAATGAAGTACCTTTATTATCTTCCACAATGTATTTAAGGAGTATTGCTCTTAAAAGCAATTTGAGTATGAATACAAATACATTTTTTTTTTTTCCACAGGAATCGAACCTGGGTCTCCTGCATCACAGGCAGATGCTTTACCGTCTGAGCCACCAGGGAAGCTCTCATATATATTCTAGTTAAGACCTATTGGGCTTCTCTAATAGTTCAGTTGGTAAAGAATCTGCTTGCAATGTAGGAGACCCTGGTTTGATTCCTGGGTTGGGAAGACCCACTGGAGAGGGGATAGGCTATCCACTCCAGTATTCTTGGGCTTCCCTGGTGGCTCAACTGGTAAAGAATCCACCTGCCATGCAGGAGACCTGGGTTTGATCCCTGGGTTGGGAAGATCCCCTGGGGAAGAGAACCCACTCCAGGGGGTAGAATACTACCCATTCCAGTATTCTGGCCTGGAGAATTCCATGGACTGTATAGTTCAGTACAGTTCAGTCACTCAGTCATGTCTGACTCTTTGCAACCCCATGGACTACAGCACGCCAGGCCTCCCTGTCCATCACCGACTCCCAGAGTCCACCCAAACCCATGTCCATTGAGTTGGTGATGCCATCCAACCATCTCATCCTGTTTTCCCCTTCTCCTCCTGCCTTCAATCTTTCTCACTATCAAGACCTTTTCTTTCTTTTTTTTAAGGGCATTTTCTAATGAGTCAGCTCTTGGCATCAGATGGCCAAAGTATTGGAGCTTCAACTTCAGCGCAGTCCTTCCAATGAATAATCAGGACTGATCTCCTTTAAGATGGACTGGTTGGATCTCCCTGCAGTCCAAGGGACTCACAAGAGTCTTCTCCAACACAACAGTTCAAAAGCATTAATTCGTTGGCACTCAGCTTTCTTTATAGTCCAACTCTCACATCCATACATGACTACTGGAAAAACCATAGCCTTGACTAGACAGACCTTTGTTGGCAAAGTAATGTCTCTGCTTTTCAATATGGGGTCACAAAGAGTCAGACACGACTGACTTTCACTTTTCAAGACCTATTGTGTAAACTTTAAGCAATCAGGAAGCAGTTTTTAAGGATATCAATTCTGATTATTCATTGAAAGGACTGATGCTGAAGTTGAAGCTCCAATATTTTGGCCACCTGATGCCAAGAGCTGACTCATTAGAAAACGCCCCTAAAAAATAATAATAATAAAGAAAGAAAAGGCCCTGATGCTGGGAAACATTGAGGGCAGGAGGAGAAGGGGATGGCAGAGAATGAGATGGTTGGATGGCATCACTGACTCATTGGACATGAGTTTGAGCAAGCTCCAGGAGATGGTGAAGGACAGGGAAGCCTGGTGTGCTGTGGTCTGTGGGGTCACAAAGAAATGGACATGGCTGAGTGACTGAAGAACAGCAACAATCATATAAAAAAGAAAACAGGATATCATATCACTATCCATATACATTTTATACATGGATTATCAAGTTGTATAAAAAAATCTAATTGGGACTTTAAAAATTATCTATTTTTGAACAGGAAATGCATGGGCCTGATTCAAAGTGTATTTGTGCATATTGGAAAGCAGTCATAGCAGATAGTATGTGGATGCTAATGGCTAGTAGAAAATTGATTTATGACTGTCATATCCTTAGTCTGTGACATGACCATTATTCTGGCTTTGGTTTGCACCTGTTTTTTTTCTCAGTCTTATTTGTATTGCAATTAATTGTATATATAATTGTATCTCTTCCCAAAAGAAGTATGGGCTTCCTATGGGCAGCATTTGTGTTGACTTCTCTTTGTAATCTAGTGCCAAGTATATAGCCCAGATCCTTGTGATGGCATTAAAGAGAGAGAAAAAAGATTGGTTTTCATGTGTAGGAAGGTGAGGTGTGTTAAGACTGGGCACAGCAAGAGTAGACACTGAAAACTGAAAACTATTGTCATTTGAAATACATAAACAATCATCTGCCTCCTAGAGGGAGGGACTTGATTTATATCAAGGTAATCATCCCTGAGTTCCAGGCAAACCTTTCTAACATGCTTTACTTGTGCAAATGCAAAGTGTTTGGAATGGAGCTGTGGTCTAGGAGCTAAAATACCCCTTGTAATTTTATAACACTTGACTTAATGCCCGGCAGAACTGGTATTATGTTTCCTTTAGACTCTTATTTAGAGAAATGTTTGTTTCCTGGATTCCAGTTGTCCCATGTAATCACTTCTGTGTATTCTTGGCCTTGCCTGTAGTTTTATAATTTATGCTCTTATTTGCCCATAGGAAATCACAGAGACCCCAAAGACTGTTGAAACAATATTCAGACTTGGTCATCCTTTCATGCTAGAGGAGAAACTGTCCAAGGAACTGCTCTGATTTTGATGCTATTTGACGTAAGCTAGACTGTCTATTTCTAGACTATCTATTTCTATGCCAAAGCCTTTGACTGTGTGGATCACAATAAACTGTGGAAAATTCTGGAAGAGATGGGAATACCAGACCACCTGACCTGTGTTTCTCTTGAGAAACCTATATGCAGGTCAGGAAGCAACAGTTAGACCTGGACATGGAGCAACAGACTGGTTCCAAATAGGAAAAGGAGTACATCAAGGCTGTATATTGTCACCCTGCTTATTTAACTTATATGCAGAGTACATCATGAGAAACGCTGGGCTGGAAGAAGCACAAACTGGAATCCAGATTGCCAGGAGAAATATCAATAACCTCAGATATGCAGATGACACCACCCTTATGGCAGAAAGTGAAGAAGAACTCAAAAGCCTCTTGATGAAAGTGAAAGAGGAGAGTGAAAAAGTTGGCTTAAAGCTCAACATTCAGAAAACTAAGATCATGGCATCTGGTCCCATCACTTCATGGGAAAAAGATGGGGAAACAGTGGAAACAGTGTCAGGCTTTATTTTTTTGGGCTCCAAAATCACTGCAGATGGTGACTGCAGCCATGAAATTAAAAGATGCTTACTCCTTGGAAGAAAAGTTATGAACAACCTAGATAGCATATTCAAAAGCAGAGACATTACTTTGCCAACAAAAGTCCATCTAGTCAAGGCTATGGTTTTTCCAGTGGTCATGTATGGATGTGAGAGTTGGACTGTGAAAAAGGCTGAGCACCGAAGAATTGATGCTTTTGAACTGTGGTGTTGGAGAAGACTCTTGAGAGTCCCTTGGACTGCAAGGAGATCCAACCAGTCCATCCTAGAAGAGATCAGTCCTGAGTATTCATTGGAAGTACTGATGCTGAAGCTGAAACTCCAGTACTTTGGCCACCTCATGAGAAGAGTTGACTCATTGGAAAAGACCCTGATGCTGGGAGGGATTGGGGGCAGGAGGAGAAGGGCATGACAGAGGATGAGATCATTCAATGGCATCACCAACTCGATGGACAACTCCTGGGTAAACTCCAGGAGTTGGTGATGGACAGGGAGGCCTGGAATGCTGCAATTCATGGGGTTGCAAAGAGTCGGACATGACTGAGTGACTGAACTGAACTGAGACTGTTGATAGCGCATGTTTTTATTCAAGACTGAATATCCTAGACTTTGATAGCTTTGCTAATATTGAATTATTGTATTCTTATGTACTATAATATTTAACACTCAGAAAACATGTTAAATATTTCTCAACTAGATTAAATAAATAAACTACGTTTAGAGAAATGAAGAAGCAAGACCACATCTATATCTGAGAATAGGGATGGTGGTGACAGATTCTGGTGGTCACAGAATCTGTAGTCTCTTGGAATGACATATATCCTGGGAAAGAAAACAAGAATATAGGATATGGGTGAAGGGAAACTGAATTCTACTCTGAGGGGACTTTCTTGGAGGCCCAATGGTTAAGACTTCATTCTTCCAACACAAGGGATGTGGTTCTATCCCTGGCTGGGGATCTAAGATCCCACATGCCTCACGATGTGGCTGAAGGGAAAAAAAAAAGATTGAATTCTACTCTGAGCTTCAAAGAATTTGATGTCTGGACTGCAGGCATTAGTGTGTTAGAGCTTTCTGGCTAGCAAGAACCAATTGCTAGGGGACTTACCTGGCGGTCCAGTGGCTAAGACTGCATTTCCACTGCAAGGGGCCTGGGTTAGATCCCTGGTCAGGGAACTAGACACCACATGTTGTAACTAAGAGTTCGCAGTGGCCATTAAAGATCCCTCATGCCACAACTAAGACTCAGTGCAGCAAAATAAATAAATATGAATATACATTAAAAAAAATTTTTTTTAAAACAACCAAATGCTAAATTTTCAGAAATCTTGTGAGTTGATTGTTAAATTGTCAGTAGCTTAAAACTGGACATGGTCAGAGTATTTACACCATGGAAATCAGCAGACACATAAATGGACACACTCCTGATTTCCCCAACCCCCAAGCCAGTTAGACCTGTACTAGCACATCTCTTACTCCAGGTAAAGGAGACAGACTCACAGTATGGTGACATTCTAGACATTCCTCATCTGCTTGGGGCAGTCTCAGTGGACACCAATTTCCCTGGTGTCATTATTAATAGCTCCCCTTCCACTGTTGAAAGTATCTAGTTTGGACAGTAAATATTTGTTTATTCTAGCTAAAGGGCTGTCCCTTAAGGAGCAGTATGATGGCCCTGTAGTCTGGCAGATGACCAGATTTGCTGCTACTGCTGCTGCTAAGTCACTTCAGTCGTGTCCGACTCTGTGCGACCCCATAGACAGCAGCCCACCAGGTTCCCCCATCCCTGGGATTCTCCAGGCAAGAACACTGGAGTGGGTTGCCATATCCTTCTCCATGGCCAGGTTTAGGGACTCCTAGTTCAAGGCCCAAATTGGGACTTGGAAGTGCAGAGTCTGAGAAACACTATCTACCACTATCCTTTGGTTTAACATCTTTTAATTCATTCCTTCAAATGCTAGTGCTAATCAAAAATGCGTTTTCAAAAAACCTTGTTTCATTCATTTTAAAGGGAAAAATTGCAATGCCTGAAATTTCAACCCAAGATCCCATATAATTTTTGCAGAAAACTATAATAACCAGGATTCCACCCCTGAGTCAGGAAGACTCCCTGGAGAAGGAAATGGCAGCCCACTCCTGTATTTTTGCCTGGGAAATCCCATGGACAGAGAAGCCTGGTGTGCTATAGTCCACAGGGTCACAAAGAATTAGACACGACTGAATGACTAACACTAACTATAATAACTTAGTAATACAAATAAATGAAAAAAAAGTAATACAAATAAATGTAAATAAGTAATAAACAACAATTTGAAACTATAGACACATGAGTTGTATATAAAGTGACATGTAATGAAAGGTTGTTGTACTTGCCCAAAGATGAATTAAGGATCTGGTGGTGGATGGCAGAGGAGGAAGCAGGGAAGCATTTCTGGGAAGGGAGTGAAGAGGGGCTAATGGATGTTAAAATATTCAAGATCATGTTGCAGGGAGGAAGCCAATTCTGACTCCATGTTGGAACTGTTTCTTTGATTTCTTTTCATTGCTTTTGTTATTATAATCACACATAATAGCTTCCCTCAGAGGACCCTGCCCCTCTGTTTCACTGTAAACTAAAGTGCCTTTGTTCAGCTCATACAGAAATAATTTGTCTCTACTTAACTGTGAGTAGAAGAGAATTACACACCCCTTCCAAAGGCTGGCCATTACTGTCTGACTCTTGGCAACCCTATGGACTGTAATCCACCAGGGTCCTCTGTTCATGGGATTCTCCAGGCAAGAATACTGGAGTGGGTTCCCATGCACTTCTCCAGGGGATCTTCCTAAGCCAGGTATCGAACCTTTGTCTCTTATGTCTCCTGCATTAGCGGGCAGGTTCTTTACCACTAGCACCATCTGGGAAGCCCATCTAGCTCTCCCTAAAAACATTGTCAGCATTTTTTTTTTTTTTTTTTACTTTTTCATTCTGTTTACTGCACAGCTCTTTGTTCAATGGCTAATGTTCTTTCCCCCTTCTTTCTGCACCATTTTCCCCCCCACCAGTATTTGAACCATTTGGAGGTTCATACTACTTTGGACTCGATATGTTCTTAAAAATAAAGTTATGACACAAAAAACCCCTAGGACAAAATAAAAGCTAAAGAGAAATGTCCTTCAAAACAGACTGAAGAATCCCTCTCCCAGAAAGCACATGAAATCATATGCAATACAAAAGTCAAATATAGCATACAATTCAGATTTGTTCCATATGATATTCTTTAACTAGAAACTGTTGTGTCACATGTATTAGTGAGTGGGTCTTTGTCTGAAATCATAATGTCAAAATATTGCTGCTTATAGAATGTTTCTTTAGGATTTTTCTTTTAACATCTACACACTGCTGTATTTGTTTAGTATTTATTTAGTTTTGGCTTCACTGGGTCTTTGTTGCTGCATGTGGGCTTTCTCTTGTGGCAGAGAATGGGGGCTACTCTCTAGCTGCAGTGCTCAGGCTTCTCATTGCAGTGGCTTCTCTTCTTGTAGAGCAGGGGATCTAGGCACATGGGCTTCAGTAGTGGCAGCATGTGGGCTTGGTAGTTGTGACTTGCTGGCCCTAGAGGGTGCAGGCTTCAGTAGTTGTGGCTCATGGGCTTAGTTGCTCCAGGACATGAGGAATCTTCCTGATCAGAGATTGAACCCATATCCCCTGCATTGGCAGGCCAATTCTTATCCATTGCACCACCAGGGAAGTACCTCTTTAGGATGTTTTTGAGTGAAAAAACATTATACTGGAGAATGAGTTGTCAGAAATTGGACATTTTTTGAGTGAAAAAACATTATACTGGAGAATGAATTGTCAGACATTATGGTTACTGTGATGAAATGTTATAAACTGAATAGCCTCTACAGGTTAAGAATGATAAATACAAAAAATTTAGCCTGTATACAATAATAGCATGATACATTGCCATTCCATTTTGAAATCTTTCAGTATTTAGTAAAGACTTGTTAAATGTGCCAGACACATCTTAGCTTTCACCACTGGAAACAGAAGGAAGGGATGCATGCCCATTCATGGGATCAAGGTGGGGGCGGGGACTCTATAGAACCCTAAGGTGTTCTAAAGAGGAAAAAAATCACACTTTTCAATAGCTGCACGAGAAGTTCTAAGGCAATGGGGGGAAGCCTTTAGAACTATGATGAAAAATTATTCAGTTCAGTCGCTCAGTCGTGTCTGACTCTTTGCGACCCCATGAATCACAGCACGCCAGGCCTCCCTGTCCGTCACCAACTCCCGGAGTTCACTCAAACTCTTGTCCATTGAGTTGGTGATGCCATCTAGCCATCTCATCCTCTGTCGTCCCCTTCTCCTCCTGCCCCCAATCCTTCCCAGCATCAGGGTCTTTTCCAACGAGTCAACTCTTCACATGAGGTGGCCAAAGTATTGGAGTTTCAGCTTTAGCATCAGTCCTTCCAATGAACACCCAGGACTGATCTCCTTTAGGATGGACTGGTTGGATCTCCTTGCAGTCCAAGGGACTCTCAGGAGACTTCTCCAACACCACAGTTCAAAAGCATCAGTTTTTCGGTGCTCAGCTTTCTTCACAGTCCAACTCTCACATCCATACATGACCACTGGAAAAAACATAGCCTTGACTAGATGGACCTTTATTGGCAAAGTAATGTCTCTGCTTTTTAATATGCTGTCTAGGTTGGTCATAACTTTCCTTCCAAGGAGTAAGTGTCTTTTAATTTCATGGCTGCAATCACCATCTGCAGTGATTTTGGAGCCCCCCAAAATAAAGTCTGACACTGTTTCCCCATCTATTTCCCATGAAGTGATGGGACCAGATGCCATGATTACCAATCCTTAAACATTTTTTATATTATTTACTTGATTTTTAAAAAGATAACATCAGTTCATAGTTTTATGATTATGTGTATTCTTAATCACCTTCCACGCTGAAAAGTATTCTCATGGGATCAAGGTCTCTGTCCTATTTCTAACATAATAATCATAGTGTTGCCTGTTAGGGCTTGAATGACTAGATGCCCTAGAAAGTTATGGCCTTTCTTGAGCAGCCCCACCCCTTCTCATACCTGTCTCCCAAGAAGAGTTTATTCTCCTTTCCAGAACTCCAATGTTACTTATTTTGTATTATGTCTCCTCATTGTCTTATGAGGGTCAGAAACTCAGTTTAATTGCCTTGCTACACTCACTTGCCAGCACAGGACCTTGAACCTGATAAGTGTTGAATAGCTTTGTGTTAAATGTTTCTGCACCTTGAGTAAGCTTATATCTTTGGAAATCTTTCTAAAAACTTTTCCATTATTTCAGACTCCCTCTCCAACAACATTCCTACTTCAAAGTAAAAAGAGAAAAAGTCCTTGCAAAATCACAATTTCCTATAATTAGTTGCATAGAAAAAAAATCATGTTGAAATCATGAGGTCCAATCATACATCATCCCCTGAGAATATTTTCCTTCTTTCACATAAGTATCAATCATTATCAAGAGAAATAACTATTTATTACACTCAATTCATTATTCATTACTCATAAATATTTGAGTTGAATCACTCCAGATGAGATTTGGTAATAAAAAATGCAATTTTAAGTCTCACTTTCTGTTGGACTACTTGATTTCAGAACTTCTTAGAGCTTCAAGTATACATTTTTTCTAAATTGTAAAATGAATGAATCCAGTTTGTCCCTTACACTGGTGACCATCCATTCACTGGAAATGGAAAACAGTATCTATTTAGCTCCTCTGGAAGCCATCAGCTGCAAGATTGGTAGTTTCTATTTCCTATTTCTTTTTATAAAAGCTTAATATTATTTTTAAAAGTATTAATTTACTGGTGGAAGTATAAATCAGTTCTATTTGAAATATGTACATTTATACATTTGACCTAAAAATTCTACTGTTAGAACTTAATGCTACATCTTAATGATGTGTCTATGTAGGTTCATTGGGGGATGTTAGTAACGGGGGTTATTAACATGCATCTGTAGAGAGTTTGGTACATATGGAAACTCTCCATACCTTATGCTCAATTTTGCTGTGAAAGTAAAACTGCTCTAAAAATGAAAGTCTGTTAAAATAAATAGAAATGAATAAATAGGAAAGACGACAAGGGGAAGTCATAGCATTAGTAATAGATGGCAAGGTAATAGATTCAGCAACTCATCTCCAGATTTTGTGAATCACCTCTATCCTTCTTCTTCCTTCTTCTTAATTACATCTTCTTTAAATTATTGGAAATAGGCATAATTATAATACACTTACATTCTATAAAACTAATATAAGTATATCCTGCCTCTCAGGAAATTTATGTGGGAAAAATCTTCTTTATAGAAGAATTCTAGATTATAATACAGAATAATTGATAAAATCATGGTATTACCACATGTTCCTTAATGAATGAATCTAGGAAATGATTGTCAATAGCTGCTAAAGCCATTGGGTGGAAAGTTGATGGGAAACTATAATGAATGGATTAGGTCAATAGCATCAGAAACCCAAATCAATCTTAACATCACAAAAAGAGAGAACATTATTACATGCCTTTTGATGTAATGCAATAGAGAATGTATAGTGCCACCAATAAACTATTTGGGGCAGGCAAAATCAGACTTGAAGCTGATCAAACCCTGGATCTAACTACCAGTCTACAGGAAATTCAGAGAATTGGAGAACATCTTAGGGGAAAAACATGGAGATTCTGTTGGCCAAATCCAGAGTATGGGAAATTCTATAGAAATACAAACAACCTGGGTTCTTCAACATTAACAAAAATGAAGAGACAGAAAGAGAGAGATAAGAGGAGAGAGAGACAGAGAAAGAAAGAGAAAAAGAGAAGGAAAAAGAGAGAGGCTATCTTAGGACATCAAACACATTTCTGTTGGGGAGGAAACTTTTCCTCATTCCTCACAGCTTCTCTAGCAGGCTTTACAAAATTTTCTGGTTAATCTAACAACAGATTAACAGGAGAAAGGGCATACACATTTATTTGATGTTAGAAGTTTTATGTGGCTTGAAGAGACTTCATAAAGACAAGAGAAAACCCTTACAAGCAGCAGCGAGGCTTGTAAACATTTATACAATTCTCCAAAAGAGATCACATTAAAAGAGATATGACAAGACAAAGGAAAGGGACTTTGAGCTTCAAGAGGTGGCAAGTTGTAGGTAGGCAAATATATGAGGACACTGCTGTTGCTGCTAAGTCGCTTCAGTCGTGTCCGACTCTGTGCGACCCCATAGACGGCACCAGGCTCCCCCGTCCCCGGGATTCTCCAGGCAAGAACACTGGAGTGGGTTGCCATTTCCTTCTCCAATGTATGAAAGTGAAAAGTGAAAAGTGAAAGTGAAGACGCTTAGTTGTGTCTGACTCTTAGTGACCCCATGGACTGCAGCCTATCAGGCTCCTCCATCCATGGGATTTTCCAGGCAAGAGTACTGGAGTGGGGTGCCATTGCCTTCTCCGGGATAAAGGCTAGTTAATAAGATTTATCGGAGAAGGCAATGGCACCCCACTCCAGTACTCTTGCCTGGAAAATCCCATGGATGGAGGAGCCTGGAAGGCTGCAGTCCATGGGGTTGCTGAGGGTCGGACACGACTGAGCGACTTCACTTTCACTTTTCACTTTCATGCATTGGAGAAGGAAATGGCAACCCACTCCAGTGTTCTTGCCTGGAGAATCCCAGGGATGGGGGAGTCTGGTGGGCTCCCATCTACGGGGTCACACAGAGTCGGACACGACTGAAGTGACTTAGCAGTAGCAATAAGATTTATTTATTGTAGAGAGTTTTTTTCAGCTCCATCTCATCTTGGGTGATAAGGTTTTTATTTTCTTCCTTGTATGGGAAGTCTTTCTTTGTCTCTGTCTCTCCATTTCTTGTTAATGTTGAAGAACCCAGGTTGTTTGTATTTGTATAGAATTTCCCATACTCTGGATTTGGCCAACAGAATCTTCATGTTTTTCCCCTAAGATGTTCTCCAATTCTCTGAATTTCCTGTAGACTGGTAGTTAGATCCAGGGGCTTGATCAGATTCAAGTCTGACTTTTCTTTCCCCAAATAGTTTATTGGTGGTACTATACATTTTCTATTGCATTTTTTTCAGGAAGAGAGGAGGATGCTTGAGAGCTCATCCTGTTTGCCTTTATCTCAAAATCATCCTCATGTCAGAGGGACATATTATGGGGTGATATATTCTGATCTTCTATACATCTGTAGACTAAATCTGGAATTCACATTAAAATTATCCAGTTTGGGAGGGGGTAGACAGGAATGTACGTGAATAAGATTGTGTATTGATACCCACTAAAGTAAGATGGACAGGGAGGCCTGGCGTGCTGTGATTCATAGGGTCGCAAAGAGTCAGACATGACTGAGCGACTCAACTGAACTGAACTGAAAGATGATTTGTCTATTAGCTTCAATTTTGTATGTTGTTGTCTTGAACGACACAAGCTTGAACTGCATGGGTCCACTTATACATGATTTTTTTTCAATAAATATGTTCTGTACTGCGAAATTTGGGATTCAGTGGTAAAGAACCCGCTTGCCAACACAGGAGACATAAGAGAGGTGGATTCAATCCCTTGGTTGGGAAGATTCCCTGGAGGAGGGCATGGCAACACATTCCAGTATTCTTGCCTGGAGAATCCCCATGGACAGAGGAGCCTGGGGAGCTATAGTCCATAGGGTCGCACAGAGTAGGACATGACTGAAGAGACTTAGTACATGCGTACTGTGAGATTTGCAGTTGGTTAAATCTGAAGATGTGGAATTGCAAATATAAATTTATACTCAAATTTTCAACTACATGGAGGGTATGTGCCCTTAACCCTGCGCTGTTCAAGAATCAACTGCATATTTGGACCACAATAAGATATTTTAAAACAAAGAGTCTAGGTAATATTAGATTTCCCCACCCAGTTTTGTGAGAAGTAACTTGCACACAAGGAGCCTGAAAAGCTGTGCCCAGATGTTTTTCCTTGTATTTAGTCTAAAAATGTCTAGCTATGTATTCTTGTTAGAAAAAATTTCTATGAAAGAAATCTATGAACTGACTTTCTTCAAGTTCCCTTGAGATTGAAAGAAACTTTGACTATGCTTGCAATAAATTGTTGCCTTGACAATTATTTGAACAACCCTGAGAGATAGGTAGTGTAAATATTAGCATGCCCATTCTTTACATAAGGAATTCTGAAATTCAGAAAAGTGGACTTTCCCAAGGTCAGAGAGTTCTACCTGAATAATTGGAAGAATTATTTTTAATAATTATTTTATTTTTTCATGTGATACTTAGTTGGGTGGTATATCTTCTGCTCCAACTGCTTCTCCACTGCCCTCCACTTCCTTGAAAAATGGAGGGAGATGTCAATTATTTTGACCCCACAGAAACCAAGCTGTCTGCGCTGCTGAGTATTAGACATCCTCTTTTTTATCTTGACACTATTGATTTGAGTTTAGATGTGCACAATGAAAGAACCATCCTCCTTTCTTTGTGGATCATTCTGACATATGATCACTATAATATCATACTACTAGAGCTTTACTATGGGCTTCCCTGATAGCTCAGCTGGTAGAGAGTCCACCTGCAATGCAGGAGACCCTGGTTCAATTCCTGGGTCAGGAAGTTCCCCTGGAGAAGGGATAAGCTACCTACTCTAGTATTCTTGGGCTTCCTGGTGGTTCAGGTAGTAAAGAATCCACCTGCAATGTGGGAGACCTCAGTTCAATCCCTGGGTTGGGAAGATTTCCTGGAGGAGGGCATGGTAACCCACTCCAGTATTCTTGCCTGGAGAATCCCCTTGGACAGAGGAGCCTGGCAGGCTACAGTCCATGGGGTCGAAAAGGGTTGGACACAACTGAGTGACTAAGCACAACAAGAACCTTACTATAAGAAGCTTGCTTCATGTAGGAGAGGTTATTTTAAGGCTACTTAATGCTATTCATTTAGAGGAAAATACAGTACATTTCTCAGACTGGATGTGAAAGGAATATAAGACTTGGCTTGCAAAATATGATGTCTCTTTGTCAGTCAGACCACTGGTATTCCTCATATTCTATGCTCATTTTCGTTTTGTAAGTCATCTAAAATATTTTAGTCTATTTCAACTCTATCTGAAATAAATAAAAAAAGGCTTTTGTCCATTCTTGTTCCAGAAAATTAATGTGAAAGCAGAGTAGCCTTCTGGGTGAGGATGATGGTAGTTGTAACTAAAGTCATGTCAACTTAAAAAAACACAAAACACCACACAGCACAAGGGTTGTGAATTTCAGTTTTATTCAGGGACCTAACTGAGGACTATAACCCAGGAGACAGCCACTCAGTAGCTCTGAGGAAGCTGTTCCAAAGAGGTGGACAGAGCAGCCAGTTTATATGTGAGTTTTGGCTGGGGAATGTGTGCAGTCAGGGATACCTCTTGGCAAAAGATGCTGCTAGTCACAAAGAACAAATATCTCAAGTTAATGATTTTACTGCTTTTCTATGTATGGAAATGTGGTGTTGGAGAAGACTCTTGAGAGTCCCATGGACTGCAAGGAGATCCAACCAGTCCATTCTAAAGGAGATCAGTCCTGGGTGTTCTTTGGAAGGAATGATGCTAAAGCTGAAACTCCAGTACTTTGGCCACCTCATGTGAAGAGTTGACTCATTGGCAAAGACTCTGATGCTGGGAGGGATTGGGGGCAGGAGGAGAAGGGGACGACAGAGGATGAGATGGTTGGATGGCATCACTGACTTGATGGACGTGAGTTTGAGTGAACTCTGGGAGTTGGTGATGGACAAGGAGGCCTGGTGTGCTGCAATTCATGGGGTCGCAGAGTCGGACATGACTGAGTGACTGAACTGAACTGATGTATGGAAAGATGCAAGCAACTGGATTCATTAAAATTCTTCCTGAGATATACATCTAACTCTCTAAGGGGCCTGCCTGTCCCAAGCACAGAGAACTCTGTTCTCATCTTCATTTTCTCTGTCTGGAACATAGAATGTACTGTTGGTCAGAGACTGAAGGGGTTAATCTTTATGTAACTGGGTGGTAAACAACACCTTTTGTTTTTTGTTTACAGTTTTTTAGACATAAGTAAAAGTATAACCCAAAAGGAAGCTAGCACACCATTTAATTTGGCGACACTAAATTAATTAAGTAGCACATAGGAGAATGAAATTGAAATGGAGCAGAACTCTATGGTCCTTGTCCACCATGTCCTTTGCCTGCCTTTTGTCTGTGGAAAAGCTTTAGCCAAAGAATAAGCTTAATCAGAGAAGTGAGAACATGTAGAAACAAAGGAAAACAGTCAAAGGAGACCAAATAATAATGTTGTTGTTTAACTGTTTGGTCTTGTCTGACTCTTTTGCAACCCTATGGACTGTAGCCCACCAGGCTCTGTCCATGGGATTTCCCAGGGAAGAATACTGGAGTGGGTTGCCATTTCCTTCTCTGTGAGAACTTCCCAACTCAGGGATTGAACCTATGTCTCCTGCATTGGCAGGTGCATTCTTTGCCACTGAGCCCCCAGGGAAGCCCAAATAATAATAGTTTAGTTATTAAGCATAATCAAGGACCTTTAGTTCCTTCTCAAGGGCAATAGATGATATTCTGAGCCATATCCTATGACCTGTCATAGATACTGAAACCTCCACCAGGTGAGAAGTTAACTACATCATGACCAGACTGTGGTCATGACATAAGCTGCCACAATTCCAAGAACTGACCTCAGAAATGGAAATAAACTAGCCTTGGAACTGAAGATTAATGGCACTTAGAACAATCAAGCGGAGAAGGCAATGGCACCCCACTCCAGTACTCTTGCCTGGAAAATCCCATGGATGGAGGAGCCTAGTAGGCTTCAGTCCATGGGGTCGCTGAGTCAGACATGACTGACTTCACTTTCACTTTTCACTTTCATGAATTGGAGAAGGAAATGGCAACCCACTCCAATGTTCTTGCCTGGAGAATCCCAGGGATGGCGGACCCTGGTAGGCTGCCGTCTATGGGGTCGCACAGAGTCGGACATGACTGATGTGACTTAGCGGCAGCAGCAGCAGAACAATCAAGATGATGCTGGTCAGACCACCAATGACCAAGTTCAGAGCTGACTGTGCTGTATCCCCCTCCCTCAGCCTATGAAAGCTCTGGTCCACTGATTGTCAGTCAGAGGGAGGTGGCCTTTGGACAGAAGTTCCTCCTCCCCCCTGCCATTTTCCAGCATCCAAAATAAAGCAAGCTTTTTCATCTACCTTGCACATGTGTGTGTGTGTTAGTTACTCAGTCATGTCCGACTCTGTGACCCCATGGACTGTAGCCTGCCAGGCTCCTCTGTCAATGGGATTCTCCAGGCAAGAATACTGGAGTAGGTTGCCATTTCCTTCTCCTAACGTTGCCTATTTATTGGCGTTTGAGAAGCATGCAGCCAGACCCCACTTTCCATTACAAAATGACATGTATGGGCTGTGAGTAGGCTTTCTCAGGGAACTGTTTTTAATGTGGAAAGACTAAAACATGCTCTAAGTATAAAGATAATAACAGAGCTTTCAGTCTATTAACAAATATTGATTGTTGACAGTACCACTTAGGTCAGCACTCTGGCACTAGATCTGTATAAGCTGGAGGGAAATGGAATAGAAGCACAGTAATAACTTACTTCAGTTTACAAAAGAAAAGAAAGGGTGAACTTCAGCAAGAAATGAAAAACCAGTTCTCCACAATCAAGGCAACCAGATTTTCTTCCAAATTTTACTATTATATATATAATTTTTTTTTTCCCTGCCACATGGCTTGTGGAATCTTAGTTCCCTGACCAGGGATTGAACCAAGGTCCTCAGCAGTGAGAGTGTGGAGTAATAATCACTGTACCACCAGGAATTCCTTCCTGCAATGATTCTGATAGTAATCGATTAGATACTAGTAAGTTTGAAGCAGAAGCGATGGAAGGATTATAACAACTTGGAACTCTAAACTGTACTTAAAAAGAAGCAATTGAGAGGATAAGAGAGGGGAGAGGTAATATAAATGCTTTAAATTTGTATTTAACACTGCTGAAGTCAGTACATCTAAAACTAATTAATGACAAAAATAACAGTATAACGAAAATACTAGCAGCCAACCTATTTTAAGTATTAATCGGGTAGGGGTGGCAAAGTGAGTGAAAGGAGTCAAAAAGTATAAACTCTACTTATAAATTGAATAAGTCCTGGGAATGTAGTGTACTGCATGGCTACTGTAGTTAATACTGCATGGCATGTTTGAATGTTGTTTAGAGAGTAGGTCTTAAAAGTGGAATGGTATTACTATTGCTACTGTTATTTTTAAGTTAATCAATGATGATTGCACATATATGCACATGTGAATATATTTATTGTCACTGAATTGCATACTTAAAAATGAATAAAATGATTATCCTTACATGTATTTTATTATAATTTTCTGGGCAACTGATCAAGATTATTTCAAAATTTTATCAAAGACTTTATGAATTTAGGTTGGACTTCCAAAAAGAAAGCCATGGACTTGCCTGGTGATCCAGTCGTTAAGACTCTACAGTTTCAAAATAGGGGGCACAGGTGCAATCCCTGGTTAGGGGACTAAGATCCCATATGCCATATGATGTAGCATATAAATAAATAAGTAAACCATGGTTTAAAAAGAAAAAAATCTAACAGAGTTTGGAAGACTATAAGAAATATTTGGAAGATAAAAGGAAGAATGTTGTATAAACATTTAATATGATCTGATTGACACAAACTGTTAACTAGTATAAAAAGTCTTATAGGTAGTAAATGGATTTGGAGCAAAAGATAGTTTACAAATAATAAAAAATATAATTATAAAATACCATAGCTTCAGGCCTATTATAACAAGAGTATTTGGTCTATGGACTACAAACAAAATGCTAATAGAAGATAATTGAACCCTTACATCATACACAAAAATTGACTCAAAATGGATCAAAGACTTAAACATAAGACCTGAAACTATAGAGCTCCTAGAAGGAAACAAGCAAACCACTTCTTGACACTGGCTTTTGTAGTGATTTCTTGATATAACACCAAAAGCACAGACAACATTAGGTAAGTGAGACTATATTAAATCAAAAAGATTCTGCACAACAAGGGAAACGATTAACCAAATGAAAAGGCAACCTATAGAAAGGGCAAAAATATCTGCATATCATATATCTGATAAAAATTAATGTACAAAATATGTAAGGAACTCTTACAATTCAATAGCAAAACAAAGAAACAAAGAAAAACCCCACAGAAAACCAAAACAACAACAAAAAACACACTGAAGTCAAATACCTGATTTTAAAATGGACAAAGGAACTGAACAGATGTTTTTCCAAAAAGAAGACATACAAATGGCCAACAGATTTATGAAAGGTACCCAACGTCACTAATCATCAGAAAAATGCAAATCAAAACTGCAGTGAGATACCACCTCACACCTGTTGGGATAGCTATTATCATAAAAGACAAAAAATAACAAGTGCTGTGGAGGTTGTAAATAAAAAGGAATCCTTATGTACTGTTGGTAGGAATATAAATTTATATAGCTCTTACCAAACCAGATTCATCTGTTGGATGTGCAGCAAGCTAAATGCAGAATCTTCCAAGATTTGCAGCAGAGGAAAGGTTTATCCACAAGGCAACTGAGCCAGAAGACAAAAGACCAAATCTCAAACCCACCTCTTTCAAGGCTGGGGCTCAGGGTATGTATGAGAGAAAGCTAAGGTGTGGAGGTTATGGGAAAAGGTGATTGAAGATAAGAAAAAGGTGAGATAATCAGCAGTCCTCCTGCTTCTCGGGTGGCTCAGAAGTTAAAACATCTGCCTGCAATGTGGGACACCTGGGTTTGATCCCTGGGTCAAGAAGATACCCTGGAGAAGGAAATGGCAACTCACTCCAGTATTCTTGCCTGGAGAATCCCATGGGTGGAGGAGCCTGGTGGGCTACAGTCCACAGGGTAGCAAAGAGTTGGACATGACTGAGCAACTTCATTTTCACTTTTCTTTTCACAGGGCAACAGATGCACCTAGGTTACAAGCTTCTTCATAGGATGAAAATGTGGTGTTAGCATGTTCTGAGGGTGGAGTTTTCGGTTCTTTGACATCAGAAGGTCACCAATCAGACACTCATGCATGCCCAGTTGAAAGGTTGATGGTCTCAACAAGTCTTAACTAGCCCAAGCCCAAACTAGACACAGCTGACTCCAAGTTCCTGAAAAACAACTTGGGCAAATACCTTATTGTTAAAGCTTGGAGAACATGCAAGTTTTTGTTAAAATGATTAAAGAGAGCTTGATCAGCAAAGGCAGATTATAGTTCATTCTTTCTTCAGCAAGTTATAGTTTAATGGATCTAACTACTGATGACTACCCTTAGTAGTCACTATGGAAATCAGGATGAAGCGTCCTCAAAAAAAAAAAAAAAAAAAATGCTGATAGAAGACAGACACATTTGAACCTTATAATGGTAGTGTGAGGACCTGGCACATATAGCAGAATTTTTAGGGAAAAGTCTACATATGGAAGGTGGCAAAAAGCCTGGTAATTTTTTACCCACACTAATGAGCAAAGACTTTCCACCATGACTTCCCTCTACATAAAGGAGAAGTTTCATTTGCAAAAGATTCCAAAGAAGGATTTGTGGTGTGGTTCTAAAAATGATTAAAGTATCTAGGGCACTTAGTTTAACGGAAACAGGGAGCTCCCTGGTGGCCCGGTGGTTCGGATTCAGGGCTTTCACCTCCGTGGCCTGGGTTCAGTCCCTGATAGGGAACTGAGATTCTATAAGCCAAAAAAAAAAAAAAAAAAAAAGAAGAAGAAGAAGAAGAAGAATGAAAAGAGAAAAATATAATAAAATGTAGGCAGATAGACATTTCTAAGTATTTTAGGGTCATAATCATTCCACAAATACCCTAAGTAGAGACACTATCACCCTAAGTAATAAAATTGATTCATTATTGGCCTTTTTCACCAACCTCTATAAAGACTTTGAAAAACCTTCAGGTTTATTGGTCTCCTAATATGATAAAATTTAGGTTTTATTCAGGTTAGAGCTTCAGTTTTCTGTAGTTTGACTTGAAAAACAGACTTGACCCCCCCAAAAAAAGTCTACCTTTTGTTATAAGAATGATTGAAGGATTTAAACTATTCATCTGGAAAGTGATACAGAGTAAGAGCATATAGTAACTAATTGTGTATATATATAGTAGATATTCAGAGAAGGCAATGGCAACCCACTCCAGTACTCTTGCCTGGCAAATCCTGTGGACGGAGGGGCCTGGTAGGCTGCAGTCCATGGGGTCGCTAAGAGTCGGACATGACTGAGCGACTTCACTTTCACTTTTCACTTCCATGCATTGGAGAAGGAAATGTCAACCCACTCCAGTGTTCTTGCCTGGAGAATCCCAGGGACGGGGGAGCCTGGTGGGCAGCCATCTCTGGGGTCCCACAGAGTCAGACACGACTGAAGTGACTTAGCAGCAGCAGCATAGTAGATATTAGGACTTCCCTGGCAGCTCAGACGGTATAGTATCTGCCTACAATGTGGGGGACCTGGGTTCGATCCCTGGGTCGGAAAGATCATCTGGAGAAGGAAATGGCAGTCCACTCCAGTACTCTTGCCTGGAAAATCCCATGGATGGAGAAGTGTGGTAGGCTACAGTCCACAGGGTCACAAGAGTTGGACATGACTAAGTGACTTCACTTTCATAGTAGATATTATTCAGACATGAAAAAAGGAGGAAATCTTGCTATTTGTGACTACATGGATGGAAACTGTGAGCATTGTCATAAGTGAAATCAGTCAGGCAGAGAAAGACAAACATCGTATGATATCATCTATACGTGGACTATAAGAGAACAGGCAAACAAACAAAAACAAAACAAACATAAAAAGCAAAGGTCACAGATACAGAGAACAGATTGGTGATTGCCAGAGGTAGGGCGTGAAGGGTTGGCAAGGTGGATGAAGGGGATCAAAAGGTACAAACTTCCAGTTAAAAAATAAATAAATCATGGGGATGTAATATACCACATGCTGGCCATAGTTAATAATACTGTATTGTATATTGGAACAATAGATCTTAAAAGTTCTCATCACAAGAAAAAAATTGTAACTATCTATGGTGACAGATGTTAACTAAACTTGTGGTGATCATTTGGTAAAATATACAAATGTTGAATTAAAATTTTTTTTCTTTTTTTTAAAAATTAATTTATTTTTTATTGAAGGATAAAAAAGAATTAAAAGAAATGCCCACTGGTCAGATAACAAGTGATATACAAAAATCTGTCCAGGCACTACTTAACTGAATAAATTTAGATTCAACTCCCTATAGTAATGACAAACAGAAAAGTCTACATGTTATGGAAAGAACATGGACCCTTATATGCCTGAAACAGTGGTTTTAATGCACGTTTAGCTGGGTAGATCTTATGGCAATATAATTTGTGAGCAATCACTGAGTTGCAATTTTCTTTATCTTGAGAAAATTAAATAGCTTCCCACTCTAAATTTCAATAATTCTAGTCATTTAAAAAATAATATATTTGATGTTTAACTTAGTTATAAAATAAAGAGGTGCTCTATTTTTGTTAAAGCAACTAGATGAATAAACTACTAAAATTAGAGTTCGTTTATGCACACAAATGCCTCAAAATATTGAACAGTTATAAAGTTTTTATAGTTGATGAATAATTAGTGAGTGTTTTACTTTAATAAGAAATTTAAAAATGGCTAAATCTTTTCATTTGTAGCTCTCATGAAATGCAGACTAGAGAGTATATAATTTAATATACATAATAATCTCATGGACAGCTGGGAAACACAAAACTCATCTAGGAGATTGCATTTTTATTCATGTGCGTGCAATTTACTCTAGAGTAGATTATTTTTTAATTGTATGTGTTTGAAGGAATTTAGTTATATCAAAAGAGATGAAACAATAACATATGCTTCGCTCTGCAAGCTTTCACAAAAATACAGCAGACAATGAGATACTGCATTGTAGGCTTAACAGTTCTCTTTTTTAATGCTCCACAACCATCTGTCACATATTTCCTAGGACAGATCTGTTGTAATATCCTTTCTGATCATCTCCATAAACTTGTACAATTCTCTAGGAATGCAAATATTTTAAATATTTTGGCAAGTGGGAAATGAATAAATCAAGTTAGTATCCATTAAAATGAAAACATACCTCTGTCAAAAAAGAAAACCCACAGGAAGTCACAAGGGACATGGAATAACAGGTTTAGGAAACATCTTGATTGTTTACAGGAGTGCATGCCTGCCTGTTAAGTATTTACATATAGCTAAGGGGAACAGGCCCTAATTCTGCTCAGCCCCCCAAATCTCCAGACACACTTTCTCAAATAAACATGCTTCCACCTCTGTTAGTTGCTCCATTTCCGTCCATCTGTTTTGGTAATTGCTTTTCCTTCCTCATTATCGTTTCCAGTGTCTGGACAGGCTTATCCTGTTTCCTCCGGATGGTGTTTTTGTTTGTAGTCAGTTCCTGATTCCTCTTCCTGTTCCCTTTTATCCACTTTTGTTTGACCTCTCATTTGCACTGTAGGCTCCTTACACAGAACATTCTAAGCACGATTCCAACAACCATCCAAATTTAGGCACAATGGCTGGAATACTCTGGGTTTTGACTTTAATATAATAATCTTTTACATCACTACATATATACACACAATCTTGGAAAATTGAGAACAGGGTAGATGGGGGAGTGGCTAAATGCTTTAAAAGTATTGTGGTATCTAAGTTGTATAGCTACATATAGACAACAATAGTCGATAAAATTCTACTTGAAAAGTCACAAAACAAGAGATGGTATTTAACTCTGTTTTAGTGTTGGGACAATAGGGTGGAAAGGATATACATCACTCTGAAGTCCAGCTAATAAGCTGTGAACTAAAAGAGAAGGTATCAAAAGCTGAAAGTCCAACTTGCTGCCAGGACAAGGGGAACTCGGTTATAGCTATGGAGATGGGAGGAAGGAGTCACTGTAAAAGACTGAGGGACTGAGACAGGCTATTCTCCAAGGGTTTCTTGCATTTCTGCACGACTTGCAAACAGGGCACTGACTGGCCTTTGTTCTAAACTATGTTTCCAAGGATATTTGTTTAACAAACTGCCTTGGAAGATAGAGATAGTGTTTCCATTCAGAGCAAAGGATAAGTTGGCTTATTTTCCACTGTAGTAAAAGTAATGTTTTCTTCTAGAAGGTCATGTGTGCTTATAGTTTTATAGTGCATTTTAAAAGAAATTCCTGTTCCCTAAGCCCAAGATGCCTTTCCTATAAACGAACCCATTGTATGCACGGGTATAAACTGGCCCTCATGTCACCCTGTGAACACTGGGATTTGGGCAAATGGTGCAAAAATGCCTCACTTTGGCTACTGCTTTTGCTGCAAGTAATAAACTACCTGCATTCTCTACACAGGAGTCTCCTGTCTTCTATAAGCATCCATGAAATTGCAAAAGCCTAACTAGATAACTAACTCATACAGGAAAATCTCAGATCCTCTCAAGTTCTTGATAGGGGCCGAAGTTCAGATTTTAGGATTATATGAGCACCTGATCCAGGGGAATCAAAGTAGGAGATGAGACATGGAGCCAGGGAATTCAGCTCCCAAGTCAGTCAAAGAGGAACAGTTCTTGAGCCCTATTTCCTCATGAAATGGACACACAAGATACCAGACCAGTGCCAGTTCTCTTACCTGGAGTTGGCAGTGGTTTGGTGGTAGCCATGGTTAGAAATTTTTCCACAGTTTATTGTGATCCACACAGTCATAGGCTTTGGCATAGTCAATAAAGCAGAAACAGATGTTTTTCTGGAACTGTCTTGCTTTTTCCATGATCCAGCAGATGTTGGCAATTTGATCTCTGGTTCCTCTGCCTTTTCTAAAACCAGCTTGAGCATCAGGAAGTTCACAGTTCACATATTACTGAAGCCTGGCTTGGAGAATTTTGAGCATTACTTTACTAGCGTGTGAGATGAGTACAATTGTGTGGTAGTTTGAGCAATCTTTGGCATTGCCTTTCTTTGGGATTGGAATGAAAACTGACCTTTTCCAGTCCTGTGGCCCACTGCTGAGTTTTCCAAATTTGCTGGCATATTGAGTGCAGCACTTTCACAGCATCATCTTTCAGGATTTGGAATAGCTCAACTGGAATTCCATCACCTCCACTAGCTTTGTTCGTAGTGATGCTTTCTAAGGCCCACTTGACTTCATATTCCAGGATGTCTGGCTCTAGGTCAGTGATCACACCATTGTGATTATCTGGATCATGAAGATCTTTTTTGTACAGTTCTTTTGTGTATTCTTGCCATCTCTTCTTAATATCTTCTGCTTCTGTTAGGTCCATACCATTTCTGTCCTTTATCGAGCCCATCTTTGCATGAAATGTTCCCTTGATGTCTCTCATTTTCTTGAAGAGATCTCTAGTCTTTCCAATTCTGTTGTTTCCCTCTATTTCTTTGCATTGATCACTGAGGAAGGCTTTCTTATGTCTTCTTGCTATTTTTTGGAACTCTGCATTCAGATGATTATATCTTTCCTTTTCTCCTTTGCTTTTCGCTTCTCTTCTTTTCACAGCTATCTGTAAGGCCTCCCCAGACAGCCATTTTGCTTTTTTGCATTTCTTTTCCATGGGGATGGTCTTGATCCCTGTCTCCTGTACAATGTCACGAACCTCATTCCATAGTTTATCAGGCACTCTACCTATCAGATCTAGGCCAGGAAGCAACAGTTAGAACTGGACATGGAACAACAGACTGGTTCCAAATAGGAAAAGGAGTGTGCCAAGGCTGTATATTGTCACCCTGTTTATTTAACTTATATGCAGAGTACATCATGAGAAATGCCGGACTGGAAGAAACACAGGCTGGAATCAAGATTGCTGGGAGAAATATCAATCACCTCAGATATGCAGATGACACCACCCTTATGGCAGAAGGTGAAGAGGAACTAAAAAGCCTCTTGATGAAAGTGAAAGTGGAGAGTGAAAAAGTTGGCTTAAAGCTCAACATTCAGAAAACGAAGATCATGGCATCCGGTCCCATCACTTCATGCGAAATAGATGGGGAAACAGTGGAAACAGTGTCAAGACTTTATTTTTCTGGGCTCCAAAATCACTACAGATGGTGACTGCAGCCATGAAATTAAAAGACGCTTACTCCTTGGAAGGAAAGTTATGACCAACCTAGATAGCATATTCAAAAGCAGAGACATTACTTTACCAACAAAAGTTCATCTAGTCAAGGCTATGGTTTTTCCAGTGGTCATGTATGGATGTGAGAGTTGGACTGTGAAGAAGGCTGAGTGCCGAAGAATTGATGCTTTTGAACTGTGGTGTTGGAGAAGACTCTTGAGAGTCCCTTGGACTGCAAGGAGATCCAACCAGTCCATTCTGAAGGAGATCAGCCCTGGGATTTCTTTGGAAGGAATGATGCTAAAGCTGAAATCCAGTACTTTGGCCACCTCATGCGAAGAGTTGACTAATTGGAAAAGACTCTGATGCTGGGAGGCATTGGGGGCAAGAGGAGAAGGGGACGACAGAGGATGAGATGGCTGGATGGCATCACTGACTTGATGGACGTGAGTTTGAGTGAACTCTGGGAGTTGGTGATGGACAGGGAGGCCTGGCATGCTGCGATTCATGGGGTCGCAAAGAGTCAGACACGACTGACCAACTGATCTGATCTGATCTGATCTGATGGTTAGTAACCCCAGGTATCCAAGAAGTCTGGGTAGAAGAGTTCAGATAGCTCTGCAGACTTCCCCATGATTCATGGGTGTCCTATAAGTTCAGTTTAGTTCAGCCCCTCAGTTGTGTCTGACTCTTTGTGACCCCATGAACCACAGCACGCCAGGCCTCCCTGTCCATCACCAAGTCCCAGAGTCTACCCAAATCCATGTCCATCGAGTGGATGATGCCATCCAACCATCTCATCCTCTGTCGTCCCCCTTTCCTCCTGCCCTCAATCTTTCCCAGTATCAGGGTCTTTTCCAATGAGTCAGCTCTTTGCATCAGGTGGCCAAATTATTGGAGTTTCAGCCTCAATATCAGTCCTTCCAATGAACACCCAAGACTGATCTCCTTTAGGATGGACTGGTTGGATTTCCTTGCAGTCCAAGGGACTCTCAAGAGTCTTCTCCAACACCACAGTTCAAAAGCATCAATTCTTCAGTGCTCAGCTTTATTTATAGTCCAACTTCCACATCCATACATGACTACTGGAAAAACCATAGCCTTGACTAGACAGACCTTTGTTGACAAAGTAATGTCTCTGTTTTTTAATATGCTATCTAGGTTGGTCATAACTTTCCTTCCAAGGAGTAAGCATCTTTTAATTTCATTGATGCAATATAGTGCCATAGAAGTTCTTGACACTTCAGTCTGTGGACATTAGTGGGTTGATAATTTCCAAGTTCTTCTCATTTGTAGCTGTAGGCTCTACATGTGCCCCACAAGATTTCTTAAAGGAAGAGAGGATCAAGATGAATCTGCTGAATGCCCATTTTGAATAGCAAGTATGGGACAAAGACCGATATCAGACACTAGAGCAGGAGTCGGCAAACATTTTAAGGGCCAGATAGTAAACAGTTTAGTCTGTGTGGGCCAGTCCATCTCTGTAGCATGTATACAGCTCTGCTATTATAGGGCAAAAGCAACCATGAGCTACATTCCAATATAACTTACAGAAATAGGAAGCAGCTGAATTTACACTGTGGGTGGTAGTTTGCTGACTATTGCACTTGGAGATTGCTCTCTGTAGGCTGACTTCCACAGTGTATGACCTCAGTAATCCTTCTGGTTTGATGCTCTGCTTTCACTCTCTTAAAATTCCCAGTACTTTTCAAATGAGGATCTCTATATTTGCCTATATCCTATGTAGCTGGTCGCTGGTTATATACAATCTTTTTGCTATCATATCTCTGTAGGCCTGAAGAAAACCAAACTGATCTGAGATATAGAGAGTATAATTATGAGATAAGGTCAGATGTATGATATTAGTTATGTACCAGAGAAGCCTTAGAGATAAAATGTTTCCTGGTTTAGCAACAAGAAAATTAAGAACCTACCTTTTATCATAATAATACTGGCATATATAAAGAAGAAATGTGTCTGTCTGAAGAATGGCTATCTAGTGGTCTAGTAGGCAATATTCCAGACTGCTGTGATGAAGTATTCTATGTGCATGGAATCAGAACACTTCCTAACACCATACACAAAAATAAACTCAAAATGGATTAAAGACTTAAATGTAAGTCCAGATACTATAAAACTCTTAGAGGAAAATATACGCAGAACACTCTTTGACATAAATCACAGCAGGATCCTCTTTGACCCATCTCCTAGTCATGGAAATAAAAACAAAAATAAACAAACAGGATCTAATTAAACGTCAAAGCTTTTCCACAGTCAAGGAAACTATAAACAAGATGAAAAGACAACTCTGAGAATGAGAGAAAATAATTGCAAATGAAGCAACCGACAAAGGATTAAGCTCCAAAATATACAAGCAGCTTGTGCAGCTCAATATCAGAAAAACAAACAACCCAATCAAAAAGTGGGTGGAAGACCTAAGCAGACATTTCACCAAAGAAGACATACAGATGGCCAACAAACACATGAAATGATGTTCAACATCCCTCATTATTAGAGAAATGCAAATCAAAACTACAATGAGATATGACCTCACACTTGTCAAAATGGCCATCATCAAAAAAATCTACAAACAATAAATGCTGGCGAGGATGTGGAGAAAAGAGAATGATTTTGCAGTGTTGGTGGAAGTGTAAATTGATAGAGCCACTATGGAGAACAGTGTGGAGATTCCTTAAAAAAACAGAATAAAACTACCATAGGACCCAGCAATCCCACTACTGGGCATATACCCTGAGAAAATAAAAATCCAAGAAGACACACATACCCCAATGTTCATTGTAGCTATTTACAATAGCCAGGACATGCATATCTATTAATGAATGAATGAATAAAGAAGATGTGGTACATATATACAATGGAATATTACTCAGCCATGAAAAGGAATGAGTTGGAGTCACTTGTAGTGAGGTGGATGAACCTAGAGCCTGTTACACAGAGTGAAGTAAGTCAGAAAGAGAAAAACAAATATAGTATATTAACACATATATATGGAATCTAGAAAAATGGTACTGATGAACCCATTTGTAGGGCAGGAATAAAGACACAGATACAAAGAATGAACTTTTGGACACAGAGGGGGAAGAGAGGGCGGGACAAAGTGAGAGAGTAGCAATTATGTATATATACACTACTCTGTGTAAAATAGATAGCTATTGGGAAGCCGCTGTATAACACAGTGAGCTCAGTTTGGTGCTCTGTGATAACCTAGGGGGCTGGGTGAGAGGGAGGCTTAAGAGGGAGAGCATATATATATATATATAGCTGATTCACATTGTTGTACAACAGAAACCAACACAACATTGTAAAGCAATTATCCTCCAATGAAAAATAAATTTTAAAAACTATATTTAAAAAATAAAAAGTACTCTAGTACTCTAGAGGGGCTATAATGTACTGCATATGAATATACTCAATGATATTGCAATAACTTTGTATGGAGACAGATGGTTACTAGACTTATTATGGTGACCAATCCATAATGTATCTAAATGTCAAATCACTAAGTTATATACCTGAAACTAAAATAACATTGAATGTCAACTATACTTCAATAAAAAAATAAAAAGGAAAAAAAAAGAAGAAAAAAAGATTCAATGTACAGTAAGAATCTGTCGCTGAAATGTCAAGGCTAAAGTCAATAGGTTCCTAAAACAGACCACTTCTTGCCTTGTGTCCAAGTACTATAATTTCAATTATAATATGGTTTCTCATATATGTCTCTCCAAGAATTTAATATTGAATTGGTTAGAATAGCCAATCCTTTTGCCAGTTAAATTTCTCATTGTAGTTAAATACATTGGTACTGCTATTTACATATCAATCTGATACTTCAGTGAGCCTGGGCTCTTGGCAAATTGACAAAATTAATTGAAACGAAGACCCTACACAGAAGTGATGACTTCAGCAAGGCAGATGCCATCTTGGGAAGCCATCTTCTTCACCATATGCCTTCTTTTAGTTTTCATAGTAGGTTTTATCCAGGAAATGCTAATCCATTAGAAACTTTTATGCAGGGTAGTTATAGGGTTGACTCCAGATCTAGTGATAGTTTGAAAGAAGAAATGGATAGAGATAGATTGGTGGGGTAGAGTGAGAAAGGAAAGTAAGGAGGGAAGTGAGAAGGGGTTGGGGATCAAAAACATTCCAACATGTTTGGGTCTGATAGTTTACATGAAATCTCTAAGAGTTAGCCTTTCTACTCAGCCTAGTAATAGAGAGTGTAGAATTACCTCACATGTACCCTTCATCTCACCAAATGATCAGTGTGAAGACAGGATGAAAGGTAATCTTTTTCATATGTGGTGGGTTTGCCCAAGGACAGCTAAGATTTAGAACAGCATACTTTAATTATGAGGAATGTTTGGTTAAAGATATTTGATTACTATTAAATACATTCCATAAGATTAATGTTTAATTTAAAAAAGGAAGTTTGCTTTTGATTCTAATAGCTGTAAAATTCTGTTAAAGAAAGAAAGCAGAAGAATTTACTCAAATCCAAGCTTGCATAAATGAGATATGGAAAAGTAAGATACAAGAAAGACATCGTAAATGAAAACACATTTTCAACTTAAGTATGTCATTTTTAAAAAAACATAGGATGACTTTCACAAAAATAAAAAGTTAAAGGTTATTTAAAAGTAAGTTACAAAAACCAAAGGGTAATTTATAAACACTGGTGACATGGCAAAGAATAAAATGAGCTATAAATATCTGGATTAGTATCTAAGAACCAAACAGTTGTTGAAGACTTTATATAAAGCAACCTACAATGCATGCTTTTTTGTTACTAAAAAGAAGCTTTACAAAGGTTCAAAAACTGCTAATTGATTACCTACATTTTGTAAAGGAACTATTGTAGGGAAATTAGAATATATTGTATTATGATGCAATCTTTCCCTCAACCTTGGAATCTAAGTTGAGGGAGAAAGGGCACTCAAAAAAAAAAAAAAAAAACACCAAATGAATTTTATGCAATACTGGACAAGTAAAATCATAAAAATCAATACTGATAAAAATTTAGCCCTTAAGCATTTTTATGCAAATAGAACAATTTTTTTTAAATTAAAAAAATCACACAAGACTATTGGAGAGGAAAAACTCTTGTTTAACTTTTCACCTTTGGGGTCATGTGAGTTAAAATAACAAAAAGAATAACAGGAGAAAAGGCACACAATTTTTATTTATATTTAGACGCATGGCATTTACAGGAAAGAAGCAAAACTCAAGAAGTTAGACTCAGGGCTTATAAATCAAGTTAACAATAAAAAGGCAGGGAGGGTTTGGGCTTCAAGGGATGATAAATTGTGAGAAAATGACTAGGAAATATATGAGGGAACTGATAGAAGATAAGGGCTGTTTTAGTGAGGTCTATTTATGCAAAGTCATCTTGGTGTTGACTCCTTGTCTTCAGTGATAAGAATTGTACTTCTCTCTCTCTGATGATGTTGGGGGGCTACCTTCCTTAAAGGAAATCTTATGCCTTGCTTTGAAGCAAATAAAGAGAAGGCAGAAAACTCTTCCCTAATCTGTTTATTCTTTATTATTACTATTATTATTGTTGTTATTTTGGCCACACTGCATGGCTTGTGGGATCTTAGTACCTTGACCAGGGATTGAACCGGGGCCCCAGCAGTGAAAGCACCAAGTCATAACTACTGGACTGCCATGGAATTCCCCTAAATCTGTTGATGCTTAATTGCCTTCAGCTCAAATTAATCCTCATGCCAAAGTGGTTTATTATGAGGTTGCTCTTGCAGATTAAGGCAGTTCACGCAGATGGCCAGGTTAAATATTTGTGATAGGAATATTGAGAAGAAAGATTACTCTTTGGGCTTCATGGACACAGGAAACTTTTCCTAAGGAAGCGATGACAAATTTGCTATTTCCTATTATGAAATTTTGAAACAACTTTATAAAAGTTTTTTTTTTTACTGATTATAAAGTATTACATGTTGCTCAAAATGGAAAATTAAGAAAGTTCAGAGAAAAATAACTCCATCATCCAGAGATACCATCATTGTGACATTTTTTTCCACATTAATTTTTAACCAGTTTTAATTGCTATATTTTATATATGTAAGAACATGTAGCTGGGATGGCAGAAAAATCCCTCTTGAATGCCAAGTCTAATTAGTATGCACTGATCTGAAGCATGGAATGGAGAAAGCAACTAAAGCTCAGTCCAGTTCAGTTCAGTTCAGTCACTCAGTCGTGTCCAACTCTTTGCGACCCCATTAACTGCAGCACACCAGGCCTCCCTGTCCATCACCAACTCCCAGAGTCCACCCAAACCCATGTTCATTGAGTTGGTGATGCCATTCAATGATCTCATCCTCTGTCGTCCCCTTCTCCTCCTGCCCTCAATCTTTCCCAGCATCAGGGTCTTTTCAAATGAGTCAGCTCTTCAAATCAGGTGGCCAAAGCACTGGAGTTTCAGCTTCAACATCAGTCCTTACAATGAACACTCAGGACTGATCTCCTTTAGGATGGACTGGTTGGATCTCCTTGCAGTCCAAGGGACTCTCAAGAGTCTTCTCTAACACCACAGTTCAAAAGCATCAATTCTTTGGTGCTCAGCTTTCTTTATAGTCCAACTCTCACATCCGTACATGACCACTGGAAAAACCATAGTCTTGACTAGACGGACCTTTGTTGGCAAAGTAAAGTCTTTGCTTTTTAATATGCTATCTAGGTTGGTCATAACTTTCCTTCCAAGGAGTAAGCGTCTTTTAATTTCATTGCCGCAATCCCCATCTGCAGTGATTTTGGAGCCCAGAAAAAAAAGTCAGCCACTGTTTCCCCATTTATTTGCCATGAAGTGATTGGACCAGATGCCATGATCTTTGTTTTCTGAATGTTGAGCTTTAAGCCAACTTTTTCACTCTCCACTTTCACTTTCATCAAGAGGCTCTTTAGTTCTTCTTCACTTTCTGCCATAAGGGTGGTGTCATCTGCATATCTGAGGTTATTGATATTTCTCCCGGCAATCTTGATTCCAGCTTGTGCTTCCTCCAGCCCAGCGTTTCTCATGGTGTACTCTGCATATAAGTTAAATAAGCAGGGTGACAATATACAGCCTTGACGTACTCCTTCACAGCTACCACCGAGAAAGCTCAGTCCAGTCTATGCTTTTTCATGTCGAGAAATGCATCTTGTTGTTGTTCAGTCACTAAGTTGTGTCTGACTTTTTGCACCCCATAGACTGCTTATCAAATCCTTGTCTTAAATGCTTGCCAAGGGGAGAGGTCAATTGATTCTTATTCCTTGTTAGAAACTTCTTGATTATATTTTAAAGAGCTTTATTCAAATATAATTCACATACTATACAATTGACACTCTAAAAATACACAGTTCAATGGTTTTTAGTGTGTTTGCGCTGTGCAACCATCTATGTTCTAAACATAGAACATTTTACCTCAGCCCCCAAAGAAACCTAGTACCCGAGTAAGAGTCATTCTCTCTATTTGCCCCAATCCTTCCAGCCTATTCTGTACATTTCACAGGAATGGTATTGTGCATTACATAGTTTTTTGTGACAGGCCTCTTATACTTGGCATGGTGTGTAAGATTCACTCACATTGTAGCATATATCTGTACTTCATTTTTTCTCATTGACAGTTTTCCATTGTATGGATATACCACATTTTATTTATCCATTCATCAATCGATACACATTTGGCTGGTTTCCACTTTTTTGCCATTAGGAGTAATGCTGCCAGGATTTCCCTGGTGGTCTAGTTCTAAGACTCTGAACTTCCAAAGCAGGGTCCCAGGTTCAACCTCTGGTCAGGGAACTATATCTCACACATCTTAATTAAGAGTTAGCATGCTGCAACTTAAAGATCTTGCATGTTGCAATGAAAATTGAAGCGCTCGAGTGCTGCAACTGAGACCTGACACAGCCAAATAAATATTTTTTAAAATAGTAATCCTGGCATCAATATTTGTGCATATGTTTTTGTATAGACATATGTTTTCATTTATCTTGATAGATACCTAAGAGTGAAATTACTAGGTCATGTGGTAACTCAATATTTAACATTTTGAGGGACAGCCAGACTATTTTATGAGGGAATTGGGCCATTTTACATTCCCACACAATGTGTAAGGGATCCAATTTCTTCACAACTTTGCCAAAATTTTTATTATCTGTTTGATTATAGCCATCCTAGTGGGGGTATGTGGTTTTGATTCTGCACTTCCCAGATAGACAATGATGTTGTGTATCTTTTCATGCACTTTTTGGCCATTTGCACACGTCCTCTGAAAAAATGTCTTTTAGATCACACCTGTCAAACAGCATCATCAAAAGGGCCACAAGTAACAAATGTCAGTAAGTGTATGGAGAAAAGAGAACGCTTGCACACTGTTTGCTGGTTGGAAGGTAAATTGATGCAGACATTATGGAAAATAGTATGGAGACTTCACAAAAAACAAAAAATAGAACTACCATATGATCTAGCAGTTCTACTCCTGGGTGCATACCCAAAAGACACAAAAACACTAATTCAAAAAGATACCTGCATCCTGATGTTCATATCAGCATTATTTATGACAGCTAAGATATGGAAGCAACCTAAGTGTCTGTCAACATACGAATGGATAAAGAAAATGTGGTATATATACACAATGGAATATTAGTCATAAAAATGAAAGCTGCCATTTGCAGCAACATGATTGGACCTGGAGGGAATTTGCACATGTGCGTGCTGTCATTTCAGTCATATCTGACTCTTTGCAACCCTATGGACTGTAATCTATCAGGCTCCTCTGTCCATGGGATTCTCCAGGCAAGAATACTGGAGTGGGTTGCCATGCCCACCTCCAGGGGATCTTCCCTAACCAGGGATGAAAGTTCTCCTGCATTGGCAGGTGGGTTCTTAACCACTAGTGCCATCTGGGAAGGCCCTAGAGGGTATTATGCTTAGTGAAATAAGTCAAACAGAGAAAGACAAAAACTACATGTTATTACTTATATGTAAAATCTAAAAAATAAAAGAAATGAATAAATACAGCAAAACAGAAGCAGACACATAGACATTGTTGCTACCAGTGGGGAGAGAAAGGGGGAGGGGCAAGATAGAGGTAGGGGATTAAGAGCTTCAAACTGCTATGTATAAAATAAATAAGCTACAAGGGTATACTGTAAAACACAGGAAATATTGCCAATATTTTATAAAAACTTAAAAAGTTTTTATTTTCAACAAATGAAAATTTGTTTTATCTCTGCTTCTTACTTTTGATCTTTTCTAGGTTTGCTTTTGTTAACTTTTTTGGATTTTTTATGAGTACTTATGAAGAACTAAAGAGCTTCTTGATGAAAGTGAAAGAGGAGAGTGAAAAAATTGGCTTAAAACTCATTAAGAAAATCAAGATCATGGCATCTGGTCCCATCACTTCATGGCAAATAGATGGGGAAACAGTGGAAACAGTGAGACTTTATTTTTTTGGGCTCCAAAATCACTGCATATGGTGACTGCAGCCATGAAATTAAAAGAAGCTTGCTCCTTGGAAGAAAAGTTATGATCAACCTAGACAGCATATTAAAAAGCAGAGACACAACTTTGCCAACAAAGGTCCATCTAGTCAAGGCTATGGTTTTCCCAGTAGTCATGGATGGATGTGAGAGTTGGACTATCAAGAAAGCTGAGCACACAAGAATTGATGCTTTTGAACTATGGTGCTGGAGAAGACTCTTGAGAGTGCCTTGGAGTGCAAGGAGATCCAACCACTCAATCCTAAATGAAATCAACCCTGAATATTCATTGGAAGGACTGATGCCGAAGCTCCAATACTTTGGCCACCTGATGTGAAGAACTGGCTCATTGGAAAAGACCCTGATGCTGGGAAAGATTGACAGCGGGAGGAGAAGGGAATGACAGAGGATGAGATGGTTGGATGGCGTCACCAACTCGATGGACATGAGTTTGAGTAAGCTCTGGGAGTTGGTGATGGATGGGGAGGCCTGGCGTGCTGCCGTCCATGGGGTGGCAAAGAGTTGGACACGACTGAGTGACTGAACTGAACTGAAAGATGATTAGGTAATTGTTTAATCTTTCTCTTTTCTTCTAGAATCTCATTACCACAATTAACCCACCATATATTTAGCTCACTTTCTTTGTGACAAATGTAAGTAAAAGTTTTATCAGTTCATTTCAGTTGCTCAGTTGTGTCCGACTCTTTGCAACCCCATGGACTGTAGAAAGCCAGGTTTCCCTGTCTATCACCGACTCTTGGAGTTTACTCAAACTCATGTCCATCAAGTCGGTGATGCCATCCAACCATCTCATCCTCTGTCATCCCCTTTTCCTCCCACTATCAATCTTTCCCAGCATCAGGGTCTTTTCTAATGAGCCGGTTCTTTGCATAAGGTGGCCAAAGTATTGGAGTTTCAGTTTCAGCATTAGTCCTTCCAATGAATATTCAGGACTGATCTCCTTTAGGATGGACTGGTTGGATCTTCTTGCAGTCCAAGGGACTCTCAAGAGTCTTCTCAAGAGTCAACACTACAGTTCAAAAGGATCAATTCTTCAGTGCTCAGCTTTCTTTATAGTCCAACTTTCACATCCATACATGACTACTGGAAAAACCATAGCTTTGACTAGATGGACCTTTGTTGGCAAAGTAATGTCTCTGCTTTTTAAAATGCTGTCTAGGTTATTCATAACTTTTCTTCCAAGAAGTAAGCGTCTTTTAATTTCATGGGTGTAATCATCATCTGCAGTGATTTTGGAGCCCCCCAAAATAAAGTCTGTTACTGTTTCCACTGTTTCTGCATCTATTTGCCATGAAGTGATGGGACCAGATGCCATGATTTTAGTTTTCTGAATCATCTTTAGAAAAGAGAAAAAAGAATGCCTAGATAAAGATCATTAGAATATTCATTGATTGGATGAATACATACTTTCTCAGAGGTCTTTAATTTCATTAAGGTTTATTAGAATTACCCAAACCTTTTATCAGGACTGCTAATTTCTTCCTAGGAGAAGACTATGAAGGAGTAGAAATTTTGCTCTAGACTTGCTTTGGGATTTCTTTTTTTAAAAATCTATTGTTGTTATTCCTATCTCCCCAAACTTACTCAGAACAAACAAACAATTCTACATACAGCCAGACAGAAGAGGTCATCTGATAGGGAAATCCATCAGCCTGGACTAAATTTCTTAAATAATATTTGAACACATTACAAATTCCAAAAAGGAGTTTTCCTGCTCAGTAGGTAAAAGCAAGAGAAAGATGTTCTTTTATGTGCAAATCCTCTAAAAATGCCCTCAGGACTTTTCCTAAGGAAACAAACAACAAAAACCCAACCACACTGTAGGGAAATACATTTAAAAAATTTACATGATAAAGTATTTAAAATAATTTTCCCTCTGCTATTCTGAGTTCTTGGCTAGAATCTTTGTAATAAAAGACATTAACAAATGAAAAAGAAATGCAAGTTTATTAACATGTACACCTACTGCACACATAGTTCGTAGCCAGGAAAACTAACTCCCTGAGATGGCCCAAGTCACCATCTTAAATACCACCCTCAGCAAAAGACAAAAGAAAATATTGGTGGGGTAGGGTGTGTGTAGGGAAATAGTTCTGGGAAGTTATGAGGAAAAGTTCTGTAGAGGAGGGTAAGATTTGTTCTGCAGATTTAAGTAGGTGTCCTCTCTATTGACCAAATTCTCTTATGGTTTAGAGTCAACCTTCTCTTCCTAGTGAGACAGGAATTGGAGTTCTTGTCTGTGGAGCCAAAGAATGGAATCCACAAACACCCAAACACTCATGGTAGCAAGCAAATAGGATTTATTACAGGAACAAAGTACAAAGCTCTCAGCATAGACACTCAGAGAGGTAAAGAGTCCTTCAAGGTGGGACTTAAAGCAGTTTTTACATCCTTTCTTAAATCACATTATTATTTCTAACCAATCAATTTAAAGGTCAAGATACTTAACATCTTTATGGCTTCTCTTGATCCTTGGATTAAGTCACCAGCCTTTTTCATGCCTGGCCATTTTACCAGGGACCAGATGTATGGTCTTAAGATTAAGGATCACCAGTTGTTTTTCCCTCAAGTATATGGAATAGAATTTAATTACTGCCCTTCCCTAAATCTGAGGGCTGATAATTTATCAGACTAAAGAGCATTCCAAGAATTCAGGACAATGGAGTAGGATGTTTACTGAAAATAAGACTGAGGGTGGGAACTCTACACTGATTGTCTAGTAATTTCTACCTCAGTGGGAGAGAGGGAGACACTTACAAACGGAGATTTCCTTTATAAATGCACATTTCTCTCACAAAAGGGTAACTTCAGCTCTTTTTTTCAGAGCTTGTCCTGTGTCTGCAGTTTCTCAAAATAATCCTTATGCCAAAGAGGTACATTTTGGAGGTAGCACATTCTTCCACTCTTCAGCACAACCAACTAAATGACATAACCCAACAAGGAGAAGATGCAAAGAACATAGAAAAGACAAGAATGGGAGAAAATTATGAGAAAAAAGGGGTTGTGTGTAATTGATGTACTTATCCATTGAACTTAGTTTAAATGGATATTTAGACTAAAAGGAAATGTGTATGTTATGATTTTTGAAAGAAATGAAAGATGAATGAGAGCAGGGGTTATTATAGATTTTGTTTACTGCTGTGTCTTAAAAACATGGTAAAACAATCAATGGGCAAATTCCTTTAAAAGGGAGTTTCAGGGGTGCAGGCAGAGGGAAGGGCTATATGCAGAAACAGCACAGTCAGCTCTGACAGTCATCTTGAATTGATGGTGCACTGATCAGAGTCATCTTGATTGTTTTAAGTACAGTTGGTCTTCAGTTCCAAAGTTGGTTTGTTCCCATTTCTTTAAGGCCAGCTCTCAGAATTGTGGCAGCTTATGTCATAGCTACAGTCTGATTATTATGCAGTTAACTTCTTCCTCTTGGTAGGGGTTTAAGTATCCATAAGACAGCTCAAGGGATATGGCTCAAAATATTATATCCCTTGTGGATGAAGTAAAGGTCCTTGACTTTGTTTAATGAATAAACTATTACTATTTCATCTTGTTTGACTGCTTTATTTTGCTTCAACATTTTCTCACTTTTCTGATTAAGCTTGTTCTTTGGCTTAAACTTTTCTATAGACAAAAAGCAGGTGGAAGACATGAGAGGGAAGGACCATAGGGCCCTTCTCTATTTCAATATCTCAGGATACTTTCCCTTCCCCATCAATGCCCTTGCTTTAATGGAAATGTCCAGCACTGCAACTCTGCAACCCTTACAGTCTGGTCATGGCATTAGTCCTTGACAGTGACCAGTGAAGGATGTGAGGGACTCCTCACAGCAGTCTTGGAAGCTCTCTAGTTCTCTTTGTGTTCTTAGTTGCATATGCATGGCTTTCAATATATCTTTATCCTCTGGCATCAAAAGATGCCAAGTGACTTTACTCTTTAACATCATTATTATTGTCATAATGACTGACTACCCAGTGCCTTCCCTTTCACTTGAATTCAAACATCTAAAAGATAAAGTAAGATACACTAAGTTTTTAAGAGTTTAAAATCAGTTGAAATCAGACAGCACCAAACCAGAGGGGGTTACAAGTCCTCTGCCCACAGGAACCAGGAAAAGAGACTTATACAGAGAAAATGGGGAAGCAAAGAAAGGAAGTTCATTGGAAGAGGAAATGGCAAACCACTCAGTATTCTTGCCCTGAGAACCTCAGAAACAGTATAAAAAGGCAAAAAGATATGACACCAGAAGAGCTCCAGGGGTGGAAGGGGTCCAATATGACACTGCGAAAGAGCAGAGGACAATTACTAATAGCCCCAGAAAGAAAGAATCTGCTGGGCCAAAACAGAAACAACACTCATCATGGATGTGTCTGGTGATGAAAGTAAAATCCGATACTGTAAAGAATAATACCAAGTTACCAAGTAGGAACCTGGAATGTTAGGTCCATGAATCAAGGTAAGCTGGACGTGGTCAAGCAGGAAATGGCAAGAATGAACATCGACATTTTATGAATCACAAACTAAAATGGACTGGAATAGGAAAATTTAATTCAGATGACCATTGTATCTACTATGTGGGTAAGAATCCCACAGGAGAAATGGAGTAGCCCTTATAATCAACAAAAGAATCCAAAATGCAGTATGTGGGTACAATCTTAAAAATGACAGAATGATCTCAGTTTGCTTCCGAGGCAAACCATTCAACATCACAGTAATCCAAGTCTATACCCCAACCACTGGTGCCAAAGAAGCTGAATTTGACTAGTTTTATGAAGACTTACCTCCTAGCTCAGTTGGTAAGGAATCTGCCTGCAGTGCAGGAGACCCAGGTTCGATTCCTGGGTTGGAAAGATCCCCTGGAGAAGGAAATGGCAACCCACTCCAGTATACTTGTCTGGAGAATCCCATGGATAGAGGAATCTGGGGGGCTACAGTCCATGGGGTCGCAAGGGTCGGACACGACTTAGCAGCTAAACCACCACCACCACCATGAAGACTTACAAGACCTTCTAGAAATAACATCAAAAAAATAAAAAAGTCCTTTTTTCATTATAGGAGATTGGAATGCAAAAGTAGGGTATCAATAGATACCTGGAGTAATAGGCAAGTTTGGCATTGGAGTACAAAATGAAGCAGGGAAAAGGCTAACAGAATTTTGCCAAGAGAATGCACTGGTCATAACAAACACCCTTTTCCTACAACACAAGAGATGACTATTGTGATGAAATGGACATCACCAGATGGTCAATACCGAAATCAGATTGATTATATTCTTTGCAGCAGAAGATGGAGAAGCTCTATACAGTCAGAAAAAATAAGACCTGGAGCTGACTATGGCTCAGATCATCAGCTGCTTATAGCAAAATTCAGGCTTAAACTAAAGTAAATGGGGGAAACCACTAGGCAATTCGGATATACCCTAAATCAAATTCCTTATGATTATGCAGTGGACATGATGAATAGACTCAAAGGATTAGGTCTGGTAGACGTAGTGCCTGAAGAACTATTAATGGAGAGGCAGTGATGAAAATAATCGCAAAGAAAAAGAAAGGCAAGAAAACAAAGTGGCTGTCTGAGGAGGCATTACAAATAGCTGAGGAAAGAAGAAAAGCAAAAACAAGGGAGCAAGGGAAAAATGTATCCAGCTGAATGCAGAGCTCCAGAGAATAGCAAGGAGAGCTAAAAAGGGCTTCTTCAATGAAAAATGCAAAGAAAGAGAGGGAAAAAATAGAATGGGAAAACTAGAGATCTCTTCAAGAAAATTGAAGACATCAAGGGAATATTTCATGCAAGGATGGGGATGTTAAAGGACAGAAATAGTAAAGACTTACGAGAGGCAAAAGAGATTAAGAAGAGGTGGCAAGAATACCCAGAAGAACTATACAAAAAGGGTTTTAACGACCCGGATACCACCATGGTGTGGTCACTCACCTAGAGCCAGACATCCTGGAGTGTGAAGTCAAGTGGGTCAAAAAAGCCTTATCACCAATAAAGCTAGTGTAAGTAATGATTTAAATTCCAGCTGAGCTATTTAAAATACTAAAAGATGATGGTGTTAAAGTGCTGCACTCCATATGTCAGCATATTTGGAAAATCCAGTGGCCATAGGACTAGAAAAGATCAGTTTTTTCCCCCAATTCCAAAGAAGGGCAGGGATAAAGAATATTCAGACTACCAGACAATTGTGCTCACTTCCCATGCTAGTAAAGTGAAGTGAAAGTCGCTCAGTCCTGTCTGACTCTTTGTGACCCCATGGACTGTAGTCAGCCAGGCTCTTCTGTCAGTGAAATTCTAAGGTTATGCTCAAAATCCTTCAAGCTAGGCTTCAGCAGTATTTGAATTGAGAACTGCCAGATGAACAAGATGGGTTTAGAAAAGACAGAGGAACCAGACATCAAATTGCCAGCATTCTTTGGATCATGGAGAAAGCAAGGGAATTCCAGAAAAAATATCTGCCTCTGATTCACTGACTAAGCAAAAGCCTTTGACATTGTTGCTGCTGCTGCTGCTAAGCCGCTTCAGTTGTGTCCGACTCTGTGTGACCGCATAGACGGCAGCCCATTAGGCTCTGCCGTCCCTGGAATTCTCCAGGCAAGAACACTGGAGTGGGTTGCCATTTCCTTCTCCAATGCATGAAAGTGAAAAGTGAAAGTGAAGTTGTTCAGTCGTGTCCGACTCTTCATGACCCCATAGACTGTAGCCTACCAGGCTCCTGCGTCCATGGGATTTTCCAGGCAAGAACACTAGAGTGGGTTGCCATTGCCTTCTCTGTTTGACACTGTGGATCACAACAAACTGTGGAAAATTCTTAAAGAGATGAGAATACCAGACCATCTCACCTCTTTCTTCAGACACCTCTTTCTTCATCTCACCTCTTTCTTCTTTGTCGTCAAGAAGCAATGGTTAGAACCTTACATAGAACAACTAACTGTTCAAAGTTGGGAAAATAGTAAGACATGAACAATGGATTTTTCAAAATTGAGAAAGGAGTACATCAAGGCTGTATATTGTTATCCTGCTTATTTAACTTATAGGAAGAGTACATCACACAACATACCAGGCTGGATGAGTTACACACTGGAATTAAGTTTTCTGGGAGAAGTATCAACAACCTCAGATATGCAGATGATACCACTCTAATGGCAGAAAGCAAAGAGCCTCTTGATGAGGGTGAAGGAGGAGAGTGAAAAAGATGACTTAGAAATCAGCACTCAAAAAACTAAGATCATGGCATCCAGTCCCATCACTTCATGGCAAATAGAAGGGGAAAAACTGGAAGTGGTAACAGACTTTATTTTCTTGGGCTGCAAAATCTCTGCAGATGGTGACTGCAGCCATGAAATTAGAAGATACTTGCTTTTTGGAAAGAAGGCCTAGGTTGCATGTTAAAAAGCAGAGACATCACTTTGCCAGCAAAGATCTGTACAGTCAAATCTATGGTTTTTCTAGTAGTCATGTAAGGATGTGAGAAAGTGAAAGTGAAGTCGCTCAGTCCTGTCCGACTCTTTGCGACTCCGTGGACTGTAGCCTACCAGGCTTCTCCATCCATGGGATTCTCCAGGCAAGAATACTGGAGTGGGTTACCATTTCCTTCTCCAGGACATCTTCCTGACCCAGGGATAGAAGCCGGGTCTCCTGCATTGGAGGCATATGCTTTAACCTCTGAGCTACAGGGAAGCCCTAAGGATGTAAGAATTGGACCATAAAGAAGACAGTGCTGCAGAATTGATGCTTTTGAATTGTGGTGCTGGAGAAGACTGTTGAGATTTCCTTGGACAGCAAGGAGATCAAACCAGTCAATCCTAAGGGAAATCAATCTTGATTATTCAATAGAAGGACTGATGCTGAAGCTGAAGCTCCAATACTTTGGCTACCTGACGTGAAGAACTGACTCATTAAGAAAAGACTGATATTGGGAAAGATTGAGGGCAGGAGGAAAAGGAGGTGACAGAGGATGAGATGGTTGGATGGCATCATTGACTCAATTGACATGAACTTGGGAAAACTCCAGGAGATGGTGAGGGACCAGGAGGCCTGCTGTGCTTCAGAGGTTGCAAGGAGTGGGACATGACTTAGCAATTGAACAACAACAAAAAGAAGGAAATGGGGCAATTAGCTGAATGGTTGTCTGTTTGTGACTGGTTGAAATTAGTGCTTTGATTTAGAAAACTTGAGGCATCTTTAGGCCTAGATTTTGTAGGCTGTGTCAGTCAGTTCAGTTCAGTTGTTCAGTCCTGTCTGACTCTCTGCGACCCCATGGACTGCAGCACACCAGGATTCCCTGTCCGGCACTATCTCCCGGAGCTTGCTCAAACTCATGTCCATTGAGTCAGTGATGCCATCCAACCGTCTCATCCTCTGTCGTCCCCTTCTCTTCCTGGCTTCAATCTTTCTCAGCATCAGGGTCTTTTCCAATGAGTCAGTTCTTTGCATCAGGTGGCCAAAATATTGGAGCTTCAGCTTCAGCATCAGTTTTTCCATTGAATATTCAGGGTTGATTTCATTTAGGATTGACTGGCTTCATCTTCTTGCAGTCCAAAGGACTCTCAGGAGTCTTCTCCCCCACACCACAGTTCTAAAGCATCAATTCTTTGGCACTCGGCTTTCTTTATGGTCCATATCTCACATCCATACATGACTACTGGAAAAACCATAGCTTGGACAATATGGACCTTTTTTGGCAAAGTAATATCTCTGCTTTTTCATATGCTGTCTAGGATTGTCATAGCTTTTCTTCAAAGGAGCAAGCATCTTTTAATTTCATGGCTACAGCCACCATCTGCAGTGATTTTGGAGCCCAATAAAGTCTCTCACTGTTTCCATTGTTTCCCCATCTATTTTCCATGAAATGATGGGACTGGATGCCATGATCTCTGTTTTTTGAATGTTGAGTTTTAAGTCGGCTTTTCATTCTCCTCTTTCACTTTCCTCATGAGGCTCTGTAGTTCCTCTTTGCTTTCTGCCATAAGGGTGGTGTCATCAGCATATCTGAAGTTATTGATATTTTTCCTGGCAATGTTGATTCCAGCTTGTGTTTCATCCAGCCTAGCATTTCACATGATGCATTCTCATATAAGTTAAATAAGTAGGGTGACAATATGTAGCCTTGACATACTCCTTTCCCAATTTGGACCCCCGCCGCCCCGCCCCCCCCCCCGCCCCCCCATTCTTCCATGTCTGGTTCTAACTGTTTCTTCTTGACCTGCATACCGATTTCTCAGAAGGAAAGTGGTCTGGTATTCCTATATCTTGAAGAATTTTCCACAGTTTGTTGTGATCCACATGGTCAAAGGCTTTGGCATAGTCAATAAAGCAGAAGTACATATTTTTCTGAAACTCTCTTGCTTTTTCGATGATCTAACGGATATTAGCAATTTGATCTCTCGTTCCTCTGCCTCTTCTAAATCTAGCTTGAACATTTGGACATTCTTGGTTCACGTACTATTGAAGTCTGCTGCTGCTGCTAAGTTGCTTTAGTCATATCCGACTCTGTGTGACCCCATAGACGGCAGCCCACGAGGCTTCCCTGTCCCTGGGATTCTCCAGGCAAGAACACTGGAGTGGGTTGCCATTTCCTTCTCCAATTGAAGTCTAGCTTGCAGAATTTTGAGCATTACTTTGCTAACGTGTGAAATGGATGCAACTGTGCAGTAGGTTGAACATTCTTTGGCATTGCCTTTCTTTGTGATTGGAATGAAACCTGACCTTTTCCAGTCCTGTGACCACTGCTGAGCTTACCAAATTTGTTGAGCACATTGAGTGCAGCACTTTCACAGCATCATCTTTTTAGGTTTTGGGCTTGCCACCCCAAAATATGTCTCTGCCATGAGGATTATTTTAAAGCTGGTTATTTTTAAGAAACTACAGATACAGGAAAAACTGAAAGCTGAGTAGTAGAAGTTTCTCTTTTGTTAGATACATTTACACCTGTAAGGGCAATATCCATTTCTAAAAGTGTGTCTCTTGCTTTAAGAGAAAGAAGATGACAGTATTTCTAGAAACTCTTTTCAATGCAGAAGACAAAGAATTAAGTTTACTGCACTTTTCCTGGCAGCCTCCCATAACTGACTCCACCCACCCCTAATATCCTTTCTTGTTTTTAGCAAAAAAGTGTTTTGTTTTTTTAAATTTAAATTTATTTATTTTAATTGGAGGCTAATTACTTTACAATATTGCGTTGGTTCTGCCACACATCAACATGAATCTGCCATGGGCGTACACGTGTTCCCCATCCCGAACCCCCTCCCACCTCCCTCCCTTTACCATCCCTCTGGGTCATCCCAGTGCACCAGCCCCAAGGATCCTGTATTGAACCTGGACTGGCGATTTGTTTCTTATATGGTATTATACATGTTTCCATGCCATTCCCCCAAATCATCCCACCCTCTCCCTCTCCCACAGAGTCCAAAAGACTGTTCTATATATCTGTGTCTCTTTTGCTGTCTCGCTGAAGTAAGCCAGAAAGAAAAACACCAATACAGTATACAAACACATATATATGGAATTTAGAAAGATGGTAATGATAACCCTGTATGTTAGACAGCAAAAAAGTGATTAAAGTGATTGTGGAACAGGAAGGAAGGGAGCTGGGCACAACCTTTGAAAGACTGACACAGCCTGAGGACACAAAATATACTGAGTAGAATCAAATGGATCCAAGATGGCAGCCAAGTCTACTTGACTAGACCTTGATAATCAGTAACACTCATAGGAACATATCAGCACCAAGAGACGCCATGACAATTTCTAAGTGGTTTAGTCACTAAATCGAGTCCGACTTTTGTGACCCCATGGACTGTAGCCTGTCAGGCTCCTCTGTCCATGGGATTCTCCAGGCAAGAATACTGGAGTGAGTTGCCATTTCCTTTTCCAGCGGATCTTTCCAACCCAGGAATCAAACCCAGGTCTCCTACATTGCAGACAAGTTCCAAGGCCAAACATCAAAGACCAAAAAGTGGGTGGTGGCCAATTCCTGGAAATCTCTGCTCTTTTTCCAAAATAGTTGGAATAATCCTATCACTCATTAACCTATGAAATTATCCAGTCCATAGAAGCTAACCATACCACTTTTCAAGGCCACACTCAGCCCTCTGTGATGGTCCACACCCTGTCTATGGAGTGTGTTTCTCTCTAAATAAATCTACTTCCTACCTATCATTTTGTCTTTCACTGAATTCTTTCAGCAAAACATTAAGACATTAAGAATCTGAGCTTCATTAGGTTCTGAAACCAGGTGTGTGATCTCAGTTGGAAGACTATGGGTTTTGGCAGAGTTTGAGTCTTGATCATGTGGGTTAGAGTCCCACACTGGATTTTGTCCGGGTTTGGAGTCCCAATCTGAGGTGAATGGTTTCAGTGGTTTTCCGCATTTGGGGGAGTTAGTTTTCCTGAATCTCTCCCATGTACATAGGAGGTATATACATTATTAAACTTTGTTGTTTTTCTCCTGTTAATCTGTCTCATAGAAATTTGATTTTTTATTAGGTCAACCAAAGAACCTGGAAGAGTAGTAGGTGTGATATAAAATTCAGATTTCATGGCAAGATGAGACACACTTAAACATAAAAATTTTTTCTGCCCTTTGGCCCCCTTTTTCTCTTCTACTGTGCAATGTGTATCTGTATCACACATTGATCAAACCTCCCCATGGGCAGAAACACCTGCTCAACCATATAGAGAAACATTCTTTTAGCATCAACAAGACAACGCCTTAAAAGATAACATTCCTTTTCATCTTGTAAGCAGTCACGATGATGCACTACTCTGTACTTGCAGATCTGGATTGTACAAGGTGTCAATAATAATGTTGAAAGCTTGGCTTCTCTGCACTGGTGCTGAATTGAATCTTTGAGACAGAACTTGGGTGAAGTAGAAAAGGATAGCTTTATTGCTTGCCAGGTAAAGGGGGCCACAGCAGACTCCTGCCTCAGAAAAACTATGTATCTCAACTCAGAAGGATTTGATGAGGAGCTTTCCTGGTGGCTCAGATGGTAAAGTGTCTGCCTGCAATGCAGGAGACCTGGGTTCAATTCCTGGGTTGGGAAGATCCCCTGGAGAAGGAAATGGCAATCCACTCCAGCACTCTTGCCTGGAAAATCCCATGGATGGAGGAGCATATTAGGCTACAGTCCATGGGGTCACAAAGTCACTTCATTCACTTTTCATAATAATACTTCAAGGGTGGGGTTGCTGAAAAGATTAGGGTGTGTGCAGTGTCTCAGGTGGTTTCAGTTCAGGTCAGTTTCTCAGTCCTGTCTGACTCTTTGAGAACCCCTGGACTGTAGCATACCAGGCTTCCCTGTCTAGCACTATCTCCTGGAGCTTACTCAAAATCATGCCCATTGGGTCAGTGATGCCATCCAACTGTCTCATCCTCTGTCGATCCCTTCTCCACCTGCCTTCAATCTTTCCCAGTCAGGGTCTTTTCTAATGATCCAGCTCTTCGCATCAGGTGGCCAAAGTATTGGAGCTTCAGCTTTAGCATCAGTCCTTCTAAAGAATGTCCATGGTTGATTTCCTTTAGGTTTGATCTCCTTTCACTTAAATGGACTCTCAAGAGTCTTCTCCAACACCACAGTGCAAAAGCATCAGTTCTTTGGCACTCAGTTCTTTTTATGGTCCAACTCTCACATCCATACATGACTACTGGAAAAACCTTAGCTTGGACTATATGTACCTTTGTTGGCAAAGTAATGTCTCTGCTGTCTAGCAATGTCTATGCTGTCTAGGTTTGTAAATAGCTTTTCTTCCAAGGAGCAAGCATTTTTTAATTTCATGGCTACAGCCACCATCTGCAGTGATTTTTGAAGCCCAAGAAAATAGTCTCTCACTGTTACTATTGTTTCCCCATCTATTTGCCATGGAGTGATGGGACAGGATACCAAGATCTTTGTGTTTTGAATGTTTAGTTTTAAGCCAGCTTTTTCACTCTCCTCACTAACTTTCATGAAGAGACTCTTTAGTTCCTCTTTGCTTTCTGCCATAAGGGTGGTGTCATCAGCATATCTGAGGTTATTGATTTTTCTCCCAGCAATCTTGATTCCAGCTTGTGCTTCAACCAGCCCAGCATTTTGCATGACATACTCTGCTTATAAGTTAGATAAGCAAGGTGACAATATGCAGCCTTGATGTACTCCTTTCTGAATTTGGAACCATTGTTCCATGTCTGGTTCTAACTTTTGCTTGTTGACCTGCATATAGATTTCTTAGGAGGCAGGTAAGGTGGTTTGGTATTCACATCTCTTTAAGAATTTTCCACAGTTTATTGTGATCCACAGAGTCAAAGGCCTTAGTCCAGTCAATGAAGCATAAGTAGTTGTTTTTTTTTTTTTTTTTTTAGTTCTCTTGCTTTTTCTATGATCTCTTTGGTTCTTCTGCCTTTTCTAAATCCATCTTGAACATCTGGACATTCTTGGTTCATGTATTATTGAAGCCTAGCTTGAAGAATTTTGAGCATTACTTTGCTACCATGTGAAATGAGTGCAACTGTGCAGTAGTTTGAACATTCTTTGGTATTGCCTTTCCTTGGGATTGGAATGAAAACTGACCTTTCCCAGTCCTGTGCCAGCGCTGAGCCTTCCAAATTTATTGAGGATATTGAGTGTAGCACTTTCACAGTATTGTCTTTTAGGATTTGAAATAGCTCAGCTGGAATTCCATCATGTCCACCAGCTTTGTTTATCAGTGATGCTTCTAATTCCTAAGGGCCATTTGACCTCGTATTCCAGGATGTCTGGCTCTAGGTGAGTGATCACACCATCGTGGTTATCTGGGTTGTTAAGATCTTTTCTGCGTATTCTTGCCACCTCTTCTTAATATCTTCTGCTTCTGTTAGGTCCATACTGTTTCTGTCTTTTATTGTGCCCATCTTTGCATTTCCCTTTGTATCTCTAATTTTCTTGAAGAAATCTCTAATCTTTTCAATTCTATTGTTTTCCTCTATTTCTTTGTTTTGATCACTTAGGAAGGCTTTCTTATCCCTCCTTGCTGTTCTTTGGAACTCTGCATTCAGATGGATATATTTTTCCTTTTCTCCTTTGCCTTTTGCTTGTCTTCTTTTCTCAGCTATTTGTAAGGCCTCCTCAGACAACCATTTTGCCTTCTTGCATTTCTTTTTCTTGGGGATGGTTAGTTTCCAAATTTTGATGAGTTTCCCTAGTTCCTTGAATCTTGCCTCAGGTGGTTTCTTGGTTGCTCCTCCCTTGATAAGTCAAACCTTTGGAATCTGCCTTTTGGGACTCAGGGATTGTCGTGGAGGTTGAAGTCTTGCCTACAAAGAACAAGGTGTCAAAAAAGGCTTGTCCCCAGGAGCTCTCAGTCCACTAGTTTCAATAATATGTTATTTAATATAGAGCCCTTTGTCTCAAAAAACTTACATAACCGAGCCTTGACTTCTAACAGGCAGTTCTTAAAGCTTTCTGAGATGCTCTTTCCAAATTATAATACTCAATTTGGCTTGAATAAAATTTTCCATTTCTTTCTTAGATTGACTGATTAATATTTCATGAACAAAGGAAAAAAATTTTCCAGTAGCTATCATGGCATTAAAACCACCTCAATCTAATTGCTTCCTTGTTTAGTGAATTTCACAACCCTAAGCTAACGCTGATGATAACTTGAGTCACTTTTATACGGTACCATGCAATGAATTACTAAGGTTCCATGCCTTCATCTGCCACTCTTCTCCACATCAGGGATCAGACTGGGTGCATTTACTGTTGGTCTGACCCTGAGAGTGAAGAAAGTTATTCTGACGTTCCTCAAATATATGAGCAACCTAATCTAGATGTCTATTTTGAGGGTGTATTTTCTGAGGTCACTCCTGGCACCAATTAATTCCACTGAAACAGGAGGAAGTGGGCAAGGCACAACCTTTCAAGGAATGACATAGTCCAAGGACATGACATAAACTGATTAGAAAAAAAACAGTTTCAAGACGGTTCATGAGTTGGCTTCTACTAGAATTTGAGCCTCAGTATACATGCCAAAGCTTCCCTAGTGGCTCAGAGGGTAAAGCATCTGCCTGCAATGCAGGTTGACCTGGGTTTGATACCTGGGTCAGGAAGATCCTATGGAGAAGGAAATGGCAACCCACTCCAGAACCTTTGCCCGGAAAATCCCATTGACGGAGGAGCCCGGTAGACTACAGTCCATGGGGTCGCAAAGAGTCGGACATGACTGAACGACTTCACTTTCCTTTCTTTCCTATACATGCCAAAGAATGCTCAAACTACCGCACAATTGCACTCATCTCACATGCTAGTAAAGTAATGCTCAAAATTCTCCAAGCCAGGCTTCAGCAATATGTGAACCGTGAACTTCCTGATATTCAAGCTGGTTTTAGAAAAGGCAGAGGAACCAGAGATCAAATTGCCAACATCTGCTGGATAATGGAAAAAACAAGTGAGTTCCAGAAAAACATCTATTTCTGCTTTATTGACTATGCCAAAGCCTTTGACTGTGTGGATCACATTAACTGTGGAAAATTCTGAAAGAGATGGGAATACCAGACCACCTGACCTGCCTCTTGAGAAATCTGTATGCAGGTCAGGAAGCAACAGTTAGAACTGGACATGGACCAACAGACTGGTTCCAAATAGGAAAAGGAGTATGTCAAGGCTGTATATGGTCACCCTGCTTATTTAACTTATATGCGGAGTACATCATGAGACATGCTGGGCTGGAGGAAGCACAGGCTGGAATCAAGATTGCCGGGAGAAATATCAATAACCTCAGATATGCAGATGACACCACCCTTATGGCAGAAAGTGAAGAGGAACTAAAAAGCCTCTTGATGAAAGTGAAAGAGGAGAGTAAAAAAGTTGCCTTAAAGCTCAACGTTCAGAATACTAAGATCATGGCATCTGGTCCCATCACTTCATGGGAAATAGATGGGGAAACTGTCAGACTTTATTTTTTTGGCCCCAATCAGATGGTGATTGCAGCCATGAAATTAAAAGATGCTTACTCCTTGGAAGGAAAGTTATGACCAACCTAGATAGCATATTAAAAAGCAGAGACATTACTTTGCCAACAAAGGTCCATCTCGTCAAGGCTGTGGTTTTTCTTGTGGTCATGTATGGATGTAAGAGTTGGACTGTGAAGAAAGCTGAGCACTGAAGAATTTATGCTTTTGAACTGTGATGTTGGAGAAGACTCTTGAGAGTCCCTTGGACTGCAAGGAGATCCAACCAGTGCATCCTAAAGGAGATCAGTCCTGGGTGTTCATTGGAAGGACTGATGCTAAAGCTGAAACTCCAATACTTTGGCCACCTGATGCAAAGAGTTGACTCATTGGAAAAGACTCTGATGCTGGGAGGGATTGGGGGCAGGAGGAGAAGGGGATGAGATGCCTGGATGGCATCACCGACTTGATGGACATGAGTTTGAGTAAACTCTGGGAGTTGGTGATGGACAGGGAGGCCTGGCGTGCTGCAATTCATGGTGTCGCAAAGAGTCGGACACGACTGAGTGACTGAACTGAACTGAACTGATACATACATTGTAACATATCATCAAGTTAAATGACACACCCACAGGCACTATGGAAGTTTTAAGGCTGACCATAAAGATCAAAAACTGGATGGCGGCCCATTTTCTGGAAATTCCCACTCCTTCCCCCAAATAATTGGAATACTCTTCCCAGTCATTAGCCTATGAAATGACCCACTGTTTAAATAAATTCACTTCTAATCTATCATTTTGTCTCTCACTGAATTATTTCTGTGATGAGACATTAAGAACCTGAACTTCAATAAGTCCTGAGACCAGGTGTGCGATCTCAATTAAAAGAACATGGGCTCAAGTCTCAATCTGGGTTGCACGATTTCACTATCAGCCAGAGTCCTAGGAGGGAACAGATGTTAAACTAAAATTAGAATGACTTGAGAAGGACTATTTGCAAATGTGAGGGCAAAGTTTAGAGAAACCACTACCTTCAGAACAATGACTGCATGGACCTATTAGCATGGAGATCTAAATGGGTAAAGGGAGGGACAGAGAGGTTACCAGAGACAGAGAACAAGAGCCCAGAGGGTACCTGACAAGTTCTTAAGCTCTGATCAATTTCTTAGTGATCTTGCAGGGAGGGAGCCAAGGGAGTGAATGACCAGACCTCTCCCTCTATGTGAAAATGAAAGTAAAGTTGCTCAGTCATGTCGGACTCCTTGGGACCCCAGGGACTATAGCCTGCCAGGCTCCTCCATCTGTGGGATTTTCCAGGCAAGAATACTGGAGTGGGTTGCCATTTCCTTCTCCAGGGGATCTTCCTGACCAAGGGATTGAACCCAGTCTCCCGCATTGCAGGCAGACTCTTTTACTGTCTGAGCCATCAGGGAATCCCTCTATGTACTGATGTGTTATTGGTTTTCCCCTCTGGCCAGCAAATGTTGATCAGCTTCCTGGAGTGGGTGTAGAAATGGGGAGAGTAAAATGAGAGGAGTGAGCAAAGTATCTCCATCACAAGTGGCTAACTGTATGCCAAGTAAAAGAGTATCAAAATAACACAAGGAAGAGAGGGGTCATTATATTCATATCAAAGTTGAATACAAGGAAAAAAGTAACAAATAAAATAAAGTAACTCAACAAAAAGCCCCACACCACCTTCATGGACACTTTTCTTTTCTTTTTTTTTGCACCTAATAGCATACCTACAAAAATATGAAAAAAACTTAGCTGTAAGAAATCTATGGAGAAATCAACAGATGGAATATAGTGATGTTCAGACACATTTTTTGCAAGACAAGGAAACTTTAAACAAAATTTTTTCTCTGCCCATTGGGCCTTTTCCTCCTCTCTAGTGTGTATTGTGCATCTGCATTAATCAGACTTCCTTAGAAGATAACTTCTTTCTCAAGCTTGTGTGGGGTCACAATGACCCACTACTCACTTTACAACTGTGCTTTTCCTGGTAACCTCCTATAACTTTTTTTTGTGTGTGTATAAGCCGTCAACATGTCCTTTGGCATATAATCCTTTGTTTCAAAAAGGGGTTTAACTGTGCTTTAACCTCTGATGGGTGGAACAGTCCTCAGAGCTTTTTGGGAAGACTGTCTCTTGGGTTATAATCCTAATGTTACCTTGAATAAAATTTTCTATTTCTTCCCTAGATTGACCAGTGGCTAATTTTTTTTTTTCAGCAGTGAGAGGCATTATACAATATTAATAAAAAAACCCAAGATACTTTTCTAGCTATGATTAGACTGCAAAACTGGAAGACATACCATAGAACAGGAGCTGGAGATCTCTATAGAATAGATGCAACAAAGATGTGGCCAGAGTTACAAGCTAAGATCCAAGCACTGGTCTAGAGAATTTGTAGTATTACAGCTTTAAAAAGAGATGTTTATCAATTAGGATTCAATTCAGCTGAGATTAGCAGGAAGTCCCCAAATCACATAGACTTAAACAGGATATAGTTCAATGACCAGAGGAAGGCAGTCTAAGGTTGGTATGGTGGCTCTACACAAAATCCTCAGGAACGCAAGCTACTTTCACATTTCTGCCTCACTGTGTATAAAAGGTGGCTTTTAGCTCATGGTTAAAGATAGAGCCATGGACTTGTTCATACTGTGGTCAGCAAAGAGGAGGAAGAGGGGACGAACGGATAAAGCAGAAGGGAAGGGAAGCTCTTGGGAGTTGCCCTACAATACTTTTGCTTATATTCCTGGGTCTAGAACGTTCATATTTCCATGTCTACATCACATAAAATATAGAATTCTTTTTCACGTTCTGGCTGGCTGAAAATCTATGACTAAGAAAAACGGTGAAAGAAGATATTGAGAAGCAACCAGCAGTTAGTCTCAGCCACAGCCAGCCCTGCACACACTTCCTGAAACACAGTCAACATTTCTTCTTTGTGGGAGAAATGTCAATGGTTTTTATTAGGTGAATAAATGAGAAAAGAAAATGAGAAAGTTGAAGTTAGGTTGGAGTTATGTCCTCAAGTTCCATTTTCAGTTTGACCCATAAAGTTGGAAAACCAGGTGGCAAGATAGTGCAAGACCAAGTCTGAAATTTCTTCTCTTGTTAAAGTACCTGTCTCTGGTGTAGTAATAATACCAGATAATGGACATGAGAGTGATTGTGCAGTGGACTGCCCAGTTAAAGACCAAGTGTATTGGTTTTTTTACTCTTCTTTATTGAGATGGTGCCAGAAATGACTTTGGACTCATTGATGGAACCTCTCTTAATGGTTCGGACACTCTTTTTCATCATCTGTCTTAAAAAATGTAAATAATTTTACTTGGACTAGAAATAACTCTTGGCTCCTAGTTTAGTAGTCAAGAGACCAGTGAGTCTTATATTTACAGGTATATAAGAATTACCTAGTATATTTGTTGAAAATTCTTAGTAATGGACCCCATTACCCAGATATTCTGATGCAATGTCAGATATGGGGTAGGACTTGCAATCTACATTTAAACAAGTTTTTCAGATAATTTTAACACATATACCTAGAGGAGCACTATCAGAAATATATTGTGAGCCATATGTCATTTTAAATTTCCTAGTAATCACTTTAAAAAAAAAAGGAGAAATTGCTAAATTAATTTGAATGATATATCTTATGTGGTGGTTTAGTTGCTAAATCGTGTCGACTCTTGTGACCCCATGGACTGTAGCCTGCCAGGCTCCTCTGCCCATGGGGTTTCTCCAGGCAAGAATACTGAAGTGGGTTGCCATTTCCTTCTCCAATATCTTATGTAACACAATATATCTAAAACATTATCATGTAGACATGTAATCCACCTAAAAAATTATTAATGAAATATTTTACATTTTTTTCTACTAAGTCCTCAATACCTGGCCTGTGTATTTTATACTTAGGATACACCTCATTGGGACCTGCCACCTTTCAAATGCACCACCACCATGTGAGGCAATGGCTTTTACACTGGACAGGGCAGTTTTCAAGGATTAGACAGCACTAGATTGAAACTATGGAGGTCAGAAACTACATTTCATTCTTATATTTGTAGAGCTTAGCAAAGTGCCTAGAATACAGAAAATGTTCAAAAAATATTGGTCGGTTGGTTGGTTAGTCACAGTAACAGTCTGAGCTATAATCACATGAAACTATGTGCCAATGGCTGTTATTGTGGCAGGGAAAGAGCCCCAGGGTTTTTTTGTGGGGGAGGCACAGAAATTTCTGGGATGTTCAGAAATCTGCTAGGACAGTTAATAGGTGGTATTTAGAATTCTATTAAGAGTAACTTCAAAGGCATGAGGGAGGAGGAACTCATTTTAAAGGCTTTAAGAGGAGAAATAGAGCCAGTTAGCGAAGACTGTTGCTAGGACAACCTTCTTAGGATTGAAAGAGGAGACTCGGACACTGTAGACTGGGGTTGGTATGGCTGTGATCTCTCCTTTTGTACTATACTCTCCTTTTGCCTGGCTCGAAGGAAGAACAGTTTTAAAATGGCTATTTAAAAGTGCAATTTGGAGCCACAGGGCTGTGTGGCACTAAAAGGTTTTAAGTGCAAAGAGAAGGAGAAAGGACCGAAAGTTGATTGGAAAAGGGCCACCTGAAGTGAAGCATAATCACAAGGGTTCCTATTAAATTACTGGAATATGCAGTTCAAGAAGAACATCTCCCAGTTGCTGGGACACTCCATTTATGGGAATCAAGGATAGGGAACAAGGTAAGTTTTTCCTGGGGCTTCTCTAGTGGCACAGAAGGTAAAGAATCTGCTTGCAATGCAAGAGATCTGGGTTTGATCCCTGGTTAGGGAAGCTGCCCTGGAGAAGTGAATGGCTACCCACTACAGTATTCTTGCCTGGAGAATCCCATTGACAGAGGAGCCTGGTGGGCTACCATCCATGGGGTCTCCAACTGACTGAAGAACTAACATTTTCACTTTAGAATATCATTAGATCAAGCAGTTTAAAATTATTAAAAAAATAATTATTGGGAACTAAAGTGATTTTATTTTCTTAAGTCTTATTCTCAATTTATCATTGACATTTATAAAGGTATTAGCTGATAATTAATATTTAAGTTTTTAAATAAATTCTAAATAGTGAACTTTTGTTGGGCAATTATTATATGCCTGGTATTCAGCTGAAGGCTTTCCATTTATTAATTTCCAGAAAAAATGTTTTCTTTTTTATCTACAATTTACTGATTTTTTTTTAAAAAATTGAAATTAAGAGAGATTAAGTGATTTGTCTAAGAACTGTTTCTATAGGAACAATAGAACTAGGGATAATTTTTATATTGTGCTTTCCACTTTAGGAGATACTTGTATTATTTCTCATAATAACCTTAACTAAGCTGTAAAATTCAAATTTGTACCATGATGGTAAATTCGTAGGGCCTTACAGGATCTGATATTAACAATAGGCTACAACCGTATATTTATATAGTGAAAGTGACATTTGAGAAATCAGTTCAGTTCAGTAGCTCAGTTGTGTCCGACTCTTTGCGGCTCCATGAACCACAGCACACCAGGCCTCCCTGTCCATCACCAACTCCCGGAGTCCACCCAAACCCATGCCCATTGAGTAGGTGATGCCATCCAACCATCTCATCCTCTGTCGTCCCCTTCTCCTCCTGCCCTCAATCTTTCCCAGCATCAGGGTCTTTTCAAATGAGTCAGCTCTTGCATCAGGTGGCCAAAGATTTGGAGTTTCAGCTTCAAAATCAATCCTTCCAATGAACACCTAGGACTGATCTCCTTTAGGATGCATTGGTTGGATCTCCTTGCAGTCCAAGGGACTCTCAAGAGTCTTCTCCAACACCACAAGTCAAAAGCATCAATTCTTTGGTGCTCGGCTTTCTTTATACTCCAACTCTAACATCCATACATGACTGCTGGAAAAACCATAGCCTTGACTAGATGGACCTTTGTTGACAAAGTAATGTCTTGGCTTTTGAATATGCTGTCTAGGTTGGTCATAACTCTCCTTCCAAGGAGTAAGTGTCTTTTAATTTCATGGCTGAAATCACCATCTGCAGTGATTTTGGAGCCCCCCAAATAAAGTCACCCACTGTTTCCACTGTTTCTGCATCTATTTGTCATGAAGTGATGGGACCAGATGCCATGATCTTAGTTTCCTGAATGCTGAGCTTTAAGCCAACTTTTTCACTCTCCACTTTCACTTTCATCAAGAGGCTCTTTAGTTCTTCTTCACTTTCTGCCATAAGGGTGGTGTCATCTGCATACCTGAGGTTATTGATATTTCTCATGGCAATCGTGATTCCAGCTTGTGCTTCTTCCAGCCCAGCGTGTCTCATGATGTACTCTGAGTATAAGTTAAATGAGCAAGGTGACAATATACAGCCTTGACAGACTCCTTTTCCTATTTGGAACCAGTCTGTTGTTCCATGTCCAGTTCTAACTATTGCTTCCTGACCTGCATATAGGTTTCTCAAGAGGCAGGTGAAGTGGTCTGGTATTCCTATCTCTTTCAGAATTTTCCACAGTTTGTTGTGATCCACACAGTCAAAGGCTTTGGCATAGTCAATAAAGCAGAAATAGATGTTTTTCTGGAACTCTCCTGCTTTTTCCATGATCCAGCAGATGTTGGCAATTTGATCTCTGGTTTCTCTGCCTTTTCTAAAACCAGCTTAAACATCTGGAAGTTCATGGTTCACATACTGCTGAAGCCTGGCTTGGAAAATTTTGAGCATTACTTTACTAGCGTGTGAGATGAGTGCAATTGTGCGGTAGTTTGAGCATTCTTTGGTATTGCCTTTCTTTGGGATTGGAATGAAAACTGACATTTTCCAGTCCTGTGGCCACTGCTGAGTTTTCCAAATTTGCTGGCATATTGAGTGCAGCACTTTCACAGCATCATCTTTCAGGATTTGAAATAGCTCAACTGGAATTCCATCACCTCCACTTGCTTTGTTCGTAGTGATGCTTTCTAAGCCCCACTTGACTTCACATTCCAGGATGTGTGGCTCTAGCTGAGTGATCACACCATCTTGATTATCTGGATCATGAAGATCTTTTTCCTACAGTTCTTCTGTGTATTCTTGCCACTTCTGCTTAATATCTTCTGCTTCTGTTAGGTCCATACCATTTCTGTCCTTTATTGAGCCCATCTTTGCATGAGATATTCCCTTGATATCTCTAATTTCCCTGAAGAGATCTCTAGTCTTTCCCATTCTGTTGTTTTCATCTATTTCTTTGCATTGATCACTGAGGAAGGCTTTCTTATCTCTCCTTGATATTCTTTGGAACTCTGTATTCAAATGGGTGTATCTTTCCTTTTCTCCTTTGCTTTTTGCTTTTCTTCTTTTCACAGCTATTTGTAAGGCCTCCTCTGACAGCGATTTTGCCTTTTTGCATTTCTTTTTCTTAGGGATGGTCGTAATTCCTGTCTCCTGTACAATGTCACGAACCTCCATCCATAGTTCATCAGGCACTCTGTCTATCAGATCTAGTCCCTTAAATCTATTTCTCACTTCCACTGTGTAGTCATAAGGGATTTGATTTAGATCATACATGAATGGTCTAGTGGTTTTCCCCACTTTCTTCAATGTAAGTCTGAATTCGGCAATAAGGAGTTCATGATCTGAGCCACAGTCAGCTCCCAGTCTTGTTTTGCTGATTGTATAGAGCTTCTCCATCTTTGGCTGCAAGGAATATAATCAATCTGATTTTGGTGTTGACCATCTGGTGATGTCCGTGTGCAGAGTCTTCTTTTGTGTTATTTGAAGGTGTTTGCTATGACTAGTGTGATTTCTTGGGAAAACTCTATGAACATTTGCCCTGCTTCATTCTGTACTCCAAGGTCAAATTTGCCTGTTACTCCAGGTGTTTCTTGACTTTCTACTTTTGCATTGCAGTCCCCTATAATGAAAAAGGACATCTTTTTTTGGGTGTTAGTTCTAAAAGGTCTTGTAGGTCTTCATAGAACCGTTCAGCCTCAGCTTCTTCAGTGTTACTGGTCAGGGCATATGCTTGGATTACCATGATATTGAATGGTTTGCCTTGGAAACGAACAGAGATCATTCTGTCGTTTTTGAGATTGCATCCAAGTACTGCATTTCGGACTCTTTTGTTGACTATGATGGCTACTCCATTTCTTCTAAGGGATTCCTGCCCACAATAGTAGATATAATGGTCATCTGAGTTCAATTCACCCATTCCAGTCCATTTTAGTCTGCTGATTCCTAGAATGTTGACGTTCACTCTTGCCATCTCCTGTTTGACCACTTCCAATTTGCCTTGATTCATGGACCTGACATTCCAGGTTCCTATGCAATATTGCTGTTTACAGCATCAGACCTTGCTTCTATCACCAGTCACATCCACAACTCGGTGTTGTTTTTGCTTTGGCTGCATCCCTTCATTCTTTCTGGAGTTATTTCTCCACTGATCTCCAGTAGCATATTGGGCACCTACTGACCTGGGGGTTCATCTTTCAGTGTCCTATCTTTTGGCCTGTTCATACTGTTCATGGGGTTCTCAAGGCAAGAATATTGAAGTGGTTTGCCATTTCTTGTCCAGTGGATCACATTGTGTCAGACCTCTATGCCATGACTGTCCATCTCAGGTGGCCCCACACAGCATGGCTGTTTCATTGAGTTAGACAAGCCTGTGGTCCGTGTGATCAGATTGGCTAGTTTTTTGCCATGTGGTTTCAGTCTGTCTGCCCTCTGATGCCCTCTCTTAGTTCCTACTGTCTTACTTGGGTTTCTTTCCTTGGATGTGGGGTAAGATGTATTTGAGAAGTATTTGAGAAATACGTTGCCCTAATGATATTAGGAGAAATTGAAATAAGCAGAGACTGGAGGCAAACACAGTACTACAAGTAATTTATCATAATCCCAGCAGGAGATGGACAGAGCCCGGAGTATAAAAAGGCATTTAGGGGACTTGCCTTGAAGTCCAGTGTTTAAGACTCCAGCCTTTCCCTACAAGGGGTGCAGATCCAATCCCTGCTCAGGGAACTAAGATCCCACATGTTGTGTGGGAAGTATTTGTACACAGAGAAAGGAAGGTGCTGGTGATGATCTTTAGTGACTGGTCTCAACTACTCTTCTCTCTTTTATTTTCTATAGGGTTCTATAATCAGATCAGTGTGGTTATTATTTCAATTCCATTTATTGCCACTTTGGTACTGAATACTGATTTCTCCAGCCTCATGTATCTTCCTTGTTTTCTGTAGAGGAATAATTGGGTGAAGAACAGATAAATTCCACTCCCTTTGTCGAATGTGAAATTAATTTGCCCATTTTTTTAGGATAAAGCAGAAAAGATTCAAAATTCAAGGAGGTGGACATGAGTCAGAGGATTTTTCAAAGGAATATCTTCTAACCTAATAGTAAGCCATCATCAGAAGTTATCTGTACTTCTCCTCAACCCTTCTTGGTGATGGTGGCTTTTTAAATTTGAAAGTTCTAATAGTGAGGACAACCCTCTTCGCCTCTCCTCCACCCCAAGTTCTCCTTCTCCCATCTAAGGAGAGGGAGCTCGAGAGTCCTCCATAGTCAAATTATACAACCAAGGAATTGAATACTCTAACTTCCTTTTATGATCTAATTTTTTTTCTCCTATTTAAAATTTTGTTTTGTTTTTGACTGTGCCACACAACATGCAGGGATCTTAGTTCCTCAACCAGGGATCAAACCCATGCCCCCTACAGAGGAAGCATGGAGTTTTAACCACTGGACAACCAGGGATTTCCCAGGCCTAAATTTTTGACAGTGATACCCATTTGCGGTATTCAAATGTTTCTGCCAAAATGAAAGGGACTAGAAAATCTAGAAATTTGGGGATTTATAGGTTTGGAAAACAGATTGCTTTTCAGCCTGATGACATAAAATTTAGATATAAAGGCTGATAGCGATCCTCTTTGCAAGGATTAAATCAGAGATGTGACCATCACACCATTAACAAAACTCTTTACCATATTAAGGTGAAGCCAAGCAAATCTTTTTAGTTAGACCAAATGGCTTGGGGATGGTAGTGGGTGAAGTAGGGATATTAAAGGTATGGTTCTCTCACTGGAGCTTGATAGTTAAGCCAGACAGAAATATGTGGTGAGAAAACAAAAAAATATAGAATCCCACCCCTCCAAAAAAGTATAGCTAGAAGTAAACTGTGTTTGGCATTATTGGTGTTTTCAGTTAACTGTAATCAGAAAAGAAGCTGACTGGAGTAGGTGCCAGAAGAACTGCCATCATGGACTAAAAAGATACAATTGTTGAAGATATAAAATCATACTTAGCCCCCAACCTTCTATCAGCAGGAAGCAGGTTAAAAAAGTTACTCAGTCCCCAAGGAGGACATATTCTCCAACTCTCTTTTCAAATATAGCTGAGGAGCAAAATAGAAAAGGAAGGAAATTCCAGTGGGTGGAACTGCAGAAAGTCATGGATGGTGGAACCTTACCAAGGAGTAAACAGGAGCTAATATGGACCTGTCTCTGCAGTGTATCTCCTATTCATTCCCTTTTCAAATGAGAGTATTTTGTGTGTATACTGCATCTGTTTCCTAATGGTCGCTTGGTTGTATAAGGGATAAATATTTTGTACTTTTAATTCATAGGCATGATGTCTCAGATTTTTGTTCATCAAATATTCACTCCTCTCCACTCTTCTTTGTGTGGCAGTGTATTTCCATTCTTAACACTTTAAACATGACCCTACTTTGCGACTTGTAAACCTCTAACTTGCTTTGGCTAATGGAATGCAAATGTATATAAAGGCTTCAAATATTGAGTGTTTATTTGGTTTGTGCTCTCCTGTGCTTAAAAACTGCCACTAATTGAGCATATTCCTTCAATGAAGAATACATGAAGACACCTGGAGAAGAAGTGAACCAAATCCAAGCAAAGCCAGAAATGTTTATTTTAAACTATTGAATTTAGGAGTGGTGTATTACACATCACTATTGTATTAAGAGTTGACTAACACATTCATTCTTTGAATGAAGAGAAGCTATATCTGGATATGAAGTAAAGAAATAGTGACAATCTCAGATATGCAGATGATACCATTCTAATGGCAGACAGCAAAGAGGAACTAAAGAGCCTCTTGATAAGGGTGAAAGAGGACAGTGAAAAAGCTGGCTTAAAACTCAGCATTAAAAAACTAAGATCATGGCATCCAGTCCCATCGCTTCCTGGCAAATAAATGGGGGAAAAGTGGAAGCAGTGACAGGTTTTCTTTTCTTGGGCTCCAAAATCACAGCAGATGGTGACTGCAGCCATGAAATTAAAAGACGGTTGCTCTTGGAAGAAAAGCTATGACAAATCTAGACAGTGTATTGAAAAGCAGAGACATTACTTAGAAAACAAAGGTCTGTCTAGTCAAAGCTATGGTTTTTCCAGTAGTCATGTATGGATGTGCGAGTTGGGTGTAAAGAAAGCTGAGTGCCAAAGAACTGATGCTTTTGCACTGTGATGTTGGAGAGGACTCTTGAGAGTCCCTTGGACTGCAAGGAGATCCAACCAGTCAATCCTAAAGGAAATCAACCCTAAATATTCATTGGAAAAACTGATGTTGAAGTTGAAGCGCCAATACTTTGGCACCTGGTGTGAAGAGCTGACTCATTGGAAAAGATCTTGATTCTGGGAAAGATTGAGGACAGGAGAAGGAGGTGGCAGGGGATGAGATGGTTGAATGGCATCGCTGATTCAGTGAATATGATCTTGGGGGAATTCTGGGAGATGGTGAGGGACAAGAAGGCCTGACGTGCTGCAGTCCATGGGGTTGCAAAAAGTTGGACACAACTTAGCGACTGAACAACAATGATGTTGAGAGACCACATATCATGCCATATGTAGAGTCTATCCTGACTTGAGCTTGATACTCTAACTAGTGGAGACTTTCAGACTGTTAACTTGGGGAGGTTGTGAATGCACTTGGGGTTTAGGAAGAAGAGTGAATTAAATAGTTAATGACCATAAGGTGTATAGCAGTTGTCTGGACCCCCTGCCCCCACTTGCAGGCACATAGTAGAATTGTATTTCCTGACCCCTTGTGATTTTGAAGGATCAAATAACTAGTTCTGATAAATGAGTTGTGACCAGAGTGACATGCATTTGCTAATATGAAAACCTCCAGGGCTTTCAGGCTTTCTTTTCATCTTTGCACAGTGATTGGTATTCTAGATTATGGATGCTCTGTCAGCCCGGGGCCTAAGAACATAGATGACGTAAACCAGAGCCCCAAAAACACTCAACATAAGTGTAGCGTTAGTAAGAAATATTAGTCTTTGCTGTGTTAAGCTCACAAGGGTGCTGTAGTGGGAGGTAAGATCTTTCCCATCTATTTTTGGATTTGGATTTGCTGTCTGGATGTGGAATAGCTGGACTGATATTTTCTTAGCATTCATAGTGAATTTTTGTACTGCCCATTCACATTCGACTTGTTCAATGCCCTTGTTCTGCTAGTTATTAAACAATTTGAGAGAATTCCCTAATGGTTCAGAGGTTAAGACTCAGTGCTTTCACTGAAGTAGCCTGGGGTTCAATCCCTGCTTGGGAATTAAGATCCTGCAAGCTGCACTGCATGGCCAAAAAAAAAAAAAAAAAATTGAATACCATCCCCTTGGCTGGCCAAAAATAATGGAAAATGCATAGTATAATGTTGCAATAAACATTTTGATTATGGAGAATATTTATTTATTCATAAAAATTTTAATTCTTAGATTACATCACTGGTATAGACTCCCCAAAGAAAGCATATTATCTTACATTATCGTTGTACTGTGCAAGCATGCCAGATCGCTTCAGTTGTGTCTTACTCTTTGCGACACTATGGACTACAGCCCACCAGGCTCCTCTGTCCATAGGATTTCCCAGGCAAGAATACTAGAATGGGTTGCCATTTCCTTCTCCAGGGGATCTTCCCAACCCAGGGATCGTACCAGCACCTCCTGCAGCTCCTGCATTGCAGGCAGATTCTTTACCACTGAGCCACCGGGGAAGCTCCTGTCATGGTACTAAGTAAGGTAAATATTTGCCTGAACCAGGAAATGCCTTATGAGTCAACTCATGTTCATTTATTAAGACTAAAGTATACAAGTCAAGACTCACTTGCCTCACTGTGCCCACCAATCCACAGTTACTTTGTGACAAACGATGCCCAGTCCTCAACAATTCCTCACCTTGTAAGATCTGCTTTAAAAGTCTCCGAGACTAAAACTCTAAAAAACAGTTCTGAGGAGCTAAGATGGCGGAGGAGTAGGACGGGGAGAACACTTTCTCCCCCACAAATTCATCAAAAGAACATTTAAACGCTGAGTAAATTCCACAAAACAACTTCTGAATGCCGGCAGAGGACATCAGGCACCCAGAAAAGCAACCCAAGTCTTTGAAAGGAGGTAGGAAAAAATATAAAAGACAAAAAAAGGGACAAAAGCGGGAGGGATGGAGTTCCGTCCCCGGAAGGGAGTCTTAAAAAAAGAGAAGTTTCCAAACACCAGGAAACCTTCTCACTGCCGAATCTGTGCTGAGCCTTGGAAACACAGAGGGCAACATAACAGGGAGGAAAAATAAATAATTAAAATCCGCACATTGCGAGCCCAGCGGTAACTCCCCCAGCGGAGAAGCAGCGCAGACGCCTGCATACGCCATTAGCAAGCGGGGGCTGGGCAGGGAGGCGCGGCGCGGGCTACATCACAAGAATCTGGCCTGAATACCCTGAGCACTATCTGAGCGAAATAATTTGGGCTAGCAAACCAGACTGTGGGATATCTACCATGCGAAAAGCCAGCCCTAACCTATGACACCGCCAGGCCCGTGCACGGAACAAAGAACTGAACAGAGATAGCCGGCGGCAGACCATCCCCCTCCGGTGATAGGCAGCCAGAGCCGGAAGGGGACAATCGCAGCCCCAGAGAGACATTATCTATAAAACTGTAAGCAGGCTTCTTTGCTAACTAAAACTTCTTGGGGGTCTGGACGGTCAACATCTACTTGAGAAGGTGCGCCGGTGCACAACTAGATAACCGAGCGGCGGGGAGGCGATAAGTCGCAGCAATCGCGCGCGCAAAACACCTCATCACCTGAGCCGCTCGGATCTGGGAAGTGCACAAAACGCAGGCCCAACCGAGAGTCTGCGCCTCTGAGTGCCTGAACCTGAGCGGCTTGGACCTGCGAAGTACAGGCAGCCCAGGGCCGGCCGCGGATGGTTCGCGGCGGAGCAACCTAGAGCCTGAGCAGCGTGCACCGTGAACGAGGGGCAGATCCAGTGTGGCTGAGGCACTGCGAGCATACGCCAGTGTTATTTGTTTGCAGCATCCCTCCCTACCTCCCCTCAGCGCGACTGAACAAGTGAGCCTATTAAAAAAAAAAAAAAAAAAATTAAGTCCTCTATTATTCCTTTAATTTCCACTTTTATAACTGATTACTTTGCAAAAAAAAAAAAAAGACCCTATTTTTTTAAAGCAAACTTCATATGTATATATTTTTAAAATAATTTTTTGACCTTTTTTTTCCTTTTTCCTTCTTTTCTTTAACACTGTATTTTTGAAATTCCAAACTCTACTCTAGATTTTTAATTTTAGCTTTTTAGCATTTGTTATCAATTTTGTACCTATAGTTTTTTTTTTGTTTTTGTTTTTATATAATTTCTGTGACCCTTTTTTCTTTTTTCTTTTCCTTTTTCTCTGTTTCTTTCTATTCTTCTTTTAAATAACATTGTATATCTGAAATTCCAAACTCTATTCTAGATTTTTAATTTATGCTTTTTGGTATATGTTATCAATTTTGTACCTGTATTTTTTTTTTTTTTTTATAGTTTATGCGACCTTGTTTGTTCTTGTTTGTTTGTTTTTTCTCTCTCTTTCTTTTTCTTCTTTTTTTAACATTGTATTTTTGAAATTCCAAACTCTACTCTAGATTTTTAACTTTTGCTTTTTGGTATTAGTTATCAATTTTGTACCTATATTTTCTTTATAATTTTTGCGATCTTGTTTGTTTTTGTTTGTTCATTTTTTCTCTCTTTCTTTTCCTTCTTCTTTTCTTTAACATCGTATTTTTGAAATTCCAAACTCTACTCTAGATTTAAAATTTTTGCTTTTATGTGTTTGTTACCAATTTTGTACCTTTAAGAACCCAATCTTCAGTACCCATTTTTCACTAGGGAGCGAGATTACTGGCTTAACTGCTCTCTCTCCCTTTGGACTCTCCTTTTCTCCACTAGGTCGCCTGTGTCTCCTCCCTAACCCCTCTCTGCTCTACCCAACTCTGTGAATTTCTGTGTGTTCCAGACAGTGGAGAACACTTAGGGAACTGATTACTGGCTGGATCTGTCTCCCTCCTTTTCATTCCCCCCATTTATCCTCCTGGCCACCTCTGCCACCTTCTTCCTTCTTCTCTTCTCTGTATAACTCTGTGAACAACTCTGAGCGGTCCAGTTGTGGAGTGCACATAAGGAAGAGATTACTGAAGAGCCCACTCTCTCCTCTATTGATTCTACCTCATCTCATTTGGGTCACCTCTAACTCCCTCCTCACTCTTCTCTTCTCCATATAACGCTGTAAACCTCTCTGGGCGAAACAAGTTTCAGGGCAAGACATACCAAGAAAATTCTCCAGCAGCAAGGAACACAGCCCTGAGCTCCAAGATACAGGCAACCCAAAGTCACCCCAAAACCATAGACATCCCATAACTCATTACTGGACATTTCATTGCACTCCAGAGAGAAGAAATACAGCTCCACCCACAAGAACACCGACACAAGCTTCCCTAACCAAGAAACCTTGACAAGCCACCTGTACAAACCCACACAGAGCAAGGAAATGCCACAATAAAGAGAACTCCACAAACTGCCAGAATACAGAAAGGACACCCCAAACTCAGCAATTTAAACAAGATGAAGAGACAGAGGAATACCCAGCAGATAAAGGAACAGGATAAATGCCCACCAAACCAAACAAAAGAGGAAGAGATAGGGAATCTACCTGATAAAGAATTCCAAATAATGATAGTGAAATTGATCCAAAATCTTGAAATCAAAATGGAATCACAGATAAATAGCTTGGAGACAAAGATTGAGAAGATGCAAGAAAGGTTTAACAAGGACCTAGAAGAAATAAAAGAGAGTCAATATAAAATGAATAATGCAATAAATGAAATTAAAAACACTCTGGAGGCAACAAATAGTAGAATAACAGAGGCAGAAGATAGGATTAGTGAATTAGAAGATAGAATGGTAGAAATAAATGAATCAGAGAGGATAAAAGAAAAACGAATTAAAAGAAATGAGGACAATCTCAGAGACCTCCAGGACAATATTAAACGCTACAACATTCGAATCATAGGGGTCCCAGAAGAAGAAGACAAAAAGAAAGATCATGAGAAAATACTTAAGGAGATAATAGTTGAAAACTTCCTTAAAATGGGGAAGGAAATAATCACCCAAGTCCAAGAAACCCAGAGAGTCCCAAACAGGATAAACCCAAGGTGAAACACCCCAAGACACATATTAATCAAATTAACAAAGATCAAACACAAAGAACAAATATAAAAAGCAGCAAGGGAAAAACAACAAATAACACACAAGGGAATTCCCATAAGGATAACAGCTGATCTTTCAATAGAAACTCTTCAAGCCAGGAGGGAATGGCAAGACATACTTAAAGTGATGAAAGAAAATAACCTACAGCCCAGATTATTGTACCCAGCAAGGATCTCATTCAAATATGAAGGAGAAATCAAAAGCTTCTCAGACAAGCAAAAGCTGAGAGAATTCAGGATCACCAAACCAGCTCTCCAACAAATACTAAAGGATATTCTCTAGACAGGAAACACAAAAACAGTGTATAAACTCGAACCCAAAACAATAAAGTAAATGGCAACGGGATCATACTTATCAGTAATTACCTTAAATGTAAATGGGTTGAATGCCCCAACCAAAAGACAAAGACTGGCTGAATGGATACAAAAACAAGACCCCTACACATGTTGTCTACAAGAGACCCACCTCAAAACAGGGGACACATACAGACTGAAAGTGAAGGGCTGGAAAAAGATTTTCCATGCAAATAGGGACCAAAAGAAAGCAGGAGTAGCAATACTTATATCAGATAAAATAGACTTTAAAACAAAGGCTGTGAAAAGAGACAAAGATGGTCACTACATAATGATCAAAGTATCAATCCAAGAAGAAGATATAACAATTATAAATATATATGCACCCAACATGGGAGCGCCGCAATATGTAAGACAAATGCTAACAAGTATGAAAGGAGAAATTAACAATAACACAATAATAGTGGGAGACTTCAATACCCCACTCACACCTATAGATAGATCAACTAAACAGAAAATTAACAAGGAAACACAAACGTTAAATGATACAATAGACCAGTTAGACCTAATTGATATCTATAGGACATTTCATCCCAAAACAATGAATTTCACCTTTTTCTCAAGCGCACATGGAACCTTCTCCAGGATAGATTACATCCTGGGCCATAAAGCTAGCCTTGGTAAATTCAAAAAAAAATAGAAATCATTCCAAGCATCTTTTCTGACCACAATGCAGTAAGATTAGATCTCAATTACAGGAGAAAAACTATTAAAAATTCCAACATATGGAGGCTGAACAACACGCTGCTGAATAACCAACAAATCACAGAAGAAATAAAAAAAGAAATCAAAATTTGCATATAAACTAATGAAAATGAAAACACAACAACCCAAAACCTGTGGGACACTTTAAAAGCAGTCCTAAGGGGAAAGTTCATAGCAATACAGGCATATCTCAAGAAACAAGAAAAAAGTCAAATAAATAACCTAACCCTACACCTAAAGCAACTAGAAAAGGAAGAAATGAAGAACCCCAAGGTTAGTAGATGGAAGGAAATCTTAAAAATTAGGGCAGAAATAAATGCAAAAGAAACAAAAGAGACCATAGCAAAAATCAACAAAGCCAAAAGCTGGTTCTTTGAAAGGATAAATAAAATTGACAAACCATTAGCCAGAGTCCTCAAGAAACAAAGGGAGAAAAATCAAATCAATAAAATTAGAAATGAAAATGGAGAGATCACAACAGACAACACAGAAATACAAAGGATCATAAGAGACTACTATCAGCAATTATATGCCAATAAAATGGACAACGTGGAAGAAATGGACAAATTCTTAGAAAAGTACAACTTTCCAAAACTGGACCAGGAAGAAATAGAAAATCTTAACAGACCCATCACAAGCACGGAAATTGAAACTGTAATCAAAAATCTTCCAGCAAACAAAAGCCCAGGTCCAGACGGCTTCACAGCTGAATTCTACCAAAAATTTAGAGAAGAGCTAACACCTATCCTGCTCAAACTCTTCCAGAAAATTGCAGAGGAAGGTAAACTTCCAAACTCATTCTATGAGGCCACCATAACCCTAATACCAAAACCTGACAAAGATCCCACAAAAAAAGAAAACTACAGGCCAATATCACTGATGAACATAGATGCAAAAATCCTTAACAAAATTCTAGCAATCAGAATCCAACAACACATTAAAAAGATCATACACCATGACCAAGTGGGCTTTATCCCAGGGATGCAAGGATTCTTCAATATCCGCAAATCAATCAATGTTATACACCACATTAACAAATTGAAAAACAAAAACCATATGATTATCTCAATAGATGCAGAGAAAGCCTTTGACAAAATTCAACATCCATTTATGATAAGAACTCTCCAGAAAGCAGGAATAGAAGGAACATACCTCAACATAATAAAAGGTATATATGACAAACCCACAGCAAAAATTATCCTCAATGGTGAAAAACTGAAAGCATTTCCTCTAAAGTCAGGAACAAGACAAGGGTGCCCACTTTCACCATTACTATTCAACATAGTTTTGGAAGTTTTGGCCACAGCAATCAGAGCAGAAAAAGAAATAAAAGGAATCCAAATTGGAAAAGAAGAAGTAAAACTCTCACTGTTTGCAGATGACATGATCCTTTACATAGAAAACCCTAAAGACTCCACCAGAAAATTACTAGAACTAATCAATGATTATAGTAAAGTTGCAGGATATAAAATCAACACACAGAAATCCCTTGCATTCCTATACACTAATAATGAGAAAACTGAAAGAGAAATTAAGGAAACAATTCCATTCACCATTGCAACGGAAAGAATAAGATACCTAGGAATATATCTACCTAAAGAAACTAAAGACCTATATATAGAAAACTATAAAACACTGGTGAAAGAAATCAAAGAGGACACTAATAGATGGAGAAATATACCATGTTCATGGATTGGAAGAATCAATATAGTGAAAATGAGTATACTACCCAAAGCAATTTATAGATTCAATGCAATCCCTATCAAGCTACCAACGGTATTCTTCACAGAGCTAGAACAAATGATTTCACAATTTGTATGGAAATACAAAAAACCTCGAATAGCCAAAGCGATCTTGAGAAAGAAGAATGGAACTGGAGGAATCAACCTACCTGACTTCAGGCTCTATTACAAAGCCACAGTTATCAAGACAGTATGGTACTGGCACAAAGACAGAAATATTGATCAATGGAACAAAATAGAAAGCCCAGAGATAAATCCACGCACATATGGACACCTTATCTTTGACAAAGGAGGCAAGAATATACAATGGATTAAAGACAATCTCTTTAACAAGTGGTGCTGGGAAAACTGGTCAACCACTTGTAAAAGAATGAAACTAGAACACTTTCTAACACCATACACAAAAATAAACTCAAAATGGATTAAAGATCTAAACGTAAGACCAGAAACTATAAAACTCCTAGAGGAGAACATAGGCAAAACACTCTCCGACATACATCACAGCAGGACCCTCTATGACCCACCTCCCAGAATATTGGAAATAAAAGCAAAAATAAACAAATGGGACCTAATTAAACTTAAAAGCTTCTGCACAACAAAGGAAACTACTAGCAAGGTGAAAAGGCAGCCTTCAGAATTGGAGAAAATAATAGCAAATGAAGCAACGGACAAACAACTAATCTCAAAAATATACAAGCAACTCCTACAGCTCAACTCCAGAAAAATAAATGACCCAATCAAAAAATGGGCCAAAGAACTAAATAGACATTTCTCTAAAGAAGACATACAGATGGCTAACAAACACATGAAAAGATGCTCAACATCACTCATTATCAGAGAAATGCAAATCAAAACCACTATGAGGTACCATTTCATGCCAGTCAGAATGGCTGCAATCCATAAGTCTACAAGCAATAAATGCTGGAGAGGATGTGGAGAAAAGGGAACTCTCTTACACTGTTGGTGGGAATGCACACTAGTACAGCCACTATGGAGAACAGTGTGGAGATTCCTTAAAAAACTGGAAATAGAACTGCCTTATGATCCAGCAATCCCACTGCTGGGCATACACACTGAGGAAACAAGAAGGGAAAGAGACACGTGTACCCCAATGTTCATTGCAGCACTGTTTATAATAGCCAGGACATGGAAGCAACCTAGATGTCCATCAGCAGATGAATGGATAAGAAAGCTGTGGTACATATACACAATGGAGTATTACTCAGCCATTAAAAAGAATACACTTGAATCAGTTCTAATGAGATGGATGAAACTGGAACCTATTATACAGAGTGAAGTAAGCCAGAAAGAAAAACACCAGTACAGTATATTAACGCATATATATGGAATTTAGAAAGATGGTAACAATAACCTTGTGTATGAGACAGCAAAAGAGACACCGATGTATAGATCAGTCTTATGGACTCTGGGAGAGGGAGAGGGTGGGGGAGATTTGGGAGAATAGCATTGAAACATGTATAATATCATGTATGAAATGAGTCGCCAGTCCAGGTTCGATGCACGGTATGGGATGCTTGCGGCTGGTGCACTGGGACGACCCAGAGGGAGGGTAGGGGAGGGAGGAGGGAGGAGGGTTCAGGATGGGGAACGCAGGTATACATATGGTGGATTCATTTCGATATTTGGCAAAACTAATACAATATTGTAAAGTTTAAAAATAAAAATAAATAAGCAAATAAATAAATAAAGAACCCCCCCAAAAAAATAAAAAAAATAAAATAAAAATCAGTTCAGTTCAGTCAGTCAGTCATGTCCGACTCTTTGCCACCCCATGGACTGCAGCATACTAGGCGTCAGTGTCCACCGCCAACTCCCTGAGCTGCTCAAACTCATGTCCATCTAGTCAGTGATGCCATCTAACCATCTCATCCTGTGTCATCCCCTTCTCCACCTGCCTTCAATCTTTTCCAACATCAGTGCTGGGAAATGAGTCAGCTCTTCACTTCAGGTGGCCAAAATATTAGAGCTTTAACTTCAGCATCAGTCCTTCCAATGAATACTCAGGGTTGATTTCCTTTAGGATTAACTGATTTGATCTCCATGCATTCCAAGGGACTCTCAAGAGTCTTCTCCAACACCACAGTGCAAAAGCATCAGTTCTTTGGTGCTAGCATTTCTTTCGGAGAAGGCGATGGCACCCCACTCCAGTACTCTTGCCTGGAAAATCCCATGGACAGAGAGGCCTGGTGGGCTTCAGTCCATGGGGTCGCTAGGAGTCAGACACGACTGAGTGACTTCACTTTCATGCATTGGAGAAGGAAATGGCAACCCACTCCAGTGTTCTTGCCTGGAGAATCCCAGGGACGGCGGAGCCTGGTGGGTTGCCATTTATGGGGTCGCACAGAGTCGGACACGACTGAAGCGACTTAGCAGTAGCAGCAGAAGGCTTTCTTTATGGTCCAAATCTCACATCCATACATGACCACCGGAAAAACCATAGCTTTGACTAGACAGATCTTTGTTGGCAAAGTAATGTCTCTGCTTTTTAATATGCTGTCTAGGTTGACCATAGCTTTTCTTCCAAGGAGCAAGCATCTTTTAATTTCATGGCTGCAAGTGATTTTGCAGCCATCTGTAGTGATTTTGTAGACCCCCAAAATAGAGTCAATCACTGTTTCCATTGTTTCCCCATCTGTTTGCCATGAAGTGATGGGACCAGATGCCATGATCTTGGTTTTTTGAATGCTGAGTTTTAAGCCAACTTTTTCAGTCTTCTCTTTCATCAAGAGGCTCTTTAGTTCTTCTTCCCTTTCTGCCATAAGGGTGGTGTCATCTTCCCTTTCTGCCATAAGGGTGGTGTCATCTTCATATCTGAAGCTATGGATATTTCTCCTGGCAATCTTGATTCCAGCTTGTGCTTAATCCAGCGTGGCATTTTGCATCATGTACTCTGCATGTAAGTTAAATAAATAATGTGAAAATATACAGTCTTGACATCCTCCTTTCCCAATTTGAAACCAGACCATTGTTTCATGTCCAGTTCTAACTGTTACTTCCTGACCTGCATACAGATTTCTCAGGAGGCAGGTAAGGTGGTCTGGTATTCCCATCTCTTTCAGAATTTTCCACAGTTTGTTGTGATCCACATAGTCAAAGGTTTTGGTATAGTCAGTAAAGCAGAAATAGATGTGTTTCTGGAACTCTCTTGCTTTTTCGATGATCCAACACACGTTGGCAATTTGATCTCTACTTCCTCTGCCTTTTCTAAAACCAGCTTAAACATCTGGAAGTTCTTGATTCACGTACTGTTGAAACCTAGCTTGGAGAATTTTGAGCATTACTTTGCTAGCGTGTGAGATGAGTGCAATTGTGTGGTAATCTGAACATTCTTTGGCTTTGGCTTTCTTTGAGATTGTAATGAAAACTGAGCTTTTCCAGTCCTGTGGCTACTGCTGAGTTTTCCAAATTTGCTGGCATATTGAGTGCAGCACTTTCACAGCATTGTCTTTTAGGATTTCAAATAGCTCAACTGGAATTCCACCACCTCCACTAGCTTTGTTCGTAGTGATGCTTCCTAAGGCCCACTTGACTTCACATTCCAGGATGTCTGGCTCTAGGTGAGTGATCACACCAACCTGGTTATCTGCATCATTAAAATTTTTTTGTTTAGTTTTTCTGTGTATTCTTGCCACCTCTTAATATCTTCTGCTTCTGTTAGGTCCGTACCATTACTGTCTTTTATTGTGCCCATCTTTCCATGAAATATTCCCTTGGTATCTCTAATCTTCTTGAAGAGATCTCTAGTCTTTCCCATTCTATTGTTTTCCTCTATTTCTTTGCATTGGTCACTGAAGAAGGCTTTCTTATCTCTCCTTGATATTCTTTGGAACTCTGCATTCGGATGGCTATATCTTTCCTTTTCTCCTTTGCCTTTCATGTCTCTTCTTTTCTCAGATATTTGTAAGGTCTCCTCAGACAACCATTTTTGCTTTTTTGCATTTCTTTTTCTTGGAGATGGTTTTGATCACTGCCTCCTGTACAATGTTACAAATCTCCATCCATAGTTCTTCAGGCACTCCATCAGATCTAGTCCCTTGAATCTATTTCTCACTTCCACTGTATAATCGTAAGGGATTTGATTTAGGTCATATCTGAATGGCCTAGTGATTTTCCCTATTTTCTTTGACTTAAATCTGAATTTTGCAATAAGGAGTTCATGATCTGAGCCACGGTCAGCTCCTAGTCTTATTTTTGCTGACTGTCTAGAGTTTCTCCACCTTCAGCTGCAAAGAATATAATTAATCTGAAATTGGTGCTGACTATCTGGTGATGTCCATGTGTAGAGTCATCTCTTGTGTTGTTGGAATAGGGTGTTTGCCTTGACCAGTGTGTTCTCTTGTTAACCTGTTAAGCTTTGCCCTGCTTCATTTTGTACTCCAAGTTCAAACTTGCCTGTTATTCCTGGAATCTCTTGACTACTTACTTTTGCATTCCAGTCCCCTATGATGAAAAGAACATCTTTTTTTGGGTGTTAGTTCTAGAAGGTCTTGTAAGTCATCATAGAATCATTTAACTTCAGGTTTTTTGGCATTAGTGGTTGCGGCATAGATTTGGATTACTGTGATATTGAATGGTTTACCTTGAAAATGAACAGAGATAATTCTGTCACTTTTGAGATTGCACACAAGTACTGAATTTTCGACTCTTTTTTTGACTATGAGGGCTACTCCGTTTCTTCTAGGGGATTCTTTCCCTCAGTAGTAAATGTAATAGTCATCTGCATTTAATTTGCCCGTTCCGGTCCATTTTCATTCACTGATTCCTAAAATGTCGATGTTCACTCTTGTGATATCCTGTTTGACCACTTCCAATTTACCAGTCTGCCAAATACATGGGGAAACAATGGAAACGGTTACAGACTTAATTTTCTTGGGCTCCAAAATCACTGCAGATGGTGACTGCAGCCATGAAATTAGAAGACGCTTGCTCCTTGGAAGAAAAGCTATGACAAACCTAGACAGCATATTAAAAAGCAGAGACATTACTTTGCTGACAAAGGTCCATCTAGCCAAAGCTATGGTTTTTCCAGTAGTCATGTATGGATGTGAGAGTTGGATCATAAAGAAAGCTGAGCTCCGAAGAACTGATGCTTTTGGCTTGTGGTGTTGGAGAAGACTCTTGAGAGTCCCTTGGACTGTATGGAGATCCAACCAGTCAATCCTAAAGGAAATCAGTCCTGAATGTTCATTAGAAGGACTGATGCTGAAGCTGAAGCTCCAATACTTTGGCCACCTGATGCAAAGAACTGAGTCACTGGAAAAGACCCTGATGCCAGGAAAGATTGAAGACAGGAGGAGAAGGATATGACAGAGGATGAGATGGTTGGATGGCATAACCACCTTTATGAACATGAGTTTGAACATGCTCCTGGATATAATGATGGACGGGGAAGCCCGGCGTGGTGCAGTCCATGGGGTCACAAAGACACAACTGAGCCACTGAACTGACTGAGTTTATCTTGATTCATGGACCTAACATTCCAGATTCCTATGCAATATTGTTCTTTACAGCATCAGACTTTGCTTCCATCACCAGTCACATCCACAACTGGGTGCTGTTTTTGCTTTGGCTCAGCCTCTTCATTCTTTCCTGAGCTACTTCTCTGCTGTTCTCCAGTACAATATTGGGCACCTACTGACCTGGAAGGCTCATCTTTCAGTGTCTTATCTTTCTGCCTTTTCATACTGTTCATGGGGTTCTCAAGGCTAGAATATTGAAGTGGTTTGCCATTCCCTTCTCCAGTGGACCACATTTTGTCAGGAGGTCTTTTTAAAAGACTCAACTCTGAACATTGCTTTCTTAAATGTGAAGCTTCATGTACATGCACAAGGGTGATAATAGCCCTTTATCATTGCTAGCAATAATTAATATCGAGTTAGGAAATCTTTGCTTATTTGAGGTGGGGGTGAAGGGAGTAGTATTGTTTTCATTTTGAACTTAGATTACTCCTAAGTTTGAACGTATTTCAAGTTTTAAGTATTCCTTCTATTAAGTAATGCATGTGGTTGTACTTGTTGTTTTAGCCATTAAGTTGTGTCTGACTCTTTGAGACCCCACAAACTGTAGCCTGCCAGTCTCCTCCATCCATGGGATTTTCCAGGCAAGTATACTGGAATGGATTACCATTTCCTTCTCCAGGAGATATTCCTGACCCAGGGACTGAACCCCTGTCTCCTGCATTGGCAGGCAGATTCTTTACTGCTGAGCCACCAGGGAAGCCCAACATATGTCGAGTAAGCCCTAAAATTAAGGCACAGTATAATGTACTGCTTTGAAATCTAGTGAAATTGAGAGGGCTTTCAATGGCCTATCTACAAGTTCCCCACCTGGCTCTGTTCTCAGAACTAGGTGTCTTTGCCAAACAACCTTCCTTTTCAAAAGGACTGGGGACAGTTGCTGCTTATCCCTGAGTAGTGGGGCTTTAGTTCCCTGCATATAATTGGAATTATTCAAACAAACCAGTTGCATCCTTCCACGGGAATTGTGGGCACTCCACCCTCATGATCCTACAAGCCTGCTTTGCAGAGCACTGGTTGTTCAACCTGTTCCCAAGTACCAGCCTTGTGTGGCCTTGCCTGGGATGTCCTCCTTCCCAGGCTGTGATTATACATACTAGTAAACTGTTGTTGATCTCATCTGTCCAGTGTCGAGTGTGGTGTCTTCAGCCATCCTGTTAATCCTAAGGCAGGAATCCCTTCTTCACCAACCAGAAGAGGAGGTCGGTGATTAAAGAAATTAGATAAATATATGCCTGCAAAGAGTAAAGCAGTATGTCAGTTGGTGAGGCCACCAGAGTGAACAAAACAGAATTACTCCGCCCTCACCAAGCTTACAGTTTTTTGAGAGAGACAGACATTAAACAAATAGTCACATGATAATATTATAACTGTTGTTGTTCAGTCACTCAGTCGTGTCTGACTCTTTTTGACCCCATGGACTATAGCATGCCAGGCCTCTCTGTTCTTCACTATCTCTTGGAGTTTGCTCAAACTCATGTCCATTGAGTTGGTGATGCCATTCAACCATCTCATCTCACTCTTTTTCATTCTGATTTTTTTTGTTGTTAGTTTTACTTTTAGAATTCTTCCCTGTCAGAAATTTGGTGACTTTATTTTTGCATATAATTTTTTTTAAAGAAATACATGCACATGTGTTACATGCCCATGAAAAAAATGTCAATAGTGCAAAAGAATATAGAATGAAAAGTAGATCTCTCCAAAACAAACCTCCACAATCCATGGATCTACGTTCTTTCAGAATTTTTTACTCACATACCCACATATAGCCTTTACAAACTGTCTTCTTGTAACTTGTAACTTTACAAACTGTCCCTTCTTCCTTTTCCTTAAAGATATATATCAGAACTTTCAGATTAGTGTGTGTATTTGTAGCCCATTTAAAAAAACAGCTACAGAATTTTCCACTGAGGATCTTAGGATAAAAAACTCCACCTCCTATTTACTGTGTTACATATAATGTTGCAATGAACAATATGTTTCTGTGCATATATGCAAAAGTTTCAATGGTTAAGTTTTCAGAATTTGAATTGTTGGGTCAAGGTAATTGTTTATTAAGAAGTTTCTATATATTAAGAAAATTAGTATTTTGTCAAATATTTTGTAACTATTTTTTCTCAGTTTGTGATTTAAGTTTTTGTTGAGACCATACAGAAAATGTAAATGTTTATGTTGCCCAATTTGTCAACCTTTCCCTTTATGGTTTCTGTATTTTGTTTAGACATATACCAAGGTTAATTGTGTTTCTTTTTTACTACTTTTAAGGTTTAATTTTATATTAAAAATTTTAATTTATATGAAGTTGAATTTGGCAAAAAGAATGAGCTAGGGAGCCAAGTTAATTTTTTTCCAGATGGCTTCTCAGTGGCCCAACATCATTTATTACAAATCAGTTTTTTTCTTTACTATTTTGGTATGCTATCTTTATCTTATATTAAATTCCCATTTACTTTTAAATTTAGTTCTATAGTTTATACTTTGTTCTAATGATCTGTTTGTTTATTCATGCATCAGGGCCAAATCTCTTAAATTACTATACTTTATATGATATTCTATACATTAATTTTTATTCCATGTGCAATTGATTTTGGTATATGATGTTATATGAGAATGTAAATGTCAAATAAAGTTGCTCTATAGACAGAAAACAGAAATTGAAGAAAACGGAGATGGTAGGTATAAGGTCTCTCATAGCTTTATGGATAATTATTTCATGAAATGTGGAAAAAGAAAGGATAGCTTACAACTGTGGTACTTTTATCATTTTATTACTAAAAATATGTTATTATATTTAATATTATTAAAGTATAATAGATAAATGTTGTTAATATATGACCCTTTTGATCATTATTTTCTGTCCCTGTAGTTCTTTGAAATCATTAAATTTTGCTATCTGAATAAATTATGGAAGGCCCTATTCTGTTATTACACTTCCCTACCCTTCTCCCTTTATACTTTTTTCTTTCCTGTTTTTACCATTCTTTTTTAAAGATTTAAATACAAAATAATATGTTTGAATTTTGCCACAGGACTCCAGAGAGGAGCAGTACCATGATGTGACAAATGTCTGGAGCAGAGCCCAGCATTTTCCTGCAATAGATTAGACTTGCCTATAATTATAAGCATTCGCTTCCTTTTGGTGAAATACAAAGTGAGCCACATCTCTAAATAATACAGAAGTTTTAAACACTGATGGAGTTTAAAAGCAAAACTACAAAAGAAAATGACACTAGGTCACCTCCTCCTGTATGTATCTCCCAGAAATAGAGCTTAATTTCACAAGGAACATAACGATTTAGGGTGGATTTTAGCTACAATTTTGTGGCAGACACAGTTCATGACAGCTTCTACCACAGAGACTTGAAAAACCAAATACTGCCTTCCTTAATCTTACTTGTAGCCAGCTGTTGTTGATGTGACACATTGACTGTTGGTGAATACTGGAAATTTTTTTTTTCTATGGAAGAGACAGCTACAGATCCAAAGTTTGTGCCTACCAACTTTCATATTGTTGCTGTTCAGTTGCTCTGTTGTGTCTGACTCTTTGTGACCCCATGGACTGCAGCACACCAGGCTTTCCTGTCCTTCACTATCTCCCAGAGCTTGCTCAAACTCATGTCCATTGAGTCTGTGATGCCATCCAACCATCTCATCCTCTGTTGTCCCCTTCTCCTCCTGCTTTTAATCTTCCCCAGCATCAGGGTCTTTTCCAATAAGTCGTCTCTTCACATCAGGTGCCAAAGTATTGGAGCTTCAGCTTCAGCATTGGTCCTTCCAGTGCATATTCAGAACTGATTTCCTTTAGGATTGACTGGTTGGATCTCCTTGCTGCCCAAGGGACTCTCAAGAGTCTTCTCCAACACCACAGTTCAAAAGCATCAGTTCTTTCTCACTCGGCCTTCTTTATGGTCCAACTCTCACATCAATGCATGACTACTAGAAAAGCCATAGCTTTGACTAGATAGATGTTTGTTGGAAAAGTAATGTCTTTACTTTTTAATACACTGTCTAGGTTGGTCATAGCTTTTCTTCCAAGAAGCAATCTTTCCCAGCATTTATATGCTTAAATCTAATCCCCAATGTGGTGATATGAGAAGATGGGGCTTTTGTGAGGTGATTAGGTCATGAGGATGGAGCCCTCATGAATGGCATTAGTGCCCTTATAAAAAAGGACCCAAAGAGTACCCTTGTCCCTTCTATCTTGTGAGGATACAGTGAACAGACAGTCATATATGAACCAGCAAGTGGGTACTCAGACACTGAATCTGCCAGTGCCATAACCTTGGACTTCCCAGTCTCTAGAACAGTGAGAAATAAATATCTGTGGTTAAAGTCACTCAATGTATGGTATTTTTATTACATCAGGCTGAGCAGACTAAGAGAGAACAGATGTGGTTGACACCATCTTTTCTCCCCTCTTTTTCTCTTGAAAGCTGCCTTGATGTCCAGAGATCTGAAAACTATATTTTAACCATGAGTTATATTACAAGAAAGTCTCAGAGCCTTACCCCTGAACTTAGATGCCAGTACTCCTTATCTCCAGATTTCTTGCTGTGATGAAACAAAAACCCTTTTGTGAGTCCATGCTGTTTTTAAGTCGATAACTCGTACCTGACTCTTTTGCAACTGCATAGACTGTAGCCTGCCAGGATCCCCTGTCCATGGGATTTCCCAGGCAAGAATACTGAAATGGGTTGCCATTTCCATCTCTAGGAGTTCTTTCTGACCTAGGGATTGAAACCCTGTTTCCTGCATTGGCAGCTGGATTCCTTACCACTGAGCCATTTGAGAAGCCCAGTTCACTGTTCTATAATGTGCTGCCAACTGCAAGGAGATCAAACCAGCCAATCCTAAAGGAAATCAACCTTGAATACTCATTGGAAGGACCAATGCTGAAGCTGAAGCTCCAATACTTTGGCCACCTGTTGCAAAGAGGCAGCTTATTGGAAAAGATCCTGATGCTTGGAAGGACTGAAGGCAAAAAGAGAAGGGGGCAGCAGAGGATGAGATGGTTAGATAGCATCGCTGATTCAAGGACATGAATTTGAGAAAATTCCAGAAGATAGTGGAGGACAGAGGAGCCTGATGGGCTGCAGGGCACATCATCGCAAAGAGTCTGACACAACTTAGCCACTGAACAACAACAATAAGAACAAAAAATGTGCAACCAAGAATGGTAGATGATAAAGTCTAATAACATATGAAATGAAGCAATAATTTAAAGAATACAGTCCAGTAGTAAACTTGTTGTAGGGAGAAGCCAATTCTGACTCCCTGTTGGAAACTATTTCTTTGAGTTGCTTTTCATGGCTTTTTTTTGTTTTGTTTTGTTTTGTTTTGTTTTTTTACAATCATACATAATGGCCTGCCTCAGAGGACCCTGCCCCTCTGCCTGACTGTTAAACTAAAGAGCCTTTGTTTAGCTCATAAAGAGATAATCTGACCCTGCCTGTGTGCTAAATCACTTCAGTCATGTCTGACTGTGCAACCCTATGAACTGTAGCCAGCCAGGCTCTTCTGTCCATTGGATTCTCCAGGCAAGAATATTAAGAATACTGGAGTGAGTTCTCATTTCTTTCTCAATGGGATCTTCCTGACCTAAGGATCAAGCCCATGTCTCTATGTCCCTTGCATTGGTTCTTTACCACTCACGCCACCTGGGAAGCTCACTGTCCACAGATGAATGGCTTTAGGGAAAAAAAAAGGAGATTAGTATAACCTTTCCAAAGGCTGGCCATTCCTAGAGATGTTTTGCGAGACTGAAGACTCTTTTACTTCCTCACTGCCTCTCCCTTTTGACTTTAGTTCCTCATTGCTTCTCTTTCTCTGACTCTATAAAAGAACCTGGCATCCAGACCCTGACAAGATGGTTATTTTGAGACATTAGTCTGCCATCTTCTCAATCAGCCAGCTTTCCAAATAAAGTTGTATTCCTTGCCTCACCACTTCATCTCTCAGGTTCATTGGCCTGTCATGCAGAAAGCAGAGCAAGCTTGGACTTGGTAACAAATTGGCTTCTTCTCTACATAATTCAATGACCTTTTTCAAAAAAGATTTTTTTAACTGATATTCACAGGAGATGAGGTCCTATGAGAATAAAAACAAAGTGTCACTATATTTTATTTGAAGATTTAAATATGAAACCCTACTCACAGGCTGTAGGTGATAATATTCTCTTTGAATTATTGAAGGTAAACATTAAGAGAATTCACAGAGCTGATGCTGAGCAGGATGCCTTGGGGCTCCTGGGCACAAAGCCTTTCTGTGCACCTCATTTCTTTGATTATAGTAAACAGCCTTCACTCAGCATCCATGACCTTCCCTGAGTTCCAGCAGGCAGGTTCAAGCAGTTGTTAATTTGGGATGAGAGAGGATGCAAGACCAAGGAAAAACAGTCAAGAGCAGCCTTGGGGCATGATCCGATTTCCTCATCAAAGGATACACACAGCAATATCTTTGAGCTATTTTGCAGATACTGAAACCCCTTCCAGGTGGGAGAAGTTAACGAGGGTATTCTGCCCACAAGCATGTAGACCCCAGACCAGTTGGACCAGAGGGCTGATGATGTTGACTCCTACTTACCTCATCATCAACCCTTCAGAAGAGTGTCCACAAGTTGATTATGCCCTCTTTGAACAATTACTTTAAAACTTCCCACTATCTTCTCCAAGTTGGCAAACCTGGTTTTGAGGGCATTAGCCCACTGTGGCCCCCATTGCCTGGCAAAGTAATAAAGTTATCTTTTTTTACTTCACCTATAACTCTGTCTCTGAGACTTGATTCAGTACTGGTGTACAGAGAAGCTGAGCTTTCAGCATCAGAGCTAAAAAACATTTCAAGAAACACTCTGTTCTTGCCACTCATTTTCTGTCCGATGGAGAATGAAATAAAATTTCTTTCTTTTTTTTAAAACTAAAGCTTAAAACATCCCCAAACTCTAACAGACATTTGTCTGTTTTATTATTATTGTTACTAATTTATATATTTGTCGGCTGTGCTGGGTCTTTGCTGCTTTGTGAGGGCTTTCTCTAGCTGCAGAAAGCGGGGCTTTCTCTTCACTGTGGTGCACTGGCTTCTCTTTGCGGTTGTTTCTCTCGTCGTGGAGCGCTGGCTCTGGGCGCTCAGGCTCAGTAATTGTGGCACATGGGCTTTGTTGCTCCGCAGCGTGTGGAATCTTCCCAGACCAGGGCTTGAACCCGTGTCCCCTGCTTTGGCGTGCAGATTCCTATACTCTCTTACGTGTGCAATAGTCAACAGCATTATGTCTAATCAATGTACATATCCTAATTTAAAAATAATACTATTGGGAGAATGGTGCTTATAGACTTGCTCCAAGGCAGAGTTGCCACAAACCTTCAATTTATAAAAAGCACAGTATCTTAGAAATACAATAAAACATATACATGTGTATATATATAAAGTATATTTATATGTCTATGATCATTTTTACCCTTAATTACATACATGAGTACATGTACATACTTATATGTATACACACATAAGTTGTATATGCATGTATATGTATATATTCATTTATACACTCAGTATATACACTCATATGTATGAGTCTGCAATTACATTGCCACAATATAATTATATATTTTCAGGCTTCTATAATATCATCTTGGGCTTCCCAGGTAGCACAATGGTAAAGAATCTGTCTGGCAATGCAGGGGATGTGGATTTGATCCCTGGGTCAGGAAGATCCCCTGGAGAAGGAAATGGCAACCCACTCCAGTATTCTTGCCTGGGAAATCCCAGGGACAGAAGCGCCTGGCAAGCTTCGGTCCATGGGTTTGCAAAAGAGTTGGTCATGATTTAGTGACTAAACAACAATAAAACCATCTTAGCCACTCTACCGTTGTCTTTAGCTTTCGGAAGTTCACATATATCTTGGTGTGGATTTCCTTTTTTGGGAATTCTTTCAGTTTCTTTCATCTGTAGATGTATATCTTTTCTCAATTTCTGAAGTTTTCAGCCACTATTATTTCTTTGAATTTTTCAACCATTCCCCTCACCCACCCCACCCCCATTCTTTCTCTTCTTTCGAGAATCCAGTGATTAGATCTTTTGTTACTTTCCCACAAGTCCACAGGCTCTAATTTTTATTTGTCCCAGGAAACTTTATAATTGCACATAAAAGCAATTTTTGGTGATAGCTGCTTTAAAATCTTTGTCAGATAATTCCAGTATCTGTTTCATCTCAGAATTGGCTGTTGAACGTCTTTTCTCATCCAATTTGTGATTTTTCCTGATTCTTAGTATGATGGATGATTTTCTATTGTATCCTAGGCATTTTGGATATTGTTAGGAGACTCTGAACCCTATTTAATCATATTTTAGTAGGCAATTAAGATGTAGCTCTTGGCTTATTTTCATGGTCTGTGGTTCCAAGAACAATTTAATTTTTTCTAGCTCTTGAAGTGCTGTTATGTTCTCCTAAGTTCACTTGGGGCCACCTTACCCTTCTCTGGTCCTGGTATTACCAGGTGGGTGGGGGAGGCACAACAGAACCTCAGGCAGTCCCTGGGCTGCCCAACATTGGCAGGATCCTTGATTCCATTTGTTTGACTTAGTATGAATAGAATGCTAGATTTCTAATTAAAAAAATAGATATGCAACAAGCAACAAAGGTTTACTGTATAGCACAGGGAACTGTAGTCAATATTTTATAATAACCCATAATGAAAAATAATCTGAGAAATAATATATGTGTATATGTATAACTGAATCACTTTACTACGTACCTGAAACACTGTAAGTAGACTATACTTCAATAAAATATATACATCAAGAGAAAAAAGTAACCGAAAGTGGAAGTTTAGAATTTCAGTTTATACAGTATCCTCAACAAGGAACAACAACAATAAAAAATAATAACAGGGCTTCCCTGGTGGTCCAGTGGGTAAGAATTCAGCTTTCAATGCAAAGGACACTGCTTAGATCCTGGTCCAGAAAGATACCACATGCCATGGGGCAACTGAGCCCATGTGCCACAACTAATGAGCCCACATTCTGGAGCCTGCGAGCCACAACTATTGAAGCCCGAGTGCCTAGAGGCTGTGATCTGCAGCAAGAGACGCCACTGCAATGAGAAGCCCTTGGACCACAAATAGAGAGTAACCTCCGCTCACAGCAACTAGGTAGAGAAAACTGGCTCACAGCAACGAAGACCCAGTACTGCCAAAATCAATGAATAAATAGTACTTAAATAATAGCAGATTTAAAGGGAAATGACAGGACAAAGGAAAGCAGTTCAGGCTTCCAAGGGCTACAGACTGGGAAAGTAAATATATGGGCAGGAACTAATGGAGCAAAGGTTGTTTGAGGATTCCTCTGTTGCCATCTCTGGGCTGATTAGAGTCTGTCTTTAAGAAGAGGAAAATTTAAAATTTGCATTTAGTCAGACAAGGGGAAACGTTTTCTGCCTTTCTTGATTCTTAGTTGCCTTCATTTTAAAAAACAAAATTCAGCTGAGTAAATTTGAAGCTCCAGTTGGTTGTATTAAGCAGTTCATGAACTGGGCAGCATGCCGTGCAGCAACTAGAAAGGTACAAAATTGGAGGCTTTGATAGGCAGAAGGGTGGGGTGGGGAGCTATTAGCAAGGAAGAGAAGATTATTTTTGCCCGAGATGTCTTCTTTTGGTGGGATGCAGACTGCTTCTTCTTCTCCTTCCAAGATGGAGAGGGCCATGTGACAGTTGACCTTGCTGGGGCTGACAAGAAAATTTCATACTGGTTGATTAAGATGCCATTTCTAATGAAGGTCAAAACTGCAATTAGGTCAGGTCCTAAATGTAGGTTTGGTATCATTGGCTTTAGCACAAGTGATGCCATTTTGGACCTGTGGTTTTTCTTTCACAACTTCAAACAATATTTATGACAATGAGGCATATTTGGAGGTGACATTCTGGTTTCTTTCATTTTTTTTTTTTTCTGGTTTCTTTCAGGTGGAAAAAGTTGGGAAACACCAGGACTGGATTGCCTTATGCAGGAAGTGGGGGCTGGGAAAGTAGGGGCTGGGAAATGCCAGGCCTCCTCTGTCCTGTCTCCCCTGACAGCCCACCTGTTGCCAGTGAGTTTGGAGTCATGGGTGGGGCTCTCTGTTAGGTGTCTGCTGGGCTTCCCCTTCCTGGTCCTTGGGTCAGAGGCAGCTTTTCTCAAGATTTCATTTTGGTCTGTCCTGCTTTCCCACATCCAGTTTAAGATACTAGGGAGAAAAAAAGTTGAACCCAGGGAACTCATGGCTTGTTGTTCCTCAATTCCTGAGGTCCTTAGCCAGTTTGCCTTCTCTTTTCCATCAGAGTCCTATTACGGTTGTTTATTTTTATGGTTGTGTTTAGAGGAGACGAGAAGAGCTTCCCCAGTAGCTCAGCAGTCAAGAACCCACCTGCAAAGTAGGAGGTGGGGGAGACTTAGGTTTCATTCCTAGGCTGGGAAGATCCCCTGGAGGAGGGCATGGCAACTCACTCCAGTATTCTTGCCTGAGGAATCTTGGACAGAGGAGCCTGGTTGGCTAGGATTCATGGGGTCACAAAGAGTCAGAAACAACCAAAGTGACTGAGAACACATGCACACATAGAGGAGAGGAGCAGAGAAATGTGTGTAGAGGGAAAAAAATCTGCCATCCAGGTTAATTTAGACTGGTTATTTTTAAGGTCCCAGGGACTTAGGAAGAACCTTTGACTTTCCCCTTAACTGCCTAACAGAATGTAGACAGGATGTGTTGCAGGAAGGGAGCATCACCATACTCAAACAGCATGAGCTAAGTGTGGAGACAGGAAGGATCCTAGCAGAGTCCCTCTGTTTCTGCAAGGCTCAGGAAACATTTGTTGATCCAACCTTTGCTTTCACATCTCTCTATGAACTGCCTTCCTCCCCTTGGGAAGTCCCAAACTACTACCTCCAACAACCTCTTTTGTCTTCAGTTAAAGGTGGAATTTATGTGAAGGTTTCAACTATTTTGGTAAGTTACTCAGTTTTCCTGGGTCTCTCCCATATATATATATTGTTTTCTCCTGTTAATCTGTCTCACAGCAATTTAACTTTTAGACCAGTCCAGAAAAGGGAAAATTTTCCTTCCTGACAAATGGAGGCAAAAATGAGTCTCTGGGAATTACTCCAAATAGTCAACATGTAAAATTAGGTGCATGACAAAGCTAATGGAGGTGATGGAATCCCAGTTGAACTATTTCAAATCCTAAAAGATGATGCTGTGAAAGTGCTGCACTCAATATGCCAGCAAATTTGGAAAACTCAGCAGTGGCCACAGGACTGGAAAAGGTCAGTTTTCATTCCAATCCCAAAGAAAGACAATGCGAAAGAATGCTGAAACTACCCCACAATTGCACTCATCTCACACACTAGTAAAGTAATGCCCAAAATTCTCCAAGCCAGGCTTCAAGAATACTTGAACCGTGAACTTCCAGATGTTCAAGCTGGTTTTAGAAAAGGTAGAGGAACCAGAGATCAAATTGCCAACATCCGCTGGATCATTGAAAAAGCAACAAAGTTCCAGAAAAATGTCTACTTCTGCTTTATTGACTATGCCAAAGCCTTTGACTGTGTGAACCACAACAAACTCTGGAAAATTCTTCAAGAGATGGGAATATCAGACCACCTAACCTGCCTCCTGAGAAATCTGTATGCAGGTCAGGAAGCAACAGTTAGAACTGGACATGGAACAACGACTGGTTCCAAATAGGAAAAGGAGGCCGTCAAGGCTGTATATTGTCACCCTGCTTATTTAACTTTATATGCAGAGTACATCATGAGAAATGTTGGGCTGGAAGAAGCACAAGCTGGAACCAAGACTGCAGGGAGAAATATCAATAACCTCAGATATGCAGATGATGCCACCCTTACGGCAAAAAGTGAAGAAGAACTAAAGAGCCTCTTGATGAAAGTGAAAGAGGAGAGTGAAAAATTTGGCTTAAAGCTCAACATTCAGAAAACTAGGATCATGGCATCCAGTCCCATCACTTCATGGAAAATAGATGTGGAAACAGTATCAGATTTTATTTTTGGGGGCTCCAAAATCACTGCAGATGGTGACTGCAGCAATGAAATTAAAAGATGCTTACTCCTTGGAAGAAAAGCTATGATCAACCTAGACAGCATATTAAAAAGCAGAGACAGTACTTTGCCAACAAAGGTCAGTCTAGTCAAAGCTATGGTTTTTCCAGTAATCATGTATGGATGTGAGAGTTGGACTATAAAGAAGGCTTAGCGCCAAAGAATTGATGCTTTTGAAATGGGGTGTTGGAGAAGACTCTTGAGAGTCTCTTGGACTGCAAGGAGATCCAACTAGTTCATCCTAAAGGAGATCAGTCCTGAGTATTCATTGGAAGGACTGATGTTGAAGCGGAAACTCCAATACTTTGGCCACGTGATGCGAAGAGCTGACTCATTGGAAAAGACCCTGATGCTGGGAAAGATTGAAGGCAGGAGGAGAAGGGGATGACAGAGGATGAGATGGTTGGATGGCATCACCAACTCAATGGGGATGAGTTTGAGTAAATTCCAGGAGTTGGAGTTGGACAGGGAGGCCTGGCATGCTGTGATTCATGGCATCATAAAGAGTTGGACATGACTGAGCGACAGAACTGAACTGAGATAGTTCTCATTAATACCTAGCCAAAGCTACGAATAATTAAAAAAACAATTTTTGATCAATTATGCAGAAAAGATCAAATTGTTTACCTCTTCTCTTCATAAAAATATTATAAAATATGAAGAGGCAATCGAAACATATATAGCCATGTATTTTGAGGATATGCTGCTGTCTGGAAAATCTGGGACTGAGAAATCATTTTAATTTTGAATCTACCAAGTCCTGAATTTTTTATATTTCATCTCAGTTTTCTTAAAAACCAGAGAGTTCCCTTTTAAATTGCCCTCTTTCTACCTGTCATAGGCAGGCACTGACAGCTTCCTCCAGGCTCTCATCTCTCACGTAATAGTCTACTCAATGTCCTTCAAGGAGATCAAACCAGTCAATCCCAAAGGCAATCAACCCTGAATATTCATTGGAAGGACTGATGCTAAAACTGAAGCTCCAAAACTTTGGCCACCTAATTCAAAGAGCCGACTCATTGAAAAAGACCCTGTTGCTGGTTGGATGGTTGGATGGCATCAGTGGCTCAACGGACATGAGTTTGGGCAAACTCAGGGAAATGGTGACGGACAAGGAAGCCTAACATGCTGCAGTCCATGGGGTCGCAAAGAGTTAGACATAACTTAGCAACTGAAGAACAACAACAAGGTCCTTCTACCTTCCTCCTGCTGCCCAGTCTTTAAGTCAATGCAGTGTGTTTTTGGGTTTTGTTACAGGAGCACTTAACTTTTAGGTAAAAAGTTGCTCTGTTTATCCAATGCTGTGTAACAACTGAGAACTGCAGACTGCAAAAGCAACTCCATGCCTACTCCCTCCCCACTCCACTCGCACCTCCAGATTCAGAGATCTGACCAAACTCTACCTGGCTTCCAGCAGCGTAAAGCCACGTCTTTGGGACAACTCTACACGCCTTAAGTTCCAGCCTTGAAAAGCTCAAGGCTGCCAGAAGAATAGGTTTTTTCTTCCAGTCAAAACCTTCTTCATTTTTCTTAAATCGTTTGTTTTAGAAAACTTGCACTTTGCAATTTTAAGTCCTTTCTTTGTTCCTTTGAGATGTATATGTCTCTTCTACAATCCAGGACTGTCTTTCTGGAGGACTTCTTTTGCAGTGTAATAATCCAGAAGGTTAGGGTCTTAGCAGACAGGGATGGTCTAATCACATTCCTTAAAATCTTTAGCATGCCTCCTTTAGCACACCACATGTTTGGGGGGCTGGGGCGCAGGGCTGAAGAATCCTGGAGGGCTTGCTGGTTGGATCTGGCTGGAGTCTCTCATGAAATGCTGGCAGACAGAGGCTAAAACTGGAACAGCTCGGGGCTAGAGCAGCTGGATGAGATGTTTGGATGGCATCATCGACTCAATGGACAGGAGTTTGAGCAAATTCCAGGAGATAGTGAAGGACAGGGAAGCCTGGTGTGCTGCAGTCCATGGGGTTGCACAGAAGCAGACATAAATGAGCAACTGAACAACAAAGAGCAGCTGGGGGCTGGGGCTAGCTGGGCAACTCACTCACTTTCTGTGGTCTCTGGGTCTGGCTGAATGAGCTCTCTGCATGGACTGATTTGGGCCTCAGGACAGCTGGTTGACTTACATGCCAGCTACAGACATTCAGGGGCTACTATTCCAGTGAGTAGAGGCAGAAGATACCATGCTTTTTCTGATCTAGTCTTGAAATTCAGCATCTTTTCCAGGCATTCTAAATGTTAATAGAATGTTACAAATGTTCCATGGGAGTCAAATCGCCTGGGGTAAGGGGGAGGAAAAGTTAAAAAGCAGACCCCATTTCATGAAAAGAGGGTCAAAGTCACATTGCAGATAAAGCCAAGGAATGGGGCCATTTTGGGGAAAAACAGTTTTCCACAATTATCTACATTTAAAGCATTCAGATTGAATATGCTATAGTCTTCTATGTCCATAAATAGAAAAATAATTTTGTCCCTTTATTTTCTATTGGAACTTTAGATTTTCTTCTGGATTTATGAGAGTTGCAAAATTGTAGACATTCATACAAGGCCTCTCAACTAGGAGAAATAGGCCTTATAAACACTGTTAGAAATCTGTGCTTTGGAGACTTTTCTTACCCAATTCATGCTCTGGGCAACTGTGACTGCCAAACCACCTTCATTATTAGTGCTGGCATTCAAACTCAGGGATTTCAATCTCTTATGATTATTTTTTTGGGTTGCCATTTAAAAACAAAACTTCCCTGGTGGCTCAGATGGTAGAGTGTCTGTCTACAATGCGGGAGACCTGGGTTCTATCCCTGGATCGGGAAGATCCGCTGGAGAAGGAAATGGCAATCCACTCCAGTACTATTGCCTAGAAAATCCCATGGACAGAGGAGCCTGGTAGGCTACACAGTCCATGGGGTCATAAAGAGTCGGACACGACTGAGCGACTTCACTTTCACTTTAAAAACAAAACAATAAAAATTGGTAGTGAGATATAAAAATTAATAACACTGATCTTTCTATCCTTGAAAGTAATTACATGCTCACTGAACAAAGTGGAAAAATAAAGATAAGTAAAAATGGAGAAAATAAAACCAGCCATGTGGAGTTTGAACTTCAAAAAAAAAAACTCTAATCTCAACAATCGCTGATAAGAGGCAGGGTTTTGGGATTTTGTTTGATTTTCTCCTGTTAAGCTATCTAGGGAAATACAATAATAAGCAAAAAGTGCTTTTTTTGCCCCCTGATGATTTTTATTTATTATTATTATTTTTGGCCACACTGCTGCATGTGGGAGTTCCCTGATCAGGGATCTATCCCATGTACCTTGTAGTATTTATCCCATGTACCAAGGATTCTTAACCCTTGGACCACCAGGGAAGTCCTCCAAAGATTTTCAAAATTCATACTTACTCCTATCTTTAATTATTCAGGAAGTGCCAACAAAAGCAGATAAAGATAGTCACCTCCACACAGATAAAACCCTAGATCCAAGTCTGAGCAACTTTGGGAGACTCCTAAGCAGATGAGCTTACCTGGAAGAGTGTTCTCATGGATCTTGAGGGAAAAGTAGCTGTGAAGCCAGTTCATTTTACAGGGATCAGGATGATGAGATGCTTAAACAGCTTCCTGCTTAGTTGGATGTAATCTACATATGATGGGCTTCCCAGGTGGCACTAGTGATAAAGCATTTGCCTGCCAGTGTAGGAGGACCCAAGAGACATGGGTGGATCCCAGGGTTAGGAAGATCCCCTGTAGTAGGAAATGACACCCCAGTCCAATATGCTTGCCTGGAAAATTCCATGGACAGAGGAGCCTGGCAGGCTACAGTCCATAGGACCACAAAGACTTGGACATGACTGAGCACACTACATGTGATATGATGGACAGAAGCCTGGACTCTGAGGTGCAGCTGTTGGACCCTCATGTGGGATGGAGATCTGAGCCTTCCCTATCTCCATCTGTCTGTGTCATACTCTGTGCTCCCTGTATCAGAGTGTTAACTTGGCACTAGAGTTAGTTTCCTCCTCCTGGACTGCTTCAATCTAGAGTCAGTTCAATTCACTTCAGTTCAGTGGCTCAGTCATGTGAAACTCTGCGACCCCATGAACTGCAGCAGGGTGGGCCTCCCTGTCCATCACCAGCTCCAAGAGTCCACCCAAACCCATGTCCATTGAGTCAGTGATGTATCCAACCATCTCATCCTCTGTCATCCCCTTCTCCTCCTGCCCTCAATCTTTCCCAGCATCAGAATCTTTTCCAATGAGTCAGCCCTTCACATCAAGTGGCCAAAGTATTGCAGTTTCAGCCTCAGCATCAGTCCTTCCAATGAACATCCAGGACTGATCTCCTTTAGGATGGACTGGTTGGATCTCCTTGCAATCCAAGGGACTCTCAAGAGTCTTCTCCAATACCACAGTTCAAAAGCATCAATTCTTCGGTGTTCAGCTTTCTTTATAGTCCAAATCTCACATCCATATATAACTACTGGAAAAACCATAGCCTTGACTAGATGGACATTTGTTGACAAAGTATTGTCTCTGCTTTTTAATATGCCATCTAGATTGGTCATAACTTTCCTTCCAAGGAGTAAGTGTCTTTTAATTTCATGGCTGCAGTCACCATCTGCAGTGATTTTGGAGCCCACAAAAATAAACTCTGACACTGTTTCCACTGTTTCCCCATCTATTTGCCATGAAGTGATGGGACTGGATGCCATGATCTTAGTTTTCTGAATGTTGAGCTTTAGGCCAACTTTTTCACTCTCCACTTTCACTTTCATCAAGAGGTTCTTTATTTCTTCTTCACTTTCTGCCATAGGGTGGTGTCATCTGCATATCTGAGGTTATTGATATTTCTCCCAGCAATCTTGATTCCAGCTTGTGCTTCCTCCAGCCCAGCGTTTCTCATGATGTACTCTGCAAATAAGTTAAATAAGCAGGGTGACAATATACAGCCTTGACATATTCCTTTTCCTATGCGGAACCAGTCTGTTGTTCCATGTCCAGTTCTAACTATTGCTTCCTGACCTGCATACAGGTTTCTCAAGAGGCAGGTTAGGTGGTCTGGTATTCCCATCTCTTGAAGAATTTTCCAGAGTTTGTTGTGGTCCACACAGTCAAAGGCTTTGGCATAGTCAATAAAGCAGAAGTTGATATTTTTCTGGAACTCTCTTGCTTTTTTGATGATCCAGCGAATGTTGGCAATTTGATCTCTGGTTCCTCTGCCTTTTCTAAAACCAGCTTGAACATCTGGAAGTTCATGGTTCGAGTATTGCTGAAACCTGGCTTGGAGAATTTTAAGCATTACTTTACTAGCATGTGAGATGAGTGCAATTGTGCGCTAGTTTGAACATTCTTTGGCATTGCCAAACTAGCGCACCAGGCCTCCCTGTCCATCACCAACTCCCGGAGTTCACTGAGACTCACATCCATCGAGTCAGTGATGCCATCCAACCATCTCATCCTCTGTCGTCCCCTTCTCCTCCTACTTTCAATCTTCCCCAGCATCAGGGTCTTTCCCAAGGAGTCAGATCTTTTCTTCAGGTGGCCAAAGTATTGGAGTTTCAGCTTCAGCATCAGTCCTTCCAATGAACATTCAGGACTGATTTCTGTTAGTATTGTAAACTGAAGTGAAAGTGAAGTTGTTCAGTTGTGTCCGATTCTTTGAGACCCAATGGACTGTAGCCTACCAGGCTCCTCTGTCCATAGGATTTTCCAGGCAATAGTCCTGGAGTGGATTGCCATTCCCTCTCCAGTATTGCAAACTCAGACTTAAATTATTTGGCAAGCATATTTTTTTAATCATCATTTTAGTACAGTCTGTTACAGGGCTAAATTTGTATTATATATAATCTCTATATTTTGACTGTCACAATATATCAGTAACATTTTTACATATAACAACCTATATAAACAGTCTTTGTACACTGGTATTTCTGACCCAGAGATGCAGTCATTGAAGAATATTGGAGGTAGGAAATTTGGTGCCTTCAGGGTTTTCCCTAAATATTTTTCTATTAAAATACTCCTAACTCCAGCTACAAATAGAAACATGTTAACATTTGGTTCTATATTTTTCCACTCATTTTTTTTCTCTGCAATTTTCTTTTTAACATAATTGAGATTATACTGAGTATACTATTTTGTAGCCTGCCCTTTTCTACGTCTTATATATACATATACACTTTGATAATAATTTCAGTGGCTTAATAATAATCTGTTATGATATATGTCAATTTATTTCACTAATAAACTATTATCAGACTTTTTTGATTACCTCCAGTTTTCACTATTATCAAAAATAATGAGATGAACTTATTTGAAAAGGAACATTTTTGCACAGTCATGATAGTTTCTTAGAATAATGTTGCATTTGGGGATCAAAGAGAAATATTTAAGGCCTTTAATTTGTATAGCTAAATGGCCATCCAACTTGGTTTCATCATTTGCCCTCCCCCATTGATACCTCCACGTGTCAATGGTGCCACATATTACAGTTAAAAAAACTTTCTTTTAATTTGATGCAAAAAAATAATCACTGAAAATAAAATCCAGTTCTTGTAAAGTTATATAGTCTTGCATGTTCTATATCACCCAAGGTCCAAGTTCTGCCTGTCTCTGTTTATCTCTTCTATTTCATCTTATACTCTTTGCTACCCTACTCACTGTTGTTCCAGCTACACTGACTTCTTTTATGTTTTTGTTTCTGCTTTTTAGTTTATTTGGATTTTGGCTGCACCACAAGGCATGTAGGATTGGAGTTCTCCCACAAAGTATCAAACCTGCACCTTTGCAGTGGAAGTTTGAAGTCTAAATGTTTGGACCATCAGGGAAGTTCCTCCACTGACATCTTTTAATTTTCCAAGGGACCACCTCTTTCCTGCATCATGGTGCTCCTACATCTCTGCTCCCTCTATGTTGAATACTCACATCCCTTCTTTGAAATCTCAGTTTCACCTTCCTCTGGTGTTTTCAAGTTTGATGAGGAAGATGACTAGGATGAGGGTGGTATGACTAAGCTAATCATCTATTATTGCAGGAAATAAATGTTACAATTAAAAATAAAGTTAGAAATTTGACTCTTCTCTGCTCCACATGGGCTTCATCTTCCAAAAATCTAGTCCACATGGGCTTCTTCACATGATGTACCTGGGATTCCAAAGAGTTGCAGGAAGGGGCAAGCCCCAGGGCGGTGTTCTCCAGCATCACATTCACAATGGCCTATTGCCCAAAGCAAATGGCAAGGTCAAGCCTAGGTTCAAAGGATGGAGAAACAGACTCTACTTTTTGATGGGAGGAAGCTCAAAGTCATTACAAAGAGAGTAAAAACAGAGATCTGGTAACCTTTGGCTATTTTGTAAAGCATTGTGCAAATATTGCCATTTTGTAAACAATCTGCCTAGCTATTTTCCTCCTTTTCCTTTTCCTTCTTTTCTCCTCTCCCTTGCCCTCCTTCTTTCTTTTGTTTCTGGGTGTTTGTTTTTAAAATTAAGACCTAGAAGGTTATCTTATTTGCTGTAACATAAAATAGTCAGAAATGGCCTGTCAATACTCTGCTGGCAAGAGTCATGGGGAAAGTTTCTTTTAACTTCCTTAAAGCATCAGAAGTTCTTTAGGAGATTGAAAAGGTTATTCGTAAATTTAGAGAGTCCCTTCTGTCAACTCAGTCTGTTTAGTGGTTTAAATTAAATTCAGAGTAACAATGAAGTTTTAAGCGGTCATTCTCTGTTAGGATCTCAGATACCCACTTAAATTATGAGAGTGAGAAAAAAATAGCCATTAAACAATGCTGGTCTTTAGCTAGAAAATATAAGGCTTTCAGTAAACTTGTTCTGAAGTCATTGTTCAACAGTATTTCCAGTAAGTTATGTTTGTGGATAAGTGGATTTTTAAAAAGTTTCCATTTTGACTTATTTAGCTATTTCTTTTTTTCCTTCTTTCTTTCTTTTTTTTTTTTCTTTTGGCACATGGGACCCCAGTTTCTTGACCCGGGATAAAACCTCATCCTCTGCATTGGAAGCTGGGCTTCCTAACCCCTGGACCTTCAGGGAAGTCCTAGCTATTTCTAAAGTAGCATTTCTCAAAATGTATTCAGAATAATGCAAATATAAAGCATTTATGCTGCTTGCAATAAAAATCAGTAAATTATGGAAAGGCTATATAGGACACTCGTCATTTTAAGATTCACAAATCTTCTCTAATTTTCCATATTAAAGTTTTAAGAAGTCCTGATGTACCTTTTAACTGCTTCACTTAGTGTTTCCTAAACTTATTTGACCATGGATATCTTTTTCTTCAAGTCACACTCAACAATATTCTTCTGAATACAATTTAAGAATTAATTCTGTAGAAGAATGGCCCTTGGACAAGCAGTATACCTTCTAAAATTATTAAGAATAGAGACTAAGTAATGTCATTACTTATCTAAGGGTTGAGATCTCCAGAAATATTAGTCATCAGAGCTTAGAACACCTATAAATAAAGAAAAAGATCATAATAAATAGTGCACTGCTTGGCAGGAAGTGTTTATTCAATAAGATATACCAAATTCTTTCCCAAGGAACCAAATAAGGATGAAAAGAAACCAGGTCTTACAGATGAATCATGGAAAATTTTAAAAAGAGTCCCCTGAATTAAGAAAGATAAACATGTCTGATTCTTGCTTTCAAACAATAGTTTTTCTCCATGCTGTTGGAAAATAAAAGGATGAGAGATTTAGAATGAGTGAATTGATATTCTAAAAATATAGATCCATAAAGGCATAAAGGCAGATATTATTATGGCTCATGAGGATGAGATCTTTTTGTTTAGAAACCCATCCTGTCAGGTTTCCAGAAGGGGAATTTCAAACTGGAAAAATGTTACTCTACTGATCAAGTGATCATATGCTACTTGGGTAATATCAACATAATTAAATGGTTCTGGTTCATCAGAGTTAAACAGTCTGTAGGATATCAGCAGTTTCTACAATCTTCTTTAGGAATGAAATTGTGAGGGGAAGATGGGATGGCTATGGAACAACCTAATTCCTCCAAAGTGGTTTTGTCTGAAAGAGAAGGTGAGAACAGGCCTGGATAGCAGATAGTAGATAGGATGTTGATATAAAAAAAGAAAAAAGGAATAATTTATATACAATTAGGAGAAATGCAAATATTTATTTTTTAACGCTGTATCAATGTTCCTTTGCCTAAAATATATGGGTCAAATCTATCTGCCAGTCTTCTCCAGCATATTTTCCTATACATTGTAAACCTGGAGGAACTGATTAGCTGTTATGGGGATTATTTTCCTGACATATCTCACATCCCTTAACAATTTGAACTACAGTTTTTATCAATCCCTTTCCTTTAAAGAGACTTTTAGCAAGTTGGTAAGTATTTTCAATTCCCAGACAGAATGTTTGATGTAATGTTTTAAGAACCTTCCATTGGCCATTGGAGAGTAATAAAAGCTTTTGATCTTCTGTTTGAAGCCAACCTGATGGGAGTAAAATATCTCCTTGAGAAAGGGAATGTTGAAGTTCCTCAGGAGAATAGTGGGGTTTTATGTCAGTGGGAACCCACTCCAGTGTTCTTGCCTGGAGAATCCCAGGGACGGGGGAGCCTGGTGGGCTGCCGTCTGTGGGGTTGCACAGAGTCGGACATGACTGAAGAGACTTAGCAGCAGCAGCAGCATGTCAGTGGGAATTCTGTTCCAGAGGTGGGGAGCCTGAGAATTAAAAGTCTATGTTTCCATTTATGCTTGTTGGTCTATCATCCTATTTCCCTCTGCTGTTTTCCAGAATCATCCTTCTGATGACCTTGACAACGTATTACTGCCACCTCCTTGGATAACCTTGCATCTAGGAGGCACAGAATTTCTTGATAGTATTTGATGGGACTGCCATCTGAAGTTTTAAAGGTCCTCTTTTTCCAAACGGCAGCATGAGCATGAAGAAATAGGTAAGCATATTTGGAGTCAGTATATATGTTTACTCTTTTATTAGTCCCCAGTTCTAAAGCTGTGGTTAAAGCAATTAATTCAGCCAATTGAGCACTAGTCCCAGGAGGTAGGGAGCAACTTTCTAAGGTTCCAAATAAAGTTATCACGTCATAGCCTACTTTACGTTCTCCTTTCTCTATAAAGGAACTGCCATCGGTAAACATACTTACATCTGGATTTTCTAATGGCGTGTCTTTGAAGTCCTCCCTTGCTGAGTAACTTAAAGCTAGGACTTGATGACAGTCATGCTCTGATTTTTTATCTAATGACTCAGGAAGGAATGTAGCTGGGTTTAAAGTTGAGCAAGTTTTTAGCTGAGTTATGGGTCCTTCTAAGAGCAGGGATTGGTATCTGAGAAGCTGATTGTCTGATAACCACAATCCTCCCTTAGAGTTTAAAATTCCAGAGATATCATGTGAAGTAAAGACCACCAGATCTCAGTCTATAAATAATTTAGTAGTTTCAGGAAAGAATAGAGCTACTGAGGCCACTATTTGCAGACAATGAGGCCATCCTTGAGCTACAGAATCGAGTTCTTTCCTCAGATAAGCAATAGGTTGTTGTGAGTTTCTTTTGGGTTGTGTTAGGACTCCCAGTGCTATTCCTGATCTAACTGTTATAAAAATGTTAAATTGGTTTCCTGTAGGCAGGTTGAGAGCAGGCCTGAAAAGAGCCTGTTGTAAAGGCTTAAATGCATGTATTTCTCCAGGTTCCCATTGTAATACCTTTTGTCCTAATTGTTTAGTCTCTTTTAATAACTTATGTAGAGGTTGAACTAGCTCTCCATATCCAGGAATGCAAATTCAGCAGTAGTCAGTTATACCAAGGAAACCATGGAGTTGTCTAATAGCACTAGGGAGAGGATGTTATAAAATGGGCTTTATTCTTTCCTTCCCTAAGGCTTGAGTTCCATGTGAAAATTTGAGTCCTTGACATTTCACTTCCTGCTACATATCTGAGCTTTAGATTTTGATATTTTGTAACCACACTGGGCTACATAATAAGAAAATCACAGGTAGCTTGGTCACACTGTTCTTTTGAGTCACCGCAAAGGAGAATGCCATCTACATTTTGGATAATTTTTATAAGCTCTGGTGCCAAAAGGCAGTTAGGTCTTTAGCCAAAGCCTGCCCAAACAAGTGAGGAGTATCTCTAAATCCTTGAGGCAACACTGTCCAAGTTAATTGGGTAGCAGAATCAGATGGATCCTCAAAAGCAAACAAAAATTGTGAACTTTGGGCTAGAGGAATACAAAAGAAGGCATCCTTTAAGTCTAGCACAGTAAACCAGTCTGCCATTTCTGGGATCTGGGAAAGTAAAGCATAGGGCTTAGGCACCACAGGATGTAATGGAATTACAGCTTCATTAATGAGACAAAGGTCTTGTACTATGCTCCATTCTCCATTTTGTTTTTGTACTCCTAGAACAGATGTGTTACAAGGGCTGTTGCATTCAATTAAGAAAAAGTCTTGTTCTTTGAGATTTTTAATTAGGGGAATGAATCCCTGTCATGCCTCCAGTTTTAGGGGATATTGTTTTTGATGGGGAAATTGATTAGGATCTGTGTTGACTGAGCAGAGACTGCTCTTCCTATCTTTCCTCCAATTGCCCAAAGCTCAGGGTTAATATTTGTTTCTGTTAGGGGTAGACATAAGTTTTCTGTTGGTTTCATTTCATATGGCTTGAAGCTTGCATATTAGATAGTATATCTCTTCCCAGGTTTGGAGTTGGGCTTTGTGGTATTATCAGGAAGGCATGGGAAAAGAGAATGGACTCTCAGTTACGACTCAATGGTTGTGTAAAGAATTTTGTAATTGACTTCCCAGAAATGCCACATATAGTGGGTGATTTAGTTGAGGGAGGTCCTGGATTAGAAAAGGGGGCTGAAAAAGTGGCTCTTATATCAAGAGGAAAGTTAACAGCGCAGTCTCCTACGGTCAGAATAACCTGAAGCTTCGTGCTGTGATGAGGACGGGAGCCAAAGTGGGAAGCCCTGGACCCCATCAGTCTTGATTTTGGGTCTGAGGAACTGATTTCAGAGACCTACGTCTCTGAGGGCAATTCCTCTTCCAATGATCACCTCAACAAAGGGGGCATGACTTAGGTGGCAGTATCTTAGCCTGGGGGCATTTTCCATCCTTGCCACAGAGGAAACAGGCTCCAGGCTTTAGCTTTTTGTCTGTTTTAGCTCCTGTTTTGGGAGCTCTAAAGTTAACTCCCTGTAGTGACATAATGAGAGTTTCAGCCTTTTTCTTATCTCTCCTCTCTTTCTCCTTACATTCCTCCTGATCTCTTTTATAGAACACAGGTGTGGCAGTCTTTAGGAGGCTCTCTAGATCTTGTTTGGAAAGTTTTGGAACTTCATCTTAATGAATGGGGCTGATTGAGTAATAAGTTTATCCTTGAAAATAATTTGGCCCTACATAGATTTCGGGTCCATTGGAGTATGTTTCTTCAATGTCTCCCTGAGCCTTTTCCAGAAAAGTTTAAGGACTTTCCTTTTCTTCCTGATTTATTTTGGGAAACTAAGTAGTTTAAAGGCTTAGTTTGTGCCTTCTTCAAAATTTCCATTGTTGTTCAGTGGCTCAGTCGTGTCCGACTCTTTGCAAACCCACGGACTGTGGCACACCAGGCCTCCTTGTCCTTCACTATCTCCCAGAATTTGCTCAAACTCATGTCCACCAAGTTGGTGATGCCATCCAACCATCTTGTCCTCTGTCATCCCCTTCTTTTCCAGCCTTCCATCTTTCCCAGAATCAGGGCCTTTTCCAATAAATCAGTTCTTTGCTTCAGGTGGCCGAAGTATTGGATTTTCAGCTTTAGCATCAGTCCTTCCAATGAATATTCAGGACTTATTTCCTTTAGGATTGACTGGTTTGATCTCCTTGCAGTCCAAGGGACTCTCAAGAGTCTTCTCCAACACCACAGCTCAAAAGCATCAATTATTTGGCACTCAGCCTTCTTTATGGTCCAACTCTCACATCCATACATGAAAACCATACTTTTGATTATACAGACCATTGTCAGCAAAATAATGTCTCTACTTTTCAACATACTGTTTAGGTTTGTTCTAGCTTTTCTTCCAAGGAGCAAGTGCAAACACAATGTTTAACTTGACATCTTTATGTCTTCTTTTGATCCTCATATTCTCAGTTTTCTTAGGCATTAAGTCACTATCCCGCAACCATTTCTCATGACCCTGGGCCATTTTACAATGGACCAGATATACAGGCTAAAAATTAATGATCACCAGTTGCGTTTCCCTCAGGCATATGGAGCAAAAGTTAATTACTACCCTTTCCTGGCTCTGAATGCTGATAATTTATCACACCAAGGACACATTCCTCTGAGAGCCAGGCAATCAGGACAAAGTGTATAATTTCAGGTTAGTGGAGTGGGATGTTTATCGAAACAGGACAAAGTCTCAGAGTTCCTACACTAACTGCCTAACAATTTCTAACTCACTACCCCGTAATTGCACTCATTTCATACGCTACCAAGGCAATGGTCAAAATCCTTAAAACTAGGCTTCAACAGTGTGTGAACAGAGAACTTCCAGATGAACAAGCTAGATTTAGAAAATGTAGAGGAACCGGAGACCAAGTTGCCAACATCTGCTGGATCATAGACAAAGCAAGAGAGTTCCAGAAAACATCTACTTGTGCTTCATTAACCATGCTAAAGATGTTCACTGTGTGGATCACAGCAAACTGTGGAAAATTCTTCAAGAAATGGGAATACCAGACCACCTTACCTGCCTCCTGAGAAATCTGCATGAAGGTCAAGAAGCAACGGTAGAACTGGACTTGGAACAACGGACTGGTTCCAAGTTGAGAAAGGAGTATGTCAAGGCTGTATATTGTCACTCTGCTTATGTAACTTATATGCAGAGTACATCATGTGAAATGCTGGGCTGGAAGAAGCACAGGCTGGAATCAAGGTTGCTGAGAGAAATATAAATAACCTCAGATATGCAGATGATACCACCCTTATGGCAGAAAGTGAAGAGGAACTGAAGAGCCTCTTGATGAAAGTGAAAGAGGAGAGTAAAAAAGCTGGCTTAAAACTCAACATTCAAAAAACGAAGATCATGGCATCTGGTCCCATCACTTCATAGCAAATAGATGGGGGAAAACGGAAACAGTAGCAGCCTTTATTTTCTTGGGCTCCAAAGTCACTGCAGATGGTGACTGCAGCCATGAAATTAAAAGACATTTGCTCCTTGGAAGGAAACCTGTGACAAACCTAGATAGAGTATTAAACAGCAAAGACATTACTTTGCTGACAAAGGTCCACATAGTCAAAGCTATTGTTTTTCCAGTAGTCATGTGAGAATGTGAGAGTTGGACCATACGGAAGGCTGAACTGAAGAATTGATGCTTTCTAACCATGGTGTTGGTGAAGAGTCTTGAGAGTCCCATGGACTACAGGGAGATCAAACCAATCAATCCTAATTGAAATCAACCCTGAGTATTCATTGGAAGAGCTGATTTGAAGCTAAAGCTCCAATACTTTGGCCACCTGATGTGAAGAGCTAACTCATTGGAGAAGACCCTGATGCTGGGAAAGATTGAAGGCAGGGAAAGAAGGGGATGACAGAGGACAAAATATTTGGATAGTATCACTGACTCAATGGATATGAGTTTGAGCAAATTCTGGGAGATGGTGAAGGATAGGGAGGCCTGGTGTGCTGCAGTCCATGGGTTTGCAGAGTCAGATATGACTGACTGAACAACAGCAAATTCCTTCATGATGATATCAGATCCTCCTGACTAGCAAAAAACTTTTGTAAAATGGTTGCTTAATTGTATTGAACTCCCCCTTCACCAAAACCTTATATACTGACTTTCCCCCACTGCCTCTTTGGAACAGTCTCTCAGAGCTATCTGAAGTGTTACCTCCTGGGCTGCAGTCCTCGTTTCACTCCAAATAAAACTTAACTTGCAACTCTCAACTTGTGTATCTTTTTTAGTCAAAAAAGCCACCCACCCAGCCTCTTCATTGAGGTGTACTGAAGCAAAGATGGATGATATCTAGTCAACTCATTGGAAAAGACCCTGATGCTGGGTAAGATTGAGGGCAGGAGGAGAAGCGAGCGACAGAGGATGAGATGTTAGGATGGCATCATCAACTCAAAGGACATGAGTTTGGGCAAACTCTGAGAGATAGTGAAGGACAGGGAATCCTGGCACCCTGCAGTCCATGGGGTCACAAAGAGCATGAGCAACCAAGCAACAGAGAGGGAGAGGCAGTGAGGAAGTAAAGTAAAAAGGGTCTTAAATCTTGCAAACCATCTTTGGGAAGGGTCAGCATTTGGAAGGGGTGTGTGAATCTCTTCTATCCAGACATGGGCATGGTCAGATTTTCTATGAGCTGAACAAAAGTACTTCCGTTTATAGTCAGGCAGAGGGGCAGGATCCTCTGAGGCAGGCTATTATGTGTGATTATAATAACAAAAGCCACAAAAACAAGTCAAAGAAAGTTTCCAGCATGGAGTCAGAATTGGCTTCTTCTCTGGAGTAAAGTCAAAATTGGCTTCTTCTCTGCAACAGCTGGCCATTCCAGGATATATCTGCATGATAATGGCCTTTTTACTTTACTTCCTCAACTTCAGTCCTTCTCTGTTCTATAAAAGAACCTGGCATCCAGACCTAGAGGGAGATGATTATTTCGAGACATTAGCCTGCCATCTACTCAGTGAGCTGGCTTTCTGAATAAAGTTGTATTCCTCGCCTCAACAGCTCATCTCTCAGTTAACTGGCCTGTCATAGGGGGAGCAGAACGTGCTTGGACTCAGCAACAGGATTTCTGAGACTGGATCATAAGAAGCCTTGCATCTTCCAAGTGGGCATCTTGGAATGATTGCTCTGAGGTAAGCCAGCTACCACAAAAGTCTATCCTACATATAACCACTGTGCTGTGTGATTACCCAAGGCAGTCATGTGGCAATGCTGTGTGAAGAGAGGTATTTCTATACCTCTACTGTTTCCAACCCAGCCCAGTCACCAGACAGGCATGAAGAAGCTATGCTGGCCATTCAGCTCTATCAGGCTCAACATGGAGAAAAACTGAGGAACTACCTGACAGTCAAAACTGGAAGCCCAGAAATATGACCCCACCCCAATTCTCCCTGGGCATTTTAGCAATCTAAAGTCCCAGTCATTATGCAACAGAAGTGAGATATTCCCACTTGATCTGGTCAAATTCCTGATCTAAAAAATCATAAGCATAAAGATTAAAAAAGAAAAAAAGAAAAGATTGTTAATTTACACCTCTAAGTTTTGGAGTGGTTTACTTGTGTCTTAGTCCATTCAGACTGTTCTCACAAAATGCCAAAGGATGGGTGGATGGGTGGATTTATGAAAATTAGAAATTTCTTTCTCACAATTTTGAAAGCTTGGAAGTTCAAGATCATGGCACTAACACCTTTGGTGTCTGGTAAGAGCCAGCTGCCTGGCATTTTCCCCTGTAACCTTACATAGTAGAAAGGGGCAAGAGACCTCTATTAGGCCTCTTTTACAAAGGGACTAATCTTGAGGCAGGCGACAGACAAGCCATCCAAGGGTAAGCAGCTGGAGTTCATTTCCTGTGGACAGAAACTCCAAAATATGGATAGCAGGACAATCGGAGGAGGAGGCTGGGCCCTGCCCAGATGAAAGAGAAGAGACCACATATTTCTCCTTCTTGTAGTTAAGGATGACAAGAAAACTCCTTCTTGACTAGAAAGCTCATTGGAGGTCAAAAGAGGAGTGATGTCAAAGCTCTTTGCTGGAATTCATGTTGGCTGAGAGATGCGCATGCACATGGGGTGATCCTGAGATATACCAAATACAGACTCAGAATCAGGCCAATCAAAATGATTGGCTAAAGGAAACCCAGAGGAAATGCCCCAATATAAGTGATTTAAACTACCACGAGGGTGCGAATTTCTCTCTCTGAGTCCACTTGTGTGTCTATCCATAAATACTGTACTCTTTTTCCTCCTAATAAACCCTTGTTTAATTATTTTCTGCCTTTGTGGGCATTCTTTTCTGCAAAACAGTGTCAGGGACTTGTCACTGACCACTGATCTAGTGGCTAGGATTCAGCTCTCTCACTGCCACGACCTGACCTCAATTTCTGGTTGGGAACCAAAAGCCTGCTTAAAGCCTCTGCGGGCCTAAGTCCACCCGAGATCAATCCCACTCATGAGGGCACTAAGTGCTCAGGATTTAAGCACTCCCCTAAAGCTCCCGCTACCTAATACCATCATCTTGGGGGTAGGACTTCAACATGTGAATTTTAGGGGGACACAAACGTTCACTGTACAGCAGCTACACAGCAAAAGATGACTGATCAGGGAGAACGTTCTCTTACCTCCACTCATGCTGTCTGATGTTAACCAGGCTAGGAGCTGGCTCCCTGCACTCTCATTGCTCTTCAGAGGTTTTAAGGGAAACAGCTGTCCTCTGACCTCTGGCACGGGTCCCTGGGCTGGGGGCCGAGAGAAACTGGTTACAGAAGATATGAGTGGCACACATCCGGTTTTATTCAAAATTGTTCAACTAGAAAATTACCCTCCAAAACAAGGAGAACCAGAAACACAAATTCTAGAGAGTAAAAAACAAGTCATGAAGAAATGGGAATTAGAATGTCACCAGACTTTTCAACAATATTGCCGTAAGCTTGAAGGTAATAGAACAATGCCCATAAAATGCTGAGTGAAAATAGTTCTCAACTTAGAATTTCCTTCACTTGGGTGGGGGCCTTAGTTCCTGCAGAAGAACTCAAAAATATTGTTCTGTATATCCCTTGAGGAAGAACCAGGATCCTACTTTAATCCCTGCACTATAGTTTCCTGATTGTTCCTCCTTTGTTTATGCATTCCCTTACTTCCCCAATTAGCAACTTTTTGAATCTGTTCCTTGCAACTAAGGGAGGTCTAAGAGGCTTAGGACTCAAATGGGTCTTAGGAAGCACCACAAGGAGCAAAGCTAGTAGGGGGTGAAGGCATTCCAGCCGAGCTATTTCTATTAAAGTGTTGCATTCAATATGCCAGCACATTTGGAAAACTCAGCAGTGGCCACAGGATTGGAAAACACAGCAGTGGCCACAGTTTTCATTCCAGTCCCAAAGAAAGGCAATACCAATGAATGTTTAAACTACCACATAATTGCACTCATCTCACAAACTAGCAAAGTAATGCTCAAAATTCTCCAAGCCAGGCTTCAACAGTACATGAACTGAGAATGTACAGAAGTTCAAGCTGGATTTAGAAAAGGCAGAGGAACCAGAGATCAAATTGCCAATATCCATTAAATCATAGAAAAAAGCAAGAGAATTCCAGAAGGACATCTACTTTCGCTTCACTGACTATGCTAAAGGCTTTGACTGTGTGGATCACAACAAACTGGGGAAAATTTTCGAGAGATGGGAATACCAGACCATCTTACCTGCCTCCTGAGAAATCTGTATGCAGGTCAGGAAGCAACAGTTAGAACCAGACTTGGAACAACAGACTGGTTCCAAATAGGGAAAGGAGTACATCAAGGTTGTATATTGTCACCTTGCTCATTTATATATGCAGAGTACATCATGTGAAATGCTGGGCTGGATGAAGCACAAGCTGGAATCAAGATTGCTGGGAGAAATATCAATAACCTCAGATATGCAGATGATACCACCCTTATGGAAGAAAGTGAAGAGGAACTAAAGAGCCTTTTGATGAAAGTGAAAGAGGAGAGTGAAAAAGCCGGCTTAAAACTCAACATTCAACAAACAAATATCATGGCATCCTGTCCCATCACTTCATGGCAAATAGATGGGGAAAAAATGGAAACAGTGACAGACTTTTTTTCCTGGGCTCCAAAGTCACTGCAGATGGTGACCGCAGCCATGAAATTAAAAGACACTTGCTCCTTGGAAAAAAGTTATGACCAACCTAGACAGCGTATTAAAAAGCAGAGACATTACTTTGCCAACAAAGGTCCATCTAGTCAAGGCTATGGTTTTTCTAGTAGTCACGTATGGATGTGAGAGTTGGACTATAAAGAAAGCTGAGTGCCAAAGAATGGATGCTTTAGAACTGTGATGTTGGAGAAGACTCTTGGACTGCAAGGACAGCAAATCAGTCAATCCTAAAGGAAGTCAATCCTGAACATTCATTTGAAGGACTGATGCTGAAGCTGAAGCTTCAATACTTTGGCCACCTGATGAAAAGAACTGACTCATTGGAAAAGACTCTGATGCTGGGAAAGATTGAAGGCAGGAAGAGAAGGGGATGACAGAGGATGAGATGGTTGGATGGCATCACCAACTCAGTAGACATGAGCTTGAGCAAGCTCCAAGAGTTGGTGATATACAGGGAAGCCTGGCGTGCTGCAGTCCATGGGTTTGCAAGGAGTGAACTGAACTGAAGAGGCTCAAGTCTTTATCCTGCAAATAAGAGACAGGGACAGGGAAAGGCTTTTGGACTCTGGAGGGCCCTGGAGGGTCCTGCTCAGTTTCACTATCGGTCAAGTACAAAAGTAGAATAAAAAGTTTCAAAATAGAAAAATCAGAAAAAAATTGTGATGCAAATTTTTTCAAGAAAGTACTGAAAGATACTCTATAAAAACAAAGAAAAAGATAGGGTGCAAAAAATGAGAGATTCAAAGGAGAAGAGGTAAAGGAAAGTCTTAAGATGCTAGCTGTGCGGCTTCTAAGAGAAACAGTCTAGATCTAAGTTACAGTTCAGTTCAGTTCAGTTGTCACTCCGTCATGTCCGACCCTTTGCGACCCCGTGGACTGCAGCATTCCAGGCCTCTCTGTCCATCGCCAACTCCCAGAGTTTACTCAAACTCATGTCCATTGAGTCGGTGATGCTATCCGACCGTCTCATCCTCTGATGTCCCCTTCTCCTCCTCCAGTTCAGGTTTAAAAAAAAAACATGTCTGTATTGGGGAGGGAGGTGGTTTAACCACATTAAAAAATGTATTGGAGGTATCTTACAGAACTATTGGAAACTATAGGAAGAATTAGTCAGTCACTCAAAGAGAATTAGCAAATTCACACCAGATAAAAGAAAAAAATTATATAAGAAAAAAGTGTAGTCTTAATATACCCTCTGACTCACCAGGGAACAATATTTACATTGTCACAGTCATAAGAGGGAAAAAAGTAAAAATGGGGACAAAAATCATAAAGAGTGGAGGTGGGGAAAGAAAGCAAAAATTGGAAATCAGTTAAATCTTTGTCTATTATAATACACAGAGTTGTGGATATTGTTTAAAATAGATGACTCAGGATTTCCCTGGTGGCTCAGGGTTAGAGAATCCACTTGCCAATGCAGGAGACACAGGCTTGATCCCTGATCCAGGAAGAAGTCACATGCCTTGGAGCAACTAAGCCTGTGCACAACTATTGAGCCTGTGCTCTAGTTTCCGGAGCCGCAACTACTGAGCCAGTGCTCCGCAACAAGAGAAGCCATCACAATGAGAAGCCCATGTACTGAAACTAAAGATTAGCCCCCCGCCTCATCGCAACTAGAGAAAAGCCCCCACAGCAATGAAGACCCAGTACAGCCAAAAAAATAAAAATAAAAAAATAACATTTAGAAAAAAAATACATGACTCAAGAGGCTATATGTGTTTTATTTAGAAATAGGGACATAAATACCAGAAGAAACAGTTAAGTTGAAAATAGTTTGTTCTGTAGAAGGGAATGAGGGAGAAAGGCAGAGGAGAAAAAAGAAATGCTGAGTCCTATAAGCTTTTTGGTACTATATGAATTTTAAAATCACTCATGTGATACTTTTATAAATGTAAAAAGTCTTTAGCTTGGGCCCTTGTTCAGTTCAGTTCAGTCACTCAGTTGTGTCTGACTCTTTGCAACCCCATGAATCATAGCACGCCAGGCCTCCCTGTCCATCACCAACTCCCAGAGTTCACTCAAACTCACGTCCATCGAGTCGGTGATGCCATCCAGCCATCTCATCCTCTGTCGTCCCCTTCTCCTCCTGCCCCCAATCCCTCCCAGCATCAGAGTCTTTTCTAATGAGTCAGCTCTTCGCATGAGGTGGCCAAAGTACTGGAGTTTCAGCTTTAGCATCATTCCCTCCAAAGAAATCCCAGGGCTGATCTCCTTCAGAATGGACTGGTTGGATCTCCTTGCAGTCCAAGGGACTCTCAAGAGTCTTCTCCAACACCACAGTTCAAAAGCATCAATTCTTCGGCGCTCAGCCTTCTTCACAGTCCAACTCTCACATCCATACATGACCACTGGAAAAACCATAGCCTTGACTAGACAGACCTTTGTTGGCAAAGTAATGTCTCTGCTTTTGAATATGCTATCTAGGTTGGTCATAACTTTTCTTCCAAGGAGTAAGCATCTTTTAATGTCATGGCTGCAATCACCATCTGCAATGATTTTGAAGCACAAAAAAATAAAGTCTGACACTGTTTCCACATCTATTTCCCATGAAGTGATGGGACCAGATGCCATGATGTTAGTTTTCTGAATGAGCTTTAAGCCAACTTTTTCACTCTACGCTTTCACCTTCATCAAGAGGTTTTTAAGTTCCTCTTCACTTTCTGCCATAAGGGTGGTGTCATCTGCATATCTGAGGTTATTGATATTTCTCCCGGCAATCTTGATTCCAGCTTGTGCTTCTTCCAGCCCAGCGTTTCTCATGATGTACTCTGCATAGAAGTTAAATAAGCAAGGTGACAATATACAGCCTTGATGTACTCCTTTGATATTAAAAATAAAATTGGAGTTTCTTAGGAATGAAATATATAAATACTTAATTATTTTTCTCTTTTTAAAGGTAGTAAGGGGACTTCCTTGGTGGTCCAGTGTGTAAGACTCTAAGCTCCCAATCCAGTGGGCCCAGGTTCAACCCTGGTCAGGGAACTGGATTTTGCACACTTCAACTAAGAGTTCACATGCCACAGCTAAAAGATGATCCAGGTCACAAGTAAAAAAAATCAAGTCCCACATGTAGCTGAGGCAGAAGGCAGATGGCCCGCCCCCCAGGGTAAAGTGATAGGAGATTGATTCCCTGTGGACCAAAGCTCCAAGAGGAGAACTGCAGGACAATTAAGAGAGGAGACTGGGGGTGGGGGTGGGGGGCAGAGAATGGCAGCATGTACATGGATGGCTGATTCCCTTCACTGTTCACCTGAAACCATCACAACATTGTTAACCAGCTGCACCCCAACACAAAATGTTTTTGGTGTTAAAAACAAAAAGAGAGAGAGAGGTGGCTGGGCTCTGCCCAGACCACATATATGTCATTCTTGAAGTCAGGAGACCTCCCGGACTACACTTGTGCAGAAAAGCTCCATGCAGGTCAAAGGGGAGTGATGCCAAGATATGCTCATTACCCATACGTCTTTGCGGTAGAACCCGTCTTGGCTAAGAGATGTGTGCACACACATGGACATATCCTGAGATATACCAAATATGGACTGTGAACCTGGCAAATCAAAATGATTGGTTAAAGGAAACCCAGAAGAAATGTCCCATGTAAGTGATTTAAACTGCCATGGGCTTCCCTGGTGGCTCAAATGGTAAAGAATCTGCTTGCAGTGTCGGAGTCCTGGGTTCAATTCCTGGGTTGGGAAGATCCCCTGGAGAAGGGACCGTCTATCCACTCCAGTATTCTGGCTTGGAGAATTCCATGGACAAAGGAATCTTGTGGGCTACAGTCCATGGGGTCGCAAAGAGGACGTGATTAAGGGACTTTCACTTTTCAAACTGTCACGGAGGCTTGACTCAGGGCCACTCTCTCTGAGGCTGCCTGTGTGTCTATCCACACGTACTGTACCCTGTTTCCTCCTAGTAAACACTTTTCTTGTTTTACGACTCTCCACTTTGTGGGGATCCTTTCCTGCAAAGCTGAAGGGCCTGGGCCCGTGTCACCCATCACTTGGTGCTCTCATCATCGTGACCTGGCCTCTAATCACTGGCTGGGGAACCGAAGCCCCACTTCAAGTCGCTGGAGGCTGAGGACACCCGAGATCACGATAACTAAAAAAAGATCCCACATGTTGAAACAGTGATGAAGATCCCGCGTGCCACAACTGAGACCAGTTTAATATACGAATAATACGTAAATGAGTAAATAAATAGATAAAAGTAGTATGTTTGTTGCTTCAAAATGAAAACTATGAAACTGCCCACTGCAGAAAATAATCATCACCATACAGAGTGTTTTTACAGAATATTTCCTAGTTTTCTTTTACTTTTTAAAATTATCTGGCTGTGCTGGATCTTCGTCACGAGGCTCAGGCTTTCGCTAGTTGTGATGAGTGGGAGCTGCTCTGTAGTCGCGGTGCTTGCGCTTCTCATTGCGGCGGTTTCTTCTGTTGCGGCTTGAGGGCTCTAGGGCTCAGGCTTCCGTAGTCGTGGCGCACCGGCCTAGTTGTCCCGTGGCACATGGAATCCTCCCGGACCAGGAATGAACTGTGTCCCTCTGCATTGGCAGGCAGATTCTCAACCTCTGGAGCACCAGGTAAGTCCTGTATTCTTTTATTTTTATTGTGTACATAAATATTTTTATCTTATTACTATTTATTGAACAGTGTGAATCTGGGAGAGTCAAATCCTGCCCATGCTACGTTATTTTTTTCCCATCCCTGACTTAATAAGACCTTGAAAGACGCTGCAGTTTTCTTTTCAACTTCAGTTATTACATCAACTTCCATTTCATTTTTCTTCTAAGGCAATATCTTTTTCTGTCTGGCTTTGACTTGAGAATTTGTAGAGTACAGGAAGAGGGGTTCTCTCTTTCACTCTTTTGCCTCTCCTGTTTCAGTTCTTTCTTCTCCATTACTGGGGTCAGGAAAAAGATTTAGAGAAAAGGAGGAAGGGCAGTGTATCTAACTGGGTGTATGATGCTCTCTCTTCTCTCTTGATTTCCTTGTATTGTGGTCAGCAGTTGATTCATGGCAGAAACCAGAGCTCTCCTGTGCTGGCTTTCCTGTGACAAAGATACAATTCCAACATGTTGTATATGTTGGTATTTTGAGAGGAAATACTTATATTACCTTAAAAAATTGCATATCCAATGATATCTAACAATTGATACACAATATCAATCACTTTTGAAATATGGGACCAAACAATTCTTTGGCAGATCTTTTAAACCGTTCCTTTTTTCCCCATTGACTCATTGTCATTCTATGTCAGAATAGAAAGAATATACACAGAATTTATACTATTGTAATATATTTTATGTTTAAAGGCCTTTTATTGATTATAATACATATGTATATCTGTATATGTATGCACAGCCATCCCTTGGTATTGAAAGGGGATTGGTACCAGGACTACCCCCCAACACCTCCATAGCTACCAAAATCTGAGGATGCTCAAGCCCCTTAAATAAAATGGTATAGTATTTGCATATAACCTACACACATCTTTCCATACACTTTAACTCATTTCTAGATTACTTATAATACATAATACAATGTAAATCTATGTAAATAGTTGTAAATACAATGTAAATGCTATGTAAATAGTTTTGGAATGATAAATTCAAGTTTTGCTTTTGGAAACTTTCTGGAATTTTTTTTCTCAATGTTTTTAATTTGTGGTTGGCTGAATCCATGGATGCAGAACCTGCAGGAACAAAGGATTGACTGTATATGCATATATATAAATAATTTTTAAAGATTCTGATGATTTAGCTCTTAATGTGAAAAAACTCTTCTTGATTGGGTTATCATTACAACATCTATAAATTCACAATTAATCAGAGCAACATAAATATTTTACATTTTGATGAATAATTATCAAATATAAAAAGTAAAAAATTAATGGGAAGGAATCTCTTAATAAGATGGATGGTGCTCCTTCCCCAATTACTTCATTTATCTGTGTCTAAATTGCTACTTATTGCTAAAATGAGTGAGGGCTCAGCATCAATCCTATGCCTATTTTTTATCTTTATAGAAATAAGCATTGAGAAAATGTGATTGCATGAATATGTAGATGAAAATGGAAGGTTTTTTTTTTTTTTTTTTTACAGCGATGCCAATCAATTCTTTGGATGCTTTCTGAGTTATTTTTGAAAAAGTCATACAGGTCTCTTTGTTCAAAATTGTTTTTGATGAGTTACCAGTTGGCAACTCAATTAAGCGTTCTAATTTTGTTAGGCAAGTAATTGGAAATCATCCGACTTGCTAAAAGATTTATCTATTTGTATTTGTTGAGTGCATCTAAACTACTGTCCTGTAGACTATTCCATCTATTTGATTTATCTGACTGCTTCCTCATGTCATTTAAACTGTTGTTACCCTGACCTCCATTTAGATCTGAAAGTTGTGAAGTTGACTGTTTTTAGGTGAAATATACTTGGTGAGAATAGTTCATGAGAGATGCCATGCCTTTCACATTGCATCACATCAAGAGGCCCATAATGTTAGGTGGTCACACTCTATTATGCCAGTGTTAATCATGGATTAAGGTGATGACTTCTCAGTCCTTCATTGTGAGCTGTCTTTTCCTTGAAACTAGCTAGTAAATGGTGGAATGTTGCTTTGGAATTATGGAATTATCCTTTCATTCTATTGAACATCATTGATGATTCCTTCTTGAGTCAATTGCTTCCTTTTCTGGGCCTCTTTGCTTATTCTTAAAAATAAAATCCTAATAAAAATAGAAGAAAAATGCTTGCCATGTTTCCTTTCATTAGGATAAGGAGATGATACAACAGCTCTCTCCAATGGTGACAAGGTTTTAATGTGCCTTTAGCTTTGTTTTGTTTTTAAATTTGCCTTTTGGTTTTTTCCTTTTTGAGTATTTTGATCAATTCAGTAGATTTTCACATATTCAAAAACATTTAAATCAAGTATGCATGTGTGCTAAATTGCTTCTGCTGTGTCTGACTCTGTGTGACCCTATGGACTAGAGTCCACCAGGCACCTCTGTCCATGGGATTCTCCAGGCAAGAATACTAGAGAAAGTTGCCATGCCCTCCTCCAGGGGACCTTCCTGACCCAGGGATGAAACCTGCTTCTCTTATGTCTTCTGAATTGACACACAGGTGTTTATAACTAGTGCCACCTGGAAAGCCCTTAAAAGAATCAGGGAAAAATTGTCCCAATCTTAACCAGAGGTAGCTATTAATCAGGTTTTCGTAAACTTTTGGTATCACCTCAGTCCTGAAGTGAAAGTGTTAGTCTCTCAATCGTGTCTGACTTTTTATGACCTCATGGACTGTAGCTTGCCAGGCTCCTCTGTCCGTGGAATTCTCCATACAAGGGTACTGGAGTGGGTAGTTCCCTTCTCCGGGGGATCTTTCCGACCCAGGGATAGAACCTGGGTCTCCCACATTGTAAGCAGATTCTTTACTGTCTGAGCCACCAGGGAAGCCCAGTCCTTGAACTCTTCCTTGTTTTTTATATCAACAAAAGGTCTTTGGCATCAGTTAGTAATATTTCCTAGAATCAGTCATTTCCCTAAGGAATACTGGTTCCCTTTAATGTAAACCTGTATTTAGACAACAAACTCTGGATCCTGGAAATGCCCAGTGCTACAAGAGTATTATTGTTTCTTGGACTTTTAATTGGACAAATCAGGAAAAAAAAAAAATATATTATAAATGTATAGTAGTGCAATGAAAATGAACCAATGAATATATCTTTTACCTCTTACACTGAAAATAAAATTTGGTTTTATTTTACTTGCTTCTGAATAAAATTAACATTTGCTTTTTCTTATAATATGCATAAAACTATTTTATGCATATTTATATTATTATACATAATAATATGAATAATAATAATAGTAATAGTAGTAGGAGGACACCTACTGGAAATTAAACTACCAAGTAAAATTTAAAATTTCTTTGCAATCCTTTTTATCTTCCTACTCTGAATATACATTCAAAGCACTGAGTGTTAAGATATTTTAAGATAATCATAATCATTTTCACATCAGAGTTATATTAGCATTTGATTGGGAGTTAGGACAATTTATTTTAATTTGTTTTCAGTTTTAAGAATTGCCTTTTGTGTTCCTGGTTTAATTTGATTTTGGATTTTTTTTTTTTTTTTTGGCCATACTTTGTGGCTTGTGGGATTTTAGTTCCTCAATCAGGGATTGAACCCAGGCCCTTGGCAGTGAGAGCCCAGAGCCCTAACCACTGGAACATCAGGGAATTCCCTATTTTTGGATTTTTGAAGCATTTAAGCGTTCCAAAGGTTAAGATAATATAAAAAAGATTTAGTCAAAGAAGACTTATTTTCATATGTATTAGCTATCTTTTGCTGCATAATTGAGTACCTGAGGTTTAAGACAGCAATTATATTGCTTCTTGCCATTTTGTGTTTCTTTGACAGTTCTATTGTACTTGGTTTGGGTTTGGGTCACTCATATGATAGCACTAAGCTAGCACTGAGTTGGGCTGGAATCTATAAGAAGTTCTCTCTTACATGTCTCTGATCAGTCGCTCAGTCGTGTCTGACCCTTTGCGACCTCATGGACTGCAGCATGCCAGGCTTCCCTGTCCATCATCAGCTCCCAGATCTTGCTTAAATTCATGTTCATCCAGTCAGTGATGCCATCCAACCATCTCATCCTCTGTTGTCCTCTTCTCTTCCTGCCTTCAGTCTTTCCTAGCATCAGAGTCTTTTCCAATGAGTTGGCTCTTCACATCAGGTGGCCAAAGTATTGGAGTTTCAGCTTCAGCTAAAACTGAAATCAGTCCTACCAATGAATATTCAAGATTGATTTCCTTTAGGATGGACAGGTTGGATCTCCTTGCAGTCCAAGGGACTCTCAAGAGTCTTCTCCAAAACCACAGTTCAAAAGCATCCATTCTTTGGCACTCAGCTTTCTTCACAGTTCAATTCTCACATCCATACATGACTACAGGAAAAATCTTAGCTTTGACTAGACAGACCTTTGTTGGCAAAGTAATGTCTCTGCTTTTTAATATGCTGTCTAGGTTGGTCATAGCTTTTCTTCCAAGGAGCAAGCATCTTTTAATTTCATGAGTGCAATCACCATTTGCAGTGATTTTGGAGTCCAACAAAATAAAGTCTGTCACTGTTTCCATCGTTTCCCCATCTATTTGTCATGAAGTGATGGTACTGGATGCCATGATCTTTGTTTTTTGAATGTTGAGTTTTAAGCCAGCTTTCTCACTCTCCTCTTTCACTTTCATCAAGAGGCTCTTTAGTTCCTCTTCACTTTCTGCCATAAGGATGGTGTCATCTGCATATCTGAGGTTATTGATATTTCTCCTGGCAGTCTTGATTCCAGCTTGTGCTTCATCCAGCTAGGCATTTTGGATGATGTACTCTGCATATAAGTTAAATAAGCAGGGTGACAATATACAACCTTGATTTTCTCCTTTCCCAATTTGAACCTAGTCCATTGTTCCATGTCTGGTTCTAACTGTTGCTTCTTGACCTGCATACAGATTCCTCAGGAGGCAGGTAAGGTGGTCTGGTATTCCCATCAGTTTAAGAATTTTCCACATTCTGTGGCCTTGGAAATAAATGGAGGCTTAAGTACTTCAAATTTTTCTCCAAGTAGCTACTTTCTCCCTAAGATGATGTCACCTCTCACAAGTTTTCCCACGTGGCTCTCTTCAGTATAGTCTGGATTTCTTTATAACATGGCAAAAGAATTCCAGGAAAGCAGAATCTTGTCAAATCTTTTAAGTTCTGGACCTGGAACTGACACAGTGTCACTTCTGTCACATTCCACTTGTCAAAGTAGGTCAGAGGCCATCCCACCTCTTGCTGGGAGTAACAACCTCACTGTACAGAGAAAAGAGGAATTGTAGGTGACCATGTTTAGAGACCACTGACCACATCATTGCTATCTTCTTCACCCTATCCCTCCACCACAAACATTTTTAAGATCAGTTTCTGATTTATCTTTGTTATGATTCTTTTCACAAATACTACCAAATGTATTTGCATATCTTGACTTCTTCTCCTTTTAAAATAAAAAAGTCAGATGATACAGCAAGTTTGCAGCCCTTGCTTTTTTCATTCACTATATCCTAGGGCTTTTTATTCTCCATTGTACATAGTGATCCTCTTCATAAAGGTAGTTTACAGAAAGTCAGAACAGAGCCTCCTAGAATGTACTTGGGGAACTTTATAGCTTATCCCCATACTTAAGTATGCTTTTAAGAGAAAACTTTAAATTACTTCATAGCACTTACCAGCAAAAATAAAATTATTGGATCATTAGTAAGTAGTGGAAAAGTGTCAGATAAGATCAGATCAGTCGCTCAGTCGTGTCCGACTCTTTTTGACCCCATGAATCGCAGCACGCCAGGCCTCCCTGTCCATCACCAACTCCCGGAGTTCACTGAGACTCACGTCCATCGAGTCAGTGATGCCATCCAGCCATCTCATCCTCTGTGGTCCCTTTCTCCTCTTGCCCCCAATCCCTCCCAGCATCAGAGTCTTTTCCAGTGAGTCAACTCTTCACATGAGGTGGCCAAAGTACTGGAGTTTCAGCTTTAGCATCATTCTTTCCAAAGAAATCCCAGGGCTGATCTCCTTCAGAATGGACTGCTTGGATCTCCCTGCAGTCCAAGGGACTCTCAAGAGTCTTCTCCAACACCACAGTTCAAAAGCATCAATTCTTCGGCGCTCAGCCTTCTTCACAGTCCAACTCTCACATCCATACATGACTACTGGAAAAATCATAGCCTTGACTAGACGAACCTTTGTTGGCAAAGTAATGTCTCTGCTTTTGAATATGCTCTCTAGTTTGGTCATAACTTTCCTTCCAAGGAGTAAGCGTCTTTTAATTTCATGGTTGCAGTCACCATCTGCAGTGATTTTGGAGCCCAGAAAATAAAGTCTGACACTGTTTTCACTGTTTTCCCATCTATTTCCCATGAAGTGATGGGATCAGATGCCATGATGTTAGTTTTCTGAATGAGCTTTAAGCCAACTTTTTCACTCTACTCTTTCACTTTCATCAAGAGGCTTTTTAGTTCCTCTTCACTTTCTGCCATAAGGGTGGTGTCATCTGCATATCTGAAGTTATTGATATTTCTCCCGGCAATCTTGATTCCAGCTTGTGCTTCTTCCAGCCCAGCATTTCTCATGATGTACTCTGCATATAAGTTAAATAAACAGGGTGACAATATACAGCCTTGATGTACTCCTTTTCCTATTTGGAACCAGTCTGTTGTTCCATGTCCAGTTCTAACTGTTGCTTCCTGACCTGCATACAAATTTCTCAAGAGGCAGATCAGGTGGTCTGGTATTCCCATCTCTTGAAGAATTTTCCAGTTTATTGTGATCCACACAGTCAAAGGCTTTGGCATAGTCAATAAAGCAGAAATAGATGTTTTTCTGGAACTCTCTTGCTTTTTCCATGATCCAGCAGATGTTGGCAATTTGATCTCTGGTTCCTCTGCCTGTTCTAAAACCAGCTTGAGCATCAGGAAGTTCACGGTTCATATATTGCTGAAACCTGGCTTGGAGAATTTTGAGCATTACTTTACTAGCCTGTGAGATGAGTGCAATTGTGCAGTAGTTTGAGCATTCTTTGGCATTGCCTTTCTTTGGGACTGGAATGAAAACTGACCTTTTCCAGTCCTGTGGCCACTGCTGAGTTTTCCAAATTTGCTGGCATATTGAGTGCAACACTTTTCACAGCATCATCTTTCAGGATTTGGAATAGCTCAACTGGAATTCTATCACCTCCACTAGCTTTGTTTGTAGTGATGCTTTCTAAGGCCCATTTGACTTCACATTCCAGGATGTCTGGCTCTAGGTCAGTGATCACACCATTGTGATTATCTGGGTCGTGAAGAAAAGTGTGTTAATTATTGCTGACATAGGGGAAGAAAAAGTTTTTTCCTTGACCCTCTTAGATACCCTGCGTGGGTCTAAAAATTAAACTGATAAAATAAATTAACAGAGAATAGCATAAAAATTCTATGAAATTTTTATACATACATGGGAGTCTTCCCAAGAGAATGATGACCCAAAGGAATGACCAGAGTATGAGCTTTTATATGTTCTATACAAAGAAGAAACTCATTTGTGATGATTTGACAAGACACAAAGGTTTAGGCTAGAGGCAGTCAATGGTGAAGAAGTAACTAGGAAGATAATGGTTTAACACGATTTGTTCCTTGGCCTCAAATTCCCTGTCTCTTATGATAAGAATGTCTTTCTGCCTCCTGGTAGAAAGAAGGTGCCTCTCACATGGGAGATTTATGACTTGTTTCAGGAAAGAAGGGCTAGCTGGGTAGTAGAGGCCAGTGTGACCTTCCTGCTTCTGCTATTTTCTCAAAATTCCTCAGCTATTTATATTCAATATGCCAAGGTGCCATGTTTGGAGATAGTGTGTTTTGAACACCATAACTGTAAAGTGCATTATTTACCACAAAATAGTCAACCTATTCCTCTTAAGAGCCATTAAATCCAATAAGAATATGTCAGGATATCTCTTCAAGAAAATTGGAGATATCAGGGGAACATTTCATGCAAGGGTGGGCACGAAAAGGATAGAAATGGTGGGGACCTAACAGAAGCAGAAGAGATTAAGAAGTGGCAAGAATGCACAGAAGAACTGTACAAAAAAAGTCTTAATGACCCGGATAATGCTGGTGTGGTCACTCATATAGAGCCGGACATCTTGGAGTGTGAAGTCAAGTAGGGATTAGGAAGCATTACTGGGGCTTCCCTGGTGGCTCAGACAGTAAAGAATCTGTCTATAATGCAGGAGACGTGGTTTTGATCCCTGGGTCAGGAAGATTTCCCAGAGAAGGAAATGGCAACCCACTGCAATATTCTTGCCTGGAGAATTCCACGGAGGATCCTGGCAGGCAACAGTCCATGGAGTCACAAAGAGTTGGACATGACCGCGTAACTAACACAAACACTACAAACAAAGCTAGTGGAAGTGACGGATTTCCAGCTGAGCTATTTCAAACCCTAAAAGATGATGCTGTTCAAGTGCTACACTCAATATGTTAACAAATTTGAAAAACTCACCAGTGGCCACAGGACTAGAAATGATCAGTTTTTATTCAATCCTAAAGAAGAACAATGCCAAAGAATGTTCAAACTACCATACACTTGTACTCATTTCTCATGTTAGCAAAGTAATGCTCAAAATGCTTCAAGCTAGGCTTTAGCAGTTCAGTTGAGTTCAATCTGGAGTTATTTCTCCGCTGATTTCCAGTAGCATATTGGGCACCTACTGACCTGGGGAGTTTCTCTTTCAGTATCCTATCATTTTGCCTTTTCATACTGTTCATGGGGTTCTCAAGGCAAGAATACTGAAGTGGCTTGCCATTCCCTTCTCCAGTGGACCACATTCTGTCAGATCTCTCCACCATGACCCGCCCATCATGGGTTGACCCACGGGCATGGCTTAGTTTCATTGAGTTAGACAAGGCTGTGGTCCTAGTGTGATTAGATTGATTAGTTTTCTGTGAGTATGTTTCAGTGTGTTTGCCCTCTGATGCCCTCTTGCAACACCTACCGTCTTACTTGGGTTTCTCTTACCTTGGGTGTGGGGTATCTCTTCACGGCTGCTCCAGCAAAGCGCAGCCATTGCTCCTTACCTTGGACAAGGGGTATCTCCTCACCACCGCCCTTCCTGACCTTCAACATGGGATAGCTCCTCTAGGCCCTCCTGTGCTTGTGCAGCCAGGACTCCTTGGACGTGGGGTTGGTGAACCAAAGCAAAAAGAATACCCAGCTGTGGATGTGACTGGTGATAGAAGCAAGATCCAATGCTGTAAAGAGCAATATTGCATAGGAACCTGGAATGTCAGGTCCGTGAATCAAGGCAAATTGGAAGTGGTCAAACAAGAGATGGCAAGTGTGAATGTCGACATTCTAGGAATCAGCAAACTGAAATGGACTGGAATGGGTGAATTTAACTCAGATGACCATTATATCTACTACTGTGGGCAGGAATCCCGTAGAAGAAATGGAGTGGCCATCATGGTCAACAAAAGAGTTGGAAATGCAGTACTTGGATGCAATCTCAAAAACAACATAATGATTTCTGTTCGTTTCCAAGGCAAACCATTCAATATCACAGTAATCCAAGTCTATGCCCCCACCAGTAACGCTGAAGAAGCTGAAGTTGAATGGTTCAATGAAGACCCACAAGACCTTTTAGAACTAACACCCAAAAAAGATGTCCTTTTCATTATAGGGGACTGGAATGCAAAAGTAGGAAGTCAAGAAACACCTGGAGTAACAGGGAAATTTGGCCTTGGAATACAGAATGAAGCAGGGCAAAGATTAATAGAGTTTTGCCAAGAAAATGCACTGGTCATAACAAACACCCTCTTCCAACAACACAAGAGAAGACTCTACACATGGACATCACCAGATGGTCAACACTGAAATCAGATTGATTATATTCTTTGCAGCCAAAGATGGAGAAGCTCTATACAGTCAACAAAAACAAGATCAGGAGCTGACTGTGGCTCAGACCATGAACTCCTTTTTGCCAAATTCAGACTTACATTGAAAAAAGTAGGGAAAACCACTAGACCATTCAGGTATGACCTAAATCAAATCCCTTATGATTATACAGTGGAAGTGAGAAATAGATTTAAGGGACTAGATCTGATAGATTGCCTGATGAACAATGGAATGAGGTTTGTGACATTGTACAGGAGACAGGGATCAAGACCATCCCTATGGAAAAGAAATGCAAAAAAGCAAAATGGCTGTCTGGGGAGGCCTTACAAATAGCTGTGAAAAGAAGAGAAGTGAAAAGCAAAGGAGAAAAGGAAAGATATAAACATCTGAATGCAGAGTTCCAAAGAATAGCAAGAAGAGATAAGAAAGCCTTCTTCAGCGATCAATGCAAAGAAATAGAGGTCAAAAAGAGTCGGACACGACTGAGCAACTGATCTGATCTGAGTTCAGTAACTCAGTCATGTCTGATTCTTTGTGACCCCATGAATTGCAGCACACCAGGCCTCCCTGTCCATCACCAACTCCCGGAGTTCACTGAAACTTATGTCCATCGAGTCGGTGATGCCATCCAACATCTTATACTCTGTTGTCCCCTTCTCCTCCTGCCCCCAATTCCTCCCAGCATCAGGGTCTTTTCCAATGAGTCAACTCTTCGCATGAGGTGGCCAAAGTACTGGATTTTCAGCTTCAACATCAGTCCTTCCAAAAAACACCCAGGACTGATCTCCTTTAGAATGGACTGGTTGATCTCCTTGCAGTCCAAGGGACTCTCAAGAGTCTTCTCCAACACCACAGTTCAAAAGCATCAATTCTTTGGCACTCAGCTTTATTCACAGTCCAACTCTCACATCCATACATGACCACTGGAAAAATCATAGCCTTAACTAGACGGACCTTTGTTGGCAAAGTACTGTCTGCTTTTCAATATGCTATCTAGGTTGGTCATAGCTTTCTTTCCAAACTAAGCGTTTTTTAATTTCATGGCTGCACTCACCATCTGCAGTGATTTTGGAGCCCCCCCAAAATAAAGTCTGACACTGTTTCTACTGTTTTCCCATCTATTTCCCATGAAGTGATGGGACCAGATGCCAAGATCTTCGTTTTCTGAATGTTGAGCTCTAAGCCAACTTTTTAACTCTCCTCTTTCACTTTCATCAAGAGGCTTTTGAGTTCCTCTTCACTTTCTGCCATAAGGGTGGTGTCATCTGCATAGCTGAGGTTATTGATATTTTTCCCGGCAATCTTGATTCTAGCTTGTGCTTCCTCCAACCCAGCTTTTCTCATGATGTACTCTGCATATAAGTTAAATAAACAGAGTGACAATATACAGCCTTGACGTACTTCTTTTCCTATTTGGAACCAGTCTGTTGTTCCATGTTCAGTTCTAACTGTTGCTTCCTGACCTGCATATAGGTTTCTCAAGAGGCAGGTCAGGTAGCTTGGTAGTCCCATCTCTTGAAGAATTTTCCACAGTTTATTGTGATCCAAATAGTCAAAGGCTTTGGCATAGTCAATAAAGCAGAAGTAGTTGTTTTTCTGGAACTCTCTTGCTTTTTCCATGATCCAGCAGATGTTGGCAATTTGATCTCTGGTTCCTCTGCCTTTTTAAAACCAGCTTGAACATCTAGAAGTTCATGGTTCACATATTGCTGAAGTCTGGCTTGGAGAATTTTGAGCATTACTTTATTAGCATGTGAGATGAGTGCAATTGTGCAGTAGTATGAGCATTCTTTGGCATTGCCTTTCTTTGGGATTGGAATGAAAATTGACCTTTTCCAGTCCTGTGGCCACTGCTGAGTGTTCCAAATTTGCTGGCATATTGAGTGCAGCACTTTCACAGCATCATCTTCCAGGATTTGAAACAGCTCAACTGGAATTCCATCACCTCCACTAGCTTTGTTCGTAGTGATAAGGCCCACCTGACTTCACATTCCAGGATGTCTGGCCCTAGCTGAGTGATCACACCTTTGTGATTATCTGGGTCATGAAGATCTTTTTTGTAGAGTTCTTCTGTGTAGTCTTGCCACCTCTTCTTAATATCTTCTGCTTCTGTTAGGTCCATACCATTTCTGTCCTTTATCGAGCCCATCTTTGCATGAAATGTTCCCTTGGTATCTCTAATTTTCTTGAAGAGATCTCTAGTCTTTCCCATTCTGTTGTTTTCCTCTATTTTTTTGCAGTGGTCACTGGGGAAGGCTTTCTTCTCTCTCCTTGCTATTCTTTGGAACTCTGCATTCAGATGCTTATATCTTTCCTTTTCTCCTTTGCTTTTCACTTCTCTTCTTTTCACAGCTATTTGTAAGGACTCCTCAGACAGCCATTTTGCTTTTTTGCATTTCTTTTCCATGGGGATGTTCTTGATCCCTGTCTCCTGTACAGTGTCACAAACCTCTGTCCATAGTTCATCAGGCACTCTATCATATCTTGGCCCTTAAATCTATTTCTCACTTCCACTGTATAATCATAAGGGATTTGATTTAGGTCATACCTGAATGGTCTAGTGGTTTTCCCTACTTTCTTCAATTTAAGTCTGAATTTGGCAATAAGGAGTTCATGATCTGAGCCACAGTCAGCCCCCAGTCTTGTTTTTGCTGACTGCAGAGCTTCTCCATCTTTGGCTGCAAAAATATAATCAATCTGATTTCAGTGTTGACCATCTGGTGATGTCCATGTGTAGAGTCTTCTCTTGTGTTGTTGGAAGAGGGTGTTTGCTATGACCAGTGCGTTCTCTTGACAAAACTCTATTAGTCTTTGCCCTGCTTCATTCTGTACTCCAAGGACAAATTTCCCTGTTACTCCAGGTGTTTCTTGACTACCTACTTTTCATTCCAGTCCCCTATAATGAAAAGGGTATCTTTTTTTGGATGTTAGTTCTAAAAGGTCTTGTAGGTCTTCATTAAACCATTCAACTTCAGCTTCTTCAGCATTACTGGTTGGGGCATAGGCTTGGATTACCATGATATTGAATGGTTTGCCTTGGAAACGAACAGAGATCATTCTGTCATTTTGAGACTGCATCCAAGTACTGCATTTTGGAGTCTTTTGTTGACCATGATGGCCACTCCATTTCTTCTAAGGGATTCCTGCCCACAGTAGTATATATAATGGTCATCTGAGTTAAATTCACCCATTCCAGTCCATCTTAGTTCGCTGATTTCTAGAATGTCGATGTTCACTCTTGCCATCTCCTGTTTGATCACTTTCAATTTGCCTTGATTCATGGACCTAACATTCCAGGTTCCTATGCAATATTGCTCTTTACAGCATTGGACCTTGCTTCTGTCACCAGTCACATCCACAACTGGGTATTGTTTTTGTTTTGGCTCCATCCCTTCATTCTTTCTGGAGTTATTTCTCCACTGATCTCCAGTAGGATATTGGGCACCTACAGTATCCTATCTTTTTGCCTTTTCATACTGTTCATGGGGTTCTCAAGGCAAGAATACTGAAGTGGTTTGCCATTCACTTCTCCAGTGGACCACATTCTCTCAGACCTCTTCACCATGACCCGGCCATCCTGGGTACCCCCACACGACGTGGCTTAGTTTCAATTAGTTAGACAAGGCTGTGGTCCGTGTGATCAGATTGGCTAGTTTTCTGTGATTATGGTTTCAGCGTGTCTGCCCTCTTATGCCCTCTCACAACACCTACCATCTTACTTGGGTTTGTCTTACCTTGGACGTGGCATATCTCTTCACGGCTGCTCCAGCAAAGCGCAGCCACTGCTCCTTACCTTTGATGAGTGGTATCTTCTCACCACCACCCCTCCTGACCTTGAACGTAGAGTAGCTCCTCTCGGCCCTCCTGTGCCTGTGCAGCCACTGCTCCTTGGACGTGGCTTTAGCAGTATGTGAACCAAAAAATTCCAGATGTACAAGCTGGATTTCAAAGAAAGAGAGGAATCAGAGATCAAATTGGCAACATCCATTGGAACATAGAGAAAACAAGGGAATCCAGAAATGCATCCATTTCTGCTTCATTGACTATGCTAAAGCCTTTCACTGTGTGGATCACAACAAACTGTGGAAAATTCTTCAGAGATGGGAATACCCGATCACCTTACCTGTAACCTGAGACATATGTATTCGAGTCAAGAAGCAACAGTTAGAATCAGCCATGGAACAACTGAGTGGTTCAAAATTGGGAAAAGGATACAACAAGGCTGTATATTGTCACTCTGCTTATTTAAATTCTATGCAGAATATATTATGAGAAATGCTGAGGTTGGATAAATTACAGCTATAATTGAGATTGTCAAGAGAAACATCAACAACTGCAGATATGCTGATAATATCACTCTAATGGGGCTTCCCAGGTGGCTCGGTGGTAAAGAATCTGCTTGCCAACCAGGAGACTACAATTTGATCTCTGGGTCAGGAGGATATCCTGGAGAAGGAAATGGCGACCCACTCCAGTATTCTTGCCTGGAAAATCCCATGGACAGAGGAGCCTGGCGGGTTACAGTCCATGGGGTCATGAAAGAGTCGGACATGACTGAGCAACTTAACAACAACATCCATTCTAATGGTAGAAAGTGAAAAGGAACTAAAGAGCTTCTTGATGAAGGTGAAAGAGGGGAGTGAAAAATCTGGCTTGAAATGCAACATTCAAAAAACCAAGATCATGCCACTGATATGATCAGTTCAGTTCAGTCACTCAGTCATGTCTGACTCTGCAACCCCATGGACTGCAGCATACCAGCTTCCCTGTCCATCATCAACTCCCAGAACTTGCTCAAATTCATGTCCATCGAGTCTGTGATGGCATCCAACCATCTCATCCTGTCATCCCCTTCTCCTCCTACCTTCAATCTTTCTCAGCATCAGAGTCTTTTCCAATGAGTCAGCTCTTCACATCAGGTGGTCAAAGTATTGGAGCTTCAGCTTCAGCATCAGTCCTTCCAATGAATATTTAGGACTAATTTCCTTCAGGTTTGACTGGCTTGATCTCCTTGCTGCCCAAGAGGCTTTCAAGAGTCTTCTCCAACACCACATTTCAAAAGCAGCAATTCCTCAGTGCTCAGCTTTCTTTATGGTCCAACTCTCACATCCATACGTGACTACTGGAAAAACTATAGCTTTGACTAGATGGACCTTTGTCAGCAAAGTAATATCTCTGCTTTTTAATACACTGTCTAGGTTTGTCATAACTTTTCTTCCAAGTAGCAAGCATCTTTTTAATTTCATGGCTGCAGCCACCATCTGCAGTGATTTTGGAGCCCAAGAAAATAAAATCTACACTGTTTCCATTTTTCCCCTATTTGCCATGAAGTGGTGGGACCAGATGCCATGATTTTTGTTTTTTTGAATGTTGAGTTTTAAGCCAGCTTTTTCACTCTCCTCTTTCACTTTCATCAAGAGGCTCTTTAGTTCATCTTTGCTTTCTACCATAAGGGTGGTGTTATCTGCATGTCTGAGGTTATAGATATATTTCTCCTGGCAATCTGATTCCAGCTTGTGCATCATCCAGTCTGGCATTTCACATGATGTACTCTGCATATAAGTTAAAAAGCAGGATAACAATATATAACCTTGAGGTACTCCTTTCCCAATTTGGAACCAGTCCATTGTTCCATATCTGGTTCTAACTGTTGCTCCTTGACCTGCCCACAGATTTCTCAGGAGGCAGGTAAGATGGTCTGGTATTCCCATCTCTTTAAGAATTTTCCAGTTTGTTGTGACATACACAGTCAAAGGCTTTGGCATAGTTAATGAAGCAGAAGTAGATGTTTTTCTGGAATTCTCTTGATTTTTCTATCATTCCATGGCAAATAGAAGGGGAAGAAATGGAAACAGTGACATATTTTATTTTCTAGGGCTCCAAAATCACTGCAGACAGTGACTTCAGCCATGAAATTAAAGCTAGACATACCTAGACAGCATATTTAAAAACGGAGACATCACTTTTCCAACAAAGGCACATAGTCAAAGCTATGCTTTTTCCAGTTCAGTTCAGTTCAGTTCAGTCTCTCAGTCGTGTCCGACTCTTTGCGACCCCATGAATTGCAGCACGCCAGGCCTCCCTGTCCATCACCAACTCCTGGAGATCACCCAAATTCATCTGCATCCAGTAGTCATGTACAGATGTGAGAGTCAGACCATAAAGATGGCTGACCACTAAAAAAATTGATGTTTTTGAACTATGGTGCTTGAAAAGACTCGGAAGAATCCCTTGGACAGCAAGCATATGAAACCAGTCAATCCTAAAGGAAATCAGCCCTGAATATTTATTGGAAGGACTGAAGCTGAAGCTGCAATACCTTGGCCACCTGATGTGAAGACCTGACTCACTGGAAAAGACTCTGATGCTGGGAAAGATTGATGGCAAAAAGGAGAAGGGAGTGGAAGAGGATGAGATGGTGAGATGGCATCACTGACTCAATGGACGTGAATCTGAGCAAACTCTGGGAGATAGGGAAGCACAGAGGGGCCTGGCATACTACAGTCCATGGGGTCTCAAAGAGTCAGATGACTTACCTACTGGACAACAGCAAGCACAGTAGTGGGATTGCTGGATCATATGGTAGTTTTAGTCCTAGTTTTTAAAGAATCTCATACTGTTCTCCTTAGTGGCTATATCAATTTGTATTCCCACCAGTAGTTGAGAGAGTTCCTTTTTCTCCATATCCTTGCCAGAATTTATAATCTGTAGATTTTTTGATGATGGCCTTTCTGACTAGAGTGCAGTGATACCTCATGGTAGTTTTAATTTGTGTTTCTCTAACAATGAGGGATGTTGAGCATCTTTGTTTATTGGTCATCTGTAAGTCTTCTTTGGAGAAATGCTTGTTTAGGTCTTACACCAACTTTTTGATTGGGTGTTTGTTTTTCTGATATTGAGCTGCATGAATTGCTTGTATATTTTGGAGCTTAATCCTTTGTCAGTTGCTTCATTTGCAATTATTTTCTCTCATTCTGAGCATTGTCTTTTCATTTTATTTATAGGTTCCTTGCCTGCGCAAAAGCTTTTACATTTATTTAGGTCCCATTTGTTTATTTTTGTTTTTATTTCTATGACTCTAGGAGGTGGGTAAAAGAGGATCTTGCTGCGATTTATGTCAAAGAGTGTTCTGCCTATGTCTTCCTCTAGGAATTTTATGGATTCTGGACTTGCATTTAGGTTTTTAATCCATTTTGAGTTTATTTCTGTGTATGGTGTTAGAGAATATTCTGATTCATGCTCTTTAAAAATTTTTTTATTTATTTTTAATTGAAGAATAATTGCTTTATAGATTTTTGTTGTTTTCTGTCAAACCTCAACATGAGTCAACCATAGGTACACATATATCCCCTCCCTTTTGAACCTCCCGCCCATCTTCCTCCCCATCCCACCCCTCTAGGTTGATACAGAACCCCCGTTTGAGTTTCCTGAGCCATACAGCAAATTCCTGTTGGCTATCTATTTTATATACGGTAATGTAAGTTTCCATGTTACTCTTTCCATACATCTCACCCTCTCCTCCCCTCTCCCCATGTCCATAAGTCTATTCTCTATGTCTGTTTCTCTGTTGCTGCCCTGTAAATAAATTCTTTAGTACTATTTTTCTAGATTCCGTATAGATGCATTAGAATCGATATTTATCTTTCTCTTTCTGACTTACTTCACTCTGCATAATAGGTTCTAGGTTCTTCCACCTCATTAGAACTGACTCAAATTCCTTTCTATGGCTGAGTAATATTCCACTGTGTATATATACCACAACTTCTTCATCCATTCATCTGTCAATGGACATCTAGGTTGCTTCCATGTTCTAGCTATTGTAAATAGTGCTGCAATGAACAATGGGATACATGCGTCTTTTTCAATTTTGGTTTCCTCAGGGTATATGCCTAGGAGTGAGATTGCTGGGTCATATGGTGGTTTTATTCCTAGTTTTCTAAGGAATCGCCATACTGTCTTCCATAGTGGCTGTATCAATTTACATTCCTACCAACAGTGCAAGAGCCCTTTTCTCCACACCCTCTCCAGCATTTATTGTTTGTAGACTTTTTGACTAGCCATTCTGACTAATGTGAGGTGACCTCATTGTAGTTTTGATTTGCATTTCTCTAATAATGAGGGATGTTGAGCATCTTTTCATGTGTTTGTTAGCTATCTGTATGTCTTCTTTGGAGAAATGTCTGTTTAAGTCTTTTCCCCACTTTTTGATTTGGTTATTTGTTTTTCTGATATTGAGTTGTATGAGCTGCTTGTATATTTTGGAAATTAATCCTTTGTCAGTTGTTTCATTTGCTATTATTTTCTCCCATTCTGAGGGTTGTCTTTTCACCTTGCTTATAGTTTCCTTTGCTGTGCAAAAGCTTTTAAGTTTACTCAGGTCCCATTTGTTTACTTTTGTTTTTATTTCCGTTATTCTAGGAGGTGGGTCATAGAAGATCTTGTTTTGATTTATGTCATTGAGTGTTCTGCCTATGTTTTCCTCTAAGAGTTTCATAGCTTCTGGTCTTACATTAGGTCTTTAATCCATTTTGAGGATGTTCTTCTACATGGAGCTTTCCAGCTTTCCCAGCACCAAAGACGTTGTCTGTATCATGCAAAACAGATAGCAGGAAATGTATGAGGATATTCACCAAGGTCTTTCTTGTCACTGAAAATATAAAGATGTGCCGGTAGCATATTATTATTTCCCTTTATATTTTAAAATTCATAAATGTTAGCTATTGTAATTCTAAGATAAAAAGATAGATGGACAGATAGTGTATGGAATCAGGCCAACCTTTGATGCCTCAATAATGCATTGCCTTCACTATCTCTTACTGCACTGTCTTTGTTCGCAAAAGTTTTCTCCCTGGGAAGTGACACATTCTTTGGTAAAAGGAAAAGGCATGGTCATTATACAAAGATCAGAGCTATTTCTAGCATCTTCTTTTAAAATACACCTAATTTCAGGGCTTCCATGGTCACTCAGTGGTGAAGAGACCACCTGCCAATGCAGGAGTTGATCCCTGATCCAGGAAGATCCCATATGCCATAGGCTGCAAAGCAACTAAAACACGACTATTGAGACTGTGCTCTAGAACCTGGGAGCCATGACTGAGCCTACGTGCCACAGCTACTGAAACCTGTATGCCCTACGGCCTGTGCTCTGCAACAAGAGTAGCCCCCAATTGCTGTAACAGAGAAAAGCCCGCAGAGCAACGAAGACCCAGCACAGCCAAAAATAAATAAACAAATAAAATATACATGATTTCAGAGCATAAATGAGAAAAAAATCTCTTCCTGTCTCCATCCAGTGCCAGGACACTATACATTGAACTGACACATGATAGATGAACGAGAGAAAAACAAACAAGTTTATAAACATGTGTCATACATGTAACACATGGGAGTTTTCAGAGATCAGTAACTCAAAAAATTTGAAGTTGAACTTATTCAGCTTCTTAGCTTCTTAGCAAAGGGACAATAAATTCTTAGAGAAGTGGCAAGACAAAGGAAAAGGACCTTGAGTTTCTAAGGGAAGATTATGAAGGCAAATATGTGGGAGACTAAGGTTAGATCAAGGCTAGTTAATAGATTAAGTAAACTCCTCTGGTGCCATCTCCAGCTGACAAAGTTCTAAGTTGTATCCGGTGACAAATTTTGTCCTTCCTGGTAGAAGTGGAGGAGGGATACCTTTATAAATTTATGTCTTCCTCTAACACAAATAAGAGGAAGGCAGAGAATTTTTCCTGTATTTGCTGCTTCTTAAATGAGTTTATCTAAAATAATTCTTACATCACAGAGGAATATTAGACTTCCATGGTTGTCCAGTGGTTAAGAATCCACCTTTCAATGCAGGGGACATGGGTTCAATTCCTGGTCCAAGAAGACCCCACATGCTGCAGAGCAAGAAAGCCAATGTGCCACAGCTACTGAGTCCATGCCCCTAGAGCAGGTACTCTGCAGCAAGAGAAGCCACCACAGTGAGAAGCCTGGCACCACAACTAGAGGAAGACTGCTTGAAGCGATGCAGACCCAGCACAGCCAAAAATACATTAAAAGAAAAAAAAAGAGAGGAATATTTAAGGGTGCATAAAGCTAGATAAAAAAAGAACGTTTTTGCTTTTTGCCCAGTTCTACAAGGATTAACCTGTTACAGTCTCTGACCAACAACAGTAGTCTGTGCCTCAGACAGAGGAAGTGGTGAGAACAGGGTGCTTTGTCCTTTGGACAAGCAGGCCCCCTAGATAGTTAGATGTGTATTTCAGGAAAAGGTGTTTTCTGTTTTTTTTTTTTTTTTTTTTTTTAATACTGCTTTATTTATTTGGCTGCACTGGGTCTTGGTTGAGTCGTTGGGATCCTTCATCATAGCACGTGGCCTCTCTAGTTGTAGGACATGGGTTTCAGAGCATGCAGGCTCAGTAGTTGTGGTGTGCAGGCCTAGTTACTCTACGGCATGTGTGAATCTTAGTTCCCCAACCAGGGATTGAACCCTTGACCCCTGCATTGCAAGGTAGACTCTTAACCACTGGGCCACTAGGGAAGTTCCTCAGGAAGAATTTTTAATGAACCCAGATACCTGCATTATCCCATGCATAGAAAAACACTGAAATCATCAACTAGAGATATCTGTGCTTTGTAACTAGCAGTAATCTTTACCAAGATATATACTTTATTATTCAGTTCAGTTCAGTTGCTCAGTTGTGTCTGACTCTTTGCGACCCCATGAATCGTGGCATGCCAGGCCTCTCTGTCCATCACCAAGTCCCAGAGTTCACTCAAACTCACGTTCATCTAGTTGGTGATGCCATCCAGCCATCTCATCCTCGGTTGTCCTCTTCTCCTCCTGCCCCCAATCCCTCCCAGCATCAGGGTCTTTTCCAATGAGTCAGCTCTTCGCACGAGGTAGCCAAAGTATTGGAGTTTCAGCTTTAGCATCAGTCCTTCCAATGAACACCTAGGACTGATCTCCTTTAGGATGCATTGGTTGGATCTCCTTGCAGTCCAAGAGACTCTCAAAGAGTCTTCTCCAACACCACAGTTAAAAAGCATCAATTCTTCAGCGCTCAGCCTTCTTCACAGTCCAACTCTCACATCCATACATGACCACTGGAAAAACCATAGCCTTGACTAGGCAGACCTTGTTGACAAAGTAATGTCTCTGCTTTTTAATATGCTATCTGCTACTGCTGCTGCTAAGTCACGGCAGTCGTGTCCGACTCTGTGCGACCCCATATATGGCAGCCCAACAGGCTCCTCTGTCCCTGGGATTCTCCAGGCAAGAATACTGGAGTGGGTTGCCATTTCCTTCTCCAATGCTTGAGCCCCCTGCATCTCTCCAGTTGTTTTAATGGTACATTCACACACTGAAATGGCCGCTCAGCAGGATACTTCCCTGAAGAGAATTTAGAACAAAACCAAGCCCCTAGGGTTTTGTTGCCTAAGGTTCCTTAATACCTTCTTTGCCAGCGGAGTTACAAGCACTCAATCAAGTTCAAATTTGTGACCACGATGGCGGCTAACTAAAAGCAATAAAGCAATCTGTTTAGAGAAAGGCAACGTGCATTTCTAAGGATTTCCTTTCTTCCTGCTGCAGAGGAATAAGATGCCAAAGTGACATCCTCCATAAGTATCCTCCACACTGCAGTTAGGGCAGTAATGAAAAACAAAACAAAACAAAAAACCCTAATCCAATAATGCTGTCTAATGTACCCCAGTCTGTCTTCCTCCTCAGTAGGATCTCAGATGTGTACACTAGACTGATAAAACTTACATGAACTTTCCTAGTTCCTGATTGGAGACCAAGTGTGGCAGGGACTGGCTAGAAATGCGCTGTCCACTGGAATAGCAGGGCCACTAGTCACAACAGGCTATTGAGCATTTGACACTTGGTTAGTCAAACGGATATACTATCTAGGTTGGTCATAACTTTACTTCCAAGGAGTAAGTGTCTTTTAATTTCATGGCGGCAATCACCATCTGCAGTGATTTTGGAGCCCCCCAAAATAAAATCTGACACTGTTTCCCCATCTATTTCCCATGAAGTGATGGGACCAGATGCCATGATCTTCATGTTCTGAATGTTGAACTTTAAGCCAACTTTTTCACTCTCCTCCTTCACTTTCATCAAGAGGCTTTTTAGTTCCTCTGCACTTTCTGCCATAAGGGTGGTGTCATCTGCATATCTGAGGTTATTGATATTTCTCCTGGCAATCTTGATTCCAGCTTGTGCTTCTTCCAGCCCAGTGTTTCTCATGATGTACTCTGAGTATAAGTTAAATAAGCAGGGTGACAATATACAGCCTTGACGAACTCCTTTTCCTATTTGGAACCAGTCTGTTGCTCCATGTCCAGTTCTAACTGTTGCTTCCTGACCTGCATATAGGTTTATCAAGAGGCAGGTCAGATGGTCTGGTACGCCCATCTCTTTAAGAATTTTCAACAGTTTATTGTGATACACTCAGTCAAAGGCTTTGGCATAGTCAATAAAGCAGAAATAGATGTTTTTCTGGAACTCTCTTGCTTTTTTGATGATCCAGTGGATGTTGGCAATTTGATCTCTGGTTTCTTTGCCTTTTCTAAAACCAGCTTGAACATCTGGAGGTTCATGGTTCACATATTGCTGAAGCCTGGCTTGGAGAATTTTAAGCATTACTTTACTAGTGTATTAGATGAGTGCAATTGTGCGATAGATTGAGCATTCTTTGGCATTGCCATTCTTTGGGACTGAAATGAAAACTGACCTTTTCCAGTCCTGTGGCCACTGCTGAGTGTTCCAAATTTGCTGGCATATTCAGTGCAGCACTTTTCACAGCATCATCTTTCAGGATTTGAAATAGCTCAACTGGAATTCCATCACCTCCACTAACATTGTTTGTAGTGATGCTTTCTAAGGCCCACTTGACTTCACATTCCGGGGTGTGTGGCTCTAGCTGAGTGATCACACCAACATGATTATCTGGGTCATGAAGATCTTTTTTGTAGAGTTCTTCTGTGTAGTCTTGCCACTTCTTCTTAATATCTTCTGCTTCTGTTAGGTCCATACCATTTCTGTCCTTTATCGAGCCCATCTTTGCATGAAATGTTCCCTTGGTATCTCTAATTTTCTTGAAGAGATCTCTAGTCTTTCCCATTCTGTTGTTTTCCTCTATTTCTTTGCATTGATCGCTGAGGAAGGCTTTCTTCTCTCTCCTTGCTATTCTTTGGAACTCTGCATTCAGATGCTTATATCTTTCCTTTTCTCCTTTGCTTTTCACTTCTCTTCTTTTCACAGCTATTTGTAAGGCCTCCTCAGACAGCCCTTTTGCTTTTTTGCATTTCTTTTCCATGGGGATGGTCTTGATCCCTGTCTCCTATACAGTGTCACAAACCTCCATCCATAGTTCATCAGGCACTCTATCAGATCTAGGCCCTTAAATCTATTTCTCACTTCCACTGTATAATCATAAGGGATTTGATTTAGGTCATACCTGAATGGTCTAGTGGTTTTCCCCACTTTCTTCAATTTAAGTCTGAATTTGGCAATAAGGAGTTCATGGTCTGAGCCACAGTCAGCTCCTGGTCTTGTTTTTGCTGACTGTATAGAGCTTCTCCATCTTTGGCTGCAAAGAATATAATCAATCTGATTTCGGTGTTGACCATCTGGTGATGTCCATGTGTAGAGTCTTCTCTTGTGCTGTTGGAAGAGGGTGTTTGCTATGACCAGTGCGTTCTCTTGACAAAACTCTATTAGCCTTTGCCCTGCTTCATTCTGTACTCCAAGGACAAATTTCCCTGTTACTCCAGGTGTTTCTTGACTTCCTACTTTTGCATTCCAGTCCCCTATAATGAAAAAGACATCTTTTTTGGGTGTTAGTTCTAAAGGGTCTTGTAGGTCCTCATAGAACTGTACAACTTCAGCTTCTTCAGCATTACTGGTTGGAGCATAGGCTTGGATTACCATGATATTGAATGGTAATCAAATTTTGAGATTGCATCCAGGTATTACATTTAGGACTCTTTTGTTTATCATGATGGCTACTCCATTTCTTCTAAGGGATTCCTGCCCAAAGTAGTAGATATAATGGTCATCTGAGTTCAATTCACCCATTCCAGTCCATCTTAGTTCGCTGATTTCTAGAATGTCGATGTTCACTCTTGCCATCTCCTGTTTGACCACTTCCAATTTGCCTTGATTCATGGACCTGACATTCCAGGTTCCTATGCAATATTGCTCTTTACAGCATCGGACCTTGCTTCTATCAGCAGTCACATCCACAGCTGGGTATTGTTTTTGCTTTGGCTCCATCCCTTAGTTCTTTCTGGAGTTATTTCTCCACTGATCTCCAGTAGCATATTGGGCATCTACTGACCCAGGGTGTTCCCCTTTCATTATCCTATCATTTTGCCTTTTCCTACTGTTCATGGGGTTCTCAAGGCAAGAATACTGAGTGATTTGCCATTCCCTTCTCCAGTGGATCACATTCTGTCAGACCTTTCTACCATGACCCTCCCATCTTGGGTGGCCCCACATGGCATGGCTTAGTTTCATTGAGTTAGACAAGGCTGTGGTCCGTGTGATCAGTTTGGCTAGTTTTCTGTGATTATGGTTTCAGTGTGTCTGCCCTCTGATGCCCTCTCACAACACCTACCATCTTACTTGGGTTTCTCTTACCTTGGACGTGGGATATCTCTTCATGGCTGCTCCAGTGAAACGCAGCCACTGTTCCTTACCTTGGACAAGGGGCATCTCCTCACGGCCGCCCCTCCTGACCTTGAACATGGAGTAGCTCCTCTTGGCCCTCCTGCGCCCACGCAGCCACCACTCCTTTGATATGGGGTTACTCCTCTGGGCCGCCTCACCTGACCTCGGGCGTGTGGTAGCTCCTCTCGGCTATTAATATACTTAATTAAAGGAATAATATACTTTATTGTTATTATTATTTTGGTCATGCCACCTGGTATGCGGGATCTTGATTTCCTGATCAGAGATCAAACATCAAACCCCCTACAGTGGAAGCGCAGAGTCTTAATCACTGGGCTGCCAGGTAATTCCCATACAAAGATGCATACCTGACTACATGATTCCCTAGCCAGAAATCATGTGTAAACTGGTCTGTCTCCTACCTCTTCAGAACAGCTTCCTCAGAGCTCCTAAACAAGCCATCTCCTGGGCTATAGTTCTCAGTAAGACGCTTGGAAAGACTTAAACTCACTCTTCTTATGTTGTGGATTCTTCTTTCAGTTGACAGGTGACATTCTGGTTTCCTTCAAGAGCATCCCAGAATGGGCCAAAATACCCTGTGTGGCTGAACCACTCTGGGACCATTTTGTCAGCTTTGTTTCAGGCCCATAGTCCTACCCTCTCCGCTTTCTGCATGACTGAGCTTTAGCCTACTCAAAAGGAATGCACCCAAGCCTGATAAGCCCCTTATCAACCTCTACCCTCGCCTTCACTTGATGCGAAAACTAGGAGAATGCCCTCTGCTGATGCTGATGGCTAATGGAGGCATGATGGTCATGAGATCCCTGAGGGGGAAGAAGAAAGCTCAGTTCCCATGGGTGTGAACATGCTCTCCCCAGTAGTCAGATTCTATCTTTAGCTTTGACCCCTTTAAATTCCCCTGTACCCACTTTGTGTGGCTTTTAGGGTTGCAGAGTGCAGCTGCGAATGCCTCTAGATTATCCTTCTCCTGATCCTGCCTATATGTAAATTACCCCAAATAAAGTACACTTCATGGAGTTGCCTGTTTTGTTTTTCAGTCTCAAAGTTCCTTCTCAGTGTGGAGCATAAATTCAATGCCCATGCTGTCCAGCATACCCCATTTCTCACACCATTTTTCTTTCTTGCCTAATATAAGTCAAGAAAAGACATGATGCCCTACTATGGGTTCATCGTACTTTTGTTTAAGGAGGTTTCACCAAGGCCAACATTATAACTTGTGCCTTTCTTAGATGTCCCATGGGTTTCACACGGCAGGGTAAGATTCAGGTATGCCTCTCCTTTCTAAAGCTGGAGAAGGAAGGTTGTGAAAACGAAAGCAGAATCACCTTGTCTGTGGGTACTTTCTCATCATGAATCCGTGTAGGAAGTAGTACCTATGGAAACTGAAGATTCAGAAGAGCTTCAGAGAAGCTTATTGTATCCTCAACAGCATATATCCTCCTCTAAAGACTAGCTCTGGAGTGAGGCAGCTGCATATGTTTAGTGGGACTACAACAGGTCTGCCTAGTTATTAGGTTGATGTTTCTTCTAAAAGGGAGGCATATGAGTTGCCATTCTTAAGACAGATAGCATCACATGAAGTTCTATGAACTATCACCTCCTTTCATTGTATATTTTTGTACAACGTTCACTGATAGAAAAAAATATCCACAGCTTCACCTAGGTGGTTTCTTCATAGACAAATAACCCATCAATTTGCTGAATGTGTTTCCTATTAATAGTGTTTCTTTCCTAAAATCCAATTGTTTCATTCACTTTAACACACATACATTTTTCATAATAAAATTAATTATAGCATCATTTCAGAGAAGCTGAACTCTTTCCACTTAAAAAATACTTGATTAATATTATACCTTATACTCTAATTGCTTATGTCATTTTTAAGATGAGAAATTATTCATTTGCCTCCAAATTACTGGCCTCATTAAACTGTTGAAATATCTTGAAATAGCATGTTAATCCTGCCAAGAAATTATAAAATTTGGCTTCTAAATTAAACATTTAGGATGAAACCAAGAAAGCAGTCTGTAATAGTGGGTAAGAGCAAGTGCTCTGAGAGACTGATATGTGTCATTCAAATACCACTTCCACCACTAACTATTATAGTTATGTGAATGTGAGCAAGTGATGTCAGCTCTCTGAATCTCAGTTTCATCAATCGTAAATATGTAGCTGATCATACATACAACATGAGTTACTTTTGAGGGTTAAATGAATATTTAACATATAAAGTACCTGATATATTGGAAGCATTTATTAGATATCTGGTAGACAATAGTAATGTATCATTGCAAATTCTTGCTACACTCTATCTCACTGAAAAAATGATTAACATGTTTGTCTCATAACATTCTTAGATCTCTCTCTTTTTTTCTTCTTAGATCTCTTTATACGCTTTCATTTTAGTAACAGGAACTTTCTGTTGAATGAAGTTGTACAGCATAAGCGAAATTGAATCTGTTACTACCTGAATACTTTTGCCAAAATAAAAGTACTGGGGACTTCCCTGGTGGTACAGTGGTTAAGACTTCAGGATCTCAATGCAGGGGGCCCAGGTTCAATCCCTAGTCAAGGAACTAATCCCACATGCCACAACTAAAGATTACCCAGCAAGGGAGTGACCACACTCGCAATCTCCCAGATGCATAGTTTGGCGAGGGGCAGGGGTACGGGCCACCACCTCTGCAAACTCTTGACGACCTCTTTCCACCTCACACAGTTGTCTGCCTTGGATCCTGCCTCCCTGAAACCCATTGAGGAGTTTGGGCTCTTTGAGCATGAGCTGACCTAGACTCCTTGTGTGGTGCCTTAAATAAATATTCTACTTTCTTTCACCACACCCAGTGTCAGCAGCAGACAGGCTTTATTGTGTGCTGGCAATTGGGACCAAGTTCAGTTTGGTAACACTATTATAGCACATACCACCTGGTTTTAGCTGCTCAGTTCTGTTCTCAACCAGTGACTAAATAGGAGCTTCTTGAGGGCAAGGATGATGTCTTTTTTACCTCTATTTTTCTGAGAGGTGCTTTGCAGTGCAGCCCAGGAGGTAACAACGGAGGCTAGGCGGAGGTTATTTATGGAGTCTGTGGAAGAAAACTGCACATGTAGCTCAGGTTACACAGCCTATTACTTAGCAAGGATATATCAGGAAAGCATATACAAAAGCTGCATTGTGCATATGCCAAGGCTGTTCATTAGCTGAACTGCTGAAGCATGAAAGGCAGGTTTATCCACACATGAGCTATAATCTCTGTTACAAAATCAGCCATGGAATAGTCTTCAGGTTGTCTGCAGCAGCTGGGGCAGCCTGGCCTACAGGCACATCTAAGAGCTGACTAATCCCCAGAGTGAAGCTCAGGGTCCAGGCAGATGACTCTGTGAGGTGGAAAGAGGCAGTGAAGAGTTTGCAGAGGTGGTGGCCCGTTTCCCCTGCCCCTTGCCAACCTGTGCATCTGGACATTGTGTGGTCACGCTCTTGCTTGGGGAGCTGGAATAGTTTGCTGTGCTTGGCAGAGTAACTGCGGTTAATTCTCAGTCACTGGCTACCATTGGACACACCTGTTTAAAAGTCTGTCACTACCACATTGCTCGATCTTTTCAAGTCTTCCTATGCAGTTGGCACCACAAAATAATTCTTTTAAAATCTGAAGACTAAGAGGAAACTAGTAACTGTTGTGTGTTAGTCAGCATCTTTCAGAAAAACAGAATCAACAGGATGTGTGTACACAGTGAAAGAAGGAATTGCTCATGTGGTTGCAGAGGCTGACATGTCCAGGTCTGCAGCGCGGGCCTGCAGTCTCATCACCCAGGAGAGCTGATGCTGCTGTTCCAGTCTGGAGGCAGTCTACCGAAGAGTTTCCTCTTCCTTGGGGAGGCTGGTCTTTTTACTCTATTTAGGCCTTCATCTGATTGGATGAGGCCCATTTATATTATGGAAGGCAAGCTGCTTACTCAGAATTCACTGATTTAACCTCATTCCAAACACTCTGCAAATTAACACATAAAATTGACCAACACGTGTTGAATAATTTTTATGTGTCAGACTCTTCTAGATGCTTTGTCATCTTGTTTAATTTTCACAGAAACCCTATGAAATGTGTATCTTGTTTCATCTGTGAGAAAACTGAGGCTTACATGCTTAATTCCCTTATTTAAGGATATAATGGGTAGGAATTAGAAGAGTATTCTAGGCTTCATTTATCTACCTAAAAGCCTGTATTCCTCCCACTTAAAAAAAAAAAAATAAATACAATATATTGAGAGAGGTTTTGTCTGTTCTGACACTTTTTTCTTCAGGAAAAATACCCCAGTTTCAACTACTTTTTCAGAGGACTTCCCCCTACTTGTGCTTCATTGGTGTTCAGATGATAAGAAACTGCCTGCAATGCAAGCGACCTGGGTTCAGTCCCTGGGTCAGGAAAATTCCCTGGAGAAGGAAATGGCTACCCACTCCAGTATTCTTGCCTGGAGAATGCCATGGACACAGGAGCCTGGCGGGCTACAGTCCATGGGGTTGCAAAGAATCAGACAAGACTGAACAACTAACACTTTCACTTTCCCCCTCCTTTAAAAAATCTTTTATTTATTTATCATTCGTTTGGCTGCACCCAGTCTTAGTTGTGGCTTGTGGGATCTAAGTCCCTGAATAGGGATCCAACTCCCGGCATCAGGAGTGCAAAGTCTTAGCCACTGAACCACCAGGGAAGTCCCCCCACCTCTGTATTTCTCCGCCCACCCCCACCCCACCTATATACCAGTATTTTGGAGGCAGTCAGTTCAATTCAGTTCAGCAGCTCAGTCGTGTCCGACTCTTTGTGACCCCATGGACTGCAGCACTCCAGGCTTCCCTGTCTTCACCAACTCATGGAAGTTACTCAAACTCATGTCCATTGAGTCGGTGATGCCATCCCACCATCTCATCCTCTGTCATCCCCTTCTCCACCTTCAATCTTTCCCAGCATCAGGGCCTTTTCCAAGGAGTCAGTTCTTTGCATCAGGTGGCCAAAGTATTGGAGCTTCAGCTTCAGCATCAGTCCTTCCAGTGAATATTCAGGACTGATTTTCTTTAGGAAATTTTCAAATCTCCACCCTCATCATCATATACTATAGATATGTATTTCTAGATTAAGTATCAGGGTTATTGTATTATACAGCTGATATCCTGAAATGGCTTATAAGATAGACTGTATTGTGGGCAACATTTTCCTCCCCTGCCTGGGTAGAATTTCCTCTGCAATTATCCAAGGAAGTCAGGTCCATAGACTGGAGGTGAGGCAGGGTCCTGCAACTCCCAGAAATTAAGTATAATCAGGTATATGTGACTCCATCTGAAATTCCATTTGGTTATAGCCTTTAGTGTTGCATAAAGTCTTCCATCTCCTTTTAATAGTGTTGTGGGCTATTAAGGGCAGTTCCAAATGGATCAGAGTGTTAGAGCTGCAGCTGCATGAGGTTGGCAGCTCTAAGTAATGAGAGATTGCCAGGGAGAGGGCTAATCTTGGAGACAGAGTAGAAGTTCAGGTCCTAACTGCAGCAAACCACGTTGAGGATCCATTTTCACTGACTTATTTGGAAGATCCTCATTTTCTGTCAGTAAGATGACAGCTTTCTTATATTTCTTCTATTATTAGGTACATAGGTCATCATATCCTGAGAAATAAAACTCCCAACTTTCTGTTCTCATATCATATTATTGGTCTCAGAAATGGCCAATGATAACTTGTCTCCTCTCTTGAAGTTTCCCAGAAGGACCTCTTAGGAATCATAGCATGGACAGCAAGAGCTTATGCTACAGATTTGTTCTTTAACTTGAGTATTTTCAAGTTAATAATAATAAAGAAAAATGAAATTTGCCCTTTAACTTCAACTATTTTCCTCTCCCTCATACAATTATAATCGATGACCAAGCACAGTCTTTTTTGTTTTTTAAGGCAATATTATTTATTTATTTTTGACTGTCCTGGGTCTTCATTGCTGTGTGGGTTTTTCTCTAGTTGTGGCAAAAGGGAGCTACTGTCTAGTTGCAGTCCATGGGCTTCTCATTGCAGTGGCTTCTCCTGTTGCAGAGGACAGGTGCTAGGGCACATGGGCTTCAGTAGTTTCAGCACGTGGGCTCAGTAGTTGTGGCTCCCGGGCTCTAGAGCACAGGCTCAGTAGTTGTGACACACAGTCTCACTTGCTCCGTGGCATGTGGGACCTTCTGGGACCAGGGATTGAACCTGTATCTTCTGCATTGGCAGGCAGATTCTTTATCACTGAGCCCACCAGGGAAGCCCCTAAGAACAGTCTTATCATTGCTTTTAATCCATGTCATTAGAATTTGTGAAATCATTAGGTTTGTGAAAACAAAGTCAGGCATAGACATAAGAAATTCACATCATTCATTTCAATGTATTATGAATCTAAAAATGTTGTCTTACCAGAAAGGACATGGAAATCATTCAGAGTAGAATAAAATAGTAAACTAGGTTAGCTGAATCCAAACAAGCTTAAATTATCAATTTTGGTGGAAACTATAGACAAATCTGACCTGGTAATTAGGTAATGTAAGTAAGTGAGACTGGGAGCCAGGGCTGTAAGTTTACCCATCCAAATGGCATACTTTTAAGGGTCCCTATTGACTTAGAGACAACAGAGAAAGACTCAAAATGGCAGTGCAAAAAGTGGGAAAACTTTCTCCCAGGTATTTGAAACTCTGCATCTCATGCATCTTATGGTAGAAAGCAAAGTAGAACTCAAGAGCCTCTCCATGAACGTGGAAGAGGAGAGTGAAAAAGTTGGCTTAAAGCTCAACATTCAGAAAACTAAGACCATGGCATCTGGTCCCATCACTTCATGGCAAATGGATGGGAAAACAGTGGAAACAGTGACAGACTTTATTTTTGGGGGCTCCAAAATCACTGCAGATGGTGACTGTGGCCGTGAAATAAAAAAATACTTGCTCCTTGGAAGAAAAGTTATGACCAACCTAGACAGCTTATTAAAAAGCAGAGACATTACTTTGCCAACAAACGTCTGTCTAGTCAAAGCTATGGTTTTTTCAGTAGTCATGTGTGGATGTGAGAGTTGGACTATAAATAAGGCCGAGTGCCGAAGAATTGATGCTTTTGAACTGTGGTGTTGGAGAAGACTCTTGAGAGTCCCTTGGACTGCAAGGAGATCCAACCAGTCCATCCTAAAGGAGATCAGTCCTGAATATTCATTGGAAGGGCTGATGCTGAAACTGAAACTCCAATACTTTGGCCACCTGATGTGAAGAACTGACTCATTTGAAAAGACCCTGATGCTGGGAAAGATTGAGGGCAGGAGGAGAAGTGGACGACAGAGGATGAGATGGTTGGATGGCTTCACCAACTCAATGGATTTGAGTTTGAGTAAGCTCTGGGAGTTGGTGATGGACAGGAAGGCCTGGCATGCTGCAGTCCATGAGGTCGCAAAGACTAAGAGACGACTGAGCAACTGAACTGAACTGATCTCATGTTCCAGTTAAACATCTTGTTGATATAAAATCTCAGCCAGCCTTGAAGATAACACCAAATGTGTCTCCTCAGTGTGTACTAACTTACTCCATGAAGACACAGAGTTAAATATAGAGAGGATGAAGTAGACCAAATCCAGTACGGTGAATATTTTTGTCTTAAGTTTGGAAATTATATATGCATATGCAGTGTTTTAATAACTTATTTGGCATTTTAGAGAGTAATTTGGCATATCAGCTTTGGGATTACAATTTAAAATATGTGATTGAGTACTTTCTTAGTATATTTGATAGGATTTAAGAGTACATTCCAAATATGTAAAAATTTACAATATTAGATTTATAAATTATAGGGGTGCTTAGAAAGTTTGTTTTTATCAGACAGTTGAAATCCTTTTTTAAAAAGTGAAATATACTGATTGTAAAAGGGCAGTTAAAATGATTACAATATTGTTTTAAAAAAATCCTTCAGTAATTGCTTAAATTTGTGGATTTTTTTTTTCAAGATAAAAATAAATTTTATTTTGAGTTATTTTTTAATTAGCTGAAAATTTATGTTTTTTTTTCTTTCTTTTTTTTAATTTTATTTTTTAACTTTACAATATTATATTCATTTTGCCATATATCAACATGAATCCACCACAGGTAAATAGCATGATAAGATTTACAAATTTAGGTCTAAGAAACAACTCATTTTTTGAATTTTTAGCTTTAAAAAATAAATATTGAATTTGAAAACAGAAGTGACCTCTGAAGTAATCTTTTCACAAAAGCTACCCTCAAGGGCACCAGAAAACTCACATTGACTTTATTGGAGATATTAATCTCATCTTTTCATAGAATACATTGTCAGGCCTAACATATTGTCAGAAAGATAAAACTTAAAATTTCCTTTTCCCTCATTCCTTTATTTTGAAACTTGACCTTCAGTTTCCTTCAAAATCTCTATTTCTGGACTTTCAATATAAACATGGCTATGTAAGTCACATACTTGCCCTTCTATTTCTGAGAATAATAAGAAACACAACAGGAAAATAAAACAAGCCCTATAAATTCCATTTTCAGTGAAACTATGGCTCAGACAGTAAACAACCCGCCTGCCAATGCAGGAGACTTAAGAGACGTGGGTTCTGTCTCTGGGTCAGAAAGATCCCCTGGAGGAGGGAATGGCAACCCACTCCAGTGTTCTTGCCTGGAGAATCCCACGGACAGAGAAGCCTGGTGGGCTACAGACCGTGGGGTTGCAAAGAGTCGGACACAACTGAACTACTAACACTTTCACTTCATGAGACATATATAATTGGGCATACCCTAAGATACTCTAAAATTCTGAAAATAATATAACTACCTAAACTTAGGAGGGGAAGTGAAAAATGAAAGTGAAATTCGCTCAGTTGTGTCTGACTCTTTGCGACCCCACGGATCGTGCACGGAATTCTCCAGGCCAGAATCCTGGAGTGGATAGCCTTTCCCTTCTCCAGAGACTCTTCCCAACCCAAGGATAGAACTCAGGTCTCCTGCGTGGCGATTCTTTACCAGCTGAGCCACAAGGGAACCCCGAGAATACTGGAGGGGAAGAGGGGATAGAAATTCTGAGGTAGTGTAAGCTGAGTGACCACCGTATCCATGTTCACTAGCAGTCATGCACACAATATAAAGATGACAAATCAAGTAAGAAAATTGTAAGCATTAAAATAGCAGATATGCTAGGAAAGGTAAAATTGACTAATATCAGCAGTAGAAATGGAATGGGAGAAAAGAAGGAAAACACAACAACAAATTTATTATCCCACATCTTAGGTGTATGAATCAAGTAAAAAAGAGGAACTTTTTCTATGTATTTTTTAATGTATATTTAAAACTGAAGAAATGAGATAAGAATTTGAAATGAGATCATTTAAGTAGGTGGTCAACTTCACTAGTTATGAGACAAATGCAAATTTAAATCACGATGCAGTGCTACTACATACACATAAAAATGGTTAAAATGAAAAAGGGAGGCAATACCAAGTATTGGTGAGGATGTGGAGCAATTGGAACTTTCATCACTGCTGATGGAAATGTAAATTGGTATAGCCACTTTAGTAAAACCAGCAGAATACGCTAAATTGCACATAAGCATATCTATGATTTCAGCAGCTGCACTCCTAGATATACATTCTCAAGAGAAATGCACAGTATGGTCACCAAAATAAATGCACAAGAATGTTTATAGCAGCACTATTCAAGCCCAAACCTGGAAACTACTCAAATATTCATGACCCAGAGGATGGATAATTGATGTATTCACACAATTCTATACTATATAGCAACTGGACTGAACAAACTACAAATAGACACAATGATAAATCTTACAGGTATTTTTCTGGGCCAGGAAGTCAGACACAAGAAAAGTACATAATGTAATCTTCAATTTAAATCAAATAAAAAGATGGGTGATGTTAATTTATGGCCTTAGAAGGATAACCTTAGCAGAACTGTGACTGCAAAAGGACCGGTGAGGGTTTTCCGTGATGTTGATCATGTTTGTGATTCTTGATCTGGATGATGGTTACATGGAGGTGTTTGCACTTGGTGAAAATTCATCAAGCCTAGGATTTTGTACTTTTCTGTAGGTATGTTAAACTTTATAAACAAGTATAACAACAAAATACAAGGAATGTAATGCAGGAATTTGATCACACACGTGATAGAATGGTTTCTCAATGGGTTACTGGTGAGGTAACTCAGAGACTAGCAGCAGCATGAAGCAACAACACCTCCACAGCTGGAGGAACAAAGGCAGTGTTACTAGAGTCTAGTTATGATTTCCTTTGAACTTATTTTTGACTAGTTCTCCACTTGGTCTTCTATGTCTTTGGCCTGCTAAGCCCAGTTTTAGCAAGAATCCTGTTAAATTAGTCTAGTGATAATCCTTCACAGCTGATCAAATTCTCCAGTCCTCATCTTGTTAGCTAAGTCCTTGGTCTGCCTTTAACAAAAATTCTATGAGGCCAGTTAAGCAAGAATTCCCCCTGCCAGTTGAGTAAGAATTCCCCCATCCTTATCCTTTTAGTACTTTTCCATTCTCTATTCTTTCATTCTGCTTTTTGGTTATAAATCCTTAGTTGTCTTTGCTGTATTTAGAGTTGAACTCAGTTCTATATCAAGGTCTCTCTATTCCTACTGCAGTAGTTTGAATAAAATCTGCCTTACCATTTTTAACAAGCATCTGGTGGACATCTTTTCTAATTTTCCTATGTACTAGGGTCAGGCTGCAGAAGCTGAAACTATAGCAGCCAGATTTGGAGACCCAGAGGAAATGAAGCCAAAGCCAGAGCTACTGCAGGTGGGAGAGAGGAAAAAAAGTATTTTTCTTCTAACTCTCTTAGATTCTCTAGCAGTGACCCTGTAAATCAGACTGGCCAAAAACAGATCAATAAAGAAAAACAAACGTAAGTTTATGAGAATGTGCATGGTTCTTACGTTAGGGCAACCACTTACTGAAACTGCCCACCCTGGGCAGACAAGATAGTAACCACTTGCAAGAGTTATCTTACAAAAGGAGGTCTTGGTAAGAAACAGGGAACTAACAAGCTACCACCAACTGGAAGAATTTGGGAAAGATCAAAAGGAGAGAAGAGATGCCACTCTACATGTCCTCCTGAAATGGGAGGGAAGGGGGCATGGCACAACCTTTAAAAGACATAGCCACAGGACATGACAAAGATTGGATAGAACCAGCTAGCTCCAAGATAGTGGAAGATTTGACTTTCAGTGGACTTTGCTCCTCATTATACACTCATTGTAATACATTAGCATAAGCTAAGTGACATACCCATCAGTGCCCAGACAGTTCAGAGATGGACCAACAAAGATCAAAAAGTGAACAGTGGCTCAATTTCTGGAAATCTCCACCCCTTTCCCAAAATACTCCCACTAATTAGGCTATGAAATTACCCACCGCATGAAAGGTAACCACCCCATATTCCAGGGCCTCTTGCCTCTGACATGGCCCCGACTCTGTGGAGTGTATGTCTTTCTAAATAAATCCACTTCTCACATACCACTGTTTCTCACGGAATTCATTCTGCAATAAGACATCAAAAACCTGAATTTCATTAAGTCTTGAGACCAGGTGTGTGATCTCAATTTAAAGGTCATGGGTTCAAGTCCCAGTCTGGGTTTTGGTCGGATTTGAGTCCTGGCACATGGTTCAAGTCCCATTTTGAGTTGCACATTTTCACTGCCTACCCCCCGCCAGAATCCTTCTCACTGCACTCTATCCTGGCTGAGCCATGTGCGTGCCACCAGGAAGGACCCTGAATCAGAACAATTAGCCAGACACAGCCTGGAAACTAACCCCATTATCTGACAACCACATGGCAGAGTAGCTCTTCTGGGTTCCCTTATACTGCTGCTCTCTGTCTGGGTGGCCCTCTCCAGTAAAGTCTCTTCCTTTGTCAGTACATGTGTCTCCTTGGACAATTCATTTCTCAATGTGAGAATGTTGGATAACACCCTGGAAAGGTTTCCCTTACATAGGGAAGTGCCCAGAGGTGAGTAATTCAAAGAATTACTTTAGAATTTGGATATAAATACTAATAAAAAGTGGGAGAGATTTGGGTTTCTGGGCAGGGGAAGCAAGTTATATGAAGGTGACCAAGGAAAGTATGGTAAGCAAGAATTGTTTAGTAAGATTTGTTATGCAGATTTAAGTCAGTGCCTTCTCCATTGATAAAACTTGTTATGAGTCCTTTTCCTGCTAAGGGAGAGAGAGAGTTCCTTACAAATGGAAATTTACTCTATAAATGTAAATTTCCTTTACAAAAGAAAAATCTGTGCCTTGTTTTTAGAGCTTTCCTTGTGTCTGCTGGTTTTCAATGGCCTTTAGCACAACATAATCCACATACTGAAGAGGCATATTTTGCAGCAGCACATCCTGGTGTGTCACAGAGGGTGAAAGAACTACTCAGACTTCTCCTTTGCTCCTCTGTTTCCAGACTTCCCATCACCTGCCAGTAATTCCCATTGGCTGAATCCAGAAGGAAACTAGGCTTCCATGGTGGCTCAGCCTGTAAAGAGTCTGCCTGCAATGTGGGAAACCCAGGTACAAACCCTGAATCAGGAAAATCTCCAGGAGAAGGAAATGACAACCCACTCCAGTAATCTTGCCTGGAGAATCCCGTGGACAGAGGAGCCTGGAGGGCTACAGACCATGGGGTCCCAAAGAGTCAGACTCGATTGAGTGACTAACACACAGAAGGAAACTAGCTGACATAGTGAAACAGACCAGGTCATTGTGGGGCCCTCCCAGGTACAAACCTTTTCCTAGTCACCATTTCTTGTTTGCAGTATGTGAACCGAGAATTTCCATATGTACAAGCTGGATTTAGAAAAGGCAGAGGAACCAGAGATCAAATTGCCAACATCTGTTCGATCATAGAAAAAGCCAGAAAATTCCAGAGAACATCTACTTCTGCTTCATGGATTACACTAAAGCCTTGGACTTGTTCTGTTTTCCACAGAACAAACTGTGGAAAATTCTTCAAGAGATGGGAATACCAGACCACCTGACCTGCCTCCTGAGAAATCTGTATGCAGGTCAAGAGGCAACAATTAGAACTGGACATGGAACAATGGACTGGTCCCAAATTGGGAAAGGAGTACATTAAGTCTGTCATCCTTGATGTTGTCACCCTGCTTATTTAATTTATATGCAGAATACATCATGTAAAATGTATTACATGTCACATGTGTGACATGAATCAAGATTGAGGGAGGAAATATCAATAACCTCAGATATGCAGATGACACCACCCTTATGGAAGAAAGCAAAGAGGAATCAAACAGTCTCTTGATGAAGGTGAAGGAGGGGAGTGAAAAAGCTGGCTTAAAACTCAACATTCAAAAAACTAAGATCATGGCATCCGGTTCGATCACTTCATGGCAAATGGATGGGGAAACAATGGAAACAGCGACAGACTTTATTTTCTTGGGTTTCAAAAACACTGCAGATAGTGACTGCAGCCATGAAATTAAAAGACGCTTGCTCCTTGAAAGAAAAGTATGACCAGTCTAGTTCAGTTCAGTTCAGTCACTCAGTTGCGTCTGACTCTTTGCAATCCCATGAACCGCAGCATGCCAGGCCTCCCTGTCCATCACCAACTCCCGGAGTTTACCCAAACTCATGTTCATTGAGTTGATGACGCCATCCAACCATTTCATCCTCTGTCATCTCCTTCTCCTCCAGCCCTCAATCTTTCCCAGCATCAGGGTCTTTGCAAATGAGCCAGCTCTTCACATCAGGTGTCCAGTTCAGTTCAGTTCAGTTCAGTTGCTAAGTCGTGTCTGACTCTTTGCTACCCCAAGAATTGCAGCACGCCAGGCCTCCCTGTCCATCACCATTTCCCGGAGTTCACCCAAACTCATGTCCATAGAGTCGGTGATGCCATCCAGCCATCTCATCCTCGGTCGTCCCCTTCTCCTCCTGCACCCAATCCCTCCCGGCATCAGGGTCTTTTCCAATGAGTCAACTCTTTGCATGAGGTGGCCAAAGTATTGGAGTTTCAGCTTCAGCATCAGTCCTTCCAATGAACACCCAGGACTGATCTCCTTTAGGATGGACTGGTTGATCTCCTTGCAGTCCAAGGGACTCTCAAGAGTCTTCTCCAACACCACAGTTCAAAAGCATCAATTCTTCGGCTCTCAGCTTTCTTTACAGTCCAACTCACATCCATACATGACTACTGGAAAAACCATAGCCTTGACTAGATGGAACTTTGTTGGCAAAGTAATGTCTCTGCTTTTCAATATGCTATATAGGTTGATCATAACTTTCCTTCCAAGGAGTAAGCGTCTTTTAATTTCATGGCTGCAATCACCATCTGCAGTGATTTTGGAGCCCCCCAAAATAAAGCCTGATACTGTTTCCACTGTTTCCCCATCTACTTCCCATGAAGTGATGGGACCAGATGTCGTGATCTTAGTTTTTTGAATGTTGAGCTTTAAGCCAGTGTTTTCACTTTCCTCTTTCACTTTCATCAAGAGGCTTTTTAGTTCCTCTTCACTTTCTGCCATAAGGGTGGTGTCGTCTGCATATCTGAGGTTATTGATATTTCTCCTGGCAATCTTGATTCCAGCTTGTGCTTCTTCCAGCCCAGCATTTCTCATGATGTACTCTGCATATAAGTTAAATAAGCAGGGTGACAATGTACAGCCTTGATGTACTCCTTTTCCTATTTTGAACCAAGTGTCCAGAGTACTGGAGTTTCTGCTTCAACATCAATCCTTCCAATGAACACCCAGGACTGATCTCCTTTAGGATGGATTGGTTGGATCTCCTTGCAGTCCAAGGGATTCTTAAGAGTCTTCTCCAACATCACAGTCAAAAGCATCAATTCTTCAGCACTCAGTTTTCTTCATAGTCCTACTCTCACTACCGTACATGGCCACTGGAAAAACCATAGTCTTGACTAGACTGACTTTTGTTGACAAAGTGATATCTCTGCTTTTTAATATGCTATCTAGGTTGGTCATAGCTTTTCTTCCAAGGAGCAAGCGTCTTTTAATTTCATGGCTGCAGTCACCATCTGCATTGATTTTGGAGCCGCCCCCCAAATAAAACCTCTCACTGTTTCCATTGTTTCCCCATCTATTTGCCATGAGGTGATGGGATCAGAAGCCATGATCTTCCTTTTCTGAATGTTGAGTTTTAAGCCAACTTTTTCACTTTTTCTGCCATAAGGGTGGCAGTATCTGAGTATCTGAGATTATTGCTATTTCTCCTGGCAACCTTGATTCCAGCTTATGCATCATCCAGCCTAGCATTTTGCATGATGTCCTCTTCATATAAGTTAAATAAGCAGGGTAACAATATACAGCCTTGACGTACTCCTTTCCTAATTTGGGACCAGTCTGTTGTTCCATGTCCAGTTCTAACTGTTGCTTCTTGACCTGCATACAGATTTCTCAGGAGGCAGGTCAGGTGGTCTGATATTCCCAGCTCTTTAAGAATTTTCCAGTTTGTTGTGATTCACACACAGGCTTTGGCATAGTCAATAAAGCAAAAGTAGATGTTTTTCTGAAACTTTTTTGATGATCCAGCAGATGTTGGCAATTTGATCTCCATGCCTTTGCCTTTTCTAAATCCAGCTTGAACATCTGGAAGTTCACGGTTCACATACTGTTGAAGTCTGACTTGGAGAATTTTGAGCATTACTTTGCTAGTGTGTGAGATGAATGCAATTATGCAGTTCTGTGATTTCAGTTCTTCAATTCTTTGGCATTGCCTTTCTTTGGGATTGGAATGAAAACTGACCTTTTCCAGCCCTGTGGCCACTGCTGAGTTTTCCAAATTTGCTGGCATATTGAGTGCAGGACTTTCACACCATTATCTTTTAGGATTTGAAATAGCTCAACTGGAATTCCATCACCTCCACTAGCTTTGTTCATAGTGATGCTTCCTAAGACCCTCTTGACTTCACATTTCAAAATGTCTGGCTTCTAAGTGAGTGATCACACCTTTGCAGTTATCTGGGTCATAAAGATCTTTTTTGTATAGTTCTGTGAATTGTTGCCACCTCTTCTTAATATCTTCTGCTTCTGTTAGGTCCATAATATTTCTGTCCTTTATTGTGCCCATCTTTGCAGGAAATATTCCCTTGGTAACTCTAATTGTCTTGAGATCTCTAGTCTTTCCCGTTCTATTGTTTTCCTCTATTTCTTTTCATTGACTGCTAAGGAAAGCTTTCTTATCTCTCCTTGCTATTCTTTGGAACTGTGCATTCAAATGGGTATATCTTTCCTTTTGTTCTTTGCCTTTAGCTTCTCTTCTTTTCTTAGGTATTTGTAAGGCCTCATCAGAGAACCATTTTGCATTTTTGCATTTTTTTCTTCTGTCATTAGGTATCATTATTTATTATAAAACTATGGTTATTATAATAGTGTGGTGTTACTGCTATGTAGAGAATGGGAACAATGATATAGAATAGAAAATTTAGGCATAGACTCCTATATATATGGGCACTTGATTTGTGAGATAGTTGGCACTGCAGAATTGGTCTTTTTAATAAATAGTACTGGGTCAATTGCATAGCCATAAAAAAATGAAATAAAATTGAACCCCTACATGGCATCATACCAAAACTCAATTCTAGGTGGAGTATTGACCCAACCATGACAAGCAAAACTGGAAAGCTTTTAGAAGTGATATAAAAGTAAATCTTTATGACCTCCGCATTGAGAAAGTTTTCTTAAAAAAAAAAAAAAGCAACGGAAAACAGTCACCATAAATGTTAAATTTGATTTGAAAAGACACAAAATTTGATAAAATATTTAAAGACTTAAAAATGACAAACAGGTGTATCTAAAAGACATGGCTTTCTGTAAATTAATAAGGAAAGAAAACCCAGTTAAGAAAAAGTGGGTTAGGGCTTCTGGTGATCCAGTGGTTAAGAATCCACTTTGCAATCCATGGAATACCAGTTCAATCCCTGGTCCAGGAAGATCCCAGATGCCATGGGGCAGCTAAGCCTGTGCACCAGAACGCCTGAAACCTGCATACCCTAGAGCCTGTGCTCCTCAACAGGAGAAGCCACCACAATGAGATGCCCACACACTGCAATGAAAAGTAGCCCCACTCATTGCAACTAGAGAAACCCCTTGCACAGGAATAAAGACCCAATGCAGCCAAGAAATTAAAAAAAAAAAAAAAAAAGGCTCCAGAAGATCCAGAAGAGAGGTTCTTAACTGGAAAAAAAAAAAAAAAAGGTGGGGCGGGGGGCGGGAGGAGGGGACTAAATGTGCAGACAGTTTCTTCCTGAAGGAGAAACTCAAATGACCAAGGGACATATGAAAACACGCTCTGTCACTATTAATCACAAAAATGCAAATGAAAACCACAAAGACATACTATTGTGTACCCACTCAATTGACGAAGATTGAAAATCTGACAATAACATGTTGAGAGAGGAGTATAGAGCAGTGAGAACTTTTGTACACTATTGACTAGAATATAAATTTGAATAACTGTCAGTGGATGTTCAGCTTTAAGGGATCCAATATGTTTTTTCTTTCTTTGTGTGCCGTTTCTCAAGGACTCTCTCTTATCAGTTCTGGAAAACAGGAATGAGCAGAGCTGCACACAGTTCTCAGGACTGAGATCATGGGAAAGGGCACCTGCTTGGACTCCCTTCAGTGACCTTTTAGGACTATCCATTTTGTTGCAACTAGTGGAATTTAATTCTTTTTAATGGCTGAGTAATCATTTTATTGAGGATATATAAGCATGCATTTCTGCAAATAAGGTACCCTTGTTTCACTTGAGACTTGGGTCCCCTGCATCCTTCTCATTGACTCCAGTCTCCAGGTCCCGGTCTATGAAGACCGTGACAAATAACTACTTTGGGAAACCATTTTTCATTACCTTGTCAAGCTGAAGATGCTTGTTGTATCTTTTATAATGGCTTTCAGACTAGAAATAACACAGATGCCTATTAATTGTATATTCATACAATGAAAATGAACTACAGGTACAGGGAATGTGGATGAATCTTACAACTGTAATGTTGAGAAAAATATTTAGATATGACTGAATACAAAGAGACTGTTTCCATTTTTGTAAAGTAAAAAACAGGTAACACTAAACCATGGATTTGGGGATGGTTTCTGTGGTAGGCATAATAATTCTTCCCCAGTCCCGGAGATGTCCACCTGTTTTCCCAGAATTTGTAAATATGTTACTTTATGTGTCAAAAGGGACCTTCCAGTCATTCTCAGAGGTAGCTGTCTTGAGATGAGGCAGATTATCCTGGGTTATCTAGGTAGACTGGATGTAATCAAAAGTCTTTTGAAGTGAGAATTGAGAGCCAGAGAAAGAGATATATGGAATCTCTTTGGAAGGAGGACAGAGAGATGGTACACTGATCATTTGAAGAAGGAGGAAGGGAGCTGCAGTCAAAGAATTTGGACAGCTGCTAGAAGCTGGGGAGTCAAGGAGATTTTCCCTGAGAGCTTCTGGGAAACAACACAGCCCTGCTGATACCTTGACTTTACTCAGCAAGATTTGCATTGGACTTGTAACTTACAGAACTCTAAAATGATAAATTTGTACTGTTTTAAACCTCCAAGTATGTGGTCATTTGCTACAGCAGCAATACAGTGGGATTGCAGTGTATGAAGTTCTGGCTAAAAATAAAAGGACACACACACACAAAAAATAATAAAATAAAATTATAAATAAAAGTAAGGAAGTGATTGCCATAAGTCACAATGGAGATCACCACTGAGAAGGGGTTGAAAAGGCAGTGTGAACAGGAAACGGTCCTTGTAAGGGTGGTGGGTGTTGGCAGGGTCTTGTCTTTCCTCATCTGGGTTGTAGTTACTTGGAACTTTGTTTTCTAATTACATTGTGTACTTTATACACTTATATTGTGTGGTCTTTTGTGCTTATGGGTTATATATCACAATTAAAGGGGAGAAAAGTTTTCTACTTTCACAGGTTAGAGATAAAGTTCTTTTTTAAAAAACAAAAAGAAAAGATGATCTTAGATGCTAAAAATCTTGAGAATGCTTCCTAGCAGAGCTTTGGAAAGCCCAGGCATTATTACTCTTATGCTCCTAGAAGTGCTAAAGAAGAGTAAAGGCCATCAGTTTATCCAAGTAGGCTATTCAGCTATCCACTGACTGCTCAGTGGTTCTTATGCTGTAAACCCTCTGGCCAACATTTTAGCACATATAGGGTTGATGCCACCATCTAGCTGAATGTAGCCTGGAATGGTCCTACTCCTACATCTTTGAATAGTGTTTTCACTGGCCCTTGTGATTGCAGCCTTTTTTCTATTTAAACAGACTCCATTTTGCTAACTGCTTAGTTTGCAGAATGGTTGGCTTGAGTAGTTAAGGTTCATTCATTCTTCCTTTTAGTATCCTCTCTGTTCCAGGGATCCTGCTCGACTCTTGGATACAGAGACAAATAGACCATAGTCTTTTCCTCATGGGAACTCTTGAGTCATAGAAAAAGATTTAAGAATGGATAAATGGTCATGTGAAAGTTTCCCTTTGAGTAAGACTCTACAGGAACACAGAGGAAAGAGAATCTAATGTTACCTGAGAGATTAAGGCAGGCTTCCTATAGGTGACAAATGGAATTAAAGAGTCAGTGTGGGCCTGACCCGGTGGGCTCAGTAGTAAAGAATCCACCTGCCAATGCAGAAGACACAAGAGACTCGATTTCAATCCCTGGGTCGGGGAGATCCCCTGAAATAGGAGATGGCAACACGCTCTAGTATTCTTGTCTGGAAAATTCCATGGACAGAGTAGCCTGGTGGGCAATAGTCCATGGAGTTCCAAAGAATAGGATACAGCTGAGCGACTGAGCATTCACATACATGTGGGTTAACTAAGAAGACTAAGTAGGAAAGAAAGTATTTCAGGCAAAGGAAGAACTTGTGACAAGTCAATGAGGTAAGAAGAGCATGGTCCATTTGGGGATCTGTTTAATTCTGCTGGCTAGCTGGCACTAAGAAGCTGGAGGAGAATGCAGGGAAGAAATTAGGATCAAAATCAAGGTTGCAATGCCAAAGCTCTAGGCACAAGAGAATACTGGTTAGAAGGAGAAGCTAGAGGCATTAACATGAATCTGAAGTCAATATCAGACATGTAGCCAGAAGAATTTTTAAAAATATCAGGGGTCATATGACAACTTAGACACAAAGCCTTTTCTTCAGCGATGGTATTCTAGCTATTTACATAGCTCCCTTTAGTTTTCCCTGGCTTACTCATCCAACAAATATTTGTTGAATGTGTTCTGTATATTAGACACTGAAGTGAAAGTGAAAGTTGCTCAGTCGTGTCCGACTTTTTGCGACCCCATGGACTGTATAGTCCATGGAATTCTCCAGGCCAGAATACTGGAGTGGGTAGCCTTTCCCTTCTCCAGGGGATCTTTCCAACCCAGGGATCAAACCCAGGTCTCCTGCATTGCAGGTGGATTCTTTACCAAATGAGCCACAAGGAAGCCTGAGAATACTGGGATTGGTAGCCTATTCCTTCTCCAGTGGATCTTCCCCACCCAGGAATCAAAGCGGGGTCTCCTGCATTGCAGGTGGATTCTTTACCAACTGAGCTATGAGGGAAGCCCATGTTAGGCACCAGGCACTGGATATACAGTCCATGGGGTCACAAAGAGCTGGACATGACTTAGGGACTGAAAAACAACTGGATATACTGTAGTGACTGAAGCATCAAGTATCTATTCTTGGGCCTTGCTTTTCATTTTGTGCAACTGTGGGAGTTAACACTCAGCAAAAAGGGCCATGCTGGATTTGAACCCTATGAGGATGGAATAGAGGCTTCCCTTGTGGCTTAGATGGTAAAGGGTCCACCTGCAATGTAGGAGACCCTAATTCAATCCCTGGGTTGGGAAGATCCCCTGGAGGAGGGTATGGCAATCCACTCCAGTATGCTTGCCTGGAGAACCCCAGGGACAGAGAAGCCTGGGGAAGACAGAGAAGACTGGTGGGGTACAGTCCATGGGGCCACATAGTCGAACATGACTGAGTGACTAACACACACACAGGATGGAATAGGTGTGCCAAATCTAAAATGTTGATGAATCAACTTCCATCAGTGAATGTGGTTATTTTGAAAACAGTGATGATAGCATTAAAAAAAAATAATAAACCTGTTGTGTATGCATTTGGTCAATAATTTAACAGTGGGTAGAACCTAATCATAGTACCTATGACTCTAATACCTGAGATCTCTGGAACTGCCTTTCTTCTTCAGAAGTGTCAGCTTAATTGGGAGATCCTATAAGATAGGATCTTGTTTTGTAGGGCTAGCAGAGGGGATCTTGGGCACCTCAGGGAGTACTGAAGATAACTCTTGAGAATTAAGGAAGTTGTTTTTACTCTGAATACAGTTTAGTTAAGCTAGCTACAAAAAGGGGATACAAGGATACAGAGAAAAAGGTTTGGGTACTTTTTTCCCACACCACACACCGTATGAAATCTTAGTTACCCAACCAAGGATTGAATCTATGCCCCCTGCATTGGAAGTGCAGAATCTTAACCACTGGACCACCAGGGAAGTCTGGTTTCAGTACTTTATACATATCTCTTTTTTTTTCCTTTTTCTCCTCCAGTGCATAAGGAGAGTATAAACTGTTGACTAAACTTCAAAGTTAAGTGTTGTAGTTAAGCAATAGGAAAGACTTTTTTTTTCAGTACCATTTAAAATGTCCTGTCATAGGGAATCTATCCACTTTAGATAAGATGCTTACCATTGCCCCAACTGGCAGGCAGTAGGCAGGACTAGGATGATTTATATTGAACCAAATGACTGCCAGGAATCTACTGCTCTCAGTGGAGCTTGGAGAGGGTGGGGGCGGGGAGGAGAATGGGAAAAGAAGGTAATAGTATCTCAAGCTCAGTTCACAGATCTCTTTTATAGTAACTCTCTTGGTGATGCTCATGCCTCTAAATGGTATTAAATATCATCAGTGGACTGACAGTTTCCATGTTTATAACTAAGGCTCTGATCTCTCTTTCAAACTCCAGACTCATATTCAACTTCAACATCTCACGTGGATGTAATAGACATCCTAATCCAACATGTCCAAGACTCAACTACTACTCTCCCCAACCTCCCTGAAAAAAGTCCCCCATTTCTCTTTAGCCTTCTTCATATTCTCCATTTCCTATGTCATTGTTTCAGTTGCTCAAACCAAACACTTGGAGTTATTCTCCTGTTCTTACATTCTATCAGACTTCACATATAACTCATTCATAAATCCTGCTTATTTTTCCTTTGCAGTGTATCTAAAGTCTGATTACTTTTCATGACCCACTGCTACTACTCTGGTCCAAATCCTATCATTTCTTGCCTTTTTTTTACTATTTCCTCTCCTTCCCCTCTTGTCACTCCACCCACTCCTCCCTCCATCCTCCACCCTCAGCCCAGCTAGAGTAATTTTTTTCAACCATTGAATTAAGTCTTGTTATTTCTCGGCCCCAACCCCTCCTTATAATGGTTCCCTTGGTCTTGGATAAATTTGCAACTCCCTTACCTTTCTGTTGTATCTTCTGGGCTCTCCATTTTGACTCCTTTGCTTCTGTTATAGCAACTTGCCGGCTGATCTCAGATCCCGTCATTTCCTCACATGCAGCTTTCAGTGGTGACTTGTATGACATGCTGTGTTAGTCAGCTTGGGCTGCCATAACAATATACCATAGACTAGCTAGTATACACAATAGGAGTTAATATTTTCACAGTTCTGGAGGCTAGAATTCCCAAATCAAAGTGCTGACTAACCTGATTCCTGATAAGAGCTCTCTTCCTGGCTTGCAGCATCTGCCTTTTTTGCCAAGTAAGTCATCACATGGGTTTTCCTGTGTAGTGCACACACACAGACAGTGAGGTCTTTCCTCTTCTTATAAGACCCCAGTCCTAGAGAATTAGGGTGGCGCTAGTGGTAAAGAACCTGCCTGCCAGTGCAGTAGATGCTGGAGACTTGGGTTCAATTCCCGGGTCAGGAAGGTCCTCTGGAGGAGAAAATGACAATCCACTCCATTATTCCTGCCCAGAGAATCCCAAGGACAGAGGAGACTGGCGGGCTACAGCCCATAGGGTGGCTAAAGATTTGGACATGAATGAAAAGTGATATAGCACACGTACCTTATGACCAAATTTAGCTTTTCTTGCCTCCTAGTGACCCAATCTCCAAATATAGGCACATGAGAGGGTTTTAACACATGAGTGGTGGTGGGTAGGGAGAGGTTGGTGGGCAGAAACCAGTCCATAGCACTAGCAGAAAAAAAAAAAAACCAAGCCCAGAAACCTGGAAGCCTTATATGACCTAGTTCTTTTTTGCATCTCCAGGTCTCTAGTAACTCTCACCCAATGTTACTTCAAAGAGGCTTGTTGTTGTTCAATCGCTCAGTCATGTCCAACTCTTTGTGATCCTATAGACTGCAGCACAACAGGCCACCCTGTCCATCACCAACTCCCAGAGTTTACTCAAACACATGTCCATTGACTCTGTGATGCCATCCAACAATCTCATCCTCTGTCAGCCCCTTTTCCTCTTGCCTTCAATCTTTCCCAGCATCAGAATCTTTTCAAATGAGTCAGCTCTTCACATTGGGTGGCCAAAGTATTGGAGTTTCAGCTTCAACATCAGTCCTTACAATGAATATTCCTGACTGATTTCCTTTAGGATGGACTGGTTGGATCTCCTTGCACTCCAAGGGACTCTCAAGAGTCTTCTCCAATACCATAGTTCGAAAGCATCAGTTCTTTCATGCTCAGTTTTCTTTATAGTCCAACTCTTACATCCATACATGACTACTGGAAAAACCATAGCTTTGACTAGGCCAATCTTTGTTGGCAAAGTAATGTTTCTGCTTTTAATATGCTATTTAGGTTGGTCATAACTTTTCTTCCAAGGTGTAAGTGTCTTTTAATTTCATGGCTGCACTCACCATCTGCAGTGATTTTGGAGCCCCCCAAAATAAAGTCAGCCACTGTTTCCACTGTTTCCCTATCTATTTGCCATGAAGTGATGGGACCAGATGCCATGATCTTTGTTTTCTGAATGTTGAGCTTTAAGCCAACTTTTTCACTCTCCTCTTTCACTTTCATCAAGAGTTTCTTTAGTTCTTCTTCACTTTCTGCCATAAGGGTGGTGTCATCTGCATATCTGAGGTTATTGATATTTCTCCCAGCAATCTTGATTCCAGCTTGTGCTTCTTCCAGCCCAGCGTTTCTCATGATATAATATGCATAGAAGTTAAATAAGCAGGGTGACAATATACAGCCTTGACGTACTCCTTTTCCTATTTGGAACTATCTGTTGTTCCATGTCCAGTTCTAACTGTTGCTTCCTGACCTGCATACAGATTACTTAAGAGGCAAGTTAGGTGGTCTGGTATTCTTATCTCTTTCAGAATTTTCCACAGTTTATTGGGATCCACACAGTCAAAGGCTTTGGCATAGTCAATAAAGCAGAAATATATGCTTTTCTGAAACTCTCTTGCCTTTTCAATGATCCAGCAGATGTTGGCAATTTGAGTTCTGGTTCCTCTGCCTTTTCTAAAACCAGCTTGAACATCTGGAAGTTTACCTTTCATGTATTGTTGAAGCCTGGAGTGGAGAATTTTGAGCATTATTTTACTAGCCTGTGAGATGAGTGCAATTGTGTGGTAGTTTGATCATTCTTTGGCTTTGCCTTTCTTATGGAAACCCACTCCAGTACTCTTGCTTGGAAAATCTCATGGACAGAGGAGCCTGGTAGGCTACAGTCCATGGGGTGGCAAAGAGTTGGACAGAAATGAGTGACTTTGCTTTCACTATTGCTTTTGTTAGGGATTGGAATGAAAACTGACCTTTTGCAGTCCCGTGGCCACTGCTGAGTTTTCCAAATTTGCTGGCAGATTGAGTGCAGTGCTTCCACAGCATCATCTTTCAGGATTTGAAATAGCTCAACTGGAATTCTATCACCTCCACTAGCTTTGTTCATAGTGATGCTTTCTAAGGCCCACTTGACTTCACATTCCAGGATGTCTGGCACTAGATGAGTGATCACACCATCGTGATTATTTGGGTCGTGGCTAGTGACGTCCTTTCTCAGCAACTCCCTCAAGGCTCTGGTTATGGAACAGTCACTAATGGTTTCCCATCAGTCACATGAGTACTTCAACATCTTGTTTTCAAGATGTCTTTCCAACATGTACTTTTTACTGCTCCCAGCCCTTTGCCTGGTGGTGATGAGAAAGTCATTCTTATTTTTCAAAGAAGCTCCATGAATTATAGTACAGGCCTGTGCATAGCATATTCCCTTCAAGTGTTAGTTGCTCAGTTGTGTCTGACTCTTTGCAACCCCAAGAACTGTATGTAGCCTGCCAGGCTCCTCTGTCCCTGGAATTCTCCAGGAAAGAGTACTGGAGTAGGTAGCCACTTCTTTCTCCAGGGGACCTTCCTGAATCAGGAAGTGAAATTGGGTTTCCTGAGTTGTAGGCAGATTCTTTACTGTTTGAGTCACCAGGGAAGAGAATGCTTATAAATGATAAAGTACCAATACGTTGGAACATTTTAGAGTCACTGAAATAAAAAGTATGAATATTGTACAACACATGAAAACATTTTTGAAACAAATCTAGATAAATAATAAAATTAGAAATGAAAGCATAGCTTACATTATATTTCAACTAAGTAAAAACTCTGTATACTTTCATAGTGATAATTGGTACTAGCTGCACTTTGGCAGCGGCCGAGAGCAGCAACCACATGTCCAAGGAGCAGCGGCTGCACGGGCGCAGGAGGGCCAAAGGTGCTACTCCACATTCAGGGTCAGGAGGGGTGGCCATGAGGAGATACCCTTCATCCAAGGTAAGGAGCAGTGGCTGCGCTTTGCTGGAGCAGCTGTGAAGAGATACCCAACATCCAAAGTAAGAGAAACCCAAGTAAGACGGTAGGTGTTGTGAGAGGGCATCAGAGGACAGACACACAAACCATAATCACAGAAAAGTAGCCAATCTGATCACACGGACCACAGCCTTGTCTAACTCAATGAAACTAAGCCATTCTGTGTGGGGCCACTCAAGATGGCTGGGTCATGGTGGAGAGGTCTGAGAGAATGTGGTCCACTGGAGAAGGGAATGGCAAACCACTTCAGTATTCTTGCCTTGAGAACCCCATGAACAGTAGGAAAAGGCAAAATGATAGGATACTGAAAGGGGAACTCCCAGGGTCGGTAGGTGCCCAATATACTACTGAAGATCAGTGGAGAAATAACTCCAGAAAGAATGAAAAGATGGAGCCAAACCAAAAACAATACCCAGTTGTGGATGTGACTGGTGATAGAAGCAAGGTCCGATGCTGTAAAGAGCAATATTGCATAGGAACCTGGAATGTCAGGTCCATGAATCAAGGCAAATTGGAAGTGGTCAAACAGGAGATGGCAAGAGTGAACATCGACATTCTGGAAATCAGCGAACTAAGATGGACTGGAATGGGTGAATTGAACTCAGATGACCATTATATCTACTACTGTGGGCAGGAATCCCTTAGAAGAAATAGAGTGGCCATCATGGTCAACAAAGGGTCCGAAATGTAGTACTTGGATGCAATCTCAAAAACGACAGAATGATTTCTGTTCGTTTCCAAGGCAAACCATTTAATATCACGAAGTCTATGCCCCAACCAGTAACACTGAAGAAGCTGAAGTTGAATGCTTCTGTGAAGACCTACAAGACCTTTTAGAACTGCTGCTGCTACTGCTGCTAAGTCGCTTCAGTCGTGTCTGACTCTGTGCGACCCCATAGATGGCAGCCCACCAGGCTCCCCCGTCCCTGGGATTCTCCAGGCAAGAACACTGGAGTGGGTTGCCATTTCCTTCTCCAATGCATGAAAGTGAAAAGTGAAAGTGAAATCGCTCAGTCGTGTCCGACTCTTAGTGACCCCATGGACTTCAGCCTACCAGGGTCCTCCATCAATGGGATTTTCCAGGCAAGAGTACTGGAGTGGGGTGCCATTGCCTTCTCCTTTTAGAACTAACATCCCCCCCCACCCCCCACCAAATGTCCTTTTTCATTATAAGGGACTGCAATGCAAAAGTAGGAAGTCAAGAAACACCTGGAGTAACAGGGAAATTTGGCCTTGGAATACAGAATGAAGCAGGGCAAAGACTAATAGAGTTTTGTCAAGAGAACGCACTGGTCATAGCAAACACCCTCTTCCAACAACACAAGAGAAGACTCTACACATGGACATCACCAGATGGTCAACAATGAAATCAGATTGACTATATTCTTTGCAGCCAAAGATGGAAAAGCTCTATACAGTCAACAAAAACAAGACCAGGAGCTGACTGTGGCTCAGATCAAGAACTCCTTATTGCCAAATTCAGACTTAAATTGAAGAAAGTGGGGAAAACCACTAGACCATTCAGGTATGACCTAAATCAAATCCCTTATGATTATACAGTGGCAGTGAGAAATAGATTTAAGGGACTAGATCTGATAGAGTGCCTGATGAACTATGGACAGAGGTTCATGACATTGTATAGGAGACAGGGATCAAGACCATTCCCATGGAAAAGAAATGCAAAAAGGAAAATGGCTGTCTGAGGAGGCTTACAAATAGCTGTGAAAAGAAGCCAAGTGAAAAGCAAAGGAGAAAAGGAAAGATATAAGCATCTGAATGCAGAGTTCCAAAGAATAGCAAGAAGAGATAAGAAAGTGTTCCTCAGTGATCAATGCAAAGAAATAGAGGAAAACAACAGAATGGGAAAGGCTAGAGATCTCTTCAAGAAAGTTAGAGATACCAAGGGAACATTTGATGCAAAGATGGGCTTGATAAAGGACAGAAATGGGATGGACCTAACAGAAGCAGAAGATATTAAGAAGAGATGGCAAGAATACACAGAAGAACTGTACAAAGAAGAGCTTCACGACCAAGATAATCACGATGGTGTGATTACTCAGCTACAGCCAGACATCCTGGAATGTGAAGTCAAGTGGGCCTTAGAAAGCATCACTATGAACAAAGCTAGTGGAGGTGAGGGAATTCCAGTTGAGCTATTTCAAATCCTGAAAGATGATGCTGTGAAAGTGCTGCACTCAATCTGCCAGCAAATTTGGAAAACTCAGCAGTGGCCACAGGACTGGAAAAGGTCAGTTTTCACTCCAATCCCAAAGAAAGGCAATGCCAAAGAATGCTCAAATTACCACAAAATTGCATTCATCTCACACACTAGTAAAGTAATGCTCAAAATTCTCCAAGCCAGGCTTCAGCAATACGTGAACCGTGAACTTCCAGATGTTCAAGCTGCTTTTAGAAAAGGCAGAGGAAACAGAGATCAAATTGCCAAAATCCGCTGGATCATGGAAAAAGCAAGAGAGTTCCAGAAAAGCATCTATTTCTGCTTTATTGACTATGCTAAAGCCTTTGACTGTGTGGATCACAATAAACTGTGGAAAATTCTTAAAGAGATGGGAACACCAGACCACCTGACCTGCTTCTTGAGAAACCTATATGCAGGTCAGGAAGCAATAGTTAGAAATGGTTCCAAATAGGAAAAGGAGTACATCAAGGCTGTATGTTGTCACCATGCTTATTTAACTTCTATGCAGAGTACATCATGAGAAACGCCGGGCTGGAGGAAGAACAAGCTGGAATCAAGATTGCCAGGAGAATTATCAATAACCTCAGATATGCAGACGACACCACCCTTATGACAGAAAGTGAAGAGGAACTAAAAAGCCTCTTGATGAAAGTGAAAAAGGAGAGAGAAAAAGTTGGCTTAAAGCTCAACATTAGAAAACGAAGATTATGGCATCTGGTCCCATCACTTCATGGGAAGTAGATGGGGAAACAGTGGAAACAGTGTCAGGTTTTATTTTTTGGGCTCCAAAATCACTGCAGATGGTGACTGCAGCCATGAAATTAAAAGACACTTGCTCCTTGGAAGGAAAGTTATGTTCAACCTAGATAGCATATTCAAAAGCAGAGACGTTACTTTGCCAACAAAGGTCCGTCTAGTCAAGGCTATGGTTTTTCCAGTGGTCATGTATGGATGTGAGAGTTGGACTCTGAAGAAAGCTGAACACCAAAGAATTGATACTTTTGAACTGTGGTGTTGGAGAAGACCCTTGAGAGTCCCTTGGACTGCAAGGAGATCAACCAGTCCATCCTAAAGGAGATTAGTCCTGGGTGTTTATTGGAAGGACTGATGTTGAAGCTGAAACTCCAGTACTTTGGGCTCCTCATGCGAAGAATTGACTCATTGGAAAAGACCCTGATGCTGGGAGGGATTGGGGACAGGAGGAGAAGGGGACAACAGAGGATGAAATGGCTGGATGGCATCACTGACTTGATGGACATGAGTTTGGGTGAACTCCTGGAGTTGGTAATGGATAGGATGCCTGGGTGCTGTGATTCATGGGGTTGCAAAGAGTTGGACACAACTGAGCGACTGAACTGAACAGAACTGAACTACAGTTTGTTGACTGTCTCTTCCCTGAAGCTATGCTAATCACCTCATCTAATCTTTCATTCCCATAAAAATCTTTCAAAATAAACATGATTGTCTCCGAATAACAAATGAGAGGCTCAGAGAGCCAAGGTTAATTTAATAAATGAGTAGAAGAACATATTGTTTAATTTGGATTTATCTGACTTAAAATCCTATGCATTTTCCTTTCTCCAAAACTGCCATTCCAACCTTGGAAAGGAAAGCAAACAAACAAACAAAATAAACCACAAACATTAAGAATCTAGTTTTCACATAAAAGTAGCATGACTATAAGAGTAACTTGCATTTTAATATATTTTATTATATTTTGAAACTGATTTAATAATTTCTCTAAAATGTACCCAATAGGCACTCTGGATCCTGATACAAAACACTGAGTGATATCCGTGCATTACTTGAAAAATGCCAAGTTCAGAGTGTACTTTCCTCCGCTCCATTTATATTTGCATTTAGGTACCAACCAAGGGCAACGAACTAAGAGTATTATTGTAGAAGTACAAAACCTCTTCTGAAGACAAAGCAGACTATAGTTCTAAGTTTTGCCACGTGAACTTCACCACAGACAGCCTTTGAGAATTTTGTCTCTACATCAAGCCAGAAGAGGGGAGGATTACTTACCCCACATTAGGCTAACAGAACAAGACTTCAACAAGATTGCTGGGAAAGATTAGAGGTACCTACAAGAAGGGGGAAAGGACATTTCCCTCTTCTGCTCAGTGCTTCAGTTCAGTTCAGTCGCTCAGTCATGTCTGACTCTTTGCGACCCCATGAATTGCAGCACGCCAGGGTTCCCTGTCTATCACCAACTCCCGGAGTTCACCCAAACTCACGCCCATCGAGTTGGTGATGCCATCCACCCATCTCATCCTCTGTCGTCCCCTTCTCCTCCTGCCCCCAATCCCTCCCAGCATCAGAGTCTTTGCCAATGGGTCAACTCTTCGCATGAGGTGGCCAAAGCACTGGAGTTTCAGCTTTAGCATCATTCCTTCCAAAGAACACCCAGGACTGATCTCCTTTAGAATGGACTGGTTGGATCTCCTTGCAGACCAAGGGACTCTCAAGAGTCTTCTCCAACACCACAGTTCAAAACCGTCAACTCTTTGGCGCTCAGCCTTCTTCACAGTCCAACTCTCACATCCATACATGACTATTGGAAAAACCATAGCCTTGACTAGATTTGTTGGCAAAGTAATGTCTCTGCTTTTGAATATGCTATCTAGGTTGGTCATAACTTTCCTTCCAAGGAGTAAGTGTCTTTTAATTTCATGGCTGCAATCACCATCTGCAGTGATTTTGGAGCTCAAAAAAATAAAGTCTGACACTGTTTCCACTGTTTCCCCGTCTATTTCCCATGAAGTGATGGGACCAGATGCCATGCTGCCAAAAGCTCATGAACTCATCCCGGTGAAGTCATTGGTGTATAAAATGGTGAGAAGTTTCCTTGGAGAGCTTGATATGTGTGCCCTGAAATCTGGGAGCATCCATGAGCCTAGAAACTTGCGCCTCCTCCACTGGAGAACAGACAGAAGGTAAGAGGGTGGTGAACTACATATCCACCATCTTGCACTGCAAGTTTGCATGTGTTTCCCTTAGGTTAAATTGACCTCAAAGAATGGTGACAGAATTCTGGGTGACCATCTAATTATTCTGTCCCAGCGGGAAGCCTGCCAGAGTGAAGGGACCATAGCAATAGGAGACTGTGATTTCCACCACCACAGGCACTTGCTTAGGGGTAGGGGCTTTACAAGACCACAGGCAGACAGTATGTGGCTGGTGTTAGGATCCAAGCAGAGTCTTTTATCTTTAAGGTGCAGTTCATAGCCTGAATCCTAGCAAGAAAGCCAGTGTTTGGGTTGCACCAGATTACACAGCACCAATTAGGTAAGTTATTAGTCCCCTATTTTCTAATTCTCCCTCCTTGGAGAAGGAAGAAGAAGCCAGAGGCTGCAAAAGGAATAAATAGATGTATTAGTTATCTATCACTGCCTAACAAATTATTCTAAAACTTGCAGCCTAAATCAAAAATGTGTGTGTGTGTTATTCACTCAGTCATGTCTGACTCTTTGTGACCCTGTGGACTGTAGCTCACCAGGCTCCTCTGGCCATGGAATTCTCCAGGCAAGAATACTGGATTGGGTTGCCATTCTCTTCCCCAGGGGAATCTACCTAATCCAGGGATCAAACCTGGGCCTCCTGCACTGTAGGCAGATTCTTTACCATCTGAGCCACCAAGGAAGCCCAAGCAAAAAATAAATGTCTTACCTCACAAGTTTCTGTGGATCAGGGATCTGAGAGCGGCTTTGTTGTTGCTCAGTTGCTAAGCTGACTCTTTGCAACCCCATGTATTGCAGCATACCAGACTTCCCTTGCTCAAACGCATGTCTATTGAGTCAGTGATGCCATTCAACCATCTCATCGTCTGTCATCCCCTTCTCCTCTTGCCCTCAATCTTTCCCAGCATCAGGGTCTTTTTAAATGAGTCATCTCTTTGTATCAGGTGGCCAAAGTACTGGAGCTTTAGATTCAGCATGTCTTTCCAATGAATATTCAGGGTTGATTTCCCTTAAGATTTACTGGTTTGATCTCCTTGCTGTCTAAAGGACTCTCAAGAGTCTTCTCTAGCACCACAGTTTGAAAGCATCAGTTTTTCAGTGCTCAATATTCTTTATGGTCCAGTTCTCAGAGAGTGGCTTATTTGTGTGTTACTGGCTCAGGGTCTCTTAAGATATTATAGTCTAGATGTTGGCAGAGGCTGCAGTTATCTGAAGGCTTGATTGGGTCTGGAGAATCTACTTCCAAGGTGTCTCACTCATGTGTCTGGTGAGCTGAGGCTGGTTGATAGCAGGAGACCTCGGTTCTTTGCCACATGGAACTCTTCATAAGGTTGCTTGAGTGTATTCAAGACAGGGTTGCTGGTATTCCCAGAGCTAGTAGCAGTAGTAGTTTGGTTGCTAAGTCATGTCCGACTCTTGCAACCCCACAGACTGTAGCCTACCAGGCTTCTCTGCCTATGGGATTCTCCAGGCAAGAATACTGGAGTGGGTTGCCACTTCAAAAAAGAACCAGTCAGAAGCCAAAATATCATCCTTGAAATTTATGTGGGAGGGGATTGCACAAGTTTATTGAACACCAGGAGGTGAGAATTACTGAAGGGAGGTATAGTTACTACAAAGCTAAACGTGGAAGAGGAGAAAGGCTTTGAACAGGACATGTGACTAAATGTGTAATTTATTTTTTTTTAATATTTATTTATTCTGTGCTGGGTCGTAGTTTTGGCATGTTGGAATCTTAGTTCCCAGGCCAGGGATTGAACCCAGGCCGCCTGCATTGGGAGCTCAGAGTCTTAGCCACTGGATAACCAGGGAAGTCCCTAAATATGTACTTTAGACTGCACTAGATTTTTTAAGATCTGAAAGTGAACGTAATTATTGAAATGGTCTTATAGCTGGAAGTAACTGAAAAAACATGGCTGGAATGGCAGCTAGTATTGAGGTCAGTCTGTAGGAATAGATGTCCTGGCACTTTGACTGACATTCACTCTTGAACATGTATAGAATCTCCTCCAGCTATTACAGTAACATTAAATTTGAGTGACATGGTAATGTTGTATAATATTTGCTACCAAGTCACACAGTTTAAGTTGCTTGTATGACGGAGAAGGCAATGGCACCCCACTCCAGTACTCTTGCCTGGAAAATCCCATGGACGGAGGAGCCTGGTAGGCTGTAGTCCATGGGGTCATGAAGAGTCTGACACTTACTATGCGACTTCACTTTCACTTTTAACTTTCATGCATTGGAGAAGGAAATGGCAACCCACTCCAGTGTTCTTGCCTGGAGAACCCCAGGGAAGGTGGAGCCTGGTGGGCTGCCATCTGTGGGGTCGCACAGAGTCAGACATGACTGAAGCGACTTAACAGCAGCTGCAGCAGCAGCAGCATGTAACATTTTAGATGATTTAGGCTCCTGGTAATGTGATATGGCTACTGTCTTCCAATGTCCAGCACCAGTAAATAGAAAGAGATATGGACTCCTGGTGTCTGGATTGGGAGCTTATGGAGACCCAACTGTTGTATGATTACTGCCTGGATGGGAAGTTGGTCAGGAAAGTAGAGCCTATGACAACTGAGAACCAGTTAATAAAAGGAAGGACCATCCAGAAGCTAAGAATTAGCAGCGAAGTAGGAAGTTAAGATTCAGTTGGTCAGGTCTATTGGAGGTTGTCACCTATAGGCTGGATGGTCCCTTAGACTGCAAATTGTGCTGGACCTTCCTCCATTGGAATCTTGACCCTCTTGTCTCCAAGCTTCAGGGACATGAATACTCCAAGGAAACAGCATTTAATATCTGCGACCAAAGAACAAAGGAGGGATATTTGCCTAATACTTGTGTAAGTACAGAAAGTACATCAGCAAAATCTATTTGTTTCCACCTCAGAAGTAAATCAAGCCCCACAAAGTCAGAGTGGTTCTTTGAAAACACATCCAGATCCTGTCACTGCCTTGCTAAAAACTCTTTCATGGCATTCCTTCACACTTAATAAAATCTAATTTTTTAAAAAAATTTTTGGCTGTGTGCATTCTGTAGGACCTTAATTCTCTGACCAAAGATTGAACCTGGAGCCTTCACTGTAAAAGTGTGAAGTCCTAACCACTGGACCACCAGGGAATTCACCATAAAATCTAATTTTTAAAGTACCATTCCTCAGGGGATATTCCTAGTGATCCAGTGACTAAGACTCCATGCTCCCAATGCAGAGGGCCTGGGTTCAACCCATAGTCAGGGAACTAGATCTCACAACTAGGAGTTCACAAGCCATAACTGAAAGATCCCACTGTTGCAAACAAGAACATGTACAGCCAAATTAATTAATTAAAATAAATACTTAAAACATACCATTCCTCTGATTTAGAAAGGGCTAGCCAGGTGGCTTAATGGTAAAGAATCTGCCTGCCAATGCAGGAGGCACCAAAGATATGGGCTCAACTGATCCCTGAATCAGGAAGATCCCTTGGAGAAGGAAACTGTATCCTACTCCAGTATTCTTGCCTGGAAAGTCCCAGGGACAGAGGAGCCTGGCAGGCTGCAGTCCATGGTGTCACAAAGAACCGGACATGACTAAGTACTCACTGACTCAGAAATTCCACTTTTGGGTGTATATGCCAAAGAATTGAAGGCAGAGATCCAAACAAATATCTGTACTCCCATGTTCATAGTAGGATTATTCACAAAAGTGAAGAGGTAGAAGTAGCCAAGTATTCATCAACAGATGTATGGATAAACAAAATATGTGATACACATGTAATAGAACAGTATGCAACCTTAAAAAGGAAGGAAATTCTAACATGTGCTGCAACATGAATGAACTCTGAAGACATTATACTAAAGGAAAGAAGCTAGTCAAAAAAGGAAAAATAATCTAGCCAGAGGAAAAAAATTTTCTTACCAAGTACCCTATTACACAACCCTCTGTCAAAATCTTTCAAGAAGAAAACTGGACAAAATATTTCTGTTGCAATGCCTCATCAATGATCAGGAAAACTTTAAAACTTAGAAATCAGGCAGAAAGCCACTTGCATGATTTTTTTCAGTGTCCAAAAATCCCACTGAAGGATCTTTAGGCTCTGGGATTACAATGCATGTTGATTTAGAACCAGTCTTTTACAATTCTGTCAAATTGCAGATTAATTTATAGAAAACGCCAAATAAGGTGAGGTTCTTCAAAGGTTTGGGTTCATTTCTTTGTAGCTCATTAATCAGTTTTATATCTTATATAACAATATTATTTTTAGCATTCCTTCTTTCACTTAATCCATTTTCTCCTGTTCCCTGAGAACTGACATTGCCACCCAGCTGGTTCTGTCGTTAAAGAACTGATTAAAAGTTTTATGTGGGCTATTTAGGGCTCAGAGGGTAAAGCGTCTGCCTACAATGTGAGAGACCTGGGTTCAGTCCCTGGGCCGGGAAGATCCCTTGGAGCAGGAAATGGCAACCCACTCCAGTACTCTTGCCTGGAAAATCCCATGGTCTGAGAAGCCTGGTAGGCTACAGTCCATGAGGTCGCAAAGAGTTGGACATGACTGAGCAACTTCACTTCATTTATATAAGAAGTGTGTTTATAACATTTTTTCTAATCACATAATTTTTATTTTTTGTTAGATTTCTGTTAGAAGTCAAAGGCTTTTCTTAGACTTATTTAGGCGTAGTTTTTTTTATTTTATATCCCTCTGGATCAGACACAAAAGGGAAATATAAGTGAAAGCAATTGGTTAAGGAATTTCTGAATCCTCTTTATAGTCAAACGTTAGATCTACTAAACTTTCCAATGCAGTGTAAATGTCTGTGTTTTTCCACAGGCAGTGGTGATGTAACATTCATTAGAACTGTGCTCCTGAATTCAGTTGTCTCCTGAATATTCCAATTCAGCAAGTTTGGATGCTTGCATTTTCTTGCTTCACATGAAAGGTTTAACTCTTATTCAAATTTATCAGTAATAAGGTATAATACAGCTTCATCTGGTGGCTCAGTTGGTAAAGAATCTGCCTGCAATGCAGGAGACCCAGGTCTGATCCCTAGTTTGTGAGGATCCCCTGGAGAAGGGAAAGGCAACCCACTCCAGAACTCTTGCTTGGAAAATCTCACGGACAGAGGAGCCTGGTGAGCTATAGTCCAAAGGGTTGCAAAGAGTCGGACATGACTGAGCAACTAAGAAGCAAACACAGCTTCAGCTATAAAATCTTTTCTTTGGTTATATAAAGCATTTTATTATTGCTTTGCAGAAAAATATGAAATTGTCTTTTTTTGTTGTTTCTCAAAATTTTTTTTTGTTTCATTATCATTGTTAACTGAAAACAAAATTCACAATGTGAGACTTGTGATTTATTAGAGGCCAAATGAGGACTATAGCCCAGGAAACAGCCTCTCAGATAGTTCTGAGAGATTGCACAAAAGAGGCAGTGGGGTCAAGTATATGCATAATTTTAGTCAAGGAAAGGATACATATAATTAAACACACGTTGTGGCAGAAAGTTGCCACTAGTCATAAGAAGGTTGCTGCTAGTCACATGGAGCAGATGTTTTCATTAATGATTTTAGTGTTTTTCTAGATAGGAGAAGATGCAAGAAATTAGGTTTATAAAACCTTCTCCTGAAAATAATAACTACGGTATCTCAAGGCCTGTTCTGCCAGTGCTTCCTGGAGCACAGAGTGACTCATACCTGGTTTCTGCCCTGAACTCCTTTCAAGATGTGTTGGAGATCAGCCACTGCAGTGGCTAGTGACTACATTCTTATAGAAACAGAGGGAGAGTGACAATTTTTAGTTGGCACAGGTCAGGAATCCCCTAGGCTTATGGGAACCATAGAGTCACAAGACTGCAGAGGGAAGTGGGGCAAAGCCTCTGTGTCTAGGTGGAGTGGTTTCTGTTGGTGAACTAGTTCTCAGGTATAGACGTTGAGGGTAAGACGTCCTTTCTTCTTCCTTTCCTCCCCAAGGAAGACTCCATTCTAGCCTTGGATGTGAGGCAAGAGATAGATGGGCTCCAGGCTGGACACTTAAAACTAACCTCCTGTTTTCATTTCCTGATACAGGAGTTAGGTGGGCTCCAGGTTAGATATTTACAACCAGTCTAACCCTAAGTGAAGAGGAAATAAAGAGTCCTCTCGATGAATGTAAAAGAGGAGAACTAAAAAGCTGGGTTAAAACTCAACATTCACAAAACTAAGATCATGGCATCTGGTCCCATCACTTCACGGTAAATCAGTTTCAGTTCAGTCGCTCAGTCATGTCTGACTCTTTGCGACTCTATGCAGCACACCAGGCCTCCCTGTCCCTCACCAACTCCTGGAGTTTACCCAAACTCCTGTCCATTGAGTCAGTGATGCCATCGAACCATCTCACCCTCTGTCATCCCCTTCTCCTCCCGCCTTCAATCTATCCCAACATCAGGGTCTTTTCAAATAAGTCAGTTCTTCGCATCAGGTGGCCAAAGTCTTGGAGTTTCAGCTTCAACATTAGTCCTTTCAATGAATATTCAGTACTGATTTCCTTTAGGATGGACTGGTTGGATCTCCTTGCAGTCCAAGGGACTCTCAAGAGTCTTCTCCAACACCACAGCTCAAAAGCATCAATTCTTTGGCACTCAGCTTTCTTTATAGCCCAACTCTCATATCCATACATGACTACTGGAAAAACCATAGCCTTGACTAGATGGACCTTTGTGGACAAAATAATGTCTCAGCTTTTTAATATGTTGTCTATTTAATATAGGTTGGTCATAACTTTAATCCCAAGGAGTAAGCATCTTTTAATTTCATGACTGCAATCACTATCTGCAGTGATTTTGGAGCCCCCCAAAATTAAGTCAGCTACTGTTTCCACTGTTTCTCCATCTATTTGCCATGATGTGATGGGACCAGATGCCATGATCTTTGTTTTCTGAATGTTGAGCTTTAAGCCAACTTTTTCACTTTCTACTTTCACTTTCATCAACAGGCTCTTTAGTTCTTCTTCACTTTCTGCCATAAGGGTGATGTCATCTGCATATCTGAGGTTATTGATATTTCTCCCTGCAGTCTTGGTTCCAGCTTGTGCTTCCTCCAGCCCAGCGTTTCTCATGATGTACTCTGCATATAAGTTAAATAAGCAGGGTGACAGTATACAGCCTTGACGTACTCCTTTTCCTATTTGGAACCAGTCTGTTGTTCCATGTCCAGTTCAAACTGTTGCTTCCTGACTTGCATACAGATTTCTCAAGATGCAGGTCAAGTGATCTGATATTTCCATCTCTTTCAGAATTGTCCGCAATTTATTGTGATCCACATGGTCAAAGGCTTTGGCATAGTCAATAAAGCAGAAATAAATGTTTTTTTGGAACTCTCTTGCTTTTTCAATGATCCAGCAGATGTTGGCAATTTGATCTCTGGTTCCTCTGCCTTTTCTAAAACGAGCTTGAACATCTGGAAGTTCACCATTCATGTATTGTTGAAGCCTTGATTGGAGAATTTTGAGCATTACCTTACTAGTGTGTGAGATGAGTGCAATTGTGCAGTAGTTTGAGCATTCTTTGGCATTGCCTTTCTTACGGATTGGAATGAAAACTGACCTTTTCCAGTCCTGTGGCCACTGCTGAGTCTTCCAAATTTGCTGGCATATTGAGTGCAATACTTTCACAGCATCATCTTTTAGGGTATGAAATAGTTCAACTGGAATTCCATCACCTCCACTAGCTTTGTTCATAGTGATACTTCCTAGGGCCCACTTGACTTCACATTCCAGGATGTCTGGCTCTAGGTGAGTGATCACACCATCATGATTATCTAAGTCGTGAAGATCTTTTTATATAGTTCTTTGTATTCTTGCCACCTCTTCTTAGTATGTTCTGCTTCAGTTAGTTCCATACCATTTCTGTCTTTATTGTGCCCATTTTTGCATAAAAAGTTCCCTTGGTATCTCCCTTGGTATTCTCTTGAAGAGATCTCTAGTCTTTCCCATTTTGTTGTTTTCCTCTATTTCTTTGCAGTGGTCACTGAGGAAGGCTTTCTTATCTCTCCTTGCTATTCTTTGGAACTCTGCATTCAAATGCATATATCTTTCCTTTTCTCCTTTGCTTTTCACTTTGCTTCTTTTCACAGCTATTTGTAAGGCCTCCTCAGATAGCCATTTTGTGCTTTTGCATTTCTTTTACTTGGTGATCGTCTTGATCCCTGTTTCCTGTACAATGTCATGAATCTCAGTCCATAGTTCATCAGGCACTCTGTGTATCAGATCTAGGCCCTTAAATCTATTTCCCACTTCCACTGTATAATGGGGGGGTGGGGGGGTGGGGAGCAGAATGGAAACTGTGACAGACTTTATTTTCTTGGGCTCCAGAATCACTGTGGATGGTGACTTAGCCATGAAATTAAAAGATTCTTGCTCCTTGAAAGAAAGATATGACAAACCTGCTGCTAAGTCACTTCAGTCGTGTCCGATTCTGTATGACCCCATAGACGGCAGCCCACCAGGCTCCCCCGTCCCTGGGATTCTCCAGGCAAGAACACTGGAATGGGTTGCCATTTCCTTCTCCAATGCAGGAAAGTGAAAAGTAAAGTGAAGTCGCTCAGTCATGTCCGCCTCTTAGCGACCCCATGGACTGCAGCCCACCAGGCTCCTCCGTCCATGGGATTTTCCTGGCAAGAGTACTGGAGTGGGGTACCATTGCCTTCTCCAATGACAAACCTAGACAATGTATTAAAAAGCACTTTGCTGACACAGGTTGCTCTCCTCAGCACAAAACAGGCCAATGAATCCAGGAGATGAGGTGTTGAGGCAAGGAAAACAACTTATTCAGAAAACTGGCTGACCAAGAAGATAGCAGACTAATGTCTCAAAGTAACCATCTTGTCAGTGTATGAATGCCAGGTTCTTTTACAGAGCCAGAGAGAGAGAAGCAATTAAGAAGTAAAGTCAAAAGGCAGAAAAGAGAGGGAGAGGCTGTGAGGAAGTAAAGGGCCATCAGTCTTGCAAAACATCTCTGGGAAGGGCTAAGCCTTTAGAAGGGTTTGTTAATCTCTTTCTCTCACTCTTTTAAAAAAAAAAAAACTTTTTTAAAATTTTTGTAGCCTTTCATATGTGGGCTGAGAAAAGAAGAGAAGCAAAGGACAAAGGAGAAGGGAAAGATATACTCATCTGAATGCAGAGTTCCAGAGAATATTAAGGAGAAATAAGAAAGCTTTTTCAAGTGAACAATACAAAGAAACAGAGGAAAACAATAGAGTAGGAAAGACTAGAGATCTCTTTTCAGCAGTGGCCACAGTATTGGAAAAGGTCAGTTTTCATTCCAATGCCAAAGAAGGGCAATGCCAAAGAATGTTCAAACTACCATACAAATGCACTCATTTCACATGGTAGCAAGGTAATGCTCAAAATTGCTTCTAAGTAGGCTTCAACAGAACATAAAACAAGAACTTCCAGATATACAAGCTGGATTTAGGAAAGGCAGAGGAACCAGAGATCAAATTGCCAACATCTGTTGTATCATAGAAAAAGCAAGGGAATTCCAGAAAAGCATCTACTTCTGCTTCATTGATTATGCTAAAGCCTTTGACTTTGTGGATCAGAACAAACCGTGGAAAATTCTTCAAGAGATGGGAATATCATACCACCTTACCTGCCTGAGAACCCCTATGCAAGTCAAGAAGCAACAGTTAGAACTGGACGTTGAGCTGTGGACTGGTTCAAAATTGGGAAAGGAGTCCTTCAAGGCTGTATATTATCATCCTGCTTATTTAACTTATACGCAGAGTACATCATGTGAAATGCCTGGTTGGATTAAGCACAAGCTGGAATCAAGAGATATTGAAGGGCAGGAAAGCCTGGAATGCTGCAGTCCATGGGGTTGCAAAGAGTCAGACACAACTGTGTCTGAACAACCACAGGTGGGCAGGGTCGGATTATCTCCCTATGTACTAGACAGAGGCATTTTAGTTTAACAGTCAGGCAGAGGGGCAGAGTCCTTTGAGGCAGGCCAGTATGTATGATTATATAACAACAGCAACAAAAAGCAAGTCAAAGAAAGAGTTCCAACATGGAGTCAGAATTGGTTCTTTCCTGCAACATGATGACGATTTCCCCTTCCATTTAAAAAATTATGGTAAAATATATATACAAGACCAGGAGCTGACTGTGGCTCAGACTGTGAACTTCTTATTGCCAAATTCAGACTTAAATTGAAGAAAGTAGGGAAAACCACTAGACCATTCAGGTATGACCTAAATCAAATCCCTTATAATTATACAGTGGAAGTGAGAAATAGATTTAAGGGCCTAGATCTGATAGATAGAGTGCCTGATGAACTATGGAATGAGGTTCGTGACATTGTACAGGAGACAGGGATCAAGACGATCACCAAGCAAAAGAAACGCAAAAGTGCAAAATGGCTATCTGAGGAGGCCTTACAAATAGCTGTGAAAAGAAGCCAAGTGAAAAGCAAAGGAGAAAAGGAAAGATATATGCATTTGAATGCAGAGTTCCAAAGAATAGCAAGAAGAGAGAAGAAAGCCTTCCTCAGCGATCAATGCAAAGAAATAGAGGAAAACAACAGAATGGGAAAGACTAGAGATCTCTTCAAGAAAATTAGAGATACCAAAGGAACATTTCATGCAAAGATGGGCTCAAAAAAGGACAGAAATGGGATGGACCTAACAGAAGCAGAAGATATTAAGAAGAGATGGCAAGAATACACAGAAGAACTGTACAAAAAAGATCTTCATGACCCAGATAATCACGATGGTGTGATCACTGACCTAGGGCCAGACATCCTGGAATGTGAAGTCAAATGGGCCTTAGAAAGCATCACTACGAACAAAGCTAGTGGAGGTGATAGAATTCCAGTTGAGCTATTCCAAATCCTGAAAGATGATGCTGTGAAAGTGCTGCACTCAATATGCCAGCAAATTTGGAAAACTCAGCAGTGGCCACAGGACTGGAAAAGGTCAGTTTTCATTCCAATCCCAAAGAAAGGCAATGCCAAAGAATGCTCAAACTACTGCACAATGCACTCATCTCACACGCTAGTAAAGTAATGCTCAAAATTCTCCAAGCCAGGTTTCAGCAATATGTGAACCGTGAACTTCCTGATGTTCAAGCTGGTTTTAGAAAAGGCAGAGGAACCAGAGATCAAATTGCCAACATCTGCTGGATCATGGAAAAAGCAAGAGAGTTCCAGAAAAACATCTATTTCTGCTTTATTGACTAGGCCAAAGCCTTTGACTGTGTGGATCACAATAAGCTGTGGAAAATTCTGAAAGAGATGGGAATACCAGACCACCTGATCTGCCTCTTGAGAAATTTGTATGCAGGTCAGGAAGCAACAGTTTGAACTGGACATGGAACAACAGACTGGTTCCAAATAGGAAAAGGAGTACATCAAGGCTGTATATTGTCACCCTGTTTATTTAACTTATATGCAGAGTACATCATGAGAAATACTGGACTGGAAGAAACACAAACTGGAATCAAGATTGCTGGGAGAAATATCAATAACCTCAGATATGCAGATGACACCTTATGGCAGTAAGTGAAGAGGAACTAAAAAGCCTTTTGATGAAGGTGACAGTGGAGAGTGAAAAAGTTGGCTTAAAGCTCAACATTCAGAAAACGAAGATCATGGCATCCGGTCCCATCACTTCATGGGAAATAGATGCGGAAACAGTGGAAACAGTGTCAAACTTTATTTTTCTGGGCTCCAAAATCACTGCAGATGGTGACTGCAGCCATGAAATTAAAAGATGCTCACTCCTTGGAAGGAAAGTTATGACCAACCTAGATACCATATTCAAAAGCAAAGACATTACTTTGCCAACAAAGGTTCATCTAGTCAAGGCTATGGTTTTCCTTGTGGTCATGTATGGATGTGAGAGTTGGACTGTGAAGAAGGCTGAGCGCCAAAGAACTGATGCTTTTAAACTCTGGTGTTGGAGAAGACTCTTGAGAGTCCCTTGGACTGCAAGGAGATCCAACCAGTCCATTCTGAAGGAGATCAGCCCTGGGATTTCTTTGGAAGGAATGATGCTAAAGCTGAAACTCCAGTACTTTGGCCACTTCATGCGAAGAGCTGACTCATTGGAAAAGACTCTGATGCTGGGAGGGATTGGGGGCAGGAGGAGAAGGGGACGACAGAGGATGAGATGGCTGGATGGCATCACTGACTCGATAGACATGAGTCTGAATGAACTCCGGGAGTTGGTGATGGACAGGGAGGCCTGGCGTGCTGCGGTTCATAGAGTCGCAAAGAGTCAGACACAACTGAGCGACTGATCTGATCTGATATATACAAGATAAAATTAACCATTTAGCCATTTTAAGTGTACAATTCAGTGGGATTAATTATATTTACCATATTGTGCAATCATCATCACTATCAATTTCCAGAACTTTTTCATCACCCCAAACAGAAACTGTGCCCATTAAGCAGTAGCACCCCCAAACCCCTCTTTTTAGCCCCTGGTAAAATCTGAGCTTCCTAGGTGGCTCAGCGGTAAAGAATGCACTTGTCAATGCAGGAGACACTAGAGACATGGGTTAGATCCCTAGGTCAGGAAGATCCCTGGAGGAGGAAATAGCAGCCCATGCCAGTATCCTTGCCTGGAGAATCTATAGGCAGAGGAGCCTGGTGGGCTACAGTCCATATGGTCACAAGGAATTGAACATGACTGAGCACACGCACATGCAACTTCTGATCTACTTTCTGTCTCTATGAATTTGTCTATTGTACATATTTCACTTGTGGAATCAGACAGTATTTATCCTTGGATATCTGGTTTATTTCAGTTGACATGTTTTCAAGGTTACAATGAGTCTTTTTATTTTCATGTTTATTTCTTTTTTGATTTTTTTTTTAATATGAGGGGAAATGTTTGGTCTACTACCCACTTAGAAATAAATCAGTGCGATGATGTTTTTTATTTTTGTTTTTGCTTGGAGCATCTTTTATAACATGGAGTAAATGCTTAAAAATCCTATTTGTGTTTTCTCCTTCCTTTGGTTTTGGCTCATGCAGTTTCTACAGGCACTTTATTCTATCTTCCATACCACCCTGCAGTTTCCCCTGCCTCTGAGATGTTTGCATATACTTACCAGAGTAAGAAAAGCTCTTGACCTTGCATCTGGTGAAGCAGATGACATTAGTCCTTGGATATCCTGTTCTTTCTCCCCAAATCTGGAATGGGAATATCTTGAAGCTGGGGTGTCAGGAAGCATTTAACAGGAAGCTTCCTGTGTGCTGTTTTGGATCTGTCAGGAATTCTCTGTTCTTTATTAATTCCTGAATATTCAGGAATTAAGAGGAGAGGCAGGCCTCTCCTGGGGGCTGAGGAATCCAGGCATTTCCTTCATTAGTTTTTCTATATGGTGATAAGTACCCTCTTCCTTTTTATGAACCATATGGTAAAAGTGATTATTTATAACCCTCTCTCTTTCATATGGATGACCTCATGTTTCCTTGTAAGTTTTGATTTTATCTCTGCTGAAAATAGCTATCTTGTAAGACAGTATAAATACCTACACAATGTTGAATAAAACACCTTTGCTCCATCAGAGATTGGTCCCCGTGTCTTTCTTTCTTTCTCTCTCTCTCTCTCCCTCTCTCTTTTTCAGGCTGATCCCCTGGAGCGCAGGGGCTCTCTGTGTTCACTTTCCTGCCCAGGCTTCTAAGACCCTCTCAAGAAGGCTATCTGCACCTTCACCCCATTGAGAGGGCACCTGAGACCTTCATGAACAGAACAAGCCCTGTATAAGGGCTTTATTTGCTTTCTACATAAACCAAGGAATATCAGCCTCTTTCTGTCTCCTTTACTTTCTTATCGGTCGACTCCAGACCACCAGGTTCTGGTCCATAAAAGAACCTCAACAAGTGGCGCCCAGAACAGGAGCTTGATACACATAGGCAGTCGGACGGAGCGACCCCAGAGCCTATTGAGGCTGGTAAGTATTAAGACATGGGTAAAATGACTGGAAAACCCCATCACTTTTCTACTTTACTTCATCACTCATTTAAAATTCAGGGACCTAATGAAATGTATGCTGATTTTTTAGCTAGATTAGAAACTGCTATTTCCCATACTGTAATTGGAGAAAAAGCCAAAAGGCAACTAGAGAAATTACTTGCTTATGAAAATACAAATCAGAAATGTCAAAAAGCTATAGCTCCAATTCGTGAGACAGGGACTATTATTGATTATTTGAAGGCTTGTCACAATCTAGGATCAGACACTTAAAAGATACAAATGCTAGCTAAAACAATGGCTGCTGCCTTAAGAAAGGGAAATGAAAGATACTTTACATGTGGAAATAAGAACCATTTAAAAAGGGACTCCCCTAAGAAAGCTTATACATATATATATGTGTGTGTGTGTGTGTGTATCCTCCAAAAATCTGCCGTCTCTGCCATAGAGGAATGCATTGGGCCAAAGATTGTAAACCTAAATTTGACATTGAAGGGAAACCTATTCCGAGAAACTCCAAGCAGAGCATCTCCCAGATCCCCTTCAACAAAAACCTGGGGTAAATTCCATCTTTTACCTGAAACCCTCAACATCTGGCAGTGCTGCCATTGATATACCAGCTTTGTTTTTAGATAATATGAAGTTAATGAGCTCTATCAAATTCACGTGAACTAAAAATAATATATATTTTTTCAATATTAAATATAATGTTTATTAAATATAAATATGATTTAAATATAATTGTTTGCTAATCTAATTAAGGCATGTCTTAAGTCATCAACATTATATAATACTTTTATTATGCCTAGGTTTAAGGTAAACTAAATTTGTCAACAAAAAGGTAACTATATATATATATATATATACAAATGAAATAAAAACTTTTAGATACACTCTATTAAATATAATTATATTTTTAATAGAATGATCTATTATTATAATCTATTATTATAATCTAAAATAATCTCTTAGGATTGGGATAACTTAAATTTCTAGAGTTGTACTAAACTAAATAATAAAAGTTTATTAAATAACTAGGTCATTTCTAAATAAAATAAGATTTTAAAACATTTATTATTAAACATTAACTTCCTCTTACAAAAAGTTTTTCTTACAGAAAAACTAAAGAGATTTTAAACTAGTAATAAATATATTATATAATAGAGAATATATTTATATATAATGAATATATATTACAATATGATATAATAAATATATTCACCAATCTATAAAATGCTAATATACAAGACACTTCATAGTTGCCAAAAAAGGTAAGATATATGCTTTTAATAAAAGGATATAAGATATGACAAACTCAGATATACATTCCACATTTTTCCTGGGGGCCACTGCTCATTTAACAAACAATACAATTATTAAAATAACTTGGAAGAATGACGAGCCTATTTGGACAGAACAGTGGCCCCTCATGAAAGAGAAATTACAGGTGGCTAAGGAGCTTCCCTGGTGACTCAGATGGTAAAGCATCTGCCTGCAATGTGGGAGATCTGGGTTCGATCCCTGGGTTGGGACGATCTCCTGGAGAAGGAAATGGCAGTACTCTTGCCTGGAGAATCCCAGGGATGGAGGAGCCTGGTAGGCTACAGCCCATGGGGTCGCAAAGAGTCGGACACAACTGAGCAACTTCACTTCACTTCACTTCAAGGAACTTATAGATACACAACTAGAATTAAAGCATATTGAGGAATCTTGTTCTCCTTGGAACTCTCCTATTTTTGTTATTAAAAAAAAAAAAATCTAACAAATGGTGTCTCCTAACAGACCTCTACCCATCACACAAGGTATTAAGCCTTGTGGTTTACAACCCAATACTTTTATTTGGGCCACACCTCTTCGAGGTGAGGCTACACAAAACGTTATAGCTCACTTATTAGCTTGTTTTACAGTAATGGGAACTCCTAGTTCTATAAAAACAGACAATGGCCCTGCCTATATTTCTAGACACTTTAAACAATTTTTAAAATATTTTTCTACTAAACATATTACAGGTATTCCTTATAACCCACAGGCCCAAGACATAGTCAAAAGAACACATCACAGACTAAAGTTACAAATAAAAAAATTTAAAAAGGGGGAATACATAGGTACACTACTGTCTTCCTTAGCTAAAGCAGACTTTACTAGATTCCAACATAAGATATTTTCTAAACCTATAACTATTGTTCAGTTCAGTTCAGTCGCTCAGTCGTGTCCAACTCTTTGTGACCCCATGAATTGCAGCACACCAGGCCCCCCTGTCCATCACCAACTCCCAGAATTCACTCAGACTCACGTCCATCGAGTCAGTGATGCCATCCAGCCATCTCATCCTCTGTCGTCCCCTTCTCCTCTTGCCCCCAATCCCTCCCAGCATCAGAGTCTTTTCCAATGAGTCAACTCTTCGCACGAGGTGGCCAAAGTATTGGAGTTATACAGCTTTATTTGTTTTAAATTTTTAAACCTCTTCCTAAGATTTGACCCAAGGGGGCCCCTGGCATTCAAAATGGAGATGAAACAACTAGAACCCCAGGAAGAAGAAATTCCAATACGGGCTATGTCCGCTCTAAAGATCTCCAGAAAGCACTGCCCTCAGCGGCATCACCTCTATGATCTCCCCACTTGCGGACAAATAAAAACCCTTACTAACTGAGCTGAAAATTTGGTCTTTCAACAGGAAATGCCTTGGAGTCCTGAATACATTTTCCTGGCAATGCCCAGCCACCGCGTGTCACCTCCCCCTGGTCGAGTTCTGACTTACACAACCCCCCTCTATTACAGGTCATAGAATGGACAGAGAAAAGACCAATGGTATCAACCAGTGACTCCACCCATATACCCCCTCCCTGGAATGTGAAAGGGCCCTCACACCCTGGGGAGGAAAGAAAACTAATTAACCTTTCTTTAGGTCATGAAGTCCTTCCCTTGTACATGGGCCCAGCAAAATTGTGCATAAACATCAGCCGACAAACTTGGGCTTTCGCCCTGCCTCCCAAAAAGGATTTTTGGACGTTTTTTAGACTGTTTACTGCCCTTTCTTTGTCTGTAAACCATGTCTAGACTACTGAGACTTTAGGGAAAGAGTTAGGGAAAGAGTTAGGGAAAGAACAAAGAACATTATGCAAAGGGTTTACTTATAAAAACTTTACTTATACTCCTGTTCATTGGGACAAATGTCAAACCAAATTAAGAAAATTAATGTTTGTGGCTAATCATGCAATTGTTGATTGGGGACCCCATGGTATGTGGTTATCTGACTGCTCAGGTGATATTAACAACACTATGTGTGATATGGAAGGGCACCAACACTACGAAGGAACATTACTATGACAAAGGACTTCTTGGGTGGCTTGACGCTGGATTAGCCCCTCCTCCTCCTGGAATCGTCCTGGATAAACAAATTGGGCCTGAAAAATGGGACATTTGGAAACTTGCTGCAAACACTGAAAAATTTGGAACTTGGACCGGACATTTCACAGAGACTTGTCATGGTCATGGTAACTATTTTTTTCGCTATAATCGGTCATATTTTATACAGGCCTGTGTCCCACTTCCTTTTGTTATAGCCATAGAAAATTTACAATTTAATAAGACTTGTATTGTACTTGTTCTGTAACTTGTATTAATTACACACTATATACTTGTCTTAACTCCTCTATTTCGTTAAGCTACTCAATTTTGTGTTACTCCTGTTCAATTCAATCATAGTGCTTACAACTGGGAACAAATCAAATTTCATTTACAAAATATACATGATAATGCCTCTCTGAATGTACAATTACTGCAAAAGGAAATCCTGAAGACTTTTTCTAAATGTCTGCCCTCTTCCACTAATTTAGAAACTTTAGCTGAACAAATTATCAGGGCTAGACCCATGAAGATGGTTTCAAAGTATTACCCACAGCATGGGGTCTAAAACTGTAACTTTGGTCATTTTCTTGATGATTATATTTATTGTATACCATTGCCTTTCTATAAGGTTAGTTAATACTAACCAAACTCATTTGGTCAGGATCCTTTGTTTTACAAATATAATAAAATAGGGGGAATTGTCAGGAAGCATTTAACAGGAGGCTTCCTGTGTGCTGTTTTGGATCTGTCAGGAATTCTCTGTTCTTTATTAATTCCTGAATATTCAGGAATTAAGAGGAGAGGCAGGCCTCTCCTGGGGGCTGAGGAATCCAGGCATTTCCTTCATTAGTTTTTCTATATGGTGATAAGTACCCTCTTCCTTTTTATGAACCATATGGTAAAAGTGATTATTTACAACTCTCTCTCTTTCATATGGATGACCTCATGTTTCCTTGTAAGTTTTGATTTTATCTCTGCTGAAAATAGCTATCTTGTAAGACAGTATAAATACCTACACAATGTTGAATAAAACACCTTTGCTCCATCAGAGGTCTGGTCCCTGTGTCTTTCTTTCTCTCTCTCTCTCTCCCTCTCTCTCTCTTTTTCAGGCTGATCCCCTGGAGCCCAGGGGCTCTCTGAGTTCACTTTCCTGCCCGGGCTTCTAAGACCCTCTCATGAAGGCACTCTGCGCCTTCACCCCATCGAGAGGGCGCCTGAGGCCTTCGTGAACAGAGCAAACCCTGTACAGGGGAATTATTGGCTTTCTGCATAAACCAAGGAATATCAGCCTCTTTCTCTCTCCTTTACTTTCTTATCGGTCGACTCCGGACCACCAGGTTCTGGTCCATTAAAGGACCTCAACACTGGGGTAAGAAAATATTTTGGATTGCCTGCTGTTCACTTCCTTCTAGTTTTATTTCACATTCAGTCATCATTTTTCTCTCAGTGGTCATAGGCAAGATTGTGACTATTCCTTCAAGTTCCCTGATAGCTCAGTTGGTAAAGAATCCACCTGCAATGCGGGAGACTCCAGTTTGATTCCTGGATTGGGAAGATCTGCTGGAGAAGGAATAGGCTACCCATACCTACTTCTCTTGAATCCTCAGGGTCTTGATTACATTTAGCTAAAAAAATAATCCTCATACAAAAGTGGCACATTTGGTGGAGACTGGTTCTGAACCCTAACAGTTTTATAGTTATATAGGGGAAGCTACTGGAGAAGGAATAGGCTATCTGCTGGAGAAGGAATAGGACAGAATAAGCTATTCTGTCCTGGAGAATTCCACAAACTGTATAGTCTATGGTGTCACAAAGAGTTGGACATGACTGGGTGACTTTCACTTCAAGTTCCTCGGTTTTTTAAAAATGTTTTCTATAACTTTTCATAAGCATGGCCCAGCAATGGCTAAGGTTCCTCCATGGCTCCTTCTCAGCTGGCTTACCCTGGCCTCTGCTCCCTTTATCTCTTTTGGGAACATCAACAAAATAATAGTATTGTTGAGGTGAAAGAAAACGATACTCTTCTAGGTTCTTTTGGCTGGTCTAAGAATTAAAATGCCAGGAAAAAATCAAATCGAATTTCATACAGACTGAAGCTCCACATACATGAGCAGATCAGAGAACCATATACTTGAGAGGTTTAAAGGCAGAAAGATAAAATGAGGCATATATGTCATTCTGAAAATTAAGCAATAGGACAGGAGCCTGAGGCTTCCAGGGACATTCCAAGATCACTCACAGGATGATAAAGAAGATCACCAGATATTTGGTGATTAGCTATGTGCCCTGCCATACTGATGGGGCCACTTAGATAATAGTTATCTCTGATAATAATTCTTCCCTGGGGGGTGGGGGGGGGAATTTAAATTCTTTTGGGCAGTTAAGGGAGGGGTAGCTGTTTCTCTTGAATCCTCAGGGTCTTGATTACCTTTAGCTAAAAAAATAATCCTCATACAAAAGTGGCACATTTGGTGGAGACTGGTTCTGAACCCTAACAGTTTTATAGTTGTATAGGGGAAACTACTGGAGAAGGCAATGGCACCCCACTCCAGTACTCTTGCCTGGAAAATCCCATGGATGGAGGAGCCTGGTAGGCTGCAGTCCATGGGGTCGCTAAGAGTCTGACACGACTGAGAGACTTCACTTTCACTTTTCACTTTCATGCATTGGAGAAGGAAATGGCAACCCACTCCAGTGTTCTTGCCTGGAGACTCTCAGGGATGGGGGAGCCTGGTGGGCTGCCATCTATGGTGTCGCACAGAGTTGGACACAACTGAAGTGACTTAGCAGCAGCAACAGCAGGGGAAGCTACACAAATTCTTGGCTCAAACACCACTTCAGATTATAAAGGACAGATTAATGAGAGAAAAACAAAAGTTTAACAAACAAGTACACTTCATGTATACATGCGAGATATCTAGGAAAACTGAGTAAGACTCCCTGAAATGGTCCAAGACACAAACTTGAACAACATTTTCAGCTAAAGAGAAAAGAAAGATGTAGGGGAGGGTGGCAGTCTAGATGTGGGAGGTTAGCAGGAAAGAAAGGTAAGATTTGCTATGCAGATTTAACTGGGTGCCTTCTCCATTGACAAGGTTCTCCTGCTATTTAGAGCCAACCTTTCCCCCTGGGACAGAGAAAGAAAAGAAAGAAAGAAAGAAAGTGAAGTTGCTCAGTCGTGTCCGAATCTTTGCCACCTCATAGCCTACCAGGCTCCTCTGTCCATGGGATTTTCCAGGCAAGAGTACTGAAATGTGTTGCCATTTCCTTCTCTAGAACAGTGAAGGAGACACAAATAGAGATTTCCTTTATAAATATAAATTTCCATATAAAGAACATGCTTTTAGGAAGTTTCCTGGTGGTCTAGTGTTTAGGATTTAGAGCATTCTCTGCTGTGGCCTGGGTTCAGTCCTGATAGGGGAGAACTTAGATCCTGCAAGCCTCACGGCATGGCCAAAATTTAAAAAAAGTTTTTATAGGTTCTCCTGTGTCTGCTTTCCCTCAAAAATAATCAGCTGAAAATAATCCATATGCCCAAAGGCATATTTTGGGATTGCATACTCTGTTACCCTTCAGTACCCATTTATTTTCTCCTCAAGACAATCTTACAAAAGAGATAGAGGTGGGGTTTATTTTTCCCACTTTACAAATGAGAAAACTTAAGGTATAGAGAATTTAGATGACGGCACAAATTCATGGCACTAATAAGTGGCAGAGCAGGCACTGCAACCATGATTAGTGATTCATTTCTAGGCCCCATCTCAGCCCAACAAAGAAAGCACTCAATAAATATTTGTTAAATGAGTGAATGATGTTCTTGTGTTTGTTCTTGTCTGATTGGCCATTCTGTTGACAGGCTTGACAAAAAGCCAGCTATTTCTTAGAGTAAGCAGAGTTTTCCCACACCTACTTACTTCCAGGTGTCTCAGTAATGCTATTGTTATTTGGACAAATTTTCAATTGATAATTTAATTTATCCAAGTGTAGGAGATCTTTAATTTATAAACATTCTCAAAATAATGTTAGAGGAAAATAACACATGAGAAAGTGGAGGACTTGGTTCACTGTTCATTCACAAAACGCATATTTAGTAACATTTATCTAGCACATTAAAACAGGAAGGAAGAGGGATAATGGAAATTGAGTTTGGGCCTAAAGGATGAAATATTTTTATAATTAAATAGAAGAAAGCCACACATGGATTTATGGTGATAGTGAACCATGAATTGAAGAATATGATAAATTATTTTGCACCTGAGATTCAAAAAGAAAAAAATATTCTACAGTATATATTTCTTTCCATGCAGTAATAGAGGAGACAAACAAAAGATCTAAGCCCTTCTAAAGAAATGTAGTTTTTGAATTTCACTTTTATTTTGTAAGTCGCATTCTTTTGGAGAAATGCAATCTCCAAAGAAAGAAAATTCTTTTCAGAGTTGCAGTCCTCAAATGCAAGCCATTTCTGCCAGTTGCTTGCAGATCTTTTCTGCCACCTGGGGAGTTTCTTTCAATTGTATTGACTTTCTGTGACCTTCCTTTATCATGCAAACCAAGGCAGTCAAATTGGCTGAGCTGGGTCCTCCCCAGTCCCCAGCAGATGGTCATTACTCATAGCAAGTGAATGGCAGGATTATTGCTGGGCTCTGGTTCTGCCCACCACTCTATAAACCAGTACACAGGTTCAAGGTCCCAAGACCAGACAGATATTTGCCATGGCTGATGTTCTGTCATTGCCTCTGGAATGAATTCCTATTTTGAAAACTTTAAATGTTCCCACACCACAAGTGAGGGCTGATCCAAAATATTATGCATTATGTAGCAGTTGGTTTAAATTCTTAAATCACTTACATGTAACAGGAAAAATGCTATTTCAGTGCTAGTCATGAGAGAAATAGAAAAAAAAAAACAAAAAAAAACTTGTTAATAAAAATATCTTGAAAGTTTTTTTTTTTAATGAAAAGCCATTTTTTCATTTCATTTCATTTCAAAGATAATATTTTCTGATTCTAAAATGTCTTCTCTTTAGAAAAACTGGAAAAGAAACTACAATGGAAAAAATCTGTTTAAGAATCACATCTCCCAGAGATGAGACAAATAACTCTTGGTTGAATTGTATTTTCTTCCAATCTCTTATCTGTACCCATGCATTTTCACTAAATTAGAACTTGCTAAATATACATTTTTAATTTTTGCATTATTTCAGTGAATACTGTTTCACAAATCATTGGCAAATTTCATTACTAATAATTCCATCAAAGTGTTTTTGAGTACTGACATAATTTATCATATAGATGTCTCATTTTTAAAAAAAATCAAGTTATAAGGTGTGAAAAGAAAAATCTCTATAGACAATTTACTGATCTGCTAGCTTTTACTCAGTGATTCATAGCTGGGCAGATAGGAAGGGGCTCCAAAGAGCTGTACAACACAAGAGAATTTAATAGTCTAATGTGAGCAGGAACAAGCACTGTATCCTGGGCATGTGCTGATTGGTTAGAGTAGGGTTACTTCCTTATTTGTAGCCAAGGTAAGTTTCAGAGCAGGTTGGATAAACTGTGCTGAGGAGGCAAGCACTGATTCGTCAGTCTGGACCGTCCTTCTCTGGGAGCAGAGCATAGAAAGTTAAATTTTAGTTTATCGTGAGTGACTCCATCCTGGGCCTACTTTAGATATTTTAACATAAGGGGAATTTCTGTGCAACTGTTAAGGGCTTTAGAGTTTGATGATGGTACACATTTATTACATCTAACTTCAATTAAACATTTATGACTTTAATTTTCACCCTTTTATTAATTTTTTTAAAAAATAGAATAGTATAGAGAATAACAGAACCAATATCTTTGTATTCATAACTCAGAATTAACTAATTCTAATGTTTCATCATTTTTCTCTGAAAATTTTAATAAATAATTGGGGCATTACCGATGTAGCTGAATTCTGCTTTATATCTCCCTGCATTTCTGCATTACAAACCTTATGAGTGGAGTCGATTTTATTTATTTTTTTACTTTCTGTAGACAGAGATTATATTTTATGCATTTTAAAAACTACATAATGGAATAAATGCATATGATTCTGCAACTTGTATCTATTGTCAGCATTGTCTTTTGAGATCTTTTGATCCATAGAGATTGATTCTTTCCATAGAAATGGTAATCCATATTCCATTCTGTTGTTGTTTAGATGCTAAGTCATGTTGGGACTCTTCTGCAACCCCATAGACTGTACCCCGACCAGGCTCCTCTGCCCATGGGATTTCCCAGGCAAGAATACTGGAGTGGGTTGCTGTTTCCTTCTCCAGGGGATCTTCCCAACCCAGGAATTGAAATCCGAGTTTTCTGCTAGGCAGGTGAATTCTTTACCACTGAGCCACCAGGGAAGCTCATTCTACCCTGTGAACATGCCAGCGTTTGTTTATCCATCTCCCAAGTGGCTGATGAGCTGTTTTAAAAAGAAATTTTCTTGTTGCAATTTAGCATGTTTGTTTAAGTCTCCTTGTATACATATGTTAGAGATAATAAAGAGTGAAAAAATTTCTGTGTTGTAAGGTATGCTAATTTCAAGGTAATAGCTATTACTCCAATAATTTTTCAGACAAGTTCTAGCAACTTATATGTTTCTGTTTGCTCACATCCTTGTGAATACTTGATATTATATGACTTTTAAATTTTTGTCAGTCTGATAATTATAAGATATCTAATTACATTTTGTGTACTTTCCTGAATACTGAAAACATTGAAAACTTTTCTACATGTTCTTTGGTTATTCTTGATTTGTCAATTGCAAACTCAATTCTTTATCTTAAAAAGAAACACAAACCAGGACTTTCTTGGTGGTCCAGTGGCTTAGACTCTGCACTCCCAATGCAGAGGGCCTAGGTTCCATCCTTGGTCACGGAAATAGATTCCACATACCACAGCTGAAAATTCTACATGCCAGAACAAAGATCAAAGATCCTGCAGGCCACAGCTAAGACCCAGCACAGCCAAAATAAAGCAAATGTTATTTTTTTTAATGTAACTTCGATGTTCTCTTTGCCTCTTTTCATTGATTTGTTCTCTTTATATTCTGAATACTAACTGTGAAAGAAAATTCATATTTTATGGCAAAACGAAGATTTAAACATAAAAAATTTTCTCTGCCCTTTTGCCTTCTCTTTCCCCTCTGCTGTGCATTGTGTATCTGCATTATATATTGACCAGACCTCTCCCATCAGCAGAAATACCTGCTCAAACATAAACAGCAACATTTTTCTGGCATTAACAAGACAACTCCTTAAAAGATAACATTCCTCCTTAATCTTGTAAAGGGCCAGGTCTGGATTGCATAAATTGTAAATAATACATCATTTATTACATAGCCCCTTGTCTCAAAAACTTATACAATAACTGTGCCTTGACTTCTATTGGGCAGAACAGTTCTCAGAACTTTCTGAGATTATAATTCTGAGGTTATAATTCTCAATTTGGCTCGAGTAAAATTTTCCATTTTTTCAGATCAACTAATTTCTTTGTTGACATAATCTTTTGTGGTTTGTCTTTGAATAAAAGCTTATGACAATGATTTTGTTTGGAAGTTTTAATATTGAAGTACCAAAATTTACATTTTTTTCTTTATGATTTCTGTCTTAAAATTTTTTGATTTTGTTTTTAAGAAATCCATCATTGCTCCAAAGTTGTAAAAATATTCTACATTTTCTACTGAATTTTAATTTCTATTGTTTTTATGAAAGTGTAGTTGATTTATAGTGTTGTGTTGGTTTTAGGTGTACAGAGAAGTGATTCAGATATATATATATACAAGTTACTATAAAATACAATAAGTTATTATAAAATAACTTTACAAGTTATTATAAAATATTGACCAGAGTTTCCTGTGTTACACAGTAGGTCCTGTTGGTTATCTGTTTTATATATAGTAATGTTTATGTATATATTAATCTCAAACTTCTAATTTAGCCCTCCCTGAAATTTTTAAATAATTATTTTTACAATTAAGTTTGATATACTTTTGGAGTTTTCTCATGAAATGAAATATAACTTTTTTCCCATATGGTAATCCAGTTGACTCAGGGTCATTTACTGAGTTATCCATTATTTTCCTAGCAATTTGCTTTAACATCTAACACATTAGAGCCTCATATGATTGATTGTGTTTCTGGGGCCTTTTATATATTTGCTGGGCTTCCCTGGTGGCTCAGTGGTAAAGAATCTGCCTACAATATAGGAGACCTGGATTTGATCCCTAAGCCGGGAAGATCCCCTGGAGAAGGAAATGGCAACCCACTCCAGTATTCTTGCCTGGAGAAGTCCACAGAGAGAGGAACTTGGTGGGCTTCAGTCCATGGGATTATAAAGAGTTGAACACGACTGAGTGAATCAGTCCCTATATAATACTGTCTTCATTTATATGGTTTTATAGTAAATTTAAGTATCCCCTCTTTTACTTTGCAGTATTATTTTAGACTTTTATTCTTTTACATGAGTTTACCAAACTGTTGACCTGAAACAAATAGACAACCAAATATTTCTCCAGTAAATATTTGTTTATCCTGGATAGCAGAGAATTGCAATTCAGGCTCTGTAATTATGGTGAGTCACATGCAAGTTCGTGAAGGATAAAGATAGGAGCATGCTTTTTATAAGCAGGAAAAGGAAGATGGGAGGGCTATAGTAACCAAAGGACCCATGGCTTTCGATTGGCTGAGTCCTTGCCAGAAAAGGAGTCTCTTTTTCCTGTAGGCCTCTGTTACCATCATAGGGCATAAGAGCTCCCCTTCTGGTCTTCTAATTCTATGTAATTCAGCTTTCTGTTGATTAATGTTTTACAAAACCATTGAGGAGTTTAAAGATGTTGTCTTCTATTCCTACTTTGCTAAGAGCTTTTATCATAAATGAATATTGAATTTTCTTTATGTGTTTTCATCTAAATCTATTGAAAATATTTAACAAAGACTAGAAAGGCAATGCCAAAGAATGCTCAAACTACTGCACAATTGCACTCATCTCACATGCTAGTAAAGTAATGCTCAAAATTCTCCAAGCCATGCTTCAGCAATATGTGAACCATGAACTTCCTGATGTTCAAGCTGATTTTAGAAAAGGCAGAGGAACCAGAGATCAAATTGCCAACATCTGCTGGATCATGGAAAAAGCAAGAGAGTTCCAGAAAAACATCTATTTCTGCTTTACTGACTATGCCAAAGCCTTTGTGTGGATCACAACAAACTCTGGAAAGTTCTGAAAGAGATGGGAATACCAGACCACCTGACCTGCCTCTTGAGAAATCTGTATGCAGGTCAGGAAGCAATAGTTAGAACTGGACATGGAACAACAGACTGGTTCCAAATAGGAAAAGGAGTATGTCAAGGCTGTATATTGTCACCCTGTTTATTTAACTTATATGCAGATTAGCTCATGAGAAACGCTGGGCTGGCAGAAGCACAAGCTGGAATGAAGATGGCCGGGAGAAATATCAATAACCTCAGATACGCAGATGACACCACCCTTATGGCAGAAAGTGAAGAGGAACTAAAGAACCTCTTGATGAAAGTGAAAGAGGAGGGTGAAAAAATTGGCTTAAAGCTCAACATTCAGAAAACGAAGATCATGGCATCCGGTCCCATCACTTCATGGGAAATAGATGGGGAAACAGTGTCAGACTTTATTTTTTGGGGCTCCAAAATCACTGCAGGTGGTGACTGCAGCCATGAAATTAAAAGACGCTTCCTCCTTGGAAGGAAAGTTATGACCAACCTAGATAGCATATTCAAAAGCAGAGACATTACTTTGCCAACAAAGATCTGTCTAGTCAAGACTATGGTTTTTCTTGTGGTCATGTATGGATGTGAGAGTTGGACTGTGAAGAAGGCTGAGTGCAGAAGAACTGATGTTTTTGAGCTGTGGTGTTGGAGAAGACTCTTGAGAGTCCCTTGGACTGCAAGGAGATTCAACCAGTCCATTCTGAAGGAGATCAGCCCTGGGATTTCTTTGGAAGGAATGATGCTAAAGCTGAAACTCCAGCACTTTGGCCACCTCATGCGAAGAGCTGACTCATTGGAAAAGACTCTGATGCTGGGAGGGATTGGGGACAGGAGGAGAAGGGGACGACAGAGGATGAGATGGCTGGATGGCATCACTGACTCGATGGACATGAGTCTGAGTGAACTCCCGGAGTTGGTGATGGACAGGGAGGCCTGGCGTGCTGCGATTTATGGGGTTGCAAAGAGTCAGACACGACTGAGCGACTGAACTGAACTGAACTTCTCTTTGTTAAATCTAACATGGTAAATTATATTGGTGGTTTTTAAATATATATATATTGATAGTTTTGTGTTAACCATCCTTGAACTGACAAGAGAAAGTTTGCTTGATCATGATATATTGTTTTGTGGTCACACACACCATATTATACTACACATCCTTTTGGGTTATATTGACTAGCTCTCCTTTATTGTTATCTATTTCATTAGTTTTCTTGCATGTTTTTATTCTGTCACTTTCCACATTTTATTTTAGTTTGCTTCCTTATTGTTATTCTTACTATATTGAGTGGAAATCTTAATTTATGTCTTCAAATTAGAGCATTCAAGGCTACAGATATTCCTCAGAGCAGTAATCATGGCATATTTCACAAATTTGAAATGTAGGTTTTTCAGTTTTTTTTTTTTTTTTTTTTCAGTATTAAATACTGTCACTTTGGTTTTCTTTCCAAATCATGTTTTTTCCCAAAAAATATATGCAATTATCTCTTTTTAAATTGGAACTCTCCCTAACACATACACCAAAATAACTCAAAATAGATTAAAACCTAAATGCGAGACCACACACTATAAAATTTTTAGCGAAAAACATAGGCAGAACACTCTTTGACATAAATTACATCAATATCTTGTTTGACCCATTCCCTAGAGTAATGAAAATAAAAACAAAAATAAACAAATGGGATCTAATTAAACTTAAAAGCTTTGGCACAGCAAAGGAAACCACAAACAAGATGAAAAGACAACCATCAGAATGGGAGAACATATTTGCAAATGAAGCAACTGACAAGGGATTAATCTTTAAAATATACAAACAGCTCATGCAGCTCAATATTGTTTAAAAAAGAAAACCACAAAGAGCCAAATCAAAAAATGGGCAGAAGATCTAAATAGACATTTATCCAAAGAAGACATATAGATGGTTAACAAACATATGAAAAGATGCTCAACATCACTAATTCAGTTCAGTTCAGTCACTCAGTCATGTCTGACTCTTTGCAACCCCATGAACTGCAGCACACCAGGATTCCTTGTCCATCACCAACTCCCAGAGTTCACTCAAAATCACCTATATCGAGTTAGTGATGCCATCCAGCCATCTCATCCTCTGTTGTCCCCTTCTCCTCCTGCCCCCAATACCTCCCAGCATCAGAGTCTTTTCCAGTGAGTCAACTCTTCGCATGAGGTGGCCAAAGTACTGGAGTTTCAGCTTTAGCATCATTCCTTCCAATGAACACCCAGGACTGATCTCCTTTAGAATGGACTGGTTGGATCTCCTTGCAGTCCAAGGGACTCTCAAGAATCTTCTCCAACACCACAGTTCAAAAGCATCAATTCTTCGGTGCTCAGCTTTCTTCACAGTCCAATTCTCACATCCATACATGACCACTGGAAAAACCATAGCCTTGACTAGACGAACCTTTGTTGGCAAAGTAATGTCTCTGCTTTTGAATATGCTATCTAGGTTGGTCATAACTTTCCTTCCAAGGAGTAAGCGTCTTTTAATTTCACGGCTGCAGTCACCATCTGTAGTGATTTTGGAGCCCAGAAAAATAAAGTCAGCCAATGTTTCCACTGTTTCCCCATCTATTTCTCATGAAGTGGTGAGACTGGATGCCATGATCTTCGTTTTCTGAATGTTGAGCTTTAAGCCAATTTTTTCACTCTCCACTTTCACTTTCATCAAGAGGCTTTTTAGTTCCTCTTCACCTTCTGCCTTAAGGGTGGTGTCATCTGCATATCTAAGGTTATTGATATTTCTCCCGGCAATCTTGATTCCAGCTTGTGTTTCTTCCAGTCCAGCGTTTCTCATGATGTACTCTGCATATAAGTTAAATAAACAGGGTGACAATATACAGCCTTGATGAACTCCTTTTCCAATTTGGAACCAGTCTGTTGTTCCATGTCCAGTTCTAACTATTGCTTCCTGACCTGCATACAAATTTCTCAAGAGGCAGATCAGGTGTTCTGGTATTCCCATCTCTTTCAGAATTTTCCAGTTTATTGTGATCCACACAGTCAAAGGCTTTGGCATAGTCTATAGAGAAGAAATAGATGTTTTTCTGGAACTCTCTTGCTTTTTCCATGATCCAGCAGATGTTGGCAATTTGATCTCTGGTTCATCTGCCTTTTCTAAAACCAGCTTGAACATCAGGAAGTTCATGGTTCCATATTGCTGAAGCGTGGCTTGGAGAATTTTGAGCATTACTTTACTAGCGTGTGAGATGAGTGCAATTGTGTGGTAGTTTGAGCATTCTTTGGCATTGCCGTTCTTAGGGATTGGAATGAACATTGACCTTTTCCAGTCCTGTGGCCACTGCTGAGTTTTCCAAATTTGCTGGCATATTGTGTGAAGCACTTTCACAGCATCATCTTTCAGGATTTGAAATAGCTCAACTGGAATTCCCTCACCTCCACTAGCTTTGTTCATAGTGATGCTTCCTAAGGCCCACTTGACTTCACATTCCAAGATATCTGGCTCTAGGTGAGTGATCACACCATTGTGATTATCTGGGTCTCGAAGATCTTTTTTGTACAGTTCTTCTGTGTATTTTTGCCATCTCTGCTTAATATCTTCTGCTTCTGTTAGGTCCATCCCATTTCTGTCCTTTATCAAGCCCATCTTTGCATGAAATATTCCTTTGGTATCTCTGCTTTTCTTGAAGAGATCCCTAGTCTTTCCCATTCTGTTGTTTTCCTCTATTTCTTTGCATTGATCACTGAAGAAGGCTTTCTTATCCCTCCTTGCTATTCTTTGGAACTGTGCTTTCAAATGGGTATATCTTTCCTTTTCTCCTTTGCTTTTCGCTTCTCTTCTTTTCACAGCTATTTGTAAGGCCTCCCCAGACAGCCATTTTGCTTTTTTGCATTTCTTTTCCATGGGGATGGTCTTGATCCCTGTCTCCTGTACAATGTCATGAACCTCTGTCCATAGTTCATCAGACAATCTATCAGTTCTAGGCCCTTAAATCTATTTCTCACTTCCACTGTATAATCATAAGGGATTTGATTTAGGTCATACCTGAATGGTCCAGTGGTTTTCCCTACTTTCTTCAATTTAAGTCTGAATTTGGCAATAAGGAGTTCATGGTCTGAGCCACAGTCAGCTCCTGGTCTTGTTTTTGCTGACTGTATAGAGCTTCTCCATCTTTGGCTGCAAAGAATATAATCAATCTGATTTCGGTGTTGACCATCTGGTGGTGTTCATGTGTAGAGTCTTCTCTTGTGTTGTTGGAAAAGGGTGTTCGTTATGACCAGTGCATTTTCTTGGCAAAACTCTATTAGTCTTTGCCCTGCTTCATTCTGTATTCCAAGGCCAAATTTGCCTGTTACTCCAGGTGTTTCTTGACTTTCTACTTTGCATTCCAGTCCCCTATAATGAAAAGGACATCTTTTTTGGGTGTTAGTTCTAAAAGGTCTTGTAGGTCTTCATAGAACCGTTCAACTTCAGCTTCTTCAGCATTACTGGTTGGGGCATAGAATTGGATTACTGTGATATTGAATGGTTTGCCTTGGAAACGAACAGAGCTTAACTGTCATTTTTGAGACTGCATCCAAGTACTGCATTGCACGGCCCCCAACCCCCTCTCCTCATCTTGCAGGCATGGCCCTGGGATGAAGGAGTTAGGCCTTGTGATTCTGACTTGTTCTTTCCTTTCTTCAGTTGAGTTGGCTGCAAAGCATGTTAAGGTGCTTGAGAGAAGCATGAGAAAGCACAAAGCCTTCTGCAGTTGTGCCAAGAAAATAATCTATAAAATAACCATTGACATTTATTCAAGGATCTTTACAAAGAATGTCCCAGGATGAGCACATAGGCTGCAGCTTGAGGCCATGGGAAGGATTGTTGTCTGAGACCTATTTGTGAGGGAAATATTTATAGCAAAAGAAGTTTGTTGAGTTTAGGGTTTAGGAATAGTTAAGGATAGCTAGAAGGCTTTTAGGATAGTGATCTTAAGATGCTAGGGGCAAACAGGATTTATAAAGATAAGAAATAAACTGAGGAATGAAGCATGAGTTACAATGAATCACAAGTTAAGTATAGGACACATAAGAGAATGTAGATAATATATAGTGAAGCTGATTCTGAGAAAATCACTGAAGCAGGAACTCTGTTTGAAGGACAACAATGATTTCTGGAGACAGTAAATCTGGGTGGGGGAAACTAAAAATGTCAAACCTCTGACCTAATGCTTTTGTCAAATATAAAAGAAAACCTGAAGCTTGAAATAAACATGTAGTTCTGGACTTCCCTGATGGCTCAGACAGTAAAGCTTCTGTCTACAATGCGGGAGACCTGGGTTCCACCCCTGGGTCAGGAAGATCCGCTGGAGAAGGAAATGGCAATCCACTCCAGTACTCTTGCCTGGAAAATCCCATGGACAGAGGAGCCTGGTAGGCTACAGTCCATGAGTCGCAAAGAGTCAGACACGACTGAGCGACTTCACTTTCACTTTCCGTACTACGAGTCGGAGGCTACATCATCATCCACCGACACCGCTCACCCCTTCAGGCTGATTCCTTGGCTGCCAGAGCTGGACTCCGGCATGAACTTACTTACAAAATAGAAATAGACACATAGATATGAAAATAAAACTTATAGTTACCAGAAGGGAAAGATGGGGGGTTGTAAATTGGGAGATAGGGATTGACATATGCTTACTACTATATATAAAATAGTTAACTAATAAAGATCTAATGAATAGCACAGGGAACTCTTATTAATGCTCTGTAATGTTCTATATGGGGAAATAATCCAAAAAAGAATCTAAAAAATATATACATATGTATATGTATAACTAATTCACTTTCATGTACAGGAGAAGTTAACACAACATTGTAAATCAACTATACTTCAATAAAAATTTAAAAAGAAATGGGGGGTGGGGTGGGATAGGGAAAGGTCTTCTTTACACCAAAATTCCAGCTAATAAATGCAGAACAACTGATTCAGTTAGAAAATTGCCATTTGACAATGAACATAGAATAATTACCTTAGAGGAGAGTCATCAAGGGAGCCTAAAATGAATGGGTGAAATGTGATGACAAACAGGATTCTCACATAGTGTCAAAATCTCTCTCTGGGAGTGCTAAATCACTTCAGTAGTGTCTGGCTCTTTGGGACCCCATGGACTGTAGTCCTAGTCCACCAGACTCCTCTGTCCATGGGATTTCTCTGTCAAGGGTACTGGAGTGGGTTGCCATGTTCTCCTCCAGGGGATCTTCCTGACCCAGGGATCAAACCCACATCTCTTATATCTCCTGCATTGGCAGGCAGGTTCTTTACCACTAGCGCCACCTGGGAAGTCCAAAATATGTCTCTAAAAGGTATACATTGTGTCAACTGAAAGAAAAACACACAGCATAAAAGCTGTTGGTTTAAGTTTTTTAAGGGTTTTACTGAGGAATATAGCCTGGGAGACAGCTGTTCAGTACCTCAGGGAAAACTGCTCTGAAGAGATAGAGAAAGAAGCCAATCTAACTGTGATTTTTGGCTGGGGAATACAAGCAGTCAAGGATATATATAGTGAAGTTGCTCAGTCTTGTCCAACTCTTTGTAACCCCATGGACTGTAGCCTACCAGGTTCCTCTGTCCATGGAATTTTCCAGGCAAGAGTACTGGAGTGGGTTGCCATTTCCTTCCCCAGCAGTCAAGGATCCATTTTGGTAAAAGATTTCTACTAGTCTCAAAGAACAAATATCTCAACTTAATCATTTTAATGCTTTTCTATGAATGAAAATATGCAAGAATCTAGGCTCAATAAAATTCCTTCTGAGATTATATATCTAACTATCTAGGGGAACTGCTTATCCAAAGCACATAGCATCCTGTATTTACCATCTTCTGGAGTGAAAATCTTCATCTTGTTTCACCTTAATTTTCCTTCAGAAGCCCAATGTACACTGTTCATTAGAGACTGCAGTGGATGAATCTATGTAGAATTAGGTAGTAAGCAAAAAATGCTCTTTTGTTCTTTGTTTACAGTTAAAAAAGGGAAAACAATAACAAGTGGAGAAATTTGGCAGATACTGTCTTAACCATGGAAGAGCCCATGGAGGAAGCAATGGCAACCCACTCCAATATTCTTGCCAGGGAAATCCCATGGACAGAAGAGCCCAGTGGGCTACAGTCTATGAGGTCACAGAGTCAGACACGACTGAGCACATACACAGACTATCTTAACCAAGTGATCAAGTTAAGTTCATTAGAAATGGTACAGGGCAGGTAGGGGTGGGGAGGGAGGAACTTCCCTGGTGGTTCAGTGGTTAAAATTCGATCCTTTCTGTGCAGGGGCATGGGTTCAGTCCCTAGTTGGGGAACTAAGGTTCCATGTGTGGCAGAGTGAGACAAAAAAAAAAAAAAAAAGAAAGAAAGAAAGGAAGAAAGAAAAATGGGATAAATCAATATTTTGTCAACTAGGTCATGAACATCTGCAATTTATAATCAGATGGTTTTATCCATTACATAACATTTTCCCTTGAGCCATGGATTCCTGGCTTGTTTATCAGAAGCAATCTGAACCAACCAGCTTCTTCCTGTTAGAAGCATTCCATAGATAAGGACTCTCTTGCTAGCAAACCCCTTTAGCTCTTTTTTTTTTTTTTCCTTCAGCTCTTTTGTTAGGAGGTAATCATTAGCATGTTTACAAGGATATGTGGTCTAGTCATCTGCCTGATTTCTGCCCTCACCCTCTTTCCCCTCAATCAGAAAAGAGGAGAGACTGCAGGCTTATCACTTAACCCTTTCTTTCCCATTTGTGCTAAGTAGGTTCAGTCGTAGCCTGCCAGGCTCCTCTGTCCATGGGATTCTCTACTCAAGAATACCATTTCCTTCTCCAGGGGATTTTTCCAATCCCGGGATAGAACCCACGTCTCTTACATCTCCTGCAATGGCAGGCAGGTTCTTAACCACTAGTGCCGCCTGGGAAGCCCTTCCTTCACAGACATCACAAATATATTCATGTATTCTCTTCTATTCAGTTTTCACCCTGGTGTTCTTCATTAAATAGAAATTCTTGGTCTAGATATAAGAGTGTTTATCAATAATTTGTTTTGAAGTTTCTACTTTTGAAAATTATGTTTATGAAATTGCTTCCGACCTCAGGTCACAAAGATATTCTGCTTTATCTCCTTCTAGGAACTATATTGGGTTCGGTTCAGTTCAGTTAAGTCCCTCAGTTGTGTCTGACTCTTTGTGACCCCATGAACTGCAGCAATGCCAGGCTTCCCTGTCCATCGCCGACTCCCAGAGTTTACTCAAACACATGTCCATTGAGTTGGTGATGCCATCCAACCATCTCACCCTCTGTCGTCCCCTTCTCCTCCTGCCCTCAATCTTTCCCAGAATCAGGGTCTTTTCCAATGAGTCAGCTCTTCAAATCAGGTGGCCAAAGTATTGGAGTTTCAGCTTCAACATCAGTACTTACAATGAATATTCCTGACTGATTTCCTTTAGGATGGACTGGTTGGATCTCCTTGCACTCCAAGGGACTCTCAAGAATCTTCTCGAACACCACAGTTCAAAAGCATCAATTCTTTGGCACTCAGCTTTCTTTATAGTCCAACTCTCACATCCATATATGACCACTGGACAAACCATAGCCTTGACTAGACGGACCTTGGTTGACAAAGTAATGTCTCTGCTTTTTAATATGCTGTCTAAGTTGGTCATAACTTTCCTTCCAAGGAGTAAGTGTCTTTTAATTTCATAGCTGCAATCACCATCTGCAGTGATTTGGGGGCCTAAAAAAATAAAGTCAGCTACTGTTTCCACTGTTTCCCCATCTATTTGACATAAAGTGATGATCTTAGTTTTCTGAATGTTGAGCTTTAAACCAACATTTTCACTCTCCTCTTTCACTTTCATCAAGAGGTTCTTTAGTTCTTCTTCACTTTCTTCCATAAGGGTGGTATTATCTGCATATCTGAGGTTATTGATATTTCTCCCAGTAACCTTGATTCCAGCTTGAGCTTCATCCAGCCTGGCATTTTGCATGATGTACTCTGCATATAAGTTAAATAAGCAAGGTGAAAATATACAGCCTTGACATACTCCTTTTCCTGTTTGGAACCAGTCTGTTGTTCTTTGTCCAGTTCTAACTATTGCTTCCTGACCTGCATATAGGTTTCTCAAGAGGCAGGTCAGGTGGTCTAGTATTCCCATTTCTTTCAGAATTTTCCACAGTTTATTGTGATCCACACAGTCAAAGGCTTTGGCATAGTCAATAAAGCAGAAATAGATGTTTTTCTGGAACTCTCTTGCTTTTTTGATGATCCAATGGATGCTGGCAATTTGATCTCTGTATCCTCTGCCTTTTCTAAAACCAGCTTGAACATCTGGAAGTTCATGGTTCACGTACTGTTGAAGCCTTAATTGGAGAATTTTGAGCACTACTTTACTAGCATGTGAGATGAGTGCAATTGTGCAGTAGTTTGAACATTCTTTGGTATTGCCTTTCTTTGGGATTGGGATGAAAACTGACCTTTTCCAGTCCTGTGGCCACTGCTGAGTTTTCCAAATTTGCTGGCATATTGAATGCAGCACTTTTACAGCATCATCTTTTAGGATTTGGAATAGCTCAACTGGAATTCCATCACTTCCACTAGCTTTGTTCATTGGGTAGTGTTTTCTAAATAATATCAGAGCTGGGACAACCCTCCAAAACTCTTAGCTTCATGCACATGTCCCTGGTCCAATTCTCTGTGCATAGGGCATAGGCTGAAGGATCTTTCCTGAGATTTTGTCCTCACTTAAAACTCAACATTCAGAAAATGAAGATTATGGCATCTGGTCCCATAACTTCATGGCAAATAGATGGGGAAACAGTGGAAACAGTGTCAGACTTTATTTTTGGGGGCTCCAAATTCACTACATATGGTGACTGCAGCCATGAAATCAAAAGATGATTGCTCCTTGGAAAAAAAGTTATGAGCAAACTAGACAGCATATTAAAAAGCAGAGACATTACTTTGCCAACAAAGGACCATCTAGTCAAAGTTATGGTTTTTCCAGTAGTCATGTATGGATGTGAGAGTTGGGCTGTGAAGAAAGCTGAGTGCCAAAGGATTGATGCTTTTGAACTGTGGTGTTGGAGAAGACTCTTGAGAGTCCCTTGGACAGCAAGGAGATCCCACCAGTCCATCCTAAAGGAAATCAGTCCTGAATATTCATTGGAAGGACTGATGTTGAAGCTGAAACTCCAACACTTTGGCCACCTGATGAGAAGAACTGACTCATTTGAAAAGACTCTGATGCTGGGAAAGATTGAAGGTGGGAGGAGAAGGGGATGACAGAGGATAAGATGGTTGGATGGCATCACCGACTCAATGGACATGAGTTTGTGTAAGCTCAAGGAGTTGGTGATTGATGGGGAAGCCTGGCATGCTGTAGTCCATGGGGTCACAGAGTCGGACAGGACTGAGTGAGTGAACTGAACTGGACTAGCCCACAACGTTTAGGGAGCCATCCAACTCCAAGAACTCTGTGAGCCATTTTGACTTCAGCTTCCTCATGCTGCTTAGACTTTCTGTTCACTCTCTTTTTGGCATCTTGGGTTTTGTTTATAGCTTGACTGTGTACCCCACCCCCACCCCTGATTTTTATTTTTTTAATTTTTATATATTTTTAAAATTTTATTTTATTTTTAAACTTTACAATATTGTATTGGTTTTGCCATATAGTAGAAATGAATCCGCCACAGGAATACATGTGTTCCCCATCCTGAACCCTCCTCCCTCCTCCTTCCCCATACCATCCCTCTGGGTCATCCTATTGCACCAGCCCCAAGCATCCAGTATTGTGCATTGAACCTGGACTGGCGACTCGTTTCATATATGATATTACATATATTTCAATGCCATTCTCCCAAATCCACCCACCCTCTCCCTCTCCCACAGAGTCCAAAAGACTGTTCTATACATCAGTGTCTCTTTTGCTGTCTCGTATACAGGGTTTATTGTTACCATCTTTCTAAATTCCATATATATGCGTTACTTTACTCTATTGGTGTTTTTCTTTCCGGCTTACTTCACTCTGTATAATAGGCTCCAGTTTCATCCACCTCATTAGAACTGATTCAAATGAATTCTTTTTAATGGCCGAGTAATACTCCATTGTGTATATGTACCATAGCTTTCTTATCCATTCATCTGCTGATGGACATCTAGGTTGTTTCCATGTCCTGGCTATTATAAACAGTTCTGCGATGAACATTGGGGTACACGTGTCTCTTTCAATTCTGGTTTCCTCAGTGTGTATGCCCAGCAGTGGGATTGTTGGATCATAAGGCAGTTCTATTTCCAGTTTTTAAAGGAATCTCCACAGTGTTCTCCATAGTGGCTGTACTAGTTTGCATTCCCACCAACAGTGTAAGAGGGTTCCCTTTTCTCCACACCCTCTCCAGCATTTATTGCTTATAGACTTTTGGATCGCAGCCATTCTGACTGGTGTGAAATGGTACCTCATAGTGGTTTTGATTTGCATTTCTCTGATAATGAGTGATGTTGAGCATCTTTTCATGTGTTTGTTAGCCATCTGTATGTCTTCTTTGGCCCATTTTTTGATTGGGTTGTTTATTTTTCTGGAATTGAGCTGTAGGAGTTGCTTGTATATTTTTGAGATTAGTTGTTTGTCAGTTGCTTCATTTGCTATTATTTTCTCCCATTCTGAAGGCTGTCTTTTCACCTTGCTTATAGTTTCCTTTGTTTGGCAGAAGCTTTTAAGTTTAATTAGATCCCATTTGTTTATTTTTGCTTTTATTTCCAATATTCTGGGAGGTGGATCATAGAGGATCCTGCTGTGATGTATGTCAGAGAGTGTTTTGCCTATGTTCTCCTCTAGGAGTTTTATAGTTTCTGGTCTTACGTTTAGATCTTTAATCCATTTTGAGTTTATTTTTGTGTATGGTGTTAGAAAGTGTTCTAGTTTCATTCTTTTACAAGTGGTTGACCAGTTTTCCCAGCACCACTTGTTAAAGAGATTATCTTTTCTCCATTGTATATTCTTGCCTCCTTTGTCAAAGATAAGGTGTCCATAGGTGCATGGATTTATCTCTGGGCTTTCTATTTTGTTCTATTGATCTATATTTCTGTCATTGTGCCAGTACCATACTGTCTTGATGACTGTGGCTTTGTAGTAGAGCCTGAAGTCAGGCAGGCTGATTCCTCCAGTTCCATTCTTCTTTCTCAAGATTGCTTTGGCTAATCGAGGTTTTTTGTATTTCCATACAAATTGTGAAATTATTTGTTCTAGCTCTGTGAAGAATACTGTTGGTAGCTTGATAAGGATTACATTGAATCTATAAATTGCTTTGGGTAGTATACTCATTTTCACTATATTGATTCTTCCAATCCATGAACATGGTGTATTTATCCATCTATTAGTGTCCTCTTTGATTTCTTTCATCAGTGTTTTATAGTTTTCTATATATAGGTCTTTAGTTTTTTTAGGTAGATATATTCCTAAGTATTTTATTCTTTTCATTGCAATGGTGAATGGAATTGTTTCCTTAATTTCTCTTTCTATTTTCTCATTATTAGTGTATAGGAATGCAAGGGATTTCTGTGTGTTGATTTTATATCCTGCAACTTTACTATAATCATTGATTAGTTCTAGTAATTTTCTGGTGGAGTCTCTAGGGTTTTCTATGTAGAGGCTCATGTTGTCTGCAAACAGTGAGAGTTTTACTTCTTCTTTTCCAATTTGGATTCCTTTTATTTCTTTTTCTGCTCTGATTGCTGTGGCCAAAACTTCCAAAACTATGTTGAATAGTAATGGTGAAAGTGGGCACCCTTGTCTTGTTCCTGACTTTAGAGGAAATGCTTTCAATTTTTCACCATTGAGGATAATGTTTGCTGTGGGTTTGTCATATATAGCTTTTATTATGTTGAGGTATGTTCCTTCTATTCCTGCTTTCTGGAGAGTTTTTTTTTTTATCATAAATGGATGTTGAATTTTGTCAAAGGCTTTCTCTGCATCTGTTGAGATAATCATATGGTTTTTATTTTTCAATTTATTAATGTGGTGTATTACATTGATTGATTTGCGGATATTGAAGAATCCTTGCATCCCTGGGATAAAGCCCACTTGGTCATGGTGTATGATCTTTTTAATGTGTTGTTGGATTCTGATTGCTAGAATTTTGTTAAGGATTTCTGCATCTATGTTCATCAGTGATATTGGCCTGTAGTTTTCTTTTTTTGTGGCATCTTTGTCAGGTTTTGGTATTAGGGTGATCCACCCCTCATTTTTAAAGTAAAACGTTTGCAACATTTCTAGTATGCAGCCTTGGCAATAGGCCATCTTTTTACTAACCTTGTCTTCTGTATTAACCAAGCAGTTATAATTCCTTTCCCTTGTGATGACATGTTTAAGATCATTTGATAATAGCAATGGAAGGACTATGTTTCAGGCATCCAAAATGCAGCTGAGTGGCCCTTGTGGGTGTGGTTTCTAACACTTTCCTGCATCAATTCCTGAATTTTCTGAACTGTATCAATCTCAAGGATACCACAAGCCATTTTTCAAAACAATAGCTGCTAGCCAGTTACAGTCTTATGGACTCAAGTTCTCCCCTTGTAACTATGCAACAATTTCAGACCCCAAGGAATCCTTACTAAACAAGTACCCTTACTTCTTATCACCTATACTTCTAATGTTTTTCCCCCCACACCGCATGGCATACAGGGTTTTAATTCCCCAACCAGGGGTTGAAGTTGTGCCTCTTGTTGTGGGAACTTGGAGTCTTAACCACTGGCCCTCTTGGGGATTCTTTCCAATACTAATTCTTGATGAACAACATATGTAATTTGGCAGTTTTTGCCTATTAAGCCTCCTTCATTTTGTAAACAATCAAAACACAATTCAAGTGTTTCATGAATTTGTCTCTCCCAGGCTATAGCCCTCAGCTTGAATAAAATTCTCTTCTCTCCTTTATCATGGAGTGCACATTGATTATTTCCATTGCTACTTGTAACATCATAGAATAGAAATCTCTGAGGATAGGAAACTTTTGCAGGGAGATAACAAATACTTAAAGAAGAATTTTACTAAGGTTTTGCCTAATGTTATATGTGATATGGATTTTCCTCAATGTATACTTTCAATCGTCAGTAAAATGTTATGTTTTGTTTTGCTCTCTTTTTGGTTGCTTGGCATGTAGGATCTTAGTATCTGACCAGGGATTGAACCTGCACTCTCTGCATTAGAAGCAAGAGCTCCTAACTGCTGGACTGCCAGAGAAGGGCCAAAACATTCTCTTCTTATCAATGCCTTTCATCAGTAGTCTGAACTTGGATATGGCTAAGGATTGAGGCTGCTCATGGAATCCACTTAGGTTACAATTTGAGATTCAAATTTCTCTTTTCATAGTATCTGTGTGACCTTGGACAAATTATGTAACTTCGCAGAGTCTCAGAAGACTCTGCTTCATCTTTTCCATTAGAATAATATGTATCTCACAAGACTGTTGGGTTGAATGAGGAAGGTTATGTATGTGACTTTCTTTCCTCTCCCCCCATGGAAAACAATAGTAGGATGGAGAGATTTCAGGGAGCATTTGGATTCCTTAAGTAACTCATGCTCCAAAACTGGTAAATAACTCAGCCTCAGTGTACCTTAGTCTAACTGTGTATGAAATAGTCTTTAAGATTTCTTTCAAATAAAAAAGTTTATGATTTAAGATTCTGCAACTATATTTAGGATAAAAGCCTGATAAGGCTTCTGGGCAGTTGTTTTTCTTTGCAAATATTTAATTAGATTTATAAACTTACAAAATGAAAGAATTGATTTATGAGTTAAATATTTCACAAGTTACCATAGGGCATTTCTTAAGTAATCTGCCTTATCCTCGAACACAGTTATGTCATAACCAATTACAAGAGGTGTATCAAATAATTTAGTTCTAAAATGACTAATTTGAGTGGTAAATACAATGGAAGGAAGGAGGAAATCCAGAAGAGGAAGATCAGAATTGTTGGAAAAATGTTGGGGGTGCATTGATACAATCTGTTTTTACTTTGGAAGTTTATTTATACATTTATTTCTTAAAAAGCAACAATAGACTAACTTAAGTCTTCTTTTGTTAATCTGCCTAATTTGATGATCATGGGAAATTTATAGTTACTAGTAGAGACCAATTTTCTTCCTCTAGCTTGAAAAAGAACCAAGGAAAGCAGAACTGATAAAGGCTCTCTCTGAGTATATTTTTACTTTTTTACAAGTCATTGATCTTCAGTAAGCTTCTTTTTGTTATAGGCAATCTAAATTGATCCATGGTGAATGGAAAATAATAGTCTATTCTTAAATAACTGTGAACAGGAGGTTCAAAACTAGCTCCTGTTGGAAGCAGTTGCAGAATGTTGAAGAAATCTGTACAGGCACACACATAAAGAGACCTCTCTCAGCAATGGAGGAGCAGCTGAGCTATGTCGCTGCAGAAGGCCATCGATCACATTTATTATACTGCAGACAGCAGCAATTTTAAGTGAGGCTGGGCTTCCTGAATGAATTCCAATAATTCAAGTTATGATTCCTAAACTGTGTGTCAGACTAATTCAATATTACTTTTAGGCTAAATAAATAAATAAAGGTTGAAATTATTGGCCCCATAATATGGGTAAAAGAACATGATTTTATTACCCTAATCATTAATAACAGCATTACAAATCAGGTGATGATTTTTTTTTTAATGAAATAATGAGAGAAATTGTGCAAATCCAAATTACTGCATTACAGTTTCACAAATGGTCAGTTTTTTGGTTTGTTTTTACATTAGAGATAAATTTATTTTGGATATTATTTGAAACCTGAAAAATAACTTTTTTTTTTCCAAAATGGAAATGCTTTTCTTTTGTTTTTGTTGACTTTAAGTCATTCATGGTCATGAAAAAAAATATAAGACATTTAAAGAGAATTTCCCTCATATAACACCTTTTGGGGATATGTGTTAAAAAAAAATTATGTATTTTTTCAGACTTCTAATACAGAGCTTTCTTTCCTTCCTTCTATCTGTCCATCCATCCATCCATGCCATCTTTTCATATTGAGAAGTAGAGAGGTAGAGTTGAGGCAGGACAGAGGAGTTTCCTGTTCCTAGGAAGTAGAAGACTCACAAAACATATCACCAGGGCACTGTTCAGGCTCCCCTGAGGACAAAGGCAGGCAGACCTGCTGTAGGGTAGGGAGAGCTAAGTGCTGGGAGTTTGGGTCTCCATGCCCTCATTTCAGGTCAGTTTCTGACTAATGAGAGTCAATGGGCAAATCATCCCATCCTCATTTATAAAATATATGTTCTTTGCATGTTAGTATACTTTGAATTAGATTCTGCTTTATAACTTTGTTTTGAAAAAGGGATCATTAACTTTTAATAAAAGGTAATTTTTAAATTTATGGGACCATTTAACTGGTGGATGCTCTGAAATACTCCAGCCAATATGTGACACTGTATATATGTTTTCAAGCCCCATAATGACCATTTAGCTAGCTTCCTTTAGGCTGAGATTAAAACACTTAAATTTTGTTTTTGTGGAATAGAGATGAAACAGATGTTTCTGTTGGCTCTGAGAAAATGCTTTAAACAACTGATCATGCCTTGGCATTGATAAAATGATACTAGCATTGGGATCAGTAACACAGACAAGGGCTTGGGAGTGGTTGTCTATGCACGCAGAATTTCAAAGATGTGGGCTTCAGGAATACAGGGGGTTTTGTATGGAGCTGAATGAACCTTCCACAGTCTGAAAGACCATCTTTGGGAAACAAATATCTGGTTGCCATGGAGACACTCAAGGTGGATGAAGGATGGATTAATCAAAATACAGTAAATCCTTTTTACGAGCTTCCTAAGAAATCTAGTGTGACGTGCACCCTCTGGTCTGTCTCCTCTTATTCTTCCCTCCATCGCACAGGAAATCCACCATGGACTACAATGACACACATTGATTGTTCTGAGTTCTATGTACACACTAACAATACTCTCTCTTGCCTGAAACGCATGATCAAACAAGCACAAGTGCTCTTCAAACATTTATTTTTTAAAATAGTTTCTGAAATTTAAGGAAAAAATCATCCTATCCTCTCTGCTGTAAAAAGAAAAGAGTGGTTAGAAATAGCCTCTGAAAATTGATTATTTATTAACTGAACTACATTCTCTGGGAAATAAAGGATATGAAATAATTTGTGCTGAGATAGATGCTGCATCCAGATTGAGTCTAAATGCACAACTGATCTGATAAATTTAGCTTTTCAGTTCAGTAAAAAAAATTTAAAAAGCCTTCTCAGTCCTAGTATCAGTTAAATAAAGCAATGAATCTAAATAAATTGTTAAGTTGAATAAATTAAGTGAATAAATAAATTAAATGGCTATTCCCCTTCCTTCCCAACAAACTGACAAGCCAAATTAATCAAAATAGTTAATCCAGTTGTGGGGGATCTTTCCAGAAGCCTCCAGTAAATCATTTTGGGGCAGCCAATTCAATTTTAAGCCTGGTCTTGAATAGTCACTGCATCAAGTAGATTGGATAAGCTTGCACAGAATCAAGACAATGTAAGTAGGTTTTGGATGCTCTCCAAGAAAAGATAGAAGTTCACAGTGAGGATGTCAGTTACTGCAGGTGAGGTACCCTGTACCCCTGTACCAGTACAGGGTACAGGGAGAGAGGTTTTCCACATCAACATACCATATTTGAGACTCCAAGTTCTCACAGACTGAAGGGAACAGAACATGCAAATCCCAAAGGAACTCAGCACAAAGTAGAAAAGTGATTCTCCATTCAGGTTGATTTTGCATGATTAGGGTTAGGGAAGGCTGGGAGTGGGTGCTACTGAATTCTGGTGGGTAGAAGCCAGGGATGCTGCTAAACATCCTACAGTGCACAGGACAGCCTCTTGAGGAAAAGAAAAATGTTGACAGTGCTGAGGTTGAGAAATCCTGCAGAAGAAGAAATAGTTAATAGATTCTAAGCAGCACCTTAGAGTAAGCACAAAATCATGGATGTACATAAATTCTAAACTAGGCAATAGGAATCAGCTCTGAGCTTGGAATCTGAAGACCTGAATCTCAACTGGAGCCTTGCTATTTATTTTTACCTATGACTTGTCAAGCCTCTTTGAACCTAGTTGTTTAATTTGTTAAATGTTGATAGTAATATCAGTAATTATAGCAAGGATTGAGAGAGATAACAGATACAAAAAGATGGAACACAGTGTTAGTACCTAGGAAATAATGATTGGAAACAGACCAGCCAGCTTATCTTTTATGTTTTTTTTTTTTTTTTTTTTTTTAGGCAAGGCTGGTCAGTTTTGGCCAACAGTGACAATAAAAAGAAAAAAAAATGCTGAAAATTGATTATTCATTTTGGCTCTTGACATACTACAGAGGAGGAAAGTTTTCTTCAACCCTCTTAGGGTCCCTGGCTAGATCTGAAAATTAAAATCATCTAAGACAGATTAACAGGAAAAACACATACACATTCTACTGAATTGTTACAAATACATGGGCTCCTCCTGTAGAGAATGAAGACCAAAAGAAAAGGACTAGAGTAGGAGCTTCTATACTTTGTAGATAAAGAAACAATAAATTTGTGATGAATTGAGAAGACAGAGATACTTGCACTATGAGTAGTCAATGATAAAGGAGAAATTAGGAAGGTAAGAGTTAGTTTACAAGGCTTATTTATACATATTTCTCAGCCTCCATTTCCCTATCTATGGTAATAAGGGTGCCTTTCTTCCTCCTGGTACAGGGAGGGTACATTCATGTGGGGGATTGCTGACCTATTTCAGAGAAGAGTAAGACACAGGAGGTCAGAATGACTTTCCTCTTTCTGCTGTTTTTTTTTCCCTCATACTCCTGTTTAAGATATTCAATACACCAAAGTGCCATATTTTGGGGTCACATGTCTTTTCTTTTTTTCTGGCTATGTAGGTGATATGTGGGATCTTAATTCCCCCACTAGGGATCAAAGCTGCTCTCATTGCAGTGGGAGCATGGAGTCTTACCCACTGGACCATCAGGGAAGTCCCATGGGGTCCCATATCTTGAATCCCACTAGTATGACAGAGAATGAGATGGCTGGATGGCATCACTGACTCAGTGGACATGAGTTTGAGCCATCTCAGGGAGATAGTGAAGGACAGGGAAGCCTGGTGTGCTGCAGTCCGTGGGGTTGTGAAGCATCAGACACAAGCAACTGAACATTAGTAAGAAGTGTTTTTTTGCTTAAAGCCTGCTGGATGTGAGGCTACAACACAGCAGAAGGCTTGTAGTCAGAGGCTACAACACAATGACTCCATTTTGTCAGCTCAATCTCAGGCCCACAGTCCAGCCCCTCCTCTTTCTGCATGACTGAGCTCTAGCCTACTCACTAGGAAGGCAAAAAGGAGCCAGATCAGTTCTCTATCAACATTTAGCTTTGCCTTCATCTGATATGAAAAGTGCAGGAATGGCTTCTGCTGATGTAGGTAGTTAATGCCCTGCAGGGCATGATGGTCATGAGACCCTCCCTAGGGGGAAGGGGAGGAAAAAACCCCAGGTCCTATGGACGTGTTCCTCCCTTAGTAGTCAGATTAAGTTTTTAGGTTAGGCCCCTTAAATCCTTCATAACTCTTCCTGCACAGAGTGCAGCTTCAAATGCCTCTGGATCTTCGTCAGCCTGATTCTGCCTGCATATGAGTTACCCACAATAAACGTCATAATTGCACTTCATGGAGTTGCCTGCTTTGTTTTTCTGCCTCAAATTTCCTTCTCAGTTTGGAGGATGTTCCTCAATATTCCCTCTATCTAACACTTTACTTTAGAAAAAAGAAGAGCTAGGAAAGGTGTTAGGGGAGAGGCAATGTGGAGGAGTGTACCTTAGGAAAGATGGATAGGAAGTATGGCATGCAGGTATCTGATGGAATTTCAAAAACAAGGTTTTGCTGTGAGACAGGCAATGTAGAGAGGAGCCTGGAGGGCTACGGTCCATTGAGTCACAAGAGTCGGACACGACTGAAGCGACTTAGCACGCAAGCATCCATGCGGGCAAGGTAACCCTCTCTTTTATAACACTGAACAACCTTTAGTAAAATGTTACTCACTCCTCTGTGAATTGTGGGTATTAATTCTTTTTGTTTTGTTTTTGATACAATGAAGTGCAGCATCCTGCTCCAGAGTGAATACAAAGGACTGACACTAGTCCACGTTAAAAAAAAAAAAAAAAAATTATCCCAAACTTGGATATAAATCAAAAAGTAATTAATGTCATGGGCTACCCTGGTGGCTCAGTGGTAATGAATCTTACACTGAGAACATAAGCTTGTTGGTACAATTAATTAGAGCCCAGAGATTTAATAATTTATAATTCTTAAAGCTAATCTCTGGCAATTATTTTCTTTTTTGCTTTATAGGAAAGACAAACCTGAAGGTGATGGCTTTATTACCCTATAGGATTTTAACCATTGCATATCTTTATCTAAATTTGTTGTTGTTGTTCAGTCCCTCAGTGGTGTTCAACTCTTTACAACCCCATGGACTGTAGCACGCCAGGCTTCCCTGTCCTTCACTATCTCCTGGAGTTTGTTCAAACTCATGTCCATTGAGTGGATGATGCCATCCAACCATCTCATCCTCTGTCGCCCCCTTCTCCTGCCCTCAATCTTTCCCAGCATCAGTGTCCTTTCCAGTGAGTCTGCTCTTCCCATCAGGTGGCCAAATGATTGGAGCTTCCACTCCAGCATCACTCCCTCAAATGAATATCCAGGATTGAGTTCCTTTAGGATTGACTGCTTTGATCTCCTTGCAGTCCTAGGGACTCTCAAGTCTTCTCCAGCTCCACAGTTTGAAAGCATCAATTCTTTAGCGCTCAGCGTTTCTTATTGTCCAACTCTCACATCCATGCAGGACTATTGGAAAACCCATAGCTTTGACTATACAAACCTTTGTCAGCAAAGTGATGTCTTTGCTTCTTAATACTCTGCCTAGGTTTGTCATAGCTTTCCTTCCAAGCAGCAAGTGTCTTTTAATTTCATGGCTGCAGTCACCATCTGCAGTGATTTCAGACCCCAGGAAAATAAAGCCTGTCACTATTTCCATGTTTTCCCATCTATTTGCCATGAAATGATGGAACTAGATGCCATGATCTTACTTTTCTGAATGTTGAGTTTTAAGCCAGTTTTTTTCCTCTCTCCTCTTTAACCTTCATCAAGAGGCTCTTTAGTTTCTCTTTGCTTTCTGCCATTAGGGTGGTGTCATCTACATATCTGAGGTTACTGATATTTCTCCCTGCAATCTTGATTCCAGCTTAAGCTTCATCCGGCCCGACATTTTGCATGATGTACTCTGCATATAAGTTAAATAAGCAGGGTGACAATATACAGCCTTGATGTAATCCTTTCCCAATTTGGAACCAGTCTGTTGTTCCATGTCTGGTTTTAACTGTTGCTTCTTTACCTGCATGCAGGTTTCTCAGCAGGCAGGTAAGGTGGTCTGGTATTCCCATCTCTTTAAGAATTTTCCACAGTTTATTGTGATCCACACAATCAAAGATTTTATCTAACTTAGCAATTTTATTTCAGCATTAACTTCCCATTTATTGTAAAAGTCTCAGTTTCTTAAATTCTCCTTTGGTTTTATTCTGCTAGTTCCTTTATAAGTTTGATAAATATCTGACATGTGCGGATTAAGAGTTATGCTTTTTAACATTTTGAGACTATACTTTGGCACCCACATACTGACTTCGTGTGTTAGGAAATTTGTCCCTTCCTTCAGTTCAGTTCAGTCACTCAGTCATGTCCAACTCTTTGTGATCTCATGGACTGGAACATGCCAGGCCTCCTGTCTATCACCGACTCCCGAAGTTGCTCAAACTTTTGTCCATCAAGTAAGTGATGCCATCCAACCATTTCATCCTCTGTCGTCCCCTTTTCCTCCTGCCTTCAATCTTTCCCAGCATCAGGGTGTGTTCCAAGGGGGCAGTTCTTCACATGAGATGGCCAAAGCATTGGAGTTTCAGCTTCACATCAGTCCTTGCAATGAATATTCAGGACTTATTTCCTTTAGGAGGGACTGGTTGGATCTCCTTGTAGTCCAAGGGTCTCTCAAGAGTCTTCTCCAACACCACAGTTCAAAAGCATCAATTCTTTGGCACTCAGCTTTCTTTATGGTCCAACTCTCATATCTATACATGGCTAATGGAAAAACCTATTTTCTTCAAGTACAATTTATAGAAGGTAGTATATTATTTATTTTAATAACAAAATTATAGTAAGCCTGAGGTCATCCTATATAAATTCTACAAATTAGCACCCTTATATTCATTGTGGCATCATTTATAATAGCCAAGATATGGAACATTCCAAATGTCCATTGATGAATGAATGGAAAAAGATGTGAGATATATATAGATATAAACATATATATCATATATATTTGATACCACTAAGTCGTAAAAAGGAATGAAATTCTGCCACTTGTGACAACATGGGTAGGCCTTGAACATGTCATGCCAAGTAACATAAGTCAGACAGAGAAAGACAAATACTGTGTGATTTCATTCATATGTGGAATCTGTAAAACAAACCAAACAAAAGAAAAGTGAACTTATAGATATGGAGAACAGATCAGAGGCTAACAGAGGGGAAGGGGGATTTTGGGGGTGGGTGAAATGTGTGAAGGGGGTCAACTGTATGGTGATGGATGATAATTAGACTTGTGGTAATCACTCTGCAGTGTATACAGTTGTTGACTTATAACACTACATCTGAAACTTACATAATAATTCTGAAAATCTACGAATTAAATTCCTGAACATACAATAAAGCACAATTTTTAATCATAATTATTTCTAAAATACTCAAGGTATTATGACTTAATAACTTGCTACGAAATATTTATACATTTTGCTTTCACAGAGACAAAATTTGTTTTATAGCAATTTCAATGCATACTTCCCTTTGTTTTATATCCTATAGAAATGCAGTTGTTTTTTTTCTTTTTTTTTTTTTGGTGACTGTATACTTTAATAAGTTTTATTTTTGTGAAGCTATAAAACTTCATTGGCAATTATAACTGTAAGGTAACATTTATCCCAAGAGCTACAAAAAGTTATTGGAAATGTGTCCTGCAAATTATTACTGCAAATATACTGCAGTTCTTAAACTGGAGTAGTATAAGTATAGATTTTAGAAATCAGTTTAGGATTCTACTCCTTATACATTAAATTTCCATCAGTATCATTGTCCTTACTTTGTTCACCAATTTCAACTATTAGAATTTACATAGTTGCAGCAGTTTATTCTTTATGTTACATTTGCCATCTATGACACTGAAAGGTATATTCTTTCAGTAATTTAAAACTCTTCTTTAAAAATAATGTTGTTGTATGTAATATACAGAAAAGAAGTTTGAATTTGAGTTTTAGTTTTGAATCATAAATGGGATTCTCAGTTGAATTGAAACTTCTTACTCTTTTTGGTCCTGGAGAAGGGAAAGGCTACCCACTCCAGTATTCTTGCCTGGAGAATCCCCAAGGACAGAGGAGTTTGGCAGACTTCAGTCCATGTGGTCGCAAAGAGTTGGACACAACTGAGTGACTAAGCACAACACTCCTTTTTGGTACTGCTGATATTGGGAAAGTTATCAATGTCAAGAGATTCTGCAATTTGTGTAGTATCAACATATTTTTCATAAACATTATTGCTTCATTTGTCTTTCAAAAAAGTATTAATTCCCTTGATGCTTCTAAGTGCATTGTGTACTTGGAATTTTTGTTCTGGCATCATTTTTAATTTAATGTTGGCTTTACCAAAGCTATTACAAGTTAGTAGTAACCAAATAAATGTTAAAATAATTATTTTCAAAAGCATACCTTTGACTTGTGTTGCAGAAAATGCACCACCACAATGGTTTTTGACAGAACATTGCATTTTTCCTTTAAGTAAGTTTCTAGTGTCATGACAACTTCACTTTCTCGTGTGTTCTTTTTTCCCCCAAAAAATGGCTTCAAATTTCTTTTCTAAAATTGTTTTCAATAAACTCCAATATTGATGTCAAGCAAGTTGTATGTTTTCTATCAATTTTAAACAAAACAAACAATATAGGATGTTTTCTCTTTTTTTCCAGAGATTTGTTGCTATGATCCCTTATGTTTTCCATGTGTAGTTATGACACTGTCATACTCCTTGCCATTCAAATTATTTTGTCTAGATTATTTTGTTTATTACTTATAGATTTGTCTAGATTATTTTTGTAGGCATTCTACTGAGAATTGATGGTGTCTGTGTCAATAGAGCTTAACTGTTTTTCCCCAGGAATTTCTAGCCCAAGGAGACAAGACTGCTAAACAGTAAATAACTAACTTCATCATTTGCTTCAGGAAATTTCTGCACACCAGTTTATCAAGGCAAACAGTTACCTCATAGTGGTAACTATAGTTCTTTTCATAGTGAAAAGAACAGTGAGCTCACCTGGGCAAACAGCTTGCTTATCAGAACAAGAGTTTGGTTTACAGACTTGATTCAAGACTTAATTTGCCCACTAATCCTAAACTATTAGGTTACAAACTTTGTCTAGACCAAGTGATCGAGCGAAGTCACTCAGTCATGTCCGACTCTTTGCGACCCCATGGACTGTAGCCTACCACGCTCCTCCATCCATGGGATTTTCCAGGCAAGAGTACTGGAGTGGATTACCATTTCCTTCTCCAGAGGACCTTCCTGACCCAGGGATCGAACCCAGGTCTCCTGCATTGTAGGCAGACGCTTTACCATCTGAGCCACAAGGGAAATCACAAACTTTGTCTAATTCTTACCAATTCCCTATTTGGAAGAGCTTGCCTTAAGTTACCTGAACACAGACTGTTGAGACACTAACATTCTGTCAAGATGGTGCTCTCACTTGATGTTGTAAGTCCAATACACTTGGTTTCCCCTGACCAACAGGTTTTTCTGATAATTCTTATGGAAGGAGTCAACAGTGTAGGGAATATGCTATGCACAGGCCTGTACAATAATTAATGGGACTTCTTTGAAAAATAAGAATGACTTTCTCATCACATCCAGGTGAAGGGCTGGGAGCAGTAAAAAGTACATCCTGGAAAGACATCTTGAAAACAAGATGTTGAAGTACTGATATGACTGATGGGAAACCATTAGTGACTGTTCCTGGAAAACCAGGGCCTTGAGGGAGTTGCTGAGAAAGGGTGTCACTAGCCAAAGTGTTAAACAAAGTCATGAAAGGCCTGAAGGTTTGACACTGAGGACTGTGCATTGTATATCTATATCCCTGATCTGAGATTGTAAAGAACAGATATCTCTAGAGCACGAATAAGGAAGTAGAAGTTAACAATAAAAGGCATACAAGGATTAGGATCTGGGCTTTTGCCTGCAAATGGCATCAGCCCCCTGATGCCCACTTTATTTCTGAGTCTTATTTTTCCTTATTCTTTGTGGCACCACTCCCTCAGGTCGGTTTGTTGTTGGACTGGTCCTGACAAACAGTCAACATTATTAAAAATACATATACTCTTTTTTTAGTCATATAATGTGCTGAACACATTCCTATAAAATTTTACATACGTGTGTGCCTTTTTGAAATAGAAAAAAATTTATATAATCTATTCTACATAGTGTGTATCAGGGGTTGTATCTAAAATAGGTGAGGGACTTCCCTGGTGGTCTAGTGGTTAAGAATCTGCCTTGCAATGCAGGGGATGTAAGTTTGATCCCTGGGTGGGGAACTAAGATCCTACATGCATGGAGCAAGCCTGTGTACCACAACTACTGAGCCCATGCGCCACAACTAGACAGTGTGTGCTGCAACAAAGGATCCACATGAACTGGTGAAGATCTTGAGTGCAACAACTAAGAGCCGATACAGCCAAATAAATAAAATAAGTGATATTTAGCACTTCTCACTTTAGTCATTTTACTCAAGTGCTTCCCTTGTGGTTCAGCTGGTAAAGAATCCACCTGCAATGTTGGAGACCTGGGTTCAGTCCCAGGATTGGGAAGATCCTGTGGAGCAGAGAAAGGCTACCCACTCCAGTATTCTGGCCTGGAGAATTCCATAGACTGTATAGTTCACAAAGAGTCAGACACGACTGAGCAACTTTCACTTTGCCAATTGCTTTACTTTTACTTTACTCAAATGTTTGATTTGCTCTGATGTTTGTATTTTAAGAAAAAGTTCTACATTTAATGTTATCACTTCTTGTGGTTTCTTACAGTTGAAGAAAATTCTCATTTATCATGCTTATTCAGTTCAGTTCAGTTGGTCAGTTGTGTCCGACTCTGTGACCCCAAGAATCACAGCACGCCAGGCCTCCCTGTCCATCATCAACTCCAGGAGTTCACCCAAACTCATGTCCATTGAGTTGGTGATGCCATCCAGCCATCTCATCCTCTGTCGTCCCCTTCTCCTCCTGCCCCCAATCCCTCCCAGCATCAGAGTTTTTTCCAATGAGTCAACTCTTCACATGAGGTGGCCAAAGTATTGGAGTTTCAGCTTCAACATCAGTCCTTCCAATGAACATCCAGGACTGATCTCCTTTAGGATAGACTGGTTGGATCTCTTTGCAGTCCAAGGGACTCTCAAGAGTCTTCTCCAACACCACAGTTCAAAAGCATCAATTCTTCGGCGCTCAGCTTTCTTCACAGTCCAACTCTCATATCTATACATGACCACTGGAAAAACCACAGACTTGACCAGACGGACATTTGTTGGCAAAGTAATGACTCTGCCTTTTAATATGCTATCTAGATTGGTCCTAACTTTCCTTCCAAGGAGTAAGTGTCTTTTAATTTCATGGCTGCAATCCCCATCTGCAGTGATTTTGGAGCCCCCAAAAATAGTCTGCCACTGTTTTCACTGTTTCCGCATCTATTTCCCATGAAGTGATGGGACCAGATGCCATGATCTTACTTTTCTGAGTGTTGAGCTTTAAGTCAACTTTTTCACTCTCCTCTTTCACTTTCATCAAGAGGCTTTTTAGTTTCTCTTCACTTTCTGCCATAAGGGTGGTGTCATCTGCATATGTGAGGTTACCGATATTTCTCCCTGCAATCTTGATTCCAGCTTGTGCTTCTTCCAACCCAGCGTTTCTCATGATGTACTCTGCATAGAAGTTAAATAAGCAGGGTGACAGTATACAGCCTTGACAAAGTCCTTTTCCTATTTGGAACCAGTCTGTTGGTCCATGTCCAGTTCTAACTATTTCTTCCTGACCTGCATACAGGTTTCTCAAGAGGCAGGTCAGGTGATCTGGTATTCCCACCTCTTTCAGAATTTTCCACAGTTTATTGTGATCCACACAGTCAAAGGCTTTGGCATAGTCAATAAAGCAGAAATAGATGTTTTTCTGGAACTCTCTTGCTTTTTCCATGATCCAGCGGATGTTGGCAATTTGATCTCTGGTTCCTCTGCATTTTCTAAAACCAGCTTGAACATCTGGAAGTTCATGGTTCACATATTGCTGAAGCCTGGCTTGGAGAATTTTGAGCATTACTTTACTAGCATGTGAGATGAGTGCAATTGTGCGGTAGTTTGAGCATTCTTTGGCAATGCCTTTCTTTGGGATTGGGATGAAAACTGACCTTTTCCAGTCCTGCGGCCATGGCTGAGTTTTCCAAATTTGCTGGCATATTGAGTGCAGCACTTTCACAGCATCATCTTTTAGGATTTGAAATAGCTCAACTGGAATTCCCTCATCTCCACTAGCTTTGTTCATAGTGATGCTTTCTAAGGCCCACTTGACTTCGCATTTCAGGATGTCTGGCTCTAGATGAGTGATCACACCATCATGATTATCTGGTTTTGTGATATATCCTGATTTTGTACAGTTCTGTGTATTCTTACCACCTCTTCTTAATATATTCTGCTTCTATTAGGTCCATACCATTTCTGTCCTTTATCGAGCCCATCTTTGCATGAAATGTTCCCTTAGTATCTCTAATTTTCTTGAAGAGATCTCTAGTCTTTCCCATTTTGTTGTTTTCCTCTATTTCTTTGCATTGATCACTGAAGAAGGCTTTCTTATCTCTTCTTGCTATTCTTTGGAACTCTGCATTCAGATACTTATATCTTTCCTTTTCTCCTCTGCTTTTCACTTCTCTTCTTTTCACAGCTGTTTGGAAGGCCTCCCCAGACAGCCGTTTTGCTTTTTTGCATTTCTTTTCCATGGGGATGGTCTTGATCCCTGTCTCCTGTACAATGTCACGAACCTCAGTCCATAGTTCATCAGGCACTCTATCTATCAGATCTAGTCCTTTAAATCTATTTCTCACCTCCACTGTATAATCATAAGGGATTTGATTTAGGTCATACATGAATGGTCTAGTGGTTTTCCCTACTTTCTTCAATTTAAGTCTGAATTTGGCAATAAGGAGTTCATGATCTGAGCCACAGTCAGCTCGAGAATGTGACTCCAGTCAGCCACAGTCAGCTGACAGAATGTGGTCCACTGGAGAAGGGAATGACAAATCACTTCAGTATTCTTGCCTTGAGAACCCCATGAACAGTATGAAAAGGCAAAATGACAGGATACTGAAAGAGGAACTCCCCAGGTCGGTAAGTGCCCAATATGCTACTGGAGATCAGTGGAGAAATAACTCCAGAAAGAATGAAGGGATGGAGTCAAAGCAAAAACAATACCCAGTTGTGGGTGTGACTGGTGATAGAAGCAAGGTCCGATGTGTAAAGAGCAATATTGCATAGGAACCTGGAATGTCAGGTCCGTGAATCAAGGCAAATTGGAAGTGGTCAAACAAGAGATGGCAAAAGTGAACATTGACATTCTAGGAATCAGCGAACTCTAATGGACTGGAATGGGTGAATTTAACTCAGATGACCATTATATCTACTACTTTGGGCAGGAATCCCTCAGAAGAAATGGAGTAGCCATCATGGTCAACAAAAGACTCCGAAATGCAGTACTTGGATGCAGTCTCAAAAATGACAGAATGATCTCTGTTCATTTCCAAGGCAAACCATTCAATATCATGGTAATCCAAGCCTATGCCCCAACCAGTAACACTGAAGAAGCTGAAGTTGAACGGTTCTATGAAGACCTACAAGACCTTTTAGAACTAACACCCAAAAAAGATGTCCTTTTCATTATAGCGGATTGGAATGCAAAAGTAGGAAGTCAAGAAACACCTGGAATAACAGGCAAATTTGGCCTTGGAGTATGGAATGAAGCAGGGCAAAGGCTAATAGAGTTTTGCCAAGAGAATGCACTGGTCATAGCAAACACCCTCTTCCAACAACACAAGAGAAGACTCTATACATGGACATCACCAGATAGTCAACACCAAAATCAGATTGATTATATTCTTTGCAGCCAAAGATGGAGAAGCTCTATACAGTCAGCAAAGTCAAGACTGGAAGCTGATTGTGGCTCAGATCATGAACTCCTTATTGCCAAGTTCAGACTTAAATTATGCTTATTAAGTTCTTGGATAACCTGAATATTAGTACTGTCAACTAAAACTGTATCATCTATATGTTTTTAACAATTTTGTGAGATATTTTATCTTATTTCTACATAGTTTCTATTTTATAGCATTAATAATTATATCTATATTTTAAAATCACAGTTCAGTTTCAAAGGTATAACTCTGTTGTTCATATGCATTTAATTTTGTTCATGTTTATTTACAGCATGTAATAAATGCTGTCAAACTTTCCAGGTGGCCCTAGTGGTAAAGAACTTGCCTGCCAATGCAGGAGATGTAAGAGACGTGGGCTTGATCCCTGGTTGGGAAGGTCCCCTGGAGAAGAGAATAGCAACCCATTCCAGTATCCTTACCTGGAGAATGACATGGACAGAGGAGTCTGACGGGCTTCAGTTCATAGGGTCACAAACAGCTGGACACAACTGAAGCATGCACACAAGGAATCCATATATACCCATGCATACACAAACTGTTAAAACTAAGAAACGAACACAGCAGGGTTGCATGGTACAAAATCAATATGCAAAAATTCAATTGTGTTGGGGCTTCTGATGTGGTGCAGTGGTGAAGAATTCATCTGCCAATGCAGAAGACGTGGGTTCCATCCCTGAATCAGGAAGATTCCTGGAGAAGGAAATGTCAACCCACTCCAGTATTCTTGCCTGGAAAGTCCCATGGACAGAGGAGCCTGGTGGAATGGCAAAGAGTCGGACATGACTGAATGACTAAGCACACGAACTTTGTACTGTTATCAATCTTGTCAGTTTTTCCCCATTCTCAATGACTTTGATATGATATAGAGATAAAACACAGACATCTTGGAAGCTGAAAGTTCTAGTAATTTTTTGTGTGTGTGTTATTTGGAAGAATTTTTTTGTAATGGTCCCTAAAATTTATTATTTGTAACTTGAGGTGGATAATTATCAACCGGAGCTTCCTTTGGATATTCACGTTATATGGATTTGTATGTACCTGCATTCACATTGGGTTTAATAGAGTCTTTGGGTTTTTTCTCTTCCAATTTAAATGAAAATTTATCAGTTGTTATTGATATAGAGAAAGACAGAAAATGCATATGGTGTCTAATCAGTGACATCTCAGAAATACCTTGTTTTGAAACTGGTAACTTTAAGTTCTCCTCCTTTTTCCTCCTGCATTTCACTTACTTCCTCCAAAAATTTGTGCAATTATACAAAAATATTTCTTTCATTTTCTCTAATGGAGCTCTATTTTCTTATACTGATAACTTTTTAAAAATTCTCTTTTGACATCTGGAAAGAAGTTATAAATAACTTAATATCTTATAATTTGAAACATTTAAAAATAATAGGTTTGGGAAAAACATAGCTATACAGTATAGAAACCTGGCAGATAATACCTTAACTAAGTGATCAAAGTTAACATTCCAGCAATGAGTGTAAAGGAACAAAATTCACCTATCCCAAATTGCCTGTTTGGCATTTGGATTATTTAGAGATATAAATGATCAAAAACCAAAAGACTCCAGAAGAAACTTTGACCTTCTCCCTAACTGTCTAAAAGAATGTAGATAGAAAACTTATTCTATGAAAGGAACTATCACCATAGATAATGACAGTACAAACTAAGTATGGTAGACAGGGAGGAACCTTGCAAAGTCTATCAAAATTCCTCTCCATGTTTTATTGTCTCTGTTGACCCAATGTTTGCTTTACCATATCCCTGTGAGTTGCCTTCCTCCTATTTGAAGCCCCAAACCTCTACCCACAACATCCATTTTTGTCTTTAGCTGAAAGTGGTATTTAAGGTGAGGGCTTCTGCCATACTGGTAAATTATTCAGTTCTCCTGGGTCTCTCCCACTTATCAGTTCAGTTCAGTTCAGTCGCTCAGTTGTGTGCAACTCTTTAAGACCCCAGGGACTGTAGCACACCAGGCCTCCCTGTCCATTACAAACTCCCAGAATTTACTCAAACTCATGTCCACTGAGACAGTGATGCCATCCAACTGTCTCATCCTCTGTTGTCCCCTTCTCCCGCCTTCAATATTTCCTAGCATCAGGGGCTTTTCAAATGAGTCAGTTCTTTGCATCAGGTGGCCAAAGTACTGGCCACCTTCAGCATCAGTCCTTCCAATGAATATTCAGGACTGATTTCCTTTAGGATGAACTGGTTGGAACTCCTTTCTGTCCAAGGGACTCTCAAGAGTCTTCTCCAACACCACAGTTCAAAAGCAGCAATTCTTCGGCACTCAACTTTCTTTATAGTCCAACTCTCACATCCATACATGAGTACTGGAAAAACCATAGCTTTGACTAAATGGATGTTTGTTGGCAAAGTAATGTCTCTGCTTTTCAATATGTTATCTAGGTTGGTCATAACTTTTCTTCCAAGGAGTAAGCATCTTTTAATTTCATGGCTGCAGTCACCATCTGCAGTGATTTTGGAGCCCAGAAAAATAAAGTCTGTCACTGTTTCCATTGTTTTCCCATCCATTTGCCATGAAGTGATGGGACCAGATGCCATGATCTTACTTTTCTGAATGTTGAGTTTTAAGCCAGCTTTTTCACTCTCCACTTTCACTTTCATCAAGTGGCTCTTTAGTTCTTCTTCCCTTTCTGCCATAAGGGTGGTGTCATCTGCATATCTGAGGTTATTGATATTTCTCCTGGCAATCTTGATTCCAGCTTATGCTTCATCCAGTCCAGAATTTCTCATGACGTACTCTGCATATAAGTTAAATAAGCAGGGTGACAATATACCACCTTGACATACTCCTTTCCCTATTTAGAACTAGTCTATTGTTCCATGTCCAGTTCTAACTGTTTCTTCTTGACCTGCATACAGATTTATCAGGAGGCAGGTCAGGTGGTCTGGTATTCGTATCCCTTGAAGAATTTTCTACAGTTTGTTGTGATCCACACAGTCAAAGGCTTTGGCATAGTCAATAAAGCAGAAGTAGATATTTTTCTGGAACTCTCTTGATTTTTGGATGATCGAACAGATATTGGTAATTTGATCTCTGGCTCCTCTCCCATGTATACAGGTTGTTAAACTCTTGTTTGATTTTCTCCTGTTAGTCTACCTCCTGTCAATTTAATTCTTAGATCAGCCAGAAGAACCTAGAATAGTAAATTTCTTCCTCCCTGAGATGAGACATGACATCATCATGTGCCTGCTGACATCATGAACTGAGAAGGAGTCAGTATCACTTGGAGACAGGAGATATCTTGGCCCCAGGGTGAGCAGCTGGAACTTGTCTCCTGTTTTATCTTGAAATAAAGATAATGGCAGGAGCAGAACTCTGCTTGAGTAAAAGATAAGAAGAACACATTTTTTTGGGGGGGGGTGGGGGGGAGGGAATCCAGGAGGCCTCCCAAACCACACATGCAAAGAAATATTCCTTAGGGGTCAAGGAAGGAAGGGAGAACCAGCCTATAATAGGTCCTGCCAGCCTCCCAGAAAACCTTATACTGAAATCCATCTTGGCTAAAAGATGTGTGTGCACATCAGGAAGGACCCTAGGTCAGGCAAAATGTGGGCAACCAGCAAGATGAATAAGAACCCAAAAAACTGGCTCCGTATAAACAATTTAAGTCAATCCAAAAGCATATGGCTCACTCCAAGCCTGCTCATGTCTTCTTCCATGGCTACTTTGCTTCTGATAAGTGCTTTATGCACTTCACTATCTCCATTTCTTTGCTGAATTCTTTCCTCAAAGAAGGCAAGGTTTGAGATCCTGATTCAAGTCTTCTGGGCCTCGTGTTCTAGTGGCTGGGTTTTGATGCTGTTATCACTGCAACCTGGGTTCAATTCCAGGTCAGGGAACTAAGATCCTTTTCAAGTTGCGGCACTCTGTAGGCCCCATGAGATCAACTTCTGTGGTTTTCTTAACAAAAATCTTAACCTGAATTTATCATGAGGACAGATCAGATAACGCTGTGTATCATTTTCCAAGATGAATTTTGCGATACCAGATGGGTGTTCTACAATTCATTTCAGTCCAGATACTAATAACCTGGAATTAGTACAGATACAGTAAAATGGGAATCCAAGTTCATATTCTTGGAGCCAAAGAATGAGCTTCGTGAATGCACAAACAGTCACAATAGAAGTGAATAGGATTTGAGAGAAAAGTACACAGGCTTTTAGCATAGACACTGAAAGGGTGTAAAGTGTCTCCCAGAAGGCAGGACTTTAGCAGTTTTTATCCTTACTAGTATTGATCCGTACATTTTTGGTAGGCTTCTGTCCTTAAAATACGTCATTTCTAACCAATCAGTTTAAAGGTCACAATGTTTAATTTAACATCTTTATGGCTCCTCTTGATGGCTGTCTGGGGAGGCCTTACAAATAGCTGTGAAAAGAAGAGAGGCGAAAAGCAAAGGAGAAAAGGAAAGATATAAGCATCTGAATGCAGAGTTCCAAAGAATAGCAAGAAGAGATAAGAAAGCCTTCCTCAGCGACCAATGCAAAGAAATAGAGGAAAACAACAGAATGGGAAAGACTAGAGATCTCTTCAAGAAAATTAGAGATACTAAGGGAACATTTCATGCAAAGATGGGCTTGATAAAGGACAGAAATGGGATGGACCTAATAGAAGCAGAAGATATTAAGAAGAGGTGGCAAGAATACACATAAGAACAAAAAAGATCTTCATGACCCAGATAATCACGATGGTGTGATCACTCACCCTGAGCCAGATATCCTGGAATGTGAAGTCAAGTGGGCTTTAGAAAGCATCACTACGAACAAAGCTACTGGAGGTGAGGGAATTCCAGTTGAGCTATTTCAAATCCTGAAAGATGATGCTGTGAAAGTGCTGCACTCAATACGCCAGCAAATTTGGAAAACTCAGCCGTGGCCACAGGACTGGAAAAGGTCAGTTTTCATTCCAGTCCCAAAGAAAGGCAATGCCAAAGAATGCTCAAACTACTGCACAATTGCACTCATCTCACATGCTAGTAAAGTAATGCTCAAAGTTCTCCAAGCCAGGCTTCAGCAATATGTGAACCGTGAACTTCCTGATGTTCAAGCTGGTTTTAGAAAAGGCAGAGGAACCAGACATCAAATTGCCAACATCTGCTGGGTCATGGAAAAAGCAAGAGAGTTCCAGAAAAACATCTATTTCTGCTTTATTGACTATGCCAAAGCCTTTGACTGTGTGGATCACAATAAACTGTGGAAAATTCTGAAAGAGATGGGAATATCAGACCACCTGATCTGCCTCTTGAGAAATCTGTATGCAGGTCAGGAAGCAACAGTTAGAACTGGACATGGACCAACAGACTGGTTCCAAATAGGAAAAGGAGTACGTCAAGGCTGTATATTGTCACCCTGCTTATTTAACTTCTATGCAGAGTACATCATGAGAAATGCTGGGCTGGAAGAATCACAAGCCGGAATCAAGATTGCCAGGAGAAATATCAATAACCTCAGCTATGTAGATGACACCACCCTTATGGCAGTAAGTGAAGAGGAACTAAAAAGCTTCTTGATGAAGGTGAAAGAGGAGAGTGAAAAAGTTGACTTAAAGCTTAACATTCAGAAAAGTAAGATCATGGCATCTGGTCCCATCACTTCATGGGAAATAGATGGGGAAACAGTGGAAACAGTGTCACACTTTATTTTGGGGGGCCCCAAAATCACTGCAGATGGTGACTGCAGCCATGAAATTAAAAGACGCTTACTCCTTGGAAGAAAAGTTATGACCAACCTAGATAGCCTATTCAAAAGCAGAGACATTACTTTGCCAACAAAGGTCCATCTAATCAAGGCTATGGTTTTTCCTGTGGTCATGTATGGATGTGAGAGTTGGACTGTGAAGAAAGCTGAGCACCGAAGAATTGATGCTTTTGAACTGTGGTGTTGGAGAAGACTCTTGAGAGTCCCTTGGACTGCAAGGAGATCCAACCAGTCCATTCTGAAGGAGATCAGCCCTGGGATTTCTTTGGAAGGAATGATGCTAAAGCTGAAACTCCAGTACTTTGGCCACCTCATGCGAAGAGTTGACTCATTGCAAAATACCCTGATGCTGGAGGGATTGGGGGCAGGAGGAGAAGGGGACGACAGAGGATGAGATGGCTGGATGGCATCACTGACTCGATGGACGTGAGTCTGAGTGAACTCCTGGAGTTGGTGATGGACAGGGAGGCCTGGTGTGCTGCGATTCATGGGGTCGCAAAGAGTCAGACACAACTGAGTGACTGAACTGCACTGAACTGAACTTGATCCTCAGATTAAGTCACCACCCTTTTTCATGCCCCCTGGCCATTTTACAATGGACCAGATGTATGAAATAAAGATTAATGATTACTAGTTGTTTTTCCCTCTAGCATATGGAACAGAAGTTAATTACTGCCCTTTCCAGGATCTGAGTGCTGTTAATTTATCAGGCTAAGGACACATTCCAGGAATTCAGGACAAAGGGTATAGTTCAAGGTTAATGGAGCGAGATGTTTATTGAAAATAAGACTGCGGTCTCAGAGTTCTACATTGACTGTCTAGCAATTTCTACCTCACTGGAAGTTATGGGACACAGTCCCACAAGACTGCCCCCACCTCAGATAACAGCTGCAATTCTTGGGTGTCCTCAAAGTACCAAATTTCTCCCTATCCAATCACAGTTTTGGGGTTTCCCACAACCATGCTCCTCTGCTCAGTTTTGAAGGTTCTTTAAAATAGCTCACAGACCTCAGAAAACTGCTATACTTACAGCTACAGTTTTATTATAAAGGATACAACTCAGAAACACCCAAATGGAAGAGCTGTATAAGACTAGTGTTGAGGAGGGACTGGGATGCACAGAACTTTCACATTTTCTCCAGGTGGTTATCCTCCCAGCACACTGAAGTGTTCACTAACCCAGAAGCTCGCAGAACCTTGTTGTTCAAGAGCTTCTATCAAGCCTTCATTACCTAGACGTGGTTAATTATGCCAACTAAAAGTTGAAGTTGTCACTCACCATCTGCTTCTACAGGAATGGAGTCACTAGCTACTGCAGCCACTGATCTCCAAGACACCCTGAAAGGAGCTCAGGGCAGAGATCAGAAATGAGGCACTCTGTGTTCTGGGAAAAACTGGCAGAACAGACTTTCAGATATTTGGACACTTTTAGAAGATTTTATGAGCCCATTTTCTTGCATCTTTTCATATCTGGAAAAGCACTAAAATCATTAATGGAGAAATCTCCTGGTGACTAGCAGCAACCTTCTTGTGACTAGAAGCAACCTTCTGCCAAAATGTGTGCTTGATTGTGTATATCTTCCCTTCATTAAAATCGCATATATACTGACCTCCCCACTACCTCTCCGGAGCAGTTCCCCAGAGCTATCTGAGAGGTTGTCTACCAGGCTATAGCCCTATTAGGTCCCAAAGAAGACTTAAATCACAGCTCTCACAATGTGTGTTTTTTTCGGTTAACAAAACATTGGTTTGTGGTGATTAAACTCGATCTCAAATGCCTCTTTACAGAGGCTGAATGTTCTGTACTTCTAATCAGATGGTTGGGGGGTTTTGGCAGTAAGTGTCTATCCAGATGCTAGCTAGGGTCAGGAGTAACCTTATTAGCATAACAGACACTTCTATCACTCAGGAAATCTCAAGGGTTTTAGGAGCTCAATGTCAGGAAAAAGGGACAAAGACTGAATATTTTTTCTAATCACAATATAGATGATTTACAGTGTTGTGTTAGTTTTCGGTATACAGCAAAATGATTCACATATATATATATGTGTGTGTGTATATGAAAGAAATTAATCCCTTGCCTGTCACATCATTTGCAAATATTTTCTCCTCTTCTGTAGATTGTCTACTCATTATGTTTATGTCTTTTCATTTTGTCTTTGCTGTGCAAAAGCTTTTAAGTTTAATTAGATCCCATTTGTTTATTTTCTCTTTTAGTCCCATTACTGTAGGAGATAGAGCCAAAAAAAAACAAAAAACAAAAAAAAATTGCTGTGATTGATGTCAAAAAGTCCTCTACCTCAGTTTTCCTCTAGAAGTTTTATAGTATCTGGGATTATAGTTAGGCCTTTAATCCATTGAGTTTATTTTTGATTATGGTATTAGAGGATATCCTAATTTCATTCTTTTACATGTAGTTGTACATTTTTCTCAGCACCACTTATTGAAGAGACTGTCTTTTCTCCATTATATATTGTCTCCTTTATCATCGGTTAATTAATCATTAGTACATGGGTTTATTTCTAAGACCAAACATAATGTTTTATCATACCATAACCCCAGATTATGGGATGTTTCACAAAATAACTTGTCAGTACTCTTCAAAACTGTCAAAGCCATGAAAGTAACAACAGTAAAACAAAACAGAACAAAACAAACAAAACAAAACCAAATTGCTGCAGATTAGAAAAGACTGAGAAGCCATGGTAACTAAATGCAATGTGGGACTTCAGACTGGACTCTGAACCAGAAAAAGACATTAACTGGACAATTGGTAATATCTGAATAAGATCTTTAGATTAGTTAATAGTATTGTTTATCAAAGTTAGCTTCCTAGTTTTGATCATTGTATGATGGTTACATGGTTCACATTAGGGAAAAGTGAGTGAAGTATATACAGAGAATGTCTTATCCTTTTTTTTCCACTTCTTTGTAAGTTTTATATTATTTAAAAATAAAAATAAATGTAAAATAGTATGCATGCTATACACTCTAAATGTTAATAGCAGTTATTTTTATACTGATGAAATTTCCATAATATTGAGGAAATTCTTCCTATAAAATATATAGTGGGTAATCATTTAGTGATTTCTAATTTATGTCTATGAAATGCTGCTTTGTGAACTTTTAGTGTTAAATGAATATTAGTTATTATTACATAGTGATTCACTTCATAATGAAAGAACTTAAGAGATTTAAATTAGAAGCTCAATAATACCTTTCTAGTACAACAAACACAAAGCTGATGATATCAATTACAATATGAAATTAGAGCCAGTGCTCTGGTAACAATAGTGAATTTTGTTTTTAATTTTATTATGCTCTCAGTCAGTATATTATTTGGTGAAGTATATTTAAAATGGATTCTGTAAAACAATTCAAACAATTTTAGCCTTACTTTTTTCTTCAGGGGACTTTCCTCAGTTGGTAAAGAATCTGCCCGCAATGCAGGAAACTCTGGTTCGATTCCTGGGTCAGGAAGATCCACTGGAGAAGGGATAGGCTACTCACTCCAATATTCTTGGGCTTCACTTGTGGATCAGCTGGTAAAGAATCTGCCTGCAAGGCGGGAGACATGGATTCAATCCCTGGGTTGGAAAGATCCCCTAGGGAAAGGCTACTCACTGCAGTATTCTGGCCTGGAGAATTCCAAGGACTGCATAGTCCCTGGGGTTGCAAAGAGTTGAACATGACTGAGCAACTTTCACTTTCACTTTCTTCGAATTATGAATAGCAATTGCTCAAAGATCAAAGAAGTACTCTTTTTAATCAATTATACTCATTATACCTAAATGTTATATTTCTGCCATGGCAAATGTAAATCATCACTTTCAGGCTATCTACTTTATAATTATTTGTCCAATGCCATTTTCCAATCATCAGGTGTATGTAGTTTTCTACAAGGGTAAGCTGGTCTTTTAAATGAGTTTTCCAGTGGTCCCTGCTCAGTTGCTTCAGTTGTGTCTGACTCTGTGCGATGCTATGGACTGTAGCCCGCCAGGCTCCTCTTTCCATGGGATTCTCCAGGCTGGAGATGGGTTGCCATTCTCTTCTCCAGGGGATCTTCCCGACCCAGGGATTGAATCAGGGTCTCTTACATCTAACCTGCACTGGCAGGCGGGTTCTTTACCACTAGCGCCACCTGGGAAGACATTGGACACTAGGTTTTCCAGAGGACAGCATTTGCGTGAGTCCGATTGGGTGAGGTGACAAACTAGACTGAGAAACTGAGGATGGTGGGGTCTCTGAGGATGAAAGTTGACTAGAAAGTGCTGGAGCCTGAAGTTAAGGGTTAATGTAACTGGGAAGTCTGGAGTTTGTCTTCAGAGCAGCCAGGAGAGGTTTATGGCAGGGATTTCCCTGACAACTGCCAGAAGTCTATCTTTTTGTGCAAAAACAGCTCAAATGGGTTTGCTTTTTCTCACACTCGCAGGCCATGCTCTGGAACCGGAGTCCTCTGTGATTACAGTCTTTCATGGGTAACATGCTTCCTTCCAGTGTGGCCCATGTCCTTGGGAAGCCAGGTCCATGGCAGAGCCTGGGCTGGGGAGCCAGACCATTCAAAGGACTGTTTGTATGGGGTTACACTACTACTGGCAAAAATAATGTGAGATACCTACATTCAGACATTTAATAAAGGCCAGGAGGGAACCATGTGATGAGAATAACCTAACATCACAGCTGCAACAGACGGGGAAGGGCTGGATTATGGTCTAATAGCACCAAACTGAAACAGTTCAAATATCCATCCTGAATAGAAAGTGAAAGTGTTAGGCACTCAGTTGTGTCTGACTCTTTGTGACCCCATCAACTATAACCTCCCAGGCTCCTCTGTCCATGGAATTCTCTAGGCAAGAATGCTGGAGTGGGTTGCCATTCTCTTCTCCAGGGGATCTTCCTGACCCAGGAATTGAACCCAGGTTTCCTGCATTGCAGGCAGATTCTTTACCATCTGAGCACCAGGAAAGCTCTGTATTTACATACAATGGAACACTATATAGTAATGGAAGTGAACTTCAGACACAGGCAAGTTTAAGACTAAGGCAGCATCATAAAAACTTCACTGAGAAACAGCATTGAGAAAATTGATTTTAAAAAATTATAAAATTCCAAAAATTTTAAAAATTTTATTTGGAGAACTGCTTTGCAATGTTGTATTTGTTTCTGCCATACAACAATGCAAATCAGCCGGAACTATATTTATATATATATCCCCTCCTTCTTGAGCCTTCCACCCACCATCCCTCAAGTTCCATGTTTACACACTCTAAAAAAGTTTGAGACTATGAATAATTTTTGTATACACATAAGCTCCCTAAGTAGATTATAAACTTCTTGAGGACAGACAGGGAATATTATACTTATTTAATTTCCCTCTTCAATGCAAAACATGTGGATAAAGGAATAGGAAAGAAGTAATGGATGAACAAATAAATGTAAACATGGTAGAAATGCTCCATTTTCTCCTGGTCATTTTCATTTGCAATTGTCCTGGTCTAGTGGGTCTTTTTGGTTTGTCTGGATAATGTCTGGTATGCATACCAAAAGCCAGAAAGAGGTGAAACTCTACTGCCTTGAGCTGAGCTGTTGGCTGAAGTCTAGAAAGGGGGTTAGTGCTCCTGGGAAGTTCCGTTACATCGAAAGCCTAAAATATAATGATATCAAAACAAAGATTAAGTGTTGAGTGAAGGGAGAAAGCAAAGACACTGAGGACCGTAAGCCAAGGACACTGGTTCTCTTTCTGGTATCCCACTTAGGGACAAGCGGTAAGTGGCAACATTCAATCGCCCTTGTGTTCAGTCATGTCCGACTCTTTTGCAGCCCCTTGGATTATAGCCTTCCAGACTCCTCTGTGCATGGGATTTTCCAGGCAAGAATAGAGTGGGTTGCCATTTCCTACTCCAGGGAATCTTCCCGACCCAGGGATCAAACCTGTGTCTCTTGTGTTTCCTGTACTGGCAGGCAGATTTTTTTTTACCATTAGCAACACCTGGGAAGCCCATTCCTCAAATGGGGTCAATAATACAATAATTCTCATGAGGATCACCAAGACTATGCATGCAGAAATGAATGGTTAAAAAATGGTTAGACATTTCTTAGTTGGACAGTGGTTAGACATTTCTTCTTCCTTATGTTGGGGAGGAAGAAATTTCCCTCTAACCTTCTAGGTTTCTCTGACTGGTATAAGAATTAAACCAACATGACACAGAGTAATAGGAGAAAATGAAACAAAAGTCTAATAACATGTATACATGGGAAAGATCCAGGGAAACTCACCAAAATGGTCAAAGCCCTCACCTTAAACACCACCTTCAGCTAAAGACAAAAGAGGATTTTGAAGGTGGGGAGAGTCAGTTACAGAAGGTGACCAGGAAAAGCACAGTAAACAAGGATAATGTTGTTATATACATATTTGAGTCAATGGCTTCTCTACTGATATATTTTCCATAGGTTTGGTCATACTCCTCTTCCAGGTACAGTGATGGAGACACCCTTACAAAAAAGGATTCCCCTCACAAATATAAATATGTCTTACAAAAGGGCAACTCCTACTGGATTTTCAGGCTTCCCTGCATCAGACAGTAAAGAATCCACCTGCAATGCAGGAGACCTGGGTTTGATCCATGGGTTGGGAAGATCCCCTGGAGGAGGGCATGGCAACCCACTCCAGTATTCTTGCCTGGAGAATCCCCATGGGGACAGAGGAGCCTGGTAGGCTACAGTCCATGGGGTAGCAAAGAGATGGACACAAATGAGCGACTAAGTGCACACTACTTGGTTTTCAGAGTTTTTCTAATGTATGTTGTTTCTTAGAAAAAAGCTGCTGCTGCTGCTAAGTCGCTTCAGTCGTGTCCGATTCCGTGCGACCCTATGGATGGCAGCCCATCAGGCTCCCCCGTCCCTGGGATTCTCCAGGCAAGAACACTGGAGTGGGTTGCCATTTCCTTCTCCAATGCATGAAAGTGAAAAGTGAAAGTGGAGTCGCTTAGTCGTGTCCGACCCTTCGCGACCCCATGGACTGCAGCCCACCAGGCTCCTCCGTCCAGCTTAAAATAATTGATATGCTAACGAGATATATTTCTCAGTGGCAAATTCTGCTCCCCTACGTTTGCAAAGAATTTCACTTGTATTCCTTTTTTTGTTTTTTTTTTTTGTCTCAGGGTAACTTTAAAGATTGGAAAACAAAGGAGTTCTTCGCAAAAAGTTAATACAAAGAAACCATTTATGATTTCTGGGCAGTAGAGCATGATTTACATTTTCCAAATTCTAAACTGAGAGATCAGAAATGGTTTCTGGACATTTCAGCAACACTAGCGGCTCCCACAGATATCAGATTTTGTGTCTCCTTCTCACTCATTTACTGTATAGATTCCCATCATTGCTTAAAAAAAAAAAAATCCTGATGGATGGAATACATATATAGAGAAGGATATAAAATATAATTATGCTACCTTGGAGTTCTTAAAGAAGCTGTTGCTCAGAGTACCTGGTTGTTGTTGAAATTTCCTGGTCCAGACCTAACAGGTCACCCACTGCCAGTAGCAGGTTTTTACTGGGATAGGCTCCAGTCCACTGGGATGAGTGGTGCCAAAACTGAGCAGGACCCTGTGGGGCCCTCCTGGGGACAAAAGCCCCTCTATGTGCTTAGTTTCTTGTTTGTAGAAAAGGAATTTAGTTTCCTAGGACTTCCCTGAGTTCCAAAGAGCAGACTTAAGCAATTACTAACTAGGAAAGTGAGCAAATGCAAAAAAAAAAAAAAAAAAAAAGGAAGTGCAAGGATAGTTTAAAGAATAGGTTAGTGATAAAAGAATCCCAGTTCCTCCTTGAGGGATATTCATAACAATCTGATGTGTTTATTTGAGTTGTTCTGAAGAAAATGGAATGCGTGAATTTAACTCAGATGACCATTATATCTACTACTGTGGGCAGGATTCCCTTAGAAGAAATGGAGTAGCCATCATGGTCAACAAAAGAGTCCAAAATGCAGTACTTGGATGCAATCTCAAAAACAACAGAATGATCTCTGTTCATTTCCAAGGCAAACCACTTATATCATGGTGATCCAACCATGTAATGCTGAAGAAGCTAAGTTGAACGTCTCTATGAAGACCTACAAAATCATTTAGAACTAACACCCAAAAAAGATGTCCTTTTCATTATAGGTGACTGGAATGCAAAAGTAGAAAGTCAAGAAACATCTGGAGTAACAGGCAAATTTGGCCTTGGAATACGGAATGAAGCAGCGCAAAGGCTAATAGAGTTTTGTCAAGAGAATGCACTGGTCACAGCAAACACCCTCTTCCAACAACACAAGAGAAGACTCTACACATGGACATCACCAGATGGTCAAACCCAAAATCAGATTTTTTATATTCTTTGCAGCCAAAGATGGAGAAGCTCTATAGAGTCAGCAAAAACAAGACTGGGAGCTGACTGTGGCTCAGATCATGAACTCCTTATTGCCAAATTCAGACTTAAATTGAAGAAAGTAGGGAAAACCACTAGACCATTCAGGTATGACCTAAATCAAATCCCTTACGACTATACAGTGGAAGTGAGAAATAGATTTAAGGGCCTAGATCTGATAGACAGAGTGCATGATGAACTATGGACAGAGGTTCATGACATTGTACAGGAGACAGGGATCAAGACCATCCCCATGGAAAAGAAATGCAAAAAAGCAAAAAGGCTGTCTGAAGAGGCTTTACAAATAGCTGTGAAAAGAAGAGAAGTGAAAAGCAAAGGAGAAAAGGAAAGATATAAGCATCTGAATGCAGAGTTCCAAAGAATAGTAAGGAGAGATAAGAAAGCCTTCCTCAGAGATCAATGCAAAAAATAGAGGAAAACAACAGAATGGGAAAGACTAGAGATCTCTTCAAGAAAATTAGAGATACCAAGAGAACATATTATGCAAAGATGGGCTCGATAAAGGACAGAAATGGTAGGAACCTAACAGAAGCAGAAGATATTAAGAAGAGGTGGGAAGAACACAGGAGAACTGTACAAAAAAGAGCTTCACAATCCAGATAATCACAATGGTGTGATCACTCACCTAGGGCCAGACATCCTGGAATGTGAAGTCAAATGGGCCTTAGAAAACATCACTATGAACAAAGCTACTGGAGGTGAGGGAATTCCAGTTGAGCTATTTCAAACCCTGAAAGGTGATGCTGTTAAAGTGCTGCACTCAATATGCCAGCAAATTTGGAAAACTCAGCAGTGGCCACAGGACTGGAAAAGGTCAGTTTTCATTCCAGTCCCAAAGAAAGGCAATGCCAAAGAATGCTCAAACTACCACACAATTGCACTCATCTCACACGCTGGTAAAGTAATGTTCAAAGTTCTCCAAACCAGGCTTCAGCAATATGTGAACCGTGAACTTCCAGATGTTCAAGCTGGTTTTAGAAAAGGCAGAGGAACCAGAGATCAAGTTGCCAACATCCACTGATCATTGAAAAAGCAAGCATTCCAGAAAAACATCTATTTCTGCTTTATTGACTATGCCAAAGCCTTTGACTGTGTGGATCACAATAAACTGTGGAAAATTCTGAAAGAGATGGGAATACCAGACCACCTGACTTGCCTCTTGAGAAACCTGTATGCAGGTCAGGAAGCAACAGTTAGAACTGGACATGGAACAACAGACTAGTTCCAAATAGGAAAAGGAGTACATCAAGGCTGTATATTATCACCCTGCTTATTTAACTTATATGCAGAGTACATCATGAGAAACTCTGGGCTGGAAGAAGCACAAGCTGTAATCAAGGTTGCTGGGAGTAATATCAGTAATCTCAGATATGGAGATGACACCACCCTTATGGCAGTAAGTGAAGAGGAACTAAAAAGCCTCTTGATGAAAGTGAAAGAGGAGAGTGGAAAAGTTGGCTTAAAGCTCAACATTCAGAAAACTAAGATCACGGCATCTGGTCCCATCACTTCATGGGAAATAGATGGGGAAACAGTGGAAACAGTGTCACACTTTATTTTTCTGGGCTCCAAAATCACTGCAGATGGAGTGATTTCACAGCCATGAAATTAAAGGACGCTTGCTCCTTGGAAGGAAAGTTATGACCAACCTAGATAGCATATTAAAAAACAGAGATATTACTTTGCCAACAAAGGTCTGTCTAGTCAAGGCTATCATTTTTCCAGTGATCATGTAGGAATGTGAGAGTTGGACTGTGAAGAAAGCTGAGAGCTGAAGAATTGATGCTTTTGAACTGTGGTGTTGGAGAAGACTCTTGAGAGTCCCTTGGACTGCAAGGAGATCAACCAGTCCATCCTAAAGGAGATCAGTCCTGGGTGTTCATTGGAAGGACTGATGTTGAAGCTGAAACTCCAGTACTTTGGCCACCTCATGTGAAGAGTTGACTCATTGGAAAAGATCCTGATGCTGGGAGGGACTGGGGACAGGAGAAGAAGGGGATGACAGAGGATGAGATGGCTGGATGGCACCACCAACTTGATGGACATGAGTTTGAGTGAACTCCAGGAGTTGGTGATGGGCACGGAGGCCTGGTATGCTGGGATTCATGGGGTGGTAAAGAGTTGAACTCGACTGAGCAACTGAAGAGAACTGAACAGAACTGAACTGAAGGAAATAAGACCAATACCCAAGTGTAGAAAGTGATTACATAATGACCATAAGCATGTAGACTCCAGACTAGTTAGAAAAAGAAAGTTGATGGTTAAGATTCTCAAAACATCAGCCTGTTACCTCATCACCAATTAATCAGAAGAAAGTTCCTGAGCTGCAACCCGCACCATAAATGCTGCCTTTAAAAACCCTTCCCTGAAAGCCATCAGGGTATTTGGGTCTTTTGAGCATGAACTGCCCATTCTCCTCGCTTGGAAACCTGAAATTAACACTGTAATTTCCTTTACCACAACCCAGTGTCAGTAGATTGGCTTTGCTGCATGGCAAGCAATTGGACACAAGTTCTGTTCAGTAAAATTGCTGAGACCCGAAGTTCAGGCCTGAGGGGCAGTGGAGCTCCTGGGCAGGGCTGCATGTACTTCACAATGTATTTCCTCCAATATGCCTCTCTTCCAGTTCTAAGAAGTGGTTTTTGACTTGCACCAGTGGACAAGCAGAATGCAGAGGTGTGGAATGTGTTGTATTCAATGTCTAAACAACTCCACCAGGTGCTGTGCTTTTGACTGAGGTCAGGAGTACTAGGTGTGAAACAAAGCTAATATTTTATGGCAAGACACAAAACATTTAAACATGAGAAGTTTTCTCCGTCTTTTGGCCCCCACATAGCTCAGCTGGTAAAGAATCTGCTTGCAATGCAGGAGACCTGGATTTGATCCCTGGGTTGGGAAGATCCCATGGAGAAGGGAAAGGCTACCCACTCCAGTATTCTGGCCTGGAGAATTCCATGGATTAGTCCATAGGTTTGCAAAGAGTCAGACACAACTGAGCAACTTTCACTTCACTCTGCTCTACTGTGCATTGTGTATCTGTATTACACATCGACCAAACCTCCCCAAGGGGAGAAATACCTGCTCACCCATATAAAGCAACATTCTTCTAGCACCAAGATAACTCTTTGAAGGTAACATTCCTTCTTAATCTTGTTAGGGGTCACATGACCCACCAGTCTGTATCTGCAGATCTGGATTGTGTAAACTGTCAATAATACACCATTTAATATATAACCCTCCATTAAAAAAAAAAAATGTATATGATTCTGCTTTGACTTCCAATGGGTGAAACAGTTTCAGAGTTTTCTGAGGTGCTGTTCCTAGCTTATAACGAGTCCCTTGGACTGCAAGGAGATCCAACCAGTCTATTCTAAAGGAGATCAGTCCTGGGTATTCATTGGAAGGACTGATGTTTAAGCTGAAGCTCCAATACTTTGGCCACCTGATGCGAAGAGCTGACTCATTTGAAAAGACCCTGATGCTGGGAAAGACTGAGGGCAGGAGGAGATGGTTAGATGGCATCACCGACTTGATGGACATGGGTTTGGGTGGACTCCAGGAGTTGGTGATGAATAGGGAGGCCTGGCGTGCTGTGATTCATGGGGTTGCAAAGAGTCAGACACGATTGAGTGACTGAACTGTACTGAACTGAACTGAATCCTCAATTTGGCTCAAATAAAATTTCTCTTTCTTTGTTAGATCAATTGATTAATTCTTCATTGACATAGGTATAGTCAGAAGCTTCTCCTTAAAGTCAGTTGGAATGTCTCATTGGACTCCATCCCAAATTGCACCTAAAAAGACATGTTGAGCTGGTCCTACAAACACTTTGAGGTTAATGACCCAACCAACTGAGGTCATTGCCTGGACTATGCTGTCCCAGATCAACATAGATGAGTGACAACTCCTAGGCTATTAGCAGGTGCTAGTACAGACAACATATGACTATGCGTCTGTGCTGTTGCCAAGGCCTGACCAGCCCATCCTAACCTGGATTAACATTAACTCAACCAACAAAATGAGGCAGGCACAACAAAGTTCCATCTCAAATGGAAAAATATATACAAGACTAAAATTACCTGGGACCCCCAGGGCTCACATGCTTGCATAAACATGTGACCCACACCTTAAAAGGACAACTTCTGGGTGTAATGAAGCCTCTGCTTACCCCAGCAGTCTGTTGGGGACCATGTTTTTAAGAGGTTGCCACAGAAGGTGTGGCCTGGATCATAGGTGGAAGATGAAAGTTTGATGGGGTTCATTGGCAGCTGTGAGAATGGACACATCACCACCAACCAAGGATCAGACCCAGTGAGCCGAGCAGGTGGCTGTGTGGCTAGCTATGCAGGCTATTTTCAAATCCCCTCCATGATACACCTTCATGGGCTCCTGGGTCACTGCATGGTCTCTACTATTTTTATTCCCTCTAATATTTAAATGTACAGAGCTGGGCACAATTTTGGTGGGCTTTTAGCACTGAATGAAACAAAAGAAAGTTTAAATTTTCTTCCTTTAAAGCCATGAAGAGATAAAAATTAAGGTTTGGGGCAGTTGATGAGAGAGAAAGGAGGGATGGAGAGTAGTGGACAAGTAGGTCGGGTACCTGGGTGCTCATCCTAATGCCACAGCTCACCCAGGGTGAACTTGTACCTGCCACTTTATTTCCCTGAACCTCAGTTTCCTCATATCCAAGGTCCCTCCCAGCACAAACATCCTATGATTGAGAGTAAAGTAACTAAAAGCAATTTTTATCTTCTTAAGTCTTACTCTAAATGTATTTTATGATGTTTTTCTCATTAGAATTTTAAGATGTTTTTCATGCATGGGTGCAACTGGTGTGTTCCTGGGATGTGGCCTGTTTCCTCATTTGTGAAGCAGCAGCCCAGTGGAGGAAGTTGGTCACCACTACCCAAGAAGAGCCTGAGGCAGGAGGAGAGCAGGGATCATGTTGATTTGAAGGTGGTGGATGCTAGAGGAAGTCATGGAGAAGAGTTCAGTTCAGTTCAGTTCAGTCACTCAGTCATGTTCGACTCTTTGCAACCCCATTGACTGCAGCATGCCAGGCTTCCTTGTCCATCACCAACTCCCAGAGCTTGCTCAAACTCATGTCCATCGAGTTGGTGATGCCATCCAACCATCTCTTCCTCTGTTATCCCCTTTTCCTCCTGCTTTCAATCTTTCCCAGCATCAGGGTCTTTTCCAGTGAGTCAATTCTTTGCACCAGGTGGCCAAAGTATTGGAGTTTCGGCCTTCAGCATTAGTCCCTCCAATGAATATTCAGGACTAATTTTCTTTAGAATTGACTGGTTTAATCTCCTTGAACCTCAGTTTCCTCACCTCCAAGGTCCTGAGACCTTGGAGAAGATGTGACCACCAATTGACCTTTGAGCTGGACCAGGGCAATGGGAGGCTTCTCCCTCTCTCCCCTATCCTAGGAATGTATGCTCTGTCTATTGTTCTTACAATTGGAACTGTTTTCAAGGATGCATCCTTGATAGGATAGAGCAATGTGGTGCTGAGAACAACTGGACTGAATGTGTGACTGAAACTGTTATGGTCTCTACACAAAGTTATGAGATTCTGGCAGTGGGTGCAAAGATGTGTTGTCTCTCAGTGCCCAAGACAAGCCTCACAAGTAAGTTCCCTTTCTTATTCAACCCACTATCCACCAGTATGGATTGCTCTGCCTCTTTCTTCAGTAACTTCTTGCCCTCCATGCACAGGGGCCAGTATGAGAACCAACACGGGACAAGGTAGTTCGGTGGCACCATCAAAAATTAAGAAATATATACCATGAAGTAAATTAGTGTGATGATTTATAGTAAGAAATATATATTAGGTTTTTGTCCCTGTTTCTGTCACAAAGGGCCTAATACTCTTACATTTCCTAGGTGATAACTCTCCATAACTTTTGTTATGCTAATGAAACGACTTCTGGAAAGCTGTGGGTCACCTAAGGATGGGGCTTGTCACCAGAAGAATCAACTAAATGCTTAGAGGGCTGGGTACCTGACCTCTAGGGAGGGCAGAAGAGCTGGAGCTTGAGTTTAGACACCAATAGCCAATGATTTAATCAATCATGCCTGTGTGATAAATGCAGTCACTCAGTCATGTCCAACTCTTTGCGACCCCGTGAATCACAGCACGCCAGGCCTCCCTGTTCATCACCAACTCCAGGAGTTCACCCAAACTCATGTCCATCGAGTCAGTGATGCCATCCAGCCATCTCATACTCTGTCATCCCCTTCTCCTCCTGCCCCCAATCCCTCCCAGCATCAGAGTCTTTTCCAGTGAGTCAACTCTTTACACGAGGTGGCCAAAGTATTGGAGTTTCAGCTTCAACATCAGTCCTTCCAATGAACACCCAGGACTGATCTCCTTTAGGATGGACTGGTTGGATCTCCTTGCAGTCCAAGGGACTCTCAAGAATCTTCTCCAACACCACAGTTCAAAAGCATCAATTCTTCGGTGCTCAGCTTTCTTCACAGTCCAACTCTCATATCTATATATGACCACTAGAAAAACCATAGCCTTGACTAGACGGACCTTTGTTGGCAAAGTAATATCTCTGTTTTTTAATATGCTATCTAGGATGGTCATAACTTTCCTTCCAAGGAGTAAGCGTCTTTTAATTTCATGGCTGCAGTCACCAAATGCAGTGATTTTTGAGCCCCCAAAAATAAAGCCTGTGTGATAAAGTCTCCATAAAAGCTCACAAGGACAGGGTTTGGAGACCTTCCAGTTGGTGAACACATGGAGGGACTGGGCAGCAAGTGGAGCATTCAGAGAGAGTATGGAGCTCTGAGCCCCTTCCCACATACCTTCCCCTAGGTACCTCTTCCATCTGCCTGTACATGAGTCATGTCCTTCTATAATAATTTGACAATCTAGTAAGCAAACTGTTTTCTTGAGTTCTGTGAGCCTTTGTAGCAAATGAATTGAATACAGGGAAGGAGTGGTTGGCACCTGCAATCTGTATCCAATTAGATGCACAGCTGATAAACTTGGACTTGCACCTGGTGTCTGAAGGTGGCTGAGGGCTAAGCTCTTAACCTGTGGGATCTAATGCCACTCCAGGTAGATAGTGTCAGAGTGGAAGTTGAATTGTAGGACATCCAGTTGGTGTCAGAATTGCTTGGTGGTATAGGAACTCCCTTCCCTTGTACACACATACACACAGGAACTGGGTGCAGAATCATTAACTAGTTAACAGGTACTCAGAATAACATAGGTTGTCAATGAGGCAGATTGACGGAAGCAATCAGTGTAAGGAACACACATATCTAGTTCAGAATGCTGGTTGGGAGAAGCTGTGTCCCTGCAGCAGGGAGTATCTACTATAAAGGGAGACTTACTCTACTTCTGAACTGTGCTCCCTCAGTGGCACATGTTCAGGTAACAAGTTTGACCCCCTCCCTCCACACACCCTGCCTTCTTATTCCCTGACTATTCCAGACTAATTGTGTTAAGTCTTTCATTGTCCCATACTCCATTCCTTAATGTACATAGAGAAACTGGTGTATATAAACATACAGAGTGCCTTTTCCCCCATTGTGCTTTTCTTTTTAACCAAATGTCCAATGTTGTGCTTTAATCAAATGGAGGTGTTGGGGAAAAAAACCTGACAATGAAAAAAAAAACACCCTCAATGCCTTGTTTTTTCCATTAGTGATATGTCTCAGTTAACTTCTACTTTATATTCCAAAGAACTATTCTGTAATGGCAGTAATATAAACAATTCCAACAACAATCCTAGGGAATCTTGTTTGATTGGAGAATTTAAATATTTTTATTGATTTATTATAAAACCAAAGACAAAGTTATTACTTCTTCTGGTATGTAGCTGCTATCTGTAGAGCAATCTGCCCTTAGAGGAGGAAGACATTACTTTAAAACAAAGGAACCCTACAGAGGTTCTCTTTAGGTCAATTGTCTTATTACTTAATTACATTTCTTGTCTTTAAAAAACTTCACAATTGCTAACATTGTAAAGGAATGATTAAAATGTGAATTGATCATGTTAAACCTAAGTTTTCCTTAAAATTAGCTATTGTTAGCTGTTTCAACGGAGAAGGCAATGGCACCCCACTCCAGTACTCTTGCCTGGAAAATCCCATGGATGGAGGAGCCTGGTAGGCTGCAGTCCATGGGGTCTCGAAGAGTCGGACACGACTGAGCGACTTCACTTTCACTTTTCACTTTTCTGCATTGGAGAAGGAAATGGCAACCCACTCCAGTGTTCTTGCCTGGAGAATCCCAGGGATGGGGGAGCCTGGTGGCTGCCGTCTATGGGGTCACACAGAGTCGGACACAACTGAAGTGACTTAGCAGCAGTAGCAGCAGCTGTTTCAAAAAAGATCTCCATTTTTGTAATTTGATATTTTAAAAAATTATTATTGGAGTACTTGATTTATAATATTGTTTTAATTTGGTATTTGAATGGGAAGGATGCCCAGTTAACTATTTTCAGTTAAAAATTTCTAAGGGATACATGACTGCTTCTCTGTCACAGCCAAAATCTTTCACTTGATATCCCTTCAAAACAACAAATCCAAGGAGAAGTAATCAATCTTTGTATTAGTCACAAATCTAAAACTGTGACTGCATGGGCACTGGGTCAGCTTCAGTGCATCCAGTTTGCTGATTTTGGCCTGGATATGCTGACTTTCAGAAGCCAAATCCTTGAAAGTTTTGGCATCAAACATTTTGGGGTTTTGTTTTCTGTTTGTTTTGCATATTTGGGGGCATCAGATATTTTTGGTATCAACACTTACAGTGGTTTTATCCATAAGTACAATCAATTTGCATGAATATCTTAGATTTAAATTTTTAAGTTAAAATTTATGTGCTTATTGAGTAATTATGATAGGCTGAGGAAAAATACTTACTAGTATTACTAGTTGGAGAAGCCAATGGCACCCCATTCCAGTACTCTTGCCTGGAAAATCCCATGGACGGAGGAGCCTGGTGGGCTGCAGTCCATGGGGTTGCTAGGAGTCGGACACAACTGAGCGACTTCATTTTCACTTTCCTGCATTGGAGAAGGAAATGGCAACCCACTCCAGTGTTCTTGCCTGGAGAATCCCAGGGATGGGGGAGCCTGGTGGGCTGCCGTCTATGGGGTCACACAGAGTCGGACATGACGGAGGTGACTTAGCAGCAGCAGCAGCAGTATTACCAGTAATAAATACTTACTAGTATTAAGGTTAAATTCTAGTCTAAAATTTTTGCTCAAAACACATATGAAGCACAATTAAATTATTCTGAAGAAAGATTTTTTTTTTTAAAGCAGGATTTCTTTCTTTCTGTTAATTACTCTCTTATTCTATGTTTAGAATGGAAAGGTGGGCCTTATTGCCCAAGTGCAGATGGAGGAACAATTAACAGTCGACCTGCAAAGAAGAGGGAGGATTTGTCTTAGCCCTTTCAGGATCATAGGGCTTTTTAAAGATGCTCATCAGACCTTTTTGAACCTTGGTGATGTCACTGAGAAATAAATATTCTGTCACTTTGAAAACATTCCTGAGGTGGGTCAAGCATGATCTAATCATAACACAATGGATTCTTTTTATGAACATCAGGAGAAAACACTCCATGCTAAAATGAATGCCTTGCACTATCTACTCCCATTTAAAATGGAAAGCCTGGGAAATTCACTACCAGCATGTATGACTCACCCAGTAACCAAAATAGCATGAAGTTGATGCTGGTGACAGCCAAAGTCTTCTTTCCATTCATCTTTAGGAAAACTCTAAGAGAGAGTCTGCTTTGAAAATTTTATTTGTATATTTATTCAACAATCATTAAAAGAGATTTTATGGAGACTGTATCTTGCTAATTCCTCCTCTTTCTTCTGTTCCTCTTTATTCCCCTCCTCCTTTTCTTTCCCCTCAAGAGTTTCCATTTAAATGATGGTAATATATTCAGTGCCATCTATGGTTGCCCTTAGTTTGGAAATTGAATTTGGGTCACAGGTAGAGCTTTCTAGCCTTGCATTCGTGGAAATTTAGACCTGGGTTGGTCCTGATTTTTTAGGTACCTGTCTGTAACAAAAATTGTAACTCTGGTTTTCTGATTTCACAACCTGTACTCTTTCAATCACACTATTATTCTATTTTTATGATGGGATCTTTGTGACATTTACATATCACCTTCAATTGGGAACTGCTAAGTATTGTGGGGTACCCATTTGGAAGTACAAGGTTAACCCAATGGAATGTATAAATTTTCTGGGCCACGTGGGTTTGGGTTGGGACTCATTTAGAGGAGCGTTTTCCTTAAGCAGTTATATTACTGAGAGAAGCCTAGTTTGGCCTTACAGAAGCAGGGCTAAGGTAAAGTCTGGAGGGAAATGGAAGAAAAACAGTGCTACAATAAACAGCAAAATTACCTGGAAAGGTGTTGTGGGTTGAATTCCATTCTCCCAAAAGATATGTTCAGGTCCTCATCCCTGTACCTATGAGTGTGATCTAATTTGAAACTCAAGATAAAATGGGCTTCTGGTTCAAGATGGCAGAGTAGAAGGATGTGAGCTCATCTCATCTTGCGAGAGGATCAAAACCACAACACTGTTGAACAACCATGGACAGAAAACACTGCTGCTGCTGCTGCTAAGTCACCAGGCTCCGCCATCCCTGGGATTCTCCAAGCAAGAACACTGGAGTGGGTTGCCATTTCCTTCTCCAGTGCATGAAAGTGAAAAGTGAAAGTGAAGTCGTTCAGTCATGCCGACACTTAGCTGCAGACCCCATAGACTGCAGCCTACCAGGCTCCTCCATCCATGGGATTTGCCAGGCAAGAGTACTGGCATGGGGTGCCATCCCCCTCTTTGACAGAAAACACTGGAACCCAACAAAAAAAGATACCCTGCGTCCAAAGACAAAGAATCTGCAGTGAGATGGTAGGAGGGCACAATCATGATAAAATCAAATCCCATACCTGCCAGGTAGGTGACCCACAGAATGGAGAACAATAATACCAAAGAAGTTCTTGCAGCATTGTAAAAGTTCTGAACCCCAGGTCAGGCTTCCCAGGTTGGGGATCCAACAAGGGGACTGGGAATCTCCAGGGGATCTGGCCTTGAGGGCCAGTGGGATTTGATTACAGGCATCCCAGAGGCACAAACAAAATTTTGCAAGCACCAAGACCCAGAGGAGAGAAGCAGTGACTCCCCCAGGAGACAGAACCAAAACTACCTGCTAGTGTTGGAGGGCCTCATGTGGAGATGTGGGTGAAAAACAACTAAATGAAGTAGAGATAGGCAATCTTCCAGAAAAAGAATTCAGAATAATGATAGTAAAGATGATCCAGGATTTGGGGCAAAGAATGCAGGCAAAGACTGAGAAGATGCAAGAAATGTTTACCAAAGACCTAGAAGAGCTAAAGACAAACAAACAGAGATGAATAATACACTAAAAGGAATCAATAGCAGAATAACTGAAGCAGGACAGATAAACGATCTAGAGGACAGAATGGTGTAAATCACTGCTGCAGAACAGAATATAGAAAAAAGAATGAGAAGAAATGAAGACAGTCTAAAAGACCTCAGGGACAACATTAAAGACATGAACATTAGCATTATAGGGAACCTAGACAACAGAGACAACGGACCTGAGAAAATATTTGAAGAGAAAATAGCTGAAAACTTCCCTAACATCAGAAAGGAAATAGTCAACCAAGTCCAGGAAGCACAGAGAGTCCTAGGAAGGATAAACCCAAGGAGGAACATACTGAGACGCATAGTGATCAAACTGACAAAAATTAAAGACAGAGATAAAATATTAAAACCAACAAGGGTGAAACAACAAATAACATACAAGGGAACTCCCATCAGGCTATCGCTCATTTCTCAACAGAAACTCTACCAGCCAGAAGGGAATGGCACAATATATTAAAAGTGATGAAAGGGAAGAAACTAAAACCAAGAATATTCTACCCAGCAAGACTCTCCTTCAGATACGACGGAGAAATCGAAAGCCTCCCAGACAAGCAAAAGCTAAGAGAATTCATCACCACCAAATGAGCTTTACAACAAATTCTAAAGGAACTTCACTAGGCAGGAAACTCAAGAGAAGGAAAAGACCTACAGAAAATAAACCCCAAACAATTAAGAAAACCGTAATAGGATCATACATATCGATAATTACCTTAAATGCAAATAGATTAAATGCACCAACCAAAAGACATAGACTGCCTGGGTGGATGAAAACATGTACATCTCTGCACTTGTACTTACCAACATCACTCTGCTGGACTCCCCCCACCCCAAGTTGTATGTAATTTTTTTATATTGGTAAGTTAATTATGTTTCCATTTTGGCTTGCAATTTTAATTATCTTTTATTTTTTGTCTGGCTATTGATTGTGAAAACTGATAAACATATTTTACTATTGTGATTATGTAACTATTACTCACTTAATACCATTGTATCATGATTGGCCAACAGAAAAATAATAGAACTCTATATCACCAACACCAGAATCTACTAGAAAAACCTGTAATCACTTTTTAAAATCCAGATGCATATCAGAAATTATCTTGAAAAATTTTGAAAAATACAAATGCTGAGGTATTGCTTTTTTTCCTCAAGAGCTCCAGATATGTTTCCAGTGAGTAGTCATGTTTAAAAACAACTGGACTGTATGGCGATCTTTCACTTTAACCTAGTTTGTTTCAGTTTTTCTATTTCATGTTCAGTGCTCCCATTTCATTTATGTTCTCCAATTTCTCCATCTCTTCTCTTTTTTTTTTAAATGTTCTTTCTCAAACCTTTACCAAGTATAGTAGAAAATCTATGTATACATATATATAAATATGTATAATACATATTTTAGAAAACATGAATTTTTGCCTAACTAAAAAAATTATGACATTGTGATTCCACTTGTTTGACTTGGTATGAATAGAATGCTAGATTTCTAATTTAAAAATAGATATACAACAAGCAAAGAAAAAAGATAAAATGGTGTCATGCTAGATTAGGGTGAGCCCCAATTCAGTAACTGGTATCCTTATAAAAAGAAGGAAATATGGATGCAGAGAGAGACACACAGAGAAAACACCATGTGATGATGAAGGCAGAGACTGGACTGATGCATCTACAAGCCAAGCAGAGACAAGAATTGTCAGCAAACATCAGAAACTAGGAAGAGGTGTGGAAAGATCCTCCCCTGGAACTTTGCTAAGACCTTAATTTAGGCCTTCCAGCTTCCTTGTTTTCTGTGAGACAATATATTTTTATGGTTTTAAGCTACCCTGTTTATCAGTTTAGTTCAATCGCTCAGTTGTGCCCTACTCTTTGTGACCCCATGGACTGCAGCATGCTAGGCCTCCCTATCCATCACCATATCATAGAGTTTGCTCAAACTCATGTGCATTGAGCCGGTGATGCCATCCAACCATCTCATCTTCTGTCATCCCCTTTTCCTCCTGCCTTCAATCTTTCCCAGAATGAGGGTCTTTTCCAATGACTGTTTATAGTTCTTAGTTAAAGCTGGTCTAGGATACTAGTACAGAGGGTTAGAAGTAGGATGAAAAAAGAAATACATGGAAAGGGTTGAAAGAAGTGGTTCAGAACTATGGAAGAATGGAGCTTCATGCTGTGTTTCTATTTGGATCTGTAAGATACATTTCTTTCTTTTGCCAGTTTTATTGAGATATAATTGACACAAGACATTGTGTAAGTATAAAGTGTACAATGATGATTTATTATAAATATGTTGCAAAATGACTGCCACAATAAGGTTAGTTAACACATCTACAACCTCATATATTTACCATTTATTTATTTTTTGTGATGAGAACTTGTAAGATTTACTCTCTAAGCAAACTTCCAGGTATACAATATAGTATTGTTAACTATAGTCACTATATATGTTAGAACTTTAGAACTTTTTCATGTTATAACTGGACGTTTGCATCCTTTGATCACATTCACCCTTTCCTCCCACCCTCATTCCATCAACGCATTTCTTTATTAGCTTGCATTTTGCACACTTGGGAATTTGTATCAGGGACCTGAGATTGTCTGATAGCAAGAAAAAATTCTTTATTCATCATTATCAGTAGACATAAGAGGATTTTGTATATAAAAAGCAGAATATGCAAACATTAATCTTTAAAAAATATTTTTTATCAAATGATTTTTAAATCTTTTAGTGGTAAATGATCATCCCCTGCCTTATATCTGCTTTATCTTTAATTTCCACTCTTCAGAGGAACTCATTTTAATTCATTCAATTGTTTAATGTTTTTCCCACATTTTAATATAACTGTTAAATTATTAACATACTATTTCTTGACTTAGGAATTTTAGGTATTATTTATAAACCTCCTAGTATGGAAAGTGGAGAAGGCAACGGCACCCCACTCCAGTACTCTTGCCTGGAAAATCTCATGGACAGAGGAGCCTGGAAGGCTGCAGCCCATGGGGTTGCTGAGGGTTGGACATGATTGAGCGACTTCACTTTCACTTTTCACTTTCTTGCATTGGAAAGGAAATGGCAACCCACTCCAGTGTTCTTGCCTGGAGAATCCCAGGGACGAGGGAGCCTGGTGGGCTGCCACCTATGGGGTCGCACAGAGTCGGACACAACTGAAGTGACTTAGCAGCAGTATGGAAAGAGACATTAGCCTTTAGGATCCTTCCACCTTTGTACCCCAATGTCTTCTTTCTCTATCCCCAATATTATTATTCAATTTTGACTCAGATAATACAGGTATATAAGCAACTTTAATTTTCCTTTATCATGTAACATACCATATTCACAGGTCCATGGATTAGAATGTGGACATCTTTGGAGGACCATTAGTCTGCCTACCACAAGGGCATATTCTTGGTTACCATTATTCTGTAAGAAAGATAGGAGAAGGGGCCTGGGAAGTAGAGTTATACCTGGTGTATAGACTAGTACTTAGTTTCCCTTATTCAGATCGCATCCTCACCTATGCCTGTTCTCCTGAGTCCAGAGATCAAAGCAAGATCTCCAGAGAGTAAATTCAAGTCTTCTGCCAGGGTGGGGAAGGGTAGAGTCCTAGCTTTGTAGGAATAAGGAAGGCATCAGTTCAGTTCAGTTCAATTCAGTTGCTCAGTCATGTCTGACTCTTTGCAACCCCATGGACTGCAGCACACTAGGCTTCCCTGTCCATCACCAACTCCCAGAGCCTGCTCAAACTCATGTCCATTAGTCGGTGACACCATCCAACTATCTCATCCTATGTTGTCCCCTTCTCCTCCCACCTTCAGTTTTTCCCAGCATCAGGGTCTTTTCCAGTGAGTCAGTGCTTCACATCAGTTGGCCAAAGTATTGGTGTTTCAGCTTGAGCGTCAATCCTTCCAATGAATATTCAGGACTGATTTCCTTTAGGATGAACAGTTTGGATCTCCTTGAAGTCCAAGGGACTCTCAAGAGTCTTCTCCAACGCCACAGTTCAAAAGCATCAATTCTTCAGCATTCAGCTTTCTTCATAGTCCAACTCTCACATCCATACATGACTAGAGGAAAAAACATAGCTTTGACTAGATGGACCTTTGTTGGCAAAGTAATATCTCTGCTTTTTAATATGCTGTCTATGTTGGTCATAGCTTTTCTTCCAAGCAGCAAGCATCTTTTAACTTCAAGGCTGCAGTGACCATCAGGAGTGATTTTGGAGCCTAAAAAAATATCTCTCACTGTTTCCACTGTTTCCCCATCTATTTGCCATGAAGTGATGGGACTGGATGCCATGATCTTAGTTTTTTGAATGTTGAGTTTTAAGCCAACTTTTTCACTCTTCTCTTTCACTTTCATCAAGAGGACCTTTAGTTTTTCTTCACTTTCTGTTGTAAGTGGTGGCGTCATCTGTATATCTAAGGTTACTGATATTTCTCCTGGCAATCTTGATCCTAGCTCTTGTTCATCCAGCCTGGCATTTCGCATGAAATGTAAGTTAAATAAGCAGGGTGACAATATTCAGCCTTGACATGCGCCTTACCCAATTTGGAACCAGTCTGTTGTTCTATGTCCAGTTCTAACTGTTGCTTCTTGATCTGCATACAGATTTCTCAGGAGGCAGGTAAGGGCGGTCTGGTATTCCCATCTCTTAAAGAATTTTCCACAGTTTGTTGTAGAAAGTCACAGTCGAAGGCTTTGGAGAAGTCAATAAAGCAGATGTTTTTCTGGAATTCTCTGGCTTTTTTGATGATCTAATGGATGTTGGCAATTTGATCTCTGGCTCCTCTGCCTTTTCTAAATCCAGTTTAAATATCCAGAAATTCATGGTTCACATACTGTTGAAGCCTGGCTTGGAAAATTTTGAGCATTACTTTGCTATCATGTGAGATGAGTGCAATTGTGTAGTAGTTTGAACATTCTTTGGCATTGCCTTTCTTTGGAATTTGGAGGAAGGGCATATAGACATCTAAATACTTTTTTCATTTTCATTTATTTCACAATATTTTAATTTCTCTAAGACTTCTTTGATTCATTTGTTTTTTAGAAGCATGTTGTTTAATATCCAAATATTTTGGATTTTCCAGATACTTTAATTTCTAGTTTAATTTCACTGTCGTCTGAGAGCACATTTCATATGATTTCTATTCTTTTAAGTTGTCTGAGGTGTGACTGGTGGCTTAGAATATAGTAATCACTGGTGAATGTCCCATATGAGCTTACCAAAAATGTTTATTCTGTTGCTGTGGATGAAGTAGTCCATAAATGTCAATTAGAACCAGTTGATTGATGATGCTGTTCACTTCAACTATGTCCTTACTGATTTTCTGTCAATTATTGGTAAAGGAGAGTTGCAGTCTACAACAATCATAGTGGATTTATTTATTTCTCCTTATAGCTCTATCAGGCTCTGTCTTATGTATTTTAATGCTCTGATATGAGATGCATACACATAAAGAATTGTTATGCCTTCTTAGAGAACTGACCCCTTAGTCATAAGATTATGCTTTTCTTTGTCCCTGATCATTTTTGATATTCTGAAATCTGCTTTCTCTAAAATTGAGACAGTTACTGCAGCTTTATTTTGATTAGTGTTAACAGGGTGTATCTTTTCCTTCCTTTACTTTTCATCTATTTTTTATCTCTATAGTTAAAGTAGATTTCTTGTACATAACATGGTTGGGTCTTATTTTTTTAATCTATTCTGTCATTCTGTATCTTTTAATTGGTATATTTAGACCATTCATATTTAAGGTGATTATTGATACAGTTAGATTAATATGTGGCATATTTTGAACTGTTTTCTATTTATATACTTTCTGTTTTTAATCTTTCCCTATTTTTTGTTTCCTCTGGTTTTGAGTATATGATTCCATTTTCCCTCCTTTTGGCATATCAATTATACTTCGTTTTACATTTTTCTTCAGTGTTTGCCCTAGAGTTTAAATTATACATTTACAACTAATCTAAGTTCACTTTCAAAATAATATACATACCACTTCACATCTAGTGCAGATACATTATAAGAGAGTATTCAATTTCTCCCTCCCATCCCTTTTAACAGTGCTGTCATTCATTACACTTATCCATACACTATAATCACTTAATACATTGTAGCTATTATTATTTTGAATGAACATTAATCTATTAGATCAATAGGAATAAGAAAAAATATTAAGTTATTTTCCCTTGTTTTTTTTTTTTTTTTTCCTTTTTAACTTCTATTGCTTTCTTTATATATATCTGAGTTCCTGACCTAAATAATCCTTTTTGCTACAGAACTTATTTTAACATTTCTTAAAAGGTAGGTCTATAGGCAAGAGATTCTTGTTTTTGTTTTTCTGAGAAAGTCTTTATCTCTCTACTTGTGAAGGAAATTTTTGTTGGATACAGAATTGTAGGGTCTTGATTTTGTTTTTTCAATACTTTAAGTATTTCATTGACTCTCTCCTTGTTTGCATGGTTTATGAAAGAAGTTGATGTAATTCTTATCATCATGTTTGTATGTGCGCTGAGTTGCTTCAGTTGAGTCCGAATCTTTGCAACCTTATGGTCTATGTAGCCTGCCAGGCTACTCTGTCCATGGGATTTTTCATGCAAGAATATTGGAGTGGGTTGCCATGCCCTCCTCCAGGGGATCTTCCCAACCCAGAGATCTAACCCATGCCTCTTAAGTCTCCTACAACTGAACTGGAGTGGGTTGCCATTTCCTTCTCCAGGAGATCTTCTCAACCCAGGGATTGAAACTCCCCCTCCTGCTTTGCAGCAGATTCTTTACCATCTGTGTCGGCAGTGAAGCCCTCTGAACTACCAGGGAATCTCCTCCTATATTGGCAGGCGGAGTCTTTACCACTAATGCCACCTGGGAAGCCCCCATTCTTGTACAGGCAAGTTTTTTTATCCCTCTGGTTTCTTTCAAGAATTTATTCTGCTTTCTGCAGTTTGAATGTTGTCCCTTAGTGTAGATTTTTGCTATTTATCATATTTGGTGTTCTTTGAGCTTTCTGGATTTGTGACTTGGTATCTGTCATTAATTTTGAAAAATTCTCAGCCATTATTACTTCAAATATTTCTTCTTATCCTTTTTCTCCTTCCTCTGGTAATTCCATTTTGTGTATTCTACACCTTTTGCAATTGTTCCCCATTTCCTGAATTTTCTGTTTTTTGTTTTTTTTTCTTTGCATTTCAATTTTGGAAATTTCTCTTAATATCTTCAAACTCATCAATTCTTTCCTTTTCTGTATCCAATTGACCAATAAACCCATCAAAGATAATCTTCATTTCTTCATTTCTGTTACAATGTTTTCATTTTTAATTTTAAAGATGATTCTTTCTTAGAGCTTCTATTTTTCTTTTTTTGGGGTGGGGATAAACAGTCTTTATTTCACCAGCAGATGAATTCATGTCATCTCAGGTTTAGTAACTGAATGGATTACAATTTTTAAATTGTAAAATTAAAAAAAAGGGGGGGATTGTGAACATAAATATACACAGGCCTTAGAAACTTATATAAGTATAAATGGACAAATACATATTTTGTTGTTGTTGTTTAGTCGCAAGTCATGTCTGACTATTTGCAACCCCATGGACTGTAGCCCACCAGGCTCCTCTGTCCATGGGATTTCCCAGGCAAGAATACTGGACTGGGTTGCCATTTCCTTCTCTGAGCTTCCATTTTTCTTCTGACATTATACATCTGTTCTTGCATGCTGTCCACCTTTTCCATTATAGCTCTTAGGATAATAATCATAATTATTATTTCTGCCTGGTAATTCCAATATTTCTGCTCTATCTGTGACTGGTTTTGATGCTTGCTTTGTCTCTTCAGACTGTATATTTTCTTGCTTTATAGCATGATTTTGAATTTTTTGTTGACAGTTGAACAAATTACCCAATGTATTGGGTAATAGGAACTAGTCTGTAGTGTGAGGTTTTATGTTTATTTGAGTAGGTGTTAGGTTGTGTTTAATATTTGCTATAACTGTAGGTGTCAGAGAATTCAATTTCCTCTAGTGTTTTTGTCTTTCCTGTTCCTTTGGGCTTCCCTAGCAACTCCTTCTTAGTAAGAGTCTGTTTTTTACAGTTCTGTCAATTGTAATCCCTACTTTTATACCAGAATCCTGTTTATATGGTGATAAGGTGTTGCATAAAGGACGTATCCTGTAATTTTATTATTGAATCTTGTTTTTATTTTCTTAGTGTGCCTGTGTCCCTGGATTGCAACCTTCAGAAGAATTTTTATAGCTTTCCCCCTCTCTTTTTATGTGATACAGGAAGGCTGGAGAAGGACAAGAAGGCTGTCTAATTGCCTTTTGTCTAGAACACATTAAACTCTGACAAAGCACTGGTTTCTTTGAGAGTGAATTCTTTTTTTTTTATGGAGAATAAAACTTTTTGTCTGGATTTATTTATGATGGTTAGTTTTCTCCTCTCCCTACCCTAAGCATGAGATTTTTCTGTGATTTTCATTATGAGGATCTGGTGGGGCTCTTGGAGATAAACTCATGAAAGTATCAGGGGGCACCCTGAGACTGGGTCCCTGCAAGGTTTTAACTCTCAAGCCAGTCCTTGTTCAATCTCCAGTAATTAGTCAATAACATCTGAAGTATTCCTACAGGCTTCATCTCTAGTGGCTTCTGCTCCATGTAAGCTGTGACCCACCTGTATCTCCAGATTTTGGAGTGCGAATTTGTCCTGAAACTTCAACTTTCTGACGGTTTTAAGAAGAAAGATTGATTTTCAGTATGCATAGCTTTTCCCTTTGTTTTGAGGATGGGAATGATGACTTCCAAGCTTTTTGACACATTGGAATGGAAGCAAAACAGGCTTGCATTTTTCTGCATAAAGTCTTTCTATCAATTTCTTTTTGAGGTCACCATTGGCAGGGCTTGGGCTCAGACAACATCTAAGGGTAGCTTTCCAAGGTGCTGTCATCTACAAGTAGGAGTTTGGGGTTTTTCACTTTCAAGCAAGTGGCTCTGCCAGATGGTGGTTCTCTGCCAGGTATCTCTGAGCCATGGCTGTGTTGCAGCTTACATCTGAGGCAAACTCCACAAATAGGATCACTGCCACTTCACTCATTCATTCCTACTTTTATTCAACTTTTCATGTATTTTTAGACTCCCCGCATCCCACATTTGGGGGGCCCTGGTGCCTCAAATCCCTTAGATTGTCTGGGTTTCAACCTTATGAATCAGGAGCACTCTTAACCACTTCTGGTTTGGCACTGCCAGATATGAATACATTTTTGCTTAAATAAACTCTTAAATTTAAAAAGCAAATAAAACCACTGTGAATCAGTTTGCTTAAATTCAGCTTCCACATACCCTTGTGCCCTCCCTCGCCCTTCAGGTCCTCTCTGGCTTGGTAAACCAGTTACTCAACTTTCGTTTTCATTCCAGCTCCCAGATTTTGGTTAACATCCTTCCCTCTGACCTCCACTCTCCTATCCTTGTTGCCCTTTCAGGTTTATGACTCATAGAGCTTTACTATTATTTAGTGAAGTTTCTGGATGAGCAGAGGCAAATATATATTCAATTCACATATTTAATTGGAAATATTTTTTTCACTAAACTGACCTAACAGCATTCTTGATGAAGACAGGCTAGGGCAATGTTACCTGGGGGATGGTAGGGAATGAGGAATCTGATCAGACTAGATATTAAGGGTAGGGATTCTGGCTAAACTGACTTCACAGGGTTCTTGCTAAAATTGGACAATTTAAAGATGGACATAGAAGGCCAAGGTCAGCAGGTGTACTTGAGATGAAGGCTCAGTGAAACCTCACTGAAGTTTAGTCAAGGAGAGAATCCTTGTCATGAGTTTTTTTTTTTTTTTTTTTTTCCTTTTTTAAATGGTTATCACCAGAATGTAAATATTCTTTAGACAACTCTTTATCATTTGCACTGAGAAAGATAATGGCCAGTCCAGCATTTTTGACTTCATCAAGCTTCTTTTTAGATATAACTGTAACTTACATTTCTGTCATTATTGTCAGTCTGATAAAATCAAATTTGATATTTTCTGATTTCCACAGAATTCTGTCATTCATTGTCTAGTGTTTCCTAGAGCCCAAAGCTCAGCTTTTATAATGTGTTTGATGGTTTTGTGTAAGAGAAAAAGGAGAATTTTCAGGTAAAAGTGGCTCTGAGATTAGGTGCTAGATGAAGGGGCCAAGGAACCTCATAAATTCTTCAGCAGAAAGCTGCAGGCTGAGTCCCTGCTGCCTTTGTGTTTGGAATTTAAAACTATTCCCAAGGTATGTAGGAGCATTGCTCTCTGTTCACAGCCTCCCTCCTCTATAACATGGTGATTTCTCACAATGCATTATCAGATGCATTTTGCTTCTGTTCTATTTGTTCTGATTTTTTTTTTTTTTTAAGTAATGCCTGCTTTTCTTTCATCTTTATCATCTCTTTATTTTATTTCAGCTGCTATCTTTTGTTGTCTCTCTTATGAAAGTCTATTCTGGTGTAATAAAGGAAAGCAATGCTTTCTTTTGTCTCCTTGAGAATAAGCTGAGTATATTTTATTTAAAAATCTTGTGCTTTATGAAATAACTCAACTGGAGATGGGGTTGTGTGAGATTTTCACACATGTCTTTCCTGTCTTAATCTTCTATTGTTTGTAATATTGGGTTATTTTTGTTTGAAATAATACTAGGTTAGTTTGTTTTTTGTCCTATGTTTTTATTTGTTTATCTTTGTTGAAATTATCTAAGTGTTTTCCTTGGTGGGGAGAGTGGGTACTGGTTTTTAGACTAGTGAATTCAAAACTGTTTGACCATAGAGAGATTTATCCAGGAACAATTGAGAATTTTGTTTTTGGGTTTCTATTCACATGGAGGTCTCATCTCTTTCAGAGTGGAGGCAAGATTATCCTAAGGAGTGCCTCCACAGTGTTTTCTAAGAGCCATTTAGCATTTTTTAGTTCCCTTTGTAGATGCAAATTATCAGTTCAAATCATCTAACCAAAGAAAAAAGACCTCTCCAAATCTCATCTGAGTAGAAAATCTCCTTGGGAGTGAAGTCCCAGTTCAGAGAACAAAGAAAGAATAGACCAGAGGTTTATTTACCTTTCACTGCTTCAGGGATTCAGAGGCCAGCACGAACACAGATGCAAAAGAAAGCTTAGGGCTAGACATTCTTTTTTTCTACTCTTTCTTTCTTCTTCTTTTGTGAGATGCAATAAACAGACTTGCCCAGAGGCAAGGGAGCTAAGAAGTTTATAAACTTGGGATGGGGGAGGGGTGGGGAGGGAGCAATGCCATGGTAATATTATAAAGGCCTTTGTTACTGATTAAGGTCAAGGGGATGGTGAAATACAGACTCCAGAGAGGAGTCCTATGGGAATGCAATCTAAGAGAGTTGAGCTTGGGAAGATGAATAGTAACTTTCCCTCTTGGGGGGATTAACAGAATGGAGAGGTCTTACCCTTAGGAGATTCTGATAAGCCAGACTTGGAAAGGGATCCTTCTCCAATATCCCATCTCCTCTTGAGAATCACAGGCTACACTGAGAGGAGAGTATTATTCATAACAGCTAAGGTTAAGACAAAAGAGGACTTGGGCTTCTATGGAGACTTCCAAGCCTGAACCAAATGTCATTCTAAAAGGCAGGTGATGAGTCTTATTTTTGTAATCACAAATAATGGTATTGCTGTCACTGGTAAAGCCTATTGACAATTCCCAGGAATGTTAATAAAAATAGAATCTGGGTAATAAAATAAAAAGCTTAACCTTTTCCCCTTTGTGCTTAGTGTATTTTCACTTGTTCATAGGGTACCACATGCAGAGGCTTTGCATCTGGCACTTCAGACTAGAGTTCCTGTGTGAAATGGCTGTGTCTGACATCTCAGCTTAGCAGGCTGTGTGCAGAAATGCTGCACCCAGCACTTTGATCTGGAATGCTGTGAGCAGCACAGCTGTGCTGAGCCTCAAGAGCTCCAATCCTCTCCTTGCTGACAAGAACCCTATAAGGCAGCCCTACCAATGGTCTTTGAGGAAGAGCATGGACTCTAGAGTACAAGCTCACATCTCTCCATTCTTTGATCAAAGAATAAAGCTTTTCTTTGCTTCAACTAAACTCAGCCTCACTGTATTGGTGTGAGTGACATTACGCAGGAGAACCCTTTTGGAAGAGTCAGGGAGGGTTGATAACAAATTTTTGGTGACTCAGATGGGACTGACTGTAGCCCTTCCACCTGGACCCACCCACCAGGCTCTGAACTCACCAGGCTCTGTCCTACACTAGATACTGTAGGAACTAGAGGATAACCATTATATCCCTGAGACAGTCCTGTCAATGTAAAAATATAACTTAAAGGGAATCCAGGCAGCAGGAAAGGAACTGGTCAATTGGAAAAAAATAAAGGAAATCAAACAAGAGCCAATAGAAAACGCTTTGGCATTCTTAGAGTGTCTCAAGGACTGTCTCTGAATTTATACTACCACTGACCCTGAGTCATTGGAAGGGAATGCAATCCTGATGTTGTATTTCATTTCCCAAAGTGCCGCTGATATTAGGTATAAAATTCAGAATCTGAAAATAGAACCAGATAGCCCTACTTCTTGTCTGGTGGAGGTTGCCTGAAAAGTGCAAGTATTAGTCACTCAGTCATGTCTGACTCTTTGCAGTCCCATGGATTGTAGCCCGCCAGGTTCCTCTGTCCATGGAATTCTCTAGGAAAAAAATAATGGAGTGAGCAGCTATTCCCTTCTCCAGGGGATCTTTCTGACCTAGGGATTGAACCCAGGTCTCCTGAATTGCAGGCAGATTCTTTACCATCTGAGCCACAAAAATAAGACAAAAGTAGGAGATTGCTGACTGGGTGTTTAAAAACAAAGCTATAGAGGAGGAAAAGTCAGAGGATAAAAACAGTTGGAGGCAAGCTCATATATTGGCTGTTGCCCTCAAATGTGAATTAGTCAGCATGGGAATCTGAACTAACTGCCCATAGAGACCTCTGACTCTGGTGAGTGACCACTGGCCCTTACCGAGGGAGAGCAAGACAAAGAAACTGGGTCCCAGTCTGTGCACCATATGTAAACAAGAGGGACACTGGAAGAGACAATGTCCTCAGTGTCCTTGAAGGGGGACACAGTCATTACCATAAAAACCTGTCACTCAAAATCATGCTACCCCACTACCAACAGGAACAGGGCCTCCTGAGCATGATTATACAAAACACCATCTATTCAAGTTGCTCTGACTTAGGAAGTGAGTTTCTCTCAGACACCAAAGAGGTATCTGGTTCACAGTTGGAAACAATTTTATGAGAGAAGAAAAAAGGATAGTGGAATAAGCAGTGACATCTCAGACAAAGTCACTGAGGCACAAAGCCTACCTCCAGGGACTTCAGCCCAAAAGGCCAAGCTGATGGCCCTCACCTGAGCCTTAGAGCTCAGGACAGGGAAAATCTTAGATATTTACACAGACTGCTAGTGTGTATATGCCCTCCTACATGCACACAGGGCTATTTGAAAGTAAAGAGTTGTGCTTAATGTAGAGAAGGAGCAAGGGAAACATGGCTTAAACATATTGAGACTCCTAGAAGCAGTGCAATTTCTGAAACAAGTGACAGTGATTCACTGTAAGGGGTCATCAAAAAGGCCAAACAGAGGTAAAAAAGGGAAACAATGAAGCAGATGCAGCTGCCAAAAGGGCAGTCCTAGAACCAGTAACCTGGCAACTACCCCTCATGCCTAAGAGGACAGATCTATCCAATTACTCCCCACTCTATACAAATGAAGAATTAGACAAAGCCCAGAAATGGGGCTTCAGTAGAGACCTAGGAGGTTAGTTAATGGGCATAAACAATACTTCCTTCCCAAAACTGAAGCTTATCAAGCCATTGGAGGGGCTCATCAAGGAACTCACTACAGGAGGGAAGCCTTATATAATTGGTTAGTTTAAGTCTGAAAACTCTTGGCATGAAAAGTATGATCAGTTGGATAGTTGAGACATGCCCCATTTGCTCAAGGAATAACCCCAAAACTGGATCCCCAGATAAGGCCCCCAAGATAAGGCTCATTTAGATCATAAGGATATATCCTGGGGAAGATAGTCAGATTGTTTTCACTGTCCTTCTGACAGTACCAGGCAATTTCAGGTATCTTTTACTGCTAGTGGACATATTTCCAAGGTAAGTAGAGGAGTTCCCCACTAGAACTGAAATGGCAGCAGTACTGGCTAATGCATTAATAAAAGAAAAAAAAGCCAAGATCCCGACTAAGTGATAATGGTCCAGCATTTGTGTCTCACATGGCAAAAGGGACAAGTGCCCTGGGTATTAAATGAACCCTACACTCAGCCTGGAGACTCCAATCATTGAGGAAAGTAGAGAGATTTAATCAAACCTTAAAATGAACCTTAGTCAAGCTATGCCAGAGACTTGAGAAAATTGGATTAAATTATTCCCAACCACCCTGATATGCATGCCATTAGTATCCAGATATAAGTTAAATTTAAGTGTGTTTGAACTTGCATATGGTAGGCCCATTCCCAAAGCCTGAGAGAAGGGACACCTTAGCTCCCTTGAGATGGAACCACTTCAGTAAGTCCTCAGGTAGAAGAAACCATGAAAGCCCTCATGAAATATGGTAATCAGGTGTGTCTGCACCCACTGACCTAGCCCTCCGCTACTAAAGGGGAGGAGACTGAGTGTATCTAAAAACCTGGAAAATGAGCAACCACAAGACCGCCTCATTTTTTTTTCTTTTCTTTAAATGTTTTCTTTATTGAGGTATAGTTGACATATAATAAACTGCACATATTTTAAAGGGTGCCACTTGATAGTTTTAACATATATATACAACTATGAAGCTCTCACCATAATCAGGATAAAGAATACCCATCACCCCTAAAATTTTCCTCATGCTGTTTTTAATCCCTCTTTCCCCTTACTCCCAATGTAGTTACTTCTCTGCTTTCTGTTACCATAGATTAATTTCTGTTTTCTAGAAATCATCCTGTTTTCTAGGAACCATCTAGCATGTACTATGTTTTTTGTTTGTGATTTGGTCTGGCTTCTTTCACTAAGAATAATTATTTTGAGGTTCATCTATGTTGTTGTCAGTGTTCAATGCTTATTCCTTTTTATTGCTGAATCATATTTCATTGTACTACAGTATGTTTATCCATTCAACCATTCAATTTTTTAAATTAATTTTTATTGGATTATAGTTGATTTACAACATTGTGTTCCTTTCTGCTGTACATCAAAGTGAGTCAGTTATACATATACACATATCCACTCTTTTTTAGATTCTATTCCCATATAGGTCATTATAGAACACTGAACACTCAGTTGTTGATAAATGAAACATTTGTGTTGTCTCCAGATTTTGACTGCTACAAGTAAAGCTGCTATGAACTTTCAAGTATGTCTATCTTTTTACATTTGTTTTCTCTTAGATTGACACTTAAGAGTGGAATGACTAGATCATATGGTAGTTATATATCTAACTTTTACCATTGGCATCACCTGGGAAGCCCTTATCTAACTTTTGAGAAACTGTCAAACTGTTTTCCAAAGTGGTTGTACCATTTTACACTCCCTCAACAGTGTATGAGAGTCCCAGTTCTTCCATATCCATGCCAAGACTTAGTATGATCAGTTTCTTTTTTTTTAATTAGTTTATTTTAATCGGAGGATAATTACTTTACAATATTGAGTTTCTTTTTTTTAAATTTTAGCCATTAACCTATGTATGTTGTAGATTTAATTTGCATTTCCTTAATGACTAATATTGTTGAGCATCTTTTCAAGGGCTTATTTGCCATCCATATATCTTCCCTAGAAAACATCTCTTCAAATCTTTTGCCCACTTTTTATTAGGCTGTTTTTGTTTAAAGAGTTCTTTATATATTTCTAGATACAAGTCCTTTATGAGATATATGCTTTATAAAATTTTCTTGTGTTTTTAAAAATAAGCTTTTAGTTTTAGAATAGTGTAGATTTACAGAAAAACAATGCAAGGAATTCCCACATATCCCACACCCAGTTTTCTCTGGTGCATTAATGTGATACATTTGATACAAGTAATAAACCAACTGTTGTTCAGTGGCTAAGTCCTGTTTGACCCTGTGTGACCACCATGGACTATAGCCTGTCAGGCTCCTCTCTATGGGATTTCTCAGGCAAGAATCCTGGAGTGGGTTGCCATTTCCTTCTCCAAGGCTGCCTCACTCTAGAGTGGAACCCACCCCACTTGGTAATCCTAACCCACCCATTCTGAAGTCTCAGGGAACACTGCATGGGCACTTCACACTTGAGTGAAGAGGGGCCCCCAAGGCTGGACCTCAGAGAGATAACCTGGGGCCATGGACAGCCTTGACTACTCCTGTGAATCTCTCTCAGATGTGAAGCTTCTTTTCTGAAAAACAGCAAGAGTGCCTCCCAAGGCAGACTACTAATTGCAGGAATCATTGCTCTCTTGAGGGTTCTAGTGACCTTGGCCAGGGGGATCTTATAAAACTCTGTCACCATAAAAAGATAGCAGCCAACATGGTGCTGGTGGCTGATGAGACCAGCCTTAACTTCAGGTTAAGTCAGTTTGCTCCTGACTGGTATGCTGCTGCTAAGTCACTTCAGTCATATCTGACTCTGTGCGACCCCATAGACGGCAGCCCACCAGGCTCCCCCGTCCCTGGGATTCTCCAGGCAAGAATACTAGAGTGGGTTGCCATTTCCTTCTCCAATGCATAAAAGTGAAAAGTGAAAGTGAAGTCCCTCAGTCGTGTCCAACTATTAGCGACCCATGGACTTCAGCCCACTAGACTCCTCCGTCCATGGAATTTTCCAGGCAAGAGTACTGGAGTGGGGTGCCATTGCCTTCTCTGCCTGACTGGTAGTCCTGGGTAATCAGATAGCCCTAGATTAACTATTAGCTGCTGACAAGAGAGGAGTCTATCCACCAGCTAGTATGCTGGGCTGTTTTTGCATTGATGCAAGTGGCCTGAATGAAGAAAGAGCACACAGACTGCTGGGAGAAACCACTTGGCTGGCAGAAACCTGGTTGCCAACTCTGGCTGAACAAACACAGACGCCTGTGGGGATAACAGGACTTTGGAGCCTCATTTGGTTTGTACTTTTTCGCCCCGCCTCCCCCCCCACCCCCATGACCGTCATTCTCTTGCTAATATTTGGGCCTGCATCCTAAGCTGTCTGGTGTCCTGTCTCTAAAAGGTGAGAATCTATAAAACTCCAAACGGTGGGTGCGGGGGTTACAGAGTCAGGCCTGAGGCCTGATGACCACCACACAACTTGTGCTCCTCTAACCACGCTTATGACAACCGAAGCCCAAACACAGCAGAAAGCGGCTGCAGAAGATGACTCATCGCCCCTCAGAATGAGGAGCAGGACAGTAAAAGAGAGATTTGTCACCAGCAAAGCCCATTAACAATTCCTGGAGAATAAAAATAGAATCTGGGTAATGAGTCTAACCTTCCCCCCCCCCCCTCCCCCCTTGCGCTTCCTCCGTTTTCACTTGATCCTAGGGTGCCAGGGTCAGAGGCCTGGCACGCGGTACTTGAGAGCTCCTTGTGTGAAATAGCGGGGCAGGTATCTCAGCTCACAGGCCCTGGAGAGAAGCTCTGAGCACAGTACTCCATTCAAGATGGCGGCGTCAGTGACAGCAGGCTGTGTGCAGTCTCGATGCAGCAGTCTGATGCACCAGCCTCAGGAGAGCTTCATCCCCTCTCCGCTGACGAGATCCCTTCCTATAAAGCAGCCCCACCCTGAGCCTGTCCGGAGAGTGTGTTCTAGAGCCTGAACTTTCGCCTCCCAATTCTTTTATCCAAGAATAAAACTTGAAGACTCTCCTGGTCTCCTGTGGTTAAGACTCTGCACTTTCACTGCAGCGTTTGTGGGTTCCATCCCTGCTTGGGGAATTAAGATCCTGCAGGGTGTGGCTAAAAAACGAAAAAAGAAAGCTTTGCTTCTGAACAGAAGGAGGCCTTGTTCTGTTTGCTTGAAGAACAGGAAGCAGGAGGATTATTTTTGGAAAGCTACTGGGGAGCATAGGTAAGTTTTCCTTGTCAGAATAGGAGATATGAGTATCACCAAAAATAATAAGAAATACATGTCCGTGATTAGAAGATCTTCACGTTGAAATTAAAAATGTTTTGGCATACAAAATGTGGTACAGTATATTCAATTTTCTTCTCTTCTTAGGAAAGGTTACTCGATATTTGAAGAATCCTAATTGTGAAAACACACTCTGGGTGTGGTAGGTTAGTGTTTGAATTTCTCAGTTCAGAAGCCATATCACAGAGGAGTTTGGTTACAGGTTCCAGCCATCTTTATCTTATATCTATTCTGGGGGTTTTGTTAATTAGCATAATGAGTTAGAAATAATTTCTCATCGGTGAGATAATTTCTCATTGGTGAAATGAGTTTCAGACAAGTTTCAATTATGTGGACTGACTAAACATGTTTAGATGTATTCCTGCCCTTGCATAAACAGCATGAAAGAAATCTAGCCAGCCTAACAGTTTACGCACCTTGGATCATCTATCCATGTTTGGGATGCTAAACTGTGTCTTGGACTGTAATGGAAGGATTCTTGCACCTGGCTTTGATTTGTGAGCTCAGTCCTGCCCCAAAGCTGGAACCTTGTTCTCTTGACCTCTGGTGCCTGTGGAGTGCTGTTGGGCACCTAACAGGCTGGAGTACTGAGGCTTCATCAACTTACTAAGCTGCTCATGTGATTGTCTGGGACCTGGTTGCTAAATATTTATACATGTGGCAGAATGAGTCTTGTTTTCATTATCACATACCATCTGGAAGTGAGGTCCCTGTAGGTGTCACCTGCCTCTAATTATTGAGAAGGATGGTGCTCTATCATAAGGCCAATAATAACTGGGCATGACCAAATTGACCGAGATGCACATGAATCAGCACTGTAGCCCTTTTCCTTGTATCCTCCATGGTCTTTAGTCACAAATGCATGCAAGTGATCAGATGAGTATCTTAATATTTGTATTTCTTCTCAAAGTCATTTCGTCTTTGTAAGATTACTCCTTCATAGTACCAAAAAGAACCTAATATACGTATTTGATTCAGGGAATTTGGCAGAACTACAAGAGAAAGAACAAAAATCTAGAAAAGGTCTAATAAAATAATTATAATAATAGCATTGAGGAGGAAAAAAGGCTTCCCTTTTACCCTTCTAGCTTCTGTGACTGGTATAAAAATTAAATTGACATAAAACAGCTTAAGAGGATTAAAAAAAGGAAAACACTTAACTGCATATATACACACAGAAGCCCCCCAAAAAATATGAGATTTCAAATGTGGCCAGAGGATTGATATTTATATAGCATTTTGAGATAAAGAAAGGGACTGGCGTTTGGGGTATCTAAGTGGGGAGGAGGCAATTCCCAGGATAGTGACAGGAGGAAATGTGTGGTGGATGAAGTTTGCCCTTTTTGAAAAATGTTATCTCTGATAGTATCTTCCTGGTACAGACATTCTTTCTAATGGAAGTTTCCTTTATTAATGTAGATGTTTTTCTGGCAAGTGGGGAAATTTATACTTTCTTTTAGGCAGTTAAAAGTTTTTACTGAGTCTGCTGGCTCTTGATTGCCCAGCTCAAAACAATCTACATGCCAAAGTGGCATAACTTGGGGTGGAATATTCTGAACCCCCTCAACGATAATAACTTTTTCCTTATTGCAAAGTTAACTCTTCCTCTTAGTACATAAAAATACATTATGTACATTAAAGAAATATACATAAACACTTTAAAAAAGTTATAGAAGAAACTGATAATATTTAATTCTGGAATGCCTATCAAGAATCACAAAAAGATACGATTGAGAGACTTCATCAGGTAAAAGCAAAACACTGAGGCAAGACAAAGATATCAGAAAAAAATGTTAAAAAGCAACAATCTGGCAGAAAATGTTTGTAATGTGTAAAAATAAAATCAGAAAATAATGACTTGCAACTGCACTAATTAAATGATGACAGAGACGATGGTTCTTAATCACTTGGAGGGTGTGTCTATCTGTCATCGATCTCAATATCATAATGTTTCCTCACTTAATGACATAATTTGAATATATTTCCATGTTATTAAGTACACTTCTAGATGTAATTGTTAAAAGCCCCACAGAATTCCATTGTGCTGAGTGCAAAGTACAAGTTGCATTTACTGCTGTGGCCCTGCTAGGGAGGAAAGTGACCAGGTCACTTTGCTCAGGGACCTTCCTCCATCCTTCCCCCAGTCAGTGACACAGGCTCCTGTAAGTAAACACTGGAGAAATATTTATGAAGTGGTACCAAATTATTGGCCTTCATGGATGGTGTATTCTTGTCTCTTGACACAGTACTGCTCTTGGTTCAGTTTCATCAAAATCTTAGATAAAAAGATAGGAAAAGTGCAATAGTATAAAACCAGCAAATGCATGAAAGTCCCATGACTAATTTTCTCAAATTACTTATTTTCTCAAATCATCTTTCTTGTCAATAATTTCATAAAATAACAGGAAACTGAATTTGACATATAATCATATTTATTAACTCTCCTCTTCTGATACCCTTAATTAATACTTCAATTCATAGAGAATACTATGTAAAAATTGTTTTGAGTATTTTTTAATTTATAAGTTTTGAGAGTTTATTGTCTGTTATCACAAATATAATTAAAATTTATTTAACATTAAAATGATTTAAAATTATTTTCTTTGGGAAGTTCATGATTTCAAATAATTTTTTCAAATAAAATGTTAAAAGCTTTTACATTTGTAAGTGAAAAATAAGATTGTTTTAATGAAATTAAAATACATTCTAAAATACATTTTATTGTTTTTATGTTTATGACATAGTAGTAAATTTTCTTGATTAAAAACTAGAAAATACATAAGTGTGGAAGAGAAAAAATTCCAAAGTCTCACAGCTGTTAATATTTATTGTATTTCTTTTCAACCATTTTCTTAGCCGAGGTTCCTTTCTTCCATCCTTGATGATTATTATTATATTACTTATACAGTGTAAATTCTTCATTTTTCATGTCATAAAATAATGTTTTTAACACATAGAATTTAAATTTTCTAAGAAGGATCTTTCATCCGAAGAATGCACATTTAAGATATGGCTGCTCTATCTAACAGCCAGAAACAACACCAGGCTGCAATAGATGTGTTTATAAATGAGTCCCCATTCAGAACAGAACCTTTTAGGAATTTAGAGAAGACATTTGGATAACGTAACTCCTTTCAGCTCTGTTCCCAATGGCAAAGAGAATGGCTTTTGGCAGCCTGGCTTGTGATATACTGCCAATCACTAGAGGCAACGCCTGGTGATTAATTTAGAAAATCTCATTACTTTCGACTGATAGAAAAGGAAAAGGATAGTCTCCATCTTATAAATATTTGGTTTACTATTTCATGACATAAAACACATCCAAAACATATTTTATGGGAAGATACTATTTATGTAAAATACATCCTTCCAGTAGGTTGGCAAACAGACATCTTCTGTCTACAGACCAGTGACAGTTATGTACATTCCTTTTGTCCAGGCAGCTCTCAGAATCATTATACCTACAACTGGCTTCAAGCACTGAACTGGGCATTTTTATTTTGTTTTAACCCAAATCCAGAGAGGAGTCTCTCACTCCATCATGCATTTCCCTTCAATGAAGTCTAGCCTCCCTAGAGAAAGCCTGCTATGGAAGGCGTGGCCTTCTCAAATACCACTGCATAGTCTGCTTTCTGCAGATGCAATGAATAATGCACATAAAATATAATTAATGCAACTGACCCAAGGTATATATCTCTGACATTGGGATTCCCTTCCCAGAAGTAGAAACCCTAACTCTGTGAAGAATGAAAAGCACATAGTACAACCATTTCAAAGCAAAACCCCCAGTGTGCACAAAACACTGCTTTGGATAAAAAATGGCAGCTGCAGGAGCTGGAATGGTAGCTGGTTGCCATGGTTACCAAGGCTCTGATTCAGCCACCATATGCCACCTGGTGTTCTCAGTCTGAAAAAGCAGGTCTGTGGTGTCCTAGATTGGAGATGGAGCTATGGCCACAGTTCTCAGAGAAATAGTACTAGCTTTGGATGTGAAGCACTGTTTTATCTATTGTTAGATTTAGGGTCTAAAGCCTTATCACTTAAGCCGTGGTTTCAACTGGGGAGAGGAAATACATACACTCTCTCTTCCTTTGTAAATAATCCATTTTCTCTCATGGAAACACTACTATATGGATATTCATTCTCAAAGATCTTTGTCTTCTCTTCAGGGAAAATTTGTTCCCCAATATGCTAGGTCATATAATATCACAATAGCAACAAACTCAATAATTATTGCAGAGCACTAGTATCATCTAGTGCTCTGCAATAATTATTGAGTGAAGCAACTTAGCAGCAGCAGCAGCAGATGATACTAATTCTTAGGCATCCAGAATCTTTAGTACCTTATTTCCTTCTAAAAGTGCTAATGGCAGATAATAGCTCTATGACTTCATTTTAATGTCAAGTTGTGTCCAAATTTTATGTATATAAATAGATGATTGATATATTAAAAATTTATAATTTTTATCTTGTTCTACAATAGAAGATAGAGATTCTTAGTATCTGTCTTGAGCTCTATTGAGAATGTTCATAGTCACTGGGTAGTTGTCCTTCAGTTCAGTTCAGTCGCTCAGTCGTGTCCGACTCTTTGCAACCCCATGAATCACAGCACACCAGGCCTCTCTGTCCATCACCAACTCCCGGAGTTCACTCAAACTCGTGTCCATTGAGTTGGGGATGCCATCCAGCCATCTCACCCTCTGTCGTCCCCTTCTCCCCCCGCCTTCAATCTTTCCCAGCATCAGGGTCTTTTCCAATGAGTCAACTCTTCGCATGAGGTGGCCAAAGTATTGCAGTTTCAGCTTTAGCATCATTCCTTCCAAAGAACACCCAGGGCTGATCTCCTTTAGAATGGACTGGTTGGATCTCCTTGCAGTCCAAGGGACTCTATACAGTAGTAAATAAATATATAACATACTGTCTAATAATAATGTCATATAAAATTTTCAGTCCTTACCATAAGTTTTGAAGACTTCATGTTTGATTTTGTATATTGTTGATAAAGACACAAACTGAGTTTAGCAATTGCCAGTGATTTAACTTTGCAATCAACATTTCATGTTGTACTACTTTCATGTTTCAAGAGCTATTAAAAAAATGATTATTGATTTTATATCAACGATCTGAGCATTCAAAATTGTATATGTTATTTTGCTGTCATTTTTGCCAGAGCTGAGGAAATGATTATCAATATAATAAATATAGTGGGGTGAAAATAGCAATTGTTACTCTTTACAAATATTACTCTATTGTGTCAGGGTTTTTAATACTGTGCAATTAAAAAAATTTGATATAGAGATTGCTATAACCTAGATAGCATATTAAAAAGCAGAGACATTACTTTGCCAACAAAGGTCCATCTAGTCAAGGCTATGATTTTTCCAGTGGTCATGTATGGATGTGAGAGTTGGACTGTGAAGAAGGCTGAGCGCCAAAGAATTGATGCTTTTGAACTGTGGTGTTGGAGAAGACTCTTGAGAGTCCCTTGGACTGCAAGGAGATCCAACCAGTCCATTCTAAAGGAGATCAGTCCTGGGTGTTCATTGGAAGGACTGATGCTAAAGCTGAAACTCCAATACTTTGGCCACCTCGTGCGAAGAGTTGACTCATTGGAAAAGACTCTGATGCTGGGAGGGATTGGGGACAGGAGGAGAAGGGGATGACAGAGGATGAGATGGCTGGATGGCATCACTGACTCGATGGACGTGAGTTTGAGTGAACTCTGGGAGTTGGTGATGGATAGGGAGGCCTGTCATGCTGCGGTTCATAGGGTCGCAAAGAGTCGGACACGACTGAGTGACTGAACTGAACTGAACTGATAAAATTTGATAAATTTTAAAATTTGGGGGTTCATCAAAATATCCTCATTATTCTAATTAACTGACTTTATGATAGTAAATGGGCTTCCCTGGTGGCTCAGATGGTAAATAATCTGCCTGCAATGCAGGAGACCTGAGTTCGATCCCTGGGTTGGGAAGATGCCCTGAAGGAGAGTATGGCAACCCACCCTAGCCTTCTTGCCTGGAGAATCCTCATGGACAGAGGAGCCTGGCAGGATACAGTCATGGGATTGCAAAGAGTCAGACATGACTGAGTGACTAAGCACACACACATATATGAGAATAAATACTACAAACTTGAATTTATAAACTGTATTATGTCAATTAAAAATAGATTTGTTTTTCTTATATACTGGTCTCTCAAACTTAATTCCCCAACCCCACCCCCCCACCCCCCCGCAATGGGTTCTACTGCTAAAAAAAAAAAAGTTTGAAAATCACAAAGACTTGATAATGTCAGGGCCCTAGTTAAACATGAAAACCCTTTTGGAGAGAATTTACCCAATCTCAGTAGACAACTCAGTTGAGGGAATTTAATGGAATTTGACCTCCCTTCTGGTCCAAGTAGAAGTGCCAGTAGTTGTAATCATCTCCCCCTAAAAACTCCATTAACAGCCACTCCACATTTCCCCAAATCTCCCAAAGCTAGTCAACCACTAATCTGTTTTCTGTCTTTATGGAATTAACCTGTTCTGGACATTGCATATAAATGGAATCATATTTATGATTAACACATTGAAAACAGAAAGAATAAAATGTTGGTATCTGATCCAAAGTTAGAAGAGAAATATTATAATTCTCCAAAATACATAAAAGATACTTGCTCTGTGTCATAAGTTAGGTGAGAAATAGGCAAAAACTGTTTAAACTACCTTTGATTGAGTTTTTTACAAACAAATAAAACACTTTAATTCTCAGTGTTTCTAAAATTTTAAATTATGGCACAATGACTAAATATTAGTTCTTTTTGCAATTATTATGTATTTATAATTAAGGATAAGAGAATTTTTAATATTTTGACAAAAATATTAGACATCACAGACAATTATAATTTTTTTCTATTGATTAATAGATTTTTTTGCACAGTTTTACCTTGCATGTACTTCGTATTTTATAGCCCCACATGCAAAGAGACTTCCCTGGTGGCTCAAATGGTAAAGAATCTGCCATAGTGCAGAAGACCCGGGTTCAATCCCTGGGTCAGGAAGATCCCCTGGAGAAGGGAGTGGCAGCCCACTTCAGTATTCTTGCCTGGAAAATTCCTGGACAGTGGAGCCTGGCAGGCTACAGTCCATGGGGTCCCAAAGAGTTGGACATGACTGAGCAACTATCGCATGCAAAGGGAAGATTACCTGTAGTTGATACACTGTTGTTTATTGGTATAAACTTATGTACATTTATTATTTAAAATGCTGTGCTGTGCGAAGTCACTTCAGGCGTGTCCAACTCTTTGCACCTGTATGGACTGTAGCCCACTAGGCTTCTCTGTCCATGGGATTCTTCAGGCAAAAATACTGCAATGGGTTGTCTTGTCCTCCTCCAGATTATTTTTTTAAATGTAGTATTATTAATGTTTTTCTACATTAAACTTCAAGCTTCTGTGTTATGCCTGGCCCACAGAATTTCCTTAATTTTATATGTAAATATTTTCTTTTTCCTGATTACCTCATTTCATTGTACGTGTTTGTTTATATTTACTTTTGGATACAACCTTTACCTTATATATTGGTAAACTAGATGCTTTAAAAATTTCCAGTTTTTAAAAGGTATTGTAGGCATTCTGCTCACTGTGTGTGTATGTGTGTATAAAATAGAAATAGTTTGAATCTAAATTTCTTTTTTTTCTCCTGCTCACTCTGAAAGGAAAGCAATCATCTATCCCTTTCTAAAAATTGAAAATTTAAGATATTAAAAAGCATTGTTACATATAAAAAGATAAATTTGAAATGATCTTTAGATACTAAGTAAATAGTCAAAAATCACCAGCTTTTCTTTATAATAGCATTTCAGTTAGGAATGGACATTAAAAAAAATTTATAGTAGCAACAAATTATAAATTACCAAGTATAAATTAAAGAAGAAAGATAGAACACATATCTGAGGAAAACTATTTTACTGCAGGACTTAAAAAAAAAAAGCTGGAATACAAAGACATATCTTGTTCCTGGGTGGGAAGATATTATACAAAGCTGTCAATATTTCTCAGAAAAGTATATAAATTGTATGCAATTCCAAACAGAATCACAGTAGAGCATTTAGGGGGATCTGTTTTTGATCTTAAGGGAAAAATGTGATAATTACCAAGAAATTGTTGAAAAGGAATAATAGGGAACCCCTGCTGCTGCTACTGCTGCTAAGTCGCTTCAGTCATGTCCGACTCTGTGCAACCCCATAGACGGCAGCCCACCAGGCTCCTCTGTCCCTGGGATTCTCCAGGCAAGAACACTGGAGTGGGTTGCCATTTCCTTCTCCAATGCATGAAAGTGAAAACTGAAAGTGAAGTCTCTCAGTCGTTCCCGACTCTTTGCGACCCCATGAACTGGAGCCTACCAGGCTCCTCCGTCCATGGGATTTTCCAGGCAAAAGTACTGGAGTGGGGTGCCATTGCCTTCTCCTAACTTGCGGGGAGCCTCAGTCCCCAGCACTAACTCATACTAAATATACTAAAATATAAAGCGACAGTGGTTTGAGTAGAAAAATAAACAAATAGATCAGAGGATTAAAAAGACCCAGAAATAGACCCATGTACATGTGAGAATTAAGTGTATAATAAATGGAGCATTTAAAATTGGGAAAGGATGGCTCTTTGAATATGACGCATTGGGATAGTTGTATTTACATTAAAAATATGGTTATGACTATTCTGCATAGCAAATGCAAAAGTATTTTCAGATGAATTAAAGATCTAAATGTAAGCACACAGAGCAACTAGAAACGATTAGAAAGATTGAGTTGATTTATATAATTTTAGGAGAGGGTTAAAAAGTCAGAAAGTCTAAAGGAAAACACCGACAGGTTCGACTGTATGACACTTTATTTCATGTACGTTCTTCTTAGTTGGACTTCATGTGCAGGGGTGAGTTAATCACAAGTCTCGTTTTATGGCGCATTGTCAAAGTGTGTGAGGCACTTCTTTTGGTTTTTATGTGTACATATATATGTGTGAACAGTTATTTATCCCTTTTCATTTTCTTACTCCTCTCTCTATATAAGTAACCATTCTAATATTTAAAATGCATATTCTTTGTTCGTATTGCTCTAACATGGGTAACACTGTTTAGAATCCATGTCTCTAACTATGTAAATTGAATCATTACATATCTCATCTTGTTTCTTATTTTTTTATTTATCTATTTTTCTCTCTCAGTACTGTGTTTTAAAGATCCACATTGCTATGTTTACATTAGGCTGTTAAAATTAACCTGTTGCGTCTTCTGGCTGCATTAGTACTCCATGTATTTAACTGTATTTTACTCATTCTCTCCTCTGCCATGGGCATCCAGATTGCTTTTGACACCCAACTAAAACAAACAATGCTTCCATGAATATCCTTGTGCATAAAACCTTATGGACACGGATGGGGATTTATTTGGGATAAATACTCACATGTTGTATAGCTGAACACAAGATACTGCAGACTTGAGGAAGTGCCAATATAACTATATTGGTAGAATACACATCCATCATTTCAGTTCAGTTCAGTCACTCAGTAATGTCTGACTCTTTGCAACCCCGTGGACTGCATCACGCCAGACCTCCCTGTCTATCACCAACTCCCAGAGTTTATTCAAACTCATGTCCATTGAGTCAGTGATGCCATCCAACCATCTCATCCTCTGTCGTCTCCTTCTCCTCCCGCCTTCAATCTTTCCCAGCATCAGGGGCTTTTCAAATGAGTCAGTTCTTCTCATCAGGTGGCCAAAGTATTGCAGTTTCAGCTTCAGCATCAGTCCTTCCAATAAATATTCAGGACTGATTTCCTTTAGGATGGACTGGTTGGATCTCCTTGCAGTCCAAGGGACTCTCAAGAGTCTTCTCCAACACCACAGTTCAAAAGCATCAATTTTTCGGCACTCAGCTTTCTTTATAGTCCAAATTTCACATCCACTACTGGAAAAACCATAGCTTTGACTAGACGGTCCTTTGTTGGCAAAGTAATGTCTCTGCTTTTTAATAAGCTGTCTAGGTTGGTCATAACTTTTCTTCCAAGGAGCAAGTGTCTTTTAATTTCTTTTAATGGCTGCAGTCACCATCTGCAATGATTTTGGAGCCCAAAAAATAAAGTCTGTCACTGTTTCCACTGTTTCCCTCTCTATTTGCCATGAAGTGACAGGACCAGATGCCATGATCTTAGTTTTCTGAGTGTCGAGTTTTAAGCCAACTTTTTCACTTCCATCAGCAGTTCGTTAAGGCCACTATCCTCCAATTTTTCTAATTTGCTAAGTATAAAATGATCTCATTACCTTTACAAATATATATTTAAAATGAATATCCTATAGACAGCATATAGTTGGGTCTTATGTTTTTACCTAGTATGACAATCTCTTCCTTTTATTTTGAATTCTCAAAAAATTACATTAACTATAATTATGAGTTTGACTGGGTTTGCATCTACCATCTTGCTATACACTTTCTATTTGTTCCATCTGTTTTTTGATTCCTTTTTATTCTTTTTCTGCCTTTTGAATTTACTGAGTATTTTTTATTACATTTATCTCTACTATTGACTTATTAGCTCTGCACTTTTTTTTAATGGTTGTTTTAGAGTTTAAAACACACTTGCGAGTTTAACTTGAAACAGGCTATTGTCAAATGACTTCATTTTCAATATAAAAACCTTATTAAAATATACTTTCATTTCCCCTTTGGATAGCTAGTTGGCAGCTAGTATAGGGGTTTGGTCTGCATATTCTGTTCTTGACAAGACTTACTATTGGTACCTGAGAACTTCATTGGTTTGTGGATTTTCCAGAAGAATTTGGGAGATTAATCATGGAGTATACACAATAGCTGTCTCTGTGTACCCTCTGCCTGGGTTTCTCGGTTAGCCATCGCCTTTTGGCTGTCACTTCCTTCACAGAAATTTTTCAGCTTCCCCCTTTTGGTAAAATGAACTCCAAGTGAAGCAGGTTTGTCGATAAGGGGTTAGTCTCTTCCAGTCTCTTGCAATCTTGTCAGTTGAGTGTCAGTTTCGGATACTGGAATGACTGTATCGCAACATTTTCACATCCAGCTATCAGGTAGTGGAGGAGGGCATAAAGGGACAAGGACAGCTACAGACGTTACAACTGGGAACGTAAAGCCTAGCGAGAAAAGTAGCTTCACTAAGTTTAAGTAAGCTCTTTTTGATGTGCCTGTCTTAATGGAGTATTTTAACTGTTGTTTGATTCATCATCAGAAATAAATTATGGCTCACACATTGGCAGTTTTTGAAACTTCTCACCAGAGTAGAATCCTTGCAGAAATCAGTGAAATCCAGTGTCCTAGATCCTCTTTGATGAGTTTTGATGTCAGGCTTTGTTTCTGAAACTTCGGAAGGTTGAAGAGCAGATTTAATAGTTGAAAAGTGGTAGCGTTGCCCATAGAAAGGGTTAACTTGAAAGGAAATGGAGGTGAGATGATTACTAAACTTAAGCTTGAATGTGAATCCTATATACTGGTTGTGAGTCTTGATTTGAAGGCTTTGGCAGAACACAATCTATACCCAGTGTCTTTTTTTTTTTGACTGCATGGCATGTGGGATCTTAGTTCTCCAACCAGAGATTGAACCCACACCTCTTGGAGTCTTAACCACTGGACAACCAGGGAAGTCCCACCCAATGTTATCTTGAATCAGAGAATCTCAAATTACAGAATTCATGGGAAACTGTTTGCTTTGGTCGTGATCTGTTTCTGAAGCCTTTTTAGTGGGTTTCAAGGTCAGGTCCCTACCCCGTTTGTGTGGCCAGTTTGTGAATCTTAAATTCTTCTCTGTCAGTCAACTTTCCTTCTTGTGGTATAATAAGTACAAAATGAACTTTATCACTTTAGCCACTTTTAAATGTACAGTTCAGGGGTATCACCCACATTGTTGTGCAACCATCACCACTATCCATCTCCAGAGCTTTCATCTTCCCAAACTGAAATTCCATATCCATTAAACACTAACTCCCCATTTTGCCACGTCCTTCTCCCCAGTTCTCTGGCAACCATGCATCTATTTTCTATTTCTGTGAGTTAACTATTCTAGGTACCTCCTCTAAGTGGAATAATTCAATATTTGTCTTTTGAGACTATTTTACTTACCATGATGTCCTCACAGTTCATCAACGTGGTAGAACTTCTAAACTAGTCTGTAGAGGTGTATTATTGGTTTCCTTTTTGAATATGTGGCTGGCAGCTCGTGGGTATATAACTGAGCACATAAATTAGCTTAATAAAATAATAATACTCAATGAGATCAGAATGCATCAATGTGGAATCTGTCAGCAGAGAGTGCAAGGCAAATCTCAAGGGAATTTTAATAACAATCTAATGTAGTGAGAGTTTATGGAGATTTTGAAATATGATCTTTTTATCATTGGGGCTAGAGTAAGCTTCTTTAGAAGCTGGGCTGTATTGACTTTGATGTTTCATTTAGTTCAGTCGCTCATTCATGTCTGACTCTTTGCAGTCACCATTTGCAGTGATTTTGGAGCCCCCCAAAATAAAGTCTGACACTGTTTCCACTGTTTCCCCATCTATTTCCCATGAAGTGATGGGACCAGATGCCATGATCTTAATTCTCTGAATGTTGAGTTTTAAGCCAATTTTCACTCTCCTCTTTCACTTTCATCAAGAGGCTCTTTAGTTTGACTTAATTTCCATCAGAATATTTATTTATAAGTAATTATTAAAATGTATATCAAAACTTAAAACAATAAAATGAAGTTCATTTTAAATGTTCAAGTGGTTCATTCGATAGGGGCTTTGGGTCTCATGCTACAGTTTCAGCTTTTTAGGGCTTTATGAAAATTACAAATAATGCAAGATTTTATCAGTAATTTTTTTCTTCCAGAAACTAGAGTACATAATTATCTTTCTATTGACTATAAATGTTTAGTTTCTTTTGGATTCAAACCAGTAAGAGTTAGTTGTTTGCATAATAATAGATAATGCATTTTCTTCAATGGTTTTAAGCTTAATAATGTGTTTTTTTGGATGTTGGACTATCTCCAGTAATTTTATTGGGCTTCACAAAGACATAGAAAATGTCTTTATTTTTGTAGCATGGCAAATTCATAAGCAACTTTAAAAGCATAATATCTAGTATTAAGCATAGATGTTAATTCTTTAACCTCTGATAATGTGGCGTGCTTGGGTCAGTTATCTGAATGGAATGATTTGTTCATAGCATAATATTTTAAATAAAATATTCAGTTGTTGTTTGGCCCCTAAGTCATGTCCAACTCTGTGACCCCATGTACTACAGGATGGCAGACTTTCCTGTCCTTCACTATCTCCCGAGGTTTGCCAAACTCATGTTCTTCAAATTGGTGATGCCATCCAACCACCTCATCCTCTGTCATCCCCTTCTCCTCCTGCCCTCAGTCTTTCCAAGTATCATGGTCTTTTCCAATAAGTCATCTCTTTACATCAGGTTGGCCAAAGTTTGGAGCTTCAGCTTCACATCAATCCTTCAGAGTTTAGTATCAGACAAATTAGAATGAGAAAAGTTTAGGTTTTTTTGCCACACCATGTGGCTTATGGGATCTTATTTTCCAGACAAGGGATTGAACCTGGTCCTCACTGGACTGCCAGGGAATCCCCAAATTTAGAATTTAAACTGAAGCTACTACTCTAAACCATAAAGTTGACTTTCATAAATTTATAGTGAAAGAGGTTTATCACAGTTTGAAATGCCCAGAGTTTGGGGGTTGCTATAATACCTGTTGATTGCTATAGTACCTATTAACAGACTGGTTCCAAATAGGAAAAGGAGTCCATCAAGGCTGTCTATTGTCACCCTGCTTATTTACCTTATATGCAGAGTACATCATGAGAAACGCTGGACTGGAAGAAACACAAGCTGGAATGAAGATTGCCAGGAGAAATATCAATAACCTCAGATATGCAGATGACACCACCCTTATGGCAGAAAGCGAAGACGAACTAAAAAGCCTCTTGATGAAAGTGAAAGTGGAGAGTGAAAAAGTTGGCTTAAAGCTCAACATTCAGAAAACGAAGATCATGGCATCTGGTCCCATCACTTCATGGGAAATAGATGGGGAAACAGTGGAAACAGTGTCAGACTTTATTTTTGTGGGCTCCAAAATCACTGCAGATGGTGACTGCAGCCATGAAATTAAAAGACGCTTACTCCTTGGAAGGAAAGTCATGACCAACCTAGATAGCATATTCAAAAGCAGAGATATTACTTTGCCAACAAAGGTCCGTCTAAGTCAAGGCTATGGTTTTTCCTGTGGTCATGTATGGATGTGAGAGTTGGACTGTGAAGAAGGCTGAGTGCCAAAGAATTGATGCTTTTGAACTGTGGTGTTGGATAAGACTCCTGAGAGTCCCTTGGACTGCATGGAGATCCAACCAGTCCATTCTGAAGGAGATCTGCCCTGGGATTTCTTTGGAAGGAATGATGCTAAAGCTGAAATTCCAGTACTTTGGCCACCTCATGCGAAGAGTTGACTCATTGGAAAAGACTCTGATGCTGGCAGGGATTGGGGGCAGGAGGAGAAGGGGATGACAGAGGATGAGATGGCTGGATGGCATCACTGACTCGATGGACGTGAGTCTGGGTGAACTCAGGCAGTTGGTGATGGACAGGGAGGCCTGGTGTGCTGTGATTCATGGGGTCGCAAAGGGTCAGACACGACTGAGCGACTGAACTGAACCGACTGAACTGATGATACCTGTTAGGAAAGGAAGGTCTGTTTAGGATCTGGCTTTTAAGAGGTGGCTTTTGAGATTTTCAGCTATAGCAACCAAATTTTGTATCCAACTGATGGAAAATTACAATGAGAAAAAACAAGAACTAAGTAGTTATGTTTGTCCATGACTACTAATTATCTGTTGTCAACATTAAAAAAAAAAAAAAAAAAAGGCACAGTGTGAGAGTTATGAGTTAAGTTTTACTTGGGGTAAGATGAAGACTACAACCCGGGAGACAGCCTCTCCGATAGCTCTAAGGAACTTTTCTGGAGGTAAGGGGTGTGTGGAGAGAGAATATAGGCAGCAGAGGAAATCTAAAAAACTCAAATTAATTGGCATTTTCATTAGGAAATATGTGATTTTAGTGAAAGGGGGTAGGTATGGCAATCAAGCACACATTTTGGCAGAAGGTTGCTGCTAGTTACCAGGAGCAGATGTCTCTGTTAATGATATCAGTGCTTTTCTAGATATTCAAAGATGTATGAAATTGGGCTCATAAAATCTTTTCTTGAAAACATATCTGAAAGCCTATTCAGCCAGTTTGCCCAGAGCACAGAGTGCCTCATTGCTGATCTCCTCCCTGAACTCTGTTCAGGGTGTGTTGAAGGTCAGTGACTGCAGTGGCTAGTGACCTAGTCCCTGTAGACGAGGATGGTGAGAAATAATTTTTTATCCACACTATCATTTTATCAAATTTTAAGTTGGCAAAAATAGCCCTGTATATTTTCATTTAAAGGCATCTTCGTCCTTGAATTTGCAGATCGCCATTCTGTAATTTTTGTAAAAATAAGAGATGGTAAATTAATCTGTTTAGTGACCAATGCTTCATGTCTTTATCTTACTTAGTAATTTTTCATGTATCCAAAGATGACTCCATAATTAATACAATTTAATATTAGTGTAAGTGCTTAAAACTAAGGATTTGGATATTATAATTTATGTTGACACATTAAGCCTGTAAGATTTATAGCACTGCAAGAATTCTTCTTATAAAGAATTATCTATTATAATCCAACTTATTTTGACACAGTTTTAATATTTTATAATCTTATATGAATTAGCTTATTGTCCATTCAAATCAGTAGAGTAAATCTAGAAAACTCAAGTTAACTAGCTCTTTTTATTAGAAAATAAACTGAAGAAAATATGCTAAATAGTTTTATACTGGTAAAATCAGAAAAAAAGATAGTTCTTTCTTTTTTTTTTTAATATTTATTTGGCTGCACCAGGTCTTAGTTGCAGCACATGGAATCTAGTTCCCTGTCCAGGGATCGAACTCAGGACCCCTGCATTGGGAGCACAGCCAGCGGACCACAAGGGAAGTCCCAAGATAGTTTTTGGTTTTTTTTTTCAATTTTGTTTTGATATAAATTTGTTTATTTTAATTGGAGGCTAATTACTTTACAATATTGTATTGGTTTTGCCATACATTAACATGAATCTGCCACAGGTGTACACGTGTTCCCCATCCTGAACCTCCCTCCCACCTCCCTCCTCATACCATCCCTCTGGGTCATCCCAGTGCACCAGCCCCAGGCATCCTGTATCATGCATTGAACCTGGACTGGCAATTCGTTTCACAAATATTATACATGTTTCAATGCCATTCTCCCAAATCATTCCCACCCTTGCCCTCTCCCACAGAGTCCAAAAGACTGTTCTATAGATCTGTGTCTCTTTTGCTGTCTCGCATGCTGCTGCTGCTGCTGCTAAGTCACTTCAGTCGTGTCTGACTCTGTGTGACCCCATAGATGGCAGCCCACCAGGCTCCCCCGTCCCTGGGATTCTCCAGGCAGGAACACTGGAGTGGGTTGCCATTTCCTTCCCCAATCCATAAAAGTGAAAGTGAAAGTGAATTCGTGTCTGACTCTTGGCGACCCCATGGACTTCAGCCTACCAGGCTCCTCCATCCATGGGATTTTCCAGGCAAGAGTACTGGAGTGAGGTGCCATTGCCTTCTCCAGCTGTCTCGCATACAGGGTTATTATTACCATCTTTCTAAATTCCATATATATGTGTTAGTATACTGTATTGGTGTTTTTCTTTCTGGCTTACTTCACTCTGTATAATAGGCTCCAGTTTCATCCACCTCATTAGAACTGATTCAAATGTATTCTTTTTAATGGCTAAGTAATACTCCATTGTGTGTATGTACCACAGCTTTCTTATCCATTCGTCTGCTGATGGACATCTAGGTTGCTTCCATGTCCTGGCTATTATAAATAGTGCTGTGATGAACACTGGGGTACACGTGTCTCTTTCAATTCTGGTTTCCTCAGTGTGTATGCCCAGCAGTGGGATTGCTGGGTCGTATGGCAGTTCTATTTCTAGTTTTTTAAGGAATCTCCACACTATTCTCCATAGTGGCTGTACTAGTTTGCATTCCCACCAACAGTGTAAGAGGGTTCCCTTTTCTACACACCCTCTCCAGCATTTATTGCTTGTAGACCTTTGAATAGCAGCCATTCTGACTGGCATGAAATCATATCTCATTGTGGTTTTGACTTGCATTTCTCTGATAATGAGTGTTGGAAAAGACTCTTGAGAGTCCCTTGGACTGCAAGGAGATCCAACCAGTCCATTCTGGAGGAGATCAGCTCTGGGATTTCTTTGGAAGGAATGATGCTAAAGCTGAAACTCCAGTACTTTGGCCACCTCATGCGAAGAGTTGACTCATTGGGAAAGACTCTGATGCTGGGAGGGATTGGGGGCAGGAGGAGAAGAGGATGACAGAGGATGAGATGGCTGGATGGCATCACTGACTCGATGGACTTGAGTCTGGGTGAACTCCGGGACTTGGTGATGGACAGGGAGGCCTGGCGTGCTGCGATTCATGGGGTCGCAAAGAGTCGGACACGACTGAGCGACTGAACTGAACTGATAATGAGTGATGTTGAGCATCTTTTCATGTGTTTATTAGCCATCTGTATGTCTTCTTTGGAGAAATGTCTGTTTAGTTCTTTGGTCCATTTTTTGATTGGGTCATTTATTTTCCTGGAATTGAGCTGCAGGAGCTGCTTGTATATTTTTGAGATTAATTCTTTGTAAGTTGCTTCATTTGCTATTATTTTCTCCCATTCTGAAGGCTGTCTTTTCACCTTGCTTATAGTTTCCTCCGTTGTGCAAAAGCTTTTAAGTTTAATTAGGTCTCATTTGTTTATCCTTGCTTTTATTTCCATTACTCTGGGAGGTGGGTCGTAGAAGATCCTGCTGTGATTTATGTCAGAGAGTGTTTTGCCTATGTTTTCCTCTAGGAGTTTTATAGTTTCTGGTCTTACGTTTAGATCTTTAATCCATTTTGAGTTTATTTTTGTGTATGATGTTAGGAAGTGTTCTAGTTTCGTTCTTTTACAAGTGGTTGACCAGTTTTCCCAGCACCATTTGTTAAAGAGATTGTCTTTTCTCCATTGTATATTCTTGCCTCCTTTGTCAAAGATAAGGTGTCCATAGGTGCATGGATTTATCTCTGGGCTTTCTATTTTGTTCCATTGATCTATATTTCTGTCTTTGTGCCAGTACCATATCTGTCTTGATGACTGTGGCTTTGTAGAAGAGCCTGAAGTCAGGCAGGTTGATTCCTCCAGTTCCATTCTTTTTTCTCAAGATTGCTTTGGCTATTCGAGGTTTTTTGTATTTCCATACAAATTGTGAAATTATTTGTTCTAGCTCCATGAAAAATTCTGTTGATAGCTTGATAGGGATTGCATTGAATCTATAGATTGCTTTGGGTAGTATACTCATTTTCACTATATTGATTCTTCTGATCCATGAACACGGTATATTTCTCCATCTATTAGTGTCCTCTTTGATTTCTTTCACCAGTGTTTTATAGTTTTCTATATATAGGTATTTAGTTTCTTTAGGCAGATATATTCCTAAGTATTTTATTCTTTTCATTGCAATGGTGAATGGAATTGTTTCCTTAATTTCTCTTTATATTTTCTCATTATTAGTGTATAGGAATGCAAGGGATTTCTGTGTGTTGATTTTATATCCTGCAACTTTACTATATTCATTGATTAGCTCTAGTAATTTTCTGATGGAGTCTTTAGGGTTTTCTGTGTGGAGGATCGTGTCATTTGCAAACAGTGAGAGTTTTACTTCTTCTTTTCCAATTTGGATTCCTTTTATTTCTTTTTCTGTTCTGATTGCTTTGGCTAAACTTCCAAAACTATGTTGAATAGTAGTGGTGATAGTAGACACCCTTGTCCTGTTCCTGACTTTAGGGGAAATGCTTTCAATTTTTCACCATTGAGGATAATGTTTGCTGTGGGTTTGTCATATATAGCTTTTATTATGTTGAGGTATATTCCTTCTATTCCTTCTTTCTAGAGAGTTTTTACCATAAATGGATGCTGAATTTTGTCAAAGGCTTTCTCTGCATCTATTGAGATAATCATATGGCTTTTATTTTTCAATTTGTTAATATGGTGTATTACATTGATTGATTTGCGGATATTGAAGAATCCTTGCATCCCTGGGATAAAGCCCACTTGGTCATGGTGTATGATCTTTTTAATGTGTTGTTGGATTCTGATTGCTGGAATTTTGTTAAGGATTTCTGCATCTATGTTCATCAGTGAAATTGGCCTGTAGTTTTCTTTTTTTGTGGCATCTTTGTCAGGTTTTGGTATTAGGGTGATGGTGGCCTCATAGAATCAGTTTGGAGTTTGGAGTTTCCTCTGCAATTTTCTGGAAGAGTTTGAATAGGATAGGTGTTAGCTCTTCTCTAAATTTTTGATAGAAATCAGCTGTGAAGCCGTCTGGACCTGAGCTTTTGTTTCCTGGAAGATTTCTGATTACAGTTTCAATTTCCGTGCTTGTGATGTGCTATTTCTTCCTGGTTCAGTTTTGGAAAGTTGTACTTTTCTAAGAATTTGTCCATTTCTTCCAAGTTGTCCATTTTATTGGCATATAATTGCTGATACTAGTCTCTTATGATCCTTTGTATTTCTGTGTTGTCTGTTGTGATCTCTCCATTTTCATTTCTAATTTTATTGATTTGATTTTTCTCCCTTTGTTTCTTGATGAGTGAGTCTGGCTAATGGTTTGTCAATTTTATTTATCCTCTCAAAGAACCAGCTCTTGGCTTTGTTGATTTTTGCTATGGTCTCTTTTGTTTCTTTTGCATTTATTTCTGCCATATTTTTAAAGATTTTTTTCCTTCTACTAACCCTGGGGTTAGTAGAAGGAAATCATTTTCTTCCTTTTTTAGTTGCTTTAGGTGTAGAGTTACGTTATCTATTTGACTTTTTTCTTGTTTCTTGAGGTATGCCTGTATTGCTATGAACCAACCCCTTAGCACTGCTTTTACAGTGTCCTACAGGTTTTGAGTTGTGTTTTCATTTTCATTCATTTCTATGCATATTTTGATTTCTTTTTTGATTTCTTCTGTGATTTGTTGGTTATTCAGCAGTGTGTTGTTCAGCCTCCATATGTTGGAATTTTTAATAGTTTCTCTCCTATAATTGAGATCTAATCTTACTGCATTGTGGTCAGAAAAATTGCTTGGAATGATTTCAATTTTTTTGAACTTACCAAGGCTAGATTTATGGCCCAGGATGTGATCTACCCTGGAGAAGGTTCCGTGTGCACTTGAGAAAAAGGTGAAATTCATTGTTTTGGGGTGACATGTCCTATAGATATCATTTAGGTCTAACTGGTCTATTGTATCATTTAAAGTTTGTGTTTCCTTGTTAATTTTCTGTTTAGTTGATCTATCCATAGGTGTGAGTGGGATATTAAAGTCTCCCACTATTATTGTGTTACTGTTAATTTCCCCTTTCATACTTGTTAGCATTTGTCTTACATATTGCGGTGCTCCTATCTTGGGTGCATATATATCTATAATTGTTATATCTTCTTCTTGGGTTGATCCTTTGATCATTATGTAGTGTCCTTCTTTGTCTCTTTTCACAGCCTTTGTTTTAAAGTCTATTTTATCTGATATGAGTATTGCTACTCCTGCTTTCTTTTGGTCTCTATTTGCATGGAATATCTTTTTCCATCCCTTCACTTTCAGTCTGTATGTGTCCCTTGTTTTGAGGTGGGTCTCTTGTAGACAACATATATAGGGGTCTTATTTTTGTATCCATTCAGCCAGGCTTTGTCTTTTGGTTGGGGCATTAAACCCATTTATGTTTAAGGTAATTATTGATAAGTATGATCCTATTGCCATTTACTTTATTGTTTTGGGTTTGAGTTTATACTCCCTTTTTGTGTCTCCTGTCTAGAGAAGATCCTTTAGCATTTGTTGGAGAGCTGGTTTGGTGGTGCTGAATTCTCTCAGCTTTTGCTTGTCTGTAAAGCTTTTGGTTTCTCCTTCATATTTGAATGAGATCCTTGCTGAATATAGTAATCTGGGCTATAGGTTATTTTCTTTCATCACTTTAAGTATGTCCTGCCATTCCCTCTTGGTCTGAAGAGTTTCTATTGAAAAATCAGCTGTTATCCTTATGGGAATTCCCTTGTGTGTTATTTGTTGTTTTTCCCTTGCTGCTTTTAATATATATTCTTTGTGTTTGATCTTTGTTAATTTGATTAATATGTGTCTTGACATGTTTTGCCTTGGGTTGATCCTGTTTGGGACTCTCTGGGTTTCTTGGACTTGGGTGATTATTTCCTTCCCCAATTTAGGGAAGTTTTCAAATATTACCTCCTCAAGTATTTTCTCATGGTCTTTCTTTTTGTCTTCTTCTTCTGGGACTCCTATGATTCAAATGTTGGAGCGTTTAACATTGTCCCAGAGGTCTCTGAGATTGTCCTCATTTCTTTTTATTCGTTTTTCTTTTTTCCTCTCTGATTCATTTATTTCTACCATTCTATCTTCTACCTCACTAATTCTATCTTCTGCCTCCATTATTCTACTATTTTTTCCCTCCAGAGTGTTTTTGATCTCATTTATTGCATTATTCATTATATATTGACTCTTTTTTATTTCTTCTAGGTCCTTGTTAAACCTTTCTTGCATTCTCTCAATCCTTGTCTCTAGGCTATTTATCTGTAATTCCATTTTGTTTTCAAGATTTTGGATCATTTTCACTATCATTATTTGGAATTCTTTATCAGGTAGATTCCCTATCTCTTCCTCTTTGGTTTGGTTTGGTGGGCATTTATCCTGTTCCTTTACCTGCTGGGTATTCCTCTGTCTCTTCATCCTGTTTATATTGCTGTGTTTGGGGTGGCCTTTCTGTATTCTGGTAGTTTGTGGAGTTCTCTTTATTGTAGAGCTTCTTCACTGTGGGTGGGGTTATATGGGTGGCTTGTCAAGGTTTCCTAGTTAGGGAAGCTTGTGTCGGTGTTCTGGTGGGTAGAGCTGGATTTCTTTTCTCTGGAGTGCAATGAAGTGTCCAGTAATGAGTTATGAGATGTAAATGGGTTTGGAGTGACTTTGGGCAGCCTGTATATTGAAGCTAAGGGCTATGTTCCTCTGTTGCTGGAGAATTTGTGTGGTGTGTCTTGCTCTGGAGCTTGTTGGCCCTTGAGTGGTGCTTGGTTTCAGTGTAGATATGGAGGCATTTGATGAGCTCCTGTTGATTAATGTTCCTTGGAGTCAGGAATTCTCTGGTGTTCTCAGGATTTGGATTTAAGCCTCCTGCTTCTGGTTTTCAGTCTTATTTTTACAGTAGCCTCAAGACTTCTCCATCTATACAGCACCATTGATAAAACATCTAGGTTAAAGATGAAAAGTTTCTCCACAGTGAGGGACACCCAGAAGTTCACAGAGTTACATGGAGACGAGAAGGGAGGATGCAGATAGAGGTGACCAGGATGAGATGAGGTGGAATCAAAAGAGGAGAGAGTAAGCTAGCCATTAATCACTTCCTTATGTGCGCTCCACAGTCTGGACCACTCAGAGATGTTCACGGGGTTATACAGAGAAGAGAAGAGGAAGGAAGGAGACAGAGGTGGCCAGGAGGATAAAGTGAAATGAAGTGAAGTCTCTCAGTCATGTCCAACTCTTAGCGACCCCACAGACTGCAGCCTACCAGGCTCCTGTGTCCATGGGATTCTCCAGGCAAGAGTACTGGAGTGGGTTGCCATTGCCTTCTCCAATAGGAGGATAAAGGGGGAATCAAAAGGAGAGAGACAGATCCAGCCAGTAATCAGTTCCCTAAGTGTTCTCCACAGCCTGGAACACACAAAGAGATTCACAGAGTTGGGTAGAAAAGAGAAGGGGGAGGGAGGGGATAGAGCCGACCTGGTGGAGAAAAAGGAGAGTCCAAAGGGGGAGAGAGCAGTCAAGCCAGTAATCTAGCTCCCAAGTAAAAATGGGTACTGAAGATTGGGTTCTTAAAGGTAAAAATTGATAACAAATATCAAAAAGCAAAGATTAAAAATCTAGAGTAGAGGTTGGATTTTCAAAAATACAATATTAAAGAAAAAAAGTTACAAAAATTATAATATATATATGAAGTTTGCTTTTAAAAAGAGGGTCTCTTTTTTTTTGCAAAGTAATAGTAGGTTATAAAAATGAAAATTAAAGTAATAATAGAGGACTTAAAAATAAAAAAATTTTTTTAAATTAAGGAATGATACTAAAAATATTAAAAATATATCTAGGACTTTCTCTGGTGTTGTTGTGGGCAGTGTGGGGTCAGTTCATTTTTGGATAGTTCCTTGATCCGGCTTATTTTTCTCAAGATCTATGGGCCCCTTCCTATGTAGTCGGTACTAACTACAGGGTTTTAATCTATTGCACCTGTCACTTCTAAGGAGGTTTCCTCTGTTTTAGCTTCTTCTGTTTGCTGGTCTCTTCAGTGTCTAATTTCCCCCCTGACACAAAGGGGTGGTGGTGGACACTTTTTTAGGCTCACTTGTTCAGTTGTGCTGTGGGGAGGGAGGGACGCTGCAAACAAATAACACTGGCATTTGCTCACAGTGTCTGCTGCCTTCCGGCTCTGGCTGCCCTCACCTGCCTGTCACTGGAAGGGGCTGGGCCGGTCTGCAGGCGGCTAGCTCTGCTCAGTCCTTTGTTCTGTGAGCAGGCCTGATGGTGTCTTAGATTAGGGCTTTTCACATAGCTCTAGTCAGTCCTTTGTTCTGTGAGCGGGCCTGGCGGTGTCTTAGGTTAGGGCTTTTCACTTGGTAGCTATCCCAAAGTCTGGTTTGCTAGCCCAAGTTAGGTCCCTCAGATTGCCCTCGGGGCATTCAGGCCCGGTCTTTCCTCTAAGCAATGCAGCCAGCACCTCCCTGCCCAGCCCCCGCTTGCTAGTGGCGGATGCAGGCATCTGCACTGCTTCTCCACTTGGGGAATTACCGTTGGGCACGTAATCTGTGGCTTTTAATTATTTATTTTTCCTCCTGGTTATGTTGCCCTCTGTGGTTCCAAGGCTCGCCACAGACTCGGCAGTGAGAGTGTTTCCTGGTTTTTGGAAACTTCTCTCTTTTTTAAGACTCCCTTCCAGGGATGGAGCTCCATCCCTACCTCTTTTGTCTTTTTATCTTTTATATTTTTTCCTACCTCCTTTTGAAGACAATGGGCTGCTTTTCTGGGTGCCTGATGTATTCTGCCGACATTCAGAAGTTGTTTCGTGGAATTTACTCAGCATTTAAATGTTCTTTTGATGAATTTGTGGGGGAGAAAGTGGTCTCCCCGTCCTATTCCTGTACCATCTTAGGACCACCCTCCCCTCAAGATAGTTATTTCTAAACCAAAAGGTTAAACCAGTCCAATTTATCCAAGGTGTCATCTTGGATAAAAAAAACTTTATAAAAATAAACATAAAACTTTTCCCTATGTGTAACTTTGTGTCAGATATTAAAAATTTTAAGTTCTTTAAAAACAGTTTTCGCTCTTGACATATTTCCAAGTAACCAAGTAACCAATGATCATAAGCTTCTTTAAAACATTTTTTTCTGTTCCCACTTTAGCAAGACACTTTCCCCTTAAGGACAGTGCATATAAAGCATAAAAAAGCAAAAAAAAACCCTAGAAATCTTTACCTTCTTGTCAGATTTATATTAATATTTGATAGATTAATGTTATATTGGATAATTGGAATAAAAACTTTCTCCATTAAATTTTAATAACTTTAATAATCTGGTTTATTAATTCTTTATAGAGGTAGATAAGATATATATTTCCTCAAATATTATATTTATAATATGGGAAACTTTAAAAAATTATTTATTTTAATTGGAGGCTAATTACTTTACAATAATGTAGTGGTTTTTGCCATACATTGACATGAATCAGCCATGGGTGTACATGTGTTCCCCATCCTGAACCCCTCTCCCACCTCCCTTCCCATCCCATCCTTCAGGGTCATCCCAGTGCACCAGCCCTGAGCACCCTGCCTCATGCATCAACCCTGGACTGGAGATCTATTTCACGTATAATAATATACATGTTTCAATGCTATTCTGTCAAATCATCCCACCCTCACCTTCTCCCACAGAGTCCAAAAGTCTTTTTTACATGTGTCTCTTTTGCTGTCTCGTATACAGGGTCATCGTTATCATCCTTCTAAATTCCATCTATATGTGTTAATATACTGTATTGGTGTTTTTCTTTCTGACTTACTTCGCTCTGTATAATAGGCTCGTTTCATCCACCTCATTAGAACTGATTCAAATGCATTCTTTAATAGCTGAGTAATATTCCATTGTGTATAAGTACCACAGCTTTTTTATCCATTCATCTGCTGATGGACATCTAGGTTGCTTCCATGACCTAGCTATTGTAAACAGTGCTGCAATGAACATTGGGGTACAAGTGTCTCTTTCAATTCTGGTTTCCTCGGTGTGTATGCCCAGAAGTGGGATTGCTGGGTCATATGGCAGTTCTATTTCTAGTTTTTAAAGGAGTCTCCACACTGTTTTCCATAGTGGCTGTACTAGTTTGCATTCCCACCAACAGTGTAAGAGGGTTCCCTTTTCTACACACCCTCTCCAGCATTTATTGTTTGTAGACTTTTGGACAGCAGCCATTCTGATCGGTGTGAGATGGTACCTCATTGTGGTTTTGATTTGCATTTCTCTGATAATGAGTGATATTGAGCATCTTCTCATGTGTTTGTTAGCCATCTGAATGTCTTCTTTGGAGAAATGTCTGTTTAGTTCTTTGGCCCATTTTTTGATTGGGTCATTTATTTTCCTGGAATTGAGCTGCAGGAGCTGCTTGTATATTTTTGAGATTAATTCTTTGTAAGTTGCTTCGTTGGCTATTATTTTCTCCCATTCTGAAGGCTGTCTTTTCACCTTGCTTATAGTTTCCTCCGTTGTGCAAAAGCTTTTAAGTTTAATTAGATCCCATTTGTTTATTCTTGCTTTTATTTCCATTACTCTGGGAGGTGGGTCATAGGGATCCTGCTGTGATTTATGTCAGAGAGTGTTTTGCCTATGTTTTCCTCTAGGAGTTTTATAGTTTCTGGTCTTACATTTGGATCTTTAATCCATTTTGAGTTTATTTTTGTGTATGATGTTAGAAAGTGTTCTAGTTTCATTCTTTTACAAGTGGTTGACCAGTTTTACCAGCACCACTTGTTAAAATCCCTAGAAATCTTTACCTTCTTTAACAAGACATTTTCCCCTTAGATACAGTGTATATAAATTATATTTATAATATGAGAAATTTTGCAACCTCTTGTGCAAGCTGGAGTTGGAATGGTGACAAAGGAGGAGACTCTCACATGGAAATAGTGTCTATTTGCTGATCTATCTTTTAGGAATATTGGTCAGTTAAAGAAACAAAGATGTAATAATGTACCAACAGATCCCTTGTTTTTTTTTTTAATAACTTTTTTTTTCTGTCTATAGTAGCATAATCTCTGTTTTAAAAAATCGGCTTCTATGTCCCTGTGATAATGGCAACCTCCTTCCTTTAGTGTCTGGAGTAGGACAACAGCAAAACAAAAGGGTCCAGATGATTGCAACCTGAATGATGGTCCATCCTACTGCTGAAGGGCCACCGCTGTGTTGCTGCTGATGCACTTGATAGTCTGCACTGGATGCCAGGGGCTGCATCAGAGGCCTCAGACCTCATCAGAACCTGGGAAAAGATGAGATACTGCCTCACTGTGGGCTCCTCCTTGGTTTATAGGGAAGTAAGTGAGAAATGGTCTGGTGGCACCTCCTCACACGTCTCTAGCACACTCTTGTTTTCAGAGGATCCAGGATATTCGGTCAAGATTCTGATCAGCTGCAGGTCAAGCTTTGTCTCTGCCTCTGTGGATATGTGCAGCGTTCTGAGGTATTAGCACAGAGCTGTTCTTTTACATTGCATGATGGTTTAGTGGCTAAGTCGTGTCTGACTCTTTGTGATCCCATGGACTATATAGTCCATGGAATTCTCCAGGCCAGAATACTGGAGTGGGTAGCCTTTCCCTTCTTCAAGGAATCTTCCCAACCCAGGGATTGAACCCAGGTCTCCCACATTGCAGGCGGATTCTTTACCAGTTGAGCCACAAGGGAAGCCCAAATGAAAGGGAAAGTTGCTCAGTCCTGTCTGACGCTTTGCAGCTCCATGGACTAGACAGTCCAGGGAATTCTCCAGGCCAGAATACTGAAGTGGGTGGCATTTTCCGTTCTCCAGCGGATCTACCCAACCGAAGAATCGAACAGGGTCTCCTGCATTGCAGGTGGATTCTTTACCAACTGAGCTATCAAGGAGACCCCTAAAAATCTGTGTTTGGGGAATTATTCCAGAGGATATACGTGTAAGGTATTCCTGGCGGAGTCTACCACCCAGTCAGAATGCAGTTTCCTGTTTAAAAAGCCTGGGAATGGGGGTGGTGGAAATTGATGGTGTAACAGTTAGATGCAGTGTGACTGATGACACCCCTGCATAGGGCCATCCTTTTCATGCCACACATCCTTGAAGAATGTTCCTGGAATTTGGAATGTCAGCAGTGCATTTGGAGTCTTGTAGTTATCTGGTTCTGCCTCCTGGACTACTGATTGCTCAAGGTCATTTTAGGCAAAGCCCTGTGGCTGTCTTCTTTGCTGATGTAAACTATGTTCTGCTCTTATTTTTCAACTTTTCATAGTTCACCTTGGTGTTTAACTTCTCTGTCAGAGGCTTCTTGCCTAGAAGGCAGGTTGAGTTGGCAAGAGGAGACAACTGGTCTGTTCTTGCCTTTGGCTTCTTTGCCTCCCTTATTAAAAGGATACTACCAACTACTACCTGACATAGTCTTATTGTTGTTGTTCAGTTGCTGCTCAGTTGTGTCCGACTCTTTGTGACCCCATTGACTGCAGCAAGCCAGGCTTCCCTGTCCTTGACCATCTCCTGAAGTTTGCTCAAACTCATGTCCATTGAGTCAATGATGCCATCCAACCATCTTGTCCTCTGTCGTCCCCTTTCCCCCCTGTCTTCAATCTTTCTGAGCATCAGTGTCTTTTCCAATGAGTTGGCTCTTTGCATCAGGTGACCAAAGGATTGAAGCTTCAACTTCAGTATCAGTCCTTCCAATGAATATTCAGGGTTGATTTCATTTAGGACAGACTAGTTTGATCTCCTCACAGTCCATGGGACTTTCAAGAGTCTTCTCTAACACCACAGTTCAATAGTCTTATAGGCAAGGACAGATTTCTTCCTCTACCCATCTTAGGTTCTCCAGCTGGAGTCCTGTAGATTGGACTGACAAGAAGACAGATTAACAAGAGAAAAACAAACAAGTTTACAAACATGTGTATTTATGCATGTTACACAAGGGAGACGAGTAACTCAAAGGCTTAGTTAGAATTTGGTCTTACATAACCTCTTTTTTTCCCCCTTGTTGTTCAGTCGCTCAGTTGTATCCAACTCTTTGCAACCCCATGGACTGCAGCACACCAGGCCTCCCCGTCCTTCACTATCTCCCAGAGTTTGATTTGTTTTTTCCTGTTCATTAAAAAAAAATTAATTAATTAATTTCTCTGCATTAGCTCTTATTGTTGTAGGAGGTATCTTCATCGAAGCACATGGACTCTAGTTGCAGCATCCATGGGCTCAGTAGTTGTGGCAAGTGGGCTTAATTGCCTGGCCAGGGATTGAATCCATGTCTCCTGCTTTGCAAGGTGTCCTTAACCACTGGACTACCAGAGAAGTCCCCTTACATAGTTTCCTAACCAAGGAATAATACATTAGAGAACTGTCAAGACAAAAGGATTTTGAGTCTCTAGGGACAGCAAATTGTGGGAAGATAAATATATGGGAGACTAACAGAAGATAAAGTCTGGTTAGCAAAGTTTGTTGTGTAAATTCCTCTGGTGCCATGCGTTAGTCACTCAGTCATGTCCAACTCTTTGTGACTCCATGTCTGTAGCCCTCCAGCCCTTGTCCATGGGATTTTCCAGGCAAGAGTACTAGAGTGGGTTGCAATTTCCTATCCCAGGAGATCTTCTAGACCCAGGGATTGAACCCAGGTCTCCTACATTGCAGGCAAATTCTTTACCATCTGAGCAACCTAGGAAGCCCTCTGGTGCCATATTCGGATTAATAAAGATCTAAAGTTTTCCCTAGCGATTAACTTTCATTCTTTCTGGTAGAGAGGGTGGAGGGACACCTTTGTAAGCTTATGTCCTCTTTTTAGGCAAATAGGAGGAGGACAGGAAGTTTTTCTTAAGTCTATTGTTTATCAGTTGCTTTCAGCACAAAATAATTCTTATGCCAAAGTGGAATATTTTTGAGGTCCAAGATCTGTTCTGCTTCAGTTATAATACACTGGTTCTCATGTAGCCTAGGGTAGCCTTTAATCCTCCCTCTATTATCACTTCTTCTCCCCATCCCCCATTTCAGAGCTTTATCCTGAAAGTAAATGCCAAAATCGGCTTTGTTCTTTTCTTTTTTTAATCCTACCTTTTGTGTGATTTTTTGAAGTTTTTCAGGCTGTGATCTGTTTCTCCAGTCTCTATGTTGTGATACCTGCTCTCTACTGGCATAGTATTCACTTTGATAAAAAGAAGTAGGTTTCTGCCCAAGGAGCAAACAAGGCTATTGGGAGTCTCTCAGCATTGTTTGTAAGGACAGGAGAGCCCTGTCAGGTGTGAAGTCATGGGAACTTCTATTATTTCTGTTTTACTCTAAATTTGAAGCACATCTAAAATTGCTATTGTCTTTGAAGCACTTGATTCCTGCAAGTACATCCAGCTACAGTTATCTACTCTAACTTCTTTGTCAATCCAATAACCTCAACTTTCTAATCTTAAGGATTTGAGGTTCAGTGATGGCACCCTTTCTTTATTTTAGAGGTGCTATAGATGTGCTCTATTTAATTGGTTCTCTGCCTAGCTATTTCAAGAAACTTAGGACAAGAAGGAGAGTAGATTACCAGCTTAATTTAATCTTTTGGATTACTTCTATCTTTCAATGGTGGTCTGTTATTTATCAGAGCAATTTTCTCTTGATTCATACTGAAGAAATAATTTATAACTTCTGTTTTCTGCATTAACTCATTTTCATTAGAGGCTCCATACTGTTCCCAATTATGGCTGTACCAATTTACATTCTCACCAACAATGTAGGAGGGTTCCCTTTTCTCCACACCCTCTCCAGAGTTTGTTTGTGGATTTTTTGATGATCATTTTGACTGGTATGAGGTGATATCTCATTGTAGTTTTGATTTACATTTCTCTAATAATTAATGATGTTGAACATCTTTTCATGTGCTTTTTGGCCTTCTGTATATCTATTTAGGTTTTCCACTCATTTTTTGATTAGGTTGTTTTGATGATAATAATCCACATGAGCAGTTTATAAATTTTGGAGACAAATCATTTGTTGGTCATATCATTTGCAAATATTTTCTCCCATTCTGTGGATTGTCTTATCATTTTTTTTAATAGTTTTCTTTTGCTGTTCAAGAACTTTTGAGTTTAATCAGGTCCCATTTGTTTATTTTTGTTTTTATGTCCATTACTTTGAGAGATGGATCAAAAAAGATCTTGTTGGGATTTATATCAGAGTATTCTGCCTATATTCTCCTCTATGATTTTGTAGTGTTCAGCCTCATATTTAAGTCTTTAGTCCATTTTGAGTTTATTTTTGTGTATGGTATTAAAGAATCTTCTTTTTTTTTTTTTTTTTTTTCACATGTAGCTGTCCAGTAGTCCCAGTACCATTTATTAAGGAGACTGTCTTTCCTCCTTTGTATAATTTTGCCTGCTTCATCAGAGATTAATTGACCATAAGTGTGTGGGTTTATTTCTGGACTTTCTATCCTGTCCCTACAATCTATATTTCTATTTTTGTGCTGGTACTATACTATTTTGATGACTATACCTTTGTAGTATAATCTGAAGTCAAGGAGCCTGACTCCTCCAGCTCTGTTTCTCTTTCTCAAGATTGTTTTGACTATTTTGGGTCTCTTGTGTCTCCATACAGAGTTAAAGATTTTTTTGTTCTAGTTTTGAGAAAAATGCCATTGGTAATTTGATAGAGATTACACTGAATATGTAGATGGTCTTGGGTAATACAGTCATTTTGACAATATTGTTCCTTCAACCCACAAACATGGTATATCTCTTTATCTGTTTATGTTGTCTTCAATTTCTTTCATCAGCATCTTACAGTTTTTGGAGTACAGATCTTTTGTGTCCTTAGGTAGGTTTATTCCTAGGCATTTTATTCTTTTTGATGCAATGGTAAATGTAATTGCCTTTTGAATTTCTATTTCTGATCTTTCATTGTTAATGTATAGAAATGCAGCAGATTTCTGTGTATTAATTTCATAACCCACAACTTTACCAAATTCATTGATGAGTTCTAGTAGTTTTCTTGAAGTATCTTAAGGATTTTCTTTGTATAGTATCATGTCATCTGCAAACAATGATAGCTTAACTTCTTTTCCAATTTGGATTCCTTTTCTTTCTTTCTCTTCTCTAATTGTCATCGCTAAGAATTCCAAAACTATGTTGAATAAAAGTGGCAAGAGTGGATATCCTTATCTTGTTCCTAATCTTAGCAGAAATGCTTTTAGCTTTTCACCATTGAGTATGATGTTAGCTGTAGGTTTGCTGTATATGGCCTCTATTATGTTGAGATAGATTCCTCTATCCCCACTTTCTGGAGAGTCCTTTTTTTAATCATAAATGGGTGTTGAATTTTGTTTGAATCTATTGTGATAATCATATGGTTTTTATTCTTCAGTTATTGTTTGTTGATATGATGTATCACACTGATTGGTTTGTGGATATTGAAAAATCCTTGCATCCCCTGGATAAACCCACTTGATCATGGTGTATGATCTTTTTAATGTATTGTTGGATTCAGATTGCTAATATTTTGTTGAGGATTTTTGCATCTATGTCATCATGATATTGGACTGTTATTTATTTATTTATTTTTTTTTTGTGATACCTTTTTTTGTGGTCTGGTTTTGGTATCAGGGCGATGGTGGCCTCACAGAATGAGTTTGGGAGTTTTTCTTCCTCTGAAATTTTTTGGAGCAGTTTTGGAAGAGTAGATGTTAGCTCTTTTCTAAATGTTTGATAGAATTTACCTGTGAAGCTATCAGATCCTGGGCATCTGTTTGTCTAGAGTTTTAAAATCAGTTTCAATTTCAGTGCTTGTGATTGGTCTGTTCATATTTTCTATTTATTCCTGGATCAGTCTTGGGAGATTGTAACTTTCCAAGAATTTGACCATTTCTTCCAGGTTGTCCATTTTATTGACATACAGTGGTTTATATTGACATACAGTGGTCTCATACGATCCTTTGTGTTTCTGTGGTGTCAGTTATAGCTTTTCCATTTCTAATTTTATTGATTTGAGTCCTCTCCTTTTTTTTCTTGATGAGCCTGGCTAAAGCTTTATCAATTTTGTTTATCTTTTCAAAGAACCGGGTTTTAGTATCATTGATCTTTGCTATTGTTTTATTTGTCTCTATTTCATTTATTTCTGCTCTGATCTTATGATTTCTTTCCTTTTGCTAAGTTTAGGTTTTGTTTGTTCTTCTTTCTCTAGTTGTTTTAGATGTGAGGTTAGGTTATTTATTTGAGACTTTTCTCATTTCTTTGGGTAAGATTGTATTGCTATAAACTTCCCTCTTAGGACTGCTTTTGTGCATCCCATAAGTTTTGGAACATTATGCTTTCATTTGTCTCTAGGTGTTTTTTTTAAATTTCCTCTTTGATTTCTTCAGTGATCCATTGGTTGTTTAGTAGCATATTGTTTAGCCTTTGTGTGTTTGTGTTTTTTTTTTATCGTTTCTTATAGTTTATTTCTAATCTCATAGTATTGTGGTCAGAAAGGATGCTTGATATGATTTCAGTTTTCTTAAATTCACCAAGGCTTAATTTATGACCCAAGATGTGATCTGGCCTGGAGAATGCTCTGTGTGTACTTGGAAAGAAAGTGTATTCTGCAGCTGATTCTATCACAGTTGTGCCCCTCCTACCATCTGGTCATGGCTTCCCCTTTGTCCTTGGATGTAGAGTATCTTTTTTGGTAGGTTCCAGTGTTTCTTTGTCAATGGTTGTTCAGCAGTTAATCATGATTCCAGGGTTCTCATAAGAACAGGAGAGCACAAATCCTTCTACTCTGCCATCTTGCTATGCAGATCTCTTAGGGACTTTTGTTTATTGAAATATCCCAACTGCCTAGGACAGAGTCTGCCAGAGTGGCACACAAAATAACTTGTTGATTAAATGAACAAATATATCTCCATTTGCCAAATATATGGCATTGAAAAATTTTAGAAGATAAATTTTCAAAATTGATTTGAGATGATACAGAAAATGTACAGGTTCCCTATTGACAGAGATGCAGTTCTCAAGTGAATTTTACCTATATTTTAAGAAACAAACAATTTAAATTTAATTTGTTCTAGAGTGGGGTACATGAAAGAAAATCCTGCTCTCTTTTTGACAATGAAAAGAGCACAATCTGATAATTGCACTAATTAAAAAGAAAGCTGAGCACCGAAGAATTGATGCTTTTGAACTATGGTGTTGGAGAAGACTCTTGAGAATCCCTTGGACTGCAAGGAGATCCAACCAGTCCATCCTAAAGGAGATCAGTCCTGGGTGTTCATTGGAAGGACTGATGTTGAAGCTGAAACTCCAATCCTTTGGCCACCTGATGCGAAGAGTTGACTTATTTGAAAAGACCCTGATTCTGGGAAAGATTGAGGACAGGAGGAGAAGGGGACAATAAAGGGTGAGATGGTTGGATGGCATCACCGACTCGATGGACATGAGTTTGGGTGGACTCTGGGAGTTGATGATGGACAGGGAGGCCTGGCATGCTGTGGTTCACAGGGTTACAAAGAGTCGGACATGACTGAGTGACTGAACTGAACTAAATTAAAAAGAAACTAATTTTAAAAAGTTAGTTAAATACTAATTTAAAAAGAAACTAAACAGTATACACAAATAAAACTATATAATAGTCTTATACATAAATTTCAATACAAAAATGCTCAATCAGTGTAGTTCAGTTCAGTTCAGTCACTCAGTCATGTCCAACTCTTTGAGACCCATAAAACACAGCACACCAGGCCTCCCTGTCCATCATCAACTCCCGGAGTTCACTCAAACTCATGTCCATCGAGTCGGTGATGCCATCCAGGCATCTCATCCTCTGTCGTCCCCTTCTCCTCCTGCCCCCAATCCCTCCTAGCATCAGGGTCTTTTCCAATGAGTCAACTCTTCACATGAGGTGGCCAAAATATTGGAGATTCAGCTTCAGCATCAGTCCTTCCAATGAACACCTAGGACTGATCTCCTTTAGGATGGACTGGTTGGATCTCCTTGCAGTCCAAGGGACTCTCAAGAGTCTTCTCCAACACCATAATTCAAAAGCATCAATTCTTTGGCGCTCAGCTTTCTTACAGTCCAACTCGCACATCCATACATGACCACTGGAAAAACCATAGCCTTGACTAGACTGACCTTTGTTGGCAAAGTAATATCTCTGCTTTTCAATATACTATCTAGGTTGGTCCTAACTTTCCTTCCAAGGAGTGAGCATCTTTTAATTTCATGGCTGCAATCCCCATCTGCAGTGATTTTGGAGCCCAGAAAAATAAAGTCTGCCACTGTTTCCATTGTTTCCCCATCTGTTTCTCATGAAGTGATGGGACCGGATGCCATGATCTTAGTTTTCTGAACATTGAGCTTTAAGCCAACTTTTTCTCTCTCCTCTTTCACTTTCATCAAGAGGCTTTTTGTTCCTCTTCACTTTCTGCCATAAGGGTGGTGTTATCTGCATATCTGAGGTTATTGATATTTCTCCTGGCAATCTTGCTTCCAGCTTGTGTTTCTTCCAGCCCAGCGTTTCTCATGATGTACTCTGCACATAAGTTAAATAAGCAGAGTGACAATATACAGCCTTGATGGACTCCTTTTCCGATTTAGAACCAGTCTGTTGTTCCATGTCCAGTTCTAACTGTTGCTTCCTGACCTGCATACAGGTTTCTCAAGAGGCAGGTCAGGTGGTCTGGTATTCCTATCTCTTTCAGAATTTTCCACAGTTTATTGTGATCCACACAAAGGCTTTGGCATAGTCAATAAAGCAGAAATAGATATTTTTCTGGAACTCTCTTGCTTTTTTGATGATCCAGCGGATGTTGGCAATTTGATCTCTGGTTCCTCTTTTTCTAAAACCAGCTTGAACATCGGAAGTTCATGGTTCATGTATTGCTGAAGCCTGGCTTGGAGAATTTTGAGCATTACTTTACTAGAGTGTGAGATGACAGTACATATCAAATAGCAACACAGTTTAAAAGCATATGTTCAGTCATTTCCACTAGTTGCTCCTCTCTGACCAACATGCGACCAACCTCAGCAGGACTTAAAGTGAGGATTACCCAGCTCCAATTCCTTTGGCAATTTTATCTCTTCCTGACAACCCCCAAGACAGGATTAAAGGTGCCCTCATGCTCCTAAGGATGCCACATAGTATTTGTAGAAAAATTTACCAATAGCCAGATTTAATGGAGGCTCTACAAAGTTCATGTACTTTTGTCAAGACCATGTCTATTCCCTTCTACCATATTCTGCATCTCAGCTCTCAAACCAGCTAAAATGCCCATGTCCAGAAGAGATTGTGATTATCAATTACTCCTCCGCACCCCCTACCCCTTCAAGAGACGTGCAAACTTGGGGATTTGGTATCTGGAAGTAGAAACATGATGGGTACAGCTCAGATTCAGGAAGGGTTCACATTCAAGACCAGAGATCTACAAGGTACCGTGATTTAGTTACTAGTCTGCAATGGTCAGAAATTGAAGTACCCAATGAAAGCTGAAAATTTTAAGGGAGTTTCAGGGAAATTTGGAATCTGGGAAATATAATGTAGCTCAACCTTTGAATTTCCACAACTGTGGTCATGAATTGTGCAATTCGTCACAGTGCTGAAGCCTGCCTATAGGCACCTACCCCATAGGCACATGGGGTAGGTGCCTATGTGCCACTCGTGTGTTTTTCCACTAACCTCTGTATCATTATCTATGGAAGACAGTGCCTGGGGGAGGTCCTCCAGGGAGAACAGTTAGTCATGGGCAAACAAAAAACTTTTAGCAGGCCGGGGCAGAGTGTCCTTGCTGTTCCCGTCCATGTGTTTTTATGGATCAGTGGACATGGTCTTGGCCTCCTCTCCTTTTCCAGTCAGGTTATGTAACTATTGATTTATCTTACTCCATATTCCATTAGAGATCTCTGATTAGCACAGAGATTGATTTGGATTAACAAACATCTCTGGGGTTGCAAAGGTCCCCAAGAAGGTAAAAAGCATTGGTCATCAATATTTGAGCTCAGTTAAGCATTGACTAAGGCCATTTTTATTGCTGCTGTCAGCTTGAGAGGTTGGAAAACTTGATAGAGAGATGGTATATTTGTTTGCTATGGCTGCTTGAACAAAGTGCCACAAACCAGAGACATCTAATAGAAATTTATTGTCTCACAGTTCTAGAGGCCAGAACTTCACCTTCAAGATCAAGGTGTTGGCAGAGCTGGTTCCTTCTGAGGGCTCTGAGGGAGAATCTGGCCCAAGCCTCTCACCTAGCTTCTGGTGGTTTGCTGGAAATCTTTGTAAAAACATCACCCTGATCCCTGCCTCTATCTGTAGATGGTGCTATCCCTGTGTGCTGTCTGTTTCCAAATTTCCCCTTTTTATGGGACACCAGTCATATTGGATTAGGGACTTCCCTACTCCAGTATCACCTCATCTTACCTAATCACATATGTAATGATCCTATTTCCAAATAAGGTCACATTCTGTGGTACTGAAGGCTAGGACTTCATATAAATTCTGGGGGGATACAATTTATTCCAAAATAGATGGGAAGGAGTCAAGTGAGTGGAGAAATGACATGCAGAAACTCATGTAGACCATCACTCTTTCCTGATCTCTTTTCTGTCTCCAACTCTTTTTTCCTCTATTTCTATTTAGACTAAGAGGGTATTCCCTCTTTCAATCTAGAAACATTGGGTTGTCCAAAAAGTTCATTTGGATATTTCCATTAGATGTTATGGGAAAATATTAATGAAATTTTTGGACAACCCAATACATTTCCCCAGACAAATAATGGGGCTCTTTTCCAGTGCCTATCTTTTAAAAGTGGTGTGATAGGTGTGGTTCTTCTTCCACACCAGTCCCCTAAAGTATTTTGAAGAATTTTGACAATAGGGATCAGGAATTGAGTTTCTGTTCTTTCCTTATAGTATTCCCTTTTCTTCCCTATCTTCCCAGTGCTAAATGTATAGTAGGAATTCAGTCAAAGGCCTTTAATTTAAATGAATTCAAATGATTCTCCCCACCCACCTCAAGCAACAAAATAGAGATTCATGTCCTAGAATAAATCATCATTTTTTTATTTCTTATGAACAAGCTATTTCCCACAGAACAGCATTGTAAGTATTAATTTTAGAATTAGTGGAAACCATAAGTAAAGATCAATTTTTTAAAGTGATAATTCCTCAGAAATGTATGTCTTCAGGTCATAGAAGATTACCTATAAGCAATTGGTCTTGGACAAACATAAGTTTGTCTTGAAGTTTTAAAGAGCTCTTTTGCCCTGTGAGAATGACTTAATATGAATAAAATAGATTCCTCTGGGTGGATTGAAAATAGGTACATCTCTACTATGGAATTCTAATAATCTTTTTATTCACTTAAAAATTTACATACAATAAAATTATCAGTATTCTTTTGAACTTGCTACTTTCTCAAAATTCAGTTATCCCAATAACTTTCAAAGTCTTAAGTTTAATGAATTTACAAAGCCTCTTCTTTCAATACATTTCCTAACACTTTCTTTTTATATGTCTTATTTTGAAATAATAGTCTGTGGACTACTTTATAAAACAGAGTTTTATTTCTATTGGTTGTCTCAAGTCACTTTGCATAATGGCGGTTGTATAATGAATGGGGGCAAGAGTGATAGGCAGTGGTATCATAAATCACTAGCTTGTTGAAGCTCAGGTCCTTTAAAGCATGCAAGAGAGAACCACCAATTATCCATCTCTCAAGCTGGATAAAAGCTACACAAACACACTGGATGGAAACAGACAACAACCAAATCAGTATGGCTTTGTTAACTGCTCTGGTGTTAAATTAGCTCTCTCTCTCTTTTTTTTAAAGATTTTACTATACTTAGCCCTCTCTCCCTACTCAAGATAAGGTGAAGCACGTCCTTGTTAATAGTGCATGTGTGGATCTTAACTTGACTGTGTCTATATTACAGTCAGTGGCTCAAATCATCAAGCCCACTGCCAGCACACTGGCATGGTCTAGCTCTCTATCCTCTTCTTGCCCTGTTAACAGCTGAAGAACTCAGACTATCCACGACAACAGTATCCAAATTCATGAGTTATTATCCTCATATGTTACTTCTGAAGTCTTCTCTAAAGCCTAATGTTTTTCTGTCTGAAACCCAGAAGACATTGATTTAATAAAACATTAGCTGATAATTTCCAACAGTTATTTCAATAGATTTAAACCTCCTCCCAGCCCCACATAGTTAAATCAAAGTCGCTAACACTACACACAAGTTAAATATCTCTATCACCACTTGATCTGAGGATAGTAAGCCATTTCCATGGCTGGAGCAACCACCAACCCAAAGTCCTAGCACACGTAGAAGGGAAAATATCTGCTGTGGAGTTCTCTGAAGTCAGTATTCATCATGGAATGGGTATTCGGGATGGTCACACCACCTGCCAAAACAATTCCCCCAAAGGGAAAAAGTTCACTTCTAAAGTTGCACGTCTGTGTGTATTACTAGCATCTTTTGATAATTTCGCCAACCATTCCCTCTTTTCTCTTACTCATTACATTTATATTTTGTGCCCAGCTTCTGCCCATGGTTCCTCTCAAGCCAGTGCCTTTTACTGAAGCCCCAGATAGCACTCTGGTGTAGGTGTGTGTGTGGAGTAGGGGGTGGGTAGAGGAAGGCTGTGTGTGCATGTGTGCTCAGTCATGTCCAAATCTTTGCATCTCTTTGGACTGTAGCCCACCAGGCTCCTCTGTCCATGAGATTCTTCAGGCAAGAATAATGGTGAAACAGTCTATAAAAGGACTGCAGTGTGTGCGCCTGTCCTGAAACACCTAAGATTTAGTTCTCTATAAGTATTATGTGCTTTAAATTGTCAATAAAATATTAAACAAAACCAAAAAGGCTCTCAAAGCTCACCCAGATGAAAAATAGAACAGTGGCCCAGCATTTCTAAATGATATATTTTTTAAATCAATCTTTGTTTCTCCTTGCTGATTTTTCTAGTTATTTCCTGGTGCAATGAGTTATTTTCGCAGTGTTGTTAGAACTAGGTATTAAAAATGTCAAATGTCAAACCAATTAATGTCACCAACCAACTGTAAAAATAGCAGCACATTGGTGGATTTGCTTCTCTTACTATCTCTTTTTAATTTAGATATTTATTACAAAAAAATAGTTTATCTTTGAGATCTGTTAGTTAACCTATAAATGTTTGTTAGTTACATGTTTGTGTTTACTTTTTTGTTCTTGAGGCTAGGAGGTGCTTTTTGATGTCAATTAATTTCTTCCCCTGGAAAAGTCACATTAGAAAGCTGTTTTATTAATTCAGAAATTGATTTAGAAATTCAGTATCAGCATAGTCAGCAGTTTCTGACTTATGAAAAATAGTGAGACCAATAAGTAAGTGCCCAAACTATATGAACCATCTTAATTAGCATTTTAAAAATACTCACTTGAAGAGAAGATTGTAAAAAGATTAGTATCCATATGATTTTAAGAACTGGAAATACTAATGAATAATGATTAAGCAAAAAAGGTATGTGTGTATACAAATATATACATGTATATATGCATGAACTATATTCATTTTTAATTTTTAAGGCTCTGTAATATTCAGAGATTAAAGGGTTATTTCTGTTGATAGGTGAACTTGGCTACACTTTGAAGGAATTTTTCTGTTGGAAGTCAGGCAATTTCCCTGGTGGCTCAGACGGTAAAGCGTCTGCCCACAATGCAGGAGATCTGGGTTCCATCCCTGGGTTGGGAAGATCCCCTGGAGAAGGAAATGGCAACCCACTCCAGCACTCTTACCTGGAAAATTCCATAGATGGAGGAGCCTGGTGGGCTACAGTCCATGGGGTCGCAAAGTGTTGGGCATGACCGAGCAACTTCACTTTCACTTTCTTTAAAGTCAGGCAATAGGTAAACCAAATACTCCAACTCTTATAGGCAAACATTTGTCTAAAACTCAAGTTTCTTGTTTCCCAACTTGGTGCTGTTTCTCCTACACTCTCATGCCTCTTTCCCAAAAATTGTTCTTGCTGACAGCTTTGCTCTAATTTGTGCCCACTTTGATTTTTAAGGAAGAAATAAATATGTTGTTTGAATATGCCACCATTGTATTAACATATGAACACAGTGACTTATTTCTCCTCACTGTCTTTAGCCTGTTATGCCTTAACGTAACCAATGGAAATGTCCTAAATGCCAGAAGTCTTCTTTTAAATAAAAATGCAGGTTTGTACGAAGTTCCTAATCCAATACATGCTGCCCACCGACCTTTACCCTTGTTCCTTCTATGGACATGGGCCTGATTTCTAAGAGCCTGTTGGTTGACTCTTGACAACCCAGCACCACTGGGCAGAAACTGATTCATGATCCCCAGAACTCACATGAGCATTTCCACAAAGCGGATGTTTTTATTTAAGGCTTCAATGTCCTTCATTTCTTCTTCAGTGAAAGAAAAGTCAAAGATCTGAAATAACAGAAACAAAAAAACAGACATTTGGAATAGTAGAAGATGAGTCAAGCTTGGGATCAGGGAGAGGGGCCAGCAGTGAGAGCCCTTCAAAGATTATGGACATCTCTGCAAATGTCCTAAAGGAACTAGGCAGATGCTGGGAGGCCACCCCACCTATGGGGAGCTGGAATTCTTCTTGCCCTTGGTCTTTAAGACAATCCTGCTGGGGACATCTTGCAATAAATTTAAGGTGTTCTGAAACAATATGCATTTAGAACATTTCCTGAAATTCTAGAAGTAAGGAATTCTTACTACTTTGGTATAAGATGCTGAGCTTTTGATTCTGGACAGTGATCTTCATACACTTTTTTTTACAAAAATATTCCCTGGTCTCTAAATTTGCTTATGTATTTTTTTTAACTTTTAATTTGCTTTATTTCATCCTGTTAATCCTTTCATCACTTTTAATGTCTCTTCATCTACCTTTTAATTCTAATTACATTTTCATTGTTTTATTTTCTTTTTAGCTTATAGACTTTATACCTTGGTTTTATGATGGTCCATTATGAACATTTTAATAGTTTGTTTTAGCTTATTTTTATTTTTAACACTTGGTTTATCTGTTTACAATCTATCTTCTATTACTTTTGTATCTTTCTAAAAAGCTTTTATTTTAGTAATTTACATTAATAAATTTTAATTATGTAATACATAAATATATGTAAAGAAATGAAAGACTTCTTTGTAAATGAAAGACTATAGAAGTACATTGACATTTATGGAGTAAAAAAACCAAAAGTGCCTTGATATCCACCACATCAGTCCTAGTCTCCTTCCTACAGATTCCTTCCAAACATTCAGCACACCAAGAGCAAAATGCAATAATTGTATCATATTTTTATCATTCTGCAGCTTTATCTCATTCGCATAATATGTCTTGGTGATTTCTTCTGCCAAAATATACAGACTGACTATCTGGCCACTGCATCCATCATATAGATGTGTATGATTTACTTCATCACTTCCCCAAGGATCATTTCCAAGTGGTCTTTTCAGAGCATTCTTTCCTTTGATTATTTATTATCCAAGTATTAGAGTTTATGATATTGTATAAGGAATTTTATTATAACATAAAACAGTCATGAAGAAATCACTTAAAAAATAAATCCTTACAAGCTTCCTTTCTTCTTAACACCTTCCCCCACTGAGAGTGGCTATCTGTCACATGACATCACCTCCTTTAGCACAGGAAAAGGGATGGCGCTCAGGGGACCAATCAAGGTATCTTGTTCATTGGACACTGATTATTATGAGGGTAGCAATGACCCATAAAGGGACAAGCAGGGATTGATAGAGATAGAAGCCTTTCTCTGTGATTGTCCTTACTAAACATGAGTAATAGATTAACCTGGACTGTGTGTGCTACCATATGGAGAAAGGGGGTGGGGAGAACTCAGTCCCTTTATAAATCATTTGAATAGATGTGTCCAGTCATGTCTGATCTATCCATGAATTTTCCAGTTATGAGAATCAGTAAATTGTATCTTTTTTTTCTTTGGTAAGTTTGAATTGCATTCCTTCATGTGGTAGCAAAAAAGCCCTGAAGATAATTATCTGATATGGATGTCTTCCCACATCGGTATTTATATTTTCACTTCAGTATTTAAAAATGGATATAAAAACACACATACTATGTAAATTCATTTATATGACATTCTAAGAAATGCAAACTAGTCTTTAGGGATAGAAAGCAAATCAGTACTTGGCTTGGGCTTGGGGACCAGGAGGGATAGATTCTAAAGGGGCCTAAAGAGACTGTTGGAGATACTAGAGATCTTTATTCCACTGATTGTGGTGGTTTCATGGTGTGTACATATGTCAAAACTTTTCCAATGTTACGCTTTATGTTCAGCTCATTGCATTTCAATTTAACCTCAATAGAGTTCTTTAAAAAAGAAAAGTACATAAAAATGGCTATATAATCTTTCATTGTACAAATAAATAATAATTTGTTTTTTAAGATCCTACTGAAAATTGTTTCCAGTTTTTTTTTTTAGCTGATAAAGTATGCTGTAATAAATATCTGTATACATGCACATAAACATGCAAATGCATCTATAGGAAAAGATTGTCAGGTCAGTGGAGATATAGATATATATATATATATAGATATATATATTTGAAATTTGATGGAGCTGGAAAAAGATCTTTCTCCAAATCTTACATCAATTAGTATTTCTGACAGCATTATATGAAACTGCCTGTTTTCCCACATATTTTCAGCATTCTGATTATTTCCCTATCTGAGGGGGTAAATACTGTCCCATTTTTATCTTTATGAGTAAGACAAAAAACAACTTACTTTTGAGATTTTAATTATCAACTGATGGGTAATGATTAACTTTACATGGTACTTTCCTATAGCTGCATTTATTAATACCTAGCAGTTATTCTTTGGAAGAAGCATGATAAACTAATTACTCCATTCTCTAGTGACATGTTTTCTAATCAATAATTTATAATGCTGGTTACAGATTACTTATAGAGGAAATAAAGGAGGTTGGCATTCATGGCAAGAGTGAACATCAACATTCTAGGAATCAGCGAACTAAGATGTACTGGAATGGGTGAATTTAACTCAGATGACCATTATATCAACTACTCTGGTCAGGAATCTCTTAGAAGAAATGGAATAGCCATCATAGTCAACAAAAGAGTCCAAAATGCAGTACTTGGATGCAGTCTCAAAAACGACAGAATGATCTCTGTTCATTTCCAGGGCAAACTATTCAATATCACGATAACCCAAATCTATGCCCCGACCAGTAACACTGAAGAAGCTGAAGGTGAACGGTTCTATGAAGACCTACAAGACCTTCTAGAAAGTGAAAGTGAAAATGAAGTCGCTCAGTCCTGTCCAACTCTTTGCGACCCCTCGGACTGTAGCCTACCAGGCTCCTCTCTCTATGGGATTCTCCAGGCAAGAATACTGGACTGGGTTGCCATTTCCTTCTCCAGGGGAACTTCCCAACTCAGGGAATGAACCCAAGTCTCCTGCATTGCAGGCAGACACTTTAACCTCTGAGCAACCCGGAAGCAAGATCTTCTAGAACTAACACCCAAAAAAGATGTCCTTTTCATTATAGGAGACTGGACCGCAAAAGTAGGAAATCAAGAAACATCTGGAGTAACAGGTAAATTTGTCCTTGGAGTATAGAATGAAGCAGGGCAAAGGCTAATAGAGTTCTGCCAAGAGAACGCACTGGTCATAGCAAACACCCTCTTCCAGCAACACAAGAGAAGAATCTACATGTGGACATTACCATATGGTCAACACCAAAATCAGATTGATTATATTCTTTGCAGCCAAGGATGAAGAAGCTCTATACAGTCAGCAAAAACAAGACCGGGAGCTGATTGTGGCTCAGATCATGAACTCCTTCTTGCCAAATTCAGACTTATATTGAAGAAAGTGCGGAAAACCACTAGATCATTCAGGTATGACCTAAATCAAATCCCTTATAACTATACAGTGGAAGTGAGAAATAGATTTAAGGGACTAGATCTGATAGAGTGCCTGGTGAACTATGGACAGAGGTTCGTGACATTGTACAGGAGATAGGAATCAAGACCATCCCCAAGAAAAAGAAATGCAAAAAAGCAAAATGGCTGTCTGAGGAGGCATTACAAATAGCTGTGAAAAGAAGAGAAGTGAAAAGCAAAGGAGAAGAGGAAAGATATAAGCATCTGAATGCAGAGTTCCAAAGAATAGCAAGGAGAGATAAGAAAGCCTTCCTCAGCGATTAGTGCAAAGAAATAGAGGAAAACAATAGAATGGGAAAGACTAGAGATCTCTTCAAGAAAATAAGAAATACCAAGGGAACATTTCATGCAAAGATGGGCTCAATAAAGGAAAGAAATGGTATGGACCTAACAGAAGCAGAAGATATTAAGAAGAGGTGGCAAGAATACCCAGAAGAACTGTACAAAAAAGATCTTCATGACCCAGATAATCACGATGGTGTGATCACTAACCTAGAGCCAGACATCCTGGAATGTGAAGTCAAGTGGGCCTCGGGAAACATCACCATGAACAAAGCTAGTGGAGGTGATGGAATTCCAGTTGAGCTATTTCAAATCCTGAAAGATGATGCTGTGAAAGTGCTGCACTCAATATGCCAGCAAATTTGGAAAACTCAGCAGTGGCTACAGGACTGGAAAAGGTCAGTGTTCATTCCAATCCCAAAGAAAGGCAATGCCAAAGAATGCTCAAACTACCGCACAATTGCACTCATCACACACGCTAGTAAAGTAATGCTCAAAATTCTCCAAGCCAGGCTTCAGCAATATGTGAACCGTGAACTTCCAGATGTTCAAGCTGGTTTTAGAAAAGGCAGAGGTGAAGTAAGCCAGAAAGAAAAACACCAATACAGTATACTAATGCATGTATATGGAATTTAGAAAGATGGTAACAATAACCCTGTGTACGAGACTGCAAAAGAGACACCAATGTATAGATCAGTCTTATGGACTCTGTGGGAGAGGGAGAGGGTGGGGAGATTTGGGAGAATAGCATTGAAACATGTATAATATCATGTATGAAACAAGTTGCCAGTCCAGGTTCTATGCACGGTACTGGATGCTTGGGGCTGGTGCACTGGGACGACCCAGAGGGAGGGTAGGGGAGGGAGGAGGGAGGAGGGTTCAGGATGGGGAACATGGGTATACCTATGGCAGATTCATTTCGATATTTGGCAAAACTAATACAATATTGTAAAGTTTAAAAATAAAATAAAATTTAAAAAAATAATAATAAAAAAATAAAATAGAGTGTATATATAACTGAATCATTTTCCTGTATAGCAGTAACTAACACAACACTGTAAATCAATTATACTTCAATAAAAAAATAACTATGACAAATATTAAAAAAAAAAAAAGAAAAGAAAAGAAAAGGCAGAGGAACCCGAGATCAAATTGCCAACATCTGCTGGATCATCGAAAAAGCAAGAGAGTTCCAGAAAAACATCTATTTCTGCTTTATTGACTATGCCAAAGCCTCCGACTGTGTGGATCACAATAAACTGTGGAAAATTCTGAAAGAGATGGGAATGCCAGACTATCCTACCTGCCTCCTGAGATATCTGTACGCAGGTTAAGAAGCAACAGTTAGAACTGGACATGGAACAACAGACTGGTTCCAAATCGGAAAAGGAGTATGTCAAGGCTGTATATTGTCACCCTGCTTATTTAACTTATATGCAGAGTACATCATGAGAAATGCTGGGCTGGAGGAAGCACAAGCTGGAATCAAAATTGTTGGGACAGATATCAATAACCTCAGATATGCAGATGACACCACCCTTATGACAGAAAGTGAAGACGAACTAAAAGGCCTCTTGATGAAAGTGAAAGAGGAGAGTGAAAAAGTTGACTTAAAGCTCAACATTCAGAAAACTAAGATCATGGCATTGGTCCCATCACGTCATGGCAAATATATGGGGAAACAGTGGCTGACTTTATTTTTCTGGGCTCCAGAATCACTGCAGATGGTGATTTCAGCCTTGAAATTAAAAGACACTTACTCCTTGGAAGGAAAGTTATGACCAACCTAGACAGCATATTAAAAAGCAGAGACATCACTTTGTCAACAAAGGTCTGTCTAGTCAATGCTATGGTTTTTCCAGTGGTCATGTATGGATGTGAGAGTTGGACTATAAAGAAAGCTGAGTGCTAAAGAATGAATGCTTTTGAACTGTGGTGTTGGAGAAGACTCTTGAGAGTCCCTTGGACTGCAAGGAGATCCAACCAGTCCATGTTAAAGGAGATCAGTCCTGGGTGTTCATTGGAAGGACTGATGTTGAAGCTAAAACTCCAATACTTTGGCCACCTTATGGGAAGAGCTGACTCCTTTGAAAAGACCCTGATGCTGGGAACGATTGAGGACATGAGGAGAAGGGGACGACAGAGGATGAGATGGTTGGATGGCAACACCGACTCAATGGACATGGGTTTGGGTGGACTCCATGAGTTGGTGATGGACAGGGAGGCCTGGCGTGCTGTGGTTCATGGGGTTGCAAAGAGTCAGACACAACAGAGTCTGAACTGAACTGAACTGGCATTCATAATGTCTAAATGATCATCTTCAATAATTTTCAAATTTGTCCCCAATTTTTTCTAGAGCTATTAAGAAGGTGGAAAGTTGACTACTATGAATTTCAAATTTTATACCTTCTATTCCTGCTGTGCTGGCAGAGAAGGGAGAAGGTTGTGTCCAGAGTCAATAGGTAAGGAAACAAGAAATAAAGGAGCTAGACTGCATAGAAGCAGCAAAGCAATCCCTGAGTTACTAGGAACTGTTACAATTTCAGCTAAAATTAAATCCAGACATGGGTGGAATGGGTTGAGGAGTTAGTATAAAATAACATATGAAGTCATTGCAGCTTTCTTATTGATCTGAACAGAAAATTCTCTTTAAAAAAAACAAAACAATACAAAACACTGGTTTTTACACTTCCAGAAGCAATTCTCTTACTTGAAAGTTTTCTTTGATCCTTTCAGGGTTAAAGCTTTTAGGAATGACAACCACTCCTCGCTGGATGTTGAAACGCAGAACAACTTGAGCTGCTGTTTTATTGTACTTTTTCCCCAGTGCATTTAGAAATGGATCCTTTAGCAAAGGTGGGGAAGAGACATTCACCCTTAAAAAAAAGAATTCAAGACATGTATCATATTTAGGCTGAGTAATGAAATTAAAAGATGCTTACTCCTTGGAAGGAAAGTTATGACCAACCTAGACAGCATATTAAAAAGCAGAGACATCACTTTGTCAACAAAGATCCATCTAGTTAAGACTGGTTTTTCTAGTAGTCATGTATGGATGTGAGAGTTGGACTATAAAGAAAGCTGAGTGCAGAATAATTGATGCTTTCAAAATGGGGTGTTGGAGAAGACTCTTGAGAGTCCCTTGGACTGCAAGGAGATCCAACCAGTCCATGCTAAAGGAGATCAGTCGTGGGTGTTCACTGGAAGGACTGATGTTGAAGCTGAAACTCCAATACTTTGGCCACCTGATGCGAAGAGTTGACTCATTTTAAAAGACCCTGATGTTGGGAATGACTGAAGGCAGGAGGAGAAGGAGACAACAGAGGATGAGATGGCATCACTGACTCAATGGACGTTGAGTTTGGGTGGACTCCGGGAGTTGGTGATGGACAGGGAGGCCTGGCATGCTGCGGTTCATGGGGTCGCAAAGAGTCAGACACAACTGAATGACTGAATTGAACTGAACTGAATGAGAACCCGTGGTTAACCAATCACCCTCCTCCTCTGACAATCCCCCCACCTTCACCTGGTAACCTATCCAAAACACTCAGGTCACCTGTAACCAAGTTCTCTGAATGCAGAGTATTCAGAAGACTAGTGCTTAGTATGGGAAGATCAAGACAGGCAGATTCATAGACCTGCCTCTTCCAGAGTGCTCAGTCATGTTCAACTTTTTGAGGCCCCTTAGACTGTAGCCTACCAGGCTCCTCTGTCCATGGAATTTCCCAGGCAGGAATACTGAAGTAGGTTGCCATTTCCTCCTCCAGGGGATCTTCCTGACCCAAGGACTGAATCCACATCTCATGCATCTTCTGCATTGGCAGGCAGTTCTTTATTACTAGCACCACCTGGGTATCCCACTCTTCCAGAGGGTAACTAATACTAATATTTCTTTGGCGGATCTTATAGAGAGAATGGAGTTGGAAGTAGGCACACAGGGAAAGGCAAGAAAACTGAAGGAGAAGCAGAGGCACAACTCTTAAAATCAGAGTGGGAAAAAAAAAAAAAAGGGAAAAAAAAATCAGAGTGGAAATTTTCCTACTTAAGTCTGTGGAAGAGATCACAGTAGAAGTATTGCCACTGAATACAGAGATTCAAAAAATTCAAAAATTTCAGAATATGGCTGAATATTACTCTGGCAGGTAATAATCAAGGTACTGGTAGGCAATTTCATAGGTAGAGTCTAAGTGATTATTACACTTCAATGAGGAAGGTTTTGTTAGCTGTAATTTGTATATGTGAAGAATGACTTGAAGAGATTGTTACTTCCTTAAGATCACACAGATGAATAGTCATTTCAGTCAAGCAATTTACATTAGCCTAATACTCCAAAGGAAATATACTTACTGAGGAGACAGACTGCATTACTTACTGTCAGGAAGCATTTAACAGGAGGCTTCCTGTGTACTGTTTTGGATCTGTCAGGAATCCTCTGTTCCTTATTAATTAAGAGGAGAGGCAAGCCTCTCCTGGGGCTGAGGAATCCAGGCATTTCCTTTGTTAGTTTTTCAATACGGTGATAAGTACCCTCTTCCTTCTTATGAACCATACAGTGAAAGTGATTGTTTACAACTCTCTCTCTCTCTCTCTTTAATGTGGATTGCCTATGTTTTGTAAGTCTGGAATTTTAATCTTTATCTTTGTTGAGAATAATTACCTTGTAAGACAGTGTATATGCCCACACCATGTTGATTAAAACACCTTTGTTCCATCAGAGCTTTGGTCCCCGTGTCTTGCTTTCTCTCTCTGTCTCTCTCAGGCTAATCCTTTGGAGTGCAGAGATGCATCATGCTCATTCTCCTGCCCAGGCTTCTAAGACCCTCTTGAGAAGGCGCACTGTGCCTTCACCCCGCTCGAGAGGGTGTCAGGTGCCTTCGTGAGTGACGCAAGCCCTGTGTCAAAGGGCTTTATTGGTTTTCTGCATAAACCAAGGAATATCAGCCTCTTTCTCTCTCTCTTTTCCTTTCTTATCATCGACTCCGGACCACCAGGTTCCAGTCCATTAAAGGACCACAACAACTTACCAGGATGGATTTCTACAGGTTCCCAAAGGGCTGTATGCAACAATGACAATGTCATGTTGTTGGCAAAATTTCAAGAGTTTTGGCTGGGTGAAATATGGATGGCATTCAACCTATGTGGTTGGAGAGCAGAGCACAAAATTAAGGACTTGTGGATGAATGCAATTTTATATAGATTTTAATAATTCAACAAAATCGGTTGCAAAGTAGTATGGATAGTGAGGCAAATCTTAAATATTTTTCCCAAAAAAGAAGTTTACATTGTTTATATATGAGTGAGGTGAAGGAAGACAAGATTAGTGAGGTCACTATCTATGGGTTAATCCTAAAATAACTGGGAAACAAATTCAATTTTTACAGCTATCATTCTTTAAAGCTATAAGTGAATGGACTTGGTTCCTTATAGTAAATATTCTAGCAAATACAATTTTCCATAACAGACACATAGTCTCAAGTTCACATTACAGTCTTGGTAAATAGAAGTGACATGTTGCAAAAGCCCTCTATCCCTCACTATCATTTAAGAATATTTTCACAAGAGTAGAGTGTGTATAAAGTAAATTTAGAGATGCATTTTGTCTTCTTGGTGGAGAGTTCTTTACAGCACTAAATGTAGACCTACTTTCATTTCCTGTATCTTATTGACAACATTCCTGCACTAAAAACACTTGTGTCAACAAAAGTTGTTCTCTAAGCTTCTTCTTAAACACTATGGTAGCTTTTGACCTATTAATTTCTTTTCTTTTTAATTAAAATCAACCAAGGCTTAATTAAAAATTTTAAGTATATAATTATGATTTTCACTACCTGGAATATTAAATACTTGACAAGTTACATTTCTAGAAGGCACAAGAAAGTGCTGTTGATAAAGTAGAAAGGTAAACCAGAGGTCTTAGAGGTGAGTCTTTTTTCCTTTATCTAATTTGACAACCTTTTTTTTTACTCCCTATCAGTTCCTCCTATTTCTTCTCTTTCCCCTTTGTTGTTGTTCAGTCACTAAGTTGTGTCCAACTCTTTGTGCAGACCCCATGGACTGCAGCATGCCAAGCTTCCCTGTCCTTCACTATCTCCCAGAGTTTGCTCAAATTCATGTCCATTGAATCGGTGATGCTGTCTAACCATCTCATCCTCTGTTGCACTCTTCTCCTCCTGCTCTTAATCTTTCCCAGAATCAGGGTCTTTTCCAATGAGTTGGCTCTTCCCATTGGGTGGCCAAAGTATTGGACTTTCATCTTCAGCATCAGTCCTTCCAATGACTATTCAGGGTTGATTTCCTCTAGGATTGGCTGGTTTGATCTCTTTGCTGTTGTCAGGACTCTCAAGAATCTTCTCCAGCACCACAATTCAAAATAATCAATTCTTTGGCACTTGCCATCTTTATGGTCCAACTCTCACATCCATACACAACTACTGGAAAAACCATAGCTTTGACTATACAGATCTTTATCAGTAGTGATGTCTCTGCTTTTAAATATGCTATCTAAGTTTATCATAACTTTCTCTTCAAGAAGGAAGCTTCTTTTAATTTCATGGCTGTAGTCACTGTCCACAGTGACTTTGGAGCCCAAGAAAACTGCTTCAAATTTTTACCCTTCTATTTGTCAGGAAGTGATGGGATTGGATCACATGACCTTGGTTTTACTAATGTTGAGTTTGCCCCCTCATTATCTTGACCTCTCCTTTTCCCTAAGACACTCTTTGGGAACATTTTTTCATTCTAAAAAGTGACACATAGTGTCCATAGTACAGTAGACCCTAGGTATCTATGTAGGATTGGTTCCAGAACACCCCTCAGCAAACACCAAAATCCTCAGATGCTCAAGTCCATTCTGTGAAATGGTGTACTACAGTGGGTCCTCCATATTTGCACCCAGGGATATGAAGGGTGGTCTGTTTCCTTCCCTTATCCTCTTCCACTCCTAGCATCACTCTCCCCCTTTAATATCTTTCCCATTTATCATCTTATTGTCACACTAATGTTTCCAAACACATTTTAAATCATGTCACTCCATTGCTCAAAGACTAAGTATGAATTCCTTAATTTCATCCCTGCCTGATTGTTCCAAACACATTTAGTTTTCCCCATAGAGACTCCTTTCTAATCAGGTTGGAGTCCTGTTACCTGTCTTTGGCCTAAATAAGTATATTCACATGTGTATATAGCATATGTATTTACAACAGTCTTTGGAAATTCTGTAGTTTTAGATAGATATCAGAATCTTGCAAGGTAAAGATAAGAAGCTGGACAGAATCCATGAAGGAAAATAGCAAAAGTCCTTTCATTAATTAACCCCAACCTCTTCTGTCTTTCCATGAAAAACTGCACTGAATTTTCTCTTCATTGTGGAAGACACTCAACAAATATTTATTAATTTCTGTGTCAGGACATTTGTGACTTAGGCACAGTGAATAAGATCAGGAAAAATGGAAGAATTTGGAAATTTTCCTTACTACTTCCTTTCTCCCTTCCTTCCCTCCATTCTTCCTTACCTCCCTTCTTTCCTTTGTTCCTAGAGTTATGTGTTGGAACTGTGTATGAAATGAAACCGCTTGAGAGAGATCCACAGTTCCCTTTGAATTGGACTGGGAGAGCACTGCTTGACCCTAGGAAGACTTTCAGACTGTCTAAGCCAGGGGCAGAGCCCAGAGGGATGTTACTCCAGATGAATGCCACAGTGAGTACTAAGGAAACTTGGATTGCTCAGGCTCTGAGAATGAGTACTGAGTGAGCTTATATTTTGTGTCAGTTTGTTCATGAAGTCAATGAAAAGTACAAATATTTGCAAACTTTATGTTAGATTTGGACTGGTGGGAAAATTCTCTGGAGCAGGAAATAGCAACAGATTCCAGTATTCTTGCTGGGATAATCCCATGGATAGAGGAGCCTGGCAGGCTACAGTCCTTGGGGTCTCAAAAGAGTTGGAGGCAACTCAGCCACTCAACAATAACAGTATCGGGAAAGTTAGTTATGAAATATGTTAATTTTGAATTATGCAAGACCTTCGGATATGTATCCCTTGTATATGAAATGTGTCCACTCTGTCCCCATGGACTATAGCCCGTCAGGCTCCTCTGTCTATGGAGTTTTCCAGGCAAGAATACTGGAGTGCATTGCCATTTCTCTTAATCTTCTTAGAGAAGATTCCTTCTCCAAGGGGTCTTCCCAACCCAGGGATCAAACTCGTGTCTCCTATAGCTCTGCATTGATAGGAAGATTCTTTACCACTGAGCCATCTGGGAAGCCCAAGGCCTGCATTATGCACATTGTATTCCTGGGTTGAAAGCTGCTCATTTTGTATCTCTGGAGAAGAGACAGTTCTACCAGGGCACAGGTTGATGCTGGGGGCCAGGGGACCTGCATTCTGATTTGTGCCAGCTCTATTCATATGTTCTGTGCTAATATTTGACATATTCAAACAGCACAGAACACATGAATAGGTTCAGGCTATGATCTTCCTAACCCACTCCGGTGTTCTTGCCAGGAGAATCCCAGGGATGGGGGAGCCTGGTGGGCTGCCGTCTATGGGGTCGCACAGAGTCGGACACGACTGAAGAGACTTAGCAGCAGTAGCAGCAGGAGCATGATCTTCCTACACACCTTGCTTCTCTTTCAGGAAACATTTGTGAAGTTAATCAACAGTCTCATGCTGACAGATCAATGTATTTCCTGCTTGGCATGAGGAAACACACTGTCAAATTTTCATTCTTTTCCATTCTCAGGTCAAAAGTCACCACCTGTCTCCGTGCATTTGTAAGAAGAAAGCTGCTTGTCATTTCAACATTTTTATAACAAAATATTGTTCTTAGGGATGCAGGAAGTATATGCTGCAGAGGGGATTGGTTAGAAATAAAGGATTGGATTGAGATCAGTGAGGCAGACAAAGTTTGTTGCTCTCTGTTCCTGACAGCTTCAGGTACAGCACTAGCTGAAGTGTCAGTTTGACAGTGCTACTTCTAAATATGGCAAGACTTCTATTTAGCTGTGGGTTACTGTCATGATGTAGGTGATAATTCGTTTTTCTGTTATGAACTATTTTGAGTTTCTAAAAACAATGAATTCAACCAACAAGTCCACCATCATCCCAACATGTGAATATTTACCATATTCAAGAACATTTTTCAGTGCAGCTTCTCAAGGTTTTATGAAGTAGAGGGAAGAGGATATCATTTCCCCATTTAATAAAGTAGATTATAGTATTTTGTTGTGATTATAAGAGTAATATACACTCACTGCAGAAGACTTGAAAATACAGAAAAGTATAAAGAGGAGAACAGAATTTACTTGTAAAATTCACAGCCAGAGATAGCCACAGTTAGCATTTGAATATATTTCTTTCCAATATTGTACTTTTTAAATAATATAATCACCTTCATACTGTGATACATTTTGCATCCTGGTCTTTCCACTTAGTATCATGGCCATGTCTCTTTTCCTCAAAAGTGATTCAACAACATCTTTTGTTGAGAGCTTACGTATTATGAATGTTCTAAAATTTATTTAAACATTCCCTGAATTTTTCATATTTATGTTGTTTCCTTTTTTTTTTTGCCATGATAAACAGTGCTGTGATAAACAGACACATGGGTGTTCTGATTTCCCCCCCCCCCCCCCACACACACACACAGGGATAGATTCCTAGAACTTGAAAACTGAACATTTTTTAAGGCTCCTGCTACTTCTTGCAAAATTTCTTTTCAGTAAAGTTGAGTCAGTTTACCAGTATTCCATCACTTGCTTACATGGAACATAATACTAAAAAATAAAACAAAAACTTTGTGAATTTGATACATAATACAAAATTTCACTTAAATTTAAATTTCTGTAATTACTAGTGCAGCTAAACATTTTTCATATGTTTACCAGTCTTGCAAATTGTCACCTGTGAATTTCTGTTCATTTCTTTTGAGCCATAGTATTTTTTCTCATTGATTTTTTTCATTGATATTTTTTAGGTTTTTAACTCATATGGATATGACCTCCTCTTACTATTATATATTTTTTTCAGTTCTCAAGCAATTAATTTTCAGCAAGAATACTTAAAAAAATAATTTTTTAATTGAAGGACAATTGCTTTATAGAATTTTGTTGTTTTCTGTCAAACCTTAACATGAATCAGGCATAGGTATACATATATCCCCTCCCTGTTGAAACTCTCTCCCATCTTCTTCCCCATCCCACACCTCCAGATTGATACAGAGCCCCTGTTTGAGTTTCCTGAATCATACAGCAAATTCTCATTGGCTATCTATTTTACATATGGTAATGTAAGTTTCCATGTTACTCTCTCCATACATCTCACACTCTCCTTCCCTCTTCCTGTGTCTGTAAGTCTGTTCTCTATGTCTGTTTCTCTATTGCTGCCCTGCAAATAAATTCTTTGGTACCATCTTTCTAGTTTCTGTATATATGCATTAGTATATGATATTTATCTTTCTCTTTTTTGACTCACTTCACTCTGTATAATAGGCTCTAGGTTCATCCACCTCTTTAGAACTGACTCAAATGCATTCTTTTTTATGGCTAATATTCCATTGTGTATATGTACCACAACTTCCTTATCCATTCATCTGTCAATGGACATCTAGGTTGCTTCCATGTTCTAGCTATTGTAAACAGTGCTGCAATGAACACTGGGGTACATGTATCTTTTTCAATTTTGGTTTCCTCAGGATATATGCCTTGGAGTGAGATTGTTGGGTCATATGGTGGTTTTATTCCTAATTTTTTAAGGATTCTCCATACCATCTTCCATAGTGGCTATATCAATTTACATTCCCACCAATAGTGCAAGAGCATTCCCTTTTCTCCACACCCTCTCCAGCATTTATTGTTTGTAGACTTCTTGATGATGGCCATTCTGACTGGTGGCAGTTGATAGCTCTTGTAGTTTTGATTTGCATTTCTCTAATAATGATCGATGTTGAGCATCTTTTCATGGGTTTGTTAGCCATCTGTATGTCTTCTTTGGAGAAATGTATGTTTAGGTCTTTCCCCCACTTTTTGATTAGGTTATTTGTTTTTCTAGTATTGAGTTGTGTATGAACTGCTTGTATATTTTGAAAATTCATCCTTTGTCAGTTGTTTCATTTGCTATTATTTTCTTCCATTCTGTGCATTGTCTTTTCACCTTGCTTATAGTTTCCTTTGCTGTGCAAAAGCTTTTAAGTTTAATCAGATTCCACTTGTTTACTTTTGTTTTTATTTCCATTACTCTAGGATATGGGTCATAGAGGATCTTGCTTTGATTTATGTCCTCCAATGTTCTGCCTATGTTTTCCTCTAAGAGCTTTATAGTTTCTGGTCTTATATTTAGGTCTTCAGTCCATGTTGAGTTTATCTTTGTGTATGGTGTTGAGAAGTGTTCCTAATTTCATTCTTTTACATGTAGCTGTCCAGTTTTCCCAGCACCACTTATTGAAGAGGCTGTTTTTGTACATTGTTTCCCCATTGTATATTTTTGCCTCCTTTGTAAAAAAATAAGGTACCCATAGGTGTGTTGGCTTATTTCTGGGCTTTCTATCTTGTTCCATTGGTCTATATTTCTGTTTTTGTGTCTGTACCATACTGTCTTGATGACTGTAGCTTTGTAGTATAATCTGAAATCAGGAAGGTTGATTCCTCCAGCTCCATTATTCTTTCTCAAGACTACTTTGGCTATTCGGGGTCTTTTGTGTTTCCACATGAATTGTGAATTTTTTTATTCTAGTTCTCTGAAAAATGCTATTGGCAATTTGATAGGGATCTCATTGAATCTGTAGATTGCACTTGATAGTATACTCATTTTCACAATATTGATTCTTCCTACCCAAGAACATGGACTATATCTCCACCCGTTTATGTCATCTTTGATTTCTTTCATCAGTGTCTTATAGTTTTCTGTATACAGTTCTTTTGTCTCCTTAGGTTTATTCCTAGATTTTGTTCTTTTTGTTGCAATGGTGAATGGGATTGTTTACTCAATTTTTCTTTCTGGTTTTTCATTGTTAGTATATGGGAATGCAAGTGATTTCAGTGTATTGATTTTGTATCCTGTGAGTTTGCTAAATTCATTGATTAGCTTTAGTAATTTTCTGATAGTATCTTTAGGGTTTTCTATGTATAGTATCATGTCATCTGCAAACAGTGAAAGCTTTACTTCTTTTTTGATCTGTATTCCTTTTATTTCTTTTTCTTCTCTGATTGCTATAACTAGGACTTCCAAAACTATGTTGAATAATAGTGGTGAGAGTGGACACCTTTGCCTTGTTCCTGATCTTAATTTTTCACCATTGAGAATAATGTTTGCTGTGGGCTTATCATATATGGCTTTTACTATGTTGAAGTAGGTTCCTCTGTGCCCATTTTTTTGAAGAGTTTTAATCATAAATGGGTACTGAATTTTGTCAAAGGCTTTTTCTGCATCTATTGAGATTACCATATGGTTTTTATCTTTTTAGTTTGTTAATATAGTGTATCACATTGATTTACATATATTGAAGAATCCTTATTATATTTTTAAAATATAATCATCTAATTTTCTTTGCTCTTTGCTTTTAATATTTTTAGGATTTAACACTTTTATACTATTACATGTATTAGTATTCTTTATAATTTCCCCATGACTTCCCTTTCTATCCATAGCTCCAGATAACTAAAATTCTTTCATAGTATTCACAAATAATTTCTTACTTTGTCTCTAGCTCCTGCTCAAAGAGACACTTTGAAGTATAACATGAAGCAAAGATCTATATTTGTTATTGTACAACTATCAATTTTCCCCACACTATTTACTGAAAAATAAATTCCTTTTCATTAGTTTACATTAGGCTTTTATTTTATTTGAGATTGTATCTAAGATATTTCTTATTTATTTTATTTTTGACTGTTCTAGGTCTCCATTGCTGCACAGACTTTCCCTATTTGGGGTGAATGGGAGCTACTCTTTGTTGCAGTGCACAGGCTTCTCATTGCAGTGGCTTCTCTTGTTGCAGAGCAGGGGCCCTAGGTGTGAGGGATTCAGTAGTTGGGGGGCATAGGCTTAGTTGTTCCAAGGCATGTGGAATCTTCCCAGACCAGGGATTAAACCCATGAATCCTGCATTGGCAGGTGGATTGTTAACCACTGAACAACCAGGGAAGCCCAACATCTCTTATTTTCTATTTATTTGTAGGTTTTCCTTGGGTTAATCTTGCATGTGTGCATACTCAGTTGCTCAGTCATGTCCAACTCTTTGCAACTCAATGGACCATAGTCCACCAGGCTCCTTTGTCCATGAAAACTTTCCAGGTAAGAACACTGGAGTGGGTTGCCAATCACTTCTCCCAGGGATCTTCCTCACCCAGGGATCAAACCCAAATCTCTTGCATTGGCAGTGGATTCTTTACCACTGTGCCATTTGTGCTAATCTTACATTATTTTAAATACTGTGGATGTCAATATCTGGTAGGTTTTTTTCCCACTCAATAGTTTTCTTCAGAAAATTTTGGGTTACTTTTCCCTGGACTTGAAGTTTCTAATCTTGCTTCTTAAGAGACATAAACTGACTTGCCCAGGACGTAATGATGAGATATGTATGTAAAGTGACCTCAAGGCTTTCTGACTCCTAATCCAGGATTCCTCTGTTAAGTAATGGATTCTTTCACATTCCCAACCCCTACACCCCCCTCACCTCCCTTCCCTTGTCAGTGCCATACCTGGTTGCTGACTGGCTTATACTTAAGCCCTGGTTTGTTCAGAATGAGTTCCAGCTGCCTACGGTTAAAATTGGATACTCCAAGGGACTTCACCAAGCCAGCATCTTTGCAAGCTTCCAAAGCCTGTAGGATAAAAGCCAGTGGGTCAAGAAAAAAAGCCTCAACACAAGCAAGAATAAACATTTATAAGGGTGACTGTGAATTCTTTAAAAAGGAAAGTCCCTGGGTATGTTAATAAGCATTATGTGAACTAAAGAAAAGTGGAGGAAATAGGAATTCTGTAAATGAATGATTTGAGGGAATTGTTTATCATACCCTCCCCTTGTATTTTCATAATGTATAAATGTGAAAGTGATAGTTTCTCAGTATCTGACTCTTTGTGACCCCATGGACTGTAGCTCACCAGGCTCCATTGTTCCTGGAATTCTCTAGGCAAGAATGCTGGAGTGGGTTGCCATTCCTTCTCCAGGGGATCTTCCCAACCCAGGGATCAAACCCAGGTCTCCTGCACTGCAAGCAGATTCTTTACCATCTGAGCCACCAGGGAAGCCCTTTATAACATATACCAGCACAATAATAATGATCTTATTTCTTAAAATCTGTTGAGGTTTTCTTTTTGGTATAGTACCTGAAAATTTTATGTATCTGGTATGTGTGGAAGATGTATTTTCTCCTATTTTTGGATACAGGTCTTGCTTGTCTCTTTCACATACATACATTATTTAGAAGGTTAAAAGTCAAGCTTTTCCTGTCTTTTCAATAATTTAAAGGAATATATCAGAAATCTCCCATTGTAACAGTGCATTTACCAATGTCTTTCTGTATTCTATCAGTTTCTGCTGTTTATATTTTGAATATATTTTATTTGATATGTATGTGTTTAAAATTGTATATCTTCCTAGAAAATTAAATCTTTATCATTATGGTTTTTGCACTTCCCTATACTTTTTTTTTTTTTGGCTGCACCAGGTCTTAATTGTGGCACATAGCCTCTTTGGTCTTCCCTGAAGCATGTGGGATTTTTTTCAGCTGGAGGCATGTTACCTCTTCAGTTGCTGCATGCTGGATTTGATAACAATCAAATCCAGGGGGTGCTGGGTCTTAGTCACTGGACCACCAGGGAAGTACCTCCCTATATATTTTAGAGTCAGCTTTTCAATTTCTTTTGGGATTTTTATTGGGATTGCATTGAATCTATCCATGAATTTGGAGAGAATTAACAACTTATCTGTATTCAGTCTTTCTGTCAAAGAACATGATATAGCTCTCCTTTTATTTAGATTTTAAAAATCTTCTCAGTAAAATACTGTAATTTTAACTGTATAAGTCTTGCATAGATTGTGTTAAATTTATCTCTAATACTTAATATTGTTTTTTTTACAAATTCCACTTTCCTGTGGTACATATATACAATGGAATATTACTCAGCCACAAAAAAGGAACACATTTGAGTCAGTGCTGATGAGATGGATGAACCTAGAGCCTATTATACAAAGTGAAGTAAGTCAGAAAGAGAAAATAATCATCATATACTAACACATTTATGGAATCTAGAAAGATGATACTGATGAACCTATTTGGAGAGCAGCAATGGAGACACAGACATTGAGAACAGATTTATGGACATTGCTTGGGTGGAAGGAAGAAGGAGACGGTAGGAGGTATGGAGAGAGTAACATGGAAGATATATTACCATATGTAAAATAAACAGCCAATGGGAATTTGCTGTATGACTCAGGGAACTCAAACCAGGACTTGGTAACAACCTAGAGGGGTGGGATGGGGAGGGAGGTGTGAGACATGTTCAAGTGGGAAGGGACATGGGTAAACCTATGGCTGATTCATGTTGATGTTTGGTAGAAAACAATGTGATACTGTAAAGCAATTATCCTTCAATTAAAAATTAATAAAAAAAATTTAAAGGAGTAAATCTGCTTTCAATTGTGCATTGGTAGCATATGGATTGAGTAAATGGTTTTTCAGGTGGAGAGGCCCAGATGGCAGAAAACATAGTCAGTGCCTCCTCAACCCTAAAAACAATCCACAGTTCAGAGCTTTAAGCTGTTACCGACATGTGGGGAAGTCTAGTAGAAAGAGATAATCATTCGATTATAATTTCCAGCCTTTGGAGGAAATTATACATGAGGGGGAAGTCTATTGCATGCATGCATGCTCAGCCGTGTTCAACTCTTTGAATGAGATAATTGTTAGATTATAATTTCCAGCCTTTGGAGTTTGAATTGGAAGAGGCAGGAAAACATCTGCCAGAGGTCAGGCAGAGACTTAAGTTTTCCCTAGCTTCCCACAAGTGCAAGATTTCAGTTCTGCTCTGATTTGATTCCTGAAGATGTCTGAACATGAGTCCTAAGTGTCTACATGTGTGGAGTGAACAAGGCTATGTTGTTTTACAGTTGCTAAGTCATGTCTGACTCTTTGGCGACCCATGGACTAGAGCCCTCCAGGCTTCTCTGTCCGTGGGATTTTCCAGGCAAGAACAGTGGAGTGGGTTGCCATTCCCTTCTCCCGGGGATCTTCCTGACCCAGGGATCAAACTTGGGCCTCCTGCATTGCAGGTGGATTCTTTACTGCTGAGCCACCAGGGAAGCCCCTCCTGAGGCTAACATGGGCCCTTTTACCCAGAGTAAAATGCAGCCCAGCATCCAGTAAGAGAATATAAGAGAGGAACTATTGGCATTATTTTTGCTTTTATTTATCCCAAGGCTATAGCAAGAGAGACATAAGAGTAAAAATAACCCCAGTAGCTCCTCTCCTAAATTATCTTACTGGTTGCTGCACTGCCTCTTACTCTGGGTAGAAGCTGCCATGTTACCACATAACAAACCAGTTCATAATATCTGTACCTGCCTCCCCCCAACACATAAGTCCATAAGGGTTTTCTCATTATTTCCCCCTACTTTTTCACTCTTATAATCTTGGGGAAGGAACCAGCAGATTGCTCAGAAATGGAACCAGAATTATTTTTCAGTTTTTCATTTATTATTTTACATTTGTTTCTTTTAAACATCATATTACTGATTTTTAAAAATTCAGTTTGAGAAGCAAAAGAATTATGAGTTTATCTCATTTATATATTTTTATTCACTGTTATAGTAAAGCTTATTTCCTTTACTTTCTTTTTGCCTCTCATTTGTCTCTCCTCCTTATCTTTGGCATTCTTCTCTTTGATCAAAGTAAAATCAAACACTTTTCAGTGCCCAGAAATGGAGATTTTATGCATCTTTGCTCATGGTTAGAAATACCTGACTATTACTCTTCATCGGGAGTAAAGGTTGCAACTCTCCATAAAGCTAACAGGAATAACCACATCACAATTTAAAAATGTAATCTTTTAAGGTTAAGAAGCTCATTTTAACTTACCTCCCAAGTGGCACACAGGTTTGACTTGTGATATAACCATTTGCCATTTTCATCCCTAGGATAAAAATCATCTCCAGGCTGTTAAAAAAAAAAAGGCAAGTATATCTGAGGATTAAAATGATGGAATTTGAGTTGTCTATATTTCAATATACCCTGACCCTGGGAAACCAATTTAAGATATACATATAAATTTGTCTTCTCCCCTTTGTGGAGCTATCCAGAAATTCACTTGTCCAATATATATAACACGTTCGTCTTATTCTCTCACCCTGGCATTTATTTTTCCTTTATTTATTGACAGATTATTGTTGTTAAGTCATGAAGTTCTCTCTTAATGATAACATTTCTCATTAGAAAAACGTAAAAGTTGAGAATTAGGACATTTAGACTCAGTGTTTGGATAGTATATCCTTGCCAAAGTTGAGGGCAGCAAATTTCTTATTCTTATGAGAAACCAAATGTCATCACTAAGGCTGAGAAGGAATTCTTCAGCTAAGAAAAACATAGTTCATGAATGGAATGCTCCTTAAGTATAAGGGAAATGGACAGCTCATTAATTCTCAGGTCTGGCTAATCGCCTTGTGGTTCCTTTCTTTCCCTGTTTAGCTGCTTCTAGGAGTTCAGCATCATTTTTTCTACCTCACACACTAACTGTTGAACCTCCTTTTCTAGCTTTTTGGTGACACTTTTTCAATGAAGATTGTTGTTGTTCAGTCGCTAAGTAGTGTCCAACTCTTTGCAACCCCATACTGCAGCATGCCGAGCTTCCCTATCCATCACCATCTCCCAGAGTGTGATCAAACTCATGTCCATTGAGTCGGTGATGCCATCCAACCATCTCATCCTCTGTCGTCCCCTTCTCCTCCTGCCCTCAATCCTTCCCAGCATCAGGGTCTTTTCCAATGAGTCAGTTTTTCGCATCAGTTGGCCAAAGTATGGGAGCTTCAGCATCAGTCCTTCTAATGAATATTCAGGGTTGATTTTCTTTAGGATTGACTGGTTTTGTCTCTTTGCTGTCCAAGGGACCCTCAAGAGTGTTCTCTAACACCACAGTTCAAAAGCATCAACTGTTTAGCTCTCAGCCTTCTTCATGGTCCAACTCCCGCATCCATATATGACTACAGGAAAAACCATAGCTTTTACTCTATGGACCTGTGTTGGCAAAGTGATGTCTCTGCTTTTTAATACACTGTGTAGGTTTATCTATTGACTATGGTGTGGAAATTGTCTTTCATATTTCTCCCTTTTTTCCTATATGTAAACATGGGACCCATCTCATATGGGTTTGGAAATGGGATAGAGAGAAATAAAAGATGATTTATGGATTCCTTGAATGGATGATGGTAACCATTTCCTGAGGCTGGACAATGAATTGAGAGTTTTGTTTTGGATATTTTGAGTTTGAAATGACTGTTAGACATTCAAGTGGATATTTGAAGAGAACAGAGAGGTCTCAGATGGTGGCTCAGACTGTGGGCACAGGTAAAATGTGGGAGTTCCTCAGCATATTAAATGATATTCAATCCTTGCAATTGGGTGAAATCACCTACAGAAAGAGTGTGGCTCAGTCAGGCAAAAATATTGAGAAAGAGCACTGGGCAAAGCATTTGGAGTTTAGTGGGAAAGGAGCAGCCAAAGAATCATCAGAGGGTGACATCATCAAAGCCACAAGGTGAAAATGTACAAAGAAAGAGGCAGTGATCAATTGCATTGAAAGAGGTTAAATAAAATATGAGGACAAACTGTCTATTGGATTTGGTTGGTGGCATAGAAGTCTTTGTAGATCTTGATAATAGGAATTTTTTTTGCTATTAAAAAGGAGCAAGGAATTGGATAAAATCCATTATATTAAAAAAAATTTCCTGAATTTTTCCCTCTGCCATCTTACCTGAATGAAACTTTTACCTGGCGATCACATTTTCTCCATGCCCTCTTTAATAAAGGGGGCATCTAAATTTCATCTAAAATTTTCATCTAAATTTTCTTCTGTTACACTGAAAGTGGGAAAAGGACTCCTTTCTCATCAAAGCCATGTAATCTTTCATATTAACTACCCTGTATATCTCTGATTTCTAAGCCCTTTGGCCTCCTTAACACTTATGATGCTTCAGTTCAGTTCAGTTCAGTTGCTCAGTCGTGTCTGAATCTTTGCAACCCCATGAATCACAGCACACCAGGCCTCCCTGTCCATCACCAACTCCTGGAGTTTACTCAAACTCAAGTCCATCGAGTCAGTGATGCCATCCAGCCATCTCATCCTCTGTCATCCCCTTCTCCTCCTGCCTCCAATCCCTCCCAGTATCAGGGTCTTTTCCAACGAGTCAACTCTTCGCATGAGGTGGCCAAAGTCTTGGAGTTTCAGCTTCAGCATCAGTCCTTCCAATGAACACCCAGGACTGATCTCCTTTAGGATGGACTGGTTGGATCTCCTTGCAGTCCAAGGGACTCTCAAGAGTCTTCTCCAATACCACAGTTCAGAAGCATCAATTCTTCAGCGCTCAGCTTTCTTCACAGTCCAACTCTCACATCCATACATGACCACTGGAAAAATCATAGCCTTGACTAGACGGACCTTATGATGCTTATTTCCACTCTATTCTCCCTCCATGTTTCTTATCTTTAGCATTTCCTAATTTTACTTCTGATCTGAAATGGCTTTATGCCTCCATCATGAACTCTGTTAATAGTTTTTACTCTCCCAAAATTTAATTCTTTATCGTGTCTGAACCCATCTTAGATATTTCTATGATGTCTCCTTAAGCTTCCACTGTGCTAACTTTACTAATCCCTTCATCTGGACAAGCCCATTGTCTTTTTCCTCCTTTCCTGCTCCTGACTATAAAGTATTATTAGAAGAATAATTCAACCTTCTAAAAATTCACCCTGTTCATTCTCATTCCTGCTTAGCAATAACTTTGTCCTTTTAAAATGTCTTATGCTTTTTTGTACTTTGTATTTTGTTCTGAAATTGTGTCTGCTTGTTAACTTGACATTAAAAAATAACAAAGTGCTAAAACATTTTAGCAAGAAAGGTATTTGTTTTTTAAAAATCATGAGATTCAAAAAGCATGTGATATTTTGACTTCAAAGATTGATTTCTCAATTACAAGAAGTACAGGTTCAGTTGGGAGGTAATGTCACTGTATTGTGAAATTTGTCACTGTTAAAAGTTTTACCTTCTCTGTGTCCTTGAGCTCTGATCCTATTTAAAAATAGAAATAGAATTTCTCTATTTACCTTCTCCAAAAGATTTTACAAGTCATTAGTCAGCTACAGAGAAGTAAATTTCATTTTCTCACTTTTAAATGTAGCTTCTTTCCAAATCTGTAAGAACTCTGCCATTCGAAAAAGAATCAAAGTTAGCTGAGTGAAGAGAAGGGTTGAGGTCAAAATCCAAAGAGCCTGAAGTCAAAACATCACTGTAGTCCACAGGACATTGGGATCATTAAGCTCATGAGGATAAGAGATAGGGTAATATAATATAAGGGAACAAGATTGAGATTGGCATTAAGGGACCAGGATCTGGTCCCAGTTCTGATGGACTTTAAGCCTGACCAAGTAGTTCATTACTTGTTGTCTAAGTTTTCTCTGGTGAAATGAGGTTATTGGGATATATAATTGCTGAGGTGGCTCAGTCACTAAAGAATCCACCTGCAATGCAGGAGACCCAGGTTCGATTCCTGGGTTAGGAAGATCCTCTGGAGAAGGAAATGGCAACCCACTCCAGTATTTTTGCCTGGAGAATCCCATAGACAGAGGAGCCTGACAGGCTATAGTCCATGGAGTCACAAGAGCTGAACACAACTTAGCAACTAAACCACCACCACTAGGTCACATCTTGGATGTGACCACAGAGGAAAGTCAATAAGGAAGGTGCTTCTAGAGAACAGAGCAGGGGCAGCCAGGTTGGCTGTGTAAAGAAATTCTGGTCACTGCAGTGGCAGAGAGCTCTTGTTTTTCCTGTCCAGCAGGACCTCACATACCTCATGGATAAGTGGTCAACTTTGTTTTTCAGTCTTTCCTTCCATCAGTGAAATTTTAAAGCTGTTGCTGATCTTCAGAAGTGTATAGTGGGTGTTTTGGTGATGGTTAAATTAACAGTGAGCCCATAGATTGAGAAAGTTCAAGGAAGGAGTGATTTGAACTAAAGGAATATATATCACACAAAAGTCCTGATATTGGAGCTGGCTTCAAAAACCTGACTTTTCTCTCCAAAGGAAGAAAGCCCGAAGGGTGGAGTGTAAGTTTTCAGTTGTACCTATTACTTTACATTATGTTGTGCAGAGATGTTTTTGTGACTGTGTGAATGGGAAGAAGGGTGTGCTGGATGCTGGGCAACTACAGTATGGACTACAGTTAGTAGATTACATATTGGTTTAACAAAGAAAGTTCAAAGTATTACTGTAAAGACATGATAGAACATGCATTGGATTATTGATCAAGAAACCTGGGATCCAGGCCTGAGATGGATACACAGGATTGTTCTTGGCATTTGTTGGGCCTGGTCAGTACTATCTCATTTATGGTAACAAAACATCATTTTATTTTATGGTTCTAAGTAATGAATGAGCTTCCTGCACACAGCTTTTTGCTCATGGTTGCCAAAGAGTGAAGCATAACCTTTAGGTATCTGAACCTACCTTAAAAGCCATGGGTATTTCAATGATGTAAAGATCCACATAATCTAGCTGGAGGTCCTTGAGTGTCCTCTCCAGAGTTGGGCGGACCAACTCTGGATCAAGATTTGTAGCCCACAGCTGAAAGAAAAAAAGGGGATAGTTAATATCCATGGTATTTTTAAAAATAATAATGCACCCTTTTAAAATATTTTTAACTTTTTTTTTTTTTTAACTGCATTGCACAGCACACAGGATCTCAGTTCCCTGACCAGGAATGGAATCCATGCTCCCTGCAGTTGAAGCATGGAGTTCTAACTATAGGACAGCCAGGGAATTCTCCACCCCAGTTGCCTTTACACTCATATACATTGTATTCACTCATTTAATTTCACAGAGATATGTTTAAACTGCAGTGTCATCTGAGTATAGGTTGAACTGATATAAATCTTGATGCCCAGAGTATAATGTGATCCAAATATAGTACCAGAGATTTAAAGATCCACCTGAACCACAGAGAACCTAATCAGCAATAAAGTCTTCCTCTGCCCGGTGCTAATTGCCGAATCCACCCTTAGCATTTTCATTTTTCCTCATTGTGTAATTAGGGAACACGTATCCAACTAGTGGTGCTGCCCTGGCCTGGTGCTTTATTTTTATTTCACTGATAGAAGGTGTGACTCATCTGAGTATGAAACATGGTTGTGTACGTGACTTCACCAATGTTTCACATTGTGATGGGTGGTGTAGATGCTGGTGAAATTTTAAATTATTGTAAAGGTTTAGATCCCTTTTGATAGCTCCTTTGTTCCCATTTGGTCCACTTCCTCATTTCCCCAGGAAAATTCTGCCAATCCCTAACAAGAAAGTACTCAATCTGAACTGGTGATGTCACCAAAATGATGGCATGGGAGACTCCTTTGTTGGAGATCTTTGTCCTCCAAAATGATCATCAGTTAAACAGCTATTCATGAATTAAAAACCAATAAAAATGTTGGTCAAAGGATGCCAACTCCATTATGAGTGAGTTCTGGGGATCTAATGAATTGCATGGTGATTGTAGTTAGTAATACTGTTGCTAAGAGAATAAATCTTCAATGTTTTCATCACAAAAAATAATGGTAATTATGTAATGTGATGGAGGTGTTAGCTAATTTACAATGGTGGTAACCATTTTGCAGTATATAATTGTATCAAATCAATGTGTTATACACTTACACTTATATAGTGTCATACATCAGTTATATTTCAATAAAGCCAAAAAGGTAAATAAAAGGCAAGTAGACAGTTTAACATATATAAGAAAAAAGAAAAAGAAATTACTCAGTCACTAAAGTGCTAAGTAATGAAAAATTCGGCCTTGGGTTCTCAGAATGGAGCATGTGTACCCTTGAGGTCTGTGAAACTTAGGGTACTGAGGGGTAGTCAGAGCCTCAGGATAAATGAGGATATTTTCTTGGAGCATCAAATTTGCTCACATATTTTTTTGGATAAAAAAAAACCTTTGAATTTCCATACACATTTTGCCACAAGTAAGGGCAAGCAAAACTGGTAAATTTTTTTTCCTATGTTGAACAGTAATTTTTTTCTTGCCTTCAAAGCACAGAAAAGAGAAAACAATGCAAGAGTAGTGAAAAATGTGTTTTTGCTTTTAATGTGGGTCTTTTTTGTATATTATTGACATCCCATCTAGTTGAAAATTCTGTTTTATATATTTTAATCTATCTTTATTCAACAGTTTTAGGTTCTCTTTAAGTGCTTTTAAATGTTAACTTGGCAACCTTATGAAATGGGCAATTCAGTTCTTTTTCAGTGTGATAGGTATTGCAACAACTTTAACTGTTTACCAGGGAGATAAAAAGGAAAGTTTTTTTTGTTTTTCATTTGTAACTTCAAAAATATTTCCATCTTTGGCTCACGGCCTCAGGATATGAGTTCAAGTTTATTCTTCCCCAGAAACTCTTGGTGAGTTCTCCTGAAAGACTCTGTAAAAACAAAATCTTTAGGAATCAGACTGCAAAGCTGTAATGAAGTGACAAGCTTCAGGCTGGTGTTTTGGGACAGTGGTTCTACATGGCCCCTTGAAATCATAGCCCATAAGTGGCTGGTGACTTGGGGAACTGCAGGCCCCCAAAGAGCTTGGAAAGGAGTTGGGAGAAGGGGCAGTGAGTGAAGTCTGAAGCACCATTCTGTTCTCTTTAGAAAACTTAGGAGAATTGGATTACAAGTTCTCTAAAGTTATTAAGTTTCATTCCTTCAAGGCTGCCTGTAAATATGTATTCCATATTTCCACTGGCTCTCATCTTATCATGATACTTTATATTTCTGATTACTTTTCAATGGATAGTGATTTCTAACTGTCATCAGTTGGAGATTTCAATTTCTCAAAAGATGTAAACAAAATGTGGTATATCTGTTTAATGGAATATTATTTGGCTATAAAAAGAAATGAAATTCTGATAAGTGTTACAACGTAAATGAAAGTAGAAAACATAACAAGAGAAAGAAGCTACACAGAAAAGAATACATATTGCATGAATCCTTTTGTAAGAAATGTCCAGAATAGGAGAACTAGAGAGAAATAAAGTAGATCAGTGTTTATCAGTGGCTAGCGGAGAGGGATAAATGGGAAGTGATTACTAGTAGGTGAGGGGTTTCTTTTTGGAGTGATAAAAATGTTCTGGAAAAGGTATTGGTCATGGTTGTACGACTCTGTGAATATACTAAAAAGCACTGATTTTACATGGTGAGCTTTAGGGTACATGAATTATATCTCAAAAAATTAGTGATCTATGGACAAACCGGCATATACAGAAGAAAAAAGACTACCTATTCTAAAGAAAAAAGTTGTGACAAATGCTTATTGTAATATGAACCACTTCCTCATGTCCCTTTACTCCTCAAATCTACTTTTGTTGTAGGTGTGGCTCTTCCATATTGTCTTAAATCAATGCCCAAGTGTGAAGAAAAAACTTTGCCCTAACTTCAAGGGGCTATTTAGTCCCTAAATTCTTGGCAAGATTGAGGAATTTGCCAGTTCAGAACTCACTCTTTGGGACACCCCTGATGGTCCAGTGGTTAGGACTCTGTACTTCCATTGCAGGGGGTGTGGGAAACCTAGATCCCACAAGCTGGTGGCTTGGTGAGTTTCTTCAGCAGGAAAAGTGACATCAGGCCCACCGTGTAGGTGAAGGGAAGACTCACCTTTCCACAGTAGAAGATATCCTCCCTCTGCACCTTTCCTTCTGCTATCTTCTCTCTGATGGCCTCCCCCACTTCATGCTCATTCTGGTAGAGGTAGGCCCCATCAATGTGCCGGTACCCCGTGTCAATGGCAATCTTCACTGATGTTGCACAGGTCCCCTTAGGAGTCTAAAATGATAGGGGATTGGGAGGGGGAGAAGAGAAATACGTCTTTCGTTTAGTTTAATCGTTCTTAATCTTGCTCCTTGGAAGAAAGTTATGACCAACCTAGACAGCATATTAAAAAGCAGAGACATTACTTTGCCATCAAAGGTCTGTCTAGTCAAAGCTATGGTTTTTCCAGTAGTCATGGATGGATGTGAGAGTTGGACTATAAAGAAAGCTGAGTGCCGAAGAATTGATGTTTTTGAACTGTGGTGTTGGAGAAAACTCTTTGAGAGTCGCTTGGACTGCAAGGAGATCCAATCAGTCAATCCTAAAGGAAATCAGTCCTGAATATTCACTGGAAGGACTGATGCTGAAGCTGAAACTCCAAAACTTTGGCCACCTGATGAGAAGAGCTGACTGGAAAAGACCCTGATGCTTGGAAAGATCGAAGGCAGGAGAAGGGGACGACAGAGGATGAGATGGTTGGATGGCATCACCAACTCAGTGGACATGAATTTGAGTAAACTCTGGGAGTTGGTGATGGACAGGGAGGCCTGGCGTGCTGCAGTTCATGGAGTCACAGAGTCGGACATGACTGAGCTACTGAACTGAACTTAACTGAATCAGGACACTTGGCACATACATTGTTTTATAGCAAACATGACAAATTGCTAATTCTATGCTGTTGTGACTGGAAGATGGAGTCTGAAAACTGGAGAAATTGACCTATCAGATTGCTTCTAACCCTTAATGGAAGATTCATTCATCTCAGGGCTGTCCTTAGCTTTGCAGCTTCAGAAATGTAATTTGACCAATTGTTCCCAAAGACAAGAGATTTCACGATAGCCCTGTTGTGAGTGTGTATTAGTTGCTAAGTTGTGTCTGACTCTTTGAAACCCATGGACTGTAGCCCACCAGGCTCCTCTTGTCCATGGGATTCTCCAGGCAAGAATACTGGAGTAGTTTGCCATTTCCTTCTCCAAGAAATCTTCCTAACCCAGGGATCAAACCTGGGTCGCCTGCATTAACCATTCGAGCCACCAGGGAAGCCCAGTCCTGTTATAGGAGGGCACAAGTTCATTGAAGAAGGCTCAATTATAAGGTAAAGTCATGGGTTAAAAAAAAAAACTGAGATACATCCACAGACTGGAATACCACTCAGTAATAAGAAGGAATGAACTATTGTTACACACAACAACATGGATTAATATCAAAATAATTATACCAGAAGTCAGATAAAAAAAGAATAAATACTTTCTGATTCTATTTATTAAAATACTAGAAAATGAAAACTAACCTATAGTTACAGTCACAGATCAGCAATCGCCTGTGGTAGTAGGTAGGGTCTGTGGGCATGAATCATAGGGAGGGAAAACAAGGGAGTTCAAACAAGCTTGCAGTGATGATACGTTTACTGTCTTAATTATGATGATGGCTTCACAAATATATACATGTGTCAAACTCATCAAACTGTACACTTTAAATACATGTGGTTTATTATATGTCAATTATACCTCAGTAGAGCTGGGATAAAAAGATTGTCAGGGGTGTGTTACATTTTTCAAGATGCATTTTTATCAAATTTGGCAGCCAGAGCTTTGTTTGTTTCATAAAACCGCATGAAGCATAAGACTGAGGGTATTCAGGACCCCCAAACCTGACAAATTCTTAGCACTTGAGGTGTAAGTTATTCATTTTTCAAATCACATATAAATTACTGATCTTTAGTTATGAAGACATTTAAATATGCAAAAGTGTGCTTCATTTACATTTTTTCTTAATGAGAAGTGAAGGACTTGATGGAGACTTTCCTTAAGACAAACAACTAATCTCATCAAATTAAAATTCCAAGTCCTATTTTAGGTTTTCTATAGGGGAGAGGCTTAATGCTATTTGTAGATTTATAGACCTTATATTCAGATGATGATCATTCCCATCTCATTCACAAATGTTGAAAACTACTTGTGCTTGTGTCTGTATTTTCAGTATTCTAATCAAATGCTTGATAATGTCATATCAGACAAGTGGTGATTTGTTGCAGAATGAATGAGACCAGGAATCTCTTGTATATCTAGTGACTTTATAGTTCTGGGCTGGAAACAGAAAGTGTTGGGAGCATAAACTCTTTTCTTCCCCTATTTCAGTTAAAAGTCATTACTACTAATGTTAAGAGGATAGGAAAAATGAACCAGTTGGCTACACAGATGGTATTAGAAAAAAAGAATTCATAGTCACAAATGTAAAATAGTTGGGAAAGGGAGACACACTTTTCAGGAATGTTAGAAACACATCTTGGGTGACTTAACAACATGATCAATAAAGCTCGAACAGAAATTAAGCCCAAACCCCCCAAGCTGTAAAACAAGGTGTTATGGATGACAACTGTGACAATAAAAGCACAGTGGGAAGAGGAGGGTTCGGGTAGAATCAGAAATTTACTGGGGAAAAGGTGAAAATACTGCTTTCTTTCTTGGGTGTATACGTAGTACTAACAAAAAGCAATAAAGTTCAATATGAGATAGTAAATATATCTCAGACATATCACTGAGATTCTGTGGGTTGGAGCTGATAGTTTAAGTATGAAAAGGGAAAGTGAAAAGTGTTAGTCGCTCAGTTATGGCTGACCCTATGTGACCCCATGGACTGTAGCCCTCCAGGCTCCTCTGTCAATGGAATTCTCCAGGCAAGAATACTGGAGTAGGTTTCCATTCCCTTCTCCAGGGCATCTTCCCAGCCCAGGGATTGAACCCGAGTTTCCTGGATTGGCAGGCAGATTCTTTACCACTGAGCCACCAAGTATACAGCTAAAGTAAATTTAATACAAGGGGAAAAGCCCAAAACAATGCATATTGAAATATATGATTGTATTTTCTTAAAAATTTTTTAAAATTTATTTGGCTGTGCTAGGCCTTAGTCACAACATGTGTGGTCTTAGATCTTCATTGTGGCATGCGGGATGCTCAGTTGTGGGATGCTCGGTTGCAGGATGCTCAGTTGCAGCATGCAGACCCTTAGTTGCAGCATAGGGGACCTAGTTCCCTGACCAGGTACTGAACCCAGGCCCCCTGCATTGGGAGCACAGAATCTTAGCCACTGAACCACCAGGGAAGTCACTATATAATTGTATTTTCAAAGGTTAACCCAAGAAAAGAAACATTTAGTACAAAGAAAGGGTAAACAACAAGGGCTAAGGTAGGAGTGTGGTACTGATTCAGCCTGAGCAATATATGGCTGGTGCTTTTTTAAGTAAAGATTATGGCACAGCAGCAGGTTATAGTAGTGAAAAGTTTGATTATTCAGGTATCATTAAAGAGCCTTTTCTAAACAATCTTTACTTGCTAAAAATATTTTGTTAGATGGCAGAAGCAGCAGTGAGGTGAATTACTATTTGGGACTTAATTCTAATCAACATGGAGGAACTATTTGGAAATGTGGATGTGAGAAAAGTATTAATACTTCTCTGTAGGTCTTAAATGTAGCATAAGAGAGTTCTATGTAAATTAAGACAGATTCTCTGGGGGAAATTAATTTTAGGGAAAAATAAGAAAGCTCAAATAGAATACCATGTTTGTAGACTCAAATAAGTGATAAGATCAGAGAATCTAAAATACAAAAAAACTGACTCCATACATAAGAACACTTTTAGTAAAATAAGAAGTCTGTTTTCTGAAATGGACAGCAGCACCTTTTATCGACTTAAGAAAGTGGGGAATCCAGTAAGGATGAGGTGTGACATACCCTAGGTCAACTTCCACCATCCAGTGTTGTGTGACCCACAAGTAGAATACAGGAGTCTGAAAACCCAACAGACTTAGCATCACTCCCTTTGACGCCATTTAGAAAATGTGTGATTCCCATCCCTGAGTTTTGGGCTCCATGGATCCTAGTTTCCAGGGGCAAACCAGGCTCCTTATTTCTAGAGTTTAGCATTCAAGGTGAAAAGCTGCCATTCTGGCAGGGATGAGTGAGTTTTAAAATCGAAGGCAGTAGAGCTCCTCCATATTTACCCAGTGGGACAGGGAGGAAAGTGTTTAGCACCCAGGTCAATGATATACCCTTTCCCAATTTCGATAGTTAATGGACAATGACCTGAGTAAATGATCTGAGAAGGATAAGTTGGCAAGAGACTCACACAGTTCAGAGATGAGAATCTGGGTCATAATACCACATAAGCCACCCAGACCAGCAGAGGTATAGGCTAAGGGTGCAGAAATCTAGAATTGGGAGTCTCAGAGGGAGACAATAAGTATCAATTGCAGCTTGAAGACAGCTTTAATATTTATTTATTTTTTAGCTGCGCTGGGTCTTTTGTGGTGCACGGGCTTAGTTGCCCCATGGCACGTGGGATCTTCCTGACCCACAGATTGAACCCGTGTCCCTGCATTGGCAGGTGGATTCTTAACCACTGGACCACCAGGCAAGTTCTTAAGACAGCCTTAGTGGCAGGAGTTGTATTCAACTGATAACCTACCTCTTTAAAACTTTTTCTAGGAAAGAATCCAAATAATTATTGAAGGGTTTTTCCCAGGGAAGAACTTAGCACACAAAGCCAGTAGGTCTAGTTGGCACCAGGGGTAGACTAGTAGTTGGCATGGGGTAGCCCCCAAAACAGAGGCACTCATTTCCTCAGCTGTCAGTAGTGCTGGCTGCTAATTATACATACTGATTCCCTCTATGGACGGTGCAAGTGTGTAAAAGCCTTGTCCCCTTGACTTAGTACAACAAGCTCTCTGTGGGGTTGATGAACTGCTGTATCACAGTTCAACCCTCCCTTCTTCACAGACCTGCTTTTCTCACCCCCTTGCAGGTCTGGTTCCTGAGACTACGCCCCAGTAAGCTTCCTGCATGCAAATTTCCTTCTCCCAGAGGCTGTTTCCCAGAGTACCCAAACTAAGACACTTGGGTAAAGGAGGATTTCTTAAACAAGCTAAAGAAAGTGCTAATTATAAATTAGAAGAGTGGTAAATGTGACAGTATTAAAATTGAGAAACCCTGATCATCAAAGTCAGAAGTGAAGTTGCTCAGTCGTGTGCAACTCTTTGCAATCCCATGGATCATCTGTCCATGGAATTTTCCAGGCAAGAGTACTGGAGTGGGTTGTCATTTCCTTCTCCAGGGTATCTTCCTGACCCAGGGATCAAACCCAGGTGTCCCGCATTGCATGGACGTCTGATCATCAAAAGACACTATTGGAAAAGGCAATTCAAAAGAGGTAGTTTTACATGACATAATTGATAAAGAACTCATATCCAGATATTTTTAAAATTCACCATATAAATAAAAAGAGAAAAATCCAATAAAGAATAATGCATAGAAGGCAAAGCCATTTTGCAAAAAACATACAACTGGCTAATAAAATATGAAAAAATATGAAAATTGACCATTTTTATGTAGGGTAAAGAAGATGCAAGTTAAAACCACAATGAAAGATGATTTTACTCTTACTAAAGTTGCATAAATTAAAAAGACACCAAGTATTGGTGATAGTGTGGAGCAAGAAGTTCACCCATGAATTCTTAGAGGGAATGTAAACTACATAACTACTTTGGAAATTGTCTATATGGATATCATCTACTAAAACTGAAGATACTGATACTCATACAGTGCATGTCTTAGAGAAACTCATGTGCTTGTGCAACAAGATGTGTGTAAGACTCTTTGTAGCAATACTGTCTGTGAAAGCCCAAATGGGGAGCGATACAAATGCCCACCAATAGAATGCAGATACTGATATATTCTTTGAATTCAATGTTATACAGCAATAAAAGTGGCTGATCAGCAATAACACGGTGACTCTTACAGCATAATATTAGGAAACAGAGGCAAATCAAAAAATAGTGCATTCAGTATGTTTCCATTTATAAGACATCCAACAACTGTCAAAATTTGAAAAGATATATGCACCCCTATGTTCATCACAGCATTTGTTACAATAGCCAAGATATGGAAACAACTTAAGTGCCCATCAACAGAGGAATGGATAAAGATGTGGAAATATATATGTACAATGGACTATTACTCAGTCATAAACAAGGAATGAAATAATGCCATTTGCAGCAACATGGGTGGATCCAGAGATTACATACTAAGTGAAGTAAGTCAGACAGAGACAAATATCGAATAATATCATGTAGATGTAGAATCTAAAAAAAAATGAACTTATTTACAAAACAAAAATAGACTCACATACATAGAAAACAAAATTATGGTTACCAAAGGGGAAAGGGGAGGTGGGATAAACTAGGAGTTTGAGATTAACGTACAGTAGTAGCTGTATAAAACAGATAACCAAAAAGGACCTGGTGTATAGCACAGGAAGCCATACTCAATATCTTATATATAAGCTATATGAGAAAAGAATGGGAAAAAGAATGTATATCTGTACATAAACTTTACACTTGAAACTAATGCAACATTCCAAATCAACTGTATTTCAATTAAAAAAAATTTTTTTTCTCTTGTATGACCTTTAGAGAGAGTCAAGATGGCAGAGGAGTAGGAGGACGTAGAGTTCATCTCTCCCTACAAGTGCATCAAGAATACATCTACAAATTGAACAGTCCTCACAGAGCACCTGCTGAACACTAGCAGAGGACCTCAGACATCTAAAGTGACAAGAAAGATCCCTGCATAACCAGGTAGGATGAAAGAAAGAAGGGAAAAGGAAAAGGAGAGGAGATGGGATGGGAAGCTGCACCCCTGGAGGGAGCTGAAGGAGAGGAGAAGTTCCCACATCTAAAGAAGCCCCCTCACTGGTGGGGAGATCAGTTGGGATGGAAGGGGAGCTTTGGGGGCTATCAGAGGACAGCACAAATGATCTGTGGCAGACATTACTTTACCAACAAAGGTCCGTCTGGTCAAGGCTATGGTTTTTCCAGTGGTCATGTATGGATGTGAGAGTTGGACTGTGAAGAAGGCTGAGCACTGAAGAATTGATGCTTTTGAACTGTGGTGTTGAAGAAGACTCTTGAAAGTCCCTTGGACAGCAAGGAGATCCAACCAGTCCATCCCAAAGGAAACTAATCCTAAATATTCATTGGAAAGTCTGATGCTGAAGCTGAAACTCCAATACTTTGGCCACCTGATGCAAAGAACTGACTCATTTGAAAAGACCCTGATGCTGGGAAAGATTGAAGGCGGGAAGAGAAGGGACCAACAGAGGATGATATGGTTGATGGCATCACCAACACGATGGACATGAGTTTGAGTAAACTCCGGGAGTTAGTGATGGACAGAGAAGCCTGGCATGCTGCTGTCCATGGGGTTGCAAAGAGTCGGACACGACTGAGCGACTGAACTGACTGAGGCAGGACAGACTGAGACCTGCAGATGGTCTGTGCCACAACCCTGCGTGCCCCAGCCTGAGAGGTGTGTTGCCAGTGCACATGAGGGCTGGGTGCTAAACAAGGGGTTTGGTGAGCAGACCTGGGGAGAGCACTGCTCTTGGCTATGAGGAGACAGCCTAAGGGAATGGGAGTGGGGAAAAATGCAGCTGAGAATGCTTGTGGAGGAAATGTAGACCACTATAGAAGTGAAGCACCATTGTTAAGTGACACACAAGAGGTGGGACCACCACTGAAGCCTCTCTCCCCACACGTGGCCCTTGCCTCCCTGGGCACTAGGAAAGGCTTCCTTCTTGTGACCCTGGCCACTACTGCATCCGCACTCCCCTCCTCACTAAGGCTGACTTATGTGCACCAGGACAGCCTTGGGAGCAGACCCTTCGGGTGGTCCACATGTGGGGATGGTGCTCAAACTATAGCTGAGCCCCAAGGGCCATGAAACTAAGGAAGAAAAGCTGAAATCTCTTCTCACAACTGCAAAAACTGCAAATTGACACCCCTGAGACCAGCTTTGGACGTTCAGTGTCTGCAGAACTTCTAAACAGACAACGAGGGCTCCTATGTCCAAGAAAGGCCTAGCTTTAGCAGCTGTAGACTTTGTGGGCACTTAAACAGGGGGGTTGGGCCAGGCCAGAGTCTGAGCTGCCTCCATAGTGCCCACAGAGGGCCAAATCCATGATTACTGCAACCTGGGCACTGACTTCAGCGGATCTGTGCTGGTGGCCTGGTGAAATCAACATCTGAGAGACACAAGGCCAACTGCTGGCATGCCCATGGTTAAGGTGGGGCTGAAAGCAGTGCGAAGTGTGTAATCTGAGAGCTTGCACAACAGTTGAAAGGTGACACAACAGAGGACACCCATAGGTGACCAGCTCCAGAGGAGGAATACTCAGTGGCTTCCCTCCCAGTGGGAGTGCTCCACTTCTGCCTCCCTCACACCGCAGATCAGAAATACAACCAAGAAACAGATTTGGGGGGGGGGGGCGGCCTCGACTACAACAACTAGGGAGCAGACCCCACCTTGACAGAGCAGGGACAACCACAGAGCTAAGGGGAGGCCTTGATCAATATCCAGTATAGCTCTGGTCACCACCGCATCAGCCACACACAGATATCTATACTAAAAACAACCCTCGCACCAAAAAATATTAAACCCAGGCAGGCTGCACAGGGATGCTGCTGCATAAAAATGGCCCTCCGTGATAGTCAGACAGTTTAGTATTAGGAGGAAGAACCCCAAGAGCGTTTAGCTGTGAAGGCCAGTGATACTTGAATGCAAGAGCTCCACAGGGCTAGGGAAACAGAAACTCCACTCTTGGAGGGCAAGAAACAGTGACAGATTTTATTTTCTTGGGCTCCAAAATCACTGCAGATGGTGACTGCAGCCATGAAATTAAAAGACGCTTGCTCCTTGGAAGGAAAGTTATGACCAACCTAGACAGTATATCAAAAATCGGAGACATTACTTTATTGACTTAAGTCCAAATAGTAAAAGCTATAATTTTTCCAATAGTCATGTCTGGATGTGAAAGTTGGCCCATAAGGAAGGCTGAGAGCCAAAGAATTGATGCTTTTGAGCTGTGGTGTTGGAAAAGACTCTTGAGAGTCCCTTGGACAGCAAGGAGATCAAACCAATCAATCCTAAAGGAAATCAATCCTGAATATTCAATTGGAAGGTCCGGTGCTGAGGCTGAAACTCCAATACTTTGGCCACCTGATGCGAAGATTCGACTCATTTGAAAAGACCCTGATGCTGGGAAAGATTGAAGGCAGGAGGAGAAGGGGACGACAGAGGATGAGATGGTTGGACAGCATCACCGACTGGATGGACATGAGTTTGAGCAAGCTCTGGGGTGTGGTGAAGGACATGGAAGCCTGGCATGCTGCAGTCCATGGGGTCGCAAACAGTCAGTAACTGAACAATAGCAACTCTTGGAGGGTACACACAAGGTCTCATGTGCACTGGGACTCAGTACAAAGGAGCACCCCCATGAGAACCTGGGCTAGACATACACAGCGGTCTTGGAGGGTCTTTTGGGGAGATAAATGTAGACTATAACTCACTGTTGGGGCAAGGACACTGGTAACAGAAGCCTCAGGGAATACTGATTGGAGTGAGCTCTCCTGAAACGTCTACATTTCAGCACCAAGACAGCCCCGTCCATCAACCTGCATGCTCCAGGGCTGGAAAGCCTCAAGCCAAACAACCAGCAAGGTAGAAACACAGCTCCACCCATTAGAAGACAGGCTGTACTGTCTTTTGAGTACTGAGCTCAGAGCCACCTCAAAACACACCCATTGACATGGCTCTGCCCATCAGAAGGACAAGACCCAGCTCCACCACTAGAGGGCAGGCACCTGGCCCTTCTACCAGGAAGCCTGCACAAGCCCCTAGACCAACCTGCTGTACCAGTGGGCAGTGGGACAGAAGCAAGAGGAACTAAGATCCTGCAGCCTATGGAAAGGAGACCAGAAACACAGGACGTTAGACAAAACAAGATGACAAATAAATATGTTGCAAGTGAAGGAACAAGATGACAACCCACAAGAACAACTAAATGAAGAGGAACCAGGCAATCTACCTGAAAAAAGTTGAATGACCTTTAGAAAAAAGCAAAAAAATAGTTGCCATTAGAGTTATAAGACCAATTACCTCTTGAGGAAAGGAGGGCTCTGGACTGGAAAGGGCACACAGAGGGTTTCTGTGGGTGGGTATATCTAATTTTGGATCTGTGTGGTGGTTACTCAGATGTTGGCTTTAAAAGTATTCCCCTATTTTAAAAATACCCTATGATAAACCATAATGGAAAAAAAATATTTAAAAGAATGTATATACATGTATAACCAAATCACTTTGCTTACAACAGAAATTGACAACATTGTAAAACAACTATACTTCAATAAAAATAAATAAGAATGAAGATATACTCACCCCTCTGCATATTTCAGGTTTTTAAATGTTAAAAAAAATGAGGAAGTAGGTCAAAAATAAAAGGTAAGTCTCAGATAAACTCAAAACCTTAGATCCAAAGAATGTAGTAACCTGGCCATGGAACATCCATTTTTGTCCTTGGACCTACTCTCCATTCTCCTTTGTTTGGACCCAGTTGGTAGCTGGAGCTTTGTAGAATCTACTCCATGATTTGTATCCTTCAGCCAGGTTATTTCTTTTCTAGGCTCCAGCCAAATTATATTCCTCACAGCCACCAACCAAGTTCAAGTTCTTATTACTTTTTGCCTGATTTATTATGGAAGCCATCTCACTTCATCTCTGTATATTTCATCTCTGCTCATTTTAATCCATTTTAACGTTGGCAGGTTAATGGCTTTGAAATATGAATCTACGTTTTTCTCCCTGGTATTCTTTTTTATTACCATCTACCTCAACTATCAAGCTTTTTTTTTTTTTTTTTGCAGTTTGATGCACAGTATTCATTGCCTCTGGAGAGGAATGACATAAAATGTACAAGTCAGTTCTTGGTATTTGATTTCTAAGAGCCAGGGTTTCTGTAATGGGAGTGAGTGTGAAGGTGTCACAAGTGCTGAATGGAACTCAGGATATTCACTCTACTAAAAGTAAAAACAAACCCCAGCTGAATTACTTTCTTTGACCCTTAAAATACTAGCCCACACAGTGTTTTACAGTAATATAAACGAGCTGCCATTACTTAAAAAATGTTAATTACTTTACAAAATTCTCTGAAAAATGTGAGAAGATCAGGCCACACTGAACTTTTGTTTATGAATGACAACTGGCTGTAGTGGAGAAATTGCCATGTTCGTTTAGAACAGTGCATGAAATCCCTGGGACTTTACTGTGTCTGTACCAGCAGTGGTCTCCTGAGTGTTACATGCATGTGTTTTTGTTAGTTTTTTGTGTGTTTTGGTTTTGTATTGTAGTGAAGAAGAAAGCATTTCTTGCACTCACACATATACGTGTGCATGCACAATCGTGTCCGAATCTTTGCAACACCCTGGACTGTAGCCCACCAGGCTCCTTTGTCTATGGGATTCTCCAGGCAAGAATACGGAAGTGGGTTGCCATGCCCTTCTCCAGGGGAGCTTCCTAACTCCTGCATCTCCTGCGTTGGCAAACAGATTCTTTACCACTGCGAAGGCGATGGCACCCGACTCCAGTACTCTTGCCTGGAAAATCCCATGGACGGAGGAGCCTGGTGGGCTGAGTCTATGGGGTCGTGAAGAGTCGGACACGACTGAGCGACTTCACTTTCACTTTTCACTTTCAGGCATTGGAGAAGGAAATGGCAACCCACTCCAGTGTTCTTGCCTGGAGAATCCCAGGGACGGAGGAGCCTGCTGGGCTGAGTCTATGGAGTCACACAGAGTCAGACACAACTGAAGCGACTTAGCAGCAGCAGCAGCGCTCATATCTATTATCAAAATGGGCAAGCACAACAAGGCTGAGAAGCAGACTTGGCTCTCCAGGACCATTGACTTATGGTTCCTGCCTTGTCCCTGGTCCCTTTAGGCAGAGATTGTGAAAACAGCCTTAACCCTGCCAAGGATTCTTTCATGGACCAACCTCTAATCAGGCTCCTTTGAACTCTTTTCCAACATGGACTTTCATACTTATTTCTGCTCTGTCCAAGTATAGCAAGAATTCTGCTACATCAGTTTAAGCACACCCTCTCACCCTCCATATCTGTTCACTTTTGATATGAAATCATGTTTCTCATACTCCACTGTGCCCCAAGAAACACCTGGAGTAACAGGCAAATTTGGCCTTGGAATACAGAATGAAGCAGGGCAAAGGCTAATAGAGTTTTGCCAAGAGAACACACTGGTCATAGCAAACACCCTCTTCCAACAACACATGGACATCACAAGATGGTCAACATAAAAATCAGATTGATTATATTCTTTGCAGCCAATGTAGAAGAAGCTCTATACAGTCTGCAAAAACAAGACCAGGAGCTGACTGTGGCTCAGATCATGAACTCCTTATTGCCAAATTCAGGCTTAAATTGAAGAAAGTGGAGAAAACCATTAGACCATTCAGGTATGACCTAAATCAAATCCCTTATGACTATACAGTGGAAGTGAGAAATAGATTTAAGGGACCAGATCTGATAGACAGAATGCCGGATAAACTATGGACGGAGGTTCATGACATTGTACAGGAGACAGGAATCAACATCCCCAAGGAAAAGATGCAAAAAAGCAAAAAGGCTGTCTGAGGAGGCCTTACAAAAAACTGTGAAAAGAAGAGAAGCAAAAAGCAAGGAGAAAAGGAAAGATATACCCATTTGAATGCAGAGTTCCAAAGAATAGCAAGGAGAGATAAGAAAGCCTTCCTCGGCAATCAATGCAAAGAGATAGAGAAAAACAATAGAATGGGAAAGACTAGAGATCTCTTCAAGAAAATTAGAGATACCAAGGGAACATTTCATGCAAAGATGGGCTCAATAAAGGACAGAAATGATAGGGACCTAACAGAAGCAGAATATGTTAAGAAGAGTTGGCAAGAATACGCAGAAGAACTGTACAAAAAAGATCTTCACAACCCAGATAATCACGATGGTGTGATCACTCACCTAGAGCCAGACATCCTGGAATGTGAAGTCAAGTGGGCCTTAGGAAGCATCACTACGAACAAAGCTAGTGGAGGTGATGGAATTCCAATTGAGCTATTTCAAATCCTGAAAGATGATGCTGTGAAAGTGCTGAACTCAATATGCCAGCAAATTTGGAACACTCAGCCATGGCCACAGGACTGGAAAAGGTCGGTTTTCATTCCAATCCCAAAGAAAGGTAATGCCAAAGAATGCTCAAACTACCACACAATTGCACTCATCTCACACGCTAGTAAAGTAATGCTTAAAATTCTCCAAGCCAGGCTTCAGCAATACGCGAACCATGAACTTCCAGATGTTCAAGCTGGTTTTAGAAAAGGCAGAGGAACCAGAGATCAAATTGCCAACATCCGCTGGATCATAGAAAAAGCAAGAGAGTTCCAGAAAAACATCTATTTCTGCTTTATTGACTATGCCAAAGCCTTTGACTGTGTGGATCACAATCAACTGTGGAAAATTCTGAAAGAGATGGGAATAGCAGACCACCTGACCTGCCTCTTGAGAAACCTGTATGCAGGTCAGGAAGCAACAGTTAGAGCTGGACATGGAACAACAGACTGGTTCCAAATAGGAAAAGGAGTACGTCAAGGCTGTATATTGTCACCCTGCTTATTTAACTTATATGCAGAGTACATCATCAGAAACACTGGGCTGGAGGAAGCACAAGCTGGAATCAAGATTGCTGGGAGAAATATTAATAACCTCAGATATTCAGATAACACCACCCTTATGGCAGAAAGTGAAGAAAAACTAAAGAACCTCTTGATGAAAGTGAAAGAGGAGAGTGAAAAAGTTGACTTAAAGCTCAACATTCAGAAAACTAAGATCATGGCATCCGGTCCCATCACTTCATAGCAAATAGATGGGGAAACAGTGGAAACAGTGTCAGACTTTATTTTTCTGGGCTCCAAAATCACTGCAGATGGTGACTGCAGCCATGAAATTAAAAGACGCTTGCTTACTCCTTGGAAGGAAAGTTATGACCAATCCAGACAGCATGTTAAAAAGCAGAGACATTACTTTGCCAACAAAGGTCCATCTAGTCAAGGTTATGGTTTTTCCAGTGGTCATGTATGGATGTGAGAGTTGGACTATAAAGAAAGCTGAGTGCTAAAGAATGAATGCTTTTGAGCTGTGGTGTTAGAGAAGACTCTTGAGAGTCCCTTGGACAGCAAAGAGATTCAACCAGTCCATCCTAAAAGAAATCAGTCCTGGGGGTTCATTTACGGTAGGACTGATGTTGAAGCTGAAGCTCCAATACTTTGGCCACCTGATGCAAAGAACTGACTCATTTGAAAAGACCCTGATGCTGGGAAAGATTGAGGGCAGGAGGAGAAGGGGACGACAGAGGATGAGATGGTTGGATGGCATCACCGATTCAATGGACATGGGTTTTGGTGGACTCTGGGAGTTGATGGACAGGGAGGCCTGACGTGCTGCAGTTCATGGGGTTCCAAAGAGTCGGACACAACTGAGTGACTGAACTGAACTCAACTGAACTGTGTCCCAGGAGATGTCTAGTCACTCCCTCTTTTCAGCAAGAATCCTGTTAAGTTGCTTTAGCAAGAATTGTTCCTTATCTCCTGGAGAAGGAAATGGCAACCCACTCCAGTGTTTTTGCCTGGAGAATCCCAGGGATGGCGGAGCCTGGTGGGCTGCCGTCTATGGAGTCGCACAGAGTCGGATACAACTGAAGCGACTTAGCAGCAGCAGCAGCAGCAGTCCCTTATTCCCAAAGTTTCCTTTTAGTAATTTTGTACTCATAGACCCAGACCCTACTCCTTGGTTATAAATTCTCACTTGCCCATGTATTCAGCGTTGACACCAATCTCTCTTCCTCACTGCAGAATTCCATCACAGCGTCCCCTTGATGTTTTAGGCTCCTCCTTGGTTGGTACTTAAGGACTTGGACTTCCCGGTCTCTGCCCCATGTACAAAGCCTTTGACTCACTCTTCAGAGTGTGAAAATTATGGATAGCGACAGAAATCTTAACCAGGGCCACCCAGGAAGGGGTACTGCCTCAGTTATAATCCTGTAACTGTTGTTACTTTCATCTTCAAACAAGTGCTGTCTCTCTTAAAGCACTTCAGCTTTTCCTTATGTTTTATTTTTATGTGTATTTACTTTTTCTGCCTTAAATCACCCACAGATTTTAAATCCCTGTTTCTAACCCATAGTTTTCATCCCTGTGTTACTTAGAAAAATGCCTCGTACATTTGTTGCTTAGTCACTAAGTCAGTTCATAAAGAATCCACCTGCAATGCAGGAGACCCCAGTTCGATTCCTGGGTTGGGAAGATCCCATGGAGAAGGGAAAGTCTACCCACTCCACTATTCTGGCCTGGAGAATTCAATGGGCTGTATAGTCCATGGGGTCACAAAGAGTCAGACACGACTGAGGGACTTTCACTAAGTTGTGTCCAACTGTTTGTGGTCCTATGGACTGTAGCCCACTAGGCTCCTCTGTCCATGGGATTCCCCAGGCAAGAATACTGGAGTGGGTTGCCATTTCATTCTCCATGGGATCTTCCCAACCCAGGGATCAAACCTGTGTCTCCTGTTTGGCAGGAGGATTCTTCACCACTAAGCCACCTGGGGACCCACTCGTACATGGTTAGGCACACAAAAATATTTACTGAATTGCCCATTTTCCAAAATACTTGCAGTTGGTCCTAGATTTGTGTCATTTACACACTTTGTAACATTCTTGAGTTTTATTTGAAGTTTTGAAAAATATTGGTTATTAATTCATGGGCTGATATGCATTAGAAAATCAAATTAATTTCTATCAAAGCAGGAAAAAGAACAGGATTCAAAACTCTTGCCTATCAGACTTTCTCCAACGGAGATAGAGAGAGAGAGAGAGGAAGAAGAGTGATCTTTTGGGAGGCTATTATGGTTGATCTCATCCGTGTATGAAACCATTCTGGGAGGCTGTCTTAGGGAAACGGTACAGAGATGATATGTACATTCCAGTTTTCATTAGTGATCATCCACCGAGGACATGCACAGAGAGCTTGGTGCCACTAAATGTTCGTTCTGTCTCAAATCCCCTGACTCTACAGGTATGAACAATCTTTATAAGAAAGTTGGGCATAGTAAGAGAGAGAGAAAAAAAGTCTTTGTAAATCAGAAGGCTGGTTGGCCTCACACAGCTGCGTGGTAACGTTCCTCTGGACTGCCGCGCTACAGTTCCTGCTGCCTGTGCAACAGTGGAGTCCCAGCTGGGTGGATGCTGGAGAAGAGCTTGCTGTTAAATCTTATTTATCTCTGCCTTTCACCTCTGCGCCCACCCAGCCTTCCCTCAAGATAAGCCTAGACCTTTCCCTGGCGCCTGCTGCTCTCTAACTTCTGTATCAAAATGGAACAGGATCCCAGGACAAATATTGACTGACTTGATTATATATACACAAACTGTAAAGGATGTCAGTTACTTCAGCCTGTCATTCTCCTTCCATCTCTTGAGAGATGAAAGGTTGTGTAAAGAACCTCAGGCCCACTAAGGGGAGAAGACTGAATCTGGGCCTCAGATTGCAGCCCTCAGACAAAGAGTCTGACATTAAATCTAATACGATACTTTGATTTCCCAGCGACTGACTTGGGCACAGGTACCCCTAGTGTCTGCCTCATCGGTCCTGGGTCAGTGGTGAGGGAATTGTCAGTTGTGTGGCTTTGAACAGAATGTAAGGAGTGCTCTGGCTAAGAGATACCCTGCTCCCTGTCTCCTCCTCCCCCAAATCTTCCGTGGTGGGTTGTGTTCTTCACCTATGAATTTTGTGAGGCATTGGCTTAGCTCTGTATTTCTGATCACAAATGTGGCTGGCGCATCCACAGTGCAGGATGCCACTAATGCCATCTTCTCTAATTGAACTATGTCTTATCTTCCGAAATGAGTTACAACCTTTTTTGGGATGACACACAACTACTTTCGAATGTCTCTAACATTCATAACATACAGGTTAGAATGTCTCTAACCTGTAGCATTACTAGACACATAGTAGGCACTTAATAATTTTTATTGGTAAATGCAACACTTGGAGCCCCACTGAGTTTCAGGAGATAGGTAGAAAGATAGAATGATAGATGCACAAGTAAGAAGTCATATAATTGGTAGGGGGTCATTGAAATAATTAAACAGAGGAGCGAAATAATCAGATTCATATCCTAGATCTATCATTCTACCCAGCTACCTAACTATCTATCTATCCATGTATTCATCCTAAGTACTTTCTGGATATATAGACCTATATACTTTCATATATAGAAATACACATAGAAAGTCATAAAAATATGCAGCCTTATTGACATAACAGATAGTTATAACAGGCAATATAGTATAGAGATTCAGAAGGTACAATCTGGGACCAAACTACATAGGCTCACATTCCAGTTCTCTTCTTTAGGTTTGGGGGATTTTATTTTATATCTCAATGCCTCTGTTTTCTCATCTGTAAAACAGGATAAAATAGTATTTCATAATGTTGTGAGGATTAAGTCAGAAAATGCATGTACTATAAAGTACTAGTTCCTGGCACATGGTTAGGTATTAAGGAAATTTAAGCTATTATTATTGTAAGCCTTTACATCTCCATGGCCTCCGATGCACACACACACACAGAGGTGTGCATGCGTACTCAGCTGTGTCCAACTCTGTGTCCAACTCTGTAACCTCTTGGACTTGTAGCCTGCCAGGCTCCTCTGTCCATGGAATTTTCCAGGCAAGGATACTGGAGCGGGTTGCCATTTCCTTCTCCAAGGGATCTTCCCGACTCAGAGATCAAACTCGAGTCTCCTACATTGTAGGCGGATTCTTCACCACTGTGCCACCTGGGAAGCTATATATATATGTATTATGCATTTCCTTTCACAAATTCATTCACTTAACAAGCATTAGCTGAACACCCAGCACATGCCAAACACTATACTGGGAGTATAGAGCTGAACAAGAAATGGTCTCTTTCCTAATGGATTTTACACCTTGTGGGGAAGATTGCAGAGAAACAATGGTTACAATGTCGTGTGATAACTGCTTCAGTAGAGTTGAGCACAAAGAGGTTCCTGAACACACAGGAGGGGCAAGCTGTGGTGGCTAGGAGGTGGGTTTCTAAGGAGAGGAATCCTTCAGCTGAGTCTTGCAGGTTTACTAAAAATTAACCAGCTCAGGAGAAAGGATGTTCCAGGTGGAAAGCAGCATGTTCAAGGTCATGGAGTTCGGTGCGTTATTCGAGGAGCTGTGTTTCACACGTGGAGAGAGGTGGAAGAGTGGTGGTAGGTGCTGCTGAACTGACAGGTCTTGACTGAACCATAAAGTCCAAGGTGTGAATAAGGAGTGTGTCCTCCACCCTATAATTGATAGGGAGCCATACTGAGTGACTGAGCATGCACGCACACACGCACGCACATTGAGAAATTAAGCAGAGGCATGACATAATTAGATTGTTAACTTTGTGCTTCTATGCTTCCCTCTCTGTCTACAATGTCCTGCCTCAACTCTGCTTAACTTAGCTTAACAGAGTTCATTCACTCAGGATCATTCAAATTTCAGTAGCATTCCTAGACATACTGCTCTTTATTCTGGTTCAGTTCTGTTCAGTTGCTCATCCTGTCCAACTCTTTGTGATCCCATGGGTTGTAGCCTGCCAGGCTCCTCTGTCCATGGGATTTTCCAGGCAAGAATACTGAAATAGGTAGTTATTTCCTTCTTCACGGGACCTTCCCAATCCAGGGATCAAACCTGCTTCTCTTATGTCTCCTGTATTGGCAGGTGGGTTCTTTACCACTGTGCCACCTGAGAAGCCCCTAGTGCTTCATATATGGTAGGTTTTCACTAAAAGTTTTGTCAGACGGAACTTAAAATTCTCAAATACGAACTTAAAGAAAATCATAAACCAGAAACTCAGAAATTTTATGTGCTTCAGTTCAATCTAATAATCAGTATTCAGGCTGAATTTTAGTAAAAGAAGCAGAAAGGTCCCATTCGTTAAGTCAAGATACTTTTAAATTGTAAACCGATTCAACCTTTGGCTCAGTACTCATTCAGCCAAATAGCTGTCCTTCAAGGTTCCATTCATTACTACAAAAATTAAATCAGTGAAGTCCATTCAAAATGAATGACAGATTATCCTTTAGGAAAGCATTCATTTAAAAAAAAAGAGGGAGAGACAAGCTTACCGATTTAGGTTCCGAGTAGGTACCAAGTCCGATGATAGGAATGCTGTTCCCATCGCTTAGAGGTATGCGGTGATACACAGCGCTGAGGTGCATCTGGGAGAGTCTGAGGTTTCAAATGTGCAGAGATGATAGTGAACACCACAGAGCAGTCTTCTTGAGAAGGTGTGCTAATGCCTATTTAATCAAAGAAAGGAGAGCCGGAGGGAGGAGCAGTGGGAGGGAAGAGATTTCTCAACTTGTTTAGTTTTTTTTTTTTTTTTCAGGTTGTTCTGGAAATCCTAACTGAGGTTGTCCTTTGAACTTATGCAAGGCATGTAGATAATAACCCATTGAGATCTTATGCTTACGTCTCTACAAATAATTGATTTTAAAGATGAAAGGAAGCAATCTGACGTCTGACAGGATGCTTTTGTCGGCAATTAACAGATCTATCGCAAATTCTTTTTAAAAAATTTATGAGCCTTAAGGCTAGCTTCAGGTGAGACTGCTGCTGGTGCTAAGTTGCTTCAGTCGTGTCCAACTCTGTGCAACCCCATAGACGGCAGCTCACCGGGCTCCCCTGTCCCTGGGATTCTCCAGGCAAGAACACTGGAGTGGGTTGCCATTTCCTTCTCCAATGCAGGAAAGTGAAAAGTGAAAGTGAAGTCTCTCAGTCATGTCCGACTCTGTGTGACCCCATGGACTGCAACCTACCAGGCTCCTCTGTCCATGGGATTTTCCAGGCAAGAGTACTGGAGTGGGTTGCCATTGCCTTCTCCACCAGGTGAGACTAGAGTAAGTTTTCTAGGACTTCCCTAGAGATTCAAGCTGGCAGGACTGGGAAAGGGTTTGGAAACTTTATTACCTAGTTGAGGAGGGCTTCCCAGGTGACTCAATGGTAAGGAAGACCCAAGAGATATGAGTTTTGTCCCTGGGTAGGGAAGATCCCCTGGAGCTCGAAGTGGCAACCCACTCCAGTACTCTTGCCTGGGAAATTCCATGGACAGAGGAGCCAGCCTGGAAGGCTACAGTCCATGGGGTCGCAGAGTTGGCCATAACTGAGCACATATACAAGGAAGGAAGTTAAGTGGGAAACTGGACTGGAGGAGAAAATGATTTGACCAGGAACCAAATTCTCATTCTCCAATTCATATCTCTGTCTCCTTATTCTCTCAGCAGACTTTCCCCTCATCACTGAAAGATGGTAGCCAGTCCTTAGTTTGATGTGATTCCAAGTTCAAACCTAACGAAAAAAAGGACTTTACATCATAGCTCATGTGGTAATCCAGAAATAGGGTCCAGTTGGCCTCAGTTGACTCTTTTAGTTCACGGAATCAACCACTAAGTCAATCATAGAGGTCAGAGAAAATAAAAGACTGATTGCTTTAAATAAATAGAAGTCATTTCTAAATTTGGAGTTGGGCTTAATCCCACTTGGGGAGATTCTGAAGACTGTTAAAAATGGAAAGAAGTAGCAGTTAGCAAAACAATTAACACAAGTTTATTACAGTCTTCCTCCAAAGGATTGTGCTGTGTGTGAGTCTGGACCTGGTGATCTTAAAGATAACTGTGTCCATATTAGTTAAGTAGCTTGAAGTTTGTCTCTAACTATCTTGTCTCTCTCTCTCTGCTGCTGCTGCTGCTGTTAAGTCGCTTCAGTCGTGTCCGACTCTGTGCGACCCCATAGAGGGCAGCCCACCAGGCTCCCCCGTCCCTGGGATTCTCCAGGCAAGAACACGGGAGTGGGTTGCCATTTCCTTCTCCAATGCATGAAAGTGAAAGTGAAGTCGGCCAGTCGCGTCTGACTCCTAGCGACTCCATGGACTGCAGCCCACCAGGCTCCTCCATCCATGGGATTCATGATCAGCCAGCAGACAGTAATTTCAACTAGGTTGGGGCAGGGTGGAATATGGGGAGTAGTGGTCTTCAATAATTGTTTGTAATTAAATCCAACAAACATTTATGGTGCACCTTTGTGTGCTGAGATGTTGACTATATATATGTTTCTTTTGTGAAAATAGTTTATTTTATTTTTGGTTGTGCTGGGTCTTCGTTGCTGCATGCAGGGTTTCTCTACTTGCAGTGAATGGGGGCTACTCTTTGTTGCAGTGCAAGATCTTCTCATTGTGGTGGCTTCTCTTGTTGCGGAGCACAGGCTCTAGGTACCAGGGCTCAGTAGTGGTGGCATATGGGCTTAATTGCTTCGAAGCATGTGGAGTCTTCCTGGACCAGGGATCGAACTCATGTCCCCTGCGTTGGCAGGCGATTCTTATCCACTGTACCACCCCTATGACTGACTTAGTGGTACAGACTTTTGTATGAACACTAGTTTTCATTTCTCTTGGCTAAATACTCAGGAGTGGAATTGCTGGGTCATGTGGTATGTTTAATTATGTAGGAAGCTGCCAAACTGATTTTCAGAACAACTGTATCATCTTGCATCCCCATTAGCAATGCATAAGAATTGCTATTTTTCCATATCTTTCATAGCATTTAAGATTGTCAGTGTTTTAAAACTTTAACCTGACAAAACTGATAGCTTTGTCATGGTATCTCATTGTTAATGATGTTGAACACTTTTTTTGTATACTTATTTGCCATCTACATATCCTCGTAGTGAAGTGCCTGTTCAAACGCGGGTTCAGTGCCCATTTTTTTAATGAAGTTGTTTGTCCTTGTAGTCTTGAGTTTTAAGATTTCTTGGTAAAGTCTTAAAACATGTTCTTTACTGAATACATGGCTTACAAATATATTTTTTCTCAGTATGTAGCTTGTCTTCATTCTCTTGACTGTGCCTTTCATGTAGCAAAAGATTTTAATTTGATAACGTTCAGTATTTTTACAGTGTATTTTGAATTTCACATAAAAGAACTCTTTGAATTCTAGATCACAAAAGTTTTATTCTATTTTATCCCTAAAAGTTTTAGTTTCATCTTCTCCATTTAGACCAATAATCCATTTTGAGTAAATTGTTGTATAATTCAGCATATTTAAGTGGAAGTATTTTGTTTTATATAAGGGAATCCTATTGCTCCAATCCCATTAGTTGAAAATATTATGCTCTCTCCACTGAATTTCTTTTGCACTACTGTTAAAAATCAAGGGTCATATTTGGGTAAATCTACTTTGGACTTTCTACTTTGTTTCATTGATTTATGTATCTTTTCCTTCACTGACACTACATTGTCTAGATACTTTTAACTTTATAAAAGGCCTTAAAATCATATGGTGTAATTTCTCCAACCTTATTCTTTTCCAAAAGTGCCTTAGTTATTCTTATTTATTTAATTCCTACCATAAATGTTAGAATAAATGTTACCATAAATGTTAGAATCAGCTTTTCTTTGTCTTTAAATGTCCTGCTAAAGTTTTTTTTTAATTGAGTTAAATCTGTAGATCAATTTCTTATTATTTACTACACTGAGTCTTTGAATCCGTGAAGACAGTATTTCTTTCTATTTCTTTTGGTCATCACCATTTTGAACACACATCCTATATTTGTTTGTTAGATTTATATCTAACTATAGGTATAAATACTTATTTTTTAGAGCTATTGTACATGGAATTTTAAAATCCTGTTTCCAACTGTACATTGGTAATACATAGAAATAGGATTAATTTTTACGAGTTCAATCATTTTGAGTTTATTGAGACTTGAATTTGTTTTTGTTGCCTGACATACTATCATGAAGAATATTCCATATGCACTTGAGAAAAATATGTAATCTGCTGTTTTGGTCTTCTGTAGCATTGGAGAAGGAATTGGCAACCCACTCCAGTGTTCTTGCCTGGAGAATCCCGGGATGGGGGAGCCTGGTGGGCTGCTGTCTATGGGGTCACACAGAGTCCGACACGACTGAAGCGACTTAGCAGCAGCAGCAGCAGCAGATGTCTTTTAGACATAGTTGGTTCACAGCATCATTCAAATCTTCTGTTTTTAAACTGATCTTCTGTCTAGTTGTTTTATCTCTTCTTTGGAATGGGGTATTGAAGTTTCCAACTGTTACTGTAAAACCATTTCTTCTTTCAATTACATCAGTTTTTGCTTCATATATTTTGTGGTTCTTTTGTTAGAGGCATATGTTTATAATTAGTATATCTTGACATGTTGATCTTTTTGTCAACATGTATTGATAATGCCTTTCTTTGTCCTGTAACAATTATTGTCTTCAAGTCTATGTTGCCTGATATTAGTATAGCCACCCCAGTTTTCTTTTGGCATTTTTTGCATTGCATAGAATTTACTTCTATTTTCAGTCTACTTGTGTCCTTGGATTTAAAGTGAGCTTCTTTTTAGCAACATATATTTAGATCATTTTAAAATATCTATTCTCGGGGCATTCAGGCCAGATCCTTACTCTAAGCGATGCAGCCCGCGCCGCGCCTCTCTGCCCAGCCCCCGCTTGCTAGTGGCAGGTGCAGGCATCTGCGCTGCTTCTCCGCTGGGGGAGTTACCGCTGGGCTCGTAATCTGTGGGGTTTAATTGTTTATTTATTTTTCCTCCCTGTTATGTTGCCCTCTGTGTTTCTAAGGCTCGGCACAGACTCGGCAGTGAGAGTGTTTCCTGGTGTTTGGAAATTTCTCTCTTTTTAAGACTCCCTTCCCGGGACGGAGCTCCGTGTCCCTCCCTCTTTTGTCTCATTTTTTGTCTTTTATATTTTTTCCTACCTCCTTTCGAAGACAATGGGCTGCTTTTCTGGGTGCCTGATGTCCTCTGCCGGCTTTCAGAAGTTGTTTTGTGGAATTTACTTGGCGTTTAAATGTTCTTTTGATGAATTTGTGGCGGAGAAAGTGGTCTCCCTGTCCTATTCCTCTGCCATCTTAGCTCCTCCCTATTCTTCCAATCTCTCTCTTTTTTTAAATGTATTGATTTATTTATCTTTATTTTTGGCTGTGCTATGTCTTTGCTGCTGTACTGGGGCTTTCTCCAGTGGTTGCAAGCTGAAGCTACTCCAGCTACTCCAGCTGCTTAGTTGCAACACAGCGGTTTCTCTTGTTGAGCACAGGCCTGGATGCAGGCCCTTCAGTAGTTGGGGTTCTCAGGCTCAGTTGCCTGGAGGCACGTGGAATCTTCATGGATCAGGGATAGAACCCATATTCCCTGCATTGGCAGATGGATTCGTAACTACTGGACCACGAGGAAAGTCCACTAATCTCTTCTCTTTCCCTGGAGGGTTCAATCCATTTACAGTTCATGTAATTATTGATAAGAAAATATTTATTTCTGCAATTTTGCTGCTTGTTTTCTGTCTTATTGTCTTTTTATTCCTCAGTTACTCCACTACTGCCTTGCTCTGTGGGTGATTTTTTTCCTAGTTTACTGTTCTGATTCCCATCTTGTTTCTTTTTCTGTATACTTTAAAAGGTGTTTGTTTTTATTTATTTATTTTTGATACCTTTTAGTCTGATTGAGGTGCTGTAACAAAATCTCATAGACTATGTGGCTTAAACAACAGCCATTTATTTTTCACAGTTACAGAGACTGAAAAGCACAATGTCAAGGTGAAGATACTGGCAATGAGTTCCTGATGAGAGTTCTGTTCCTGGCTTGCAGATGGCCGGCTTCTAGTTCTTTCTTCACATGGTGGGAAAAAGAGAGAGACAGAGAGAGAGGAGGGGAGAAGGAGCACACTCTGGTCTCTTCTTATAAGGATATAAACCTCATCAAGAAGACCTCAGCCCCATGACCTAATCTAATTACCTTCCAAAGATCCCATCTCCAAATGCCAATCACATTGGGAGTTAAGGCTTCAACATATGAATTTTGGGGACACACAATTCAGTCCATAATAATAGTTATCCTGGGGTTACAGTTAGTATCTTAAATTGTAAGAATTAAGTTAAAAAAAAAAAACAACTTGTAAGAATCAAGTTTGAATTATTACCAAGCTACTCTCAATAGTATATAAAAACTCCAATCCTTTACAACTCCATCTCCTCCCTTTATGATGTTATTTTTACATCTTTATACACCAGGGATCAATTAACATGGCATATATAATTATGTTTTAATTATCTTACAGTCATGTAGAAAAAAAGAGAAGTTATAAACAAAACATGCAATTCTACTGGTTTTTATATTTATCTGTTTATTATGTAGATACATTTACTGTTGTGTTGTTTATTTCTTCATATGGTTTCGAGTATCCCTTTATCTTGTAGCCTGGAGGACTCCCTTCAGCATGACTTATAGTGCAGGTCTACTAGTAATAAGCTCCCTCTGTCTTTATCTGGCAATGTGCTAATTTCTTTTTTTAAAGGATGGTTTTGCTAGACATAGAATTATTGGTGAAATTCTTTTCTTTCAGCCCATTAAATATTTCACCCTGGCATTGCAGGCTGCAGGTTCAATTCCTGGCCTGGGAATTCAGATCCCACATGCCACCTGGTATGGCAAAAAAAAAAAAAAAAGGTAAATATGTCATCCAACTGCCTTCTGGCTTCCAGTTTCCACAGAAAAATGGGCTATGAATTGCACACAATGTTTCCTGTATGTGATGAGTCACTTTATCTTGCTGCTTTCTAGATTCTCTCTTTGTCTTGGGGATTTGACAATTTGACTCTCCCTGGTGGCTCCGATGGTAAAGAATCTGCCTGCAGTGCAGGAGACCTGGGTTTGATCCCTCAGTTGGGAAGATCCACTAGAGAACAGAATGGCAACCCACTCCAGTATTATTGCCTGGAGAATCCCATGGACAGAGGAGCCTGGCGGGCTACAGTCCATGGGGATCACAAAGAATTGAACACAACTCGGTGACTAACACTTTGACTTCTTAAACTGGATGTCAATCGATCTACCTGTACTTTTAATCTTTAAAATTTCTATTTTTTTCATTTCTATAATTTCTACTAATATTCTGTATTTGGTGAGACACAGTCTCCTGGCTCCTATAGTTCTTTCTCCATGATTTCCTTTGGTTTGAGCAGATTTAAGAGAGTTGATTTAATGTCTATGTCTAGTGAATCTAAATACCTATGTGTCCTCATGGACAGTCTATTAATTTCTTTTTTCTCCCCTGTAGATGAGCCATGCTTCCATGTTTAGTCACATGTTTTGAATTCTTTTGGTTTGTTTAGATCTGGAGATTTTTAATATTAACATGTGGCAACTCTGGAAATGAGATTTTCCTCCTCCCAAGGGTTTGTTTTTGCTGCTACTTGTTGGCTGTTGCTGTTTGCTTGTTTTGTGACTTCCCAGACAATTTTGGTGAAGTTTGTATTATTTGTTATGTGAAGAAATCTGTGTTCCATTAACTTTGGGGTCACCTGTTGTTTTAACAGTGTTTCTTTCAATGTTTGGAAGAAAAAGAAAAGATAAAAAAATACTCTCTTAGTCTTTGCAGATTAGTTCTGTGTTGCAGCACTCCTTCAGTTCTTAGCCAGGTTGCTTACAATTTTGCCTCAACCTTCACTCAAAGCTTGCTCAGAGCCTGAAGGCCAATCAGAGATGAAAGCCTGGAGTCTTTTCAGGCCTTTTTTATCTTTAGCACATACGCAGTATTGACACTATGTATATCTGATTCCGTGGTATGCACAGGAGCCTTTAAAAATTCCCTTACCCCTAAATATCATTTTTCCCAATCTGTTGTTTCCTTGGCTTCTTGGTTTGTTTGTTGCTTGTCCCTTTAGCTCTTTGAGCCTATTGAAGAGAGTTGGTTTAATGTCTATACCTGCTGCTGCTGCTAAGTCGCTTCAGTCGTGTCCGACTCTGTGCAACCCCGTTGACAGCAGCCCACCAGGCTCCCCTGTCCCTGGGATTCTCCAGGTAAGAATACTGGAGTGGGTTGCCATTTCCTTCTCCAAAGCATGAAAGTGAAAAGTGAAAGTGAAGTGGCCCAGTCGTGTCCGACTCTTCTCGACCCCATGGACTTCAGCCTACCAGGCTCCTCTGTCCATGGGATTTTCCAGGCAAGAGTACTGGAGTGGGTTGCCATTGCCTTCTCCATGTCTATACCTAGTAAGTCTAAATGCCTAGGTGTCCTCATGGACAGGGTCTATTAATTTCTTTATTTTCCCCTGTGGATGAGACATTAATTGTTAATTGTTTGTTACTATTATCCCTAGCCCATGACTGCTACAGCCAATATTTCTGCCTTGAAATGCACATAGCAAAAGCCTCCTGATTAGCCACCTTATCACTAGAAATGCTTTGAATCAAGCAAAATAAAGACAAGCCCTTCAGGGAGCCACTAGACAGGCTGAAACTCAACAGCCAAAATTCCTAGAAAATTCTTTGAGAAATTCTGCATTGCTCCCTCTGGCCACTAGCATCCTGTACCAGGAATGTGGGTACAATCCTCACAACTGGCACCACACATGGGGTACAGGGCATGGTAGGTAGCAATTTGACTCACCATAGCTGTATCTTACTGCAAAGCAACAGCTTCTTTCCTTATCAAGCTTTCCCCTGGTTGTAAATTTTTACTAGACAGCAGAGTTCTGCAAAAAAAAAAAAAAAAAAATGATCCTGACAGCTTTTACCAGCTCGTCAGCTTTTTTTTTTTTTGTAAAGGGACAGCATTACTGTGGTATTTTTGTCTATTCATTTTTTAAAAATCTTTTTTATTTATCTGTTTGAGATTGGATTACTTCTGTTTTTCAAGTTCACTTTATCTTTCCTCTGTCATCTACTCCATTCTGCCACTGAACTCATCCACTGAGTTCTTTTTTTCTTAAGTAGACTTTCTTTTTTAGAGAAGTCGTAGGTTCACAGCAGAATTGAGCAGAAAGTACAAGAGTTTTATGCTTCTCCTTCTATCAACACCCTTCCCCCACGCCAGAGTGGTGCCTTTGTTACAATCAGTGAATCTGTTTTGACACATCATTATCCACTGAAGTCCATGGTTTACATCACGGTTGACTCTTGGTGTTGTACATTCTATGGGTTTTGAAAAATATATAATATTATGTGCTCATCATTACAATATCATACAGAATTGTTTCATTGCCCTAGGAATCCCCTGTGGTTTGCTTACTCACCCCGACCTCCTTCCTAGTCCCTGGCCACCACTGATCTTTTTACTGTTTCTAAAGTTTTTGCTTTTCCAAAATGTCTTATAGTTGGAATCATACAGATTTTCAGATTTGGCTTCTTTTATTTAGTAATGGCTTAAAGCTCAACATTTAGAAAACTAAGATCATGGCATCTGGTCCCATCACTTCATGGCAAATAGATGGAAAACAGTGTCAGACTTTACTTTTGGGGGCTCCAAAATAAAATCACTGCAGATGGCGATTGCAGCCATGAAATTAAAAGATGCTTACTCCTTGGAAGGAAAGTTATGACCAACCTAGATAGCATATTAAAAAGCAGAGACATTACTTTGCCAACAAAGGTCTGTCTAGTCAAGGCTATGGTTTTTCCAGTGGTCCTGTATGGATGTGACAGTTGGACTGTGAAGAAAGCTGAGCACCGAAGAATTGATGCTTTTGAACTGTGGTGTTGGAGAAGACTCTTGAGAGTCCCTTGGACTGCAAGGAGATCCAACCAGTCCATTCTAAAGGAGATCAGTCCTAGGTGTTCATTGTAAGAACTGATGCTAAAGCTGAAACTCCAATACTTTGGCCACCTCATGCGAAGAGTTGACTCATTGGAAAAGACTCTGATGCTGGGAGGGATTGGGGGCAGGAAGAGAAGGGAACGACAGAGGATGAGATGGCTGGATGGCATCACCGACTTGATGGACGTGAGTCTGAGTGAACTCCAGGACTTGGTGATGGACAGGGAGGCCTGGTGTGCTGCGATTCATGGGGTCACAAAAAGTCAGACACAACTGAGCGACTGAACTGAACTGAACACATATAAGAGTGTTCTACATCTCCCCCACACCCCCGCCCCATGTCTTTTCATAGCTTGATAACTCATTTCTTCAGTTCAGTCGCTCAGTCATGCCTTATACCTGCTACTATTTACTCTTCAGAGACCTGAAATAACTTCCTCACATTACTATTTCATGTTTGAAAGCTGTATTCAGTGGGAGAGTCAGATAGAATATGATTACTTCATTTTACCTAGAGCGAGAACCCTCACCTATTCCTAAAATTAATTTTTAATTTATTGCACGTGTTGACTAAATTGATGTGATTTACATATTGGATTGCTTTTCTTGTGAGAAATGGCTGAAGTTACTCTTTATATATCAACACTTTCAAAATAAACTGACCTAATTTAAAATAACTCATTTTCATTCAGTAAAAGAACTATTTGTGAATTATTACTTTGCTGATATAAATTCACGAATAATTTTATTGATTACAATAATGGATTATTTTTGAGTATTTACTATGCCCTTTACATGGGTTTTCTCATTATTTAATTTTCACAGTTTTATGTGATGTATGTCCTGAGTTGTACAGAATCCCCCAAAAGCTCATGCTCACCCAAGCCCTCAGTGTGTGATCTTATTTGGAAATAGAACTTTTGCAGATATAATTAGTTTAGTCATAATGATATAAAATAACTAATTTACAAAACAGAATATAGAAATAGATTTTATTTACAATACAGAGTATAGACTTACAGATATACAAAACAAACTTCTGGTTACCAGAGGGGATAGTGGGATGGGAGGAGACAAATTAGGAGTTGAGGATTAATGTACACAGCACTACTCTGTGTAAAAATAGATAAAAAACAAGTACTTGCTGTATAGCACAGTATAGCACAGAGGACTATATTCAATGTCTTATAATATTCTATGATCAAATATATATGTCCATATATATATATGAAACTGAATCACTTTGCTGTATACTGAAGCTAACACAACAGTGTAAGTTAACTATAATTTTTTAAAAAGTAAAACAAAAAAAAGAGAGAGAGATAAAGGCATAATGGATTAGACTGAACTATAATCCAATGACTGAAGTTATAAGAAAACAGATGCAGACACTTGAGGAAGAATGTCGCGTATTGATGGGGCAGGGATTGGAGTGTGTATCTACAAGTCAAAGATCACCACAGATTGTTGGCAAGCCTCCCTCATAGCTCAGTCAGTTAAGAATCTGCCTGCAATGCAGGAGACTCGGGTTTGATTCTTGGGTAGATAAGATCCCCTGGAGAAGGAAACGGCAACTGACTCTAGTATTCTTGCCTGGAGAATCCCATGGACAGAGGAGCGTGGTGGGCTGCAGTCCATGGGGTCGCAAGACTTGGACACAACTAAGTGACTTTCATTAAGAAGAAAAGTGTTTCTATCTAGAGCCTGCCTTCAGAGGGAGTACAGGCCCGCGGAAATCTTAGTTTTGGACTTTCAGACTCCAGAATTGTCAACAAATAAATTTATTTTGTTTTAAGCTACTCAGTTTGTGGTAATCTATAATGGCCACCTACAGAAACTAATGCAGTTGGTGATATTTGTATAGGAAGGGTCTTGAGATCAACATGATTTACTTGTCAAAAACTACTGAATAACAGGAAGAATTGTCAGTCTGACTCCAGAGCTCACGCTTTTATCTAATGCCCTCCAGTAACCCTAATGGAACTGTACTGTTGACAGAATCAATCAGCCTCAGAAGATCTTTTAAAGACCGTGTGCTAATGACTAACTTACCTGACAGAAAGAGTGCCTGAAGAACTATGGACAAAGGTCTGTCACATTGTAGAGGAGGGAGTAATCAAGACCATCCCCAAGAAAAACAAATGCAAAAAGGCAAAATGATTGTCTGAGGAGGCCTTACAAAGAGCTGAGAAAAGAAGAGAAGTGAAAGGCAAAGGAGAAAAAGAAAGATATACTCTCCTACATGCAGAGTTCCAAAGAATAGCAAGGAGAGAGAAGAAAGCCTTCAGAACTGATCAATGCAAAGAAATAGAAGAAAACAATAGAATGAGAAAGACTAGAGATCTCTTCCAGAAAATTAGAGATACCAAAGGAATATTTCATGCAAAGATGGGCTCAATAAAGGACAGAAATGGCATGGACCTAACAGAAGCAGAAGATGTTAAGAAGAGGTGGCAAGAATACACAGAAGAACTATACCAAAAAGTTCTTAATGACCCAGGTAACCACAATGGTGTGATCATTCACCTGAAGCCAGGAGTCCTGGAGTGTGAGGTTAGGTGTGCTTTGGGAAACATCACTATGAATAAAGCTAGTGGAGGTGATGGAATTTCAGTTGAGCTATTTCATCCTGAAAGATGATGTTGTGAAAGTGCTATGTTCATGTATGCCAGCTAATTTGGAAAACTCAGCAGTGGCCACAGGACTGGAAAACGTGTTTTCATCCCAATCCCAAAGAAAGGCAATACCACAGAATGTTTAAACTGCAACACAATTGCACTCATCTCACACACGCTAGCAAAGTAATGCTCAAAATTCTCTAAGCCAGGCTTCAACAGTACGTGAACTGAGAACTTCCAGATGTTGAAGCTGGATTTAGAAAAGACAGAGGAACCAGAGATCAAACTGCCAACATCCATAGGATCATAGATAAAGCAAGAGAATTCCAAAAAAAAAAAAATCCACTTCTGCTTCATGAGCTATGCTAAAGCTTTTGACTATGTGGATCACAACAAACTGAGGAAAATTCCTCAAGAGATTGGGATACCAGAGGCACCTTAACTGCCTCCTGAGAAATCTGTATGTGGGTCAAGAAGCAACAGTTAGAACCAGACATGGAACAACAGACTGGTTCCAAATTGGGAAAGGAGTATGTCAAGGCTGTATATTGTCACCCTGCTTATCTAACTTATATGTAGAGTACATCATGTGAAATGCTGGGCTGGATGAAGCACAAGCTGGAATCAGGAGAAATATCAATAACCTCAGATATGCAGATGACACCACCCATATGGCAGAAAGTGAAGAGGAACTAAAGAGCCTCTTGATGAAAGAGAAAGAGGAGAGTGAAAAAGTTGACCTAAAATTCAACATTCAAAAAAACTAAGATCATGGCATCCGGTCCCATCACTTCATGGCAAATAGATGGGGAAAGAATGGAAACAGTGACAGACTTCATTTTCTTGGACTCCAAAATCAATGCATGTGGTGACTGCAGCCATGAAATTAAAAGATTCTTGCTCCTCAGAAGAAAATCTATGACAAATTTAGACAGCATATTAAAAAGCAGAGACATTACTTTGCTGACAAAGGTCCATCTAGTCAAAGCTTTGGTTTTTTCCAGTAGTCGTGTATGGATGTGAGAGTTGGACTATAAAGAAAGCTGAATGCTGAAGAATTGATGCTTTTGAACTGTGGTGTTGGAGAAGACTCTTGAGTCCCTTGGACTGCAAGGAGATTAAACCAGTCAAAGAGCTGAGAAAAGAAGAGAAGTGAAAGGCAAAGGAGAAAAGGAAAGATATACCCTCCTACATGCAGAGTTCCAAAGAATAGCAAGGAGAGAGAAGAAAGCCTTCAGAACTGATCAATGCAAAGAAATAGAAGAAAACAATAGAATGAGAAAGACTAGAGATCTCTTCCAGAAAATTAGAGATACCAAGGGAACATTTCATGTAAAGACAGGCTCAATAAAGGACAGAAATGGCAAGGACCTAACAGAAGCAGAAGATGTTAAGAAGAGGTGGCAAGAATACACAGAAGAACTAACTACACCAAAAAGGTCTCAATGACCCAGGTAGCCACAATGGTGTGATCATTCACCTGAAGCCAGGAATTCTGGAATGTGAGGTCAGGTGAGCCTTGGGAAACATCACTATGAATAAAGCTAGTGGAGGTGATGGAATTTCAGTTGAGCTATTTCATCCTAAAAGATGATGTTGTGAAAGTGCTATGTTCATGTATGCCAGCTAATTTGGAAAACTCAGCAGTGGCCACAGGACTGGAAAATGTCAGTTTTCATCCCAATCCCAAAGAAAGGCAAAACCACAGAACGTTTAAACTGCCACACAATTGCACTCATCACACATGCTAACAAAGTAATGCTCAAAATTCTGTAAGTCAGGCTTCAAGAGTACATGAACTGAGAACTTCCAGATGTTGAAGCTGGATTTAGAAAAGGCAGAGGAACCAGAGATCAAACTGCCAACATCCATAGGATCATAGATAAAGTGAGAGAATTCCCCCCCAAAATCAACTTCTGCTTCATGAACTATGCTAAAGCTTTTGACTATGTGGATCACAACAAACTGTGGAAAATTCTTCAAGAGATGGGAATACCAGAGGCACCTTAACTGCCTCCTGAGAAATCTGTATGCGAGTCAAGAAGCAACAGTTAGAACCAGACATGGAACAACAGACTGGTTCCAAATTGGGAAAGGAGTATGTCAAGGCTGTATATTGTCACCCTGCTTATTTAACTTGTATATCGAGTACATCATGCGAAATGCTGGGCTGGATGAAGCACAAGCTGGAACCAAGATTGCCAGGAGAAATATCAATAACCTCAGATATGCAGATAACACCACCCTTATGGCAGAAAGTGAAGAGGAACTAAAGAGCCTCTTGATGAAAGGGAAAGAGGAGAGTGAAAAAGTTGGCTTAAAACTCAACATTCAAACACTCAAACATGGTATCTTGTCCCATCACTTCATGGCAAATATATGGGGAAACAATGGAAACAGTGACAGACTTTATTTTCTTGGGCTCCAAAATCAATGCATATGGTGACTACAGCCATGAAATTAAATGATGCTTGCTCCTTGGAAAAAAAGTTATGACCAATCTAGACAGCATATTAAAAAGCAGAGACATTACTTTGCCAACAAAGGTCCATCTAGTCAAAGCTATGGTTTTTCCAGTAGTCATATATGGATGTGAGAGTTGGACTATAAAGAAAGCCGAGTGCCGAAGAAGTGAGGCTTTTGAACTGTGGTGTTGGAAAGGATTCTTGAGAGTCCCTTGGACAGCAAGGATATCCAACCAGTCCATCCTAAATGAAATCAGTCATGAGTATTAATTGGAAGAACCAATGCTGAAGCTGAAACTGCGATCCTTTGGCCACCTGATGCAAAGAACTGACTCATTGGAAAAGACCCTGATGCTAGGAAATATTGAAGGCAGGAGGATAAGGGTATGAGAGGATTATATGTTTGGATGGCATCACCAACTTAATGGATATGAATTTGAACAAGCTCTGGGGGTTGGTGATGAACAGTGAAGCCTAGTGTGCTGCAGTCCATTGGGTCGCAGAGAGTCAGACAGGACAGAGGGACTAAACTGAACTGAATGACTAATTCAATCAAATTCATCAGTTAAAATCAATCAGCCACAAAGAAGTATTTTAAATATACCTGGGAAATGACTATCTCAAACAAGTCTTAATTAAATGAAAATAAATTCAGACCTTCATATATATATATATATATATGTATATATGATGCTTATAATGTGAACTAGAAACTATTATTATCATTGTAGTCTGTTATAGAAAAATCCTTGCATTTGATCAGATCAAAGATAAAAGTTTATCTGTTTCCTGGATAGCTAATATCAATAATCATTTTTACAACAAAAACGGTAATAAAAATATCTTGTGTATATGATATGTCAGGTGCTTTGAAAGTAGCTCAGTTGGGTCTGACTCTTTGCGACCCTGTGGACTATACCATCCATGGAATTCTCCAGGCCAGAATTCTGAAGTGGCTAGCCGTTCCCTTCTCTGAGGGGTCTTCCCAACCCAGGGACTGAACCCAGGTCTCCTGCATTGCAAGCAGATTCTTTACCAGCTGAGCCACCAGGGAAGCCCAGCGAAAGTCAGTCAGTGCTTTACATGGTCCCATGTACTAATTATTTAGTGGTGCTATTGGTCAAGGACCACTAGGAAAATATCTGTAGACAAATGAAGTCAGCATCATAAGCTTCCTGTGGCAAGACTTGCAATCTGCGGCGAAGCACAGGGTATATTAGAAAGGGCTCATTGTAGGAACTGGGCATCTGCTAGGTAATTTGGGGGGGCAGGCTTGAGGATGCAGGTGTGTATGTGCATGCGAGCGTGCGTGCACCTTCATAAAGGCAGTATAGTGACTGGGTACTTTAACAATTTTTATCTAGGAAGCAGAAGGAACAGAATGTGGCTAAAGCTGCCACTGGGAAAAAAGTAGGAGTTGCTCACTAGCTGAAGGTGGGATATTTGGTAGATTTTGTGATTGCCTAATGACTCTTGTTATTGTTTGGTTGCTAAGTCATGTCCAACTTCGTGACCCCATGGACTACACAGCATGACAGGCTTCCCTTCCTTCATTATCTCTAGGAGTTTGCTCAAACTCATGACCATTGAGTTGCTGATGCCATCCAACCATCTCATCCTCTTTTGCCCCCTTCCCTCAATCTTCCCCAGCCTCAGGTTCTTTTCCAATGAGTCAGTTCTTTGCATCAGGTGGCCAAAGGATTGGAACTTCAGCTTCAGTATCAGTTCTTCCAATGAATATTCAGGGTTGATTCCCTTGAGGATTGACTGGTTTGATCTCCTTGCAGTACAAAGGACTCAAGAGTCTTCTCTAACACCACAGTGGGAAAGAATCAATTCTTCAGCACTCAGCTCTAGCGTCTCTTCTCAGGCACAATCATGTGATGAACTTAGTTTCTTCTTATTCCATGAAGAGTCCTTATTTGATTTTGATAATCTGAAATCATTTAGACTTAGTAGGAGAGCAGTATTGCCTAGCAGTAGAAATAAGGCCAGCTCGAAACTGATAGGTATAGGGCTGGTTTTTGTTTTTTTCTTTTTTCATTCCCTACTTTTGGACAAAGACCAACAAAGTCAGGCTGCTGCTGCTGTTGTTCAGTTGCTCAGTCGTGTCTGAGTCTTTGTGACCCCATGAATGACAGCACGCCAGGCTTTCATGGAATGTTAATCTTTGACATTCAGAACTTTCCACACTGCCAGAATTCTTCTGGTTAGATTGTTTGGGGAATGTTACCTTTAAGTTGGACAAGGGTTGGTCCCTCCTGATCTTCTGTTGTAGAATGAATTTTTGAATCGTCTGATATTAAAGTGCTATATAGTTTCATTTAAGACTAGACAGGATACACTGATCAACTGCAATTCAGGCAATTATCAGAAATTTTTTTAATCAGTTTGTTATAGACTATTCATCAAAGGGTCTAGATGACTAAACCCAAGTCTCAAAAATGTGCTTAAAAATCTCGTTGGGTCTATTGTAGCATTTATGTATGTGCATCATGGTATATTTGTTCTGGCATAAACCCTCTCTTGGTTAGTCAAGAAGAAATCAAGGGATATGTGACTGTCTCTGAATTTAAACCATTTAAATTAAGGGACATGAATTCGAGCAAGTTCCAGGAAATAGTGGAGGACAGAGGAGTGAGGCACGCTACAATCTGCGGGGTCACAAAGAGTCAGACAAGACTTAGGGATTGAACGACAACAATGGGCCTCTAGTAGTACTAGTAACTTTGGGGGGAAGGAGGGCACAGTCTATGGACAGTAAAATTTTGTTCATCTCAACAGGAGTGCTTATCTTAACTGGGCCTTAAGGGTAGACTTATTTTGAGTGAAGTTAACCAGTTCCTACCAAGCAGGATACCGTGACTCTGAAGAGAGCACACTGACCATTGCAGTGAGGGTGGTTCCTGTTTCTCAGTAAACTAGGTTTGGTGGGCAGGGTTTAATGATCTCACAGGAAGCATTGGTTTATGTGGATGTGAAGTCCAGTTTTTACAAGGTTGATGGTTGGATTCATAGTATGAGATTCATATTATGAACATGGATTTATTATATGAGATTCATGTTATGAACATGGATTCTCATAATTTCTCTAGTATGAGAGAAATTTTAGATGAAGTCTGCATAAGGAAGTCTATCCTGATTAATTTTTTTTTCAAATGGCTATTGATCTACCAATTAGATTTACAGCAGTGGCTATGATCTGAGAAAAATGCATGAGAATGTTTTGTCTCTCCTTAAATGGCACCAGAAGATGACAGGGGTTTAGAAGAAAGAAAATGAAGTTGTAGGATGCTTTTGTCATTTTCCAGGGAACTACAATGTATGCTATGAGGCAAGATTAGTAAAAAAAAAAAATCAGACTCAAAGAAAAAAGGCATGAGTTCCCTGAAATTGAATCTTGTTTCAAAGATTTGAGCAGAAACTGTCTACTGTGTGTAACCATTAGTTTCAGCTGAGGGTTTTGAGTCAACTGTTATTTGGGGGGATTGTCTACTTCTGGGATTGGAATTGGAAAGAAAGGCAATGCCAAAGAATGCTCAAACTACTGCACAATTGCACTCATCTCACATGCTAGTAAAGTAATGCTCAAAATTCTCCAAGCCAGGCTTCAGCAATATGTGAACCGTGAACTTCCTGATGTTCAAGCTGGTTTTAGAAAATACAGAGGAACCAGAGATCAAATTGCCAACATCTGCTGGATCATGGAAAAAGCAAGAAAGTTCCAGAAAACATCTATTTCTGCTTTATTGACTATGCCAAAGCCTTTCACTGTGTGGATCACAATAAACTGTGGAAAATTCTGAAAGAGATGGGAATACCAGACCACCTGATCTGCCTCTTGAGAAATTTGTATGCAGGTCAGGAAGCAACAGTTAGAGCTGGACATGGAACAACAGACTGGTTCCAAATAGGAAAAGGAGTTCGTCAAGGCTGTATATTGTCACCCTGTTTATTTAACTTATATGCAGAGTACATCATGAGAAACGCTGGGCTGGAAGAAACACAAGCTGGAATCAAGATTGCCGGGAGAAATATCAATCACCTCAGATATGCAGATGACACCACCCTTATGGCAGAAAGTGAAGACTAACTAAAAAGCCTCTTGATGAAAGTGAAAGTGGAGAGTGAAAAAGTTGGCTTAAAGCTCAACATGCAGAAAACGAAGATCATGGCATCCAGTCCCATCACTTCATGGGAAATAGATGGGGAAACAGTGGAAACAGTGTCAGACTTTATTTTTCTGGGCTCCAAAATCACTGCAGATGGTGACTGCAGCCATGAAATTAAAAGATGCTTGCTTACTCCTTGGAAGGAAAGTTATGACTAACCTAGATAGCATATTCAAAAGCAGAGACATTACTTTGCCAACAAAGGTTCATCTAGTCAAGGCTATGGTTTTTCCTGTGGTCATGTATGGATGTGAGAGTTGGACTGTGAAGAAGGCTGAGCGCCGAAGAATTGATGCTTTCAAACTGTGGTGTTGGAGAAGACTCTTGAGAGTCCCTTGGACTGCAAGGAGATCCAACCAGTCCATTCTGAAGGAGATCAGCCCTGGGATTTCTTCAGAAGGAATGATGCTAAAGCTGAAACTCCAGTACTTTGGCCACCTCATGCAAAGAGTTGACTCATTGGAAAAGACTCTGATGCTGGGAGGGATTGGGGGAAAGAGGAGAAGGGGATGACAGAGGATAAGATGGCTGGATGACATCACTGACTCGATGGACGTGAGTCTCAGTGAACTCCGGGAGTTAGTGATGGACAGGGAGGCCTGGCGTGCTGCGATTCACGGGGTCGCTAAGAGTCAGACACGACTGAGCGACTGATCTGATCTGATCTACTTCTGGGAGATTTCAAAGAACTCTCAGCTTGAGGTCTACCAATGAAATGGAAGTCTGATGATTTAGAGAAACTGGGGTAAGTTTTTTAAATGAAAAATATGAATCCAAGGATCACTTCCTTAGAGTTTTATTACCGTGTTAATTATTAACAGTACCTGATAAGGACCTATCTGTTGGAGCCAAGGCAAGTCTCCCTTTGTCATCTTTTCCAGAAGACTCAATCTTCACATTTCACGTCATTCAGAGATTCCTTCTGTGGTTAATTTGGGAAGGCCACTCGTTTCTGTTTAATGATAAGATTAGTAATATCAGCTTGCTGTAAGGCAAAGACAAGGATTAGAGTGAAATTCCAGTCTCTGAGAGTTCTGACAATTTTCAGTTTTAGAATTCCTTGGCTTTCTCCACATTTTTGTAAAGATAAAGGATAAAGATAATGAGTAAAAAGCAAAATTCTTCAGAGTTCTTTAATCATCTGAGAAGAAAAGTTTAGTCTATCTTAAAAATAAGCAAATAATGATTAAAGCATAGTGAGCAGATCAATATTTGCTCTTTTATTTCATGCTAACTGGCAGGATGGCCCAGGTAACTGTTATCTGAGGTGAATTTTCTTATTGAATCTGGGTGCATAAATTGCTTGACAACTGCTAATTTTTGTGTTTAAGTATGAGCTAGTAATAGAGAAAAATTAAATTAGGGTTATCAAAAGGTTCATTATTCTGTTTCTTTGATTACTGAAAGGATTCACAGGGCTCAATTTATACTCACAGGCAACAAATATAACAAAATAAGAGCTATATGTATTATATATTATAGCGACAACCACAGGAGAAGTATATGCACTGGGGGTTGGGTAGGCTGGGGATGTTGGTTTCAGGCTTCCTTACCTCTTCCACCACTGAGTTGCCCAGGATATACTTTGTCTTTAGGTTGTGAACCTTCACTGCCATGTGTGTGAAGCACCTTGGTGCCACCTCGGTGCCAAAGCCTGTTCCAGCTAAGCTGGTTGGTGGCCCAGGCATATTCAAGCGGCATGATCACTCTGAATGGGCAACTCCCAAATCAGGTGCAAGTTATAAATCCAATTATTATTGCTGAACTCTGATGATAGGCTGGTATCTCTGTCTCCAGATTACTCAAATCCATGGTTACAGAAACTTTACTGCTGCTCCTGCTGCTGCTGCTAAGTCACTTCAGTCGTGTCCGACTCTGTGCGACCCCATAGATGGAAGCCCACCAGGCTCCCCCGTCCCTGGGATTCTCCAGGCAAGAACACTGGAGTGGGTCGCCATTTCCTTCTCCAGTGCATGAAAGTGAAGTTGCTCAGTCGTATCTGACTCAGTGACCCCATGGACTGCAGCCTACCAGGCTTCTCCATCCATGGGATTTTCCAGGCAAGAGTACTGGAGTGGGGTGCCATTGCCTTCTCTGGAAACTTTACTAGGTTGGTGCAAAGGTAATTGTGGTTTGGGGCCGTGAATTTTAAATCATTATAACTAGGCTCAAACACATCTTTATTAATCAAAATGGGAACGATTACAATCAACACATTTTTGCCAATGAGAAATATCTTGTTTATTCCTGTAGCATAAAAAAATCTGTGTTTGGGGATTTGATGAACTCTTGGAAAACGTTTTTTGCCTCCTGTTGGTTGTGGAAGTATTTTCCTTTCAAAAAATTGTTGAGATGCTTGAAGAAGTGGTAGTCAGTTGGTGAGAAGTCAGGTGAATATGGCGAATGAAGCAAAACTTTGTAGCCCAATTTGTTCAACCTTTGACGCATTGGTTGTGCAGCATGCAGCCATCAGGCTTTGTGAAGAAACGGACCCTTTTCTGTTGACCAGTGCTGGCTGCAGGTGTTGTAATTTTCAGTGCAGCTCATCAACTTGCTTAGCATACTTCTCAGACATAATGGTTTATCCAGGATTCAGAAAGCTGTAGTGGATCACACACGCAGCAGACCACCGAACAGTGACCATGACCTTTTTTGGGTGCACGTTTGGTTTTGGGAAATGGTTTGGAGCTTCTTCTCAGCCCAACCACTGCACTGGTCATTGCTGATTATTGTATAAATTCACTTTTCATCACACATCACAATCTGATCAAGAAATGGTTCATTGTTGTTGCATAGAATAAGAGAAGATAACACTTCAAAATGATGATTTTTTTGATTTTCGGTCAGATCATGAGGCAGCCACTTATCAAGCTCTCTCACCTTTCCAGTTTGCTTCAAATGCTGAATGATCATAGAATGGTCAATGATGAGTTCTTTGGCAACCTCTTGTGTGGTTCTAAGAGGATAAGCTTCAGTAATTGCTCTCAGCTGGTCCTTGTGAACTTCTGATGGCCCATCCCTGCACTTCTCATCTTTAAGGCTCTCATCTCTTTTGCAAACTTTCTTGCAACAACACTGCACTGTACACTCATTATCAGTTCCTGGGCCAAATGCATTGTTGATGTTGCCAGTTGACTCTTCGCTGCTGCTTTATGACCTGTTTTGAACTCAAATAAGAAAATCACTTGAATCTGCTTTTTGTCTAACATCATTTCCCTAGTCTAAAATAAATATAAAATAAATAGCAAGTAATAAGTAATTTTAAAAACAAGTGAGAGACCCACATTAAAATGATGTATAAAACAGCCATATTTATTTAAGAATGTATTCCAGTACCAAATGGCAAAGTTGAACACTGCAAAACCACAATTACTTTTGCACCAATCTAATACATCATACATCTCTTAGTGTTGCCAAGAGTTACTATCATGCTCCAAGCAGTTCTGGAAATAAGTATTTGGCTAATTCAGATCAGCTGGATTAGTCCAAAGGGACTATTCAAAGGTCCAGGTGAGGTTCAGGTAATTTCCTTACACAGGTTAAACAATCAAGGGATTTTTCTTGGGAATTCCCTGGTGATCCAGAGTAGGACTCTGCCATTTTACTGCTGAGAGGCCAGGTTCAATCCTTGGTCTGGGAATTAAGATCCAACAAGCTGTGGTGCATGGCCAAAAACCAAACCAAAACAAAACATACCAATCAAGGGATTTTTCTTGCTCAAGTGTGGAAGGGGATTGTTGGGTTCCAGATGCTACAGCTATGGATAGTTTGATATGTGAAGAAGAATCAATGATGACAATAACTTGTCTCTGGGCCTTTAATTTAATCCCATAAATATATTATAATTATTTCCAACTGACAAGCCATTTAAGTCTAAAATCCAGGAAACCAATCTTTTAATACAGATTTACTAAAAAACAAAGATATCACTTTGGCAACAAAGCTCCATATGGTGAAAGCTATGGTTTTTCCAGTAGTCATATATGGATGTGAGAGTTGGACCATAAAGGAGGCTGAGAGCTGAAGAATTGATGCTTTTGAACTGTTTTGAACTGTGCTGGAGAAGACTCTTGGGAGTTCCTTGGACAGCAAGGAAATCAAACCAGTCAATCCTGAAGGAAATCTATCCTGAATATTTATTGGAAGGACTGATACTGAAGTTGAAGCTCCAATGCTTTGGCCACCTGATGTGAAGATCTGACTCACTGGAAAAGACCCTGATGCTGGGAAAGACTGAAGACAAAAGGAGAAGGGGGCAGCAGAGGAGATAGCATTAGATACCATTACCAACTCAATGGACATGAATCTGAGCAAACTCCAAGAGACAGTGAAAGACAAGGAAGCCTGACGTGTTGTAGTTCATGGGGTCTCAAGGAGTTGGACATGACTTAGAGACTGAACAACAACTTTACCAGCCCTCTATTTAATAATATGTATGTTTCTTTTAACCTGAAAAGTATACAATTATTGATATGTACTTATATTAATACATTTTATTTATACATAATTAACCTGGGAATGCAAATTTTCATTTTGATTTATTAGGTTCCCTCCCACCCTCCACTTCTTATTTTTAGTTTTGTAAACAAAAGAGTTTGTATAGCTGTTGTAACTTAATGAAAATTTGGAGAATACCCCAGCAAACCTTATTATTTTTACCTATTTTTTAAATTAAATTTTGTGGTACTCAGTGGTCTTTTCAGGAAACTCAATGACAGGTTGGTCATCAAAAGACATTTTCATTGAAAAAACTGTCCCAGCTTGGTACATCTGAAAGGACTCATGAGACCCCACAGAGTCAAGTTAGGTAATGCTTTGATTTAGAGGTGAAGGACAGAGCACAACAAGCAGTGCAGGCAAGCAAGAATGACAAGTTGGAGAAGCGGCCTCCCAGACTCAAGCTCCCCAGGGTACACGTTCACACACACAGCATGCCTGGTGTCCTGGCAGAACAACCAACATCTGAGGGGTATCTTAGCCTTGGCTGGAGCTCAAGACCAAAGTTCCAGAATGGATGTTTATGACTCTGGCCAGCTAACTTAGCTGATTGGGCTAGTTGCACATCATCAGTAAAGAGACTGATCTTGGGGATAGAGCTGATTTCTAAGGGAGTTTCTTTCTTTAACTCACAGACCATAAAATTGACCCCCTTTTTGGCCAAGAGTCAAAAATGTCATCCAGGACTTCCCTGGGTGGTCCAGTGGTAGAGAATTCTTCTTGCAATGCAGGGGACATGGGTTGCATCCCTGGGTCGGGCGGGGCAACTAAGTCTATGTGCCACAGCTACTGAAGCCTGTGGCCCTAGAGCTTCTGCTCTGAAACAAGAGAATTCAAGGCAAGGAGAAGCCTGTGCACTGCAACTTGAGAGTAGCCCCTGCTCTCTGCAACACAGAGAAGTCCTGCACGCAGCCAGGAAGACCCAGCATTGCCCAAAAAACAAAAAATGTCATCTAGGAGATTGAGATAAAAATAGTTTTTTCATTCCACCTGTAAATCGATTGTATTGTCCATATAGTTTTATTTTTCTGAATTTGGGACCCACATTGGAGAAAGGCAAATCAAGAATGTCTAGAGGATAAACGTTCTAACCATAAGACCTAAGTTTCTAGAAGCAAGCACAAGTTATAGGGAATGTTTTATATTGTCCAGGCATTATTTTTAAAGCAAATCACAACCAGAAGCAACCATTTTTAGAAACTGTAACCTGTTTTAAGCAATAAGAAATGTTTTAAAACAATGGTTTCAGGGTTTCCCTGGTAGCTCAGTGGTAAAGAATCCGCTTGCCAAAGCAGAAGACACGGGTTCATTCTCTGGTCCCGGAAGATCCCACACACCGGTGAGCAACTAAGCCCGAACACCAAAGCTATTGAGCCTGTGCTCTGCAACAAGAGTTGGCACTGCAATGAGAAGCCCCTGCTCGCCGCAACTGGAAAAAAAGCCCACACAGGAACGAAGACCCAACACAGCCAAAAATAAGTACGTAAATAACATTTTAAAAAATAGTTTAAGAACATGCCAGAATTAATGAGGTCTAACAGAATACTGTGACAATAAAAAGACATTTTAATAGGAAAAAAAAAGTTCCTTTTTACTATGGCACAAAATAACTTGAGTCATTTTACAGAAAGACAACCCACATTGTAATTTTCTTCTTTGGATCAATAGTCATATAATAATTTGTAATAAAATAACAGATTTATTAACATGTAAGTATTTATATGTAAGTATTAAGACACATAAAGATATATAACTATTCCAATAGATGATAAATATAAAGGCTTTAATTTTAGTCTTAATATATAATTAATTTATAAGCATATTAAATGAAATTATGTTTATTATATTGGGTTTATAACCTTAATCTTGTGCAACAATTTCATTGATGAATAGACAAATTATATTTATTATCCTGTCTTACTATTTGTGCTTTTCTATATTTACTGCTAAGCCTGTAAAGATTACCTCTACATAAAAGGCTGTGCATGTGTGCATGCTCAGTCGTGTCTGTCTCTTTGCGACCCCAGGGACTGTAGCCTACCAGGCTCCTCTGTCCATGAGATAATCCAGGCAAGAATACTGAAGTGGCTTGCCATTTCCTACTCTAGGGGATCTTCCTGACCCAGGGATCAAACCCGCATCTCCTGCATCGCCTGCATTGGCAGGCAGATTCTTTACCACTGAGCCCCATGGGAAGCCATAGCACACATCAAAGCCTAGGAAACCAGAATAAAAACTTGTCAGTACTATGTGACTGATAAGTTTTGGTGAGCATCTATTATTTGCCTAGGGCACTTACCATCTTTGGGAGGCAATCTTCCCTCCATCTTTTTGAAGTTTGTTGCTTTCATTAGTCTAGTCATGTGGTTATGATAGAGGCTGCTAATCACAGTATTTTTCCCACTTGCCTGGCCAGTGCCAACTGGTCCAGAGTGTAGGCACATGAAAGTAGCTGCCATCAGGATCACTGCCACAAAGAGGAAGATGATCTGAGAGAATGCAACTGACAAACAGAGAAAAGCAATGACAAGTAATGGAGAATGTCCCGCTGGTGTTTGTACTCCCTGATTCAGGCACTCCCAAGGTCCACCCAGCCCTTCTTGCTGCTACATGAACTAGAAGAAAGTACATAAGAGGACTTACAAGGAGAGAGCTGTTAAATATAGGAAATGTACTTGGCAAAAAAATATATCAGGGTGGTTTTTTTTTAGTAGACAATATGAACATAAACAAGGTTTGAGAGATTCAGAAAATATTTTTGCATTATATAGGATTTAACCCATTACATATGATGCTTGTTGTTGTTGATTAGTTGTTCATTCGTGTCCGACTCTTTGCAACCCCATGGAGTACAGCCCTCCAGGCTCCGCTGTCCATGGATTTCCCAGGAAAGAATACTGGAGTGGGTTGCCATTTCCTTCTCCAGGGGATCTTCACAACCCAGGGATCCAACTAGCATCTCCTGCATTGGCAGGGGGATTCTCTACTACTGAGTCACCAGGGAGGTCAATGTATAATGCTACCCCTATGCAAAATTCTCTTCCTGGTTTATTCCCAGGTATTTACAGCAAGGGCAGAAAGTAATTCTACATGATTATAGCAGTAATGTTTATGCGTCTGCATTCTGATAATGCAGTGTGACAATTTCCCTGGGCATTGTTAAGAAAACTTACATAAAACTTGGAAATCATATGGGAGTATTGTTTAAAAGGGGCTTCCTAGCTGGTGCTAGTGGCAAAGAACCCACCTGCCAATGCAGGAGATGCAGGAGACATGGGTTCATTCCGTGAGTCAGGAAGATCCCCTGGAGGACGGCATGGAAACCCACTCCAGTATTCTTGCCTGGAGGACAGAGGAGCCTGGTGGGCTACAGTCCATAGGGTTGCGCAGTCAGGCACGACTGAAGCAACTTAGCATGCGTGCATTGTTTAAAAATTTCCTCCAAGAGTTATTTAATTCTCTAGGACTTTTTACTACTTGATAACAAAGTCTAAGGATTGAATTTATATGTTAACTTGTAGATTTCTGTTAGAAAAAATAACTCCCCAAATTATAGTTGTATTGCTCTGTGGGACATTAACCAGTTTTGTGTCTAAACCTGCAATTTTTTCCTTAATTTTTTAAAATGTCTCTCCTGGTGGATTACTTAAGCCTTTGTTTTTAAAATCTTTGTGGAACCAACTGTACCATTTTATTTGTTCCCTTCTTAATAGGTGAAAGAAATCTTTGATATTATACTTCATATTATACTTACATATTATATATATTATACAATATATATTATTATAGTTCATATTATACTTGTATGAGTCATATTTTCAACATTTTGAAAATTAGTTTGACAGGATATTTGTGGAGAATAGTCCTGTACTTAAATTTGGTGCCCAAATTTAGGAGTAAAGGTAAATTTGTTTTAAGTGATACACTCAAAAAGTGGTCACTCATTATGTAACACAGGGCTCTGAAAATTAGAAGGGCTTTTTTAGCCACTTTACTCAAGACTTTATGGGAGACTTCTAGAAAGAGCAAGACTATGATGGTAATGTAGCATTTGAGTCTCTCCAAATATAGAAGAAAAATTCCCCATGTTCAAAATCTAGAGACAATAATAATAAAACTGTGTGTGTGTGTCATCTATTTAGGACTTTAATTAGGACTGATATTCCTAACTAAGGAACAGTTTCTCAAAAAAAAAAAAAATGAAGAACATAATAAACAACTTGAAACAATGAATATTCTTTTTTAGAAAATGATACAAATGAACTTATTTACAAAAACAGAAACAGCCTCACAGACTTAGAGAATGAACTTATGCTTACAGGGTTGGCAGGGAGGTGGGGAAGAGGGATAGGGAGTTTGGGATGGACATGTATACACTGTGATATTTAAAACAGATAACCGACAAGGACCTACTGTATAGCACAGGGAACTCTGCTCAATATTGTGTAACAAGCTAAGCTGGAAAAGAATTTGAAAAAGAACAGATAACATATGTGTATAACTGAATCACTTTGCTCTACATCTGAAACTAGCACAGCGTTGTTAATCAACTCTATTCCAATATATTATAAAATAAAGTTTTAAAAATATTGAAAATTCAGATGAAAAGAAATTAAAGTGGCCCTTAAACATGTTAAAAGTAGTTCAACTTCTCTCACAGTAATAGAAATGCAAATTAAAACTATATAGATATTATTGTTCACATGTCAGACTGGAAAATATCTGCCCCATTGAGAGGCTGATATTTCAGAGGAGAAGCAGGCACTGGCACACTTGGGTATACAAGAAGGGTATATGAGAGGTACACCCCTATGTACCTGAAGGGAGGGAAATTTGGCAATGTCCAGAAAAATCACATACACATGTCCTCATCAATCTAGCAACTACTGTCCTGGGAATATAGCCACAGATACAATGGCAAAGACATAAAATTATGTGTGTGCATAAATTATTCATATTCGCAAAACACTAGGAAAAAAATCAAAAGACCTATGTGACAAGGACTATTTTGCTGGCTCCATGGCTGAGTCTTCAGTTGTCTGTTCCAACTTTATTTAACTAGATGCTTCTGGTTGATGATTAGACATCAACCAGAAGACCATGACTTGTATGAACATAAATCTATTGACATACTTTCTTTCCAAATAAATATGATCTTTGGTCAGAGGCACTGCTGTTTGGTAAATAATTACAATATATGAAGATTCTGTAAATATTTCTATGCTGGAAGAAGTGCTGTGAGCAAGGAATGCATGTCTCAGCCAAAGTGTCAAATTTCAATGAGGACACTGTCCCCTCTTTGGTAGAAGGGGTCTGGTGTAGTCAATCCATTACCAATAAAAACAACACAGTCCTCTGGAGAAGAGAGCAATTTCTGCCTTTGTCCTGTTGGGTACTAAGAAATAACAGCTCATTCTCTAGGCATCTATACAACTAGCTGGACATCCCTCCTGAGACTATTCCTCCTTTCACACAAAGTGGGCAACTAGACACATTTGCAACACTCCACCCACTGGGAGGACTTTCTTTCACCTGTATCTTCAGGGCTGCTGTGGAGTAAGACCACAGTATAGCTGTCATCCTGTAAGCAGGCATCTTAACAAGGGTGCATTTTACTTTATTTAAATTATGCTTCAATAAAATTGATTAAAATATATCAGTTGTAACCTCTTCTAAGAGGTTTAATTTTAACTCCATTTACCACTCTCGTGATTTTTATATCATTGTTATCATGTATTTAGAAGACTCTTGAAAGGCCCTTGAACTGCAAGGAGATCAAACCAGTCAATCCTAGAGGAAATCAACCCTAAATATTCATTGGAAGTACCATTGCTGAAGCTCCAATACGTTAGCCACCTGATGTGAAGAACCTGCCTCTTGAAAAGGGCATTTACCTTTGCTTTGGCTTTATATGGGGCTTCCCTTGTGGCTCAGCTGGTAAATAATTTGCCTGCAATGAGGGAGACCTGAGTTTGATCCCTTGGTTGGGAAGATCCACTGGAGAAGGGAAAGGCTACCCACTCCAGTATTCTGGCCTGGAGAATTCCATGGACTGTAGAGTCCATGGGGTCACAAAGAGTCGGACACTACTGAGTGACTTTCATTTGGTTTTATATGATGTTTATTAAGTAAATGTGACATTGATCTGGAGTAAATGTGAACCTATTCCAGGATTTTGGGGCCAAAGGTCAGGTAGCCGAATAAATATAATTGTGAACATTTTTTTTTAATAAACTCTGCTGAATAATGTAATGTTGTGGAAGAAGGAAATGTATTGTGGAACATGACCTGCAATAATTCACTTATGTCTATGTCTTTCATAGAAATGAACTCGTAGGGGTGAGTTACATGGTCTGTAAAGTTTTATATTCTCATTGAGTGGCATAGTTTCTACCACATAAAAGAGGCTGAAAAAAAGATTTATTTGAATTCAGTTTACATAGATGGTCTAGCCTTTGAATAATGAAGCCTAGAACTTCAGAGTTGGAATAAACTTTGAAAATACGCTGCAATATTAACAGAATAACACAGAATTAATGTCCTAATTGTTATTCTAAAATTTTTGGCCTCCTTAATGGTTACAATTGGTTGCCTATATGCAGTCAGTGCCTTTTGATTTTGAAAGAATTCTTGTTCAGTCACATCCAAATCTTTGCAACACCATACACTTCAGCACACCAGGCTCCCCTGTCCTTAACTATCTCCAGGAGTTTGCTCAAATTCATGTCCATTGAGTCTGGGATGCCATCCAAACATCTCATCCTCTGTCGTCCCCTTCTCCTCCCACCTTCAATCTTTCCCAGCATCAGGGTTTTTCCAAATGAGTCAGTTCTTCACATCAGGTGGCCAAAGTATTGGAGTTTCAGCTTCAGCATCAGTTCTTCCAATGAATACTCACGACTGATTTCCTTTAGGATGGACTGGTTTGATCTCCTTGCAGTCCAAGGGACTCAAGAGTCTTCTCCAACACCACAGTTCAAAAGCATCAATTCTTCAGCACTCAGCTTTCTTTATAGTCCAACTCTCACATCCATACATGACTACCAGAAAAAAACCAAAGCTTTGACTAGATGGACCTTTGTCAGCAAAGTAATGTCTCTGCTTTTTAATATGCTGCCTAAATTTGTCATAGATTTTCTTCTGAGGAGCAAGAATCTTTTAATTTCATGGCTGCAGTCACCACATGCATTGATTTTGGAGTCCAAGAAAATGAAGTCTGTCACTGTTTCCATTCTTTCCCCATCTATTTGCCATGAAGTGATGGGACCGGATGCCATGATCTTAGTTTTTTTGAATGTTGAGTTTTAGGTCAACTTTTTCACTCTCCTCTTTCCCTTTCATCAAGAGGCTCTTTAGTTCCTCTTCACTTTCTGCCATAAGGGTGGTGTCATCTGCATATCTGAGGTTATTGATATTTCTCCTGGCAATCTTGATTCCAGCTTGTGCTTCATCCAGCCCAGCATTTCGCATGATGTACTCTACATATAAGTTAGATAAGCAGGGTGACAATATACAGCCTTGACATACTCCTTTCCCAATTTGGAACCAGTCTGTTGTTCCATGTCTGGTTCTAACTGTTGCTTCTTGACCCACATACAGATTTCTCAGGAGGCAGTTAAAGTGCCTCTGGTATCCCCATCTCTTGAGGAATTTTTCTCAGTTTGTTGTGATCCACATAGTCAAAAGCTTTAGCATAGCTCATGAAGCAGAAGTGGATTTTTTTTTTTTTTTTTGGAATTCTCTTGCTTTATCTATGATCCTATGGATGTTGGCAGTTTGATCTCTGGTTCCTCTGCCTTTTCTAAATCCAGCTTCAACATCTGGAAGTTCTCAGTTCATGTACTGTTGAAGCCTGGCTTAGAGAATTTTGAGCATTACTTTGCTAGCATGTGTGAGATGAGTGCAATCGTGAGGTAGCTTGAGAATTCTTTGACATTGCCTTTCCTTGGGATTGGAATGAAAACTGACATTTTCCAGTCCTGTGGCCACTGCTGAGTTTTCCAAATTAGCTGGCATACTGAACATAGCACTTTCACAACATCATCTTTTAGGATGAAATAGCTCAACTGAAATTCCATCACCTGCAGTAGCTTTATTCATAGTGATGTTTCCCAAGGCGCACCTGACCTCGCACTCCAGGACTCCTGGCTTCAGGTGAATGATCACACCATTGTGGTTACCTGGGTCATTAAAACCTCTTTGATATAGTTCTTCTGTGTATTCTTGCCACCTCTTCTTAACATCTTCTGCTTCTGTTAGGTCCATGCCATTTCTGTCCTTTATTGAGCCCATCTTTGCATGAAATATTCCCTTGGTATCTCTAATTTTCTTGAAGAGATCTCTAGTCTTTCCCATTCTATTGTTTTCTTCTATTTCTTTGCATTGATTGCTGAGGAAGGCTTTCTTATCTCTCCTTGCTATTCTTTGGAACTCTGCATTCAGATTGATATATCTTTCCTGTTCTCCTGTGCCATTCACTCTCTTTTCTCAGCTATTTGTAAGGCCTCCTCAGACAACCATTTTGCCTTTTTGCATTTCTTTTTCTTGGGGTTGGTTTTGATCAGCACCTCTTGTACAATGTTACGAACCTTTGTCCACAGTTCTTCGGATACTCTATCATATCTAACCCCTTGCATCTATTTGTCACTTCCACTGTATAATTGTAAGGGATTTGATTTAGGTCACACCTGAATGGTCTTGTGGTTTTCCATACTTTCTTCAATTTAGGTCTAAAGTTGGCAATAAGGAGTTCATGATCTGGGCCACAGTCAGCTACTGGTCTTGTTTTTGCTGACTGTATAAATAATTTTTTTTTTTAAAGGACACACCTCGAAGGGCTCCACGGGGAGGTCAAGGCAGGATGCAGGCCAAGAGGGCAGGGCAGGACCTGGGGCACACGTTCTTATTAGGGTCTATGGGTAGAAAGCTTTGGGGTTCCCAGGCTGAGGCCAGATTGGTCAATTCAAACACAAATGAACAAGGTTTTGGTAAGCTTCACAACGATCTTATGTACCCAATGGGAAGATGCTGGGAGACAAGGAAAAGTGCTTAGCATGGGGTAGTTGGGGAAGTCATATCAAGAATTTAATCTGCTTGTGATTCTGCAGGCTGTTATCTAAGGAATGCACTCAAAGGAAGGGCTGTTGCCAGTTCACAACCTGTGCAGCAGCTCAGCCGCACATAATGGATGCATCAACATCACGGACTCCGTTAGACTCACACCATCTCTCTGCTTTCATTACCCATCTGTTTTCCATCCTTCCCACTTTTCCCTTTACAGCATGTTAATATAGGTGTTTTAAGCTCCTGGTTTGATCATTACAACATCTCTGCCAAGTCGGAGCCTGGTTCTAATGCTTGCTCTGCCTCTTCGAAATGCGTTGTTTTGTCTTTAGCATGCTTTGGAATGGTCTGTTGAAAACTAGACACAGCATGCTGGGCTAAAGGTGTGGGAGTACACAGGCCTTTAATGTGAGGTTTTAGGTTTACCTGGCTGGGGGTTAGGATGTATGTGCTATTCATTGTCCCTGTAGTTGCCAGATGCTAAAATTTCCTCAGTGTCCTTGTTTTTGCTTCACCTGCTGTCTTTTGGGTTTCTAGATACGTCTTCTTAAATAAGGCCTGAGGCTTGAAGCTGTAATTTGTTATTACACAAGAGCCTTGCTGATGTGGAGGTAAGGTACTGGGAGAGAAAAGTTTCCTTTTTTCCCCCAAAGATTTATTTATTAACTTCTTTATTTTTGGTTGTGCTGGGTCTTCACTGCTGCGTGCAGGCTTTTGTAGTTGCAGTGAGCTCTGGCCACTCTCCTGTTGCGGAGCACAGGCTCTAGGAGCATGGGATTCAGTGGTTGCGCTGTGTGGGCTCAGTAATTGCTGCTCACCGGGTCTAGAGTGCTGGCTCAGAAGCTGCGATGCGCGAGCTTAGTTGTCCCATAGCAGGTGGGATCTTCCCAGACCAGGGATCGAACTCGTGTCCCCTACACTGGCAGGTGTTTTTTTTGTTTTGTTTTGTTTTTGACCACTGAGCCACCAGGGAAGCCCAAGAGAAGCTTTCTGTAGTGCTGTGACTAGGTCTCCATGTTTTAGAGAGCCTGTGCCCTTGGGATGTGACCTTCACAAGTACATCTCAGTCTCCCTTCCTCCTTGGGTAAGACAAGAAAGCTAGAGGGGGCTGGAGTCCCTTTCCCCAGGTCAGTTAGGCTCTGATAAAACAGTATTTTTTTTTGAGGTCAGGGCTTGTTAAGAAAAACAGACTGCTTTCTCCCTCACCTTGCCAGAGGATGAGAGAATTTTTCTCTTATCTTCACTGTAAGAATTTGGTTGCGCCTCTGGCCGTAAAACTCATAAAAATGTGGGGATTCACCAAAGATTCCTCTCCTGCTCTGAGTTTTTAATTCTTAAACTTGTCCACATTGAGCCTCCAGAAATTCACAGTTACAGGGTTTCCTACCCCAGGACAGTTTCTTGTAAAAGATTTTTACTTTAATAATTTGTGGTCGTTTGTATTTGCCTCTCTTTCCAATTTGAAGGACAGCAGTTTGCCCTGCTACCTCAGTTCTTTGCTAGCTCTAAGAAGCACTGTTGAATTTCAGTTTGTTAAACTTTTCTTTTTTTAAAATCCTTTTTAAAAAAGGTTGTGCTTTTTTTTTTTAATTTTATTTTATCTTTAAACTTTACATAATTGTATTAGTTTTGCCAAATATCAAAATGAATCCATCACAGGTATACATGTGCTCCCCATCCTGAACCCTCCTCCCTCCTCCCTCCCCATACCATCCCTCTGGGTTGTCCCAGTGCACTAGCCCCAAGCATCCAGTATCGTGCATTGAACCTGGACTGGCATCTCGTTTCATACATGATATTTTACATGTTTCAATGCCATTCTCCCAAATCTTCCCACCCTCTCCCTCTCCCACAGAGTCCATAAGACTGTTCCAAGCTCAATGTTGTGTTAGCATCAGGTGAACAGCAAAGTGATTCAGACATGTACGAATATATATATATATATATATATGTATATATTTCAGATTCTTTTCCATTATAGGTTATTACAAGACACTGAATATGTTCAATAGAGTTCCCTGTGCCATGGGTTAAGCTTCTTCTCGTGTGGCTAGGAATGATGACTTGTAAGCTCCTTACATGCTGGACTGGAGACCAGAAGTCTCTACAATTTTTACTGCAGTGGGACATTGCATACTGTTCTCCTTAGCAATTCCATGTTGCTTAGATAGGTGGCAGTCTCACACATGTACTAAGCTAAACTAAGCTAAGCTAAGCTAAGACACTTCAGTCGTGTCCGACTCTGTGCGACCCCATAGAGGGCAGCCCACCAGGCTCCTCCGTCCCTGGGATTCTCCAGGCAAGAACACTGGAGTGGGTTGCCATTTCCTTCTCCAATGCATGAAAGTGAAAAGTGAAAGTGAAATTGCTCAGTCGTGTCTGACTCAGCGACCCCATGGACTGCAGCCTTCCAGGCTCCTCCATCCATGGGATTTTCCAAGCAAGAGTACTGGAGTGGGGTGACACATGTACTAGGGAACATGAATAAGAATATTCACAAGAGTATACAAAATAGGAGACTTCCCTTGTGGTCCAATGGCTCAGATTCCACCACGCTCCCAGTGCTGGGGGCTCGGGTTCAATCCTTGATCAAGGGACTACATCTCATATGTCTCACCTAGAGATCTCGCATGCCTCAACAAAGATTGAAGATCCCAAGTGCAGCAATTAAGACCCAGTGCAGCTAAATACAAAAATAAGTCTTTTTTTTCTTAAAAGAGAGTATACATAATAGGAGAAACAGTGGAAACAATCAAATGCTAGTGACAGAAGGATCAACGTCTTGCAGTATATCCACACTATGGAATAGAACACCTCAGTAAAACTGAGTGGACAGCAGCTACACAGAGCTGCATGCACGAGTCTCAGTAATATAACAGAATAGGGGGAAAGAGCCTCAGAAAAGAGCAAATAGTCATGATGTCCTTTTTCTGAAGTTGAAAAGCCAGCAGTACTAAAATGTATGTTACTTGGGGCAGATTACCTGTATTTCATTGATTGTAACATGCAAATGGAGGGAAATTTTTTGAAAGAGAAGCACTGGAACAACAAACTAGAAACAAACAAACAAAAAATGGTTCCCTCTAGTGGAGACAGGGATAGTTTGGTGTCATGGTGAAAGGCTTTGGAATAAAAGCAAATCTCCTGTGAGTACATATGTATTTTTTTCCACAATACTGCTACTGCTGCTAAGTTGCTTCAGTCATGTCCGACTCTGTGCGACCCCATAGACGGCAGCCCACCAGGCTCCCCCGTTCCTGGGATTCTCCAGGCAAGAACACTGGAGTGGGTTGCCATTTCCTTCTCCAACGCATGAAAGTGAAAAGTGAAAGTGAAGTTGCTCAGTCCTGTCCGACTCTTAGTGACCCCATGGGCTGCAGCCCACCAGGCTCCTCCGTCCATGGGATTTTCCAGGCAAGAGTTTCCACAATACAAGCTTCTGCATAAGAAAGAGGCTCTCGTGGTACTAGGGCAATTGGATAACTATATTAAAAAATTAATCTTAAAAAAAATATTTTGCTTATTTATTTGTTTGTTTTTCCCCAAACTTTAAACTTTTTACTTTGTATTGATGCCAGTTAACAATGTTGTGGTAGTTTCAGGTGAACAGCTAAGGGACTCAGCCACACATACACATGTATCCATTCTCCCCTCCTCCCATGCAGGCTGGTGCATAATATCGAGAAGAGATCCATGTGCTATACAGGAGGTCTTTGTTGGTTATCCATTTTAATAGAGCAGTATGTACATGACCTTCACAAAGTCTTCCCCCTGGCAACCATAAGTCATTTTCTAAGTCTGTCTCTGTTCTTCATGTAAAGTTCATTTGTATCATTTCTTTTTAGATTCATATGAAGACCCTGATGCTGGGAAAGATTGAAGGCAGGAGGAGAAGGGGACAACAGAGGATGAGATGGTTGTATGACATCACCGACTCAATGGACATGAGTTTGAGTAAACTCCAGGAGTTGGTGATGGACAGGGAGGCCTGGTGTGCCTCAGTCCATGGGGTTGCAAAGAGTCGGACATGACTGAGCAACTGAACTAAACTGAACTGAACTGATGGAGAAGACTCTTGAGAGTCCCTTGAACTTCAAAGAGATCAAACCAGTCAATCCAAAAGGAAATTAACCCTGAATATTCATTGGAAGGACTGATGCTAAAGCTGAAGCAATACTTTGGCTGCCTAATGCAAAGAGCCGACTCCCTGGAAAAGACCCTAATGCTGAGAAAGATTGAGGGCAGGAGGGGAAAGAGACGACAGAGAATTAGATGGTGGGATGGCTCAATGGACAAACTCAATGGACATGAGTTTGAGCAAACTTCAGAAGGCAGTGAAGGACAGGGAAGCCTGGCATGCTGCAGTCAATGGGATCTCAAGTCAGACCAGACTTAGCAACTAAACAACTCTCCCAACCCATCAGTGTTTGCTAGCTGCAATGTTCTTCTATAACCACATGGTGGCAGTGTTGTAGAAGTGAACAAAATTCTGACTGAAACTTCAATTCTTGTCCTTTGGAAAGATTGAAGGCAGGAGAAGAAGGAGACAACAGAGTATGAGATGGTTGGATGGCATCACCAACTTGATGGACATGAGTTTGAGCAAGCTCCGGAAGTTGGTGACGGACAGGGAAGCCTGGTGTGCCGCAGTCAGTGGGGTCGCAAAGAGTCAGACACGATTAAACTGAGTTGAACTGCAGTTCAGATGTTTAGTCTCAGGTTGATTGTGTCTTCCATCCTCCTTCTGTCAATCTCTGGCCTCCACCACCTTCTCTTGTGACATATCAGAAAGAATATCCCAAGGTAAAAGCCCCTACACTGGTTTGAGGCAATAATCAGTTCAGTTCAGTCGCTGAGTCGTGTCCGACTCTTTGCCACCCCATGGACTGCAGCACTCCAGGCTTCCCTGTCCATCACCAACTCCCAGAGCTTGCTCAACTCATGAGGCAATAATATAGCATAGCAAAGTCATCTTTTAGGCCTCTGTCTCTTCCCCACCCCTTCAAGCCCTTTTATTTCCCTGCTCTTTTCTGTCCTCCACACCTGGCACCCCATTCCCTTTCTCTGGGAACTGGGTGTTCTGTTGTCTGTTAAATGCAATAATCAGAGCCTAATCTTCCATTACTAGGAGAAGGTCACTTATCAGGAAATTCAAAAGAGAAAGGCGCGTTAACCCATTTAATATCTAGAAATGGAATAAATGCTCATCATTTGGGGAATAAAATGTGCTTTATCCTGTAAAATAAGACAACAGGCCCCAAATGAAGTCACTCATGCTAAGCTTCACCAAAGTGAGACAACATAGAGTTTCTGCTCACCCAGAAATGGAATCTCCTGATTAGCATTCATTAGGTAAACTGCCTTATAGATGATTCCTGCCATCCCTAAAGGAAAGTAACCTCATCATAACCAACCTGTTTTTTGGCCAAGTGTAACTTCCTTGTTCCTGCTCCCTTTTGTCTATAAGTCTTTTGTTCTGTACAGCTCCCCGGAACTCCTTCTTATCTGCCAGCTTCACTAATGCCAGGTTCAAATCGCTTTTTGCTCCAGCAAACTCTTAAAAATTTTAAATATATTTCAGTTATCTTTTAACAGTCCTGTTTTTGTCAGTCATTAACAAAAATACATTAGATCTGTATTGGAAGAGTAGGAGGATTTTCAAGATCTCTTGTTAAGTAAGAAAAGCAAAATGCAGGGAAGTGTGCATAATGCAGCAATGACCAAGTTCCTCCATAGGCGTGTGTATTTGTACAGAACTATATGAGCACAATGTAAAGAGGGGAAAGATACATACAGGACTGTTAACACTGTTTACATGTGATGGGATGGGAGCACAGGGAGACGCAATTTTAAAAGATCCTCACTAGATACGATTCAGGTTAACAACAGCATGTATAACATCTTAATGACATTTATTTAAGTTACATATTCTCTGTGTATATATATATATATGTGTGTGTGTGTGTATGTATATATTAACTATATATATGTGTATATATATATATATACACACATATACATATTTTTGAGCTTCCCTGGTGGCTCAGATGGTAAAGAGTCTGCTTGCAATGCAGGAGACCCTGGTTCAATTCCTAGGTCAGGAAGAGGCCCTGGAGAAGGGAATAGCTGGAGGGCTACAGTCAATGGAGTCAGACATGATTTAGTGACCAACACTTTCACTTTTCATACATATATTCATAAGTGCTTGTGTGTGTGGCTCAGTCAGTCGTGTCCAACTCTGCAAATCCATGGACTGTAGCCTACCAGGCTCCTCTGTCCATGGGATTATCCTTGAAAGAATACTGGAGTGGGTTGCCATTTCCTTCCCCAGGGGATCTTCCCAACAAGGGATGGAACCCATGTCTCCTGTATTGGCAGATGGATTTTTTACCACTGAGCCAGCCACCTGGGAAGCACACATATATTCCAACATACACACATCTAGCTTTTCCTATATGTTTTCTACCTTTTATATCGTGTCTAGCTCTCACACTGAAATTATAAAAGTATTTTATCTCGGAACAGCTCTGTTTTCTTTTACACTCATGTCCTCAGTCCATCTGAAGTTTATTTCCACATAAGTTGTGAGGCAGGGCTTATAAAATTTTATTTTCACACAGTTATCCAGTTGGCTGAGAAAACGTTCTCTCACGTTTTAAAAGAAGCTGTAGTTTATTAGCCAGCTCAGTCTCGGTGGCAAATTGCCATGAGCAGGGATTCAGACAGTGACTGAGAGGGAGGGCGTAGCTCAGACCTGAGGGGAGCAAAGGTGTAGCAGGGCCGGTGACACGTGGCCGCAGCTGCCCGCATCTCTAGCAAGTCCTCCTCTTCACAGTGGCTCTGCCATCGCTGATCTTTCCAGGATGGGAAGAGGTTTACACGTTTATTAGATTTTCCAAGGGTAGCCTGCTCTCTAGGCTTTCCTGGCCCCCTCTCTCAGAGTTGAGAGAGACAGAGGAAGAGAGGAAGGTGGGGAGAGAAAGGGTGGGACTGGGGAGGGGAAGGAAAGAGACACTGTTTCCTGGCTTCAGGCAGAATGGCAGCACCAGGACCCTTCTCAGGGACTATTCTCTGTCAACAAGCAATTGTTTCTAATGCCAAGGGTCTTGTACCCTCCAGCCCTTTCCAGCTCACTGTCTCCTCAGGGCTGACTCCTGTGAGGTTTACAGCCTCTCCCTGCATCTCCTCCTCCTGTGGGATTCTTTATCTCAGTGCTCAGGGTTCTCATACCATTATTTTTTTTCAGGATCCCTCGGGGCTAAAGGACTCCATAGCCAATCTTGTAATCCCTGGTTTTCTATGGAGAGATTCTCCCAGACATCATCTCTGTTCTGGGTGCTATGTGCAGGAAATAATAATGACTGTCAAATGGAAAGACACCATTTCTAGTTAAGTAATGATAACTGAAAGAAATCCTCAAAGCTGGACACTGTCTTTGTTAAACTGAATATGATTAGAATAGGGAGAAGTAAAAGAAGGGACATCAAGCAGCAGTAGAAGTTTGCTCCCATTCCAAACCAGAGTTAAGGGATAGAACAAATTAAAATAGGATGAAAACTCTTAAAGGATGGTAGAAAGTCAAGAGCGTTAGAGAGCAAAATAGATACTTGCTTCTTCAGAAACTTTAAAATCACTAAAATGGCCTATTCAGAGACCATTTATCTGTCAAGAATAGATGGGGACAAGATAATATGGGCTAAGAATGCATGCATGCTAAGTTGCCTCAGTTGTATCCTACTCTTTGTAACTCTAGGGACTCTAGGCCCCCCTGTCCATGGGTTCTCCAGGCAAGAATACTGGAGTGGGTTGCCATGCCCTCCTCCAAGGGATCTTCCCCACCCAGGGATTGAACCCATGTCTCTTACGTCTCCTGCATTGGCAGGTGGGTTCTTTACCACTAGCGCCACCTGGGAAGCTCCATGGACTAAGAATGCCCCTGCCTTTAAGAGCAAACAGAGGATATTGTGGCCATCAAGCCATCAGCCAGTACAGCCCTTTATGGTGAACACTGAGGGAACTCAGGATGGGAAAAAAACAAGTTACTGGCGTTAGATAAGGTGCATACCAAAGGAAGGATTTCAATAAGCGCAGACCCTGGCATCTTCCCTTACATAGAAACGTGCTAAAGTCATTAATTTGAGATATCTGGTTTTCTTTAATAGTAATTTTTTGATGTTCTGACAACCTGGTTTTTGTTGTAAAATGCTTGTGTATTCTGGCTCCTCCCTTGCCTATTCAGAGCAGTCCCACAGAGCTATTTGAGAGGTCGCCTCTCAGGTGTGAGTCCTCAGAAAGTTTGCCAGATAAAACAGGATTCTCAGCTTTTAGGTTGTTCATTTTTGTTGTTGTTCAGTCACTACCATGTCCAACTCTTTGGGACCCTAGGGACTGCAGCACGTGAGGCTTCCCTGTCCTTCACAATCTTCTGGAATTTGCTCAAATTCATGTCCATTGAGTCGGTGATATTATCTAACCATCTCATTCTCTGTCGCCCCCTTCTCCTTTTGCCTTCAATCGTTCCCAGCATCAGGGTCTTTTCCAGTGAGATGGCTCTTCACGTCAGGTGGTCAAAGTATTGGAGCTTCAGCTTCAGCATGAGTCCTTCCAATGTATACTCAGGACTGATTTCCTTTAGGATTGATGGTTTGATCTCCTTGCTGTCCAAAGGATTCTCAAGAGTCTTCTCCAACACCACAGTTCAAAAGCATCAATTCTTCGGCACTCAGTTTTCTTTATGGTCCAACTCTCACATCCATACGTGACTACTGGAAAAACCTAGCTTTGACTACATGGACCTTTGTTAGCAAAATGATGCCTCTGTTTTTTAACATGCTGCCTAGGTTTGTCATAGCTTTCCCTCCAAGGAGCAAGTGTCTTTTAACTTCATGACTGCAGTCACTATCCATAGTGATTTTGGAGCCCAAGAAAATAAAATCTGTCATTGCTTCCACTTTTTATCTTTCTATTTGCAGTGAAGTGATGGGACTAGATGCCATGATCTTCGTTTTTTGAATGTTGAGTTTTAAGGCAATTTGTTCAGTCTTCTCTTTCACCCTCATCAAGAAGCTCTTTAGTTCCTCCTTACTTTCTGCCATGAGAGTGGTATCATCTGCATATTGGAGGTTGTTGATGTCTCTCCTGGCAGTCTTGATTCTAGCTTGTGCTTCACCCAGCCTGGCATTTTGCATGATGTATTCTGCATAGAAGTTAAATAAGCAGGGTGACAAGCATTTTTTTTTCAGTCAACAGTAACAACATAGGAGGATCCTAAACTCATCTCCTCTTATATATGCACAAAATCTACAGCTACACATGGAACAATTTCTTTCTGAAAGAAACCCCCAAAGGAGCTGAGTGACTCCTGCATGTTGAGCAAACAAGAAAAAACCCACATCAAAATGGGCAGGAGAGGCTGAGACACAATCTTGTCATAAACTCACACCCAATGCAGTGACCCACAAGCAAAGGGGGTAGGGGTCTCACAACCTGAGCTTCCCCTTGAGGAGTGAAGGGGTTGAACCCCACATTTGGCACCCCAGCTTTTAAGACCAGCATCTGAGAGATGAGCCCTCAAAACATCTTGGCTTTGAAAGCCAGTGGGGTTTGTAGCCACAAGCCCCACAAAATTATAGTGAACTGAGAAGCAGTCATTAAAGGGCTCACATGAACTCCCCTGGCTCCCCTCCAGGACCTAACACTAAAGCAGCTCCTGAAAACAATCAAGCAGCTCATGAAGCAGTCCTATTTGCTTATCTTTGGAGTGAGGGGCAGGCATCTAATCTAACACTCATCTAGGGGGCTATGAAATACTTTCCAAGGACACTGGTCAGCAGGCACCATATTTGAGTTTTTCCTCTGCCTCACTCCAGTTGCCAGTATCTCCTGGAAAGGAGTTTGTGAACCTGTCTGATGGGTGCCCCAAATTTTGTGGTTGCACTGAGGAAATCCCTTCCCTTTGGGATATTGACAGGGCTTGGCACAGCTTCAACCACTGTGAACTACTAAGAATAAAGTATGCTGCTTAGACAATCCCAATGGTTTGAGAGACATCCAAGAGTTAAGGCAGAGTTGGACAATAACTTTCCTATAGGAGGCCACTCCTGATCACCAGGGTTTGGTTGTTAGTGAGTCTTCCACTCTTGGGTCCCACAGAACTGTGTCAAATAGAGAGCAAGTTCATAATCAGTTATAGCCCTCCCCCACTAGGGCACAGTCAGGAGACAGCAGACTGGAATGCATCTCCAGTCTTTCTAGGAGTTTACCTATTCGTTTGCCTTGATAGCTATGGCCTGAGGAGTAGGTTTCTAATTAAACACATCTAGGGACTGATGACAGAGACCAGGGAGGCCACAAGTGCCACCTTCACACTCATCCTCTGCTCCACCCCAAGCTGTTGAGTCTCTAAGCAAAGAGCTGTGTACATGTCTGTCTCACTGACCTTCTGTGGTTGTTACCCAGAAAACATCCCTTGATAGCCAGCCCTAGCAGAAAGTGGGGCTTATGTTCTTGCATTCAATGAAATGGTACCAAACAAAGAAACAGTTCTTAAATGGCTATTCCCCAAGGATCAGTGTACAGTGAGCAGACAGAAATGCCCATCTCCCATCTTTCTGTGAAATTTGCATACTTTACAAGTGCTGCCTGAGAGTCTGACTTCCAATCAGCCTGAATCTTGGTACAGACTGAGATCCTTCTCTTTGGGATATTGACAGGGCTTGGCACAGCTTCAACCAATGTAAATTACTAAGAATAAAGTATGCTGCTTAGACAATCCCAATGGTTTGAAAGACATCCAAGAGTTAAGGCAGAGTTGGACAATAACCTTGCTACACGAGGCCACTCCTTCAAGACAGAGAGATGGCTGCTCTAGCAAATGTATAGAAACTAGTACAGACTCAAAGAAAGAAAGAAGAGTATGTTCCAAACACAAGGATAAGATAAGACCTTAATGAAACAAAGATAAGTGACTTATCTGATAGAGTTCAAAATAATGGTCATTAAGTGTCTCACTGAGCTTAAGAGAAGAATGGGTAAACTAAAGTAAGAATTTCAACAAAAATAAAATATAAGAAAGCACAATATTGAAATCACAGAACTAAGAATACCTGAACTGAAAAAATACAATAAAGGGCTTCAACAGCAGACTAGATGAAGTGGAAGAAAGGATCACCGAACTCAAGACAGGTCAATGGAACTCATCCAATTAGAGCAGCAAAAAGAAAAGAAAAAAAAAAAAATAGTGAAGATAGTCTAAGGAACTTATGGAACAACAGCAAATGGACCAATATTTGCATTATGGGGACCCAGAAGGAAAAGAGAGAGAGGGAAAGGGGCAGAAGAACATGTGAAGAAATAATTGCTGGAAAATTCCCTAACCTGGAAAAGTAACAGACATCCAGATCCAGAAGCCCAGAAAGTTCCAAATAATATGAATGCCAAGAGACCCACATGAAGAAACATTAAAATCAAAGTGTCAAAATTTAAAGACAAGGAAAGAATCTTAAAAGTAGCAAGAGAAAGTCAATTTGTTATGTACAAGGTAACCCCCATAAAAGTATTAGTAGATTTTTCAACAGAAACTTTGCAGGCCAGAAGGAAGTGGCACAATATTCAAAATGTTGAAAGAAAAAACTTCTAATCAAGAATACCCTTCTTGGCAAAACTGTCCTTCAGAACTGAAGGAGAGATAAAGAGATTTCTAAAGAAGCAAAAGCAAAAGGGGTTCACCGACATTAGACTGGCCTTACAAGAATTGTGAAAGAAACTTCTCTAAGCTAAAATAAAAGGGTACTAACAGGAAAACAGGACAGTAAAAGCACACTGGTTAATCACCTACGAAGCTAGTATAAAGGTTAAAGAACAAAAATAGTAAATAACTGTAACTGTAATAATTTTTAATGGACACATAAGATGAAAAGATGTAAAATGTGACCAAAAATGAAATGTGGGTGCGGGGGGGGGGGGGGGGGGGGGAGGGGGAGGAATATAGAGATTTAGAAAGAATTCAAACTTATATTGTTACCTACTTAGAGTTGTTTGCTGTAAGCCTGATGGCAATCACACAGCAAAATCACAAAAGATAAAGGAATCTAAGCATTGCTTTTGTTTAGTCACTAAGTCATGTCCAAATCTTTTGTGATCCCATGGACTGCAGCCTGCCAGGCTCCTCTGTCTATGGGATTCTCAGGCAAGAATACCGGCATGGGTTGCCATTTCCTTCTCTAGGGAATCTTTCCAAACCAGTGTTTGAACCTCTTTCTCTTAGGTTGCAGGTGGATTCTTTACCACTGAGCCACCAGGGAAGCCTCATCTAAGCATGCCATTATAGAAAACCAAATAAAGACAGACAAATACTGTATAACCTCACTTATGTAGAATCTAAAGAAACAAGCAAATTCATGGAGACAGAGAATAGACTGGCAATTGCCAGAGGCAGGGCTTTCAAGTGGGGGTGGGTAGTGAAATGGGTGAAAGGGGCAAAAGGCAAACTTCAAGTTATAAAATAAGTAAGTCCTGCTGCTAAGTCACTTCAGTCATATCCGACTTTGTGTGACTCCATAGACGGCAGCCCACCAGGCTCCCCCGTCCCTGGGATTCTCCAGGCAAGAACACTGGAGTGGGTTGCCATTTCCTTCTCCAATGTATGAAAGTGAAAAGTGAAAGTGAAGTTGCTCAGTCGTGTCTGACTCTTCGCGACCCCATGGACTGCAGCCTACCAGGCTCCTCCGTCCATGGGATTTTCCAGGCAAGAGTACTGGAGTGGCGTGCCATTGCCTTCTCCGGTTGGTACAGCATGGTGACTGTAATTAAACATTGCGGTGATCCTTTCACAATAGATACAAATATTGAATCATTATGTTGTGCTCCTGAATTTGATATCATGTGACATGTCAATATTAACTCAAAAAAAATAACAAAACCCAACAACGACAACAGACAGGGGAGCAAGGGCTGCTATTTTCTAAGGGATGCCAGAGAAGCTGAAAAAGAGTCAACTAAATTTTTTAAGTCCTAAGAATGAGAGGGAAAGGGACAAACTCTAGACTCAAGATGTAGTAGAAAAAATGTGCCGATAAGAAGTCTTCTATACAGTGAACAGAAGGGTACATGAAATAAAGGAGGCTGAAAAAACTCATCACTGGGGGACTGTGATACTACTATGGCAATAGAGATAAATTTAATCAAGCATTCAGTTCAGTTCAGTTCAGTCACTCAGTCGTATCTGACTCTTTGCAACCCCATGAATTGCAGCATGCCAGGTCTCCCTGTCCATCACCAACTCCCAGAGTTCACTCAAACTCATGTCCATCGAGTCAGTGATGCCTTCCGGCCATCTCATCCTCTGTCGTCCCCTTATCCTCCTGCCCTGAATCCCTCCCAGCATCAGAGTCTTTTCCAATGAATCAACTCTTCGCATGAGGTGGCCAAAGTACTGGAGTTTCAGCTTTAGCATCATTCCTTCCAAAGAACACCCAGGACTGATCTCCTTTAGAATGGACTGGTTGGATCTCCTTGCAGTCCAAGGGACTCTCAAGAGTCTTCTCCAACACCACGGTTCAAAAGCATTTTAGGACACCAGCTATTATATTACTGATTTTATGAAGGAAAAACTCAGCGGCTTAAAACAATATAAACTTATTGCCTTTAGTTTGTGTGGGTCAAAAATCTGGGCATGGCATAGCTGAGTCCTCTAGATCTGGGTCTCTCAACAAGGCTGTAGTCATCTGATGGCTCAACTTGGGGAGAATTTGCTTCCATATTCACTCCAGTGGTTATATTAGCAGGATCCAGTTACTTGTGGTTATTGGATTGAGGGACTCAGTTCCTTGCTGGCTATTAGATGGACATCTTCCTTAATTCCTTGCTCTGTAGGCTTCTCCATAGGGCAGCTCAGAGCAAGCAAACAAAAGAGGAAGAGAGAATGAGGAAGCCAGGAGCCAGAATGTTTTTTGACGTCTCATCACTTTTGCCATATTCTCTTTGTTGGAAGGAAGTTCCCAGGTCCGACCCATACTCAAGGGGAGGCAGTTATAAGCGGGTGTGAACACAGACAGGCTGGATCATTGGAGCCATCTTAGATGCTGCCAACCACATGGGCAAAATCAGGGACTGACTCTGCCTAAAACAGAAGTGTTTGACAGACGAATGTTTGTATTCCAGCATTAAGGAAGTTGTACTTGTTTCTTACCTTGCTTGCTCATGTTGAGTGTTGTGCTAAGAAAATTTGAAAAAGTCCTTAGAGGAACCAGAGATCAAATTGCCAACATCCACTGGATCATCGAAAAAGCAAGAGAGTTCCAGAAAAACATCTATTTCTGCTTTATCAACTATGCCAAAGCCTTTGACTGTGTGGATCACAATAAACTGTGGAAAATTCTGAAAGAGATGGGAATACCAGACCACCTGACCTGCCTCTTGAGAAATTTGTATGCAGGTCAGGAAGCAACAGTTAGAACTGGACATGGAACAACAGACTGGTTCCAAATAGGAAAAGGAGTACATCAAAGCTGTATATTGTCACCCTGCTTATTTACCTTATATGCAGAGTACATCATGAGAAACGCTGGACTGGAAGAAACACAAGCTGGAATCAAGACTGCCGGGAGAAATATCAATAACCTCAGATATGCAGATGACACCACCCTTATGGCAGAAAGTGAAGACGAACTAAAAAGCCTCTTGATGAAAGTGAAAGTAGAGAGTGAAAAAGTTGGCTTAAAGCTCAACATTCAGAAAACGAAGATCATGGCATCCGGTCCCATCACTTCATGGGAAATAGATGGGGAAACAGTGGAAACAGTGTCAGACTTTATTTTTCTGGGCTCCAAAATCACTGCAGATGGTGACTGCAGCCATGAAATTAACAGACACTTACTCCTTGGAAGGAAAGTTATGACCAACCTAGATAGCATATTCAAAAGCAGAGACATTACTTTGCCAACAAAGGTTCGTCTAGTCAAGGCTATGGTTTTTCCTGTGGTCATGTATGGATGTGAGAGTTGGACTGTGAAGAAGGCTGAGCGCTGAAGAATTGATGCTTTTGAACTGTGGTGTTGGAGAAGACTCTTGAGAGTCCCTTGGACTGCAAGGAGATCCAACCAGTCCATTCTGAAGGAGATCAGCCCTGGGATTTCTTTGGAAGGAATGATGCTAAAGCTGAAGCTCCAGTACTTTGGCCACCTCATGCGAAGAGTTGACTCATTGGAAAAGACTCTGATGCTGGGAGGGATTGGGGGCAAGAGGAGAAGGGGACGACAGAGGATGAGATGGCTGGATGGCATCACTGACTCGATGGACGTGAGTCTGAGTGAACTCTGGGAGTTGGTGATAGACAGGGAGGCCTGGCGTGCTGGGATTCATGGGGTCGCAAAGAGTCGGACACGACTGAGCGACTGAACTGAACTGATCTATCAAAAAATACTTATGAAGGTGACAAACGTCCACACTGGAATGTGTCAGTGTAAGGAACTTTTAGCGACAATTTGCAAAGACTCCCTTATATTTAAAATGAGCAAACTATATATGCAAGCACTTTGTTTCTTTAAAAGGAGGAGTCTGAAAGGAGGAAGAAAAATCACAATGTTGGGGGAAAATATTTTAGAAGAGGATTTTTCTTTCCTAAACTAGGCCTGTTGGTCTGGGCCCCGCCCATCTCTGAGGCCCCCTCTCCCCTCACTCAGTGCTTGGCACCTCAAACTGCAACCGCATGTGTTTCCTTGCCTGTCAGTAACAGCAGCTTCTCCCCTAACTTCACTTCATTCAGGTCTGTTCTCAAACCTCACCTACATAGAAAGAACTTTCCCGACTACTATCTAAAATATCATTCGCTTACTTTGGTTTTGTTTTTCTTTATAGCAGTTACCACTTTCTGACATGTGTTTGTTTGTTTGTTTACTGCCTGTCACTTCCATTAAGACTTCTATCTCCTGGAAAAGAAAGCCGTTGGCTCTCCTCAATAATGTATGTTGGGTAAATAAAAGAAAAAATAAAATAAAGGCCCATAAAAAACACGACAGAAGAGCCTAACAGAAAGTGGGAGAAAAAAGTGGGAGAAGCATGAGCAATTACAATTTGCCAGATATATGCTAACATAAATTCATGCACTAGAGAATATTTATATTTGTGTGCAACGTGTGACTTATTTTTAAAATGTTCTGAAATAGTTAAATAAGCTAATCTACTTGAAAATACTTAAGACAGAATTTAAATCCGCGCTCACAGCACCGCTACCTTCCAGACGCGTGCCCTAATTTCTCTGACTTTCTCAGGAGACTGAGCGCACCCTCCCTCTTATAAAATGTATTCTTGTCGCTATCTGATTGGCTGTTCCTCCCAGGCTCTCCTTTCTCATTGGTTGTTCCCCCAGTCCTTCACTCCTGGATCCAAGCTCTCCATTTGTCTGCTGCAGCAGACCGTGGCTGCAAGCGGCACTTCAGCCAGAGTAGTTCCCCGGTGACGTCAAAGGCGCTGCCTGCCCACATTCCAAGGCATGGGCGGGGACTTCCCGCAGTCCCCGCCTTTGGGCGGAGAGCAAGACTTTTGATTGGATAGGGCGGCGAGGTGAGCATCCGATTGGTCCCCGCCCTGGACGGAGGCGGGATCTTAGCTGCGTCCTGGAGCAGAGCTGAGGAGCCCTGGGGAGTCTCAAAGTTTTGAGTCTGGAGCAGTAGCGGAGAGTGGGTTTATTGAGAGGGGCTTTTCTTGGGATGAGGATTGATCTCCTGCCTTTATTTTGGAGGCACACTCTGGTTTATTCTCCTCAGCCTACGATCTGATCTCTGGACAGTCTGTTTCCTTAGGAGATTCTCAGGTCTCCGAGGACACTGGACCCTTGGCAGTTCTCTCTGAGGCAGAGGAGCGAACGGTTTGCTTCCTAAGTGCATAAGCTACACGCATACGCACGCACACACGGGCACACACACAGGCACATACCCTCACGCGGAGGCGGATCTCGCCCACCGAGGCCTCCCAGTCCGCTCCCCTCCTGCGCTCAGCATCCTCGGCCCAGCGCGCCTCGGACCACCATGGAGGTGCTGGAGAGCGGGGAGCAGAGCGTCCTGCAGTGGGACCGCAAGCTGAGCGAGCTGTCAGAGCCCGGGGAGACCGAGGCTCTCATGTACCACACGGTGAGGACTCGGTGGGCAGGGGAAGGGGCGGCTGGAGAAGGGTAATTGTCATCAAAGGAACAGCTCGGGACCGGGAACTGGGAAGGGAGTATTTGGGGAAGAGCCTGCCCAGAATGGAGCAATCTGGGGAGAGGTGTGGTTTTTCTAGCTGAAAGCCTCTGGCCCTTTAAAATTTTTGATAACAGTAACGACCCTTTGTATTTCTTTAGCAACTTATACTCTTCTCCGAGGGCTTTTCACATCTGCTATTTCATTTCTTATTGCTCCATAAAGCTGGAGAGGAGGTAGATGGTTTGATAATCTGTTTCGTTTGCTACTGATTTTTGTGGGATGCTTTTAAAAAACTGGACAAAACAAAGTAGCAGTTTCTTTCCTTCGCCGTCATATTCTCTCCCTCTCTTCTTTACTTTTTAATTTGTATTTTAAGAAATATACCTCTGTGTATGTGTGTGTGTTTTGAAAAAAGGCCTTCCTTTTAGGAGAAAGACTACTTTATTTGACTCTTCTAACCATGCAGCCAAGAAGTCTGCTTCCTCCTTCTTCAGAGGAAAGATCAGCAAAGGGGTATGGAAAATCTGAGTGCACATTTCGGAAAGGGTTTGGGGAAGGTGGGACAGCTCACCAGTTTCTTGCTCAGCCTTATGCCCCAGCGACCCTTTTGGGCATTAACCTCTCATAGAGCACACACATTTCTTTAAAAGTTTTCAATTTCAACTAAGTGCTTAGTATTAAATTTGCAACATGAAATTTTGCTTACAGCAGCCAGCACTGAGACTGTGACTTTATCGTGAGGTCTCTTTGTCTCTTTTTTCTTTTGACAAATGCAGAGTTTATGTTGAGAGAGAGAGGGAGAAACACTAATAAAATGAGAAGCTTGGCTGTTTTCCCTTTATGATTCTTTTAGTGGGGTCAGTGCCAGGATATTTGAAACTTGCAAAATGGCCTGCAGGCTCCACCTCTCTGGCCTTGGCCTCTGGCTGACGTTATTTTGGGAAAAGGGAGGAGGGCCTCCCTGTGATTCCCACCAAAGCGTTTGTGGTGGCTGAGAATGGCTTGTTGAAAACAGGCGGAGGGCGGGATGAGAGGGAGTGGAAGCCCATGCTGGGTCAAAAGCCAGATGTGTGGTATGATCTTTTGGGCTGTGCTGGACCAGCCTGTCCTGAGGAGACCATGTAGGCTGCGTTTGGACTGGGGGCCCAGATGTGCTTCCTGTTGCCAGGACAGAACTGAGAGCACATTGGCCCTCAAATATCTTCTGATAGTATCTCCAGATGTTTCTCCTGACGTGGGCCACACTTTAACCATGTGCGAGGGGCGGCTCTTTTCTTTTGTCCTCGTGAATACTGTGAAAATGTGTCATCCAGCAGCTGTAATGCTTTGGGTTGTCTTTTAGCTGGTGGGATAATTTATGCACAGGGTCCACATTCCCTTCTTAGGGCCTCAGGACTTGCATTTGTGAGATCTCAGGGTTTGAGATGCTACCTGTGACTGTGGCTTAACTCCAGGTAGACTGCTCAGGCTGGCTCTCACATCTTTATGAACAGTTTAAGGAGTAAAGACCTTACCTTTCTCTTGGTAGTAAGGGCTTAGTTTTTCTTATTGTGATGAAGCAGTGACGGGTGATTATTTTTCTTCTAATTTGATTTTTTTTTCCAATTATTTTTTATGTCTGCCACTTAGGGACTTGTCTTTCTTCTGGGCAGCTCTCATAAAATACCACTTGTCATTGTTGCAAGTCATGACCCAGAAACTGAGTATATGAATTAGTGTTGAAAGATGAGGTTTAGTAGCACAGACGACTGGATTATATTCCTTCTAAACTAAGGGGAGTTTGGCAGAGATTTGAAAATAGATAACTTTCCCATCTGTCTCTTGAACTCTGTTGAGTGTCCAGTTGCAGAGCTGGTTATTATTGCCATTTGTCCATAATGTGAAATGGCCTGACCTCCAAGTGGAAAAAGGGTGGCCTGATTATGCATCCACTCAAAGATTTATTTGTTCTTGCAGTGAATGGCTGTTGAGTAGCTTCTGTGTGCAAAACACTGCTCTAAGCAGTTGTTGTTGTTCACTTGATAGTCATCTTGGAGTCTTTGCGACCCCATGGACTGTGGCACACCTGGCTTCCCTGTCCTTCACTATCTCCAGAGTTTGCTCAAACTCGAGTCCATTGAATCGGTGATGCCATCCTACCATCTCATCCTCTGTCACCCCCCTTCTCCTCTTGCCCTCAAGCAGCTGGGGTATATCAGTGAACAAAAAAACCTCAAAATGCTTGACCTAGAGAAACTTACACTCTGTGTGTGTGTTCAAGGAAAGATAAACAATGAAACAGTAAGCATAAGAAGTAAGAGATATGGTATGCCGGACAATAAAGTACTATGGTAAAAGTAAAATGAGAGTGAGGTAAGGGGGATAGAGTGTAAGGGGAATAGAGAGTAAGGTAAGGGGGATAGAGTGAATTGAGTGATCAGAATAAGCCTCCCATACAAAGTGGATCTGAACAGAGGCTTGAAGGAGGAGAGAAGGATCTCAGCAGGTTGAAAAACCAGAGCAAAGGCGCTCAGGTGGGAGTGCATCTGGCATGAGCTTATGGTAACATCACTTTCTGTTTTAGATCCCCCCATTTGGGTCAGTTTTTTCCTTGTAAATGCAGGTTACTCCAGGCAAAGTGCCTGTTTTTGGAAAGGCCCACTGAAACTTTCCAAGTTGAGTAAATTAGGCATCACATAGGGAGTGGAGAGCCTGCAGGGAGGAAAATCGGTAAGGTAATGTAGTTACCATCTATTGAATATTTATCATCTGAAAGGGAGGGCTAGCTTCATAGGCCTGCCACCTGTGCAGTCCCACAGGGCCCCGCAATCTGATGCTATGCTGTCACCATCTTGAAATCCTTAATCATCTTTGAACAAGGGGCTCCACATTTGGATTTTGTATCAGGTGCCATAGATTGTGTAGCTAGTTCTGATGAAAGGCATTGTACTTAGTGCTTTACAAAAATGATATCTCAATGGAACTTCCCTGTCAGCCCAGTCGTTAAGAATTCCTGCTTCCACTGCAGGGGCATGGGTTTGATCCCTGGACTGGGAACTCAGATCCTGCACGCCCTGCGTTGTGGCAAAAAAAAAAAAAAAAAAAAAAAAAAACTTTCAATGTTCTAATGAAGGAGTTGTTTTACGGATTAAAAAACTGTGGCTTAATGAGTTTAAGCAAATTGGTAAAGGTCATTTAAACTCAAGTCTGCCTGCCTCTAGTGCCCAAACTCTTGCCCACTGTGTTATATGAATGAAGGATCTAGACTTAAAAGGAACTGAGTCAGGGAATGGGAAAGGATATTTGGGGAGTCAGAAATTGCTGAGTCTGAAAGCAGCTAATATTTAACCAAGGTGGCAGTGCAGCCACCAGCCCTTCTTAGCGTGATTACTCTTTTGCTCTCAATAGGGATTTATCTACTACATGCATGATTGCTGCTGTCTGTTTGGCAAAACTGTCACCTACCTGATTTTCAAAACATAGAAGGTGCCGGAGGCTGGGATTGTCACATCTCCCAGGCACCTTCTCTGAACCATCAGGCGCAATGAAAGGCGTGCATAGAAAGACTGAATTTGGAATTGCTCATTAGATCCTGAATTATTAGAGCCTTGCAGTTCCTCTTGAAGCTTACAGATTAGTTCCCGTACAGATGATGAGATATAATTTTAAATCAGTGAGTACTTCTTTTGGATACAGGCTAAAAGTGATTTCATAAAAGATGGCAGCTATGAAAATGAGGAGTGTGTATTTTCAAATCATTGTAAGACACCCTGTCAAATTCCCCTCAGCCTGCCGGAGTATTGGACATTTCTAATGTTGATGTTGTGTTTCCTCTAAGATTCTGTGCAGATTACACTTCTGGGAATTTACTGTGGGATTTTGCAATTTAAAGAGCAAAACAGTCTATAAATCTTATCTGTGTATATTATTATATGCACCGACTAAATCTGGGATATAGTCCCTTGGACAGCACGGAGATCAAACCAGTCAATCCTAAAGGAGATCAGCCCTGACTATTCATTGGAAGGACTGATGCTGAAGCTTCAATATTTTGACCACCTGATGCAGAGCTGACTCATTGGAAAAGATGCTGATGTTGGGAAAGATTGAGGGCAGAAGGAGAAGTGGGTGACAGAGGATGAGATGGTTGGATGGCATCACCGACTCAATGGACATGAGCTGGAGCAAACTCCGGGAGATAGTGAAGGACAGGAAAGCCTGGCATGCTGCAGTTCGTGGGGTCGAAAAGAGTTGGACATGACTTAGCAACTGAATAGCAACAACAATATCTGGGAGGAAGCTTAAGAAACATAATTAATGATTTTCTAGTAAGGTGACTTGAGAGACTAGAGGTCAAGAGAGGGAGGGAGAGAGAGGGAGTTGTTTTCACACCATTCTTTTCGTACTGTTCAAGTTTTTACCTCCTGAAAGTATTTAGGGATTGAATAATGACAACATAAAGGCACCACAGAAAACTGGACTAGAGGTGATTTTAGCCTCCATTTCCTTGTAGGGCTGGGGATCTGATGCTCGCTTAACACCAGCAGAGTCCGGGGAGGCCTTGGGTACTGAATAGAGGAAGCAGGAGTGCTCGGGGGAAGAAGGGCTTTGAGCAGATTAGCAGTGGATTTGTGAATGATACTTCATGCTCCTGGTATCTTCTTATGGCTCAGTTTAGCGATCTGAAAAACAGGGATTTTATCAATGTTTACAATAATTTTTTTTTTAAAGGTATACAGTTGGAACTACCAAGTGTTTGCAAAGATAATGACAGAGGTTCTGCTTGGTATTTTATTTTATCTTACTGAGATATTTCTGAGCTTCCCTGGTGGCTCAGTGGTAAAGAATCTGCTTGCCAATGCAAGACTCGCGAGATCAATCAGTGGATTGGGATGATCCCCCGGAGAAGGGCATGGCAACCCACTCCAGTATTCTTGCCTGGAGAATTCCATGGACAGAGCAGCCTGGAAGGCTCGGATCCATTGGGTCACAGAGTCAGATGCAGCTTACTGCCTAAACAACTACAACAAAATAGTCGATTTACAATGTTGTGTTAGTTTCAGGTATACAGCACAGAGATTTATTTATATACATATATAATTTTTTTCTTTTTTCAGATTCTTTTTTCTTATAGGTTATTACAAAATACTGAGTATAGTTTCCCATGCTATAAGTAGATACACACTACTGATTTATTTATAGTAGTGTGTATCTGTTAATTCCAACCTCCTACTTTAGTTCTGCTCATTTTAAATGCTAAATTTGTGTAAATCCAGTCCTTTGTAGAATTATTTAGTGGTTATACTGCTTAAATTTTATATCCAGTTGGTTCTTAAAGTTAAATGACTGGGCCCATCAGATATGTGTACCACATCTTCTTTATTCATTCATCTGTCGATGGCCATCTACCTTGCTTCTATGACCTGGCTATTGTGATACAGCTAATTCACTTTGTTGTACAACAGAAACTAATTCAACGTTGTAAACAATTATAATCCAATAAAAGAAAGACTGAGCCCAGAGGGTGGTAGGTGGGGAGTGAGTTAAGAGGAGGGTCCTTCTGCCTGGGGTGAGAATGTGCGCCATCGGGCTTCCACAGCCACAGTGACTGCTGGAAGGCAGATGCTGATCTCAGAGGCTGGTGCTTTCCCCTTCCTTTTGGTGGCCCAGAGACTTGATAGGGCTCCAGTGGGATACGGGGGCTTTTGCTGTGATGTTCATCTCCAGCTGTTGGTCCCTGGCCAGATTCTGTGTGAGACTCTGGGTCCTCGTGAGTGAGAAGTCATGACTTCTGGTTGCATGACCTCCACCAGCTGAATAAAGGTAATGAATTCCAGTAGGAGACAGAATTGTGAAGTCAGTAGATTATGTCTTGGAGACCCTAAGTCACCTTTCTTCACCTTCACTCCTTTTGTGTTTCCCTCACTTCTTGGACCCCAAGTGCTTGCTGTAATGGTGTTCCCTTTTCAGCCCCTTCTCTTTAATTTTGCTCTCAGGAAAGATTTGATAAGCTTAACACTAAAAATATTAATATTCATAATACTTAACACATGACCCTCTAAGTGGGCATTTATATTTAACAATAATTATTTCAGATTAAAAGGGTGAATCTCTAAATGCAGAACCCAAGGCAATAACCAGGTAGTGGTGGTGGGGAGAAGTATTTGGGGAATTCCCTCCCCAAGGCAGCCTTGCATTGTATTACTGATTTAGTGATGATTTAAAGAATTTTCATTGACATGGTGAAAAGTCTTTGACTCAATTATATTATTTCCTACAAAGTTGTTCTCATGGGGTTGACATGGGTTGGGGGAAGGTGGGTTTGGACACGGTTCTGGAAGATGAGAGGGCAATGATGAGTTTTGTACTTGTCTGTCTTGAGAGATCCCTGAGTGATAATCTTCTCTCGAACTCTGATGTGAAGTTGCTCTGGCAGGAGAAATTAGGCCTTGCGTCTAGATTAATAATCAAATTAAAGGACAATGCTTGCAGCTGTGAGCAACTGAAAATTGATTCAGATTGCTTACATAATGAAAGTGAAAGTGAAAGTTGCTCGGTTGAATCTGACTCCATGGGCTATACAGTTCATGGAATTCTCCAGGCCAGAATACTGGAGTGGGTAGGCTTTCCCTTCGCCAGGGGATCTTCTCAACCCAGGGATCGAACCCAGGTCTCCTGTATTGCAGGAGGATACTTTACCAGCTGAGCTGCCACCATTTCCTACATAATAAGTGAATTATTATGTTCTGTTACAAGACGCCTAAAACTATAGCTACATGTTTGGCTGATTCATGAGCTCCTCAGTGTCACTGTGAACCTAGATTCCATCTCCAGGTTCCAGCTTCAAGTTGTTGGGGACCAGAAAGCAACTCATACCCATATGGGTCTCAAGTATTCAAGATGACAATATCCAGAGGAAGAAGAGAGGTAGTGCCTTGCCTGTGTCCGTTTTTAGGATGGAAGAAACTTTTCAGAAGCCCACCAGCTGATTTCTCTTTAAGCTTTATTATCAAGGATTGGGTGACATCATCATTTCTAAATCCCAATGGCTAGAAAGGGATTTACCTGATTGGTTTAGACTCAACCAGCATGACCATGTGTAACAATCATTGCTAAAATAGTCTGAGTTGCTAGACCTTTCCTTCATGAAAAGGTGTGTTCCTTTAGCCAATGGTTGTTTTTCTCATAAAGATGGGCTAGCAAATGTAAGAAGTTTTGAGACATTTAAAAATGAAATTGCTCTGCATGCATGGGTTTTCCAGGTGGCTCTGTGGTAAAGAATGTGCCTGCCAATGCAGGAGACTCACGTTTGATCCCTGGGTCAGAAAGATCCCTTGGAGAAGGAAATGACAACCCATTCTTGTATGCTTGCCTGGGAAATCTCATGGACAGAGGAACCTGGTAGGCTATAGTCCATTGAGTTGTGAAAGAGTCGGATACAACTTAGCAACTAAACTGCAATGCATGCAAAGGCTGTCATGGAGAGGGTATTACTGTGTTCCAACTCACAAATGAAGACATGTAGAATTACCTATATTATCTGAACTCGTTGTATCATGGTTAAATATCAGGGCTGGAAGTAACTAGCTGAGCCTTGATCACGATCACCATGCAGGACAAGAATGACTTATTCTGTTTCAGGTCCACGTAACCTCATCTCTGCAGGCAGAAAGCTGGATGTGTTTTTCTAAAGAAGTTGTTTTTTCCACTTGCATATGGCTGTTCAAACAGGGATAAGGTCAGAGTGTGCTTGTTTGCAGCTTAAACTGCCTGCCTCAGCCTGGCATAGCTCTGAGCTCTCTGTGGACTGTCTTGGGGCAAATGGCCTAAGGCCTTGGATGGGCATTTGATAGGATTGAGGGCCTATGGCTGCACTGTGTCTGAATTGCCCAAGTGAGTGAGTTTATGAATGAAGGAGTAGTGTTTACATTCCCTACCTCAGCAGAGGCAAGACTGAAAGGAAATGGTGAAATCCATTATTGGTGTCAGCCTTGAGTATATCCCCCCACGTGGCTCACCACATGCCCTTCAAGGCTCTTCCAAGTGAAGTACCACGTGACCTCATTTTTTCCCTGAATGGAAGTGTCTGGGTTACTCATAAAGCACTTAGGAGGTGATGGCCCATTTATCTGGGAAGAATCTGAGGCCTTGAACCAAAATGAGAGATGCTTAGCTGTAACACAAGTTCCTTGAAGGCAGGGGACATGACTGTTTTTTCTCTGCTCCCGAACTGATGCTGAAATTGACGCTCTAGTACTTTGGCCACCTAATGTGAAGAGCCGGCCCATTGGAAAAGGCCCTGATGCTGGGAAAGATTGAGGGCAAGAAGAGAAGGAGGCGGCAGAGGATGAGATGGTTGGATGGCATCACTGACACAAGGGACATGAGTTTGAGCAAACGCCTCAGTAGTGAGGAGTGAAGGACAGGGAAGCCTGGCATGCTGCAGTCCACAGGGTCACATCACAAAGATTGGGACATGACTTAGTGACTGAACAACCACCACCACCAAGTTCACGATGCTCAGAGATGTGTAATACTTGTTTAACACACTGTTTCATAGAGGGAGGCAGTCTTGGAGAAGCTCGGTGGCCTTGGTCTCTTCTGTTAATGTATTTTTTTAAAACTCTGGATGCTTGTTAAAGCCTCTGCAAGTGTGAAAACTTAATATGAAAGTGAGTTGGGTAGTTTGATGTCAATAACTTTTCTTGTTTAGTTTTGAGAACAAGATTGGAGGGGGCGTGATTGTGTAACAGCCCCAGTTTCCACTAGAGTTGAAGGCAGCATTGTGGAAAAGATAGGCCTTTGAGCCAGGCAGATTTGGAATCCAGGGCCACTGTGTCTGGTGACCATGGGCAAGTTCCCTCTCCTCTTTGGGGCTCAGGTTCTTCCCATGTATCTGCCAGGCCCATAGTGGGCACACTTTTTCACCCTCTCCCCAAAGTCAAATGTCTTTTTTTCTGGGGAGGAGGTGTTCCCATCTGACATCATTCAGGATGCTCAGGGACCTGTAATTATTCCCTCTCACGCATTTTCATTTCCTCTCCTCCTCAGTTTCTGCCTTCTGCTGTAAACACAGGCCTCTGCCTTGAACACATGTTTGCCAGATGCTACTGCCCCTCCTTCCTCTGCTCAGTTTTTCTCTCTTGTTACTGCCAGGTTTTCTCAGACAATAGCTGCAGCCTCCACTTCCTCACTTTTTACTTCGGCCTCCTGTAGGTTCTGGTTCCGACTGCTGCCTCAGGGGTCTCCAACTTCTCTTTGCTCGATCCACTAATCTTTGCTCCATCCCTACCTGCAAGGCTTCATGGAGATGTTTGGCAGTATTGGCTGACCGCATGGTCATCTTGTAACTCATTTTTGCTTTGGCTTTGGTGACACCTGGAATGCTTCATGTTTCCTCCTTTGCCGGCTGCCTAACCATCTATTAAATGAGAGTGTTTGGTACTTGATCTTTTGTGCTCTCTTGGGCTCCTCTATCAGCTTCAGTACAGCTGGTCTCAGATCTTTACATCTGTTAGTTGTCAGTGGATGGAACCTGGGAGATCTTTGGAATATGACCCAAGATTCTTCTGGGCCATCATGAGCTGTTGAGTAGCTCTGGCTGGATGACTTTTGAATCTTCCTGATGTGGTACTTTGAGAAGAGCTGGGAACACTTTGATCCCCCTGATCACTGCACCCCTGTGATCTTAGGGGATGTTTACTGACCCAACTCTACTGCAGGGTAAACCCATGAGAGGCTCACAAGTCACCGCTGGGACCCAGCTGTTTCTCAAGTCAGTGTCACCCATTAGATGCAGGTTGGGGTGGGCTTGTGCTTATTCTTCAGCTTGGGAAGCCCTTTGTGGTGTTCCACAGTGGTATGTCTAATTTTTTCCTGGGACTAAGTGGAAGGTCCATGTGAAAGTCAGACATCACCTCTTGGATCATGCGCCATTGATCCCTTGGGTGTGTGTAGCTGCTGTCGAGCCCAGTTACAGTTGCCCTGTGTTGAATTGCCTGCCTTTGAGTTGCTCTGTTCTTGTGTCATTTATTTATCTAAATTTTATTGACATTATTGAAGAGCTTTTAGAGAGTTGAGATGGGTTACTCTGAGCTACTCAAACGTCTATGCCTGCTTCTTCTTAGAAGTATCTTGGAAGAGAGTTTTTCTTTGGTAAAACTCACTATAGTACAAGTTACTTCACATCCTCCTCCTTGGTTTATGCTGCTCTAAAATGCAGCGTTTGTATTATGGTCCCAGAGGTTCCTTTTAACTCCACCACTGTTCTGTACTGAGTATCATGCTCCCCCTCTTGATCTTTAAAAAAAATGGGTGATTTAAAACACCAACAACAAAGTTCAGTTGATTGCTTCTTTCATTTGGGTAACTCGGTGGATATAGTTTTGCATTTCATAGCTTATGTCTTCTGACCTAAAAACCTTGCCTCAGTAAAATTCAGACAAAATAAAGAATGGAAAAACAGAGAGGCACAGAGGTAGGAACATTTTTTTTTTTAACATCAGAAACACACACACACACAAAACCCTCTTCAGACTTCTTGGCAATAAGAGGAGTCTGGGGAAAAAAAGCCCTACAAACAGTTTTCTAGTCGTCTGAGTGGAAAATCTTGTTTTTTTTTTTTTAATAACATTTCATAGCTTGGAAATGTTTGAATAGTTTTTGTTTAAAGGGAAATTCCTTTTGGCTGAGAAAGAGCCTGCAGGATTCAAACTGATAGGGCTATGTTTTTAGAAAACTTGGAGGAAACAAGGATTCGTGATGAAAATGCTTTTTCACCGGCCAATTGTGATAAACAGAAATTTAAATCCAAGGTTACCAGTCATAGCATTTGAAAGGTTCAGCCATTAACTCCTTCCTTCCCTTTGCTTCCTGTCTGTACATCCTGGGGAAACATCTCTCATTGCTGGTCCTTCCTAAAGGAACTTAGTGAACTGCTTTTCTAAACCTGTGTGTTCTAGGCAAGGAGGGTATGCATTCTTGGCCTCATGGTTCTCCCAGCCAGTGAAAAGGAAGATATGTAAATAAGTTATTAAATCGTAAGTCATTGAATATCTGGTGTATGCTTTAAAGCTGTATTCAAAGTCTTTCTGGAGCATACAGGGTACAGTAACAGATCTGAAGGAGATGAAGAGTTGGAGAGCCTCTCATGAAAAAGATGATATTTGCATTGGGTCCTGAAGTATAAATAGGACTTCTCTGGGCCATAGGAATAGTAGGTACAGAGTAGGACTGTATAAAATGTCATAGCTGATTCTGTGAATTCCAAGTAGTTTTTTTGTCATTTCAGGTAGGGTGTTCTGTGGGGAGTGTTGGGAGATAAGGATAAGATCATACAAAGTTGGCCTGCTTTGTTAACCCATTTGGATATTCTTTTGTGGGCTGCAGGGTAGGAAGCTCTTAAGACTTTTAACAAAAAGAAGAAGGGAAGAAATGTGTCTTCGCAAGGAAACCCTAGTGGTTATAAAGGATGGATTGGAGGGGAGAATTGGTGGCAGCAAGATGATCTGCTGGCTGGTTATGTCATCCTTGAAAGTAGGACAGGGCACAGGGGGGCCTTGCGCCATAGGGAGCAGCAAACGGATGCAAGAGAAGGTCAGGAGCTGGATGTAGGGACCTGGTGGCAGTGGGGCATGACGGGATATGGGAGGCATCCTGTTAGCTTTTTGTTTGTTGTGCTGCACAGCGTTCTGGAGCTTAGTTCCCCTACCAGGGATTGAACTCATGTCCCCAGCAGTGGAAGCTCAGAGTCTCAACCACTGAACTGCCAGGGAAGTCCCAACGTCCTGTTTTCTGATGTAGCAGACAGAGTTGATGGTGCCGCTCTTGGTGGAGGAAGGACAAGTTTGGTGGGGAAGATGATGAGTTGAGTTTTAGACATGGCGATCTGATGTGTTGGAACATTCAGGAGAAATATCTAAACGGCGTTTGGAAACATGGGTCTGGAGTTCTAGAGAAAGGTCTGGTGATACACATTTGGGTGTTATGAGTCTCATGGGGGAGAAGTGAAGCCAGTAGTCCAGGGAGATCAGGGAGAGAGTGAAGAGTAGGAAAGCCGGGCTGAGAACGCAGCCCTGGGGACCTGGGGAGGGTTAGCAGAAGAAGAAGAGAAATCTGCAGATGGAACACAGAAGGAATCAGCAGAAAAAGTGGAGAAAATCCAGGAAAATCTCATCGCAGGATCCAAAAGAGGGGAGGGTGGCTACAGAGTGGTCAAGATAAAGAAGGACTGTGTGCTCTTCAGCTGCCTGCCAAGCCCTGGACCACTGTGTGGTGTCAGCTCAGGGTGGGACTGTGTCTGGAGTCGCTGAGGCCCCGGGGGTCTATACCTGTGGGCGGCTCCGTGGCTTTGTGCCGATGGAGTGGAGGCCGTGCTGCCAGCCAAGAGCAGACACTGCCGAAGGGCGGGCGCTGGGAGTAAATATATGTGGTGGATAATCTATACAACAGTGCCTCTTTCTTTCCCTTTGTTTTTGTAAATTTCATCCTCAAAATTAGCCTTGGAGACTGTCCTGGTGCCTGTGCAGTATTGTGAACGTCCTCTCTTCATTCTTCTCTTCTGACTGAATCCCTGTATTCCTGACATCTTTCTCTTGCTGGGGTCCCTTTGTGCATCTGTCATCTACGGATCTCAGGCTTTGGGGTGTGTAGAAGGAGGGTTTTCTGGACTTGTGATATCTGTGTAAGAGGGTTAACAACTGCAACATTAGTTGCTCAGTCATGTCCAACTCTTGGGCTTCCCTGGTGGTTCAGCTGGTAAAGAATCCATATGCATTGCAGGAGACCTGGGTTTGATTCCCGGGTTTGGAACATCCCCGGGATAATGGAAAGGCTACCCACTCCAGTATTCTGGCCTAGAGAACAACAGTCCATTGGATCACAAAGAGTTGGACACGACTGAGCAACTTTCATTTCACTTCATCCAACTCTTGGTAATCCCATGGACCGTAGCCCGCTAGTCTCCCCAGTCCATGGAATTTCTCAGGCAAGAATGCTAGAGTGTGTTGCCATTCCCTTCTCCAGGGGATCCTCCCCACCCAGGGATCGAACCCAGGCCTCCTGCATTGCAGCCACGAGGGACTCAGAGAGTTGAAATTTATCAACTGCCTGTGAAGTTTGAGCATTTTCCTTTCTATATATCTGCTGATTCTTCCAAATGATGAAGTATCACATGGACCCAGTAGTTGCCAAAGACGAGTTTGATCACAGAGACATCAACATTATTCACATGGTAGAAAAATACAAAAAAACCAAATTGGCTCCACTTTTAATGACATAGTAACAGGGGGAAGGTGAGGACAAGTGGTTTTTGTAATAAATGTATGAACCCAAGGGCTTTCCAGTGAAAGGGACATTAAAATAAATGATGCTGCTTCAAAGAAAACGTGCAGCTCCAAGCAGTGCCTGTTGGTTCAGGACCTACAAGGAGGACTCTGGGTGGGGGACATCCTTCAGTCCTCCCCATGCCCCCTGCGTGCTGTGGCTCAATGCTGCCTTTACTCTCTGCTGCCCTGTGTCCAGGATGTCATTTTCAAGGCCCTCAAACCTCCCCAGGAGGTGTAGAACAGGAATGAGAGGAGGACTCTGTCTCCAGGACTGAAGTTGGCCCAAGAAAGAAGAGGGTAGAGAAAAAAAGAGAAGAATTCTGTATCCTGACTGCACAGGGAGGAAGCAGCGGGGTCAAAGTTAAAAAAAATAGACAACTTTTTTAGAACAGCTTTAGGTTCACAGACTTCCCTGCTGGTCCAGTGGTTGAGAATCGCCTTGCAGGGGACACAGGTTCGGTCCCTGGTTGAGGAACTAAGATCCCACATGCTATGGGGCCACTAAGCCCATGTACCTCAGTTAGAGAGCCTGGGTACTGCAACTGAGATCCCCTGCAGCCAGATAAATAGATAAGTAAATCATAAAAATAAAAAGTTTCATGGGTTTCCCCAGTGGCTCAGATGGTAAAGAGTCTGCCTGCAGTGTGGGAGCCCAGGTTCAATCCCTGGGCTGGGAAGATCCCCTGGAGGAGGGCATGGCAACCCACTCCAGTATTCTTCCCTGGAGAATCCCATGGACAGAGGAGCCTGGTGGGCTACAGTCCACGGGGTCGCAAAGAGTTGGACATGACTGAATGAGTAACACACTTTAGGTTCACAGCAAAATTCAGCAGAAAGTACTGTTTCCATATACTCCCTGACACCACGCACAACCTACCCCAGCATCAACATCCCGCCATTACACACTTTTGGAATGTGGATTCCCATAAGCCAGGGTTACCTGTGACAGCTTTTGATTTTAACTTTGTTTTTTAAAATTAGTCACAGACAAGCTTCCTTTTGTAATCCAACAAGAAGCCAGGTTGGTCCAAAGAGCCTCAAACCTATATTTTTGAGAGTGTGTGTAGGCTGTTTTTTGTTTCTTTTGAATAAAATTTTATTTTAGACAATTTAGGAGCAAACATATAGATTTCAGTTGTTGTTGTTCAGTCACTCAGTCATGTCTTACTGTTTGTGACCCCATGAACTGCAGCACGCCAGGCTTCCCTGTCCTTCACTATCTCCCGGAGTTTCCTCAAACTTATCTCCTTTGAGTCAGTGAGACTACAATTAAACTCTTAAAATATGGTGTGTCTCCCTCCCCAACCTCTGCCCCCTTCCATTTACAGGTGGCTTACGAGCTGGACATTGGAAAGGAGGGTGGGATTGAGTGGGGGAAATACTATATTTTTTTGTAACCATAGAACCTGAAGGCAATCTTTGTAGCTAGGACTTTTAACTTCATACCACCATGAGGTGGTATTCATTTCTCAGGCAGTACCAGGAGTTGTTTTTCTGGTTCTGCCCTGGGTTTTTGAGTTTTCTTCCAGGGTTCCCCTGCAGCCCATGACCTACATTTGGGAGCAGCTGTTAGGCCTAAGACTGTGGGCTGAGGAGGCCGAGGAGGTCAAGCCCAAACCCAGATGGAGACCAGCTTGACCCCCTGGGGTTCCAGGGCATCATGTTCTAACTGAAGGAGCCAGTGATCCTGGTGGTCTTAATGTACACATGCATTTTGTCACATTTTCATGTTTGTTGAGAAAGAAAGGCAGAGAAGGAGAAGTAAAAAAAAATAAAAACTATTTGGTGTTTCAGCTGTGTTTACACCTTAGGAACATGAGGTGGGTTTTAAATAAAAAGGAACCCAGTGTTTCCTTTCGACTTATAGGAGGAAACTGAAATTAAGCTCAGCCCAGCTGAGAGGTGGATGGTTGAGCAGATTGAATATGATGAATTTTCAGCTTTCTTATTCCTGCTCTTCCTGTTTCTGTTGTGGATTCTGAATGTCCTGTTGTCTGCTGATTGCTCAACCACTGGGGCAGAGGGTTGGTAGGAAAAAACAAGGATTTTGTAGTCAGCACTGACTTCACAGTCCTCATCACCACCGACCAAATTGTTTATTCAGTGCTTCCTAGTGGTGTCAACTTGGCACCAAAAGAGAATGATGTTATGCACCCGGGTCCCTGAAGTAATGGATGAGGCCGATCACCTCAGGCCACCAGGGGCTCTGTGGGCTCCAGCCCCTACTCAGGGCATTCCATAGATGCACTCTTGAGAAGCTACCAGAACATTGGCAAACATATCATAGGGATCCAGTGAATTATTTGCTGAGTGGATGGATGAATGATTCTGGGCTTACGATCTGGCACTGCCTACCCTGGGTACCTTTCTGAGGCTGTTTCACAAGGCCATGACAGAGGATGAGTGATATGACGTAAACAAAGTGTCTGTCTCCAAGCCTGGTACATGGCCTCTGCTTAGGAGGTAATAGGTTCCTGTCCTCCGTTTTTCTTTGTTAAATTAAAAAAAATTATTAAAAAATTTTCTTTGGCTTCACTATGCAGCATGTGGGATCTTAGTTCCCTGATCAGGGTTTGAACCTATGCCCTATGAACTGGAAGCATGGAGTCTTCACTGCTGGGCCACCAGGGAAATCCCATTTTTCTCTTCTGGTAATTTCAGGGAGGCATAGGAAGGAAACACTTGCTAAATTCTAATCAAAAGGGAACAAAATTAGTAAACAGAATAAAGCCTCTCTAATGTGACCTAGTTATTTTGTTTATTTTCTCTAGTTTTATTGGGATATAATTGACATATAATTTAGGAATTTCAGATATACAACATTATATATATATATATATTGCAAAATGATTACCAAAATAAAGTTGGTTAAATCATCTCACAAAGTTACAATTTTTTTTTTCCTGGTGATGAGAACTTGTATGATCTACCCTCTTGGAAACTTTCAAATACCCAAGACAGTATTGTTAAATAGAGTCACCATGCTGTAAATTATATCCCCAGGACTTATTTACCTTTAACTAGAAGTTGGTACCTTTTGACCATCTTCACCATAATGTGGCCTAATTGTGATGACTTTTAGGTGTGGGGGACCGGGGAGAACCCTAAAAGTTTAAAACCTTAAAAAATCCTAAAAGTTTTTTCAGTTCCTATGTGAATCTTTTTAGGCTCAAGGCCTGGTTTTGATTTGCATGACTGGGTTCACAGTTTGATTTTTCAGGCACCTGCTTCTGCAGAACTGAAATTCTGTGTAGGTTTTGAGGAGGTGGGTTGGTAGCAGGTGTTAACATTCTTCAAGTCACCAGAGGGAGGGCATGCAGGGGCTGGTCCATTCGCTATTCCTGCCTTCGCCTGAAACAGCCATCTGTGACTGAAATTACTTACACTGCTTTTTTAAAAAAATATAAAGAGCATTTCTGGGGCTGATTGTGATAAAGTTGGGAAGTCATTTAATAGGAAGAGAGAGGGAAAGAACGGTAAGTATGGTGTGGGATAGCAGTAAGGCTGTCCGCTGCAGCACTGCCTGGCCTCTGGGCCTCCCAGCAGAGCCACTGCGAGTTCTGTTGGTAAGCTGCAGCAAAAGGTGTTTAAGCCACGGGCTCTCCTTCTGACCCACGACCTGAACTGACCTTCCAGAGGGTTTAGTGTAAGTAGTTTAGCGAAGGAACTTCCTCTGACTCTGCTTTTTTGGGAAGCAGAATTCAAAGTTGGTTTTCTCTGACTGCCTCTTTTTAAAAAGTTTTTCTTGGGGTATAGTTGATTGACAATGTTGTGTTAGTTTCAGGCATGCAGTAAAGTGAGTCAGTTATACATATGAATGAAATCATTCCTTTTTAGATTCTTCTCCCATAGAAGTCATTACAGGGTATTGTAAAGAGTTCCCTAGGCTACACAGGTCCTTATTAGTTGTCTGACTGCCTTTTATGTGGGCCAACTAGCATTCTGTCTATCAGAAGGTCCATAGAGATTCTGGCATGTGAGCGGACTCACATCCATAATGCCTTGTTATTTTGGAGTGGGGCAGTTTCAGTAAAACTTTGAGAGGGAGCTGTTAGAAAACCTGTGTCCAAATCTTCATCCCCTCTGGAAGGTATAATTTTTATTTAACAAACACACACAAAACCCATGGCTGGTAATGGAGTGAACGCCGCAGAGAGTAAAACCCTTAGCTGTAGAGGCTAACAAGTGTGAATAAGTTACCTGATGGTTTTTCTCTATAAAGCTGCTTTATTGCAAAACAGCTGGCAGTTTGGGAGACTGGTTAGTCCTTCACTGGTTTTTCATGAAATGTAGATGATTCTCACGGAGAAGTTTGTTCTTTGGTATTTGCCAACCAAAAGAAAAATATCCTGGTAGGTAGATTTTTTTTCCTGTTGCCCTTTTGAGAAACTATTGCCTAAGCCAAATTTAGAAAAAATAAAACCAGGAACAAAGGTTTCAAGATTGCAAGTATATATGTCACTTGGCTTCAAAATATAGTCATTGAAATGTGTCAGGGGGACCTACTTATCTTATGAACCAAGAAGTCTTTTATTATTTGTTTGTTTATGGCTGTACTGGGTGTTTGGTGCTGCATGTGGGCTTTCTCTAGTTGTGATGTGCAGGCTTCTCACTGCGATGACTTCTCTTGTTGCAAAGTGTGGGCTCTAGAGCTTTCAGGCTTCAGTAATTGTGGTGCACGGGCTTAGTTGCTCTGAGGCCTGTGGAATCTTCCTGGACCAGGGATGAAATCCATGTCCCCTGCACTGGGGATTCTTATGCACGGGACCAGCAGGGAAGTCCCCAAGAAGTCTTGATCGAGGCCTTTTAGGATTGGTGTAGTGGTTGAACAGTATCAGTGGGCCCTAGGATTGTCCCGTCTTTTCATTATACATTGCCTCATGACTGCAAAATGATTACTTTATCTCCGGCATAATATCAGCCTCCCTGGCAGGGAGAAAGTGAGAGGGCAAAGTAGAAGAGGGTAATACTTGTATTAGAAAAGCCAAGGATGGCTGGACTTCCCTGGTGGTCTAGTGGTTAAGGCTTTGAGCTGCCAGTGCAGTGGGTGAGGGTTTGATCCCTGGTCAGGGAACTACGACCACACATGCCAAGTGGCTCCACTGAAAGATAAAAATAAGAAAAGCCAAGGCTTGCTCTGAGGTCCCTAGCAGAATTCCTGTTAGGTTTCACTGGCCACTTCTCATTGAAGACAAGCCAGGAAGGTGCATTAGCTGGACACCATGTTACCCTGAACAAGAGTAGCATCTGACTGTGAGGAAGGAGGGCAGGATGGATACTGAGTGGTTAAGCAGTAGTGTCTGCTGTACCACAAAAGAACATTTTCCCAGACTTATAGGATCCTAGGTCTGGTGGCGCCTTTGAGATGGCCGAGGACAACCCTTCTTGCCAAGATAAGGGAGCTGCTTCATTTTCTTCTGTAATACTTTGGCTCCATGTGTGCCAGCCCCTCAGTTGGATTTTGGGCATCCCTGGGCTGAGCTTCTCATCCCCAGATGTGTAAACTGTGCCCAGAATGTGAGTGTCTGTGAAGTCCCTTTCATGGGAGAGGAGAGGGGCAGGGGCAGGGTAGTGTGTGCATGGGAATCCAAAATTCTGATTATACCTTCTCAGGAAAAGCAGCCAGCCAACAATAATTACTGGGCCGCCTCTGAGCACGGAGCCTGAGATCCGGCCTCCTGGAAAGCTCGCCAAAGCCATGGAAGACTCAGCTCTGCCCTAGGGGAGCAAAGCCTAAACAGGGCTCCCAGTTCAACGGCACATGTGTGATGAGTGCTGATGGTGGGCGACGGCCTCGGCAGACCAAGGAGCCGGGCCAGGAAGACAGCCTGGAGGAGCTGGCTTTGAGCAGGGCTTTGTAAAGGTCTGTTATTTGGTGGAGAGCAATGGTGTGTAAAAACACTGATATGAGGGTAAACAGCTTTGCCAGGTTGGAGCCATTTAATAACACTGGCCTGTGTAGCCTGGTGTGTTTCCTTTAGAAGAGCAGCCTTGAGTCAACAGAGTTTATGGTGTGTGCAGAGGGGGTGTTGTGTTAGGCAGATTTACTAGAACATGTCAGAAAGACCACTCGCTCCATACTAACTTTCCCTGTGAATTTTCAGTTTCAGTCCTCCCATTTCCCAAGGACTGCCTGGCAGCCCTGACATTTCACTTCTGTCCTTGCTTCTCACTGTTTGATTATTCCTCCTTTCAGGGGTGCAGCCAGTCTCCATGGTGCTGTATCTGTGGGCCCAGTAGTGCTCTGGAGAGCACCCTGATTGGAGTCTCATCACCTCATCTCACCCTAATTACCTCTCAAAGGCCCTGTTTCCAAAAACCATCACACTGGGGTTTGGGGCATCACCGTATGAGTTTTGGGATGGCACAGTTCAGTCCACAGCACTGGGGGTCCACTGGAGTTTCCGAGGCTCCTGACTGACAAGTAGGGGGGACCAGGGCAGTGTGTTTCCTGCTGGAAGAAACCTGTAAGAGTTGAAAACCTGTAGAGTGGCAATTCTTTACAGCTGAGATCATGGACTCAAGTGGGTCTGAGAACCTCCTGGAATGCTCTCCAGGGTACTGTAGGTGTAGTACATGATGTACATTTTTCCTCACATTTTCAAAAGAAATTCATGACCCCGAAATATTAAGACCTACCGTCCTAGAGATTGTATTTCTAAAGTGAAGGCTGAGAGGAATCAGGTCTGTGCACAGCCCGTGTCCACGGTCAGCATCCCGCGTGCACGGGAGAGGACCGCCGCCCCACCACACCCCTGCCCCATGCTGCCCGCTCCTCCCCCAGCATTCCGGAGAAGCCCTGCCTGCTCCTGCTGCTGTGCGCCAGTTAGATGCTGACTGCTGACAGGGGAGCTCTTCTCCCAGAAGCTGCATTGTTTGTACCCTAAACCCTTTGTCTGTTTTTTTTTGTAGCATGCGTAAAAAACGAGTGGCTTGCATCATAAGCCAAAAAAAAAAAAAAATCTTGCTTATTATAAAGATATTTCATAGTATTCTCAAGATTCTGACTCAAAGTAGTCAAAAGTTGAAGCAGTCTTTTCTGATTATAAGTGAAAGCCCATGCATTCATTCATTGTAGCCAGTGCTAAACCTAATTGCTCTTAATTTTTTTTTTTTCTTCTCTTCTTCCTGATCCTCCCAGGAAGGATTTCTTCTCTACATGTAGGAATTCTCCTGTACATCCATTTTGAGTTTTATTTGACTTCGTATGATATATTTCTTTCAAGCCATTTGAATCATTTTGGAAACATGGTAAATATAAATACATTTTAAAAGCACAGACCTGCCTAGAATCTGACTGGCTCACTCCTGACCTGGGCACAGTCCCTGAAGGATGCTGGTGGCATTGGCCTGGGTCCTGTTCCCCATCCCAGCTTCCTTCTCATCTCCTTCTTGTCCTTCTTTTTCTCCTTCTGTGTCCTTTGCTCTCCTGGGTCTTTCCTTTCTTCTCTGATTGTGCCCTAACTCTGCCACTGTTTCCAGGGTTTTGTTTAGCCCTGATGGTATGAGGACCCCCAACTCAGGGTTTGGAATCTGTTATTTGATTCTCCTGCTTCAGTGCCAGAACCTGTGGTCCCAGCTGATGGTGGCATTCAGGAGGTTGTCACATTAATGGTGTGCATTGTTAAAGGCGGACTGGAAATTGCAGTATTGACTGTCCAAAATATTCAGGAGCTGAAGACCCAGAAGGAGCATTGTGGAGTAACTGGACCAACATATAAATAAAGAGCAGAAGTAGCCAAGAGGGGAGCTAGTTGCTCTTAGAGATCACTGAGGAGTTTTACTGGTTGACAGTGGAAAACTTCTTGCCTATTTTGCCTTTCTTGTTATTTTTCCCCTTTCAGTTGGGACACTGGGGATCTCTAGGTCTAACAGTTCTGTCACCTACATTGAGCAAGCCTGGTCCCCTGGTTTTGGAAATCTGGATCTAGGTTTGCTCGTTACTGGTGTCCATAATGCTTGGCCCTGGGCATCAGCAGCCCTTCCCTTTCCTTTCTCCAGTTGTGTTCCTCCAGACCTAGAGGTGTGGCTCACCAGTCTACGTTCTTCTTATAGGCCCTCTGGCCACCTCCTTGGTTGGCCTCACTCCCCAAGGTGTTTTAGACCTGATGAACCCCTTGGAATCATGAGGTTCCTGCTGTGATCACCTCCGTTGCCTCTAGCAATGGTTCTTGGTCTTTACTACACATCATGATTACCTGGGAGCTTAGAAAATATCAACTCCTGGGTCCCAGCCTATGTGATTCTCATCTCCTTGGTTTGGGGATGAGGCCTGGGCAGCAAGATTTTTTTTAACAGCTTCCCTGTTGATTCCAAAATGAAACCAAGGTTGGGAACTGTTGGCTGGGGGCCTTGCTACTTGAAACTTGGTCCATGGACTGGCAGTATCAGCATCTCCTGGGAGGTTATCCCTGATACAGAATCTACTCCAGACTTTCCAAGTGATAATCTGAAGATCCACAGCTCCCGGCTGATTCCTGCGCACGTTTGAGTCTAAGAACTACGGGCTAGAACGTCCTCCTGCCCTACCTTGGAGGGGTAAGCTCCCCAGCCAGAACACCACAGCAAGTACTGATGCCAGGTCTGATTAGAAGGACCCCAAGACACTGGCTTTCCCTCCATGAACCTTTCTTGGAGGTTGGTTCTATATCTGGGTTAGATTCCCTCCCACTCCTGACCAATCGCTTTTCTACCTGTCCCCTTGAAAGTCCCAGCATATTTCAACAACAGGGATGCAAGGGTCTGGTCTGAAGTTGGAGGCCAGTGGAATTGGTTGCAGTCTGTGCTTTGGGAAGCCTTGGACTGACGGCCTGACCTTGTGGTGCTTTGCTTGGTCAGCCCAGCAGCTTGCCCTGTCCTTACCCTGGGGGATGGAAGTAGGGAAATCAGACTAAAAACAGAAGGCTCATGAAAGACAATGAAAAAAAAAAAAAACCATGCTAGAGCTGGGATGGTTAGAACAGAAATAACAGGTGCACAGTGGAGATGTGACTCCCCGCCTCCACCCCCCTTGCCTGCATTAGACGGCGCCAGCTCCTTTACCTTCTGAGCTCACATGGGACTGACCCTAATTTCCCTGCCTAAAGGGCACTCCAGGTAGGCAGTGCCAATTCCTTAGGTTTTGCACGTAAGATACAACTACTGTGAATTTTCTTTTTCCCGGAGCAGCAGCATTTACTACTCCGAAGGTGATTCTTGGGTTTCTGAGCACAACTTTCGAGTTCTCACATATCATCCGAGATGCTGTCAGCATCTTTTGCTTCAATTTGCGGCTCTTGTTATCTCTCAGCCCTCGCAGGCAATTGGTAGAATGAATGTCCGAATCTCTGAGATTGTTGTTCTTGTCTCTATCCCACAGATCTTTCTGGGGCAGCCCTTGGCGCAGGGCTGCAAGGGGCTGGGACTTAAGGAGGGACACACACTTAATGGGGACCCAGCCTCCTGCCTCATTGCCTCACCCCTGCCCGGTTCCTTTCTTTCCTCATCACTCCGTGGGACTAGCAGTGGGTTGGGTCATTCTGCTTCCTGACCCCCAGGATCACTGCCTGACCAGGGTCCTCATTATTTGTGTTTTTTTTTAATACTTATTTTTTATTTGACTGTGCCAGGTCTTAGTTGTGGCACTCAGGCTCTTTGGTCTTCGTTGCTGCATGTGAACTCTTAGTTGAAGCCTGAGGGATCTAGTTCTCTGGCCAGGCATTGAACCCGACCTCCCCTGCATTGGGAGGTCAAGACTCTTAGGCATTAGACCACCAAGGTCTTCATTGTTTAAACACAGTGTGATTTGACTTACTAACCTTCACGTAGCATCAGAGCTGTCTATTACCACCTTTCTGGACCACCTGCTTTTATGTTGACTCGAGCTTAGGAATCTGGCAAATAAAAGACTGAAGCTGATCAGGGAGATTGTAGGGGCTAGCTGGGACTGGAGAGACTGGGGGGCAGGGTGGCAGGTGGGTTCGGGACCTGTTCAGTGGAATTGGCAGCCCCTCAGCTCTGACAGAAGGTACCAGACGGGAATGTGAACCCAGTATTGACAGATGATCTGGTTTTTAAAGAAGCCAGATATACAGATTTTTCTGTAAATCTCTTGCTTTTTAAAAGTTGCCCTGCTACACTCCACCACCAAATTAAACCAAGCAACAAACAAAAAACACAAAGTAGAGGTGGCCCATCCTTATGGGCCATTCAGAGAGAAATCTTAGACTCTCCTCAGATGCACAGAAATTGAGCAAAGGCTTTAACCTGTGTACACTGAGCTGCCTTGGTCGAGACTGACTGAGACATGACTGTCCAGGTTGTGGTTTATCTGTGTTGCGTTTAATAAGTACTGTTTCTGCACCCATGGGAGATGCTTCTGAAATCAGAACCAGAAATGACATCAGGACATTTTATTTACTTTCTCCTGCCGGCCTTTCAAGCTCATCTTTTCCATTATTAAAAGTCTGTTTTAAGAGAGATTATTTATCTGACCTTGCTTTTGATTTTTCTGTAAAGTACTTTCAGATTACAAAATGTGGCCAGAAACCAGGTCATTTATATTTTGGATTCATTAAGCTCAATAGTCTCTAATTTATCTTGGCCTCATTTGCTCCATTTATAAAGTGGAATGATAATACCCACTGATTTCACAGAGTTGGCTTGAGGATTAAATGAGATTTTTAGGTGGGGTCATTTGAAAAAAGGTTGAGTCCTCTCTAATTGTAAAGTACTAAATTCTAATTAAAAGGCACTGCTGAACACGGCTTTTGCGTTTCTTAAAACAAAGTTTGTCGGTGTTGTTATTAATACATATAATCAATGTATCTATCTATCAATCCATCTATCTATTGTCTGTTCTATATCATGAAAGTAATATCCAGGCTTTTCTGATAACTGCTACTGATTATATGACTAGATGTCCAGTGGGTTATACCAAGATTCTTGCCATAGTCACCGTCTGCCATTCCTTTTCCTGAATTCCTATAGGCGTGATCTGCGCCCACTGTTTTACTTGGAGACAGTCATGTTGCAAAACCATTTCCTGTGTATGCTCTGGGTCTCTGTGAGAACAAAACTGGAGATGCTGCTGCTTCAAGGACTGCTGCCACTGGAGCCTTCTGCTCCTGGATCATCCAGACTAAAAAACCTAGGCAGGGTGTTTTGCTAATCCTCCATTCTCTCCTGTTGCTAGATTTTGAGAATACCTACAACCCCATCTCCATGCAGACTTCCACTGAACATTGGAGGCAGAGTGAGGGGGAGAAGGATGCTATCAAGGATGAAGGGAGGCAGGGGCCACGGACCAGTGTGTCGGCTCAGGTCTTTAGACCTGAATTTCCCCTACTGCAGCCTCAGTTCTAAAGAAGTTACAGCGAGTCATTCCAGCCCACCCCCGTGTCCTCTGCCCTGTGTGTTTGTCTGTGGTTGGTTGTGTGTGTAGTGTGCATCCTCCTGTAGGCAGTGCAGAGGGTAGCAAAGCTCGTTGCATTCTTCCGCCCCTGCCCGCTGGCCTCTGCCACCCCCACCTGTCAGGGCTCATGGGAAGCAGATATATGCTCTCAGCAATCCTTTTCCTACATGTTTGAATTACCTGGGGAGACTGGAGAAAAGAATACTGGTATCTGATCCCCATCCAAGATTAACTAAATCAAAATTTCTGGACATGGGGCATATGAATTTTTTTGGAAAGCAGAAACTTTTCATTGTTTTTAAAAAATGAATTTCGACTTGTAGAGAAGTAGAAAAAATAGTGCAGAAGTGAATGTCAGCTCATATGGCCATAGTATACTTATGGGAACTAGGAAATCTTGGACTGCAAGGAGATCCAACCAGTCCATTCTGAAGGAGATCAGCCCTGGGATTTCTTTGGAAGGAATGATGCTAAAGCTGAAACTCCAGTACTTTGGCCACCTCATGCGAAGAGTTGACTCATTGGAAAAGACTCTGATGCTGGGAGGGATTGAGGGCAGGAGGAGAAGGGGACGCCAGAGGATGAGATAGCTGGATGGCATCACTGACTCAATGGACGTGAATCTGAGTGAACTCCGGGAGTTGGTGATAGACAGGGAGGTCTGGTGTGCTGTGATTCATGGGGTCCCAAAGAGTCGGACACGACTGAGCAACTGATCTGATCTGATTGTTAACTCATGTGCAGATATTTATTCAGATTTCACCACTGTTTCTACTGATGTATTTTTTTCTGGTCTAGGATCTGATTTAAACTTCCACATTGCATTTAGTAGTGATGTCTCTTTAGTTTCCTCTGATATGTGACCGTGTTACATTCTTTCATTTTACATTTCCTGACACTTTTGTAGATAACTGATAATTATTTTGTAGCACATTCTTCAATTTGGGCTTGATATTTTTTAGGACTAGTTTGAGGTTAGGGGCATAAGGATTTTTTAAAAATAGTTGCCAGATCAGGTCTGTATTTATCCTGGAGGTCTGTAATTTACTATATAACACATTAAAAAAAAAATAGAGTGATCGATGAATAGATTGGTGGGTAGGATTGTGGTCAAGCAGGAACGATGAAATGTTAATGATAGCATCAAAGTGGTAAGCATACAGTATCCATTATAGAATTCTTTCAACTTAGCTCAGATTTACATTTTTCAAATTAGAATATTGGGGGGAAAGTTCCCTGCTTCTCCAGATGATGAATTTGGGGCTGATGCCCCTTAAGACTTGACAGTGAAGATGAGTAGAAAGAAACTGTGTCTGTCTGGTGGGAAAAGAATGTAGGGTCAGTAGGTCTTAGCCCATGCCTGGTGGCTGGGTGGCCACTGTATATTTAGATAAGTGACCCCAGCAAGGCTCCAGAGAGACAGTAAGTGAGAGCAGACTCCTGTCTGAAAAAATACCCATCTGAACCCCAAACTTGGTTAATTGGAATTCTGAGTGGCATTGATTCACATATGAGCACAGAGAAAATAGATGTTTTTGAAAGATGCTGACTCTTTATAAGAACATCTGGTTCTTAGGCTCAGGAGCAGAGTCTTGGAGCTGGAGAAACCATTGAGGGTCATCTGGTCAGCCTCCCACTCAATGTCTTTCCCAGCGGCCCTGCGCTGAATTGCATTTGATTTATGCAGCTGGATAGAATGAGTCTAAGGTCACTGTTTTGAGGATGAAATCACTTTTAATTCCAGCAAATGAATATCGTTTAAAACAGCTTTCCTAGGAGAAAAATAAAAGCTGTCTTGTGCAAAGCTTGCTCGCCTCTCTCTCTCCTGCTATTTTAAAATTGGGCGTCAAGGCAACAAGAAATGAAGAGTGCCTTCAGGAAAAGCGTGTTGTGTGATGTTTGTGTTTTACTTCTCACTGAGTCATGGGTCCCAGTCCTCCCTGAAATGGGCAGAATAAAGTCTCTCTCTAACTTCCCTGCTCCCCAAACTTCATTCCGCTTCTAAGGGCTACAGAAGCAAAGGTCCTTCTGTTCTGCCTGTGGGGCTGGGGAATAAGCGACAAAGGCCCTTTAAGAGAGAGAGAGAGGGAGAGCCCTGCAGATGTGAGGCTACAGTGTGTCAGCCAGGCCCCTGGGAGCCTCAGCCAGCTTAGTGCAGAGGCCTGAGTACGGGGCTCATTTGTGGGTTCTGGAAAAGAAATACCCTGCTGATTATGGGTAGGGCTGAGCCGCCTTCCCCAGCCTCTTGGGCTCACAGAGAACTCAGACAGGCTGTTCTCCTGGACTTTTTGAAGCTTTGTTATGGATTTTACTCCAGTCTGGTCCTGTCTGTACAACTCCTGGCCTCACTGAGCTTGATCTGTAACCTTTCTTTCAGTTTCTACACCTATAAAATGCAGAGAAATTTAGTTGGAGAAATGTTAGCCTTGAAGAGTCTCCAGCCTCCTCCAGAATTTTGTTATTGTTGTTCAGTCGACAAGTCATGTCTGACTCTTTGAGACCCCATGGACTGCAGCACACCAGGCTTCCCTGTCCTTCACTATCTCCCAGTACTCAAACTCATCGATGATCTCACTCAACCATCTCATCTCATTCATCTCATCCTCTGTCACTCTCTTCTCCTCCTGTCCTCAGTCTTTGCCAGCATCAGGGGTTTTTCCAATGAGTTGGCTTTTCGCATCAGGTGGCCAAAGTATTGGAACTTCAGCTTCAGCATCAGTCCTTCCAATGAGTATTCAGATTTCCTTTAAGATTAACTGGTTTGATCTCCTTGCTGTCCAGGGGACTCTCAAGAGTCTTCTCCAGCACCACAGTTCAAAAGCATCAATTCTTCAGTTCTCTGCCTTCTTTATGGTCCAGCTCTCATATCCGTACGTGACTACTGGAAACTTACAGAGTTTACAGTAACTAATTTTTATAGTGTTTTAAGTTTTAAAATCCATTCATAGATGTTCTCGCCTTTTAGTCACCCAACCTTCTCAAAGGGTTTGAGGGACTTCCCTGGTAGTCCAGTAGCAAAGACTGCATGCTCCCAGCAGCGGGGGCCTGGGTTCCATCTCTGGTCAGGGAACTAGATCCCACAGGCTGCAACTAAGAGTTCAAATTACACAACTCAAGAGGCCTCAACTAAAAATCCCACTTGCTGCAACAAAGATCAAAGATCCTTCATCCTGCAACTAAGACCCGGTGCAGCCAAATAAATAAATAAATATAAGAGTTTGAGTACCTCATGGCTCAATGCTGAAACATCATCTCTTCTCAGTCTGTAACCGTTCCTTGGGCAGCTTCTGTCTTGTCAGTTACCATCTATATTATGATAGGTCTGTCATTTATATCTTTAGCCTGGATCTCTCTCTGAGCCCTGATTATCCAGCTGCCAGCTTGTCTCTCCACCGAGCTATCTGAGTTTCCTCCATGAAATGCATCAAAGACTGAACTGATACTTCTGTCTCCCAAGCTCCACCCCAAACCTGTTCCCTGTCACAGCATGTGGTACAGCCATCCATCCACTGGGACAGGCCAGGAACCCAGGAGTCATCCTTGATGTCATCCTCCCCCTAAACCCTCAGATCCAATCTGTCACTCAGTCCTATGCACCTTCCTCCTAAACGTCTCGATTCCATCCACTTCTTTCCATCTCCTCAGCTGCCTTTTAAGACAATGCAGCCCCCATCTTTTACCAGGACTACTGCAGCAACCTATTTACAACTCTCCTAACATTTTTTTTGCTCTCTTGCCTTCTCATCATCCCTGAATTTGGAAGAAATCTTTACAAATTGCAAATCCAAATAGGTCACTGTCACTCCTTAAAACCCTCAATGGCTTTATATTGCTGTTGTGAAATAAACACAATCTCTAACAAGGCCTACAACTCCTTCTGTGGTTTGACTCCTGAAGAGCCCTGCCCTGGCAATTTGCGCTCCCCTTTTTAAGTTCTTTAAATATGTTCCTTCCTGCCACAGGGGCTTTGCGCTTGCTATTTCCTGTTTGAAACACTCTTCCTCCCCTCCCGCCTCTGTCCAATTAATTGCTGCTTAACCTTTGTCATTGTTTAGTCACTAAGTCATATCTGACTCTTTCGGTTGACCTCAAGCCTGAAACAAACTCTCCTTGCAATTAGAGGTCTGGTTCCTTTCTTTCAGAGAAGTTATAACCCTCTATGTTTCATATCCATTATTTTGATGGATTGACATCTGGTCTCTGAGTAGTGTAAGTTCCAGGTGAGTATGAGTCTGTTTGCTTTTCACCACCATTCTACCCCAGTCTCTGTCAAACAGAAATATTTGTTCAGTGAATGATCCCAATAGGGTAGGTAGGACAAGCCTATTTATTCATATGTTTTTAACACAAGGAGATTTTTTTTTTAAGGCAGACGCTTGGCTTTATTTCTTTTCTAATTAGTTCCTTCTACCATCATTTCTTTTTCCCAGCTGATACCAGCTTCATCCCAGTCATCAGTGATGAGCAATCATTGGTTTGAAAATGCTCCCCAGAACATCAATGCCAACTCATAACATGTTTTTAGATTGCTGGAAATCTTGTGAAAACTTGTTTCATTCACTATTGGAGAATTTATCTGTGAATATGGATGGGAGAGTCATTAATTAGAAGCTCAGTATGGATAATTGTTTAAGTTATGAACAGTGGGTTTTTAAGAGAAGGGCTTTTTTTTTTAATTCATACATTTCTTTCATTTCTTTCCCTCCTTCCTTCCTTCCTCCATCCATCTCTTTCTTTCTTTTTAAATATTTGTTTATTTGGCTGTGCCAGGTCTTAGTTGCACCATGTGGGGTCTAGTTCCTGACCAGGGATGGACTCTGGATCCCTTGCACTGGGAACATGAAGTCTTAGCTGCTGGACCACTAGAGATGTCCCTTAAAAGGAGAGTTTTGAAACTGAATTGTGAAGCTCTGGCTGACTGAGACCTGTCTTGCCATTCTCACATTTTGCCTGCATCCAGGGTCTCAAATCCTTCCTATTAGCTCTCTGAGCACAGCAAGGCATCTGGTGCCAGTTGGGCCCTCAGTTGCTGCTTTCCTGACTGTGGAATGTCTCCCATATCTTTTGCTGCTGGGTGCCTCTATAGACCATGGAGAATAATTTACTCCAGCTATGCTTTCTTCTAACTCTCAAGGGCCACGTGAATCTCCATTGTGTTCAAAGAGAAGAGGGACCTGTGGACCACTGTCTAAGAAACTCTGTGTTTCTTGCTGTTGTACTACACTGACTTAGTAAAAGCTCATCAACTTTTAGCACATGCCCACTGTGAGCTTATAGATTCAGAGAACAGCTGGGACCTCTACCCCTTAGGACCCAGGTCTTCTACCTAAGAAGAACATATAGGGGTAGGGCTCTTTATGACTGAATTTGTCATTAGTTGAGGGATTTCAAACCATTTCAGTCCTCCATACTAGCCTATTTCTTCCCATTTTTAGTGTGTGTGTTCTCATGTATAAATATTTTTGCCCCTTGCATTGCAGTGTTTTAGGGAACATTCCCCAAATCAAACAGATGGACTCTGTTGCCAGAGTGTCCATATGGGAACTGGCTGGTGTGAAAATTCTCGCTGTGTTGATTGATCCACAATGTATTTATTAATGACTCTTATGGGTACCTGGTGTTTAGTTCCCTTAGGTGATTGCGGAATTCAAAATAAGAAATCTGCCCTTATTCTAGATTCACTGTTTTGTTTTTTCTTTTCAAGAAAAACTGTTCCTGTTGTTCATTACAGAAAGAATATTACCCCATTATAGAAACTGAAAAATAAAAATGACATCTCTTAAAAACTCACTCTCCCCCAACTACTATTAACTTCTGTTGCATTAGCATTCAGAGATATTTTTCTATGAATATTTCTTTTATATACTACAATTCAAGTTTTTCATAAAACTTTTGTATCATATTCTTTTATATTCAATGATATTTAAAAATTTTAATACTTCTTATCTATTACTTTTTAATGCCTGTTTTTTTCATTGTATTTGTATTTTATAGTTTCTTAACAAATATCCAAGTGTTGGAATTTTTTTCCCTTTAAAAGACATTGGGGGACTTCCCTGGTGATCCAGTGGGTAAGACTTCATGCTTTCACTGTGGGAACATGGGTTTGATCCCTGTTCAGGAAACTATTAATAGAATCCCTGCATACCATATGATGTGGCCATATATATATATATATATATATATATATATATGAGTGAAGTCGCTCAGTCGTGTCCGACTCTTTGCAACCCTGTGGACGGTAGCCCACCAGGCTCCTCCATCCATGGGATTCTCCAGGCAAGAGTACTGGAGTGGGTTGCCATTCCCTTCTCCAGGGGATCTTCCCAACCCAGGGATCGAACCCAGGTCTCCTGCATTGCAGGCAGATGCTTTAACCTCTGAGCCACTAGGGAAGCCCATATATAAATAAAGGATTAATTTTTAAAATAATTTTAGAAAGGTTAAAAGAAACAGAATATGCGTTATAAACATCCTATGGCTTTTTGTGACTCTCCAGAGAAGTGCATGATTAGGCTCAGAAGGGAGTATGGTAAGGTGGGTTTGCAGCTGGAAAGGAGACCTAGGGTGAACGTTCTGGCTATAGGAAGTAAGGGCTGGAGTCCTGCACATACCCAGACCTTAGAGCCTTGCCTCGGAGAGAGTGAATTCTGCCATGACTGCCACTTTGCTTCATGTCCTGTATGATAACCTGTGTGTCATCCAAAACTTTAAAAATATATATATATATATTACTCAAATTCTAGGAATAAGTGGTCACCTTTAGGCTCTGTGTAGACTTGATTGTTTTGTTTTAAATTTGCGTGTCTTAGTATTTCTGCCAACTGAATTCAGGGACTCGGTTGGTTCTGATGTTGCAAACATTCCACTCCGGAGGCTTTTAAAAAGATACGGATATTCAGAAGAGTCTCACACTGCAGCCCTCAGTGTTCAGGTTAAGTGCAGTATAGGTGGATGTGCACTGCCTAACAGCTCCTCTGTCTGCTGGAGAGATGGCTGGAGGAGAAGTCTGTTCTGAGAACAAGGCATGGGCTGTTGCTTCCAGACATTCTTTCTTCCTGGAGGACACAAACGTGGTGTTTAACGGCCACTGGCCACACGCCCACACTCCAGCCCGAAGGAATGTGCTCTGTCTGGGCCGCACTCCAGTCATCAAGGCAGTTGCTGTAGGGAGGGAGAAGCCAGCCCTCCAGGTCCTCGGCTTGAGCGTCTCCTGCCGAAAGAAGGAATGTGTTTTGACTTCAGACTTCCCACCCCGCCCTTTCTCTGGTTCCATGAACTGTCCTGCTTGCACAGGAAGCTTCAGTTTTCTTTCTTACAGCTGCTCTTTCTTCACTGCAAGGGCTTCACCTGAATATAATATTAAAATACAGAATTCAGAAGAAACGCAGTTTGGTAGAGAGGCATCACCCTACCCAACTGTTAAGAGCTGTGATAAGTAGATCAATTCCAGTATCTGGCACATGCTATCTTTCTGAGCTTGCTTTCTCTGTTTTACTTAAGAGGAAGAGAGAGAAAGAAAATTTTAAAACAAAATATTTTATCCATTTGGATTCTATTTGGGCAATTTGAGTAAGGATAGTAAGAGTAATAATGGTCTGGGATTCCCAGGTAGCCAGTGGTAAAGAACCCACCTGCCAGTGCAGGAGACATAAGAGACATGGGTTTGATCCCTGGGTGAGGAAGATCCCCTGGAGGAGGCCATGGCAACCCACTCCAGTATTCTTGCCTGGAGAATGTCAGGGATAGAGGAGCCTGGCGGGCTACAGTCCATGGAGTTACAGAGTCAGACACAACTGAAGTGACTTAGCACACAGCAACATGCAGTAATAATAAAATTAATAGTAGTGGTAGTGTTAGTTGCTCAGTCGCGTCCTACTCTTTGTGACCCCATGGATCATGTAGCCCACCAGGCTCCTCTCAGGCAAGAATACTGGAGTGGCTTGCCATTCCTTTCTCCAAATAATAGTAATAGTTTTGTGAACAGCTAAATTTCACTTAGCTCTCACAATCAACCCCTGGGGTTAGGTCCTAATTTTGGCCCCATTTTACAGGTGAGGAAACTGAGGCTTGTGGGGGTTAGGTAACTTGTTCTGCTCATTAGTGATAGATGGTGTCCTGGCCCAGGCAGCATGAATCCAGGGTTGGATGAGCCTTTAATCCCCACAAAATAGTGCCTTCAAGGCCAGTAGGTGCGGCTTATGGAAGTTTTGCCCCTTCAGTCAGTTCAGTTCAGTCGCTCAGTCATGTCCGACTCTTTGCGACCCCATGAATTGCAGCACGCCTTAGGGGCTAATTCATAATTTTTCCCCTACACTTTCTGTTTTGAAAAATTTCAGCCCTGAGAAAAGTTGTAAAAGTAGTATGATGAAGTTACCAAGCATGAATATTTTACCCTTTTAGCTTATTTGTCTTTCTGCATGTGTGTGTGTGTGTTTTGTTTATGCTGACCTTTAAAAAGTTAACCGAGACATTGACATTGTCGCTCTAAATGCATTAGTAGGTATCTTTGAAGAACAAAGACATGCTTCTAAACAACCTCAATGAAAATCCTATCACTCCAAAACATTTAGCGTTGATTCACTGCTGTTTTCTAATGTGTCCATGTTTAAATTGCCCCAGTTGTCCCCCAAATGACCTTTATAGCTGGGTTTTTTGTTTTTTTAATCCAATATCCAGTGAAAAATCAGACTTTGCTTTTATGGTTTGTAATCTTGATATCAGGCACATTCTCTTCTCAGACTAGGAACAGTTTGCTTTGGCTTAACTAAAAGACCAGGGACTCTGCAGCACTTCCAGATTTTCCTGCCTGTCCTGACTAAGCAGTCTCACAAATGACCTTATTTGACACATGTTGTTTTACTGGGTACCCTGTCTCCTTCTTCCTTCTGTCTCCTCAGCTCTGCTTTTGTCTTATTTCTTCTCCTTCTCTTTTTCCCTTCCCCATTTTCTTTTCTCCCTTCTTCTCCTCTTCCCTGACGCTTCCCCCACCATAATGTACACAAGACGTGGTGTTATGCACTATAATTACTTCGTGCCTCAGTCTAGAAGCTGATCGTGTGGCAGGTGGGAGCTGCCAGATTGGATCTTATATAGGGGTTGGGATAGAGACCAGATCATGGGGTCGAGGAGGGTGTGCTGGGGGACTGAGCTTGGGTAGACCCTGTTGCAGAGGCTCAGACAGCCTCTTGGCACCACATGAGGCTAAGAGGAGGTGAGAAGCGTCAACTCCGGTCCAGGGAAGTGTCAGCAGTGGGAGATAGGAAGAAGATGGGGTGTGCCAAAATGGGAAGAAATAGCATAGTGGTGTATCGGGAGGACTGTAGACTTTAAAGTCAGACAGAGAGCTTAAAATAGCAAGACTTTACCAATGAGCTATGTGATCATAGGAACATTATTTAACTTTCTAAGTCTCATGTTCTTTACCTACAAATGGAAAGAGTAATATCTATCTTACAGCTCCATGTTGAAGGTTAGAGATAATGCATGTGAAAGCCAAGATCTAGCATAGAGTTGTTACTCAATAAACTGCATTTTAAAAACCCACCTGGCAGTGCAGGAGATGTAAGAGATGTGGGTGTGATCCCCGGGTTGGTAAGGTCCCCTAGAAGAGGAAATGGCAACCTAGTCCAGTATTTTTGCTTGGAGAATCCCATGGATAGAGAAGCCTGGTGGGCTACAGTCCTTAGGATCATGAAGAGCTGGACATGACTGAAGCAGCTCAGCACACAGCACAGGTATTTACAAGGTGGTCCTATAAATGGAGTGCTGCAGTGACATGCGGATGTTGTTAAGTTCATGCAGATGACCAATTTGAGGCTGATCTGTCAGTGGGTAGAAGAAGGTCCTTTGAAATGGAGTTCATGGCAGGCTGCCTGTGATATAAGGCAGGTTCCAGTGATGAGAAGCATGATTCTATGGGGCCTGGGATCCAGAAGAGAATCCAGTTGCCAGAGCCAAACTGTCCCATTAGGTTCAAATGAAGGGTGAGGGTGACTTGTTGTTGATCCATCTGGAGCATCCTTTGTTTGGGGTTAGCATTAGGGAGGAACTGGGGGTTTGGGTGGAGCCACTGTGAAGGGGCTGGGACTCACACTAAGCCTGGGATGTATTCTCTTTTAGAACTGCTGTTGATGGGATGCTACTATTACATTAAAGAGGCTCTTCTTCCTGGGTACTTGGCCCAAATTGTCACTAGGTTGATGATGATACCTTGATAATGAGTCCAGAGAGCAAATTGTTGGGTTGATCTAGGTTTATTCCCCTTCCGTCTTAGTGAGAATTGCCATAACAAAATACCATAGTCTGGGTTGGTTAAACAACAGACATAATTTTTCCTGGTTAAGAGAGAGAGACAGGGAGGAGGAGAAAGAGAACAAGCAAGCAGACTGGTCTCTTCTTATAAGGGCACTAATCCCATCATTAGAACCCCACCCTCATGACCTCACCTTAACCTAATTGCCTCCCAGAGGCCCCATGTCCAAAAAACATCATGTTGAGCGTTAGGGCTTCAACATATGAATTTTAGGGGGATGCAGATATTCAGACTATATGCCCTGTCTTCCACGCTCCCTTTCCCAGACACTTGAGAGTCTATATAATGAGAGATGTTACCTTGTGAAGAGTGCTACTCATAGTGTTACACGGAAGCAGAAAAAATTTTCAGAACCACAGTTCTTGCAGCTTGTCAGTAAAAAGCCTTTAGAAGGAAGCTCCAGTTAACTCTGGTATAGGTTCTTTCCTCAGATCTTTCTTCTTATACTTTCCTTATTTTTATTAGTATTCATTCCAGAGTCATGAAATTGTGGCAAAACGTGTTATTGCTTGTTCTTTGTAAAATCTCCAGATTAAACTTTCTATGGCCCAAAGTGAGGCATTGTGCCACTTCTCTCCAAAAGATTAGCTTATTCCAAGCTTTCCCTCTTCTATTTGAGGCTGGCAAGAATCAACAAGAACTTATGTGTTTAATTTAAATGCATTTATTTTTAATTGGAGGATGATTGAATTGCTTTACAAAATTTTGTTGTTCCTGCCATGTATCAACAAGAATGAGTCATGGTTCATACATATGTCCCCTCTCTCTTGAATCTCCCTCCACATCCTATCCCTCAAGGTTGTCACAGAGCACCTGATTTGAGCGCCCTGCATTATACAGCAAGTTTGCTCTGGCTAATTTTGCATGTGGTAATGTATATGTTTCAATGCTACTCTCAATTCCTCCCATCCTTTCCTTCCCCTCCTGGGTCCACAAGTCTGTTCTCAATGTCCGTGTCTCCATTGCTCCATTGGCAAGTGTTTTGGGAGCCAGGATATATATACTTGCTGGTCCATTAAGTACAAGTTTGTTTAACGGTAATTTAAAAGAAGATAAGGGGACTATTTACACTTTATAGGATCTGTTTCTGCTGGAAGTTGTGATACATTTTTATTTTGATATTGTCATCGTTTGCTCACTTTTATTTTTTCTTTCTTTCTTCAACAAATATGCCAAACACTGAGCAAATAGTCTAAAACAAACACCCCACCAAAAATAAGAGGGGAATGATCATTTCTATTTTAAGACTATAAAAACACATCAAGTAATACTTGAACATAATTTTGCCCGTATCAGAAATTGCATAGCATTTCTAATGATCCAGGGGAAGAAATTAGGTAAGCTCCATGGCCAAAGACTAATATAAATAAAATTTGTGAATAATGGGATTAGAAAACAATTTAAATTTAATCTATAAAAAACATGAACAGTACAACACAGATAGGGAGTCATGTGACTCCAGAGAGTATTTAGAGAATTTCAAAGAATGTATCCAAAAGACAGAAGGATTGCCATTTATCTTAGGACAAATATAGGGAGGACTGTTAAATTGTAATGAAGAATACCAAAGTGAAGTATGAGTTTCGAGGTAAGTCCAGTACAGATGTTTGAAAAGTGAAAAGCTTAACATTCATCACTGGGAAACATCTAGAGCTTATGATTAAGCAGGTTGTTAAGGAATGAAAGAAAGCAGTGCTGGCTGAGTAGTTGCGTGGATTTGCTAAGAGATAGTCAAGAGAATGTATATGTGCCACATCTCCTTTACCTATTCCTCTCTTGATGGACATTCGGTTGCTTCCATGTCCTGGCTATTGTAAACAGTGCTGCTATGAACACTGGGGTACATGTTTCTTTTGGGATTATGAGTATATGCCCAGGAGTGGGATTGCTGGGTCATACAGAAGCTCTGCTTTTAATTTTTTAAGGAACCTTCACATTGTTCTCCGTAGTGGCTGCACCAATCCACATTGCCACCAACAGTGTAAAAGGGTGGAATCTAGAAAAATGGTACAAGTGAACCTATTTGCAAAGCAGAAATAGAGACATAGATATAGAGAACAAATGTATAGGTAAGGAGAGGGGCGAGGGGGGATGGGATGAATGGGGAGATTGAGATGGATGTATATACATTATTGATACTATGCATAAAACATAACTAAGGAGAACTTATGATGTAGCACTGGAAACTCCACTCAATGCTTTGTGGTGACCTAAATGGGAGGGAAATCCAAAAAAGAGGGGATACATGTATAACATATGGCTGATTCACTTTGCAATATATCAGAAAGTAGCATATTATAATGTAACTATACTCCAATAAAAAATAAAATAAAAATTTACATCTAATAACAATTTTTTTTTTTTAAGTAGAAGAAAAAGAGAATGTGGATTCTGGCTTAAAACTAAAGATGAGGAGGTTCTTTAGGAGGGCTAAATCTATGCATCTTTTGTATCAGTAAATTAGAAAATAACATAGACCATATGCTTTTTATGACTTTCTCTGGGGTAGAAGGTTCTGGATCAGGAAGAGGCATAAAGGAGGGGGCCGACGTGAGGAGGAAAAAAGGAAGGAGAATAGAGGACAGAAGACCCCAGGGACTCACAGCTGGAAGGGACTGCTCACGTGCCAGAATCAATGTTCACAGTCCCCGGCTGGCTTGGCAGGTGGGATACACAGGCCCGTAGGAGAGAAAGCAGATGTGTGTGTGAGGGACGGGGGATGGTGAGCAGGGGAGGGGTGGGAATTCACCTATTGAATAAATATTTATGGAGTACTCACTTTGTGCCCGGCGCTGCATTCTGGATGCTGGAGGTGCAGCAGACAGAGGTCCAGCCCTCCTGGAGCTGACACGCCACTGAGGAAGAGAGAAAAGAGAATTAGATAAGTACTTAATTTCTTGGGCTTTCCAAGTGGCTCAATGGGTAAAGAATCTGCCTGCAATGCAGGAGACTCAGGCAGACATGACGAGTTCAGTTCCCGGGTAGGGAAGATCCCCTGGAGGAGGGCATGGCAGCTCACTCCAGTATTCTTGCCTGGAGAATCCCATGGACGTGAAGCAACTTAGCATGCACGCATGCACCTAATTTCTCAGGAGGTGCTAGTGTTATGGAGAACTCCATAACAGCAAGGTGGGGGGTGGCTCATTGACCAGGGTGGTCTGGGAAGGCCTCTCTGATAATGTGGCCCCTGAGTTGGAAGCTGTGAGGATGAAGGAACACTCCGCGTGATGTCTGTTTCCCCAGAGGAGCCACAAGATCAGAGAATAAATACTGAATCCTTCTGTAGGGCAGTCTTCAAAGACGTTCTCAAGTCAGAACCACAACCAGAGTTAGAGGGAGATGGCTTTCAGTTTATCATGTGACAGTGAAATGATTCATGCTGCTCTGCTCAGCCATGGTCCACTTCAGCTCCGTGAGGGCTTCGTCTTCAGGCTCGGCATTGAGCCTGGGTTTACATTGGAAAACTGCAAGATGCCCTTTGACCTGAGCACTCTCTGGTTCTTTCCCACTTGAAGGACAAGAGTTCCTGGACTTTGGGATTGACTTTTGATGTGGTGGCACATGGGAAAGTGGAGTGGGGCCTGGAAGTGAGTGTGGGTGATGGGAAGGAGAAATGAAGATCTGGAGACAGGTTTGTGGAGCAGATTGAGTTTCTGAGAAAGGGGCTCTGTGGGTCAGATAAATTAGAGCGTCAGGCATAGAGGGGCGGAGCGAGCTGGGCAATCTGGGCGTGAGGAGGGCGTCACTGTCATCATAAGATCAGATGAGAGAGGCCTGGAGAGTGTGCTGCGTGGGAGGGGAATAGGGGAGGGGGTCTTTCAGCAAAGGATGAGGCTCCCCGAGGTTTGGGGCCCTTGATGTGGGCAGAAACCGTTGACTCAACCAGAGAGGCTCAGACTCATCTTTACTTTGTCCATAGAGGGGGACATCCCCTGCCCTCCTCGCTCTGCCGGGGTGGTGTTCTCTCCCTGGTTTTAATTCAGAGGATTTGTACACTTTCCCCCACATATGCTGGCCTGATCCCCAGAAGACTGGGCTAATCAGTTACAATTGGGAAAACTGGGGCAGTCAAACGTTTAAAACGTTTACATCTTCCCCCTCTGGTTTATAAATAATTTGGAAGAAGGAAATGAATTTAATACAGAACATAAGATTCAATTATGTTATTGTTTAGCGATAGATTTACTTTTTTAAAGCTGCCCTTCTTTTGGAGTAAAAGAGATAATTTACTTTTAAGTTTAAAATAGTTGATAGAGAAGATTATTTGTTAATTTAAATAAAATGTATGCTTGAGTTTAGTAGTGGTTGTATTATGCAAAACTTTTCATAAATATGCATAGTCAGCAGGCTGCATTTTTGTGAATTTTAGGTGATTCCCCTTCTGATGTCTTCACACAAGTATACTTCACGTTCAGAGATGATTGGGCCAATAATGTCTTTTACTGATGGTTTGGGACAAATACACCATGAATCCTAACCATCGCATATTCCTGCTTCTTTCTTTCTAAGTGTTAAAAAGGTTTTGGCCAAAATCAGTACAATCTCAGTTCTTTTGGTAGATGCAGTTTGCACAGCCACTTCTTTCTCTTTTATTCTTTTTCACACACTGTCTCCCTGTACGTATATGCATACATCTAAATACTTATTTTGAATTGATTTATTGTCACTGAATTTTATTTACTTATTTACTTTTGGCCACACCACAGGGCATGTGGGGCTTAGTTCCCCAACCAAGGATCGAACTCACGTTCCCTGTATTGAAAGTGTGGAGTCTTAATCACTGGACCACCACTATAGTCTCTGGATTCAAGCTTCCTTGCTCATGAGAGGCCTGTAGCAGGTTTTATGGTCCCATGGAGGCAGTGTTACATAATGGAAAATTTATGAGCTGTGTAATCACACAGTTAGTGGTTTAAATTCTGGCTCCAGCACCTTCAAACCAAATGACCTTAGCAAGGTAATTAACTTCTTTGAGCCTTGGTTTACAGCTCTATAAAATGGGTCTAATTATACTCACCAAAAGGAGTGGTTGTGTGAATGCACAATATCATGTTTTTAAAGCGTCTATTGAGGTGCCTCCATAAGTGGAAGTTACTGCTATTCCTTTTGTTCTCGTTAGAAAACTACAATGGGGAATTCCAAGTAATGGGAATTAGAAAAACTAGGGAAAGGGAACACAGAAGAGCACACTTTTGAGAAATAAAGGGAATGGAGTGAAAGCAAAACGTTATTGAGGTAAGTAGTTTACTATTTGATTTTCTGCTGCACTGGTAAATTAGTAGTAAAATTACTTAAAATTTTAAAATATTGTAGCTTCTTCCCTCACTGGATAGTGAAGGAAGCACTTTCCCTAGGATAAGTTAATTTGGTCTTTATGACTTTGATTTTCATCATGATTTCATTCACCCAAGTTTGTAGACTGTCTGAGAAATCACTGGTCTGGTTCCCTGTTTTCAAAGAGTTGAATGCCATTCAGACATATGTTCATCTCTCCTAAAAAGTTTTTGAGACTGATGTATGAGTTTTTGCTGCTAATAACTGATCAATAAATTAAATGATTTAATAACATACAGCCATTTTATTTAGTCCAAAGTTCTGTGGACCAGCTCAGATGGATAGTTCTGCTCATCTCAGTGGGGCTCGCAAGTGAGTGCATGAACAGTTTTTGGTCAGCTGGGAAGCTCTCCTTCTGGATGACGAGCTGGAGGAGAGAGGAAAGGAGTGGTGGGGACCATGAGTCTCCCATCATCCGAAAGACTGGCCCTGGCTTGTTCATACAGTACATCGAGTTTCCAAGAAGGAGAATGGTGGTATCAGAGATTCTTGAGTCCAGTTCTGCCCCCAGTTTCAGAAGTTGGACAGTATCACTTCTTTTTTTTTTTAATTTTATTTTATTTTTAAACTTTACAATATTGTATTAGTTTTGCCAAATATCAAAATGAATCCACCACAGGTATACATGTGTTCCCCATCCTGAACCATCCTCCCTCCTCCCTCCCCATACCATCCCTCTGGGTCGTCCCAGTGCACCAGCCCCAAGCATCCAGTATCGTGCATCGGACCTGGACTGGCAACTTGTTTCATACATGATATTATACATGTTTCAATGCCATTCTCCCAAATCTCCCCACCCTCTCCCTCTCCCACAGAGTCCATAAGACTGTTCTATACATCAGTGTCTCTTTTGCTGTCTTGTACACAGGGTTATTGTTACCATCTTTCTAAATTCCATATATATGCGTTAGTATACTGTATTGGTGTTTTTCTTTCTGGCTTACTTCACTCTCTATAATAGGCTCCAGTTTCATCCACCTCATTAGAACTGATTCAAATGTATTCTTTTTAATGGCTGAGTAATACTCCATTGTGTATATGTACCATAGCTTTCTTATCCATTCATCTGCTGCTGGACATCTAGGTTGCTTCCATGTCCTGGCTATTATAAACAGTGCTGCGATGAACACTGGGGTACACGTGTCTCTTTCCCTTCTGGTTTCCTCAGTGTGTATGCCCAGCAGTGGGATTGCTGGATCATAAGGCAGTTCTATTTCCAGTTTTTTAAGGAATCTCCACACTGTTCTCCATAGTGGCTGTACTAGTTTGCATTCCCACCAACAGTGTAAGAGGGTTGCCTTTTCTCCACACCCTCTCCAGCATTTATTGCTTGTAGGACAGTATCACTTCTATCACATGCTCTTGGCTAGAACAACCTAAGAGGCCATTCCAGAATCAATGAACAGAGAGTGCTTGCTTAATCACTTCAGTTGTGTCCGACTCCACGACCACATGGACTGTAGCCTGCCGGGCTGCTCTGTCCATGGAATTTCCCAGGCAAGAATACTGGAGTGGGTTGCCATTTCCTTCTCCAACGAATGGAGAAACAGGCCATTTCTTCATGGGAGGATTTGCCCAGTATTGACATTTTTGCACCCCTCTCCAGATGAGGATGCTGCAGTCCTCATTGCTGCTAAGTCATTTCAGTCGTGTCTGACTCTGTGCAACCCCACAGACGGCAGCCCACCAGGCTCCCCGTCCCTGGGATTCTCCAGGCAAGAACACTGGAGTGGGTTGCATTAATAGCTCAATTACAATTCCTTGGAGTCAGTAGGTTTTCTCAAGTCTACCGCAGTATCTTCTGCTTTACTTTTTGTCCTTTGTTTTTTCTTTTTAACTATTTATTTCTTTATTTTTGGCTGTGCTGGATCTTCATTGCTCGAGCTTTTCTCTGGTTTTGGAGAGCGGGGGCTTCTCTCTAGTTGTGTTGCAAGCACTGCTCATTGCGGTCGTTTGTTGTTTCTCGTCGCAGAGCACAGGCTCTAGGACACGTGGGCTGAGTAGTTGCAGTTTCTGGGCTCTAGAGCACAGGCTCAATACTTGTGGTGCATTGGCTTAGTTGCTCCGCAGCCTGTGGGATCTTCCCGGATCAGGGATCAAATCCTGGTCAATATCTCCTGCACGGGCAGGCAGATTCTTTACCACTGAGACACCAGGATGTCCACTTTTTGTTCGTTTTGTTTTTTGCATGAGTTGGTAATCTGAAGACTGAAAAAAGATGCTGAAGTGATTACTTCCTCTGATTGCGGCCAGAGCTCAAGTTTGTAAAATTCTGGCACCGGGAGATTTTGACCCTGACCCTGCTTGGATTTCATCCCTGAGCAGATCCACTCACCCATATCTAAGCGGAGGCGGGGCAGAAGCGGGCAGGGTCAGCTGGACGGCCTCGCTGGAGGCCGCTCAGGTGGCTCAGGTTCAAGAGCAGCTGTTTCATTGTCCTCTGATGCAGGAGGTGTGTGGGCAAAAGAGCCTCCCTGCATATTTTACTGGCTTTCTTGGAACATCTAGACATTGCTTTGCAGCAAATGCTAAGCAGATAAGTTAGTTCCTTAAATAAAGTTATTTTGAGTTCTTTTAAATCCATCAGATGATCTCAAGCTGCTGGGTGTGTTTTGAGTAGCTAAAGAGTAACTTTCTGATCATTTTGAGGGAGTAGAAACTCCATTCATTTTCCCCAAATACTACACTTGAGCCTAGAGCCAAGCAAGAGCCAACCTGATGTGAAGAGCCGACTTCACATCGGAAAAGACCCTGAGGCTGGGAAAGATTAAAGCAAAAGGAGAAGAGGACGGCAGAGGATGAGATGGTTGGGTGGCGTCACTGATTCAATGGAGTTTGAGCAAACTCCAAGAGATGTGGAAGGACAGTGAAGCCTGGCGTGCTGCAGTCTATGGGGTCGCAAAGAGTTGAACATGACTTAATGACTAAACATCTCAGTAGTTTGTCTCTAAGTCCCAAACTTAATGGAGTTCTCTTTTTTTTTGAAGCAGGAATACACTTTTCTACTTTGTGTTAGACCATCAAGTATGTTAGCTGTGGCCTTGGCCTTGTATGCCTTGGGTAACTCAAACTCCCTGATTGTCTACTCGCCTATAAACTCTAAACTCCACGGTATTTCTACCAACCCCAGGGAAATTCATGAGCGAGGAAGGAAGAGGAAGGATCAAAGAGTTGCTTGATTCTCTCAGTGACCATGTGGGTCAGGTACAGTGATGACCTGGATTAGGAGAAAACCAGGAAGTGACTGATTCAGTTTAACAGCTTATCAAGAGGGTCAGGCCAAATAAAAAACATGCCAAACTGCGCTTTGAACATTGGGAGGAGATGCTATATTGTGATCTTTATTCCTCCTCGTATGACAGCAAAAGTTAGTAAGCACTCGTCGGAGGTGTTTTTGCTTAATGATCATTAATTCCTTTGCAGAAAAAGGAGATACAGGTCATTGCATTTACCACTTTCCCTTTACACGTAATTGTCCTTTTACAGGTGTGTTCTTTGAAGAAAACTTATGAGGGAGGTAAATTGAATGGATTAAGAATTATTTGAATTAGCAAAGTATTCTTCACTTTCCCAAAATGAAGAAAAACTATCTGTCACCACTTGAATTTAAGGACTAATTCTTCATTAGTTGAAGGAATGGCCTGGTTGTTTAGGTTGCAGTTGCTGTACTTTTTTCTGGTGGGAGGTCGTCAGGGCTAAGTCGAGATTTTCATGGTGAAGGTAACACCCACTTGTGGAGCCAGGCAGTTCCATGAATGGTGAGGAGGCAGTACAGAAGGGTAGGGAAGACAATAGGGCACGACTTTTATCGGCTTTATCAAGTATTGATTCTGCCCATGTCTAGGCAGTGTGTTAGGTCCTGTGGTCACATCCTTGAGGTGGGGCGGGGCGGGGGGAATAGTAAAAATGCACAAATGATAAAGGTAGTTAGAGAAGTATATGAGGGGCTCTGTGTGCACTTTGAGTGTGGATGGTGACGGGGTGAGTGGGAAAAGACTGGGTTATGAAGTCAGAGTTTCCCAGGAGAAGAGGGAGTTCTGGGCTACAGAAATCTTATGTCTAAAGTCAGACAGATGGGGGACTTCCCTGTCTTAGTCCAGTGGCTGCCTCCAATGCAGAGGGCCCAGGTTCAATCCCTGGTCAGGGAACTAGATCTCACGTGCTGCAATGAAGATCAAAGATCCTAAGTGCCATAGGTAAGACCCAGTGCAGCTGAACAAATACGTTTAAAACATAATAATGAAGTCAGACAGATTTGATGAGCACTGTGCTTGGGAAAATCCACATCACTCTGGCCAGCTAGACCAGAGCAGGGCCTATGCCAGTGAAGGGGCAGGAAGAAAGAAAGACAAAACATTCTGAGAATTTTATGCGTATAGGGGTGGGGGAGGCAGGGGGAATTGGATTAAATTCACATACACAGTTTATAGAAAGGTCTCTATTTTACAAATTGAAATGCTGCTCACATTTAAAAGCAGCTCTTCAACAACTAGGCTAATTGAATTTGACTGCTTCCCTGTAAGCAGAGAATTCCTTTTCCTAGAAAAAGGGGAACAGATTATTCTAGCCCTGGGGAATGTTATTTCACCCATTAGATGGCCTGACTTTTCAGGTGAAGCATTGTACTCTATGTACGGATTGTAACATTCACAACCTGGATATTGTGAAATGTGAATTAAAATGGAATACCTGCCATTGTTAGTTTTTGCTGTTTTGATGTGGCATTTCTGGGTTTGGGGCTTCTCAGAAAATATTTAACGACATTCCATTTGATAGCTTGTCAGGGCCCCCAAATGAAAAATGTAGAGTGACATGGCAGCATGCAATGGACCCGGTGGGCCTGAGACCTTTGGTGAATAAGAGAATGCTCAGTTTTATAGAGAGGAAATTTGAAAAATAGTTTTATAGTTAAACCATTTGAAAAGTGATATATAATTGAACCAAAACGTTTAATTATATTGAAATTGTACACACCTAGCGATATCTTACTCTCTTTACACAATGACTGCTTTTTCATTTTCCACTTATAAGCAGGAAACAACTGTGTGTAAGGAATCATAAGGCCTTCTGGGGCTTTTCTGACTCAAAATTTTACATTCCTGAGGTGAATTGACTGTTCCGTCTCGCCACCAAATACCTGGCATCTTTTGGTATTTCGTGGCAGCAGAGTCTGAGTCCTGGAATCACATGCTTTGGTTTGTGTTGGAAGCATCCAATTAGGAATGCTTTCAGGTAAGGAATCCGCCTGCCAATGCATGAGACCCGGGTTCAATCCCTGGGTCAGTAAGATCCCCTGGAGAAGGAAATGGCAACCCACTCCAGTATTCTTGCCTGGAGAATCCTATGGACAGAGAAGCCTGGTGGGCTATAGTCTGGATTGCAAAGAGTGGGACATGACTGAGCACGCACATTCCAAGTGCAATGCAAGGTACACTGAGAGATGAGAAATCGTACTTGCACCTAGGATGCGAGTGTTCCCAGAGACCCTTCCTCTAGCTTCAGGGAGTTGCTTAACCTTTCTGAGCTCCTGTTTCCACTTCCTATGGCCTCTGCCTCTTTGAGTGGGGATCTGGTGTTACCTGCCACATTTCTGTGCTTTTTAGAAAATCTGAAGCCAACACAGCAGATTGGAAATTCTGGTGGTACAACATTGTTCATTAACTATACCCCAGTAACAAAGTGTTTTGGTGTTACGAAAAGAAAGGAAAAGAAAAGAAAAATCTGGTGGTGGGTTTCAGGGGTGTCTGTGACATTATTTTCTGAATTACTCTTTTTCAAATTATTTCCTAATTAAAATAAACTTTCATCAGAAATTATAAGTGAAAGTGCCAGATGCCTTCATTCATGTTTCTAGACTCAGTAAGGATTTTTGGATCCAATGTTTATGTTGAGCTTGTGGGCCTTTAGGAGATGAGAGAGGTGGCAGTGCTGAAGAATGAAGTCTGTAATTGTCATTGTCACACTTTTCCTGTGGCTCCTAAGAAACTACTGTGAAGCTTTGCTTCTATCCATCAGGCCTTTGCTGCTTGCTTCTTAAAAGAAATGTCTGTGAACGTGTGCTTTCTCTGTGCCTGTTTGATGGCTTCTTACTCTACAAAGATGGAAAATGGGCAAAGATTTCTAAGAGAATTTCTAGTGATGGCTCGGTAGTGTATATGCTTAACCATTTACAAGAGACTTGCTGAGTGAAAATTAGGGGTCAGGTAGGTAATTGGTTTCTCTTGGCCGTTGATTGTTTACCCCCAAGTATAGAGAAGGAAATGGCAACCCACTCCAGTATTCTTGCCTGGAGAATCCCATGGACGGAGGAGCCTGGGGGGCTACAGTCCACGGGGTCGCAAAGAGTCAGACACGACTGAGCGACTAACACTCACTCAGCTCATCGAGTAAAATGGGCTTCCCTGGTGGCTCTGTAGTAAAGAATCTGCCTGCCATTGCAGGAAACGCAGGTTCCATCCCTGAGTTGAGAAGATCCTCTGGAGAAGGAATGGTAACCCACTCCAGTGTTCTTGCCTGGGAAACCCCACGGACAGAGAAGCCTGGTGGGCCATAGTCTATGGTGGGCTATAGTCTGACAGGGTCTGACACGACTTAGCGACTGAAAAATGATAGGGTAAAATGGTGAAAGAATGATGTCTTTACCAGTGGCTCAGTCAGAGAAATGCTCTGCTTTATTTGATATCCAGAAAGAACCCAGATGCCAAGTGGGGGGAGCAGGGTGGGGCAGCTACATCGTTGCAGATGCCGGCTCCCTGTAGTATTAGAGCAGGGACACTGAGGAGCAGGCTTCCTGAGTCTGGATTCTCTGTGACTAAGAGTGTGGAATGACTAAGTACGTCTGCACTTAGGCAATGTCTGCAGTGTTCTTTCTGCTTGTTTGTAGGCTGAGCCATTGTCCCAGTCTGCCTAGGATTGAGGAATCTTCTAAGAGGCAGGATTTTTAGCACTAAAACCAGGAAAGCCCTGGGCAAGTTTGGGCAGTTGGCTCCCCTTCCTTCCGGCCCCACTGCCAGCCCCATTTCTCTGGCCTCCTGTCACTGCCACACCATGCAATGAGCCTCCCAACAACTCTGTTCACTGTTTCCAGGGGCTTTGCACATGGGGGCCTGGTGGTTGTTGATCAGTCACTCAGCTGTATCCGACTCTCTGTGACCCCATGGACTGCAGCACACCAGGCTTCCCTGTCCTTCACCATCTCCCAGAGTTTGTCCAAACTCATGTCCATTGAGTCGGTGACGCCATCCAAACATTTCATACCCTTCTCCTCCTGCCTTCAATCTTTCCCAGGCCTGGGGAGCTTGATGAAACAACCAGTTTTTAAAGATGGGGTGCTCCTTAATAGTTCAGGCTGAAGTCTGTCTGTCTTCATAGGGGGTGGCACCACACTGTGGTGCTCCAGTTATTTCTTTGCAGTGCTTTTCCTACTGCTGGACATTTGCGACAATAGAAAACTACAGTTAGAGCAAGGAGCAAACAGGCCCCTGTTCCCCTCCTTTTTCTCCCACCTGCAGGTGCAGGTAGAGTTGTAAACTGTGAATTCTGTCCCTGGCATTGATGACTAGTCTTTTCCTCTCAGGAAAAGTAATACGCGGTTGTAAATCTGAAAGTCTTATACTGCTGTCCCCGGTGAATGTTAAATGCTACCAGTCATTTCACAATTTTAGTTGCCATTTTCGTTATCCCTCAAGCTTAAGTAGAACAAATACAACCTGCATCTTGAGATCAAAGGGCAGAATCTAGTTATGCTTGTGGAACTTTAAAATCCCAGTCCACAAGGGGCCTCTCAAGGGTTTGATCTTCTCTCTTTTGAGAGGGACTAGATTTTTTCTTTTTCTCTGGATGATTCATCAAGAAAGTTCTGTTTGTTCTTCCATGTTTGCTACTCACAAACCCCTGCTTCTTTTTTCCTCCTGGCAAAGTGACATGGCTGTGTGATCTTATTGGGCCCTCTGAAAACCCATGATCTTATCCAAGCATTAAGCAGTTGCCTAGAAACCATCATGCAAACAGGATTAAATGAAGCATTTTTTCTATATTACAGCTGCTTTCTGATTAAGACATGATGTCAGAAATAGCTCAGTGTACACCTCTTCATGGTCTTAAAACACAGATAAGTGAAAAAAAATTTTCAACAGAGGTAAAATGATTGCTTCATACTCACATCTCGAGATGGTCACCACCAACCCATATCTGCCCTGCTCTACCTCCCTCTCCCCCCACAGACCTCCCTTTCTGGAGGGTCATGTATTGGAGATTGTGGGCCATTTTTAAAGAACATGAGTGTAAACCTACACAAAGCTCAGACTCTTACTGGCCTATCGGTCCCTTGGACCTCAGCCAGACTGGAGTGTGTGTAGAAGAGTTTTCAAAAGCCTGTTGCAGGAATTTGGTCATGAGGAAGGAATGTGTTCTGTGAAGCAACTCAGTGATAAGCAGGTTTTCAGCAAAACATCACCATCAGCTAATCCTACTTTAAATCAACTGCAGTGAATTAGAGAGAACTAAATCTCTAACTCTGGACCCTGTTGTCTCCCAGGAAACAAACTGGGATGGAATCAAGCAACATGGAGAAATATGAATTGAAAGGACTTGTTACAGGATTGGGGTATTCCTAAACTCCCTTTGGATTAAGATAGACAAGCAAATGATGACGGCTGGCTTGGGGTTAAAGGAGAAAAAGGAATCAGGAAAGCCTGAGTCAGTAAGTCAGCAAATATTTATTGAACTCCTCCTTTCTACCCCTAGGCCCTTCTAGGTGTGGTGGGGGGTGCGGTGGGTAATGTGACTGTCAACAATGAGTAAGATGGACAGTCCTGTATGTTCCAGTAAGGGGGCAGGGGTCAGGCAATTAAAGCTGCAACAGATAAATAAGTTCAATGATTTCAGATAATGGTAAATGCCATGAAGAAGATAAAACAAGGTCTGTGACTACAATTGGAGGTTATGAGCCCTGCTTTTCCAGGGTGATATTTGAGTTGAGGGGCTGAGAATATGAAGGTCTAGGAGCGATGCCGTATTGGCAGTGGGGAAGCAGAGAAGGACGTTGAGTATATAGTAGTGACTGGTTTGTAGAAATCAAAACACCAGAAGAACCTTCAGCGTTGTTGGATGATAAATCAGGTCCATACTAGGAATATCTTTTTCCAGCTTCTCAGAAAAGTGAATCAAACCTCACCAGCCCTCCAGATGGTTTTAATTACCTCTGGGGGCTTGCCCAACATAGATTAGTTTTAGAATTGACAATGTGGACTTTTGTGTTTTTCTCATAGATATTAATGGTGGGAGCTTTTTTTATTTAAAATTTTATTGTTAAACCATGAAAATAATATATTACCAAAGTTGGAGAAATGAGAAAGCTCTTTTATAATTATGCAAACCCAGAAATACTTCTATGTTTATATATCCCCTCCCAGTCTTTTTTCATGTATCTGGTTTTAGATAGTTAACAGGTAGCTGTTTACTTGTAATGTATGACATGGTAAATATAAGTAACAATGAGATATGTTATATATGAAACATGTTAAGAGAGTAAATCCTGAGTTCTCATCACAAGAAAAAAAATTTCTTGTGTTCCTTTAATTTTGTTTCTGTGTGAGATGATGGATGGTCACTAAACTTACTGTGATAATCTCTTCACGATGTATGTAAATCAAATCATTATGCTGTATATCTTATGCCTGTGTCAATTATACCTCAATGAAACTGGAATAAAAAATACATAGTCCTGTAAACACACAGCAGACATTTTACCACGCTTCCTCAAATTTATGTTAATACTCTGTATTTACATATTTTAATAACTAAATATAATCCATTCTCAATGGACATGGGTTTGGGTGGACACCGGGAGTTGGTGATGGACAGGGAGGCCTGGCGTGCTGCGGTTCATGAGGTCGCAAAGAGTCGGACACGACTGAGCAACTGAACTGACTGACTGATAATCCATTCTTGTGTGGGAGGTAGTTGTGTTCTATAAAGTCCCTGTGAATACTGAATTAGTGAATACTGAAGCGCTGCTCCTAGGGGAAATACTAGGTTAGATTCCTGTGAGCCTCTGGTCTCACATTTTCATGAACTGATCAATACATTGCCTTGTTTCCTGTGTATGTTTAAAAAAACCACCTTACTCAAAATACTTACATATGTATTTTTAAACTTTTTTTTTCATATCATTTATTTGGCTGTGCTGGGTTTTAGTTGTGGCATGTGGGATCTAGTTCTGACCAGGAATCAAACCCATGCCCCCTGCTTGGGAGTGCAGAGCCTTAGCCATTGGACCACGAGGGAAGCCCCCAAATACATATATTTTCAATTCATTAACACTGAAGTCATGCCAAGAGAACAATAACTCATACCTGAACGAAGCATATCTAACACAGGCAGTTTTTCCACAGGGAACATCACAGCTTTCTTCAGTTTAGAAACCCTAGCCAGCACTTCTGCACTCTACATGGGGGCCGTTTTAAACAGTGACATCACCCACAAAAAGAACAAAAGTGTGAAAATGTGGCACTGAATAGACCATACTTGTTTATAGTGTGAGCTGAAAGAAGGCAGAGTGTGGCCTTGTTTAGCCTCAGCTGAAAATGTGTAGTTCAAAAACTCAGATTTCTGTTTCTCTGTGCATATTAGTGAATGACCATGAAAGCACCCCAAGTATTGATCAGGGGTTACAAATAAATGTTAGCAGGTAGGCAAATTTGCAAACATGGAGTTTGTGAGTAATGAGGGTCAGCTGTATGCTGTTCTGTTGACTGACCGTGCCGTGATTAACTGGAGCATAAATGACTCGCCGTGGATGTATATACAGACGTGCTTCTGCTCTGGCATTTATGGAGCCTCCCTAATTTCTCCTTACTCTCCACCCCCAAAGAAGCCAAATCCTGGAAAAGTCCTGCTAAAGAATAGCTCAGAAGCCCAGGATAGGTGAGAAACAGTCCCCTGTCTGAGAGGGAATAATGGTAATCGTATCACCTTTCAGTTACAAGGGCTTTACAGTTTGTGAAGTTCTTTGATGTGATCTGTGTAATTGGATCTTTACAAGGACCCAGTAAGGGAAATGGAACTGTTATCTACATTTTCCCAGAAAAAGACACAAATGTGAATTGATGGTACACATACTTGGCCTTACTTGGCTTTCTGAAATGACTCAGGCATTTTGCCCTCAGCAGATGCCCAGAGAATAGATATCGCATTGGGAAACAGTCTCTCTCCTATGTCCTACAAGTGCTTGACAACATCCACCTACATGTCCACCATGGAGGGTTGAGAGGTGGATAGTGTAGTGGAAAGAGTGTAGCTTTCACAGTCAGAGAAGTGGTTTGATTCCCTGATTCTGCTCCTTCTTTACCTGTGCAACATCAGCTAAGTTGTCAAACCTCTTTGAGCTTACATTTTTGCCTTGGTAAAATGGGGGTAATAACATTACTATTACCTAATTCACACGTTTGTTGTGACGAAATTTAATGAAATAATATATTTAGCCACTTTCCTCATTATACTTCTGATGGTAAGAACTGTTGACAAGACGTTTATTGATAGATCCTTAGATAAAATCAATAAGTATCTTGACAGTAACCTCTGTTTCCTAACAATTCTGCCTGGAGATTACCCAACCACTAACAGACCCATTAGCAAATAAACAGTCTGCATTGACTTCTGCATCAGTGAATGTCTAAACTAATGTCATTTCCATAACACAGCATTTTCCCCTTGTGGAAGAAATATAAATGTTTCAAAATAAACATTAATGAAGTCTCCCTTGATTTTTTTCTAATCTTGATTGGAATGTTGATAAGATTTTTGTACATGTTGAACAAAGGGATGGGAGAGGCTTGCTGCTTATAGCATAAAGCAGACTAAGGTCAAATACATGACATGGGAAGAGGTTTATGCAACAGTGGTAGCTGTTTTATTGATGGGAAAGTGACATATAGGGAAGTGACTTGTGCAGCAAGACCCCCAAAGTAGATTAAGCTTTCCCAAGCAGCCAGTCTTTGGAGTATTAGAGTTGGGGGGAAGGGGAGTAGGAAAAGATTCTTTTCCTGATAGCTTTGCAATGAAGTGAATATGTGGGTCCTTTGTAAAACGTTTTGAGATCCATTTTACACTTGCAGCACAGTTTCCGGCACGTTCTTTTTTAAACATCTGTGCGGCATCAATAGAAAATGAAACCATCTGTCAGAGTGCTCTTCTAAGGTCCCTGTTGACCCCACCATGGCAGGGGTGATGGGGTCAGCAGTCTGAATGCTAAACTCCACATCCAGGTGGCTGTTTCTTTCTGAACTTTGATAGCTGGTATCTGCCTGAGAGAAAATGACGTCTGCTTTTGCTAGTTTGGCCTTTGAGATTCCTCTGGGACCAGTGATCTCTGGACCCTGATGTGAGCTCTTGATTAGATAGAGGAATGCCTTCATATATAACTTGTTTGAGACTTTCCCCATTTTGAATGGCATATACTATCTTCCTGGACTGGGGATCAAACTGCATTGTCCACTGCATTGGCAGGTAAGGTGGATTCTTAACCACTGGACCACCAGCTAAGTTCCTAGGGAATTCTCGTATTGAGGCTAGCACACATTTGAATAACCGAGAAGACCCTCTTAGAGGTTAATGTTTACAAAACTCTACGGATTGAAGTTGGCCAAAGCAAGTCAGTATCCTGTTTTCTCCTGTTACTTGTAACACGCATGTAACATTACATGTAACATACATGTAACATTACATGTAACATGCAATGGGATTCTGCAAATAAACAGTAATAGTGAGAAGTCTAGTAGGGAGATGGAACTTAGACACTGAAGTTCTATTACATTTATTTTCTTACAACTTTATAGGGTATAATTATATAGGAGACAGATGAGCTGCAGGTAAGTTTTGGTCCCTAGCATGGTGCTCCTTTGGCTAATAGCTAGATGCCACTTAGGCAGTAGCCAAGAAAAATAGGCTGGGCATGAATCTATTAGTACAAGTTATGGAAATCATATAGAACCTTAATGGACTAGTGAACGTGTTTTAGGCAGTTTTCATAGGCTCTGGGCTGCATGATAGCATCTCTGTTACGCAGAGCTCTGGAATTCAGCACAGCTGCTTGACACACAGTGAATTCTTAACCTATCTTAGGTGAATTGAAGCCAGGGAGACAGAAAGTAAGAGTAAGACACAGGAGCATAGAGGTCTGGAAGATGGTGAGCGAAGCACAAATGTCTTACAAGGTCCCCAGCATGAGGCCTCAGGGAGGAATCATTGAGGTCAGATGGGGAACTTCCTTGTTCATCCCTGGAGCCCGAAACCAGAGAGGGAGGACCTGGGAGGGAGGCTCCAGGGCTAGTAAGGTGCCAACTCAAATGCACTTCAGGCCAGAGGGAACCTGGCACAATTGCAAACCTCCTGCAAAGACCAGACTGGGGAGGGAAGCGGATGTGGACGTGAACGTTCCAGGAGTGACACCAGCCAAGCCAGGCTGTGCCCAGCCTTTAGTTAAGTTAGAGCAAGAAATGTGTCCTATATGTGTCTACTTTCATTGCAAAAATTCCTTCTTCTTCCTTCCCTTTGTTTTCTTCTAAAAGTTTCTTAAAAAAAAAAAAAAACCTTCTAAAAAAAATAAAATCGATTTGACCTTGGCCCATCTGTCAGGAAAAAGAGATTTATCCAGACCTAGATCCATGATCTGGGAGGTCAGGTATGAATTCACAGCCACTGAAATCTAAGCCTGACTTCCCAAAAGGAGTGAACAGAGGGCGGGGAAGCAGAGCATTGGGTTCAAGAAACAAGGGTGGAGTGCCTCCGACAAGTCATCACCGGGTGGGCCTCACTCCCTGGTTTGAGGCTGCCTCCAAGGATCACAGAGGATTCTTTTTTCCTCCACATAAATAGCCTCACAGCGGGTGGACAGGAAGAAGAGAGAGCATGGGTGAAAACGTGGACAGCCACGTGCACATGGCCAGTCGGCAGGGGTATTCATTTTCTATTGCCATGTAACAAATTATTACAAATTTAGTGGGTTAAAACAGCAACATGTATTATCTCACACTTTCCTTGGGTCAGGAATCTGGGCACCACTTAGCTGGTTCCTATCTCTGAGACTCACTCGCCACACTGCAGTCAGGTGTCAGCTGGGAGCTGGGCTACGGTCCCTCTGAGCTTGTGGTTGTTGGTAGAATTCAGTTTCTTGTTCTGTAGACCTCTCGGTGGCCAGTTTCTTCCAGGCCTGCTGGAGAATCTCTGATTTCTAGACCTTCTTTGAAAAGGCTTGCCTGATTAGGGCAGACCCACCCCAAATAATCTCCCTTTTGAGTAACTTAGAGTCAACTGATTTGGGACCTTAATTACATCCGCAAAATTGCCTTCCCCACAGTGTAACCTGGCACTCACAGGAGCCCATCCATTATATCCCTGGGCCACATCAAGAGGACCTTATGAGGTGTGTCCAGCAGGGAGCAGGAATCTTGGAGTCATCTTAGAATTCAGCCTCCTACAGAGGGCAAGAGAGAAAGTGACCAGTGCTTGTCTGTTCTCTCCATTTAGTGACTGTAATTTGGGAAGGGGTTGGAGAGCAGGATCAAAGATACTATTTTAGGTGTTTGTGGCCCCAAGTCATGAGAGAACAGAAACTACAGCTAAGTACAATCTAAGGCTAAAAACTTAATTGTGGTAGCTCACAGTGGAAATTTTTTGATTTATGAAAGAAAGTGTTATTGATTGGGCAGATTGTTAGGAGCTGTTTCAGGGCCCAGCCTAATGATGAGAGGAGCTCTCTGCAAGTGTGAGGAGGTTTTATTGCATACAGAGTTCCTGATGAGAGCTGTTTTTAAAGACAAACCCTGCACATGACTTGTGGGTAACCATGCTCGTTGGACAAAGGCCCAGCTGTTGTGGGTCCTAGTTATTCTCAACAAGGAGGATAAAATTAGAGAGGTGGTTTCTGTCCATTTAACATGTAAAGTGTCAAGAAAAATGGGGTATGACTGTCCTGGATATGGGTTTGTCTTTTAAGCCTGTGCCTGCCAGTGGGTTATTTTTTTTTTTAATCAGGAATGAAGTATAGACTATCTATCTTCTGTGTAGAAAATGTTGTCTCTAGTCAGCTGTCCTTACTATTCTTAGTTCCCTGAGAACTATTTAAACCAGTTCTCACTTAATTTGATTAAATAGAGTCTGGTTTTTTTTTTTTAACAAAAAAACAAATGCTTTGCCCCTCATTAGAAACTCATAGGTTTTTATTATACAAAATATATCTAAGAACAAAAAACCACGTTACACTCTGCAGAAGTACTGTCAACATTTTGCAGATATCCATCCATACATATCTGCATTCTAGCATTTACAGACAATTCTACTGTATAATAAGGAATGGGAAATGCAGTTTTTGTAATATATTTTCACTTTGATATATATTATGAACATTTATTAATAGCCTTCCACAGTAATGTTTTTAACTACTACTTTAACAACTGCAACTAACTAGAAATACTGTAATTTGTTGAAACAATCTTACATGGGGCTATTTAAAGCTTTAGGTAGATAGATGAGAGCTCTTAAGTGAGGGTTATTCACCTTTGATCAGTAGATGTTTCTTAGAGGTTGTAATGCTGTTGTCTTCATCCAGCGCTAACTTCATTTACCTTCATTCGTTCGGTGCTCTAATGTCATTGATGCTACGCTTGCCGCTTGTAAAGGCAAAACTTGAGCTTTATGTTTACTTTTCCCCGGGTCTGTTCCCAAGGCTACGTGCAGAGTTTTTAAATACCTCTTTTGTGAGCTAGAAGCCCTAATAAACAAACCGCTTTGTTGAGACTGGAGCATTAGCGCTGGCACAGTTTATTAATTTCACTGCACGTTACAGACATCACGAGTCGGAGAGGTGGTCCACCTGCACCTTCATCCTCCGCACAGGCTGTGCGCAGCTCTGTGACTTGCTGTTTTTCTTTCCCCTTCCCTTCCAAATGGGCTGCTCGTGGCAAAAATCTGTTTAAACAAAGGTGAGGAAAGGATTGGTTTATTACAAACCCAGACTTTAAAAGTTAGTTACAGGTTTAACCTATTAGAAACCTGAGCTTTGCAAATGTTAAGAGTATTAGGAAGAATAGGGAAAGGGGCACTCAGGTCTTGGTGGGGCCTTAGGCAGGGGAGGGAAGACAATTCAATGACCCAGATGGTTATCAAGAGAATTTTTTATAGTAATGTAAACAGAGCCATGGAAAGCTCTTGAATCAACATAGAGATTCCTTATAATCCAGCTGCTATCTATTGAAAGTCAGCTTGTTTTGCTTTTAGAAACACATGGTAGCCTTTTTGGTTGGCATCATGATGGGGAGAGGAACCCATCTAGCACTTAGTGCCCAGGGGACCTGTGATGTTCAGGACAAGGCCAAGCAGGGAAGAATCTTTATACCTAAAATCCCAGCATGGTCTGGTTGAGAGCCTCAAGCCCTTTGGAACTTTGAGTTCTTGAAAGGAATGGAAAAGAAAACAAGAATTTATGGCCATACATTTTTTTTTTTTTTTCTGGAGCTTTCTAGAAATTGTCTGGTCCTCTCTCTCTGTCCCCTATTTCTCATAGAGAGCCTGCAGAGCTAAGGTTAGAAGGATATTGGTCCATGTAAGGAGATGTGGGTCAGGAGAAAGCCGCACAGAGCTTTTAAGTCTATTTTTCTCCATCTATACTTGGCCTGTAAAAGTTGAGTCACACTTTCTGACAAAAGTCTGTCTGGTTGTTTGTCTCATAGACCAGCTGTTCAAAGGCAGAAATCAGCCAATACTGCCCAGCTGTTAACTCAGCCATCCTCAGGGGAACTCATTCTTTGCCAAATGAGTCTTGGAAAAGGCCAGAGAGCGGGGAGTTGCAGGGAACACTGACTCAGGCTCAAAATTTGTTTTCAGCCTATTTTATTCCCTTCGGTATATGAAAGCAGAGGCCACCTACATCATAACAGAATTTCTGTCAGAGCTATGGGGGCTTGGGATACTAGCTGGTCCTCCTCTTTTATTTTATATTTTAAGAGACCCAGAGAGGTTAAATGACTTGCCTGAGGTCACAGAGCCATTTAATGTTACAGAGCTGGATCTAAACCCCGGCTTTTTGATTCCAGAGTGTTCTTTCTACTACACCAGCTGCTACCCTTTTGACTTCTTATATTGTTTATTCATGAAGTTTTGCTGACTTCCTTTCTAAAATATTCCTCCACCCCCACCAAGGCATTGCATCATTGTTTCATTCAAATCTTATGTCATTTCTGAGAACATTGGATTCATGGGCAATAGAAAAGAATCTTTTAAGAGCAAAAGGCAAAGGCTCCCTGTTGACGATGCAGTAAGCAGTTATCCACCACTGTCCAATCATGAAAAAAAAAAAATGTAGAAGCATTGTTCTGTATTCTCTGTGGGAGAAAAGGATTCAGTTAAGCTATTTGTTTTAATATGTGGTGTTTGCACAGTTTCCCAAAGGGACTGCAGAAAATCTTCACTTTGCTTATTCTCATAACAACTGTTGACTGGGAAAAAAAGCACAACCTAAAAGTTGAGGGTTATGTTTTATTCAGTGGACAAAAGTGAGGACTTAAGCCCAGGACACAACAAGAAGAGGCAAGAAGGGGCGTCAGGGTATTCAGGAGTTTTTTGCAGCAAAAGACCAGGTAGTCGAACATCAAAAGATTACTGTTAATTAAAGAAAACCAGAAATCTCAAGTTAAGGAATTCAGCACTTTGTGTGGGAAGATGGAAGAGGCTGGGCCCAGTGAAATGACTCCTTTGATACACACCTCAACTAGCTGGGGCCAGCATCCTGCGTTTTCTCCTCCGAGGTTTCCTCCGGTGTTCTGTTGGGGATGGCTGCAGCAGCTGGCTGTGGCTTGGCCGTGAGCAGCCCATCTGTTTCCATCCAGGTTTGATCCCTGGGTTGGGAAGATACCCCGGAGAAGGGAATGGCTACCCTCTCCATGGAGAATCCCATGGACAGACAAGCCTGGAGGGCCACAGTTCGTAGGGTTGCAAAGAATCGGGCAAAACTGAGTGACTAACCCTGTCACTTTCACTTTTTTTTTAGTTCCCTCCAGGCTCAGTGTCGGGGCAGCTGTAACAGGCTGTCTTGATGGCTGCAGCATCCTTACTTTACTGATAGGGCAGGTGATGTTCTGGTTCACACAACTCTGAGATCACCTGATTCCATTTATGGTCTTTCTTAGAAAGAGAATATAATGGCCTCTCTTTTTTCACCGTCTGTAGATGATCTTCAACTCTTACAAGGTCAGTTGAAGAAGAGGGGTAGGGCTCTAGCTGGGTGACAGGGTCTATCTTGGTGGCAAAGGTACTTAGAGGGATTCCTTTTGGAGCACCTGGACTCCAATTCCAGAGCAAGATGAGAACCTGAACCTAGCCATCTGTTGAAAAGGATTTGGCCGGCTGCTGCTTAGACCAGGGTCAGGAGTGTTTGAGCATGTCCAGGATGTTTTCTCACCACCTAGATGCTCTATTTTTCTCCCTCTCTGTTGATGCTTCAAAATCATGGACTCTGAGCTGCCCACTGGGTGATGATCTCATTCTTCTTACTGGCCTACTTGGGACTTTCTGGGCCTTTTATTTTTTCTTTGTCAATAGTACAACCAAAGGGGGAACTTGATAATTCATTTTGACTGTGACCAGTTTTCTTATAAACATTTCAGAGAAGGTTTAAAAAAAAAGAAATTGGAATTGCTGGTTAAAAATGAAGAAACGGCACTGAAGAAATATATAAATGTGATCAAAATGTTGATGATGGTCTACGGTGGACTCACAAGGAATGTGAGAGGTGTTTGAGACTGGAGATATGGGTCTGGTCTTCAAAAAGGGGAAAAGGAAGAAATATCAATTATGATGATGGGGACTTGCCGGTGGTCCAGTGACTCAGACTCTGCACTCCCAGTGGAGGGGGCCCAGGTTTGATCCCTGGTCAGGGAACCAGATCCCATGTACCCCAACTAAAATAATCCGTATGCCACAACTAAGACCTGGTGCAGCCAAAGAAATAAATTTTTTAAAAGTAAATATTAAAAACAAACCATCAGAATTGTGAATGATGAACTGAACTTTAAACCTCTTGGTAAGCAAATGGGAAAATTAGAATCTAGGATGAGATCACTAAGAATAAATGATATTTAATGATCCTCATACTCTTTTATAGTGTTAATAGGCTGATCAGAGACGTGCTTAATAATTTGTCCCAGTTTTAGCAGGGCATGTACTAACAACCATAATAAAACAGCTATCATTTACTGAACTCTTATTAGTGAAGGCAACTTTTCTAAGTGAGTAATGTTAAATTTCACTTCTTTTTTGGAAGAGGAATGGGTGATTTAGAACCTCTTAACTATATCTTCTTTTTAAAAAATAATGGAGCTTGCCTTTCTGAATGCTCTGGTTTCTAGTGATTGGACTGGAGTTAATGGCCCAGCTTGAAGCAAACGGTGTGGGTAACAGAGAGCTATCCGGTGATTTTTCATTCCTTACTTTCCCTAGATGTCCTGTCCTGACCAGGCTGTTGAGTTCCTGTATTCTAGCAGCATTTGAAGAGGAAAAAAAAAGACTTGATTACCTAGTTGGTTGAGTTTTATAAGAGGAAGGAACATGCAGGAGCAGACGGCCAATGGGTACCATGCTTCACTAGTGGCCATTGCTAACTACTAGTCAAGATGGACGTGACTCTGGATGACCGTGAAGTAACTTTGATGTTCACAGCCCACTAATGGTTCTCTGCCAGTTTTCACTTACTATGGTACCATGTTGTGTCTGAATCAGACTATATCTCCATTTTATCTTCACAACAATTTTGGAAGGCAGAATGTATTCTCCCTAATATTGGGTGGAACAGGAAGCATGGGTGATGTGTCCAAAGTTATTGCTGATAACTGTAGAGCCAGTCCAGCATATGTGTCTTCTGACTCATGACTTCACTGCATAAAATACTCCTTCAGATGGTTAAGATTCTCTGGTGTGTTTCAGCAGGCCAGCGGGAGCATGAGTGTGAGATCTGACAGAGCGAGAATCTAAGTGGCTTTAAGCCAGAACCTACCAGTGTCTCCCAGTTTGGATTTTTTCCTTGCTCTTATCTCAGGGGGAAGGAGTACTTTCTGGCAGTGAATCATCCCTGTGCATTTATGAAACAAGGCAGACAATTCCTCCTACGTATGAAGTGCTTTGTCTTTTCTCCTTCATGCATTCTAAGGATGAAATTACCTCAGTATTTCTTACGACATATCTGGCTCACAAATAAACAATAGCTTTCGAGGGAGTGTGCCATTTCTTTTCATAAAAACTTTATGGGCTCTTCTAATTTTTCGTTTCTGATATCTTTGGCATTGGATCTTGATTTGGAGACAGAATTCTCTAATTGCAAAACATATGTCCTATTCAGAGAATTCTATGGAAGACATTTATGGGACCCTCTTCAGTTATCTATTTGGTAATTCTTAATGATTAGGCACCATCTTTCTTATTACATTATAGGGAGCCCCTTATAGTATCAAGGGGCTTCCCAGATGGCACAGTGGTAAAGAATCTACCTGCCAATCCTTGGGTCAGGAAGATCTCCTGGAGCAGGAAATGGCAACCCACTTCAGTACTCATGCCTGGAAAATTCCATGGACAGAGGAGCCTGGTGGGCTACAGTCCATGGCGTTGCAGAGTCGTACATGACTGAGCGACTGAGTGCATGTCACACACACACACACACACACACACACACACACACACACAGTGTTAAGAGTTCAACCTTCCACTCTTTGATTTCATGTACCACCCTGCACCTCAAGGTCATTTCTCAAATTAGAATGACTGAGAAGCCTCAGATGACTTCGCGTTTCTTCCCGCTTCATCAGTCCATGATTTAGAGCTTGTTATAATAATAGGAATTGTTTGTGGAATAGAAAAATGCCAAGTTTTAGTTATTTTAGGGTAGGACCTCAGTTCAGTTCAGTTGCTCAGTCAAGTCCGACTCTTTGCAACCCCATGGACTGCAGCACGCCAGGCCTCCCTGTCCATCACCAACTCCCGGGTCTTACTCAAACTCATGTCCATTGAATCGGTGATGCCATCCAACCGTCTCATCCTCTGTCGTCCCCTTCTCCTCCTGCCTTCAGTCTTTCCCAGCATCAGGGTCTTTTCCAATGAGTTAGTTCTTCACATCAGATGACCAAAGGATTGGAGTTTCAGCTTCAGCATCAGTCCTTCCAGTGAATATTCAGGACTGATTTCCTTTAGGATGGACAGGGTGGGTCTCCTTGCTGTCCAAGGGACTCTCAAGAGTCTTCTCCAACACCACAGTTTGAAAGCATCAGTTCTTTGAGGCTCAGCTTTCTTTATAGTCCAACTCTCACACCCATGTATGACTACTGGAAAAACCATAGCTTTGACTAGATGGACCTTTGTTGGCAAAGTAATGTTTCTGCTTTTTAATATGCTATCTAGGTTGCTCATAACTTTTCTTCCAAAGAGCAAGTGTCTTTTAATTTCATGCCTGCAGTTACCATCTGCAGTGATTTTGGAGCCCCCAAAAATAAAGTCTGTCACTGTTTCCCCATCTGTTTACCATGAAGTGATGGGACCAGATGCCATGATCTTCGCTTTCTGAATGTTGAGCTTTAAGCCAACTTTTTCATTCTCCTCTTTTACTTTCATCAAGAGGCTCTTTAGTTCTTCTTCACTTTCTGCCATAAGGGTGGTGTCATCTGCATATCTGAGGTCATTGATATTTCTCCCAGCAATCTTGATTCCAGCTTGTGCTTCATCCAGCCCAGCATTTCTCATGGTATACTCTGCATATAAGTTAAATAAGCAGGGTGACAATATATAGAGGTGATGTATTCTTTTCCTGATTTGGAACCAGTCTGTTGTTCCATGTCCAGTTCCAACTGTTGCTTCTTGACCTGCATATAGATTTCTCAGGAGGCAGGTCAGGTGGTCTGGTATTCCCATCTCTAGGGTAGGGCCTAAGAGGGTACAAACAATGAATATCTTAGCCTCCACTGAGGACTATGAGGGAGTGCCCTGGGTGTTTCCTGGTGGAGTAAGTGAAGTGTTGATTATGGAAGGTGTGTGATGAAGGAGGCAAAATGGAGTTGTTTTCTGCTAGGAGAGTGGAGGGAGCCTGGGAGGAGAAGGTTATGTTTGTAGCGGGGGCAGGAGACCCAATTAGAAGAGCCTGACTAAAAGCAGCCTCTGAATTTGCTCATATAATGAGAACATAAAAGGGTTGAAATCTGCACATTGAAGGTACAGGACAGGAGGAGTATCAAAGAAAGGGTAAGACGTCAGTTAGGAAGAAATTCTTCAGGGACTTTGGGAGAGAGTGAGTAAGAAATTAAAAAAAAATTTTTTTAATCTATTTTAACTGTGGAGAGTTTGGACTTTTGAGTTATGTTGGAGAGTTTTAAGTGTGGGAAGTTTAAATCAAACATTTTGCTGGGTTTGGCATGTAGGATAGACCAGGCAGAAAGCCCTGCTGGGTCACCAGCACTCTCATGGAGAGTGTGCAGGTGGACTCTGGATTAGAGGTCAAAGTGGAGAAGGCAGAAGGGAAGACTCATTCGTCAAGATGGCCGCCTCTCAACATCCCAGGCCTCTGTGCCCTCCCACTGTAGCTGGCAAGAACAGAAGGGCAGACTCCGTACTACCTCAGCCTTGAATGGTTCTCCTGATCATGGTTTTGAAGGGCTTGTGTTTGTCAGGGGAATTCAGCTGTTTAGCATAAGGAAGAGGCAATGGAAGGACTCTGGAGGACAGTTTGAGTTTCTGAAAACAAATCCAAGACGACTACTCCATCTGATATGAAGCATTATTTATTTCTGTAATGGTTCTGTCTGCTCTGAAAGGACCCTAAGGATTTCCTCCCTTAATATGAGGGGATTGTGTTGATTTCAGCCCTATATTGCCATTCAAGAAGCATTTGACCATCAGGAATCTAGTCCCTGAGTTCTCTGTGTTAGTGATGGGGGAGTCAGCAGCCTATGCTGAAAGTATATGGGCATCGGAGCCAGAAAGCAGGAATCTTGCCCTATCGCACTCTGCTCCACAATCTCCAGCTGTCCACTCTGGATAATCCTTGATCTTGCCAAGATCAGATACAACAATGATGTGGAAGTGTTTTGTCATATGTAAACCATTATGTGTTGAATGTGGGAGATGATATTATTATTATATTTTCTTGTTGTTTTTGTTCCTATGAGGGCTGGTTAGACTGTTAAGCCACAGAAGGAGAGATCTTTACCAAGCTAAGTCTAGTTTGGGTTCAGAAAGAGCAAAGAATTCATTTGGGGGCATTTGCAGCATTATATATAAGTAAGCCAGGAAATAGGTAGATTGAGTTTCTTTGTGCCAGCTAACTCTGAATCTCCTAATTTTCCTTTGCCAGCAGGACCCACCCATTGGTGTTTTTCTCTTAATCTCATTAACTGATTTGTTTGTATAAAATGAGACGATGAATTTTTTTCATGTTAAATGTTAAGCTAAGAGCTGCTGTAGACCATTCAGGATTGACTGCATTTGGAGAAAGGGCATCATTACCTTTGCAATGATGAAGAATGATGTAATTCAAGAGGAATTATTTAGTAGTATTGGTGCATCTCCCTTGACACACATGGTGATGTAAAACTTCATACTTCCATAATTATTAAATTAGGGGTAACTCTTTTTGCAAAAAAAAAAAAAAAATAGAATATATTCTACCAATGGATTTATAGCAGGTTTTCTTTTAGTAAGCCTCCCCAGTGCCTTTATAATTTGATTGACCTTTTCCACATATTTCTTTTACAAAGAAAGCCACATCTGGATATGACAAACCAAAATAAGCATGTAATGGATTTGGGCTCTTTAAAAATCAGTTTTTCTACTGCTTGTAATATTTCAGTAAAGTCAACATCACTTCATCAAAGAAACAAAAACCTCCCAAACTCCCAAACCTCTAGTGTAATAGCGTTCCAAGGCTCAGCTCCCCTCCACCCCCACCTCTTTTTTTAACATTTAGAGAAATATGTAATGTACTTAAATTTTGGTATCAGAAAAAAATTGAGTCCCCTTGAAATTTTACTGTAATAAGGTTTGACTTGTGAGCCTTTTTAATTTTTTTCCTTGTGACTTTGACCAAATGGCCTTTTCTTTTTCAGATGATCATCTGGCCCTTTCCTATGTATGTGTGCAGGGCAGGAATCCCCTCATGTCTAAGGTGGCTTTCCTTGAAGGTGGACCCCTGGGAGAGGAGTAGACTTTGGACTCCTTTCTCCTCCCGGCTTCTTCCTCCTCAGCCCTTCCACTCCCTCCTTCTCCCTTCCCTTTTCCCTCCTCCACAATACAGGCGAACAGTGTTCTGCTGGAGAGAAACCTTCCTTTCTAAAGTGAATTTGAGGTGTGCTGTCAAAACTACTTCCCTGCATTTCTTTGAGGCTTTGAGGGTTGTCAGCTTGCCCCCACTGTGCTCACTATATCCGTGACTGATGTTTTTGTAGCTTGCTGTGCTCTGGGCAAGGCTTCTGGCAACGATTTTTCAGTAAAAACTCTCTTCCCCTGCCTGAGATGGAGCTTGCACAGAGGCCGGCAGCGGAGGCAGCCGGTTTCCAGGCAGGCCTGGAGAATGGCATCTTTGTGGGGCGCGGCCGGCGAAGCCCGAGCCTTGGACCAGGGCCCCTCGCAAGGAGCGGTCAACTTCTGCTTGCGGAACCTGCGCCCCGCCCGATTCACTGCCCACGGGCAGGGGAATGGGGCAAAGATGAACAAATGCAGGGAGCAGCAACAGGGGCGTTTCCCCTTGTCTGTCCTTTTCCTAAGTTGCAGAGCTTTTCCATTTTAAAATCGCCTGCCACATTTTAGAAAATTAGTGTAGCAGAGCCGAATAGATTGTGAGCAACAACCGATAAGGCTCCTTGTGTTATTACACTCCCTCTGCTGGGAGTGTCTGCCGGGAATCCATGGAACCCTCCTCTCCATGGACAGGCTCAGGGGCTGAGTGAGTCCCCCCGCCCCCCTCAATCCTGCACTTGGCATGTAGCGCCCGTGGACATTTTTCCACCAGGAAACTTTCATTAGATTCTCAAAAGGGTCCACACATCAAAAAAGGTGAGAAACTACTGACCAAGTCCAAAGTCTACTCCATCACTTCCCCTCACTTTCCAGCACACACAACGCACAGACACACACACACACACAGACACACACACTGGCACATACACACACACACACACACACACAGTTTTACAGACAAGGAAACAGAATCCAGAAGAGATGGGGGTGGTAACCAGTCAGGTGTGGCTGGGACCAGATCTCCTGTCCCTGCTCTGATCTGGCACAAAAAAATGACTTTGGACCCACCTCAGGGGAACAAAATTGCTTTAGAACCTGTTCTATGAGCACAGCAGTCACAGGATAAAGCTAGATAACTCATGTCACACCTCAGAGCAGTCCTCTCTTTATAAATGCCCTTTAAGCATCTTCTGTTCATCCCTTGCCCAGCCTGGGTCTCATTCACAGTAGCTGCTCGTTCTGTTGACGGAGTGAACCTCCGTGGTGAGCAGCATAAGGAAGATAGATTCTTAGTTTTATACAGCAAATTCTTTGAGCTCAAGAATTATGAATCCTTCATCTTCCTCCTACTCTACTTTCCTTCCTCACCCCATGATCCTGGTTCCTGGGGCAGTTGCCAGCAGGAGACAGCCCACACTTAAAACCACTCACTCTTACCTTGTAAGCTCCTTCTGACAACTGCTGCTGCTGCTGCTGCTGCTGCTGCTAAGTCGCTTCAGTTGTGTCCGACTCTGTGCGACCCCATAGACGGCAGCCCACCAGGCTTCCCGTCCCTGGGGTTCTCCAGGCAAGAACACTGGAGTGGGTTGCCATTTCCTTCTCCAATTCATGAAAGTGAAAAGTGAAAGTAAAGTCGCTCAGTCGTGTCCGACTCTTAGCGACCCCATGGACTGCAGCCCACCGGGCTCCTCTGTCCATGGGATTTTCCAGGCAAGAGTACTGGAGTGGGGTGCCATTGCCTTCTCCACCTTCTGACAACTACTGACCTGCAAACACAAGGTGATCAAAACCATCCCCAAGAAAAATAAATGCAAAAAGGGAAAATGGTTGTCTGAGGAGGCCTTACAAAGAGCTGAGAAAAGAAGAGAAGCTAAAGGCAAAGGAGAAAAGTAAAGCTATACCCATCTGAATGCAGAGTTTCAAAGAATAGCAAGGAGTGATAAGAAAGCCTTCATAACTGATCAATGCAAAGAAATAGAGGAAAACAAGAGAATGGGAAAGCCTAGAGATCTCTTCAAGAAAATTAGAGATACCAAGGGAATATTTCATGCAGAGATGGGCTCAATAAAGGACAGAAATGGTAGGGACCTAACAGAAGCAGAAGATATTAAGAAGAGGTGGCAAGAATACACAGAAGAACTGTACAAAAAAGATCTTTACGACCCAGATAATGACAATGGTGTGATCACTGACCTAGAGCCAGACATCCTGGAATGTGAAGTCAAGTGGGCCTTAGGAAGCATCACTACGAACAAAGCTAGTGGAGGTGATGTAACTCCAGTTGAGCTATTTCAAATCCTGAAAGGTGATGCTGTGAAAGTGCTGCACTCAATATGCCAGCAAATATGGAAAACTCAGCAGTGGCCACAACAGGAAAATGTCAGTTTTCATTCCAATCCCAAAGAAAGGCAATGCCAAAGAATGCTCTGCTGCTGCTGCTGCTAAGTCACTTCAGTTGTGTCTGACTCTGTGTGACCCCATAGACAGCAGCCCACCAGGCTCCCCCATCCCTGGGATTCTCCAGGCAAGAACACTAACTACCGCAAAATTGCACTCATCTCTTTCACTTTCATGCATTGGAGAAGGAAATGGCAACCCACTCCCGTGTTCTTGCCTGGAGAGTCCCAGGGAGGGCGGAGCCTGGTGGGCTGCCGTCTATGGGGTCGCACAGAGTCGGACACAACTGAATCGACTTGGCAGCAGCACTTGCTAGTAAAGTAAAGCTCAAAATTCTCCAAACCAGGCTTCAGCAATACGTGAACCATGAACTTCCAGATGTTCAAGTTGGTTTTAGAAAAGGCAGAGGAACCAGAGATCAAATTGCCAACATCCGCTGGATCATCGAAAAAGCAAAAGAGTTCCAGAAAAACATCTATTTCAGCTTTATTGACTACGACAAAGCCTTTGACTGTATGGATCACAATAAACTGTGGAAAATTCTGAAAGAGATGGGAATACCAGACCACCTGACCTGCCTCTTGAGAAACCTGTATGCAGGTCAGGAAGCAACAGTTAGAACTAGACATGGAACAACAGACTGGTTCCAAATAGGGAAAAAGAGTCCATCAAGGCTGTATATTGTCACCCTGCTTATTTAACTTATATGCAGAGTACATCATGAGAAATACTGGGCTGGAGGAAGCACAAACTGGAATCAAGATTGCTGGGAGAAATATCAATGACCTCAGATATGCAGATGACACCACCCTTATGGCAGAAAGTGAAGAACTAAAGAGCCTCTTGATGAAAGTGAAAGAGTAGAGTGAAAAAGTTGGCTTAAAGCTCAACATTCAGAAAGCGAAGATCATGGCATCTGGTCCCATCACTTCTTGGCAGATAGATGGGGAAACAGTGGAAACAGTGGCTGACTTTATTTTTCTGGGCTCCAAAATCACTGCAGATGGCAATTGCAGCAATGAAATTAAAAGATGCTTACTCCTTGCAAGGAAAGTTATGACCAACCTAGACAGCATATTAAAAAGCAGAGACATTACTTTGCCAACAAAGGTTCGTCTAGTCCAGGCTATGGTTTTTACAGTGGTCACGTATGGATGTGAGAATTGGACTATAAAGAAAGCTGAGCACTGAAGAATTGATGCTTTTGAACTGTGGTGTTGGAGAAGACTCTTGAGTCCTTTGGACTGCAAGGAAATCCAACCAGTCCATCCTAAAGGAGATCAGTCCTGGGTGTTCATTTCAAGGACTGATGTTGAGGCTGAAACTGCAATACTTTGGCCACCTGATGTAAAGCGCTGACTCATTGGAAAAGACCTTGATGCTGGAAAAGATTGAGGGCAGGAGGAGAAGGGGACAACAGAGGATGAAATGGTTGGATGGCATCATCGACTTGATGGACATGAGTTTGGGTGGACTCCGGGAGTTGGTGATGGACAGGGAGGCCTGGCGTGCTGCGGTTCATGGGGTTGCAAAGAGCTGGACACGACTGAACGACTGAACTGATAGAGGTTATCCATCTTCGGCTGCAAAGAATATAATCAATCTGATTTCAGTATTGACCATCTGGTGGTGTCCATGTGTAGACATTAAACCCTATTTAATTTTGATGGTTTTTATAAAAAAAAAAGCTTTTCAAAATATTGATTGCTATGCCAGTGAAGCATTAGGTGCTTTACAAGCATTATTTAATTAAATCATCATAACAGGAAGCTGGTACTATTGTTATCCTTACTAAGGAACAAACTGAAGTTTAGAGAACTGAAGGATCTCCATCAGGTTTGCACTACTAGGAGCCAGGATTCAAATCCAGTTGTCTGGCTTCAAAGCTGTGTTGATCCAGTGTCATATGGACACTGTTAGGGCTGGAATGAAGGTCTCAGGTATTAGAATAAAGGGAAATGAGACTTCACAGGATGATTGGGGCCAGGCTGGAGCATTAAATGTCAGGTCTTCAGTAATGGGGAGACAGACTTTGAAATGAATTCATGAAAGACCTTGCATGCATCTTCACTGAGAAGAGGAGGAACACTCCTGTCATGAGACAGAGGTTTGACCCAAGCAGGAAGTATCTTCCAACTTGGAGAGTCTGTGACTTTGAACCCTTTGGCAGAACCATGCTCTGAAGCAAGTAAATATGTCCATCTTTATTGCTGACACCCCATGGAAGTGATACCAGGAGACTCTCAATTTAACAATCCCCTGACACAGTTCTAGACTTTGAATGTTGAAGACTGTGTGTTCATAATGGGTGAAGGAATGGGCTATCAGTGAGTCTGTTTTTCTTTTTTTAAACTTCGGTCTCTGCTATGTGTCACCTTTAGAAGCTGACCTAAATGGTGGGGCATTTAGAAAGGGCATAGAAAGGGGGTAGACTTTGGGACTGGCTCGACTAGGGATGGAATAGTAATTCAGCAATTCAGCGCTAACCTTGGCAATGTACGTAACCACACTGAGCCCTAGTTTTCTCATCTATAAATGGGGACATGCCTATCTTATCAGGAAGCACCTACCTTATGTTCCAAAAGTCAAGAACTTAGTCTGTCGGATGAGCCTACCATCTGATCCTGTCAGCATCTTCATTAATGATCAGCATCAGCATCATGTTTTCACCCTGGTTAGAACTTCTCCATGGGGTTATATTGTGAAGCTTAGATAACTCTTTCCTAGGAGAATCAATGTGGGGAAAGTTTGTTCAGTTTGCAGTAAGAAGATCTATGTCAAGTCCAAGCTCAAATAGTACACAACTCTGACCCTGGACAATAGGTTTAAAACCAGCTTCCCAGGATTGTTGTAAATGTTGGTTGAGGGAAAAGCTATGAAAATATTATAAACCCATAACCTCTTAGACAGAATGGTAAAACTCCATTATGCCATAGCTTTGAAAGAATTCAACTGACATTTCATAATCCTTGATCTACTACATGAGTAGTCCTTTGCTCGAGTGTTTCTCAGCAGAAAGCCTCCATCTTTGAGGCTCACTTTGCTCCTTTCTCTAGTGTTTGGCTTCCAGGACTGTATGCCCTTCTCTCATTGGCATTAAAGGTGGTATGATTCTGGCCTGATCCCTGCCTGGACTATGGTGTCTTGACCTATCTACTGAGTCCTAGGGCCCACTGCTGCCAGGGAGACCCAGCTGGAGCTAATTTGCTGAGTTGAGTCACTGTGTCTGGCTGAGACAAGTTGGGCGTATTTTTTCAATCTCAAGTGTCTCTCTGGGACCTTCTCCTGCTTACCACTTTGCTGAGTGCCTCAGCGTAGGTGGTGGATAAGCACAGTTGCTCCCTTCTTTTGAGGAGCTTCGATTTCCAGAGTGGAGGTTGTCATAATGTGCTTGGTAACAGCCATGAGTTCTTCAGGACTCCCTATGATTTAGGGCTAAATTGTTTGGTGACATGATAATGCAGAATCCAATGTGAAGGGAGGTCAGGGATGGTTAGCCGAGTGAAAGAAGGTTTATTACTGCTTATCCAGGGGATGTTCATGAAAACATTCATTAGTGCTGCTCAGGAGAAAGAAAATAGTGTCAGCAGAGTAGACCAACCTGGCAACTTCCATGGGAAAGCACGGACAACCAAAGAGAGCCTTGCCTCAGGATAAAGTGGGATTCCAGAGGCTTAGTGGGGCTCGCACAGCCGGCCAGGGCTGACACTGCAGCACAAGGATGGAATTGTGGCTTTAGAATGCAGGGGTTGTGAGTTCAGGGCTTGCTTTTGCATTCTACATTGTGCCATTTATTTCTCTTCTAGTTTCCTTAATTTCCATCTTGAATTCTGTCAGATGCTTGCAGAGTAATTGCCATCAGGCAGCAAGTAAATGTGACTTTGGGGAGCTGCTTCGGGAATCAGACTCTGGCTTCAGGTCATCAGTGAATCTGAGTTCTAGTCTTTTTCTCTTCCTTTTTAATGGCTGTGTGGTGACTTCTCTTGCTGCAGGACATGGGCTCTAGAGTAGGAGGGCTTCAGTAGTTGGGGTGTGCAAACCCATTTCCCCTGCATTAGCAGCAGATTCATAACCACTGGGCCACCAGGGACGTCTCTGGGTTCTAGTCTTAATCTTAAAGCTGTTCTACTCCTTTCCATGCAAGGTCTGGTCCATGGGTGAGCCACATTACTTGGGAGCTGATTAGTAATGCAGAATCTTGGGCCCACCTGCATTTGTGAATCATCTTCTATGTCTTAACATCCCCAGCTGACTCATCTGCACATAAAAGTTTGGTTGACGTGATATGGCTAGAGAAGGCAGGGCTCTTTTTTTATCTTCTTCTTTTTTAAATATTTAGCCTCAGGTCTTAGTTACGGCCCTTGGGATATTGCATTGTGGTGCGTGGGTTCTCTAGTTGTAGTGCGCAGGTGTGTATGGGTGGCTTAGTAGTCCCGAGGATTGTGGGTTAATAGTTCCCTGACCAGGGAACCAAGAACTTCCAGATGTTCAAGGTGGATTTAGAAAAGGCAGAGGAACCACAGATCAAATTGCCAATATCCACTGGATTGTAGAAAAAGCAAGAGAGTTCCAGAAAAACATCTACTTCTGCTTCATCGACTACACCAAAGCCTTTGACTGTGTGGATCACAACAAACTGGAAAATTCTTAAAAGAGATGGGAATACCAGACCACCTGACCTGCCTCCTGAGAAATACGTGTGCAGGTCAAGAAGCAATGGTTAGAGCCAGATATGGAACAATGGACTGGTTCCAAGTAGGGAATGAAGTACACCAAGGCTGTGTATTGTCATCCTGCTTATTTAGCTTATATGCAGAGTGCATCATGAGAAATCCTGGGCTGGAGGAAGCACAAACTGGAATCAAGGTTGCTGGGAGAAATATCAATAACCTCGGATATGCAGATGACACCACCCTTAGGGCAGAAAGCGAAGAGGAACCGAAGAGCCTCTTGATGAAAGTGAAAGAGGAGAGTGAAAATGCTGGCTTAAAACTCAACATTCAGAAAATTAAGATTATGACATCTGGTCCCATCACTTCATGGCAAATAGATGGGGAAACAGTGACAGACTTTATTTTCTTGGTCTCCAAAATCACTGCAGATGGTGACTGCAGACATGAAATTAAAAGACGCTTGCTGCTTGGAAGAAAAGCTATGACCAACCTAGAGAGCATATTAAAAAGGCAAACACGTTACTTTGCCAACAAAGGTCCTTCTAGTCAGAGCTATGGTTTTTCCAGTAGTCAGGTATGGATGTGAGAGTTGGACTATAAAGAAAACTGAGTGCTGAAGAATTGATGCTTTTGAACTGTGGTGTTGCAGAAGACTCTTGAGAGTCCCTTGGACAGCAAGGAGATCCAACCAGTCCATCCTAAAGGAAATCAGTCCTGAATATTCACTGAAAGGACTGATGTTGAAGTTGAAACTCCAATACTTTGGCCACCTGATGCGAAGAACTGACTCATTGGAAAAGACCCTGATACTGGGAAAGATTGAAGGTAGGAGAAGAAGGGGATGACAGAGGATGAGATGGTTGGATGGCATCACTGACTCAATGGACATGAGTTTGAGCAAGCTCCGGGAGTTGGTGATAGACAGGGAAGCCTGGCATGCTGCAGCCCATGGGGTTGCAAAGAGCTGGACGTGACTGAGCGACAGAACTGAACTGACCTGGGATTGAACCCTCATTCCCTGCACTGGAAGGAAGATTCCTAACCACTGGGCTACCAGGGAAGTTCCTCTATCTTCTTCTTCTTTTTTTTTTTTTTTTGTATCCACAGGACCTATCTAAAGTTTAGCACACAGTGGCTGCAAAATCCATGAATCTTTCTCTGACTTTGAGCATGTCCAAACTGCTAGGGACTTTGTAAACTTCCAGGGACTTAATTGTAAAGTGGTGTAAAGAGAAGGGTGGTGAATGGAGCTGGTGTCAACCTTCAGTGTTTGAAAAACAGACATGAACATTTGAATGACTGATGATGGCAGTGGTGGTTTTATTTTTTTTTAATTTTAATTTATAATTAGAGAATAATTACTTTACAATATTGTGATGGTTTCTGCTATACATCAACATGAATTGGTTTTAATGTGGCTATCTTTGACCTAATAAGTCAAAAGCTCTGAAGATGGGTCATAGGATTTCTATGTTTTAAAATTTCCTGTTATGTTCAGTAATGTTTATTACAGTATCATACATTAAAACAATCTTTAAATGTCCCTTAAGAGGAAGTGAATAAATATAATTAATACAATTCAAAAATCTAAATGAATGAATAGAGCTACACATGTAAACATTAATAAGTCTAAAGAATTTTTTTGAGAGAAGAAAGTTGCAGAGGAGGTGTAAAGTATGGTACTATTTAAAGTTTAAAAAAACCCATGTATATGTAGTGGAAACATACTTATGTAGTAGAAGTGTCAAGTTCTAGATGGGAAAAATAAACGCCAAGTTCAGGGCATTAGTTAACTTTGAGAGGGAAGAAGGGGATTAAATGGGAGCTTCATGTTTTATTTTTTTTTTTAATAAAGAAAGAGTAAAGAAAAAAAAAGTTGCAGTAGCAAACATGGAAAAAAAGATTTTTTTGAAAAGGTATTATCATCATTATTACTCATTATCATCATTATTCATGTTACTATTCTCTATAATTTTTCTGAATGCTTAAAATATTTCATTATAAAACCACTAAAAATCCTCCTGATAATTGTGATGCAGACAGTTGGCATTCTTTCTAAGGGGATTTTAAATATATATATTTTTTTCACTTGGCTGCATCGGGTCTTGGTTGTCGCACACAGGATCTTCGCTGCTGAGTGTGGGATCTTTGTTTCCGCATCAGAATCTTTTTAGTTGCAGCCTGTGAACTATTAGTTGCTGTACTGGTGGTGGTGTTTAGTCGCTAAGCCATGTCTGCCTCTTTTGTGACCTCATGAACTGTAACCCACCAGGCTCCTCTGTTCGTGGGATTTCCCAGGCAGGAATACTGGAGTGGGTTGCCATTTTCTTCTCCAGGGGATCTTCCCGACCCAGGGATCAAAACTGCATCTCCTGCACTGGCAGACGGATTCTTCACCATTGAGCCACCTCCTCTGCAACTTTGCTGTTGTTCGGTCGCTCAGCCGTGTCTTGGACTGCAGCACGGCAGGGAAGCCCTCATGCTTACTCTCAGTTGTAGCATATGGGGTCTAGTTCCCTAATCAGGGAATGAACCGGGCCTTCTGCTTTGGGAGCGGGGAGTCTTATCCACTGGACCACCAGGGAAGTCCCTCTCAGGGAATTCTTGCCTTAGATATGTCTAAGGACCTTTCAGTTTTAAATATGTTTGTGCACAGAGAACTCTTACCCAACCACCCTCTCTTGCTCTCTTACATGACATGTGCCTATCAGGATGTACCCGATGCTTCTGTGCATTCTGTCCTGATGAGATGCAGCTTTTCTCATGTTTGTGCTGTTGGTGAAACCCACCCATCTAACGCTGCTTTAAGGACCTAGCCTACAAGGCCTCTTCTCTGTTGTCTCCTTCTGTTCTTTCTGGAAGGGGGCGGTTCTGACCCACAACTATCCTCATCTTAGAGCTCTAACCTTAGGGTCACCTCCTGCTCCCGCCTTCCCTAAGCTGCATTCATTTTCATAACACCCTCACTGACCCTTCAGTTCCGTGGTAGGACTTAGTTGCCCTGTGAATCTTAGAAATTTTCATCGCCTCCCCCCAGGTATCACCATTTGCAACCAGCTCTCTTATTACTGTGCCTGCTTTCCGAACTTCCCTAAGTGTCCCTGAAGTTTAATCAGTAACGATGACACTTGTGATGTAATCAGTAATGATGACACAGTAATGATGACACTTCCCTGTGACTCAGGGAACGTTAAGGTAGAAGTGGCTCTAACAGCTGGTGTCAACCAAACTTTTAAATTAAATTATTTTAGAATTATTTTTAATATACTCTACAGCATGAGTTCTAAACCAAGGGTAGGGACTTCCCTGGTGCTCCAGTGGTTAAGCCTGTGTGCTTCCACGAGGGGCTCGGTTTCAGTTCCAGGTGTGGAGCTAACATCCCACATAATCTGTGGCCAAAATATTTTTTTAAAAATTATAATAAACCAAGGGTGAGGAACTTCCCTGGTGGTCCAGTGGTTGAGACTTTGCCTTCCAATGCAGGGGGTGAGGGTTCAGTGCCTGGTTGGGGAGCTAGGATCCCACATGTCTCGTGGTCAAGAAACCAAAATATAGGACAGAGACAATATTGTACATTCGGTAAAGACTAAAAAAATGGTCCACATTAAAAAAATAATCTAAAAAAATAAAAATAAGCCAAAGGTGATCTTCCCCTTACTCTCCCCCGGGGCCATTTGACAGTGTCTAGAGACATGTTTGGTTTTCACAACTAGGGGAGTGCTACTGGCCTCGTGAGGTTAGAGGTCAGGGATGCTGCTAAACACCCCAATGCACAGAACAACTCCACCCCCTATAACAAGGAATTTGCCATCTAAAATGGCAGTAGTGCTGAGGTTGAGAAACTTGGCTCTATAGACCCTCATATCATGAATATCCCTCTATCAATGAGGCTGGGGCTACAGTCCTTTGGTGTGGGGCTGTGGAACAGGGATTGCAGGACTCCCTGTGGGGCTATGCATAGACCATTCCTGTATCATCATCCTGGCCGGGTCGGGGCTAGGGAGGTGATGCTGTTGGAAATGGAAGATGGGAAGAGATAAAGTAGATTAAGGAAAAACTAGAGAGGAACAAAGTCCAGGTACTTGGGAGAATAGAGGAAAGCTTATTCGGGTGCCTTTGAACTTGGCACTTGGCTATGAATAACATTTTCATGCTACAGAAATGCAGGATAGCTTGCTTATTTTCAGATATTCCCAACATAAAAGGTGGTAGATAGTTGCAATCATGGCCCTGAGTGAGTCATGCCATCCTGTTTACACCTGCCTGCAGTGTGATTTTTGCCATCCCTCTGTTCAAGAGGTGGTGTCTCTTCACCCCATGAATCTGGGCTGGCCTTGTCACTTGCCTTGACCTGAAGAATTTGGAGGGAATGATGTGTGACCTCTGGGGCCACTCAGCTTTGCCTTTCTCCCTCCAGGAACATTTCTGCTGTGATGCGAGAACTCCCCTCCTGATAAAGCCTCTTTGAGGAAAAGGCCTAGACACCCAGTGTTGCAGCCCAGCCTAGCCCCTGCCAAAATTCCAGCTCATTCTGTCTCTGTTAGTGAACGCAGATGAATCAGTGTATTCACCCAGCCAACCCAGAGCATAGTGAGAAACAGTAAATCATGGCTATTTTAAGCCACTTCTCTTTGGGATGGCTTGCTACATAGCAATAGATAATTCGACATTGTGTATGAGTGACTTCGTTTAGATGTTGTTAGAAGTTGTGGCTAATATTTTGGTGTTAGAACCCGTGCGAATGTGCTAAGTCGCTTCAGTTGTGTCCAATTCTGTGCGACCCTATGGACTGTGGCCTGCTAGGCTCCTCTGTCCATGGGATTCTCCCAGCAAGAATACTAGACTGGGTTGCATTGCCCTCCTCCAAGGGATCTTCCTGACCCAGGGATTGAACTGCGTCTCTCATGTCTTCTACATTGGCAGGCAGACTCTTTACCACTGGCACCGCCCGGGAAGCCCTTGTGTTAGACTTTGTGTGTAAATATCAGATCATGGTTAAAAGAGTTCTTCCTCCTTTGCACTTACAGCACTTCTCGGAGCTTCTGGATGAGTTTTCCCAGAATGTCTTGGGCCAGCTCCTCAACGACCCTTTCCTCTCAGAGAAGAGCGTGTCGATGGAGGTGGAGCCATCCCCGACGTCCCCGGCACCCCTCATCCAGGCCGAGCACAGCTACTCCCTATGTGAGGAGCCTCGGGCCCAGTCGCCATTCACCCACATCACGGCCAGCGACAGCTTCAATGACGGTAAACCCAGAGTGGGGGAAGCAGCTGGGACCTTGGCACCTTTGACCCTGACCTCCTTGAGGGTGCGGAGCGTGCGTTACAGTATCATCAGCACCCCATTCAGCCACATACCTGCTGTGTGTGGCCTGTGCTTGGGCCCTGGGGAAATGCAAAGAGGCACAGAATGTAGCTCTACCTGAGACTGTGTGCTCTGGGAATTTGCTAGAACTGAATGGTACTAATTGCTCTCTTTGACCCTGTGAACTGGGCAGCAAAGCTTCCTTTTGCACATCAGCCTGGCCTCTCTGGTTGCTAATTCCAGTACATCCACCATTTTAAGAGGTCATACCATTTTTTTTTTTTTCCTGAGAAAGAATTTTTGTGACCACTCTTCTCCATAAACACTTCTTGAGTATCTTCTTGACCCATTTCCCACATGTTTCCTTAACCCCGTGTATAGGAGATCTTGGCAAGCATTCCTAGACTTTCTCCTTGGTTACCCTTTCATGCCCATTATCAAAGGCATTCGCTTGGTATGTGTTGAGAGTTTAGTGTTCCTGGTCTTAGAGATGTTTACATGTTTTGACCATTACTGCATAGGCCTTTAATTAGTATAGGCTCTATGAAACTTTTAAGATTGAATTTTCTACATTTGTTTTCCTTGAAGTACAACCACCTGTTTTAGTACCTTGAGTAAGTTTTGAAAACTATCCCCTAATGCTAGTTTGGCATATGCTCTCTTCTCCCAAGAGGATGGTCCCATCTTGATGTCCTCTGGCTTGACCTCGATGCCCCTCTCCTCCCATACGACTGTACACATTGGCAGCATCTTGTGAAGTGACTACCTACAGGACAGGATGCCTCCTGCTTCCTTGGGTTAAAGGCACGTGGCACAGATAGGCCATTAGCTTTGTGGGGGAATCCCTTCTCCAGTTGGGGCTCTTAGATCTATCACATGCATGCATGTGCATGCTCAGTTGTGTCTGACTCTTTGACCCCCAGGCTGTAGCCTGCCAGCCTCCTCTGTCCATGAATTTCTCCCAGCGAGACTGCTGGACTAGGTCACCATTTCCTCCTCCAGGGGATCTTCCCGAGCCAGGAACTGAACCCATGACTACTGTGTCTACTGCATTAACAGGTGGATTCTTTATCATTGATCCCCCTGGGAATCCCTCTTAGATCTACTGTGCTGTGTGTGGGAAACCCAGGTTTCCCATATTGCAGATGGATTCTTTTACCGACTGAGCCACCAGGGAAGCCCAAGAATACTGGAGTGGGTAGCTTATCCCTTCTCCAGAGGATCTTCCCAACCCAGGAATCAAACCAGGGTCTCCTGAATTGCAGGCAAATTCTTTACCAGTTGAGCTGCCAGGGGAGCTCCTTAGATCTACTACTGACCTCTAAAAGAACCAACTCTGGGATCAGTAAAACATCATATCTTGGGACAGAGAATGCTGCAGGTTTTTTCTTTCTCAGGCTCATTCTTCTTTTGATTAGAGGTCTACCCACAAACAGCCCAGGAACTTTGGCCTTCTGTCCTCAATGAAGGGAGGGTCCCAAATCTGTGGGTGAGTTCTTTCCTGACTGGACCCTTTGGAGCCCTAACTGTATTCTCAGATTTCTCCTGACAAGAGGTTAGATGCATGATGATCTAATCCTTCTTCTCTGTGGTTTGTCTACTTTCCCTGCCTCGACAAGGGAACAGGGTGAGGGGAAGTCCCCTGGGAGGGAAGGGAGGAAATCCAGCTGAAATAATTCGAGGATGTGGAGTTGTTCTGAGGTGAGTTTAAAGAACCTGGGACAGTGCCCACCACATAGCATTTCAGTGACTCAGTGTTTCTTCCTTCTCTCCTCACCTCCTCTTTCTTCCTCTGTTGTTGCAGAGTTGTTATTATTCGTTTTCCTGATCCCCTTCTTTTCCTCCTGCTTCTCCTCCTTTCAGTCTTTCTTCTCCCCTCCTCTGCTCTCCGTCTTTTTTCCCCTTTCAGTTTCTTCTTAAATCATTTCCAGGAATGACCTCTGTTCAAATTCAGGGATATGGTCTCTGTTATGACTGTATACCCTTCATTTTATTATAACGTGGAGGACAACTATAGGGAGTCAGCCCTTTTCTGCGTTTTAGCTTAGATAAACTCATGCAGTCCCTGCCTTAGTTGCTTTTTTTTTTTTTTTTTTTAAGTGGACTGTAGCACTAGATGGCAGCCCACTCCAGTGTTCTTGCCTGAAGAATCCCAGGGACAGGGGAGCCTCATGGGCTGCAGTTTATGGGGTGACACAGAGTCGGACACGACTGAAGTGACTTAGCAACAGCAGCACTAAATGGGAGATTGGACTAAATGACCTTTAAGTTTTCTCCCAGTGCTGAGGTTCTGCGTGGGTGTGGTTTCTGTTTAACATTTGTAACTGGCTTTGCATATGGTTTTCCCATACTCTGTCTCTCTTTTTAATATTCTTTTTGATATGGACTATTTTAAAATTCTTCATTGAAATTGTTACAGTAACGTTTCTGTTTTATGCTTTGGTGTTTTTGGCTGTGAGGCATGTGGGATCCTAGTTCCTCAATCAGGGATCGAACCCGAATTCCCTACATTGGAAGGTGAAATCTTAAACAGTGGACTACCAGGGGAGACACCACCCATATTCTCTTCACTGGTTTGCCTCTGTTATCCCTATAGTTCCTTTGATGGCTCTGTTTCAAGCCCAACTTCCCTTTGTGGAAGTCGTTTCTAATACCTCTTGTAGTTATCTACTGCTGTGTAACAGATCTCCCTAGATTTGTGGCTTAAACTAGTAATAATCATTTATTACCTCTCATGATTTCTGTGGATCAAGAATTCAGGACTTGCTCACGTAGGTGGTACTAGCTGTTGACTGAAAAAAATGCACAACTTAAAAGTTGAGAATTATGTTTTATTTGGTGGACTTTCTAAAGACTGAAGCCTAGGATGCCGCTTCTCAGATAGCTCTGAGGTTCTGTTCCAAAGCGGTAAGGGAGAAGCCAGGTTATATAGGAGTTTTTGCAATGAAAACCAGGGAGTCAGAACATCCAAAGATTACTGTTAATTAACTTGAGATATCTCAAGTTAGTGAATTTAGCATTTTTCTCTGTTTCGGGACGATGTAAGAGACTGGGATCATTGAAATCATTCCTCTGATATGCACCTTAATTATCTAGGGCCAGTAACTTGTTCTTTCCCATCCTGAGTTCCTTCATGGCCCACTGTGTCCTCAGATGGTAGAAAGGACTGGAGCCCAGTGGGGACTCTTTTACAACGGCGTTCATTTCATTACAGAGGGCTTCACCCTCATGACCTAATTATCTCCCCCAGGCCCCACCTCCTATGACCATTACTTTCGGCATTAGAATTTCAGCATGTGAATTCTGGGAGGACACAAACATTCAAACCGTAGCAGAAGGCGAGTTGACATTTTAACTAGGATAGACAGGGAAGGCCTTTCTCTGAAGGTAGCATTTGAGCAAAGATCAGCAGATGAGGAAAAGAACTAGGTGTATGTGTAAGAGGCTTCTAGGCAGAGGAGTGGCCCTGTGTCAGGGGTGCGATAACAACAGAGCAATACCTCTTTGTATTCAGTTATCATCTGTGGAGCTAGTCATCCATGCAGCAGCCTTGGTTCTAGAATATGCAGACTAGAGCTGGCCTGAACAATCTGGGCAACTTTCCCCTTCCAATCCATGTTTGCTGAGCACTTACCATATGTTCTAGATACTTGTGAGACAATGATAGTAAAATGGTGTGTACTGAGTCACTTCAGTCATGTCCGTCTCTTTGCAACCCTATGGAGCCCACCAGGCTCCTCTGTCCATGGGATTCTGCAGGCAAGAATTCTGGAGTGGGCTGCTATTTCCTACTCCAGGGGATCTTCCCAACCCATGGATCGAACTCACGTCTCTTTGTTTCTCCTGCATTGGCAGGTGAATTCTTTACCACTAGCACCAACTGGGAAGCCCAGTAAAACTTAGATTCTTACCTCAAAGTAGCTCATAGGGAAGATACCATGTACCCCAATACTTGATCAGATTGAATGTGAGCAGTGTAGTAGCTCAGAGGAGAAAGAGCATGTCCAGTGATGATCACAGGAAGAGTTGCAGGAACAAGGCCGAATTTCATGTGAGCCCTTAAGTGTTGAGTAGAATTGAAACTGTGGTGATGGTTGGAGGGGAGCAGATAGTGGACACAGGGCTGGGATACTGATTCTTCTAAAACAAGACCCTGAGGGAAATGATTGCAAATAAAGCAGGTTTCCAAAAGTTCAGGATCCCTTCCTCTTCCTGATAACTTTTTTTTTTTTTTTTTTGCTTTTTAATCCTAATCGGTATACATGTAGCATAAAGAAGCCACCTATACTTATAGCTTAGTGTGGAGAGAAATGATCAATCTTTTTCTGGAAGCTTTCTTATTAGACCAAAGTGCACAACATTCAGCTTCCCCATCTGGCCCCTGCTATTTAGAGGTGTTATACTGCCATACACAAGGAATGTTCCCTGCCATATCAGTCAACAAAAGGTGTTGTGGTCGTCAGCTAGACTATGCCCCCTAAGGAGGTTCAGGATGGAAAAAAGCAGGATGTTGGCCCTAAATAGTTAAGGCGCATATAAGAGGAATGATTTCAATGAGCCCAAACTCTTGCATCTTCCCATATAAAGAAAAGTGCTGAATTCATTTACTTCAGGTGTCTGGGTTTCTTTAATTCACAGTAATCTTTTGATGTTCTGACTACCTGGTTTTTGTTGCAAAAAATTCCTGTACATCCTGACTTATCCCTCACCTCTTTGGAGCAGTCCCGCAGAGCTGTCTGAGAGGCTGTCTCCTGGACCTATGTCCTCAGAAATCTGCCGAATAAAACAAATTTCTCAACTTTTAGGCTATGCTTTTTTTTTGGACCACACTGCAATAGACTGAGCTGGTAATTTGCTGAGAGTAGGTACAGTGGGTCAGATACATTTTGCAAAGAGTTTCTGATCCACAGTTCATCTTAAGTATCAGTTTTTCTCTGAGTAAAGGCTTCCTATGCTAGCAAAAACCCTTTTGTATGCAGGGAATAATGAGCGTGAATAGTAACCATTTGGAGTCTGTGAAATCGGAGGTAGGCAGTGTGCACGAAGGAGCTGGGGAACTTGCTGAGGAAAGCATTGTGCAAGTCTTGGCTTCAATTGTTTTTCTGAGTTTTGTGTGGATAGGCAAATGTTTGGGAACAGAACAATTTGATTCATTTGAATCCCAGTTGGCATCTGCCTTAGGGAGGATTAATTCACAAAGATCCCTCTGGAGTCTGTGTTCTGTTAAGCAGATTGCTTTCCTGATCCAGGAGGATGATATTTCTTTAGGAGATGCATAAATAGGCAGCAATTTAAACATTACTGTTTGCATTAAATTTAATATTCTTCATCGTTTGCACTGTCTAAACAGCCTAAAGCCCAGAACTAGGAATCCTTGTTTCTAGTGATGGTTAGTATTTCACTGTACCTCGCAATGTCAACGATTCCAATCTTCTTGTCCAGTTTTAAAGATTAAAGGGAATTCTTCTGTAATTGCTTTTGAGCCTGAAACAAAGTGATAAGCTAAACAATTCAAATGAGACTCTCAGTTTATTAGGATTTTTCTTTCTTCCTCCCTTTTCCCTTCTCTCTCTCTCCTGCCATCATCCTTCTTTCTTTCTCCCTTCTTTGTTTTCTCCCTACTAACTCTTTCTTTTCCCTCTTCCTCCCTCTTTGAACCCTGAGCAACTATTGGGCAAATGTAGGTGCTCTTATCCTACATTTTGGTGTTTGTCTATCATGTTCTTCAGATGGACAGTGGACCCACCCCTAAAATTGTATGCAGAATTTGGGGCTGACAATATTTGTCAGATTTTCTGCTGGGGACATTTATAACTTTTTTTTTTAGATCCTCAACAGAGCCTGTGACCAGAAAAAGGTTGAGAAACACTAGTCTAAGATTACATAGGAGTCTTCCGTCTTTGGGGCTGAATTTTACTCTAGACTTCTCTGAAACACTTGAACTAAAGAACTTCACATGGTTTGGCAACCACAGGAGCCAGTCCTAGGAATGTGGGCTCCGCCTTTGAAACTGCCGGAGAGACATCCTGCTTTCAGCTTGTTCATTTCTGCCCATGATTAAGGCTGGTAAGCAGGGTTTTCGGTTCTTTTTTTTTAAAAGTGAAGATTTTATAAAGAGATAAGCAGAAGTGCCCAAGTAGATTGAGGAATGAAAAACTTATATTTAAATGACCAAGTCTTGCTCCTTACCAGCTGGAGGGTATCTTCATGAGCTACTCTATTTTTGTTCATGTTCCTTTGTAATTGGGGTGCTACCTATTGATTTACTTTTGTTCGTTAATTTCAGTCTTCTTCCTAAAGAGGAAACCTAGTGCTGGATGAAGGCTGTTCAGAGAGAACTAGACATGGCCCCTGTCCTCCAAGATGGTATAAGAAACAAGTTAGAAAATATACAAATGTAAACAGACTCAGAGTAGAATATACTAATCCAGAAGTGATCTATTGGCACCATGCACAAGTCAAGGTAACTTTATTTTGGGTGGAATCAAGAACTGTAACTGTGAATCTCCCAGTTCTACAGACAGTGGGACCGGAACATGAAAAATAATCATCTTCCTTCTGGCTGGTCTGGTTAGGCTTCTAAAGTCAGCAGAGCAAGGAGTGACCAGGTGCACTGGCTTAGTATGGATATCCTAAATTTACGGTGTTGTTTCACAGGTGTCTGTGAAAACAATAGTCTGTGAGCTAAAGATGAACAGATGCCTGATGGAAGGCGGAGACTCAGCAGTTGATGAGAAACAGGGCCTTAGTAAAGTGGAGTGGTGTTTTTTCAGAGACTTGAAGAAGAAAAATGATGGCTGATGATGCCAGAGCAGGGAAGGTATGCTTGATATAGCAGTCCAGGGAGAAATGGAAAGGTGTGTGCCATGTAGGACAAAGAAAAAATGGATTTTGAAAGGATTCGATGAAACCCAGAGCAGGACTAGCACAACATCGGGTATGCTAAGTAAAGGGTACAGATGAGTCATGGGTGACTTAGGTTTCCTGTTTGCAGTGGTGAAGACATCTTGATATTGAAATGTTCCAAGGCCTTGGGACCTGGGAAAGAAAGTCCCAGAGAGATGACAAAGAGCTTTGTTTTCATCACATTTGATTAGAGCTGCTGACAAGAGCATGGGTCTAAGCCATCTTAGAGGGCATAGATTCTAGGGTTAAAAAAATGCAGACATATCTGTCATTTACCTATGGGAAGTAGCTGGGTCCCCTGGCAAGGATGACCTACAGAAAGAACCTGATGCTTTCGGGGTGGACAAGTAGAGGAACAGTCTTCTTTTCAGAATCTGAAACCTGGACTAGTGGTGTACGTTCTTTTGCTCTTCATCATCCGTTTGAGATTACCTTCTATTTTCTTTTTCTAACTAGTATGGAAAATACCTCCTCAACTTTTTAAAAGAGAAATAATGACTTCTTTGTTTGCTTGGTCATTGAAATGTTAGAATAGTATAAGAAAGTAATATTTATAGCTCAGTTCGATCACTCAGTGGTGTCTGACTCTTTGCAACCTCATGGATGGCAGCATGCCAGGCTTCCCTGTCCATCACCAACTCCCGGGGCTCGCTCAAACTCATGTCCATTGAATCGGTGATGCCATCCAACCATCTCATCCTCTGTCATCCCCTTCTGCTCCTGCCCTCAGTTTTTACCAGCATCAGGGTCTTTTCCAATGAGTCAGTTCTTCCTATCAGGTGGCCAAAGTATTGGAGCTTCAGCTTCAGCATCAGTCCTTGCAATGAATATTTAGGACTAATTGCCTTTAGGGTTGACTGGTTTGTTCTCCTTGCTGTCCAAGGGGCTCTCAAGAGTCTTCTCCAACACCACAGTTCCAAAGTATCAGTTCTTCAGCACTCAGTTTTCTTTATAGTCCAACTCTCACATCCATACATGACCACTGGAAAAATCATAGCCTTGACTAGATGGACCTTTGTCAGCAAAGTAATGTTTCTGCTTTTTAATATGCTGTCTAAGTTGGTCATAGCTTTTTTTCCAAGCAGCAAGTGTCTTAATTTCATGGCTGGAGTCACTATCTGCAGTGATTTTGGAGCCCAAGAAATAAAATCTGTCACTGTTTCCACTGTTTCCCCATCTATTTGCCATGAAGTGATGGGACCAGATACCATCATCTTAGTTTTCTGAATGTTGAGTTTTAAGCCAGCGTTTTCACTCTCCTCTTTCACTTTTATCAAGAGGCTCTTTAGTTCCTCTTTGCTTTCTGCCATTAGGGTAGTATCATCTGCATATCTGAAGTTATTGATATTTTTCCTGGCAAGCTTGATTACAGCTTGTGCTTCATCTGGCCTGGCATTTCACATGATGTACTCTGCACATAAGTTAAATAAGCAGGGTGACAATATATAGCCTGGATGTACTCCTTTCCCAATTTGGAACCAGTCTGTTGTTCCATGTCTAGTTCTAACTGTTGCTTCTTGACCTGCATACAGATTTCTCAGGAGACAGGTAATGTGGTCTCCTGAGAAATGTGAGAGTTGGTCTGGTATTTCTATCTCTTTAAGAATTTTCCACAGTTTGTTGTGATCCACAGAGTCAAAGGCTTTGGTGTAGTCAATAAAGCAGAAATAGATGTTTTTCTGGAACTCTCTTGCTTTTTCTATGGTCCAGCGGATGTTGGCAATTTGATCTCCGGTTCCTCTGCCTTTTCTAAATCCAGCTTGAACATCTGCAAGATCTCGGTTCACATACTGTTGAAGCCTCGCTTGGAGAATTTTGAGCATTACTTTGCTAGCGTTGTGAAATGAGTGCAATTGTATGGTAGTTTGAACGTTCTTTGGCATTGCCTTGCTATCTAGCATTAAACCTGGGAAAGACTCTGATGCTGGGAAAGATTGAGGGCAAGAGGAAAATGGGTAGACAGAAGATGAGATGGTTGGATGGCATCACTGACTCAATGGATATGAGTTTGAGCAAAATCCAGGAGATGATAAAGGACAGGAAAGCCTGGCATGCTGTAGTCCATGGGATCGCAAAGAGTCAGACATGACTGAGCGACTGAAGAACAACAACAAAGCATTAAACTTACTCTGTTCAGTAAGAGTCATAATTTTGGTGAAGAAAAGTATACACAAGAGGGGTTTTTTTTGCATGTGTACACTAAGTAAATCTTTTGAAATCAGTCATTTGCTCCACAGATATTTGTTTAATGCATACTCTAAACACAGTTTCCTATGGGAGGACCTGAGATACCAAATGCAGACCACAGATGGAACTTAGCAGTTCATCTCTGGGATCAATTTGCTTGAATTGGAATCCGGGTTCTGCCACTTACTAATGGTGTGATTTTGAGCAAGTGGCTCAACTCTTGTGTTTCTTTCCTGATTTTTAAAATGGAAATAATATTCATAATACTCAACCTTGTACTATTGTTGTAGGGATTAAGTTAATACATATTATACATTTATAACAATGCCTGGCAATTAGTAAGGACTAAATAAATATTAGCTCTTGTCATTATTGCTTTGCTCTTGTTATTATTGCTTTATGCCGATTACCACATAATTCAGTACATAATTTACCAACTGACCACCATATTAACAACCAGAGTAAGTGAAAGAGGTTGTAAACACAGGCACAGAAAGAACAGGAAATCAGGAAGGTAAACATGAAGAGTGGGGCCTGGCACACAGGCCCCATCTCAAAACATTTGAGCTATTACTGGCTGGTCTTAAACTGGCATACTTCACCTTAGCAACAGTGGATTAGGAGTCCATATAAATGAAGGTGAGAAGTATACGAAGAAGCGATATTGTACTTTTTTTAGTGGCTAATTATGGGCTCAAAATAACGTTAATTGAAGAATACTCACTTTTGGCAGAGATGTTTCATCATTGATCTCTTGCAAAGCAATATCCCACGGGCTGTGGGACTGGTTGGCCTGGGTGTGCGACCTTGCTTGGCCGTATACCAGCTAGGGGCCATATACCAGCTGGAGGCTGTGTATCAGCTGGGTAACGTAGGTTGAGGGGTTTAATCTCTTAGTGTCCTTGTCTATAAAATGAGGACGCTCATAGTGCTTGCCTTCCAGGGTCACTCTCAGGGTTAAATTAGTTGTTATATACCTAAAGCACTTAGAACAATGTTTAGTACGTAGTAAACACTCATAATTAAGTGTTCGCTGTTTCCACTGTTTTCAACACCTCCCCATACAACTCACAGTAGAGGTGATTTCATTGTCCAGACACTCAGGGAGGGACCCTGGGCAGGGAGGCATCTACCTTCTGTCTGAACAGTGGGCTGCAGCTTAGCATGACTCTTTGATACATTCACCTACTTTCCTCCCCTCTCCTGGCCTCCAGAACCCAGCCTTGGCATTTTCCTTTAAGAGATGTTTATGCCAAAAATCAGTCAAGATTTGCCAATTCTGTTGAAGAAATTCACAGGGCAAATGGTGAAGTATGAAATACTGAAGGATTTAGATGAGGCATACTTATTTAATTCACAAAAATTTCCTTTTTACTTTAGACATATAAATAGCTAATGGGTGCATATGTATGTATATCATATAAGTGGTATTGCCCTATGTAATTTCTCTTTTTAAGAGTACAGACATATGTTATAGATATATGTATATCTGTGTATGTGTATATATAGGTACAAATGTATTATTTATACATATATATATAACTCATATATATCACATAAAGATACTTTCTACTCCCAATTTAGAGTTTAATCTTTTCTTTCCCCCTCCCAGGAGTCAGTTTCTAGTCAGTGCAATTATTTATGGAAGTGATTGAGGACCTGCATTTTGGTGTTGCCTCTATGTTGGCTTTAGTTTGTGGGCTTTTTAGCTGCTGTCTTGGTAATCTCAGCATCTAGCCCCAGTGCTCACAGCTGCTCCATTTCGTCCTTGGATGTGAAGGACTGGTCATCATGAGACAGCGGCTTGTTTTTGTTTTCTTGCTGACAGCTAAGTGGTGATGCCCAGGAAATCTGCCAGTCGAGTTTGACCTTTGATAGCAAGCTGTTTAAATAAAATCAGAAGATATGTCGGTTGTGCTTCTTACTCTCCACAGTGCACTACTGGCCTTATTGGGTCATGTTTTCCTTCTTTTTTCTTTTTTTTCTGGCTGTGCTGCATGGCATGTGGGATCTTAGTTCCCTAACCAGGGATCGAACCAGTGCCCCCTGCATGGAAGCTGAGGGTCTTAGCCATCGGATGGCCAGGAAAGACCCAGGTGATGTTTTCCTCCTGAAAGGAAACTTAAAAGGCATATAGATATAGTTTAGGGGGAAAATTTTTTTTAATCAAGATCTGAGCTTCAGAAGTTTTACAGATTGGAGCATGTATAGAGTGTGTACTGACTCTTATTTTTGTAGTTTTATCAATAACTCAGCCATCTAAGTTCTAAGCTATGGTGCTCTGCTGATGTTTTGCCAGTGAAAAAAGACTGTGAAAGTAAGGTCATATGGAAAAAGTGTAATACATATTCTACTGATTCCCTTTCACTTTATCTTCTGTCATACCTCAGAGGTTATATTTGTCATTTTGTTTCCTCAGATTTATTTCCATTGGCAGACAGAGCACAAGCTAACACCTCGTAGTTCAGAATGAAAGCTCCTTTTTTCTAATTTCAACTGCTGCTGGAATGTTGTTCTCAGCAAACTTCTTACTGGCTGACCTTCTTCAGCTGAAGTCATTTATTTTATGATTTAACTGGTAGATCGAATCAAGCTACAAATATTTATTGATATGGTTTACAGTTGGTGGTTTAGAGGAATTATTATGGGAATGTGGTTCAGCTATTGTGTTGCCTAGGTTCTGATGTGATGGATTTAATTTCTTTTATGTATTGATACTTTCAGCTGTGTTATATCAGCCAGCTATATTCCTGAAAAACCACTCCTAAACTCATTAGCTTTTTAAAAAAAATTTTTTTTATTGGAGTATGGTTGTTTTACAACGTTATGCTAGTTTCTACTATACAACAATTGAATCAGCTATAGGTATACATATATCTCTGCTTTTTGGATTTCCTTCCCATTTAGGTCACCACAGAACACTGTATACAATCCCCTGTGCTACACAGTTGGTTCTCATTAGTGATTTATTTTATATATTGGTGACTCAGATGGTAAAGAATCCACCTGCAAAGCAGGAGACCTGGGTTCGATCTCTGGGTCAGGAAGATTCCCTGAAAGGCATGACAAGCCACTCCAGTATTCTTGCCTGGAGAATCCCCATGGACAGGAGCCTGGCGGGCTGCAAGTCCATGGGGTCACAAAGAGCTGGACAGGACTGAGTGACTAAATACACAGCACACACATCAATAGTGTATATATGTCAATCTCCCAATTCATGGCCCTCCTCTTTCTCTTTGGTATCCATACATTTGTTCTCTCCATCTATATCTCTATCTGAACTCACTAGCTTTGACAACAATCATTTATTATAGTTCACACATTTGTCCCTTGACTGGAGGTTGGCTCATTTCGGTGGGGTTAGGGGCAGTGACTTGTTTTACTGGTTTCAGCTAGATTCACTCACATGTCTAAGGCTGAGAGTTGGCTGATCTTGGCCAAACTTATCTGGGGACAATTCTGTTTTATGTGTCTGTCCTCCTGGGATCAGTAGATTGTCCTAGTACATCCTTCTCACTGTGATGGCAAAGGCGCAAATGTGTGAGTTCAGCTGTGCATTTCAAGACTGTACTTGCATTAGGAAGCGCATATCCTTTTAGCCAGAGCAAGTCAGGTGGTCAGTCCCAGGATGGAAATTAGTCCCCAGTGGGAGGGCACTGCCAGATTACATGGCAGAGGACGTGGATAAAGGGACAAATGAAGAACTGTGGAGCCAATTACGTGATTTATAACATATGTTAAGGTGCTCATTGACTCTTTGTCGAGGGACTCTGAATGGGCCCCTTGACCCACTAAGCCTTCTAGTAATTACTGTTTTGGGGTATAAAGTAGAGCAGGCAAAAGCAGGCCATTTCCATGTGCGGTCATCCGGGGATGATAATATTCCCTGTATAGGAAATTTAGAAATAGTATGAAATTGGGGGAAAAAATTACTCATGTTCTGAGTTATTCTCCAGAGATCATTCTGTCACTTTCCTTATTAATAGTGCACACATTTATATCTTTTTTTCTTAATACTCTATCATAAATCTTTGCCTTGTTATTAAAAAGGCTTTAGCATGTAACATTACTGGCTGCATAATATTTCCATTGTATGAGTACACCCTAATTCATTAACCTTGCCCTTCCTTTTTACTGTTTTGGTTACTTTCAGTGTCTTGTGATTATAAATAATGCTGAATGAGCATATCTGTGCAAAAATGTTTGTCTATGTTTACTTGTTTCTTTCATGGATCCAGAAACCTGAGTTTTGCCACTCATTTGCTGTGTGGTCTAGACCTGCCTGTTAGTTTCCTCATCGTAAGATCACATATAGAGCTTGATGGCCTTACACTTCTTTCTAATTCAGAAAATATCCTTCAAGGGAGAGTAATAAATTGCTGGTTTGAACTGGAAGCAGGCAGGCAACTCCAGTTGTGTGTCACCAAAAAGCTCAGGAGAGGAGTGGAAGCTTCTTTGGGCTTCTGTCTTGGAAGAGTTCAGGGGAAGTTTTGTTTCATAGTTCACATGTCGTTTGTCCTCCAGGCTCCATCTCTGACATAACAGAGATTATATTTACATAAATCTTTTTAAAAACAAGAGTGTAGGGCACTGAGCATTGAGATTAGAAACTCTTGACCTACTTAATAGATGTGTGCTTTGAGAATGGCTTAGCTTATTGGAAGAACTATTGCCTGTCTTCATTTTGCTTGTAATTTTGTTTATTTTTAAATAATTGTATTTATTTACTCATAGTTGGCTGTAGTGGGTCTTCCTTTCTGCACGAGCTTTTCTCTAGTTCTGGGTGACTAGCTGGGGTAACTCTCTAGTTGAGGTGTGGAGGCTTCTCGCTGTGGTGGCTTCTCTTATTGGGAGCATGAGGCTTAGTAGCAGTGGCTCCCGGCTCTAGAGCACAGGCTCGATAGTTGGGGCACACGGGCTTAGTTGCTCTGCAGCGTGTGCGATCTTCCCCAGTCAGGGATCGAACCCATGTTTCCTGCCCTGGCAGGCGGATTATTTACCACTGAGCCGCCAGGGAAGGTGCGCTTATAATTTTGTATTTACTTTTTGTATTTATGTTTGCCTTTTCTTCTGTGCCTTGTGATTACCTGTTATCACAGTGATCATAACGGCACAACCATGGGGTCTGGCCTTATCTCACCATTTCCTGATAATTGCATGTGCTCTTTTTCTCAGTGATGCCTCCTTACTGTTCGTTTTCATATGTACTGAGGCTGGATTTCATCTTGCTGTCTCTCTTCCAGCCTCTGCTGGGGATAAATATTCTCACTGTGCACAGGCTGTAAGTGCTGACAGGTGGAGGTATGAACACATCACTCCTGAGTGGAGAAAAGTGTGATCTATGCTCTGTCTGTCTCTCTAGCCACTCCCCACATAGGTCCTGATCGTGTCCTCCTTGCAGCTGACAGAGACTTCTCATTCCTAACTCCTCCTGGGAGTGGTGTGAGAAACTTTATTTGGGACTTCCTTGGTGGTACAGTGGATAGGAATCTGCCTGCCAGTGCGGGGGACACAGGTTCAATCCCTGGTCTGGGAAGATGCTATACGCTGTGGAGCACCTAAGTCCATGCACTGCAGCTACTGAGCTTGCAGGCCCTAGAGCCTGTGCTCCTCAGCAAGAGAAGCCACGGCAATGAGAAGCCTCTGCACCACGACTGGAGCGTAGCTCCTGCACACTGCAACTTGAGAAAGCCCACACGCAGCAATGAAGAGCCAGTGCAGCCAAAAGTAAAAAAAAAAAAACTTGGTTTGGCTCCTCATCCAGTTGCCCCCGCTGCCCCCAAGCTGAGCTGGGGCGCCCATCTGGCCAGCAGGACTCTGCATCCAGTACAGTGCGGTCTCCATCCTCTGACCGCCTTCAAGAGGCCTTTTGTTTCCTGCCCCTCCCGCTCGACCAGGATGTGGTCCCCAATCCCCTGGGAATGATGGGACTCCTCCACCACTCCAGAGCGTTCAGCAGCTCTGGAGAACCAGCTCTAAAAGCAAAACATCTTCAACTGACTGAAAACGTGCCTGTCTTTAATCGAGTCAGTTACAAATTGGATTTGGGGGAAAATCATTTTCCTCAATGCAGGTGAATCTAACCTTCCCCTGAAGGAAGTTGCTTATGAAATACAACCTTTATCACTGCAAGCTGTAGTTTTTGGCTTCCGTACCCACTCTTCCACTGCCCCTTGATGGTTGAGTGATGTGATGTTCATGTACCTTTTCATAAGAAAACTTGAACCCAATTCTTGAGTGTGAAATAATTCATAATGTGAATGACTTTGCTGCCCTCTACAATAACAGTTCACTAAGGTGTGAATGTCTATACATTTTAATAAAGCAAGGGAGCATATCTTGGCTTTATTTCAGTCTCGTTTTAGTAAACTGGCCTCGGGTGAGGAATGCTGACTCTGGGAGCCTGACTTGTTTTCTCTTGTTCCACACCTGCCTGCAGCCTCCTTGCTATCCCCTGCCCTGCCCTTCCACCTTCTTTTCCAGGGCTGTGCCGAGGTACCTGCTCTCAAGTAACTTTGTGAGAAGTGCAGGGTACCGTGCGGGCTTCTGGGAGAATGCTGCTGAGTGATGGAGGTGCTTCTGTCCAGTCAGTGCTGTTCCTTCGTTGCGATCCCCAGGCCTGTGACCATCACGAAAGCCAGAGGCCAAGACCAGACTCGGCAAGAAGCTGCCCTTCCCTCTGGATTTCATGCATTTCAGCAACATGTTTTACAAACTCTGAAGTTTCTGAGAGGGCTAAGTAAAGTTCTGGAAGTCTAGGTCAGGTGTAAGGCTTAAGTGCAGTTGTAGGGAAGCAGACTGGGACCAGCATGGGGCGTGAGAAGAAAAAAAGAAACAGATAAGCATCCACTGGGGAGAAGGGCAGAGACCTTCTAACCATTGTCTCTGGTCCTGTCTCCTGAGGCCCTGGTTGCCGTCATTCACTCTTTCCTTCTTGTTTTTATTTTTTAATTGTAGAATTGGCCAAAAAGTTTGTTGGGGTTTTTCTGCAAGATGTTATGGAAAAACCCAAACAAACATTATGGCCAACCCAATATATATATATATATTATATATATATATATATATATATTTTTTTTTTTGGAATATAGTTGCTTTACAGTGTTGTGTTCGTTTCTGCTGTGCAGCAAAGTGAATCAGTCTCACGTGTACATGTACCTCCTCTTCCTTGGATTTCCTTTCTATTTAGGTCAGCAGAGAGCACTGAGTGGAGTTCCCTGTGCTATACAGTAGATTCTCATTAGTTATCTATTTTATACATAGTAGTGTATATGTGCCAATCCCAATCTCCCGATCCATCCTCCCTCTTCCTTCATATTTTTAGATGTACTTATTCATTTATGAATAGATAGTAGATTCATTTGGTTTGAAAACCAAAAAGTATAAAACACTGCACACCGAAATTGTCCATCCTACCCTATTCGCCATCCACCCAGTCTCCCACTGTGGCCAGGGAGCTGGGTTTCTTTCTTTCATATGCATGCTTCCAGAGCGGCCTTAGGCATCCTTACACTCAAGTGAATGAAAGCACAGATTCTTGTTCTGCATTCGTTTGTTCATCCATTGATCTCCTCTCTCATGTTCTCATTTCATTTCTTTTAATTCTACTCTCAATAAGTATTTTTTATTAGTTATTAATTGATCATAGTTTTGGTTGTGCTGAGTCTTTGCTGCCGTGGGTGGGCTTTCTCGAGTCGGGGAGCACAGAGGCGACTCTCTAGTTGCAGTGTGAGGGCTTCTCATTGTGGTGTCTTCTCTTGTGGAGCACAGGCTCTGGGCACACAGGCTTCAGCGATTGCAGCACATGGGCTCAGCACTACAGGTTCTCGGGCTCTAGAGCACAGGCTCAGTAGTTGTGGCTCAGGGGCCTAGTTGCCCTGAGACGCGTGGGATCTTCCCAGACCAGGGATCAAACCCGTGTCCCCTGCATCGGCAGGTGGATTCTTATCCCCTGTAGCACCAGAGAACTCCCTCAATAATTCTTTGCTGGAGGTCTTTTTGAGGAGAAAGGTCAGTGGTCACTTGTTTTACTTATACCTGATGCCCTGAGCAGATTTCACACAGTGTGCTTTTTTTTCCCCATAGATGAAGTGGAGAGTGAGAAATGGTACCTGTCTCCAGACTTTCCACCAACAACCATCAAGACAGAGCCCATCACGGACGAGCCACCCTCAGGACTCGTCCCCTCTGTCACGCTGACCATCACTGCAATCTCCACCCCGTTTGAAAAGGAGGAAACCCCTCTGGAAATGAACGCTGGGGTAAAGTCACTTTTCTTCCATAAAAACAGATTGGATCCAGAGATAACACATCCTCATTCTCCAAAAAGGCATTTAATCTTTTTGGAGCCAGTGGTTGTATATGTTTAAGGATATGTAACTATATGTAAAAGTGTATTTATGTCTATCCAGAGCATGTTGACTTGGTGTCAACACTGGTTATATCACTTCCTTTAAAGGCATTGTCCAGAAAAACTGGAAGTCTCATTTCGGTTTTTCTGTGAATGCTATTACAAAATTGAAAAAGTTCAGGGATATCCATGTTGGAAAAAAATTCTCCCTGGAATTGATTTTTAAGCCAGTTGAAAGGGAGTGGTTACAGCAATGGTGCTATTCATAGCTTCTGGGCTGTGGCAACAAGGAATGCTTGTTCCTGTGTCATGCTTTATTTTCCTAGTGCTGTGCGAGTTGCCCTGACTTAATTCAGGGATTTCCCAGCTACCACTTCTTATTGTATTACCCATGGAAAACATAAGAAATTGGGAGTTGCTCAGTTCCATGCCTATAGCAAGTAGGATTTAGTTTTGCTCCACCTTCTCTTGAGGTATTTCGATGTCTAGTGGTGGACCAGGGTGATACTTGTACATCTTCTTCTGGATATTTGGAATCCAGTCCTAACTTTCCATATGCTCAAAGCCACAGGTTATGTTACAATGACTCCACTGACCTTCTCTAAGTCATTTCTCCTCTGAGGAAGGTAGAGGAATCAGGACAAGGTAACACAGCGTGGTGGCACCACCAAGGCTTGGCTGCATCCTCACTCCTTGTGCTGTTTACCTTCCGTCCATCGGGAAGATGAGGGCCAACGAAGATGAGCTGAACAGAGCACCTGTATGCTGCCCTCTAGAATTCCTTTCTCAATAGCTACCTGAGTCTGTTTATAGGCTGCGGCTTCTGGAGTCTGTATTAGTCTCCTTGCTCTGTGATGCTTTAGTTTGAATTTTAAGCAAGTCACTAAGAAAGATCAGAGTCGTGGCCTTTCCCCCATGCCTGGGCCAGATACCTGTCCTCCTTTCCCTACCCAGTGTTTCGTGATTATGTGTTGTCAGTTGTCAGGAACCTGGAGAGAATGCATGCAGTTGGGTTCACACAGTTCCTCCTGCTGGAGGCCCGTGACCCTTTAGGAATGTGCCAGACTAGTTTTGTGGTAAAATGCCTGTCAGTCAGTTCAGTTCAGTCGCTCAGTCGTGTCCAACTCTTTGCGACCCCATGAATCGCAGCATGCCAGGCCTCCCTGTCCATCACCAACTCCTGGAGTTCACTCAGACTCACGTCCATCGAGTCAGTGATGCCATCCAGCCATCTCATCCTCTGTCGTCCCCTTCTCCTCCTGCCCCCAGTCCCTCCCAGCATCAGAGTCTTTTCCAATGAGTCAACTCTTCTCATGAGGTAGCCAAAGTACTGGAGTTTCAGCTTTAGCATCATTCCTTCCAAAGAAATCCCAGGGCTGATCTGCTTCAGAATGGACTGGTTGGATTTCCTTGCAGTAAAATGCCTGTACAGTACCATAAACACAATAGAATGAAGCACTGACAAGTGAGCCCTGGCTGCTTCATCTAGATGAGAATTCTGAGGGCTCCCTCACTTGTACGGCCAGATTTGGCAATGGGGGAGGGTTAAGGACTAAAATACCTCCCAGTCCAAGAAGCAGCCTGCGCTCAGCCGGGCCTCACCAGCCCTAGCACAGCCCTGGGAGGAAGACAGGATGACAAATAGCTCCCTGGGGTGTTGCTTCAGGTTTGTTATTGGCTTTTAAAAACTGTGTTTGAATTTCTTTCTTTAGGTTGATTCCTCATGCCAGACCATTATTCCTAAGATTAAGCTGGAGCCTCATGAAGTGGATCAGTTCCTAAACTTCTCTCCCAAGGAAGGTCTGTCTCCTCTCCCCTTTGGGCTAACAGGTGTGGGTGCACCACCCCAGGGAAAGTGGGGGCTGTTGATTGTACTGGAGGCAGAGCTCGTTTTATGAAATAGCTGTTCTTGACTCTAAATACAAACTTTAAAGCTAAATTGTATTTTCCCATATATGTGTATGCTTAATTTTCAAGTAAATCTTCAACTTTTACTCCAAGCCAGGGTGACCTTTCAACATGTTTATAGACTCTCGTGACTTGGGTGCTGACAAGGGAACACGGGAACCCCTGCCCTCAAGCCATCCTATGAGTGAAAGCCAGCTCCCTGCCCTGGCGTGATGATCAGTACAGACCTAATGGGCATTTACAAAGCCAACTTGCTGGCTTAAAACAAACTCTAATTTTAAATCCTTTGTGAAGTGAATTCACAGTTTATCTGTCTGGCAATTCAGTATTTTTAAATGTTGATTTTCGGGTGGCTCAGCTGGTAGAGAATCTGCCTGCAATATAGGAAATGAAGGTTCAATCTCTGAGTCAGGAAGATCCTCTGGAAAAGGGAATGACAACCCACTCCAGTATTCTTGCCTGGGAAATCCCATGAACAGAGGAACCTGGTGGGCTACAGTCCATGGAGTCGCGAGAGTTGGACACGACTTAGTGACTAAATCCCCACCAACCACTACCACTCCTCTATTCCTGCGTCTATTTAGAAATAAGTGGTGTCAGTACTTGAAATGGTTACACTCTCACTTTCTTCTTTCCCTGTGTCAGTCTTTTCCTTGTCCCCTGTGAAGCCCATGGGTAGGAATTCTGAATGCAGACCCCTAAGTCTCATACAGTCTAGGAAGCTCTCTCTGCCTTTTTAATTGATATACTTTGCCGAGCTCCTTAATTCAGTGCCTTAAGACATGCCATTCCTTCCCTTTTTATTTATACTTTCAGCACATGGTTAGAAGGACAGCTCATCAATGTGATCAACAAATAAGAAACTAGTATACGGGCTTGTCATGGGAAAGGTATCTGTGCTATGATGTGGACATAAGGTGCAGATGTTACAATATATAGGAGCAATGCTCACGGAAACAAAGTCTACTTCATCCCACCAGAAACATACTCAAGATTTATCCGTGATACTTTAATCAAGGTTGGCATTTACCTTTGTCATCAGGAAAGAAAGGATTCAATTATTTTTTTATACTTTTTTGGCCACACAGCACAGCATATGGGATCTTAGTTCTCTTTGAATCCACGCCCCTTTGGAAGTGTGGAGTCTTAACCACTGGACTGCCAGGGAAGTCCCAGGATTTAGTTTTTATAATGAGTGATACTAACTAAAATCCATATTGAGACAATATTTATTTTAACTGAGTGATACACATTTTAGTGCCTTTCAGCTTTAAAGAAAGTAATTCCTTTCATGTTTGTGATACTGGTAACAACTATCAAATACATTTTGCTCTTTCCATCTGTGTTGCCATATGCTTCTGAAAATGTCATCACAGTACCAGTAAACCCCGTAGTGGCTTCAGAATCTCGGCTCTGTAGAGGAGAAGAGTTTCAGGGTCCTTCCTTGAAGTGGCCATCTTTCCTCATTATCCTAGATAAACAGGGAGGAGGAAATCCAACATCCTTGAATGCAGCGGGGCTTCTAGGCAAAGTGGCTTGTTGTCCCCAGCCTTGTCAGGAAGTAACCCATGAGCCATATTTCAAGTGAATTTAGAAATCTGATACTGAGGCACTTGTGACCAGGGCAGTAGCTCTCAATAAGTGGGTAAGAGGAGATTCGAGTTTGCTTCACTTTTCCTGCCATGCCATTTCCATTTTGTTGTGTGTGTGGAGCACCTTCTTCTTGGGAAGGAGAAAAGTACTAGAATAATTTGGACTGTGCCCAGCCAAAGGGAAAAGTAAGCTCTAGTACTCTTGACTAATTCTCCAGACTAATAGCTCTGCATGGCAGACACCAGGAGCCCCTGTGAGGTTTGTCTGCTCCCGGGTTTTGTTTTACTTTTGTTTTTATTTGCTTGTTTGTTTACCATGGCTAAAAGATAAACATTGTTAAAAATCAGTTCAGTAGCTCAGTCATGTCTGACTCTCTGTGACCCCATGGCCTGCAGCACTCCAGGCCTCCCTGTCCATCACCAGCTCCCGGAGCTTGTTCAAACTCATGTCCATCGAGTCTGATGCCATCCAACCATCTCATCCTCTGTTGTCCCCTTCTCCTCGTGCCTTCAATCTTTCCCAGCATTAGGGTCTTTCCAATGAGTCAGTTCTTCCCATCAGGTGGCCAAAGTATTGGAGTTTCAGCTTCACCATCAGTCCTTGCAATGAATATTCAGGACTGATTTCCATTAGGATTGACTGGTTTGATCTCCTTGAAGTCCAAAGGAAACATTGTTAAGAGATAAGCTCTAAAAACTTAAAAATTTCAATTGCTTATTTGAGCAAAAATTAATTAGACTTTGCAGTGCCAAACTGGTTAGAAGTTTCCTCTGACAAGAGCTGGGGGGAGACTTTTATAAAGAGAAGGTGGAAGCAAAGTAAGGAGATTATTGATGGGCTATAACTTAAAACTTAGTTGGCTGTTTGTGACCAGTTGTCCTTAGATTCCAGCCTGATAACCTTGAAGCATTTACAGGATTGGATTTTGGTTTGCCTGTGTAAGTGGCCAGAGCACTGGAGACACCCCAGGGTAACAGCTTCCACGCTTATTAATTGACCTGACACTAGAGTCCCGTAGGTCATCATGGGGTTGGGAAAACCTTACTTAACACTCTTAGAACTCCTTTCTAGGTGAACACGTATTTAAGACGCCTACCTACCCTCCTTAGCTTCCTGGAAGCAGTGGCCAAAGAGTTGACAATAGAGATGTATGGGATTGTTTTAGAATATTCTTTAGCTTTAGGAGTGCCCGTGGACTCTAAAAAACCAGGGAGCTCTACGGCAGGGTAGGTTAGAAAGAGAAAAGAGAGGGGTTAGCGTAAGAAAGAAAGAGGAAAAAGTATGTGCTGTTAGTGGGGGTGGGGCAAGGTGGGGAGGTGACTGAGAGAGATGGATCCCCTGTGGTTCCCTGGGACAGTCAGTGTTTCAGTGAGCAGAAGAGCCCCATGCTTCCAGCTTCTCACCTCCAAAGGCAGCTCTGAGGGCCCTTTTTCTGAGGTGAGTAGCTGTGTCTCAGAAAGGCTCCTTCCATCTTCAGTATCTCAGGCAGGAGGCCTTCCCATGGCCCCGGGCTCTTCTCTGTTTGACCAAGTCCAGGTGTGTATGCGGCCCCCGGGCTCCTCGCCCAGTTCAGAGCCGCTGCACTCGGGGCTCTGTTGTCCTGGGGGTCCCAGGAGGCGTGCGGAGTGCAAGGCTTACCCAAGGTCACGTCCCTTGGCTCAGTAATGGTGACTGGCCATCAAGGTATTCCAGCACGATGTGAAGATTCACAGTCAGAAAAAGAGTGAGACCCCCAAAGCTCATGTGTCAGGTTGAACTCAGAGACAGCACTTCCTTTGGAACCTGTCTCCGCTGCCCTGGAGGTGCTTGAGCGGCACTGACCAAGGCCCCAAGGCCTGGCAGAGTATGGGTGTCTCCCTGGGGAGAGGTGAGGGATGCTTGATGCTGGGGGACGTTGCGGGGGACACCCTGCTCCCCCTCATTTATCTCCCAGTGCCTGCTTTTCTATCCACAGATGGATTGGGTGTTATCTGAATCAAGAATGCCTGGCATCTGGCCTGTGGGCCCTGCCATGCACATTCCTGCAGAAACAAATGAGCTTTTCTCAAACCCTCATGGGCTCCCTGCTTCTGCTATTTTTTTTTTTTTTTTCTTTTTTAAAGATCTTGATACGTTAACATGGTGGTTTACAATCAAACTGTGGAAACTATATGAAATGAAGAGAGGGAACGTTATGCCAGCACCATCCCTACCTGCTGTAATTTCCCATGTCCCCATTTTGTCATAATTTTATTACTTTCTTACATATTTTCCCGAGTTGCTTTATGTAGTTAGAAGCAAATAGGGTCTGTATTCTCTTTCTCTCCTTTTTCATACAAAAGGAAGTCTACTTTATACACTGTCTTGCACCTTGATTTATTTCTCTCATCTGTAGGTTGAGACCAGCACACAGTTATGTCACATCTACTGAAACTCCTGTTGACCAAAGTAAAACTCAAAAATCCAGTCCAAAAATGTATCCACAATGTGCTGTGCTAAGTTGCTCAGTCGTGTCTGACTCTTTGTGACCCCATGGACTGCAGCCTGCCAGGCTCCTCTGTCCATGGGATTCTCCAGGCAAGAATACTGGAGTGGGTTGCCATGCCCTCCTCCAGGGGATCTTCCCAACCCAGGGATCGAACCCAGGTCTCCTGCATTGCAGGTGGATTCTTTACCAACTGAGCTACCAGGGAAGCCCATTATCCACAATAAAGCCAGAAAATCAAGCCAAGAAAGCACCTGCTTGAGGCTGTATCAAGTTGGAACCCAATAATTCAGTCTACAGTTTTTCGAAAGAAACACTTAAATTTTGCCTTCACAGTACATCTTGGAGGCTGTTCCATGTCCACTCGGAGAGATTCCTCATCCATTTGTTCGACTGTCCTAGGTTGGATGTTGGATGTTTAAGTGCCCCCACGTCCTGCTTTGTTGCTCCCTGATGGATGCAATCCGTTCTTTTCCCCTCAGCCTCCGTGGACCACCTGCACTTACCGCCCACTCCTCCCAGCAGCAACAGCAGCGACTCCGAGGGCAGCCTGAGCCCCAGCCCGCGCCTGCACCCCTTTGGCCTTCCGCAGACCCACAGCCCCGCCAGGGCCCCAGCGCGGGCCCCCTCGGCGCTGGCCAGCTCCCCGCTCCTCACTGCTCCTCATGTGAGTGTCCCTGCATCCCTGCAACCCGATCCTCCCATCCTGTTGTTTGGAGCTTCACCCAGCGTGGCTGCCATTCCGAGCCACTTGGCTTTTCTTCCTTTGGGAAGTTTTCAGTCTGATTGCTAAAGCTGGGGGATGACAGACTTAGAGAACATTTTCTAAAAACTGCCTGTGATCTCATCGTGCTAACACGTTCTTTTCCTTTTCTGTGCATGCTTCCGGTTTTTATTCATGTGCATATTTTTTATAGCTACAACCATGAGGAATAAAAATGTTGTCATTCTTCTCAAAATTATATCACAAATATTTATCATCAACTTAGGCAGTCTTTGTGACCTAGGATAGGAAATAGCTTATTATTTAAATAAACAATCTTCAATGAACTGAAAAATTGCTCTGAGATGAAACGTTTTGATGTCTAAAGCACACGCATATAATTTAACCCTTTTTATCTGTGGTTCAGCTCTTAACCCAGTGTCTCAGGATGGAACTCATGAGTCATTATTCATTCCTCACATATATAATTTCTCCAAATAAAAAATAGGCATATATAATTAATTTTGCATTGTTTTGAATAGTCAGTTGATTTCTCTGAGGATTTAAAAATCATAGTCAACCTTACTGAATTTATAATATCACATAGAGCAAATTGGAATGCAGTTCAGTTCAGTCGCTCAGTCGTGTCTGACTCTTTGCGACCCCATGAACCACAGCATGCCAGGCCTCCCTGTCCATCACCAACTTCCAGAATCCACCCACACCCATGTCCATCAAGTCGGTGATGCCATCCAACCATCTCATCCTCTGTTGTCCCCTTCTCCTCCTGCCCTCAATCTTTCCCAGCATCAGGGTCTTTTCAAATGAGTCAGCTCTTCGCATCAGGTGGCCAAAGTATTTAATGAAGTGAGATATGTAAAAATTCTAGAAAAGCCATCTATCAATTAGTATAACTTTGAAAAGTTGAATGCAGTCTGTCTCAGAAACTCAGCAAGTTCTTAGATCTGTGGCTATGATCTTATTTATCACTATTACTGAGGGCCAGTGGGTTACCTCTTTCCACTCCATCATTATCCTCTCACCATTAACCCTTCACTCTTTTGATTACTGCAATGGTGTTCATTCTATGGGTCTGTGGGTCCTGCCACAATCAGTTCATTCTCCATGGTCATGGATTAAATCCTCCCCACGTCAGACTTTGGTTCAGCATCCGTGCTGTGTTTCCCTACTATCTGTTGGCATCAAGCCCTCATACCTCTGCTGGGTACTAACACCCTCTGTATGTGCCCAACCTGCAGCAGCTTCAAGAGCTCACCCCGTCCAGGCAGAGCGGCTTCTTCTGTTACTCTTTACAAGGCTGCCTTTTGTTGGAAAGTCCTTCTCTGTGTAAATCACCCCCTTTCTTTCAGGAGGCCCAGTTCAAGTCTTATCTGCTACCCTAAGCCTTCCCTTATCGCAGAGACTCACACAAGTGTTCTCTTTCTTTATGTTATTAATGCACCTGGAGTGAATATCACCGTCTAGCATTTAATTGCTCTCGTTCTTTCCTGTGTGTCAATTCAGCCTTGGTCTCGATCATTAGCTACTTAAGAGACAGAGCTCGTTTTGATTCCTCCATGCATTTAACACAGAGCTAATATGCAATAGGTCCTCCATTTATTGCCTAATTATAAACACATTGTCCTAGTATGGATGACATGGGATGAGCTACAGTTGTCGTCTCCACTGACGATGGATAGTCTAGGACAGTGCTGACCAGAGACTCGTGGAGCAAGCCTGCCGGTGCGTCCCTGGGAGTTCTAACCCTTTAGCTGGAAGTGGAGGTTGAGAAGCGGCTCCTAGTGTATAGAGAGCATCTTGTAAAATGGCCTTTTCAGGAGAACAACAAAACTTTCCACAGAACTCCAAGTGAATTCCTTATCACTCTGACGACAGGAAACCTCCAGGGATGTAGGAAATGAGTTCTGTCTTTTAATTTGCATGTTTTAGCCAGTGGGGTACTTTGTGGGAAATAACGGGTGGAGGTTTCTTTACCTGTTCCCTTAAATTATAATCCTTGGGTTGTAACACTCACACGGGTATCTTCTCCATTTTTTTGCTTCCACTTCAGAGTGCCCATTTCTTACCCGAACAGATGGGCGTCCTTTTTCCTTAGTTGTTTGCAAGACATCATATCAGACCCTCCTCGCCCCTCAGGAGGCGCCCCTCAGGAGCTCCCGGCTGCTCCTCTCTGACCCTTTTCTGCTCCTTGGTCTACACAGAAGCTGCAGGGATCAGGCCCCCTGGTCCTGACGGAGGAGGAGAAGAGGACCCTGATCGCTGAGGGCTATCCCATCCCCACCAAGTTGCCCCTGACGAAATCAGAGGAGAAGGCCCTAAAGAAAATCCGGAGGAAAATCAAGAATAAGGTGGGTCCATCAGATGCAGGCACTTCAGTGAGCAGAACCGAGCCATGTGCCTGTCCCACCTTCCCGGTGGCCAACACTGGCCTGGCCCTTGGTTCGGGACCAAGGCTTGGCCCTGTCATCCTCCAGCCCTGCCATCCATCTTCTGGTCAGTGGGTCCCCAAATTGGGTGTGCATACTCCATGATGCTCAAGATAACCTATTCAAGCATGGGAGGAAAATATTAGAACTCCCACTTACATTTAAAAACATCTCAGACTTTAAAATTTCTATTTCATGATATATACAATATTTCCCCTAGTAGGCATTTATGCAATTTATAAATATTTATAAATTATAATATTATAAATACATAAATATCAATATATTATGGGTGCTTCTTAATTTTTTTCTCGATAGGGGTTTTTGTTAAAAAATTCTGCTGGCTCTTCTATACCTGGGTCTAGCAGTTTCGAAGTCCTGGGCCCCTATAGTACCTGGGTTCGATCCCTTGGTCAGGAAGGTCTCCTGGAGAAGGCAGTGGCTACCCACTCCAGTATACTTGCCTGGAGAATCTCATGGACAGAGAAGCCTGATGGGCTATAGTCCATGGAGTCGCAAAGAGCTGGACTTGACTGAGTGACTAACACATTTCCACTTTTGATCTTAGTAGGCATTTGTACAGAACTGTTTTCAACCAAGGGTCCATAAGTTCTTGAAGGGTTACTTTCAAATAAGCACAAATACAAAAAAACGTTGGCATGGCTAGGGTGTGCATAGAGCAGGAGGGAGGAGACTAAGGGAGGAAGGAGGAGAGAGATTAGAGTCATAATTCTTCACCCACATGCAGAACCACCAGGGAATTTCTGTGTAACTAACCCCAACTGGCTTATATTATGTATTACAGTGACCCAACTAGGTCCACAGAATTGAAGTCATTTTTCTGAGACCATAGAGATGGTTCATGATGTACATGTTCTGGTCTGACTCCTGGACCACCATCCTTCTCACTTGTGGCCTAATTTGTTAAAGTAGATGAGAGCATAGACTGATTGAAACCACGGGGAACAGGAGAGGCGATTAGTAGATGAGCCAGCAGGTTAAAGAAATGGGAAGTGGCCGCAGAAGTGAGCAGGGCTTCTGTGATTTCTGTGCTCACGGCCTCCAGTCATCTGGGTTTACTGCTCTGTTGTCGTTCAGTTACTGAGTCGTGTCCAGCTCTTTGCAACCCCACGGACTGCAGCACGCCAGGCCTCCCTGTCTGTCACTGTCTCTGGAGTTTGCTCAAACTCGTGTCTGTTGAGTCAATGATGCCATCCCACCATCTCATCCTCTGTTGTCCCTTACTGGTAACAGCTGGAGTGTAATCCTCTTGTCTCCCCTTCCATTGCAGATTTCAGCCCAGGAAAGTAGGAGGAAGAAGAAAGAATACATGGACAGCTTGGAGAAAAAGTAAGCCTCCTGCCAAACTGGTTGTGTGTATTGAGCAATTCACGTAGAGAAATGTGAGTGCCAGGGGGCCCCTGATTTCCATGACAAGGGGGTTCAGTTTCTCACCTGGCTCCCAGCAAAGGCTGTTGGTTTATCAGCCTGTGTTTTGCCTGCCACCTAGTGGTTTTTAGAGGAGAACCTTATAAATCTAGCAAGAAATTAAAGAAGTACAACTTTCTTGGTGGCTCAGATGGTAAAGAATCCACCTGCAATGCAGGAGACCTGGGTTCGATCCCTTGGTCAGGAAGGTCTCCTGGAGAAGGCAGTGGCTACCCACTCCCGTATACTTGCCTGGAGAATCTCATGGACAGAGAAGCCTGATGGGCTATAATCCATGGAGTCGCAAAGAGCTGGACTTGCGAGTGACTAACACATTTCCACTTTTGATCTTAGTAGGCATTTGTACAGAACTGTTTTCAACCAAGGGTTCATAAATCCTTGAAGGCTTACTTTCAAATAAGCACAAATACAAACCTTCATGCACATTCCTGGACTTCTCAGAGGAGAGGTGCTATTTTGGCAGAAAAGAGCGGGGCTAATTAATCAATTACCCTTGGCCACACTGCCTTGCACCCTTGAGAAAGCAGCAGGGGATATAAGACAAGTTGGCATTCTTTATTTTCTGTCTGCTATGATTCATGTTATAGGTGAGTGACTTTGCACAAAAACACTTGAAGATACCTTGTGTTATTCTGAATAGCCTGGAATATCAGGAGGGCTCTTAGAAAAACATAAATTAAAACACAATTTTGTATTACCCTAGAAAATAGTTCCCATCTGACAAACTAATATCATTTTAAAATGGGAGTGAGTCCCTAGATCTAGAAATGAATCTTTATATATATGTGGTGAGAGGAGCAATTGGTGGATCCTGGCTGGTTTTTGAAGTTCCTGCTGAAAGTCAGTGTTTCTTCCTCCTGATTTAGGTTTTGGTAATAAGAATTATTACCAATCATTGTTGAGGTATCTGGGGTCAAGATGTTTCGATGAAAATCTCTTTATGGCCCCTTGGGGCATGCCTCCTCCAGCACCTTGGTTCCTTGTCCTGAGGTCCTAGGGTCTTGTCCTTTCCTCTCCCCCTGCCTCAAGCCCTGTCAGTCTTCCTGGCCAAGAGCACAGCTAGCAGCATTCAGACCCTGTAATACGGAGGGAGAAGTGTGATGAGCATTGAGAGCCATAGGGAAAAGTCAAGAGAAATCAAGTTGGAAAAACCCTTTAAGAAGTTTGAGCTTCCCTGGTGGCTCAGATGGTAAAGAATCCACCTGCAGTGCAAGAAACCTGGGTTTGATCCCTGGGTTGGGAAGATCCGCTGGAGAAGGGCATGGCAATCCACTCCAGTGTTCTTGCCTGGAGAATCCCGTGGACAGAGGAGCCTGGCGGGCTACAGTCCATCAGGTTGCAAAGAGTCAGACACGACTGAGTGACTGTCCTCAGCACATAAGAAGTTTACATTGTGTACCGTTCCAATTCATTTCCCATTATTGAGCCATTTGTTACTAATCTCTTTTTTTTTTTTCTTTTGTGTCACCCTTTGCCCCAACTCAGGTTGGCCTAGCTCTCTTCCTAATCTCCCCAGAGTAGCTGCTTCTCTGTTTATTTTTTCTCTGAACCCCACCTGCCTTCATCCTAGCTCCTGGCTTAGTGCTTGCTCCCCTGATAAAACTCGGGTTTTTCTTTTTCTCTCTCTTCTGTAGGGTAGAGTCTTGTTCAACGGAGAACTTGGAGCTTCGGAAGAAGGTGGAGGTTCTGGAGAACACCAACAGGTGAGGGTCCCTGGAGTGAGGATGCCTGATGGAAGGTGGGGAGAGAGGGGCAGATCAGAAAGGGAGCTGGGAAGAAAGGAGAAGAGATGCCATTGAAAGAGTAGTTGTGCCAGGATGCTCAGGGCGGCCATGCTCCATGCACCTGTTCCTGCCGCCGGTGTGCATGTGCGCACACACACACACACACACACACACACACACACACGCCTGTGCGCATACATACACAGACACATGCCTGTGCACACACATACACACGCCTGTGCATGTCCTTTACTTTCCCTAAAATATGTGAGATTGATGAAGAGGCTGACGCTGACAAGGGCTTTCATGAAGAGGGAGTTAAGGAAGAGGCTTGGGAGAGAATATGGTCAATGAGTCTGATTCTCCTGAAAATGACATCAGACTTTATAGAGGTGGCTAAGGAGGGAGTCGCCACTTTTTTGTCACCCAATTTGAGTAAAATAAATTAGTGCTTATTAGTGAAAAAAAAGGAGAGAAAACCAAGTTTGTTTTTTAAAAAGTTTTTAATTACTGTGTTTAAAAGTTAATTAATTGATTACATTTTAAATCCATTTTGAAAAATAATTGTAAGACAGATGGATTAATGAGTTCATCTAGCATCTCCTGTGTCAGGTACTGTTTTCAGGACTTTATAGATAATAACTCATTTAACCTTCTGATGACCCTATGACCTAGTCCTATTACTATCCCTATTATATAGAGGAGGTAATGGAGACTCAACAGGGAGGCCTGGTGTGCTGCAGTCCATGGGGTCACAAAGAGTCGGACACAACTGAGCAACTGAACTGAACTCAATGGAGACTCAGAAAAGTTAGGTGACTTGTCCAAGGTCACACAGTAAATGCCAGAGCTGCATCTGAAGACAGGCAGTCTGGCCCTAGAGCCTTGATGAGCTTTATCCTGGGTCACGTTAAGGTATAGGGCTGAGAAACGGTGGTTGAGGAGTTTCATCGTGTGTGTGTGTGTGTGTTCAGAGTCTGCTCATGCTTTGAAAATTAAAGTATTCATTAGTCAAGGGATCAAGTTGCCCTTAGCTGTTATAGATCCAACAATCCAAGCAGAGAAAAATTGACTTTTAGGTAAGCAAAATATTAATTCATCATTTTAAGGCTTAGCATTAATGCCTAATAACAATTTTGCAAATGTTAAGGGATCAGGGTAAATCTATTTACATGTCATCTGATAATAGTGTAAAATTTGGCTCCCGTTTCCTAAATCTTCATGGTCTATTGCTCAAACAGCAGGCTAATTGAGTCATCAGTTAAAAATACCATCAGTAGGAAAAGTGGGCATTGTGACCCCACTGGGTTTCTCTCTGCATTTCTGGGAACGTGTGCTCATATGGCAGGTCAAGGACAGTCACCTCCAGCACGCTGTAGACAAACAACGGAAGTAAGAAAATGTCACCAGCTCCATGTGATATCACCTTGATCCCCCACGCAGAGGAACTGGTTTCCAGTGGCACTTCAGGGTTCCGGTTTTGCTCTTGTCTTTGGCGATTAGTCTCCTGAGGCTTCATCCCTTCTTATCTCCACCTTTATTCTTGCCAGAGTGGTTCTCTGGGTCCTAAACCCCCACCAGAGTCTGTATCCATTTTATAAGCATCTTGAGCAGATTCTAGTCCATCCCACCTCCTGTCTTAGCCATCGCTATTGCAAAACCCCCATATTCATGAGTGGGACAAATCCAGGCCATGAAATGGTGAAAAGGGAAAGAGGAATCCGTCCAACATAATGGAGTTTGGTCCAGGTTGGGTCTTGTCTAGGGGTTCCAGATGTCAGGTCTTCCTGCAGCCACACGGGGGCAGCAGAGGCGCAAAGAGCATTGGGTGCTTGTGATGAGAAGGGCTCGCTGCCTGCCCCCTTTACTGGAAAAGGGTGTCTCCTCCCCTCTCCAGGCTGACCCTGCTGTATCATATATTTTAAACCTAAAAAATAAAACCCACACACATGTAATATATGCCCATTGTAAAAAAAATTTTAGAAAATACAGTTAAAAAAGAAAAGAAACCCCCCCAAATCTTTTCACCCAAAGAAATGTTTACATTTTGAACTGGAATATTTTATATGTATGTGCTTATGTTGTACATCCTCTTCTGTTAAGAACCTTCCCCATTTAACAGAAATCACTGGCCATACTGGCCATATATTTTCGTATCAGTAAATGTATTTCTACATAATTTTATTTCTGTCAGATTTTGATGAAGAGCTGTTATCTGCAGAGCATGGACATAAAGCACATCTGATTATGTGTGTGTCAGGAACAATCTGTGCTTTGCCAATTGTTTGTATCTTTTAAAATAATGAGTGTTAATTGCTTGGTCGTGCACAACTCTTTGTGACCTCCTGCACTGTAACCCGCTAGGCTCCTCTGTCCATAGGATTCTCCAGGCAAGAATACTGGAATGGGCTGCCATTTCCTTCTCCAGGGGATCTATTCGACCCAGGGATTGAAACCAGGTCTACAGCATTGCAGGTGGATTCTTTACTGTCTGAGCCATCAGGGAAGCCCTTTAAAATAATGGCCACGACTATATTAATGTGATGTCGATTATTATACAATATGAGTTAGAGAGCCCCTGTGTATTTGAGCTGGGGTCAGCATATCTTGAGTTCTTCCCTGAGAGCCAATGGTAGTTTTCCTTCTATCTTCTTCACTGTGGGAGCTTTTGCCAGCAATTCAGCCAGCAGGAGATTCCACTGAAAACACAATCTACCTCGTGCTTATGGTGCTCTGCTTGCCCCTTGACTGGCAGGCGCTTCCACTGTGGTTCCCCAACAGGCTCTGTGTTCAGTCTCCTCCCTTTTCCAAACTCCTGGTAGACAACCAGCCCTTTATGGTGAAAATGGTTAATACTTGATTAACCTGCCATCCTCTCACAAGCAATCTGATGAGGGGCCTCCTAGATCATAATCTGTCGGTCCAGTAGCTTTTCGTGTGTTTTGGCTTGAGAAGCCAGAGAATAAAGCAGAGCTGCTCTTGTGCAAACAGGGAAGGGCCCGCCTTCCCCCCGACTTCCTCTCCCTTCTCCTTCTGTTCCTGCCAAGGGCCTCTCCTTGCCCAGAGGACACCGTGACCGGAGTGACCAATTTGAACCTTGGCAGTCTCTGCCCTAAACTGGTCAGGAGGAGATGATGGTGTGGGCCTGTGGGAGGGGGAGACGTTCGGGCCCTTTATTCATGGCACCGAGTGACTGGCCCAGTGTTTGAACTAAGTACAGAGCAGGGCCCAGTGGACACACACCTGTGTTTGTGTCCTGTTCGCGCTTCTTACATTACCATCCTTCGGAGGTAGGCAGGCGGAGGCAGAAATGCTTACCAGACGTGGACAGGATCCTGGCTACCCAGAAGTGGGTGGGATACCTGGGGTGCCACTGTTTCATTTGGCATGACCTGGCAGGAGAGGCAAGTGGGTGCTTCACTGTTGGCCAAACTAAAGAAAAACTGCCCCTCTTTACATTTTACCGCTTCTGAAGCCTACAAGGACTTTCATCTATCCAGATGAGAACGAGGACTCAAAGCTGGAGTCAGTCCTGAATCTTAGGGTAGTACTGGCCCCAGCAGCAGTCAGGTAGCATGTTACTGGCTTCGAGGTGAAAAGGCCCTTTTGCCTGAGCTCAGCAAGCTGGAAGGGGGTGGGGACAGAAGAGGAGACTTCTGCAGCCTTTACCACTGGAACCTTGGGCAGCTGGAGCAGTGGGAAGTCACCTTCACACTTGTCTGTAAGGCGATCTGCTAATCGCCTACCACCAGGAAATGTGTGAGCCAGAGAGAGATGGTTTCCCAGGGGGCCCTCCTTCCTGTGCTCAGTCGGGAAATACTTTTGCTTTTACAAAGACCAGGCGAGACTGCGTGTGATGTCTCCTGGCCTTCCTTGCTTCTCATTCGTCTCCAAGCTGCATGACTCATTCTTGAGAGACCCTGTCTTTCCCCCACTTTATAGCCTTTTCTTCTACACAAGTGATTCGACTAGCCCATTCCTTATAGGCATCTGTGGCTCAGTTTGCTCCTTTCTTGTCTAATTTTGCCCTTGAGCATCTACAGGGCTGATTTGTAGACTCATAGGAGCTTAGACGTGAGAGCTTGTTTGGAGGTTCTAGCAGGGGAGTGCAGCCACTCATATATTCTTGATCGAAGACTGGTCCTCCTCCATCAGAGATGGTTGTCCTCTTCGACTGATCTCGCATCTTTGAGAGGGTCACATGTGGAGCGATGAGAGAGGAAGGGGACACCTGCCTAGCCAGCCAGATCGGCCGAATCAACCCTGGCAATCAATGGAGAGACCAGAGTTGCAACCAGCTCCGGATATGGGAGCCCTCATATCTGGAGCTCAGACTTGAAAAATACTTTAGAGATCATCTCATTTAATTGCTAATCACTTCATTTCACAGAGCGGGCAACTGAGGGCTGGTGAGGTTAAGGTCATCCAGACATTTAGAGTTAAGACGGGAACTGGGACTCAAGCAGCTCATTTTTCCAATGGTCCCTTCCTCAGTCACTCCTACCCCTGTTGTGCGCTCTCTCCAAGGACCAATGCCTTCCTCATCACAGGGCCGACCTTGGATCCGAATGAGAGGGCCCTGCTCGGGACCCACATTTTAGGAGGCCTGCTCTGGTTTCCCCTAGCAGGCCCCTCCCAGTAGGATGAGGAGTCAGCAGGACCAAGGCGATATGTCTGTCTGGAGCTCTTAACCTGGCCCGGAGGGAGCTCGAGGGAGCAGGCCTCAGGGGTACCTGTAGGCAGTGTTTGCAGGCCAGGGCTAGGATATACGACATGGGATGTGGGCCTCACTGGTTCCCTTTCCCTGGCCCTCACAGAAGTGAAGGATGCGCTTGTCCTGACCTGTATTTGTGTTCTTATCAGAAACAAGGATTCCTTAGTTTTCCTCCTTGACCTTCCTCGTAACTCTAGTCCTCCTCTCTGTCTCTGCTCTTCTTGTTCTTTACAATCTGCATGCGATTTCTGAGAGAGGTCTTTCCAGCCAAGCCCACTGGGCTTTGGTCATGTTCTGCCTCTCCTGATTTGTTTGTTTAGCCACACAGTCATGTCCCTTTGCACCAGTTTTGTCTGCTGGCTCCCTCCGAGCTATTATGGTTTTCCCTGTGTGATGTCTTCTCTTCTCTTCCACTGTCCGTAACCAGCTGGTCCCCCTCTCCTGCTGTGCATAGAGAGGCTGTTAGAGTGCTGATAAATGACCCGAGTCCAGGAATGACCCTCTGTAGACCTATATCTTGGTTTAAATCACTTTTCATTTCTCCGTTATCTCTAACTTCTGGCTGTGTGAAGAGTATAAACTTTTTTTTTTTCAGGTGAAAACATTACAAACTTCAAAGGATTGTTGATACAAGGCTGAGTTTCCCAGAGAGTTTAGAAAGGCATTTTAGTATGATTTCATGGTGAAGTTACACATCCCTCAGCCCCAGAAAACGTTCTAGAACTCTCTTTTTTGTGATCTTGGGCAAGTAGGTGGTAGAATATTTCAAAAGTGCCTCCTGGTCCCTGGAAAATAAAGCTCCTTGGAATGTGGCAATTGCACAGTGAGAAAAGGGAGACCATTTGTATTTTTAAAAATTTAGACCAGAACCCCATAAACAGCCTTCAAAACTTAAGTAAAAGGTCATAAATAAATGAATATTTATTCAAAGTTCAGGATTTTAGCAGAATGTGATTATCTTTTGTGTAAGAGTTTGCACCTTAGTATTTAAAAGTCTTTGTGGTAGTTCACGAGCCTCCTTGGAGAAGGAAATAACAACCCACTCCAGTATTCTTGCCTGGAGAATCCCATGGACAGAGGAGCCTGGCGGGCTACAGTCCATGGGGTCGCAAAGAGTTGGACACGACTGAACAACTAGCACACACACAAGTCTCCTTAAATATTGTTATGCAATATTTGGCATTGTTATTAACAATATATCCTACCAGCTCGTCTCTCTCCACCTAAGGACTTTGAGGTACACGTTTCAGGTTTGTAACACCTCCCTCCTATCCCTCAGGTCTTTGACACTAATTCTGGAAGACTGGGGTGGATGTGGAGGGCTTTAGGTGGGATTTTGCTTCAGAAGAACATGGATGCCTACCTCTTCCATCATGAAGCCATATAATAGTCACTCATAATAATTTTTTTTTTTTTGCATAAGCACTGTAGTTAAATAACACTTAGACTTTTTGATCATATCATTTTACATGTTGTGTAACGACCCAGATACACCACACATACATCACATACATAACTAATACGAATGTTTCACAGATAATTACTTATTTACTATGTGTGATGCCCTCAGATAGTGTGTGTTTTATTTGATTCTGTTTCATGGAGAAGGCAATGGCACCCCACTCCAGTACTCTTGCCTGGAAAATCCCAGGGATGGAGGAGCCTGGTAGGCTGCAGTCCATGGGGTTGCTAAGAGTCGGACACGACTGAGCGACTTCCCTTTCACTTTTCACTTTCATGTATTGGAGAAGGAAATGGCAACCCACTCCAGTGTTCTTGCCTGGAGAATCCCAGGGACGGGGGAGCCTGGTGGGCTGCCGTTTCTGAGGTCGCACAGAGTCGGACATGACTGACGCGACTTAGCAGAAGCAGCAGCAGCCTTAGAAAATACATCAGTCACACCCCAGTTGTTTCCACAGCCCACGAATGGTTCATGATTTGGAATTTAGAACTTACTGCTCTAAGTCATTCCATAAGGGTGTAAAAAAAGTTTCTTCATCCCCGTGGGAGGCTGATGCACCCGGAGTGGTTCACTCACACACACAAATGTGCGCACACACATCGTAGCACAGCTGGTTTCACTTCTGAGAAAGGCGTGTCACAGGATTTGATGGAAAGTGTGTTTATAGAGAGGACCTGCTTGGCAGCTCCTAGCACAGCAAGTAATTGGGAACCACCAGTTTATCCTTTTCCCTGGGTCCCAGTTTCTGACTCCAGTGGGAAATTAGACACTAGAATGTTCAAAGCACAGGATGCAGCCACTGCATCCCTCTTGTTCTCTCTTGCTCCCTCCTCTCCTCACCCCCACTGTTTCTATTAAATAACAGAAACAGAAGAAAACAAAATGAAACCAACTACAAGAAAACACACGAGGCTGTTGATGCATTTCCCAGTTTTCATGAGACTGTGTCTCACACTGTCGGCTACTTTCGAATGTTTTGCCCAATTTCCTTTGATCCATCTCCCAAGATACAGGGTGATGCTTTATTTTGGGCGAGGCTGGCAGCTGCCTTCAACTGCTCTTTTCCTTGGAGCTATGCGAGCACAGCCGTAAAGTTTATTTTTACATCTCACCACAGGACAAAAATCCACATTCTCAATCGAGCTCTGGACACTCCGATTTAACAACTTGTGAAAAATTTCTTGGCCCAGATAAACATCTCTCTAAATTAAGACATTGCTCCCGGAAGCCCAAGAATTCATTAAGCCATAATTAGCCATGATCACTGATGATTTAAAGTGCAGTAATAAAGGAGAAGTTTTTACCGAGTTCTGAATGCATGGTTGGAGAGTCTGGCCTATGATTGACTTTATATAGCTTTAGTTTTAAAATAATTCTTCCATTTCATCTGGTGCCTGCCTTTTCTCCAGCCAGCCCTTTATGCAAGCAGAATAACAGCTGTCATCAGAGCTCCCAGGGCTGCAGGGCATGGCATCTGTCCCAGTGCCACCAGGGAAAGTACCACGTCATCTCAGACCAGCGTATCAGCCCTGAGGTCCCAGGCTTTCCCATACAGAGTCATCAGTGGAAAGAAACAGCAAGCACTCTGCAAAGGTGTATTTGTTCCAGTAAAGCCAGAGTACCCCAGACAGGGATTCTCTCGTTATTCTGTTAGCTGGTCAAAGGAATTAACTTTGACCATATTATTCAAGTCCCGAGTTTGGGCAGCAGTTCAGAGGACATTGCTGAACATTGAACTGCTGCCTAAACTCAGGGCTTAAGTAATATGATTAAAAGCACACAGCTGTGGTACTGAGATCTAAATTCAGATTTCTTATCCTGAGAGTTCATCGCCCTATTCTGGTGAATATTACTGACTTAGTAATTTGGAAGCCATCTCATCAGCTCTCTTGGTATCCAGTGGAGGGACAGGGCTTATAATTTCCATTTTCCTAAACAAAGCTCAGGTTTGACTTCCTGACGCTTGACTTAGGCTAAGGAACACCCATTATTCTTTTATCCATCTCTTACATTTTATCTTGTCATTTCCAGAGATCTGCCAAGAAATGTATATTTTACCTTATTGCTTTTATTTGTATCAATATCACGGAAACTTCGTTAGTACATATTGCATTGCCATCGGAGTCATTGTGGCCCTTCTGTCTGTAGTTTCAGATCAGATCAGATCAGTCGCTCAGTCGTGTCCGACTCTGCGACCCCATGAATCGCAGCATGCCAGGCCTCCCTGTCCATCACCAACTCCCAGAGTTTACTGAGACTCACGTCCATCAAGTCAGTGATGCCATCCAGCCATCTCATCCTCTGTCGTCCCCTTCTCCTCTTGCCCCCAATCCCTCCCTTAGTCACTGAAAGTAATCCTTTCTTGTTTAACAGTGGACATATCTCTTGACTGTGCTGTTGTCAATATAATATTTTTTCAGGGGCCGTGCCATACAGCTTGCAGGATCTTAGTTCTTTGACCAGGGATCCAACTCAGGCCTCAACAGTGAAAGCAATGGGTCCTAACCACACGACCACCAGAGAATTTCCTCAATATGATATTAATGTCACTGGATTTAAGAAAAATCTACTTAACTGAGAAGTCTTTTGATCATTAATTTTATTAGGTTATAGGTTGGGGTACCATGCTGTACTGAATTGGAAAGTACGTGAGCTATGGAGTCAGATAGATATGGGTTTACATCTTTGGTCTTCTAGTTACCAGTTACATGTCTTTGAGACATTTATGTAGTATCTCGTATGAAGTTTTAGAACTCAGTCGGTGGACACTCAATTACTGATAATTTTCTTTGGTTATGACAAAAAATGAGTGTTTCTATTGTGTGAATGTCCATGAATTTCCAAAACTTTATTGCATCATGGAAATCTGTTTCGATTTTGGGGATGGATGAGCTAACCTGCTTTCCTTGGGTAGAATCCCTCTGTTGCTGATGGATGGGGCCTTCAGAGCATCAGCCTTCCCACCAGCTTACCTTCACTAATCTGAGCAGGAGAAGCAGCAGCAAACAGCACATTGTAAATTACTGTTGCTTTCCATAGAAATTTCAAACTGAAAAATCTATTTTAAACTACATGTTTGCTTATCTTAAAGAGTTGCATTATAAACTGTTAGAAATCAGGGGCCATTAAACAACGATTTTCATTTACGGTGGATTCAGCACATAATTATCTTTGAGTTTGGAAAGGATGTGCTGATGAATGCCAAGTAAAGCATCGTACACCTCTAAAGATACAGGCCTCCCTGCTCACCCAGTCAGACCTAGATGGTCCTTCTTCCAAACTGGCAGCATTTACACCTGTGGCTGGGGGCCCAATTTGAGCTTCAGGTACTATACCATCAGGGCTTAGGTGTGTTGGCCTGTTAGAGGTCTGCCTTCAGGATGAACTCTTGAGCCTCCTGGGAGACTCTTCATCCTAGGGATAGGGTCCCAGACCTTGTGATCCCAATCAGAAATTGGAAGGGAGGAGTGATTCCAAGTATTGCATGGAACTGGTTTCCTCAGTAATTCATGCTCTCAAGACTGGACAAGAGGCAGGGAACGGGTGGGAAGGTTGTAGGGACTGTTGGTAAAAATGGAAATGGTGGTTTCACTTTTAAAAACACCTTAAGAGGGACTTTCCTGACTGTCCAGTAGTTAAAACTCCATGCTTCTAACACAGGGGGCACAGAATTGATCCCTGGTGGGTGAATTAAGATCCCCCATGTCCGCCTCCTGGTGCAGCCACCCGCTAAATAAAATAGAATACCAGGACATTACATTTTTAAAAAATTCACACCTGAAACTTCAGAGCAAAAGTGAATGGCTTTGGTAACATCTGTAAATCTGCTGTCTAATGGAAGTCTGGATGAAGGGATGACCCCCTACCCCACCCTAAACACAGCACAGCTGAGCTTCAGCACCTTGGTGCTGCAGTGCAGGCAGCAGGGTGCCCCGTGGAAGCTGGGGGTGCCCATCAGGAGTGGCAGCTGGCGGTACAGACATGGCCTTCAGCAGGCCACCAAGGAAACAGCGAGGCCCCTTTCTGTAGTGTAGCTGCTGACAAAGAGCCTGTTAACTGGTACATGAGAGGAGGCCAGAAGACGGGAGAAAAGGTTTGTGCCGTGCAGTCAAACGTGGCTCTTATCTGTGGGCTCACCTTTGCATCTGCCCCCAGGATTTCCAGAAATATAGCAGGGAGACCCCAGAGAGGCCTTTGGGGCTGGCACGACAGACGGTCGTCAATAAAATGCATGCCATTGCCTGCCAGATGTCAGCTCTGCCGGAAGAAACGTTCATCCAGGAGGAGCGTGTGTCAGAGGTCACTCAGCTCTCAGCTTTGAAATGGCAGCCGTGCAAGAAGGCGGTGCTCTTGGGAGTTCTTGGGAGAAGAGAGAAAGCGTGAGGAAAGGAACTTGCTGCATCATAAGATCCTTTAGCTGCAAACTTCTGATTTTTTTTCTATCTTACTGACGTATAATTGACAAGTAAATTTGTGAGATATTTAAAGTGTACAGCATAATGATATGCATATACATTGTGAAAGGATTCCTCACGTTGAGTTAATGACCACGTCTATCACCTCACCTACTTACCTTGTTTTGTTTTTATTTTTTGGTGAGCACATTTAAGTTCTATTCTCAGCAATTTTCAATTATATGATACAGCGTTATCCTGTGTGTGTGTATGTGTGTGTGTGTGCGTGCGCGCACGCGTGCACACCCCGTCATGTCTGTCTTTGCAACCCCATAGATGGTAGCCTGCCAGGCTTCTCTGTCCATGGCATTATCTTGGCAAGAATACTGACGTGTGTTGCTATGTACTCCTCCAGGGGTTATCACCTGTAGTCACCATATTTTGCACTAGATCCTCAGACCTTATTTATTTTAGAGCCAAAAGTTTGTGTCCTTTTACCAAACTTCCTGTCTCCCATTCCCCCAGCTCCTGACAACCACTTTCTACTATGAGTTCAACTCTTTTTTTTTTTTTTAAAGATTCCACGTGTAAGTGATTCCATATGGTATTTATCTTTCTTTATCTGGCTTATCTCACTTAGCATAGTGACCTCCAGGTTCACCCATGTTGTCACAAATGACACAATTCCCTAAAGGAGAATTTAAAGTCATCACACCATTAGTATTACTCAGCCTTGAGTAACACACAGAATTCTTTTAAAGAACATATTGCTTGAGTATATATAAATGTAAACCAGTCTATACTACTTTTGGTTACGCTTCTAGATTACTATAAAGCAAGAAAACATACGACTAAGTACTAAAAAGACCTCCATATTAATAGAATTTAATGATGTTAAATAATGGGATGAATTTTGTTTTGCTTACATTAAGACCACTGTTGGGGCTTCCCTGGTGGCTCACACAGTAAAAAATCTGCCTGCAATGTAGGAGAGCTGGGTTCGATCCCTGAGTGGGGAAGATCCCCTAGAGAAGGGAGTGGCAGCCCACTCCAGTATTCTTGACTGGAGAATCCCATGGACAGAGGAGCCTGGTGACCTACAGTCCATGAGGTCGCAAAGAGTTGGACACTACTGAGCAACTAAACACACAAACACACACAAGCCACTGTACAAGGTAAAAATGTAGATGGAACCCCACAGGGGTTGTTCAGTTCAGAAGGCCTGTGCTGCCTGTGCTGTGGGCTCCAGTTCTGGCCCTGCTCTTATCCATTTAAGCTAGAGCAATATCATTCTTACAGCCAACCTGTCCCTACCTGGCTTAAACCTGGGAGAACTCATTTCATTGGTACTGGTCATGGGTGGGGAGGTTGAGGGAAGCTGCAGACTTGGGAATATTTTGCTTGTCTGCAAAATGGGCTGCAGTATCTGCAAACACCCAGAATTCTTCTGCCAATGAGTGATTTGCTGATGTTTTCCAGTGAATTTGTCTGGCTTTCTCGTGTCACCCTCACAGCATGAATTTTCTGAAACTCTTTGAGACTCAACAAATCATCTGCTTGAAAAATCTCTCCACTTTGCCAAGGGCCCTGGGCTTGGAGAAGAGGGATGGGGGCAGGGAGCAGCCTCAGCTCTTTACGCTGCTCACACAGAATCCATCCCCAAGGCTGTAATTTGGGAGCCCGGGCTGGGAGATCCTTTTCTGTGGCTGCACTGTTCAGAATTTGCAAGGAATGTCACTGTCTGCTCCTTTTGTGACCTGATGTCACCCAGAACAGAACATACTATTCTTATCCCCAACCCTTCCCCTTTTAAGGCTCTGTGCAGTTGTCCCATTTGGGGCAGAACTCTTTTTTTTTTAACTCCTCCTCTCTGTGTTTCCCTGGAGAAACATCAGAGCATGGCTTCTGGGGTCCTGGCTCTGAACCTGTGTCCAGCTGAGCCGGCTTCTTTGCTCCTTCGTATTTGGGCTTCATTTCTGCCTGTCGAGGTGCTGTGAGCCTTCAAGGACCACAGTCTTGAGGGGCCTGTGGCTGTTGGCCTCCCTGCCCTTCCTGTTTTCCTCTCTGTCTCTCGCCTTCTCTTTAGATCTGCTCTCTGAGCACTTGCTGCTCAGTGATGCCGCTGGCCACCCCTTCACTTGTTCTCCGCTGGGCATCTCCTTCTCCATGCTTTTCTCCTTTCTTGCATCTTCTTCGGTATTTCTCTTCTCTCGGGTAAACGAGTTCTTCTGTGTCACCATCCCCAAGCAATTCTTGCTTCTTTTTTTTCTCAGTGGCTGACAAACAGATCTCAGGATGATCAGGGGTGATTTGGGAGCATCGAGGTGACTCTTAGAACAGCATAGAATGGACAAGCTTCTCATGGGGGCAGATTCTGAGCCCTATAAGCTCTGCAAGTCCGGTGCTGGAAGACAGTGGTGTCTGTGTCTTCATCAGAGGAACCTTTTTCTTGGTACTGTGTTCTGATTCAGACACAAAGCCACAGGAGCCTCCCTGGAGCCTGGGGAGGAGATCACTGACAAGCGTTCTCTCTCTGAGATGCCCTTCATGGTTTTCATTTGTTGTGTTTGCAGAACTCTCCTGCAGCAGCTGCAGAAGCTTCAGACTTTGGTGATGGGCAAGGTTTCTCGCACCTGCAAGCTGGCCGGCACGCAGACTGGCACATGCCTTATGGTGAGTTTCCCAAATGAAGAGCACCGTCACCAACCCGGCCTACTCGCCAGGCTCCAGCCTCTCCCCAGCTTGCCATGTCCAAGTGCTGGGGGTTGGAGGAACCACAGCTCGCTCCGAGGCTGTTTCTCTCCTATGATGTGACAGCGAATGACCTGGGTGCGGTCTGCTGGCCTGACAGAGGAGAGTCGTCTTTCCAGACCTCCCAGGAGCTGCAGGTCTGCAGGTTTGCTCTGTGCATCTTGGAATTGACAGCTCCCACGTTCTGTCCTCACCCTGCAGGTCGTGGTGCTGTGCTTTGCCGTAGCATTTGGCAGCTTCTTTCAGGGCTATGGGCCCTATCCTTCTGCCACCAAGATGGCCCTGCCCAGCCAGCATTCCCTGCAGGAACCCTACACATCCTCCGTGGGTAAGACAGTGCTTAGCAGCTGGGGAGGTGTCTTGTTTCTTTTATCTTTCATTTCTCAAAGCTTAACTTTCTGAAAGAAGTCTTATGTGAAAGTCTAATTTTTTTTTTTTTTTCTGATGGGAGAACTGTATTAAATCACTTGGTTTGAAATAGCTCTACGTAAGCCTCCTTGGGTACAGAGCAGTGGTCTCAAAATCATTTCTCTATAAAAACGCATATATATATATATATATATATATATATCCATATATATATCCATTCCTTGGGAGGAGACAATTCAAAGTCACTGTTCCCTCTCTCCCATAAAAAACATTGATTGAATAGCATCAACACAAGCATCTGCCCCCAAATTACTGAGTGTGTAGTAGCTGTTATCACTCTGACCTCCAGGATTTTGCAGGAAGTGTCCTCGGCTTCTGCTTACATGTGAAAGCCTAATGTTTAAAAGGTGGTAAAAGTGTAACTTCCCCACTGAAGGGAGGAAGAGGGCCATGGGAAGTCTGGTGCCCAGGCCACTTGTTGGGTCTCCCCTTCTGCCCCTCACACACTGGGCTGAGACACCACTGGGAATTCTCTAGAGCTCCACAGTGCATGGCTTTCAGACTTCTGCCCTAGACTGTGTTCCTGGCAGATTCTGACACCTTCTTTTTGAGTTCTGATGTGGGGAGGGATGTGCATTTGCAGGGAAGGGGTGGGTGAGCCGTAAATTTTCTATCACATTTTAAAGGAATTCCACTCAGTGGAAATGATGTTACCACAGTAAGCATCTGTAAAGTGACATGAGACAATCAGCCCGTGTTACAAAATATAATGCCCAAGATTTAGAGAATTTGGAGACACGGGTGTTAGATGTGATAGTCTCATCTAGATCAATGATCTCTTTTAAGTATGTGGTAAATAAAGGGATGGTATGTAGGGATCATGAAATAGATACATACACTAGTAAGAACAAGTGTGGAATTAGGGGTACTGGATTTTGAGGGTAGGCATAATTTTGTGGTTCTGAAACATCTGAGGTACGTGTGTCTCTGCCAGGTATATGACAGAAGGTCCAGCATTTCAACAAATAATTTCAGTGGTCTCCTGGGGAATTCTTTTTTTTTTTTTTCCTCCAAGGGAATATATCTCTAAATTTAAATGAAAGTTGATGAGAGCAAAGTTTCTATGTTGTAGAAAATTGCTCCCAAGCCATCTAGCTATGCAACTATTCTATAAAACAAGAGTGTGTCTCCATTGTTTGATTTATGGCTTTGGCCTTGTGTCTCCTCTCTAGTTTCTAAATGAAAACACAGTTTTCTGCCCTTGTACCTTCTCCTTGTGCAAGACCTACTCATTGAGGATGCTTACTTTAGCTGAGTCTGGACACCTCCAAATATTTGACTTCTCCAGATGGTTGTGAGGGGGTGGTGGTGGTGGCCTGGAGGGGAGTTTTATTTTCAAAGCAGTGGGGGTGGCAGCTTGCTTCCTGTGTATTTGTTCTTCTATTGTTCTTCCAGCACTTTATAATTGGTATCATTTTTCAACACACCAAACTCTGAAATCCTGAAGCCTTTATAGAAAGCCAACTCCAGTTGGCACCCTAAGTCCTGGGCAACAAGAACCCGTGAATTATCATCTTCTCCCCGCCCTGAGCATCTAGGGGGAGGTGTGATGTAACACCTGTTACTTTACTTTGTTCTCAGTGAGATCCAGGAACCTGCTGATCTATGAGGAACATTCTCCCCTGGAGGAGCCACCCAGTTCCGCCTCAGCTGGGGAGCTGGGACGCTGGGACCGAGGCTCTGCTCTGCTCAGGGCAAAAGGGCTGGAGTCCAGGCCGGACGTGGATCTTCCCCATTTCATTATCTCAAATGAGACCAGCCTGGAGAAATCAGTGCTGTTGGAGCTGCAGCAGCACATGTAAGTCAAACAGACACGGGTTTGCCTCCTCTAAGGCCCCAATGGTGGGTTATGAATCAGCAAACTGCAGCGTGCAGAGTAGACTTTCCCATTGGCCTGGTCCAATCCTTGGCTTTTTCAGGACCTATTTCCAGCACCTGGGCTCTGGAGAGTCCATTGTCTGTCAACAGCTGGCCCTCACAGAGACTGGGGAAGAGACATGGTGAGAGCTGGCCCCGTATCTGCTATGCCACTGGGGAGCTGGCAGTGGAGACCTCAATAATTGGGGAAAGGGCTTGACTCCCTTCCTTCCTGTCTTCTTCCTCTCCTCAGAGTCTCACAAGTAAACATACAGTCCAGTAACAGCAGTGTACTTACTATATAAATGCTGTCTCAAGGCACATTTCCAAGCTTCCTTCCAACTAGAGATACATATATGTCATGTTATATGTCAATAAGTAGTTTTATGATTTACATGTAAATAAACATGCATTAGGGCTTCCCAGGTGGCGCTAGTGGTAAAGAACTTGCCTGACAGGGCAGGAGACATAAGAGACCCAGGTTCGATCCCTAGGTCAGGAAGGTCCCCTGGAGGAGGGCATGGCAACCCATGCCAGTATTCTTGCCTGGAGAATCCCATGGATAGAGGAGTCTAGCGGGCTACAGTCCATGGAGTCACAAAAGTTGGACAGGACTGAAGTGACTTAGCACACATGCAAACATGCGTTAATTATACTTAGATAGTTATATATTAATACTGAAGGACACTTTGAGAGGCACTGTTCTTGTGTTTCTATTATTGAAAATAACATATATTTGTCTCCAATTCTCCATGAGTTGTTTCCTTTAGATAGTTATGAGGAAGAGTCCTTGTATAAACATAAAGACTTGTATACTGCTGGGGATTGTTATCCTGCAGGGGAGGTACCTGAGCACACTATGTGACATGGGAAGGAGTGTCTGCATACAATCCTGGTTATACGTGGTGTGGTTAGTGGTCTAGCAGAACTCGTGCCTCCTAGAGATAATGCTATTCCAATACAAGTAGGAAAGTTTTTGTTTCACATTTTTTAGCTTTCCTCCCCTAATGCTGCATTGGAAAGTTTGTAATTATATATACTTTTATATATTTATATTCTACATACATATTTAACATTTATAGCACTTATTATTTTAAGAACTAGGTAAGTGTAACATATAAATCCTTTGAAATACTTTACAAGGTTAGATATTACTATTATTTCCTAGAGAGAATTGTAGAAGCCAGAGAAGACTACTCTTGGGAGCCAGAAAAGACTTAACCTTTCAGTAACTTGGCTCATGACAAAAGTCTTCTCTCCGCTATTCAAGGCCCCATTGAAATCCCTCTTGTTCTGGGATGTCTCCCTGATACCAGAGTCCTCATCACCTTCCTCTGACAGCCTACCAGATGTTCTAGGCTGTTACACAATGTAATAATGTATTTATTTTCTGTGTTATATTGTTATTTCATGATAGTTTGGGGTTTGTTTTTTTAACCTTCATCTAGAATCTTTTAATCTGTATAAAGGTTTCATCTTTATCTAAATTTTTTTTAAAAAAAATGTTTATTCTAGACTAAGGATCAGCCTTTATCCTTTTATTTTCTCCTTCCCAGGGTTTAGCATGGGTATTTATCCTCAATAAATACAGTAATTTTAAGCAAAATACAAGGAATCAGTATCAAACCACCAGGTTTATCCTTTGGGTTGGGATGTCTCCTTTGGCATGAGGATAAAGGAGGAATGTGGACGGTGGACAGGCAGGTAGCAGGAGACCTTGGAACAGAGAAGTGCTGCTGGGAGGGAAGAAGACAAGAGGCGTGCGTGGGCCAGCCCGCTGAGTCCAGTCATGGGATGATTGTGCCACCCTGCCAAGCATGATGGTGAGACTTCTTTCTCCTTCTGATGCTTTCACAGGGTCAGCACCAACCTGGAGGGGAATGAGACACTAAAAGTCGTAGAACTCGACAGAAGAGTGAACGCCACCTTTTAAAGAGGCTATCACCACCTCCCTCTGTCTCTTCACTTAGCCTTTACCTCTCCAAACCACCTTTTGTCATAAGCTTTTCCTTTTTGCCCACCCAATCTGGACGAAAACCTGGACCGCCGGTCCTGGCTCTGGATGGGAGGACGGACGGCCTGGAATTTCCGCCTGCGGTGAGAGAGCACCTCCCCCGGTCCCATGTCCCTCCCTGCAGAGGAGCCCGCCCCGTCCCTCGCTTACTGCCATAGGCAATTATCTTCGGTCGGGGTGGGACAAGCAGGCTTGTTTCTACCGACAGTGCCAAAAAGATACGGCCCGATTCTCACCGGGGTGGGTGTGACCGCCTCCTTGAAGAAGAGCTGACTGTTGTTCACTCGAGACCCCACAAAAATACCAGGATGCTCTGGCGAAGCACTGACTGACGTCCTGCCTTCCTCAGCCTGGCTCTGCGGTGCCCCGCGGGCGCCCCCTGCCGCTCTGCCCGGGGCCCCGGCCCAGGGCCCCTTCGCTGGAGCAAGGCGCCCCTTTCGTACTCTCAGGCCGCAAGTGCAATGCCTGAAGGAATCAGGCTTCTCTACTCCAGGCAAACCTGCCCCACCACGTTGCTTGTAGGATTTCACAGTCTGTGTCCCCACACGCCCCTAGTTCTGCCTCCCTGGCTTCTCCTCCCCATTTGTAAATAGTATTTATTAGCTTGCAGAGGCTTCCCTGGGCGACCACTGAAGACATCCGGACGCCTCCCCTCCAGGCTCACAAGGTCCTCTGTTGGCCTGTGGAGCGAAGAGGGCGGCCTGGACTCTGGGATTCCCCATTCTTCCAGGCCATGTTTTGTTTTGTGTTTTCTTCTTTCTTTTTTTTTGCTGGAGGCTTCTAATTATAGTTGGGGAACCTCCCTAAGCACCTGTCCTCCTGAAGCATGAACTCAGAGAAGACGGAGCAGGGCTCAGGTCTGAGGCTCTGTGGACAGGTGCTTTTTCTGCCCTGTGCCCATGCCAGGGAAGCCCTGACCCCAGGCGTTTCAGACAGCCATGCTAGCCCAGTTTTCCCCACCTCCCCTGACACGTCTGCTTTCCCTTCCTCTTCTGCCTCCATACAGAGGGCTGGGCCTGAGGCCTGCTCCTGGGGTCAGAGCAGGTGACATTTGTATATCTGTCTTACCTTTTCTAGTCAGGTTTGGCCACTTTGCAGCTCACCCAAAGAGACACGACCTAATCCCCCAACCTACTTCTTTTTTTTAATGATTAAGAGTAACTTTTGTAGTTAAAAAAAAAAAAAAACTTTCCTCTTTCATACAAATAAGAAATAGAAATAGACGTTTTATTGTATAATGTAGAAGGCTCCCCTTAAATGTTTTTCCCTAGCTTGTAAAAGATTTTGTGTAAGAAATTTGCTCACATTTTGTTTTTTATTTTTAGAAGTAGCTGAAGCACATTTAGTTTGAACTCTGTTGTCTCTGATTTTCTCATCTCTTTTGTCATTGGAACCTGTACGTAGGAGAGATTAAGCCACTCCTGGGCCCTCTGTTCCATACCAGCCACAGAATTTGGCGTCATTAACATTTGCCATGAGACCTCATAAGCAGTGGACTCATTGGACACGAGTCTGAGCAAACTCCGGGAGATACTGAAGGACAGGGAAGCTTGGTGTGCTGCAGTCCCATGGAGTTGCAAAGCATCAGATACGACTTAGAGACTGAACAACAATGAACTCATAAGCAGATCTGGTACCTTCAGGGCTCACCGTCAGTGATTTCCTTTCTCTCCCTACTGTGATGGAGAAAGTTCCGACAGGGAGATGGCCAAGTTCCTCTTCTTGGCGCTGTGTAAATCTGGATCAGGATCACAGTGGTCGCCTCTCGCTGTCCCATCCATTGGCCAGCAAAGGGTGAGACCAGACAGGCTGCGCCGTGTGGAAGGAGGGTTGCTAGTACATGCCCTGTTCCCTTCTGTTTCTGTCTGCTTTACTCTCTCCTTTTCTGCTCTAGACCTTCCTGGGTCCGGCTGGTGTCTGCCAACCAAGGGCCAGTACTGACCCACCCCTCTCTTTAATGTGTCATGTAATTATCAGGCATAGGCAGCCCATGGGGTGGGGTCAAGGGTGGCTAAGAAGGTGAGAAGGTACTATTAACTCTAGTATTTGGATGATTAGAAAGTGATGCTTTTCCTGTGTCGGTGAGAATGGGTCAGCTTACCCACTGACACACTGGAAGCAGATCGGGTTTTTAAGGCTCCTGGATCAGCCCGAGTGGAAAACCTCTTCTTCTGAGTAAAGAGGAAGAAGGCAAAGGACAACCAACTCCTAGGGCCCATCCTTAGTGCCTTGAGGATTTTATTTCCTCACTTGACCTCACTCTCTCCGGCCCTCCAAACAGCAGGGCTTGATCTCTGGGCAGCCATTCTTCCAGAACTGAATCTATGTCTAGAGACTGAGGACATCAGCCTGAGGGCTCAGATGGCCATTGTAAGGGGACCCAAGGACCAGTTGCTGCTATTTTGAGAAAGACCTCCGCTCCCCACTCCTTGCTCAGGCGAAGAAGAGGAGCTAAACAGTTACCCCTTAAGGAGAATGTAATGGAGTCCAGAGGATGCAGAAGAGTTGGATAACACCAGATTGGTTCTAAATAGTTAATGTGCACATTTTCTCTTCCAGGGTTAAGCTCACAACATCAGTGGATTTGTTTTCCCCCCAGAACCATCCCATAGCATATATGAGTCAGTAATACCTGGTTAGCCCTGAAGATGTTAAATAGTGGCAGGCTTTCGGCTTTGGAACCTCAGGTTTGGAAAATTTGAGACTGTTAGCACAACCATCAATCATAAAGAATCAATGTTCATGATAAATATACTAATATATTTTCCATCATGTCAGCAGGTTTTCCTCTTCCCTTTCTTTGATTAGCCTAGTGGAGGAGATGTCTTGTAAAAAGTTCAGAGAACACATACTTTTTTCACTGGGTGAGACCTGAGTAACCCAGACTCCCCAGCGTGGTTCTATTCACAGCTCTGGACTTTGCACTTAGAAATGGCTACTGTAAATGAAAGGCCTCAGTGCCAAGTTTAAGAAAGGATTTCTGTGAAGTGTTAGGACTCTGGAGCCTAGCTCACATAAAGAGAGTGTTATATAAAAACCTGACAGCTGAACTAGGTTGCTCCTTTTGGGCAGGAGGTGGGGATGAGTTTTGATACCAGTATAGGCAAAATTAGATAACCTTTTTATTAGTATAAATGATTTTGATTTAGAGACCTCATTTGCAGATTGTGAAAGCAACTTTTAGTGCAACTTATTTACAAACCAACTATAAATACCGTGGGGTTTTTTCCTTCCTCATGCCTGAATGCCAAGAGAGGGCTGTGATTCTCATGTGTCCTTGGAGCAAGAGTGTTGAACTGGTTCACCTTTGTTCTGGCAGTGAGTCAGTGTCCAGAATTTTTGACACAAGTGTTTTATTAAAAATTTGTGTTTTTTTTGCACTTTGTGTCTCCTTCCTCTGTGTTCTCACACTGAGCAAAAGACAAGGATCAGAGGCCCCTCAGGGCCAGCTCCTCTGAACACACATGTCGTCTGTGCACAGGGTGCACGCTCAGAGACCTCCCGCTTCCCATCGGGGAGATGGAGCATCCGTGCGGCCTTGCTAACGTGGGGAAATGGGAGATGGAGGAGAAGGCTGTAGCCTCCCCCTTCTCTGCCAAGTGCTCTTGTCAGTAATTCAGTTCTGTGGAGTCCAGTCTTTATTCCAGACACTAGCTCTCCTGCTTGCAGTGCAGACAGACCATTAGCAGGTAGTGCTCTGGTCAAGGTCATTTTCTTTGAATGCTTTTTAGCTGAGACAGTTAGGAGACATGTGATCGGATAAGACCCTCTGGGAGGACAGCTCTGGGAAAGAGTAGAGGCCTGTGAAGCAGCCAGAGACAGAATTCAGATTCTTCTTTTATTCACTCACCCATTCATTCATTGAGTTGTCATTCATTCCCAAGAAAGAGTGTTGCAAGAGGCCCTAGTGGATATTGGGGAGTAAGGGGCCTGAGGAAGCTTCATTAATCAGTAACTATTCAAAAGGCCCCAGTGCCGGCTCTCTCTTTCCCTCCCTTCCCCCACCCCTTGTGTGGGCACACACATAGATGCACATAGATACACACAAGAATACATTCCTCCCTTGTCTTGGATACTCATTTGTGTGTTACATGTGCCTTATATTTGATCCAGGATGACTGAGGGCCACCTTGTCATTGGGAGTTTTTGTATACACCCTGGTAGTACTAAATTGAAGTGGGTTTGGATGACAAAACTTCCAAAGGCTCAAAAACTGGTTTCCTAAAAGTGAGCCTTGATCACATCTATACATCAGGAGAAAAGAAACAGAGTAACGTCCATTAGGAAAATCCCATTTTTCCAAGGTGCAGTTACATCAGAAAATGGCCAGCCAGGATTCAAGGTATTATAAATCCTCAGAGCAGAACATTTTCTTGGCAGAGAAGAATCCAGTACCTTTAAGGATTCAGGCTCCATGTCTCCATGGCCAAAGGGTCAGTACCACCTACCACAGGACATATTTCATGTTGTCATTTTGGGTAACAGAAAATTCAGGAATGCTGTGTCTGAGTTTCTGGAAGGAAGGAAAATGATAATTCTTGAACACTTACTAAATGCTGGGTGCTAAGTAAGGGATTCCTTGGTGACTCAGCAGTAAAAAAATCCACCAGCAATGCAGGAGCTGCCAGAGACATAGGTTCATTTCCTGGGTCAGGAAGATCCCCTGGAGGGTTGGTGGGGGGGATGGCAATCCACTCTAGTATTCTTGCCTGGAGAATCTGGTGGGTAGAAGAGCCTGGTGGGCTACAGTCCATAGGATCACAGAGTCGGACATGACTGTAGTGACTTAGCATACACACATATACTAAATAAGTCTTTTAATGTTATAGAAAGAGAAAACAAGGGCAACTAATTATTATGAGATGATAAACAGCTAAGTGATATGGGAGGTGCAGCAATTTGTGGATTAGGTTGAACAGATCTCTTTCTGCGTGAGCACACTGTAAGCTTTGAAGTTCCTCTGGGCGGAGAATGCAGTGCCTCCTACTCCCTGGGCTGGCCCCGCTGTGCAAAGTTGAGGGGTTTTTGCCTCATAGTGCAGATGTTCATCTGTTTAGTTCATCCCATCCTCTATAGTTACAGCTAGCAGCCTCTGCATCCTGGGAAAGCAACACCAGCAATTTTAGCTGTTTCTCTGTTCCTCTCACTTGCTCACCAGCTGACTGAGAACATGAACTTTTTGCACCATGGACCCATGGCCTACACTGTTCAGCAAATCTCCCTTTCAGACGGAATATTTTCTGAGTCTACGAAAAACACCAGCACTCTTTGACAAATTGTGGGTGACCGTTTTTAAACAATACTGAACAGATTCTGGACTATAATCAACCATGAGCTTTAATGTTTGTGCTGACAGGCTGAGCTTTCTCTCTTTGGTAACAGGTTATATAGACCAGTAATGTTTAAGTCTAAATATATTGTGAGTCTATTATCTGTCATTATCACGCTGTTTTTTTTATGGCTTTTTATTCTTTATCATAGTTAAGTAAATACAAAAAAAAAAAAAAAAAAGCAAATGCTTTGTAGGATACTTGTATTTAGTTTGGAAAAAAATGAATTTAAATTGTTATGCTTTTGTATTTCCATTTCTTGCAAATAAAAATATTTTTTCTTAAATAGTAAAAAGTTGTCCAGTCTTGAAAATCCTTGATATTCTGCTTTTAAAAGTTTTTTGTATAAGCTTGGATCTGCCTATGTGTGCCTAGCCATTCTTTCCTAACTATCTAGTGCAATTGAAAAAAAGAGCCTCAAACCAGCAATTTGTATGTTATCAAGTGCTGAATCCAAGTCTCAGTTGGAGGAATATTGAGAAATATAATTGTTTTTTCAGCCAGTCACAGGAAGAAAACTCATATTCTCTGGAGATTTATGCTGCCTGACTGCTATTTTCGTTGTCTCCTACAACTATTCTTTAACTAGATTTCAGAACTCCGTGAATTTTATTTTTCTTTCCCTGTCTCGGGATGCTTGAGAATGATGGCCTGGTCCTGAGCCAGAAGAGAAGGATCCTTCTTTATAGGAACAGTCGCAGAGTATGCCTAACATTGGATTCATGCTCCAGAAATTATGGTTAAATGGTTGATAAAGGTCAATGCACTCAAGCAGAATTACCTTCATTCCATTGCAGTCTCTGTATTCAAATTTAATTTTCTCCACTCAGAGAAAGCGGGGCTTCATTTAACCTTAGAAAAAGTAGCCAAGATGTTAAGAGACAAGGCCATGGACCACGCTTACCTGGAGCTCCACCCACCCTCAAGACTTTCTTTTTCTTAGCAGCGTGTGGAAACTTTATTTGAGCTCCTGGGTGTGTTACTGTTTTGCTGCCTTTCTTCTCTGGGTGCCTTGACCGTCTCTTCTTCTATTCCTACACAAGGGTCCTTTCCCAGTGGAGGATTTTAGTCACCCTCCCTCTTTCTTATTCTGCAAGCCTGTTATGGAAACTTCCTCTTTGACATTCTGATATCTTTCCAGGGATGTGTGGAGGGGGCAGTACTTACTAGTTTGAAGATACTCTGTATTAATCATGCCTTTGTATTTTCTGTATTCCTAATACTTTGATATCTGGGACCTTGGTGACCCAGAAAGGGACTGCTCCTCACAGGGGTAGCCAAGACATAGTAAAGGACTTGCCTGTAAGCACAACTTTCATATGCCAACCAGAGCCGGTTCCTCAAACACCTCCTTTATGAGCTCTCAGGACCTCACTGTCCCCCTGCCCTAGTCACCATGACCAGGTACCAGACCACTAGAAACAACCTCTACACCTCAGAGCCCACTGAAATTCTTTAAACTAGCCACCCTTAAAGCTACTTTCCTTGCCTTGCCTGTTCCTTTCTGCAGAAACTACAGTAAAGCTTCTGGCCTAATTTTCCTCCTCTGCTTCTCAACCAACCTTGGTGCTTGGGAACTGAAACTTACAAACTACCTTTTCTTTTCTAAAAATTTTCAACAGCTTTAATTAATATTAATAATCATTATTGCATATTTATTAAGTACTCATTGTCTATTGAAACCTGTTAAATGTTATAGAAAAATTATAATAATAACATAGAACAAACTATAACAATAGTATAAAACTTGGAGAAGCTAGGAAACTATAAGACATAGAAACATTAGAAAATACTCACTATTTATTAGTGAATATGTTGATAATGTTCCATATTCTTTCAACTTGATTCACCTCCCTGCTAATTAATATGTAATCTGAATCTTCTTGTAGATTATTTTCTGGATAAAGATGAACATTTTTTAAGCTTCTATTTTTTAAAATTTCTTTACAAACTACCTTTTCAATAGCAATCATCTCTTTATCTGTTGGCCTCACTGTATTTGAATAATAATAAAATCTATATTTTAAAACATATTCCTTAGGCATCAGGCTGTCAAATCAGAGGCTGATCTCGGGCTCACAGGCCTTTTCATGGACAGGTTTCACGGAGGGGCCTACTATGATTTAGAGCAATGTTAACACAGATTTATTGTCTCATTTTACATTGGTTGTCACTTTTGTTCCAGAAAAAATAAATGAGACCTACACAGGTTGGTGGGGCTTGTGCTTAAGAAAAGAAAGAATCAGAAAGCAGATGTCTATAAAGTGCTGCTGCTGTGCTCAGTTCCTAGGCAAATCGTGCCTCACATCTCTGAAAACGAGAGCTGTCCAGGTGAAGGAATGCTGGGATACAGTGGGGAAAAGAACCAGTGGATTCAGGAGATAAAAGTTACGGGCTCTTGCTTCATAATCGTTAACTTATTGGCCTTGGAAAAGGAGACACAGTGCCTGGGCTTCCCTGGTGGCTCCGTGGCTAAAGAATCTGCTTGCAATGCAGGAAACACGGGTTCCATCCCTGGGTTGGGAATATCCCCTGGAGGAGGGCATGGCAACCAACTCCAGTATTCTTGCCTGGAGAATCCCTGCAGACAGAAGAGCCTGGTGGGCGACAGTCCATAAGTTCGCCAAGAGTTAGACATGCGAGCATACACAGACGGAGTGCCTATTATCTACCAGGTGATTTTCATGCATTATCTGTGATCTTGTTCATTTTTTCTAGAACGTTTATGGAAGATGCATAATTACCCCCTCTCACAGTTGAGGAAACTGGGGTTCCAAAATTAAGACCCCTACCCAAATGATCATGTGGTAACTTAACTGCTAATGAGAGATTTGAGCCCTGGTCTTCACTGGTTCCAAGTACATAGTCTGTGAGCTATACTATGCTGTTCTCTAGGACTTGAGGATTTATACTTGTAAAAATACAGGAGTTAGCCTAGATCAAAGGCTGCAAACCTTCAGCTCATGCACAAATGCTTCTGATTTGGCCCTAGGATGATTCAAACATTTAAAAATTGTTGGTTAACCTTTCAGCATTCAAAGATTTCTCATACAACTCCAGGTCTGTATTTTCTTGAAAGACTTGAAGACCAGGCAATTTTAGGAGCTGAGTAATGGTGGCTCCTTAGGTGGTGTAGGCCATCTCTGTGTGGCCGCATTTCCCACACCCAGGCTAGTTCATGCATTTATATCACTTACCTGGTCCTTCTGTCATCTGAATTGACAGCCTCTGGACTAGATGGTGGCTGACTTTCTGGGAGTCATGAGAGAGGGCATAAAGGAAAAAATACTGTGTTGGTGGGAGTGGGGAGTGTGGTTAGTTTCACCCTGAGGGACAGGGAGAGGGCTGAATAGGGAGGCACCTGGACTATATGCAGAGGAGGCATATATACAGCAATTGCCTTTATTTGCACACTATATGAAAAAAATGCAATCTGGGCTCTGTTCTTAATCCTATAGAAAAATCTTCATTATCTCAAAATTTGTATGAAAAATCTTTTAAATGATCCCTCTTGTATAGGACCCTGTGCTTTCCATGAAGCGCTTCCATATGCCATCTAATGTGACTTGCTGGTTATCCATGGGGAAGGTGGAGCAATTGTTATTGTTCCTGTCGCTCAGCTGAGGAGGTGGGGCTGTAGAGACGCGGATGGCTCCACATTAGGTTACACAGTGAGTGTGTGCACAGCAGAAGCACAAACCAGCTGTCCTAATTTCCAGCCTAGTCCTAGTTCCATGAGCTGTCCCTGATCTGGGGCAGGTGACAATAGCTGTCATCCATGACCCCTCTAATGGAACTTTACAAGATGGCACTGCCATACTCTTTCGCCTAGAATTCTCAGCACTGAGTTTGAATCCAGGATTTGGGACACTCCCAAAGGCTCCTGTCTCTACAGGGAACGGAAAGGAAAGAAGATGACTCATCTTAGTCCTTTCCTGCAAAATAATCCAAGCCACCGTTTGCAAGGAGGCTGGTTACAACTTGATCCCTCATATTCTGATAAGTCTGGGCAGGTCACACAAGTTAATGTTGTCTTCCAGTGGGCACAGCTGTTGCTAGATTTTTTTTTTTTTTTTGGCAATTTTAAAGAAGAGTTCTGGCCCCAGGAGGAGCCCATGTGTTCTCCTCCTCCTTCTATGCTGTTGTTTTTAGATGGAGGAACAAAAATAACCACTGAGGATACCATGAAAGCTGCCGGAGAGGCTGTTGTGCTGTTTTCCAAGAAATCTGTTTCAAAATGTTTAATGTCTCTTAAGAGAAAAGTATTCGGGAATCGGGGCTGCCAGTGTGTTCATAACTAATGTCCTCCCCAATATTTCTGGAAAAAAAAACAGATGGCACTTTGATGAGTATATGAGAGATGCCATGTGCTGAGGCTGGTTCAAAGAAAAAATCTCCCACCCCAAGAAGAAATGTAAATATACAACCACCTGCATGTTTAGAGACCACCAGGACAGAAAAGGTGCCTCTGATTCCCCTAATATTTCCTTTGTTGTCTTAACCATCATTTGAATGCTTTCAGTGGTTAATGCAGCTTTTGAAATCCTGGTTTGAGATTGTTTAAGTTGTAAATGAATGCAGAAAATAGTTGAAATAGTATGTGCAGTATCACATACATAATTCCATGCAGTCCTACCTCAGGGGCACTATTTGACAGAGGATATAGGTTGAACCAGGAAAGATGCTTTGGAAAAAGCCAGTTAGAGTAAGAGTCTGCATGTGTGACATAACAGGGAAAAGAGTGGGGGAAAGAGTGCTGTTGAAGCCCATGACAAAATTTTCCTGCAGTATAATTAAATTTTGAAATACTGTTGCAGTAATATTGTCCATAGCTAAAAAAATTAGGGTACTAAAAAGCTTTTATTGAAAAATGGCAGTTCATTTTTTCTGTATCTTTTCCATCCACCAGTCCTACTTCTTGGAAGTAACCAAATTAAATTTCTTTTTGCATCTATTTCTCTATATATACTGCATTTATGCTTTCAGTTCAGTTCAGTCGCTCAGTCATGTCTGATTCTTTGCGACCCCATGAACCGCAGCACACCAGGCCTCCCTGTCCATCACCAACTCCTGGAGTTCACCCAAACCCATGTCCATTGATTTATGCTTTAATACTTTACATATCAATTTTTGACTCTTAACGTTCTTTCATGTATATAAGTTTTCCACCACCACCACTGTCACACACACACACACACACTTCTTTCCCTATTTGATCTCTCTTTCGTATTACCAACCTTTCTCAAAGACCTGAATGGCTTTTGTTTTCCATTCCCATACATAAAAGAACACTGATGATCTACAGTGATTAGTTGTAAATTTGAAAGTTAGGGCAAGCAAATGTTTCTTTTCTTTTAGCCTAGTGTTCTTTGAACTGGGGGCCACGGGGCTGAGAAATCAATTTTGTGTATTTTTAATCACCAACTTACAAAAGAGAAACAATGGAGTGGAGTAGCATGGGGTTGGGATGGAATGCAATTTCATCGAATAAAATAGAAAATAGCAGACTGCATTTAGTAGAATTTAATGCTGTTTAACACTGTTTAACCGGAGAAGGCAATGGCACCTCACTCCAGTACTCTTGCCTGGAAAATCCCGTGGGCGGAAGAGCCTGGTAGGCTGCAGTCCATGGGGTCTCGAAGAGTCGGACACGACTGAGTGACTTCACTTTCACTTTTCACTTTCATGCATTGGAGAAGGAAATGGCAACCCACTCAGTGTTCTTGCCTGGAGAATCCCAGGGACAGGGGAGCCTGGTGGGCTGCCATCTCTGGGGTCGCACAGAGTCGGACACGACTGAAGTGACTTAGCAGCAGCAGCAGCAGCAGCAACACTGTTTAACAGCATTTGACACATATGACTTTAATTTCAGCTCTATTTGTGTGTATAAAAGTGCTGTTCTGGGTCACAATTTAAAAGGTATGTCTTTCTGAGGGTCACCATAAAAATGTTTTAAATTCTCAAAAAAGAGCATTCATGTATAGCAATGGAGTATAACAAATATATTTAACTTTATATGGAGTATAAGCTATAAAAATACTGAATCACTATGTTTTAAACCTGAAACATAATATTGTAAGTCAGGGACTTCCCTGGTGGTCCAGTCATTAAGAATCTGCCTTCCAATGCAGGGGATATCAATTTGATCCCTGGTCAGGGAATTAAGATCCCACCTGCTGTGTGGCACCTAGGCCTGCACACATCAACTAGCCAAACAAATAAGTATTTAAATATATATATATAGTAAGACAACTATGCTTCAGTTTAAAAAACTGACTGAATTCTCTCTATATAATGAGATAGGATGATAAGTTAGTGTTTCTTGTTAGGATTCTCAAAGGGTAGTATATGGATATCTGGGACCATTCAAGCTTCTTAAGAGGAGAGTGTTTCTGTGTCCTGACTGTGCAGGTATTCTGGGATCATGGTGGGAAATGGGACCTAGAGATCTGATCATTCGGTACGTGGTTTACTTCATCGTGTTTTCACCCCACGCCTCCCCTCTGCTTTCCTCTGTCTCTGGTGGCTTAACCTATGTTCTATTTGGATTATCTCCATTAAAGAAGCTCCAAGAACCTTCTCGATGACCCAGCAGTTGCTCTCACCCACCATTGCCTGACTGATGTATGAAAGGCTGGCACCAAGGACTGGCCGGGAGTGAGTCTTTCTTTTTTTCTGCTCAAATTCCACCTCCCTCTGACATCGCTAAGCCTGCAGTGGTCTCTGACGCTGTTTTCATTGCTCTAGACATACCTGAGTTTTTGCACAAACCAAGGTCAAGTAGCACTGCATGTCTGAAAGGGTAGATGTTGTCAACAAGAGCCAGAACTTGGAACCCAATTTTTCAAACAGTTTCCAATCTGGGATTAAACATATATTTAGAAGCTGAACATGTCCTGGGTGAAAAGTGGGAGAGGATGCTGTGGCAGAGAGGAGCCCTTCCCTCAGGACTGCGTGGCATCTCGCATATGTAAGGTTTGCTCCCTGTGCCTTTCCTGGGTACCTGATCGCAGCACGGTGGAGGCAGAATTTAGAGGGAGGCTCGAGAGGGAGGGAATATATGTATATATAATTATGACTGATTCACGTTGTTGTACGGCAGAAACCAACACAACATTGTAAAGCAATTATCTTCCAATTAAAAAAGAAAAAAGGATAAAGTAGGTGGTAGCAGATAGAGGCAGAACACTTGGTATAATGGAATGTCTATTTTTAGGTCTAAAACCTTGCCTTTCCAATAATAGACTGAGGAAGCTCTGGCTTAGCCTTGTTTCTTAGAGTTTCTGTTGATGCTTTAGAATGTGGCTGTTGTGAAGTGAGTGCAAAGTCAGAATCTGCCTCAAGCCATAGGAAGCAAGAGTCCACTCTGCTCTGACATAATGGATTCCAGGAATAGTCCATCCTGGGGTACCATTCTGTTCTGGGCACCACACTTTAAAATATATATCATAAGCCTTCTTAGGTTATAGACAAGCTTTGTCAAAATGCTTCCATCAATTTACACTTTCACTTGCAATATATGTGTTTCTGTTTGCAAATACTCTCACCAAATGCTTAATGTGAACTGATGTTAATTTTTACTACTGTGATGGGTATAAAATGACATCTTGTGGTTGTGACTGTTGGAAGTAAAACACACTTTTTATTCTTCACATACTGCTTTTATTCTTTTTCATGAACATTTAACTTAAACATTTAAAATTTATCAGTATGGTTACTCTCCTGAGCAATCTAAGAACCTCAGCCTGCCTTAATTCTGAGCAGCTCTCCAATTCTCATGAAATTTCTGTGCAATAATTCAGTTGTACAGTCGATCCTTCTGTTTTACAGAGTTTATTTATGAATTTGTCTACTCATTAAAATTTACTTGTATCCCTGAAATCAATCTTCACAGCACTTTGATGATAATTCATGAACTTGTGCAGGACTCTAAAAATGGGAGTTGCCTGATGCATTGAACAAGGTGACACTCTGCCTTCTTACCTCAGCTCTCATATTCTAAACTTGTCCTTTTTGCGATCTATTTAGTGTCATACTTTCCCCATTTTTGTTCTTTTTGGGGGTGATTTTGCTGTTTAAAATGGCCCCCGGGGCATAGGGCTGAAGTTCTGTGTTCCTAAGTGCAAAAAAAAAATAAAAATAAAATAAAGTTGTGATGTGTCTTATGGAGAAAGTATGTGTTAGAGAAGCTTCATTCAGGCATGAGTTATGGTGCTGTTGGTTGTGAAGTCAGTGCTAATAAATCAACAACACAGTACATTCAGAAAAAGGAAGAGCAAATCCTGATCTGGACATGAATCTACTCTGAAAAGCGCTAAAGTAACACCTATAATGAGTGATGAAGCTATGGAGTAGGTGGAAGAGCAGCTAAGTTTCTGGATTCATGAGATGAGGATTGAATAATAATAATAAAAAAGTGGAGATTGTTGTTATGAAGCTGGAAGCCAAAGAAATTTATGGTCTCATTATCCAGGGTTATCCTCTCAGCTGATACAGGCTGGCTCACACATTTCAAAAAGCTATAAGGTGAAGAAAAATGTTTAAGTTGCAGGAGAAGCAGATACTGGAGATGAGGCAGCTATGAAAGAATTTTAAAAATACCTGCTCAGGGTTATCCACCCTGAATATTCATCGGAAGGACTGATGCTGAAGCTCCAATACTTTGGCCACCTGATGCAAAGAGTCCACTCTTTGGAAAAGACCTTGATGTTGGGAAAGACTGAGGGCAGGAAAAGAAGGGGACGACAGAGGATGAGATGGCTGGATGGCATCACCGACTCAATGGGCGTGAGTTTGAGCAAACTCCGGGAGACAGTGAAGGACAGGGAAGCCTGGCGTGCTGCAGTTCATGGGGTCACAAAGAGTCAATCATGACCAAATGACTCAGCAAAACAAAACAATCCATCAGGGAGTGAATATTTCCCACCAGAGCTGTCTTGCATTGGGGTGGAACCATCAGGGTTTTTGTATCCTTCATCGGTTGCTGGATACAGGCTGCTCCAATGACATTGGCAAAGGCAGCTTTTGGCACCTGAGGCAAAGGAGATGACAGCTGGAGGCTGTCTGATGACCACACCCCTTGCAGCTGAGTTAAGTCCTTCCTTAAAGAGGAATCTTTTTTTTTTTTTTTTTTATTCTTTGATAGATTCTTTTTTTTTTTTTTTTATTTTATTTTTAAACTTTACATAATTGTATTAGTTTTGCCAAATATCAAAATGAATCCGCCACAGGCATACATGTTGATGGCTCATCTTTGAATCTACCACATGTTGCTTAATCTGTTTATGACATTTCTAATTTCAATTATTATTTTTTCCTGAAGTGCTTACTTAGTTTTTTTGAAAATGTCTGTTTTGTCATTTGTTTTTACATCACAATTTCAGTATCTTCTTTTATTTTTAAACATATTAAGCATAATTATTTTATATTCTGCATTAAAGTTTCCAGATCTGAATTTTTGGCAGTATGATTCTGCAGTTTGCTCTTCTGTGGACTCTGGCTTATGGTGCCTTTCCTCTTGATGGGTTTTGTGATATTTGATTGTAAACTCATCTTTTTTTGAAATTATCTGTGGAAATTCAGTGAGATCTAGATTTGAACTCTGTTCCTCCAAAGAAAATCTGCTTTTATTTCACCAGGTACCAAGACGCTGCTGCTGCTAAGTCACTTCAGTCGTGTCCAACTCTGTGTGACCCCCTAGACGGCAGCCACCAGGCTCCCCCATCCCTGGGATTCTCCAGGCAAGAACACTGGAGTGGGTTGCCATTTCCTTCTCCAATGCATGAAAGTGAAAAGTGAAAGTGAAGTCACTCAATCGTGTCTAACTCTTAGTGACCCCGTGGACTGCAGCCTACCAGGCTCCTCCATCCATGGGATTTTCCAGGCAAGAGTACTGGAGTGGGGTGCCATTGCCTTCTCCAACCAAGACGCTACCTACCTCCAACTACTTGAAACGAAATCTCCAGTTTGTGTTCAGATAATTATTAATAGCTGTGCTCATTTAATTAGTATTAATTCTGACCCCCAGTCTTCATCAATGTGATGAGACATTTCCTGAGGAGACTTTCTTCTTCTTCCTCCTCTGCCACATTTCTCTTCCTTTTTCTATTTCTCCTCCTCCTTCTTTATTGCATTTAGCTCCTCACCAAGCATCTTTACAGTGCAGTCAACCCTACCAACTTCCTCTGTGGTGTGGATTTTTTCTGTCTCTCTCACTGTAGATGCAATGTTTCAGGGATTTTGGCTGTGTGTGAGTCTTTAATCCAATTTATCAACCTGTTAGGGCTTAATTTTCTGTTCCCCAACCACACAGACCATTAAACATCCATTCTATTTAACAGGGATCAGTTTAATGAAGGATTTTAATGAATAAATCAGACATTCATTAAAAAATGTTATCTGTATTTTATCCAGAAATTTAGGCTATCTGTACCAAGGGAATGTCTTTGGAGAGTTAGTCCACCATATTGCCAGGAGTCAAGTTGATTAGCTGTGTAGTCTTGAATATATCTCAAACGTTCTAGCCCTCAGCTTTGACATCTATAAAATGCAGAGGCAACACTGATTGTGTTGATTTATGAGGCCTTTCCAGCCCTAATCCTAGATTATATGTAATCCTATAATCCTAGATATATAAATCCTTTATTACAGGCATACCTCAGAGATATTGCAGCTTCAGTTCCAGACCACAGCAATAAAGCAAGTTACACAAATTTTTTGGTGTGACCAGTAGATATAAAAGTTGTGTTTGCACTGCTCTATAGTCTATTAAGAGTACAATAACATTACATCTTTAAGAAAGTCCTTACCTTAATTAAAAAAAGACTTTATTGCTAGAAATTGCTAACCATCATCTGAGCCTTTGGTGAGTCATAGTAGTAATATAACATCAAAGATCGTCGATGACAGATCACCATAACAAATATAATAATACTGAAAAAGTTTGAAATACCATGAAAATTTCCAAAATGTGACACAGAGATGCTAAGTGAGCAAATGCTGTGGGAAGAATAACACTGAGAAAGTTGCTCCACACACAGGGTGGCCACGAGCCTTCCATTTGTGAAAAATGCACCTGTGACGCACAATGAAATGGAGTATGTCCGTATGTGAAGCAGATTGGTCTTCAAACGGCAATATTAGAACCCATTAATAGAGTTGGAAAACAGAAAATGTTTAGCTCAGCCTAAAGAATCACAGATAATCAAGTGGTTCTATAATGGAATTTGGCCCCAGATCTGGTCTCCTGTCTTAGAGTTATTTAGGGCAGAGATCCTGGAGACAGACAATTAGGGTTCAAAATCCTGACTCTGCAGTGCACGACCTTCATTGTCCCAGGCAAGTCTCTTAGTCTCTCTGCTTCAATTCCTTCCTGTGAAAAATGGAGATAAAAATACTACCCACCTTACAGGTTATTATGAGTATAGAGTGAGTTAACAGAATATGTTAATAATTGTTACATAGTATTCCATGTTACTTGTAATTATTGTTATTGTGTATGCAAGGTTTCTAGATAGAAATTCCTCATAGAATAGAAGTAGAACTATAATTTTAAGCTTTCTATGAGTGCCACTGCTGCAACAAAACTTTCCTTAATGACCCTACACACCACACAGCAGGGGCTGCCTCCCCCTCCCCCGGAAATGACTACAACACCCTTTGTTTATGCTGCAAGAGCCTGGGAGGATGATGTTACTTTATCAGTTACCAACAATCACATCATGGCAACTGCCAAGATGGTTGTGCCCAGGAGAAACCAACAATCTTCCAGATCAGTGTTTCTCATACCGGACTATATGTTAGAACTGCCAAGGAAGTTTTTCTCAAAATATTGATACCTGGACTTCATTTCAAGAGAGTCTGAGTAATTTGGTCTGGGGTGAAGTTCAACCATCAGTATTTTTTACATGCTCCACTGAGATATTCACATTTTGAAAATTATCAACATTCCTATCCAGCATAATGGTGATCTATGTGCAAAAACAGAAGCAGGTAGGAAGAAGGAAAGAATTTGTGGGACTTTGTTTCTCTCTCTCTCTCTCTCTTTTTTTTTTTTTTTTTTGCTTGGAAAAATGATTAGTTGAATGGATAGGTAGGTGGCACAAGACAAGCATGAGAAAATGAAAATAGGTACGTGAAACTGTAGGTGGAACAGAAAATGAAAAAACCAGTAAATTACTTAGGGTTGCAAAAAATTCCTCAAAACCCATGTAAAATTTCCATATCATTTTCTCAAGCTCTGGGTTAGGTGAATGCGCTGAGGGGTTTAGGGATATGATGACTTGACTGCAGAGTTCAGACTGCCTAATCTTTCTGATTTTTGCATGGGCAACTTAGTAGCTAAAGTAATTGTGGCCAAACATTGGAAGTTGGTGGACAGACCTGTTAGAACCATCCCCTAAGTTAGGAGCTGGTGGACAGCTCAAATAGCTATACCAGAGAGGATGGCCCCTAAAGCAGGAAGTTGCAGGGCAGGCCTGCCGTCTGCTTAGCTGCCTTGGGCAACCAACTGGCTGAGCCAATGGACCTTTTTGGAGCAGAAGTTTGCTGGCTGGAAGAGAGGCTGTCTGTTCTTGTTTACTCTGGCAGGACCTCTCAGCACTACTCCGTTCTTGACCAGCCTCTTTGCTGCAGGCCTCCTGGAGGAAGAATTGATACATTCCTTACCTTTCATTTCTTGACTGCTTATACCTAAGAGGCCTGACAGCCTGACCACACTGGTGTTAAGGACACCACAGACTGGCTGGCACAAGTAGGTGAAGAAGAAACACCATCAGATGTTTATCACTAGCCATTGAAGGAGATAGAAATGTTTGAAAAAGGGACTTCAGGCTGAATAATCAGATTAGGTTCTCTCTGTGGAAGAACTGAAGACAATGTTAATGAAAATATAATGAGAGCTATTAAGGTTGTTTGAGTAAGGAACAAATTAGAGTTTGTGGAATCAAAGGAAATTCTGAATTTAATAATTTATTAGAGGAATACAGAAAGTTTGCTTTCTCTTGCTCTGTCCCCTGATAACTCTACAGACATTCCCACAAGACAGTAATTGAGGTAGCCATTAGCTTTACCCTTTTCAAATTCACAAAACATGTTCAATTCATTTCATTTTCTCCACTTTTTAAGTAGTTGTTGTTACATGCCTCTGAACTCTCTTAAACCTCTCCATATCTTCTCTCAAAGGTTACACACAGTGGAACTAGTATGTTCAGTGTTATTACATATCCCTGTAGAAGGGCAGAAGTTTCTATCTCATCACCTGCCAGAGTAACACTCAAAGCAAATCACCAAGTCCCTTTTGGGCTATGGGGAACAAACGCATCTCCTTTTGTATGAGTTACAGCTTTCTGTATGATATGTTCTCTTCTCTCCCTTCCTCCTTCCTCCCATCTCAAAGAATTCTTCCAGAGTGGCCTTAATAGTAGCATTTCTGTTATTGTTATTTAATGCTTATTGAGTAATGGAGCAGGAAACACATCCGTGGACTCTTGACTACCAGACACAGTTACCCATTAGCTTTGATGAAGTGATCTTTTGGAAATCGTTCAACATTCAGATTGGCAAACATACTCATAAAATTACTTTCAGAGACAGAAAAACATCAAAAGAATCCATATCTATTTCTGAGAGAAGGGAACACATGCGTATGTTTAAGAAGGTCTGTGGTTATACCCTTTGACTGCATTCTTGATGCCATTCCTCATTCTTTCCTGAGGTTGATCACCATCTGGAGGGGGGAAGCGAGGAAGAGGAGAGGGAAGCGAGGAAGAGGAGAAGGAAGCGGGAGAGAAAGAGAAAGAGAGACTGGAGAGAAAAATGAAACAAATGAGCAGTACAAGTGTCATTCAGGTTGCTCTAGACAGCAAAATGGGCTTCCCAGGTGGCTCAGTGGGAAAGAATCAGCCTGCCAATACAGGAGACACAGAGACCTGCATTTGACGCTTGGGTTGGGAAGATCCCCTGGTGTCGGAAATAGCAACTCACTCCAGTATTCTTGTCTGGAGAATTCCATGGATAGAGGAGCCTGGCGGGCTACAGTCCATGGGGTCGAAAAGAGTCAGACACAACTGAGCACACACACAGACAGCAAAACATGTGATGAGACGGCAGCCTACCTCAACTCTTACATTTCCACCTCACACTTACTAGATTCTTGGAATGAGAAAGAACCTTATGGAATTTCTATTTCAACTCTTTCACTTTGTAAATAAGATAACCAAATATTAGAGGAGTTAGGTGACTTGCCTAAGGCCACATAACTTCTTGAGATAAATACAGGGCAAGAAGGGCTCTGGCTTTCTCACCCAGCATCCTGATTTTTACTACAAGGGCCTTCTGCAAAGGGCTTTGACAATGGAAGATTTGGTATAGGTTTTCCCATACTTGTCATTCTTGTCCAGCTCCCATTTTCTATGTGAAAGAAGTCCAGAAGTTTGAGTGATCAGGTGGTATGGTCTGGATGCGGGTGGCCAATGGACACTATTTTTGGTGAGCCGAAAGAACTTCTTTTCATGTCTCAAAATGGCCCACACATGGACTGAATGTATTTCCTGGTCCCAATAATAGTATATCCTTTAATTCAGTAAATTGGTACCTATTTTAAACCTTAAACATGGACAGTGTTATATGTCACTTGTATCTCAATAAGCTGGAAAAAAAATAAATTGGGCGGTATAGGCTCCAAAGGAGTAAACACTCAGGAAACCTTAATCAATCAGTTCAGCAACCTCTGAAGCTGGGCGGTGGTAATTTGTAGCAACGGGCACAGCTTTATTGGCTTCAGCCACAGAACCATGGGACTTACTGCCTTCAAGTTGCTGTCACTTTAACTTGGTAGTGATACATAGGAAACAACGAAACACTTTATTTACTAATTAAGTAGATGCTAAGGGAAGTGTGGGAGAAGGCAATGGCACCCCACTCCGGTACTGTTGCCTGGAAAATCCCATGGAAGGAGGAGCCTGGTAGGCTGCAGTCCCTGGGGTCACTAAGAGTTAGACACGATTGAGTGACTTCACTTTCACTTTTCACTTTCATGCATTGGAGGAGGAAATGGCAACCCACTCCAGTGTTCTTGCCTGGAGAATCCCAGGGACGGGGGAGTCTGGTGGGCTGCAGTCCATGGGGTCGCACAGAGTCGGACACGACTGAAGCGACTTGGCAGCAGCAAGGGAAGTGCGCTGTAATGTTCCTCAACAGATTCTAAGAATCTAAATTGTCTGTCATTTATCTCCAAAGTTAATTTTTTCATCTTTATTTAGAGGGTTGTCTAAAAAATCAGTGTATATCAATTCTGCACGACCTGGATTACCTCTTATTACTAAATGACCTAATTTCAGGAGCCCCCATTCACAATGATCACCAAGTAGTACTGTTTTGTAACTATGGGCTAATGAGTAAAGAATAAAGGATGGAATTATCACACATATGATGCCCTTGTGCTAAGTAAGGCCAAGTGGCAACAGAACAGGCTGTATGAGCAAAGGCTTCATCATAATTGGAGTCTAGAAATATGACCGGAGAGCTGAGTATTCACAAAACACCCATCTCAAGAGCCTGCTCTGAAGTGAACAAGACCATAATCCTGTTGAAGGTGGTGACTCATCTTGAGGACAACATGTCCATCATACAAATAAAGATTGTGATTTTGAATACTTGGATTGTGTCCCTTTGAATCGTATTTCAAAATTATTTGGGGTATTTTGGGTCTTTATAACCCACTCCAGTACTCTTGCTTGGAAAATCCTATGGACGGAGGGGCCTGGTGGGCTGCAGTCCATGGGGTCACTAGGAGTCGGACACGACTGAGCGACTTCACTATATTTTTTCACTTTCATGCATTGAAGAGGGAAATGGCAACCCACTCCAGTGTTCTTGCCTGGAGAATCCCAGGGAGGAGGGGAGGCTGGTGGGCTGCCGTCTATGGGGTCGCACAGAGTCGGATACAACTGAATCGACTTAGCAGCAGCAACCAATATGAGGACTGACTTTTGGCTTATTTTGCAAAAACATAATTAAAATGATAATCGAAAGAATCTAAATGAATCTGTGAGACTCTATAAGAATCTCTTTTTTTTTTCTTTAAGATAGTTCAGTATATGAGTGAAGATTGAGAAACAGTAGTGTAAACTATGAGTCAAATAAGAGCTCAGAGAAATGTAACAGGAGCTGCTTTCTCACTGCTTGGATAGCAATGTTGGACAAGGAAGGTTACATTGAGTGTGTGTGTGTGTGTGTGTGTGTGTGTGTGTGTTGCCTGCTCAGTTGTGTCTGATTCTTTGAGACCACATGGATGTAGCCTGCCAGGCTCCTCTGTCCGTTGAATTTCCCAGGAAAGAATACTGGAGTGTGTTGCCATGTCCTACTCCAGGGGCTCTTCCTGACCCAGGGATCAAACCTGCATCTTTGGCGTCCCCTGCATTGGCAAGCAGATTCTTGACCTCTAGCACCACCTGACTGGCTAGAAACCAAAGGGGAGATGCCCATGTGCAGTTCCATAATGGTGGATGGGCCTGGGGGAGTATTGCTGACTGTATTCAGTTCAACAGAGGTACTCTGAGTAATAAAAAAGCAGACCTCTGAGCACTCTGTTTTCGCTGCAAGCAAATTCTGGTCCTAAGAACAGAAACATTTGTCCTTAGGGAACTTTTCTCATTCCAATCACCATCATCTGAGAGAGGGAGAAAATGGAAAACTCTTTGGCAAGTAATTCCATCCTGTAATTCTGCATTATCTTTGATTAATGAAGAGGAAAGGGCAAACTCTAACATCCCGAAATCTGGTACAGGGATTGGCATCTTAGCACAGATGCTCCATCAAGAAATTATTTCTTCCCTTGCCTCACAATTGCCCCTACCTGCATTTAGACTGATCTTCACAGCAGAATTTAATTTTCCTTGCTCATGGTCTGAGGCATAAAGTCAAAGACAAATTTAATAATTTGTGATCTCAGCATAAATTTATTTAAAAATTCAACCCCAACACAGTTTTTTAAACCCCTTGCTTCAGAGAATATCTACAAGTAGTTTTTTTTTTAATTTATTATGGTAAAAAGTGGTAACATAAAATGTACCACCTTAATCATTTATAAATACATGGTTCAGTTTGTCAGTCGTGTTCGACTCTTTGCGACCCCGTGAATTGCAGCATGCCAGGCCTCCCTGTCCATCACCAACTCTCGGAGTTTACTCAAACTCACGTCCATCGAGTCAGTGATGCCATCCAGCCATCTCATCCTCTGTCGTCCCCTTTTCCTCCTGCCTCCAATCCCTCCCAGCATCAGAGTCTTTTCCAAAGAGTCAACTCTTCGTATGAGGTGGCCAAAGTATTGGAGTTTCAGCTTCAGCATCATTCCTTCCAAAGAATACCCAGGACTGATCTCCTTTAGAATGGACTGATTGGATCTCCTTGCAGTCCAAGGGACTCTCAAGAGTCTTCTCCAACACCACAGTTCAAAAGCATCAATTCTTCAGTGCTCAGCTTTCTTCACAGTCCAACTCTCACATCCATACATGACCACTGGAAAAACCATAGCCTTGACTAGATGGACCTTTGTTGACAAAGTAATGTCTCTGCTTTTGAATATGCTATCTAGGTTAGTCATAACTTTCCTTCCAAGGAGTAAGCATCTTTTAATTTCATGGCTGCAATCACCATCTGCAGTGATTTTGGAGCCCCCAAAAATAAAGTCTGACACTGTTTCCACTGTTTCCCCATCTATTCCCCATGAAGTGATGGGACCAGATGCCATGATCTTAGTTTTCTGAATGTTGAGCTTTAAATCAACTTTTTCACTCTCCTCTTTCACTTTCATCAAGAGGCTTTTTAGTTCCTCTTCACTTTCTGCCATAAGGATGGTGTCATCTGCATATCTGAGGTTATTGATATTTCTCCTGGCAATCTTGATTCCAGCTTGTTCTTCTTCCAGCCCAGTGTTTCTCATGATGTATTCTGCATATAAGTTAAATAAGCAGGGTGACAATATACAGCCTTGACGTACTCCTTTTCCTATTTGGAACCAGTCTGTTGTTCCATGTCCAGTTCTAACTGTTGCTTCCTGACCTGCGTACAGATTTCTCAACAGGCAGGTCAGGTGGTCTGGTATTCCCATCTCTTTCAGAATTTTCCACAGTTTATTGTGATCCACACAGTCAAAGGCTTTGGCATAGTCAATAAAGCAAAAATAGATGTTTTTCTGGAACTCTCTTGCTTTTTTGATGATCCAGCAGATGTTGGCAATTTGATCTCTGGTTCCTCTGCCTTTTCTAAAACCAGCTTGAACATCTGGAAGTTCACGGTTCACATATTGCTGAAGCCTGGCTTGGAGAATTCTGAGCATTACTTTACTAGCGTGTGAGATGAGTGCAATCGTGAGGTAGTTTGAGCATTCTTTGGCATTGCCTTTCTTTGGGATTGGAATGAAAACTGACCTTTTCCAGTCCTGTGGCCACTGCTGAATTTTCCAAATTTGTTGGCATATTGAGTGCAGCACTTTCACAGCATCATCTTTCAGTATTTGAAATAGCTCAACTGGAATTCCATCACCTGCACTAGCTTTGTTTGTAGTGATGCTTCGTAAGGCCCAGTTGACTTCACATTCCAGAATGTCTGGCTCTAGGTGAGTGATCACACCATCGTGATTATCTGGGTCATGAAGCTATCTTTTGTATAGTTCTTCTGTGTATTCTTGATACCTCTTCTTAATATTTTCTGCTTCTGTTAGGTCCCTACCATTTCTGTCTTTTATCGAGCCCATCTTTGCATGAAATGTTCCCTTGGTATCTCTAATTTTCTTGAAGAGATTTCTAGTCTTTCCCATTCTGTTGTTTTCCTCTATTTCTTTGCATTGATCACTGAGGAAGGCTTTCTTATCTAGTATATTCACATGTTGGGCAATCATTCTCCAGAACTTTCTCATCGTGCAAAACTAAGACTCTGCATTTATTAGGCAATAACTCCTCATTCCCCCATCCTACTAGACCCTGGCAACCATGATTCTACTTTCTGTTTCTCTGAATTTGACCATTCCAGGTACCTTGTATAAGTGCAATCATACAGAATTTGTTTTTTTGTGACTGGCATATTTATTTAGCATAATGGCGTTAAGGGTCACCCATGTTGTAGCATGTGCCAGAGTTTCCTTCCTTTTTAAGACTGAATACTATTCCATTGTGTGTGTAGATCATATTTTGTTTTTCCATTTATCCGCTGATAGATATTTGGGTTGCTTCCACCATTTGTCTGTTGTGAATAGTTCTGTTATGAGCATATATGTGTAAATATCCCTTTGAAATTCTACTTTCAATTCTTTTGGATATATACTAAACTCAGAGTTCCAAAAAGTAGCTAGAAGAGACAAGAAGGCCTTCATCAATGAAAAATGCTTAATAATAGAAGAAAACAACAAAAGGGGAGAGACCAGAGATCTCTTCAGAAAAATTGGAAACATCAAGGGAGGATTCCACCCAAAGAGGGACACAACAAGGATAAAAATGGTGGAGACCTAGTAGACACTGAAGAGATCAAGAAGAGATGGAAAGAATCCATGGGAGAACTGTATAAAAAAGATCTTAATGAACTGGATTACTATGGTGGTGTGGTTAGGCACCCATAGCCAGACATTCTGGAGTGCAAAGTCAAGTGGGCCTTAAGAAGCACTGCTCTTAGTAATGTTAGTAGATGCAATGAAATTCCAGAAGAATTATTCCAATCCTAAAGGAGGATGCCATCAAGGTGTTGCATTCATTATGCCAGCAAGTCTGGAAGACCCAGCAGTGGCCACAGGACTGGAAAAGGTCAATCCTCATCCTAATCCCCAAGAAGAGTAATACCAAAGAATGTGCTAACCACCAGATAATTGCACTCATCTCCCATGCTAGTAAGGTCATGCTTAAAATCTTCCATGCTAGGCTTCAGCAGTATGTGAACCAGGAACTTTCAGATGTCCAAGCTGGGTTTAGAAAAGGAAGAGGAACTAGAGATCAAATTGCCAACATTCGCTGGATTACAGAGAAAGCAAGGGAATTTCAGAAAAACTTCTATCTCTGTTTCATTGACTACACTAATGCCTTTGACTGTGTGGATCATGGCAAACTGTGGAAAGCTCTTAGATGGGAATACCAGGCCATCTTACCTGTCTCCTAAGAAACCTGTATGTGGGTCAAGAAGCCAGAGTTAGAACCCAATATGGAAAACTGATTGGTTTAAGATGAAGAAAGGAGTACGACAGGGCTGTCTGCTATTACCCTGTTTGTTTAACCTGTTTGATATGCTGAGCACATCATGAGAAATGCCGGGCTGGATGAGTTACAAGCTGGAACCAAGACAGGCGGGAAAAACATCAATAACCTCAGATATGTGGATGATGCCACTCTAATGGCAGAAAGAAAAGAGGAACTAAAGAAACTCTTGATGAGGGTGAAGGAGGAGAGGAAAAGAGCCAGCTTAAGACTAAATATTAAAAAAAAAAAACTTCAAGATTATGGTATCTGGCCCCATTACTGCATGGCAAAAAGAAGGGGAAGAGGTGGAAGTAGTGACAAATTTCCTCTCCTTGGGCTCCAAAATCACTGCAGACAGTGACTGCGGCCATGAAGTCAGAAGACGATTGCTTCTTGGCAGGAAAGCAAAAACAAACCTAGGCAGTGTTTGTTTTTAAAGCAGAGACGTTATTCTGCTGACAAAGGTCCATATGGTCAAGGCTATGGTCTTCCCAGTGGTCACATGTGGTTGTGAGAGCTGGACCATAAAGAAGGCAGAACACCAAAGAATTGATATCTTTGAACTGTGGTGCTGGAGAAGACTCCTGAAAGTCCCTTGGACAGCAAGGAAATCAAACCAGTCAAGCTTAAGGGAGATCAACCATGAATATTCACTGGAAGGACTGATGCTGAAGTTGAAGCTCCAGTATTTTGGTCATCTGATGTGAACAGACAACTCATAGGAAAAGTCCCTGATGCTGGGAAAGATTGAGGACAGAAGGAGAAGAGGGTGTCAGAGGATGAGATGGCTGGACGGCAACCCTGATCCTATGAGCATGAACTTGGGCAAACTCCAGGAGATAGTGAAGGATAGGGAGGCCTGACGTGCTGCAGTTCATGGGGCTGCAAAGAGTCTGGATGACTGAACAGCAACATGATAATTTTATTTTTAATTTTTTGAGGAACTGCCACAGTGTTTCCCATAGTGCTTATACCGTTTTACTTTCCTACCAACAGTGGACAAGGGTTCCAGTTTTTCATATTCTCACCAACAACTTGTTATTTTCTGGGCATAAAAATTTTTTTTATAGTAGCCATTCTAATGAGTATGAGACAATATCTCATTATGGTTTGAAGCATTCTGTAGGTTGCATTTTCACTTTGCTGATTATGTCCTTTGATATACAGAAGTTTTAAATTTTGACATAGTCCAATTTATCTATTTTTACTTTGTTGCTTCGACTTTTGGCGTTATATCTAGGGAATATTTGCCAAACCCGATGGTGTAAAGCTTTTCTCCTGTGTTTTCACAGCATCAGGGTCTTCCCCAATGAGTCGGCTCTTGGCATCAGGTGGCCAAAGTATTGGCGCTTCAGCTTCAGTATCAATCCTTCCAATGAATATTCAGTGTTGATTTCATTTAGGATTGACTGGTTTGATCTCCCTGCAGTCCAAGGGACTCTCAAGAGTCTTCTCTAGCACTGCAATTCAAAAGTATCAATTCTTTGGCACTCAGCCTTCTTTATGGTCCAACTCTCATATCTGTACACAGCTCCTGGAAAAACCATAGCTTTGATTATATGGACCTTTGTCAGCAAAGTTTGGAATGTAGTAGAACATAAAGCACTTATGTCAATATAGCTTATAATTATTATCCTGTTGTTCACCCCACAGGACTCTGATCCTTGCAGAGTAGTGTATCATCCTCAGCTTATCTTTGAATACAGTGCCTAGTGCAGTGTGCAGTATAGCAATACAGAGTAACTACTTAATAAATTCTTATTTAATGAATAAGTGTTTATTCTTGGGAATGAGTAACGTCAAAGAAGACCTGAACACTATTCTTGCTCTCGACTGACTACCTATGTGAACTTTGGTGAGTCACTTAATTTTTCTAGGCCTCAGTTTCTTCATTTGTGAAATAAAAGGTTGGGGCAGATAATCTCCTAAATTCCTCCCCAACTCTGACGTTATTTTGCTGCCATTTTTATTTGTGCAAAATACAATTTTAATCATTAAAATAATTTTGTTCTCCATGACTTGCAAGGTAAATGAAAACAAAACCGAATTTCTTAAAATCATTTGACTCCTTGTTTATTCTTGAGAGCAACCATTCTAATCTTAATGAAATTTCCCAATATTATAAAACTTCACTTCCTTTCTGAGCTAAAATGTTTTATGCCATTTATTTAAGTTAAATATCTGTTTATATTTCCAGTGAGTCTAAGCCAAAAGTTTATGATACCTCTGTCCCTGGTAGGAGTACAAAAAGATATTTTTGAAAGAATATGGTATTTAATAAAATAATATTTGTAATCTAAAATGTCTTACAATTATAAGTATAAAATCATGAGTATAAATAATTTTGAAAAAATTGAGTCATCTCAAAACCAGTTATTTTTTAATTTGTGGCATTCCTTTTCTGTCTTATAGATCCACATTTTATGTAGTTTCAATAATGGTGTTATCCAACTTTATATCTCAGTGTTTTTCATTTAGCCCATCATCAGCAATTTGTATAACAAATTTGCATGGATCCCTAAATATTGTTTTGGTGGTCTGCATAAACATTCCTTCAATGGACATTGGAAATTTTACTTACTTATTTTCTTATTGTTTATCTGTTAGGTCACTTCCTCGTCATTATAAATCACTCTACAACAAATATTTTCCTTTCTTTACTTCTTCTTACTTGGGATTTTTAATTAAGATGCATTTTAGATGTGGAATGATTTGATTAAAGAGTAATATTGTTAATTTTATAGTTAACTTCAGAGATTATTCACAAAATACAACTGGGGGGAGTCTCTAACCAAAACTACGCCATTTGATTTAGGTTATGAATATTTCAACCAGTGTATTTTTTTTTTTTTCTGAATTCATTTGTTCCCATTAAAAGTTAGGGATGCATTTAGCTGCAAGCAAAAAACAAAAAACCAAAACCAATCAACAGTGGCTTAAACAGACTGGAGTTTAATTTTCTCTTGTAATAAAAAGTCTAGTGGTAGATGAGCTGTCCTGAGCTAGCAACTATTCGAGGAAGTCATCACAGACCAAGGTCATTACAGCTGACTTTTTCATTCTTAGTAAATGATTTTTGTCTTCATGGTTGCAAAATGGCTATTACATGTCTAGGCACTGAATTGAAAAAGAAAGGTGGGCAAAGACTGAAGAGGCATATAATTTTCCTACAGTTAATAAGACACTCTCCCAGTAGTCTCATCTGGTTATTTTGGCTTCAATCTCATTGTTTAGAACCAGGTCACATAGTCACACTTCACTGCAGGGCAGTTTGGGAAAGAGTATTTTATCTTTTATATCTTTGTAGTCTAGGAAGAAGAGGGAGAAAGGGGACATGAATGACTTTTGAGTAAAAAGACTTTGGAGTTGCCACATGACTTTCATCACTGTCAGTAAAAATGAAAGGAAATAGTTTGTATTTATTACAATTAATACCAACCTCTTTCAGGGAATTTACTGAATTATATCCATCTTCACCATTAGCTTACTGTTTAGCTAATAGGAAAGGGTCAAGAAATGTTGGTAACATGTTGAAAAAGCAAAGATACGATCTCTGAAAATTAGGATGGGTTAATTAAAAAGTCACATGAAACTACCCTCATTTTCTTGGACAGATTTTCTTATCTGATACTTTGGGGGAATGTGATAGAGTATTGGACATAGTCCTGCAACTGAAATTTGTCCACAAATAGAGAAATGTAGATTCAGTAAAAGTTCAGTTCAGTGTTTTAATTTGGATTTTAATAACTATTCAAAAAAGTTGTTGATGAATAGACCACTAGAATGTTTAGCACCAAGACAGCAGAGAGAGAGAAAAGTCTTTAGTTTTTCCCTGATGTATTGCTAGTGCCTAGAACAGAGAATATCACATGTAGATATTTAGTAGCTGCCTGTAAAACACTGTCAGCCTGAATTGAAGTTTCTAGACGTACACCATGCATTCTGACCATATCCTTTTTAGGAAGTTTGTTGGCAACTTCACAGTATTTTGCAGATTGGATCTGCTCTTGATAATCAAGACAGATTGTGAATACAATGAATGATATCCTTCAGATCCCCAAGATTCCTGGATGGGTGAATGATTGTCAGAGCACAGTAAGGGAAAATTGAATGAAAATAAATATGAATTTCTTCCATTTGGCCCCAAACCAGCTGCTCAAGTACAGAAATATTGCAAATTATATTATTTCTTTGAGGTGCAGCAACCACTGGCAAACTTTGAGCAAACTCCAGGAGATAGTGAAGGACAGGAAAGCCTGGTGTGCTGCAGTGCATGGGGTGGCAAAGAGTTGGACATGATTTGTGGGCTGAACAACAATGAACAACAACAACAATTTGAGTAAGGAATTACAGTGAAAAATGAGAAGAAATTTAATGAAATAGCCTGTTGAAAATGATTGAGTTGTATTAAGAAGTAACGACTTCTTATAACTTCAGTTGTTCAAGTCTGAAAAGGGTCATGTCAAGGGATGCTATGGGAGTACCACTCATGGATGGAAGCTGAAGTGGATAGAAGGCTGGATAGATGATTTTAAGATCCCTTTCATCCTGGATAAAGAATAGCTCAATTTTAATTTAAATCTAGTTAGAGACTGCCTGAGCTAATAAATTCCTCTAATTCCTATCAGTAGAACGTAAAATATTGTTCTCCATTCTCCACTTGATCTCAGCCAAAAGGCCAAGAAGAGATTGTTCTCCATTCTGATTCAACAGGCTCCCACTTCAGCCTCATAGTTTGTATGACAACAGTGTAAGCGTGAGAAGCTTGGGCTTAACACACGGTCCTCATACAGATCTCTCTTTTTCTTATTAGCTAGTAAATTTACAATCCTAGCACCCTCCTGACTGGCCCTCTGATTTTCTTTCTAGGCAAATGAACGTTATGTAACATGTATTCATCCATCCAACGAGCATAACGTGTCTACTGTGTGCCTAGTATAGTTTCGTTGAAGACATTAGCTAAGAGAATGCTCAGATTCTAATAAGAGGAGAAAGACAAAGAAGTAAATAGACAATACAGTTTAGACAGTGGCAAGTTCTATGGAAACACACACACATACACACACACACACACACACACACAGTTTTATGTCAGCTTTGTCTGAGAAAGACATTTTAGGAAATCTCAGAAAGGCTTCTGTGAAATGGTAACATGAGAAGTAAGGCCTGAATGATGAGAAGCAGCAGAGCGTATAGGACCCAGAATGGCTTGGCCCCTGCTGTTCCCTCACCCCTTGTTTATTTATTGCTTAATGGTTGACATTGATGATGCCTCATATCCTACCTCTGCCATCTCTCTCTACCTCCCCAAGGAGGCCTAGACTCTGGGATTGGCAGGAAGCTCAACAGCTTGATGCTCAGCCCTCCCATTGCTTCGAGAAAGGGCTGAGGAGTCGGGCTGTGCGGCAGGAGGCTGGGTTCCCCAGTGACTTAACCTGGAAGTGAGGGTGAGTCAATTCCCTAAGGGACAGACTTGAACCAGTGACAGACAGAAGTCAGGAGACAGGAAGAAACCAGCAGAGAAATTCCCCTTCTTTCTGCAGACAGTATGTTCCCAAATCCAGTGATGATGTAAGTTCTGTCTGGATGAAGTTCTGGTGACCAAGCAACCAGGTATGTTTATTTGTGAGGATGTAGCCACCTCATACTCACCACCTTGAATTTATTTTCCCTTTTTTTTCTGCCTTACTTCTCTTTTCCCTTCCTAAACTCCTGGAACTACAATTCTCCATCAAACCTTGGTTTGTAAGGTTTGCCTAAGAATCTGTTTTCTAGGGAATCCGTGCAAAAACAAACATCATGTAAAAATATTAAGGTGGAGACATGGTTTCTCAACTCCCTGGAGATGCTCAGGTCTCTGCCATGAATTCATAGGGACACTGCAGGATATTTGAAAATTTCAGGGCAAACAGTGATCAACCTCTGTTAGATACCATGCAAACTACCAGTTCCAGTAGTTGACGGTTTCAACAGTATATCATGCTACATTTTTTCAATGACGTTATTGTGGCAGAGCTGGTTTTTCAGTGGTTGGTCTGATATGAAGCTAAGTAGGCCACCCACTCCAGTATCCTTGCCTGGAAAATCCCATGGGTGGAGGAGCCTGGTAGGCCGCAGTCCATGGAGTCGCAAAGAGTCAGACACGACTGAGTGACTTCACTTTTACTTTTCACTTTCATGCCTTGGAGAAGGAAATGGCAACCCACTCCAGTGTTCTTGCCTGGAGAATCCCAGGGACGGGGGACCCTGGTGGGCTGAGGTCTATGGGGTCGCACAGAGTCAGACACAATTGAAGTGACTTAGCAGCAGCAGCAGTGTCTAACATGATTCCAAGGTTTGCAAAGTTGTGCTGTGCCCATTACTGTCTCATTAGTAAGTCATTGGGGCTACTTGAGAATGAAATACAACCCTTTTTTTCCTTTCAATTTTTATGTATCACTTTTTAAAAACAGCAACTGGAGTTGTTAAGACATAAATACTTATTAAATTGTTAGCACTTAACTACCTAATAAACCTTAATGTTAGGTTCTTCTTCTGGTCTAGAGGTACCAGGAAAAATAATTTCTGAGATGCTACAGGGTTCTGTGAACTGAGTAAGTTTGGGAATCTCTGGTGCATTCCAGGCAGCAAAAGTAGCAGGTGAGAAGGTGGGAGGCAGGAATAGGCTTACGCATATCAGCTCGACCCTGTCAACTTCCATTTCTTTTTCCCTTTAGTGACAGTATTTTCCAATTAGATTGGTGTTTAAATAACCTAGGCCCTAAATGGTGTGTGTATCGTTTACTTGTGTATGTGTATGGTTTATGTGTGTTACTTGCTGTCTAAAAGACAAAAAAACGATTCTGTGTTATTTCCTGAAAATTTTTAATCACTACATACATTAAAATTTTTTTAGATATAATGTTCTCTTTATTACTGGCTTTGCAGTCTAAACTCTAAAATTTTTTTTCTTTCTTTAAAATTTCATGCTTGAGGATTTTTTGGTCAGACCTAGTATTGGGGAGACCTAAGTTTGGTATCTAAGACTGTGATGATCCCTATTTTAGAATGAACTGAATTAATAACAGAAAGATGAGGTAAAGAGTCCACCTAGAAGGGGCATGGCTCTCGGTCCAGTGATGGAAAAATTTTCTAGGGGAGGTCTGAGATGAGAAGCAGCATATTTCAATATATCCAGAGAAGCTCATTTTCTTGTTTATGTACTCAGCCTTGGTCAAAATCATACACTTTTTTTTTTTTTTGATACTTTTTGGAACGCCAACCTCAATTTCCTTTCTTGTGATTGGAGGCTTTTGACCTATGCCCATAGATTCCACTTTTTAGAGTTGAGGTAACTGAGAAGTTGAATGAATAATTACAAAGTTGCTTAGTGACCACTGGAAAACAAAAAGGAAAATAAATTGTTTAAAAAGACAACTGCTATTTTAAGTAATTTCTCAGAAGGCCACCCCACAACAAGATTTCATTTGCCTTATGCTGGAATGATTCCTTATTTGGAATTATGCTCCTAGGTGTAGGTTTCTCTCTCTCAGTCTTAAATTCAAGTGAATGTTCAATGATCTTTTTTATTTACCCTATTTTCCTTTATATAGTAGCCCATCTTTGTTGATAGACTCTTTAAACATGCAAATACACACCTGATTGGTACAGATGGCTTTCCTGTTAGCCTGGGAGACAGGCTGCCTCCTGTTGGAATGTATTTATTTAATCAGGCAAAACTCATAATTCTAGCTAAGGTCATTCAACTCTGAGAGATTATTACTGTTTTTTTTAAAAATTTATCTTCCCTTAAATCTTATATCTGTAGCTATTTTCTCTTTTTCTGTAAATGGTAGCATGCTAAGTACTCTGAACCCTGGTTATTCTTTTTAGTTATACTTTTGAGATTGTTTTATATCAATACCTCATCAGTTTGCCTTATTCCTCTTAATGGCCGCAGAGAATGCCATTATTTGGATGGATGATAATTTAGGTGATTAGTCCTATACTAGCAAACATTTCAGTTATTTTTAGTCTTAAATTTTTAGTATATACTTTCAAGGATATCAGAGAGCAAATTCCTAGAAGCATAATTGCTAGGTTAATTAGGCTGGTGTTTCAAATATTGATGGGTATTTCCAAGTCCCCTCAGAAAGATTATACCAACACTTTGAGAAAATGTTGGCTTTCCTACCCCCTCAACCAATATATCATCTCTTTTCAAATTGTTTATTCTAAAAATGGCATCTTATAGTTTAAAATTGAGTTATTTTTACTTTTAATTTAAAAGTTTTAAAATTAAAGCATAGCTGATTTACAATGTTGCACCAGTCTCTTTGCCATGAAGAAAAGTTATTCAGCTATACACATATAGACAGTCTTTTTTTCTTTCCATTATGGTTTATCACTGGATATTGAATATAGTTCCTTGGGCTATACAGTAGTAACTTGTGTTTATCCATCTTATATATAACAGTTTACATCTGCTAATCCCACACTCCCAGTCCTTCCCTTCATCACCTCCTTCCCTTTGGCAACCACAAGTCTCTTCGCTCTGTCTGTGAATTTGTTTTCGTTTTGTAGATATGTTCATTTGTGCCCTATTTTAGAGTCTGCATGTAAGTGATATCATAGTATTTATCTTCTCTTTCTGACTTACTTCACTTAGCATGATGATCACCAGTTGCATCCATGTTGCTGTAAATGGCATTATTTTGTTCTTTTTTATTGTGTGTATGTACCATATCTTCTTGAACCATTCATCTGTCAATGGACACGGGTTATTTACATGTAGTTAGCTAGGCTAATATTGGGGATGGGAGGAGTTTGGAAAAGGAGGCAGTGGACCCATGCATGCAAAGATGGGAGCAGAAGGAGCATAAGGGCTGGCTACGTAGTGGAGTTCAGATTGGCATTATCAGGACACAGTGGATGGGAAGTGGGCAGGGCTGGCACGCCACCCACTGATGTGGCCTTGAAAATCAGTGAAGGGGTTGTTTAAATTTGGTCCTAATGACAATATGATGTAATCGGAAGACTTTTAGGTAGAGGATAACATATCAAAAGTATCTGGGGGGTTGAGCTAGAGAATTGTTTGGAGGAGGTATGGAGAGCAGTTAGGAAGCTGTCTAGTAATTCAGATAAGATGATAGCCATACACTAGATAGTCACGGATCTTATTTAACATGTCTGTTGAAGCACCTACTATGACTCAGTCTCCTCTGAAGATGGGGCATGCTGCACAGGGTGAGGCGGGCGGGGGGCGGGGGGGGGGCGAAGACCTACAAACAGGCAGCCTGGTTGTAATAACTCCTGGTTCTGCCAATGTCTAGTTGAATAAGCCTGAGCAATGGGGTAGGTACTCACATTCGAGGATTACTGTGAAAAGTACAGAGATAGGCAAGTGAAGTGCTTAGCACAATATTTGTCATGAAAATGAGAGCTTAATAACCACTAGCTGTTTTTAAAATTATTTTTATTATTATTACCTTTCCTTATACCACTATGGAAAAGCCCTGACCTTTTTTATTATAATGTACATATGAAGAGATACAGAATGTGGCACTTGAGAGAGATTTGAGATATCTTATTCGACCTCCTAATTCTAGTCATGAGAAATAAAGGAAAAAAAGAATCAAGCAACTTGCTTGGGGTCGTGCAATATTGACCTGAAATTCTTCGTTGGTCTGGTTCTCTCATTGCCCGTCTGTATTTTGGTTACTCCACTTAGCCTTAGGTATACATCTTCCTCGTGTTTGTTGACAGCGGTGATTCTTGTGTGTAAATCCCTAATTCGGAAAACTGTCTCACACACTTCGTAGCACATCATTCAAACCTCATAGAGTTTCTGAGAATTTTTAAAAACAAAAACAAGAGACCGCTGGGCAGTTAAATCTGCAGAGCCTGCAAGCTTGGCTTTGTTCGGCAGTGGGGTCCGGAGAGGTTGGAAGCCCCGCTTCGAGCTGCCCATCCTCTCCTCCCTGCTCTGCCGCCCGCAGCAGCAACCAGCGCTCGGTCCTCATTCTGTCTCCTGGTTCTCTCGGTGTTTCTACTTCGCTGAGTGCCCTGTGATCTGATTCAGTCTATGAACAGCTCTTTAGGAAGATCTTTCTATGTGTAAGGAAGGCTCTAGGCTGGGGGGTTTAGGGATGAGGGGATGAGGGGATCCCAGCCCTTGTCCTGCGAGAGGAGGCAGATTTTCGCCTGCATGTTAAACTTACCTCCTCCTCATCCCTCATTTACCCTGCGCACGAATTCTCTCCCAGGTTCGCACAGACCACGCGCGCGTTGCATTGCCCACGTTTCCCGCGTAGGACGGCTTCTGCCGGGCTCCGCCGTGCAGGGTCGGGCAGCGGCGGTGGGGAGAATGCCGTCCCGGACATCGGACGTCAGGCATGGGGACGGGGACCAAGGTGGGCGCTAGCGCTCCGGGGCCGGCAGCCCAGGCAGGGCATCTCTCCCTTCCTGGTCTCCGTTTCCTCGTGTAATAACCAGGGCGCGGCACGCCGTCCTCCGAGTTTCCCTTTGGAGCTCTCCTCTCCTGCTGGCCCTGTCTGCGCGCCCAGCCGGGCAACTCCTTACCCTCCTCCCCTCACCGCTCCCCGCTCTGTCCACCTCTCCGGCCACCCGACGCCTCAGGGCGGAGTTCAGGTGCGGCGGTGGCAGGTGCTCCGGATTTCGGAAAAGGCCAGAGGGGCGGGAGGGCGCGGGTGTGAGCGGGGAGGGTGAGGGGAGGTGGAGGGAGGTGGCCTCTGATTGGTCGGGGAGGGGGAGTGGAGGCACGGAGTTTCCCACAATGCCCCGGTGCGGGGCCGCCGCGGATGGATGCTGCGGGAAGGGGCTGCCATTTGCCGCCCCTGTCAGCGGCGCGCGGACCTGCTCGCTCTCCTGCAGTGGCAGCAGCCGTCAGCGCCGTCCGCCGGTCCGGCCTCTGCAGCGGCGGCGCCTAGGCTCCCTCCGCGGCTGCCGGAGCGGTCGCCATGAACCCCAGCTCCTCGGCGGGAGAGGAGAAGGGGGCGACGGGCGGCAGCAGCAGCAGCGGAAGCGGCGCCGGGAGCTGCTGCCTGGGCGCCGAGGGCGGCGCGGACCCGAGGGGCGCGGGGGCAGCGGCGGCCGCTGCCCTGGAAGAGCCTGGGGCCGCCGGCCCGAAAGAGAAGGACGAGGCACTGGAGGAAAAGCTGCGGAACTTAACTTTCCGGAAGCAGGTCTCTTACAGGTAGGCGCGCGAGCCTGGGCAACCGGGAGGCAGGTGCCGCTGCGGGGCGCGAGACCGGTTCTACGCCCTCGGAGAGGCGCTTCTTCGGACTGGGGGCATCTCTCTCTCGCTCGCTCTTTCTGTCTGTCTCTCTGCTTCTTCCTCCCCCTTCTGGGCTGTGTGTTCACTTCCCATCCGATCTTTCTGGGCTGGAGGGAAGCTACGTCTGCCAGGTTTCCCTCCGGAACTGGAGAGAAGACTGGTTCCCTGAGGTCAGAACAATAAAAATGCGCGTGTATGTGTTTGTGTGTGTGTGTGTGTGTGTGTGTGTGTGTGAGGGGGTGCACACACAGGTGCCGGCTTTCTTGAGAGAAGTCCTCGAAGTTGTCCCTAAGCCTGGGTCATCTTCACCCACTCCCCCTCCGTTCCTTATTTCACTGAGTGAACCTTTGTCACTAAGTTGATACTTGAGATCACAGACGGGCAGAAAAGAACAGCGCTCTACACTGTAGAGAAATCCTTACGGAAGTTGGTCCTGCTGCGTTGTGAATCTCTGTTTGTACGTACGCAACTAGTTCCCGGGGTACCTGTACATGTGACACCCCCCCTCCCTGGGAACTAGTCATTGGCACATATGTATCTGTTGCAGCACCATAATTTGCAAAGAAAAAGGAAGTAGTAATTTTAACAGAAAAGTACCAGTTCTCTTGGGTGTGCCCAGAAGGACGACCTGGGGAGCCTGTTGGCACAGAAGGTGTGAGGGCAAGAATGGGGCCATGCTTGTGCCCAGCATGGGTGTATTTGCAAGACTAGGACAGTGTGGGATAAATGCCCCCCAAATGATGCTTTAAAAGACTACCCCACATTGTGTCAGGAGTCACAGATAAGAAAGGAGGATTTGGTAAGTTTTCTCCTCTGCGCTGCCCAGTCTCCCACCCCAGGCAAGAATAAAGATATTGATAGGTTTGGAGAGTTTGGGAGACTACCCTTCCTGCTTGTTAATCTTAAAAGTTGAGGTGATAAACAAGCATAGAATTGCAAAGATGTTCACTTGCTCAGGCTCGGAGTATTCCTTGAAAAGAAAGCAAGGGACCCTCCTCATTTTGAGTTAGCAGTCCTCTCCAGAAACCCATGTAAAGTACTAAGGCTCTTACAGCATGTGCTGTTATGTAAGCAAAAGCAGATGACAGAGGTGTGTGGGTTTGTGAGGATGTGTGTTGTATTTCTGGGGGCATGTGTGTGAATCATCGGGATCCCTACGGACATCACCTGGACTGGAGGACCCGGTCACTAGGGCATGTACTCTGTGCCTAAGTATTTAGTCCTTGCAACTCCAAGACCATCTTCCTGGGGAAAGTGTTGCTCCCTTGTCCCTCAAGGGCATTTTGTTCTTTGTGCATTGAAGGAGTTTCCCACCTGACTTGCTCTTTTAGTTACTCACTTAGATCAGGATAAAATGGATCTTTCTCTTGATATTTTTGGTTTCTAAAAATAGACAAGTGGTGGAAAGTGAGGCAGCTCTGAGGAGGTAGGCTAGGACACAGGCAGTTCTACTTCCTAGCTAGGATGGCTTGTCTGGCCCTGAGGGGACCAGGGACTACATTCAGCCTAATTTAGGAATTGTGAGTTGGAGGCTGTGGGGCGGTTGATTACATGAAACATATTGTGTGTCTGGGCTCCTGGGCCCAGAATCGTTCCTGTGTCATTGGTATTCATCATCAGGCTCCTCCTGGGTTGCAAAGCCAGAGTTTGCAAGGGAAATCATTTCAGCTCGCCTCTTGGCAGGAGTCATTCCCTGAGCCTCTTTCTCTTGGAAAAGAGTACTGTGTGGGACTGTGGCTTTCTGGGTTGCATGCTCACACATACATGTGTATGGGTGTTCACAGGCAAACACAGACGTAGGCCCAGACAGTGTTTTTTTTTTTTTTTTTTTCTGTAGAGAAAGAATAAGACTGCATCTGCCTTACAGTCTACAGAAGTGGCTTCTGCCTTGTGAACATCATTTCCTTTTAAATAAAGCTTTACAGTCTCCAATTCAGGAAGCCTCCTGTATCAGCATCGCCTCAGGAGGCTGGCTAAAGATGCCCACCACCCCACACTTTCAAAATCAAACTCTCCGTGCGTGGGCATTTTTTAACAGGCTCCTCAGGTGATGCGTAAACACACTAATATCTGAGGTCTGCTGGTCTGTGTTCCCCCCCAAACCCCCAGAGGTAAGCAGTTGATCTTTAAACTCATAATCCATGCTCAGCCAAACATGGCTAGCAGTCCCAAAGTCAGAGGAAAGACAGAGAAAAATAGGTATTTCATCAGCATGTGTTTGTGCTGGTAGCCTGGAGAGTGTCTCTATTTTGATGAGGAGGAGGATTATTTTTTTAGAGACCTGGTGAATGGGTGGTGAATGGCATACCTATTCATCATGGAAGCCATTTATGCTGGACTCAGATGTAGCTAGGCCTGGCCATTTCACTGGTGGGTTGATGAATGGTCTGTAAGAAAAGAGACTTTGACTGAAGTTGAGCATTGGCTCCTCAGTGAGGACCAACCACATCACCTCACTTCTGAGGGGGAGGTGCACCTCACTCTGCACCCAAGGACAGTGACTGGAGAAAGATAATGGATGGGGGTCAAGAACACCTCACAGAATGGAATCTAAGTGAAAGGGTTGAGTTAGGGTGTGGAATATGGCCACGATGTCAGGGGGATCAGTTGAAGTGGGGAGGAAGAGATTTGCAGGTGGTCAAAAATAAATATCTTTTGAAGAACATGGGTGTTTACAGAATGACATGACAGGAGAGAAGAAGGGGGCTAGGGGAGAGGGTGTGTGTGTGCGCCTGTGTGTAGGGGGTCTCATCTGCTCCTTCTGTTGCTAAGGAACATATAAGCTAGGGTTTAAAAATAAATGAGGAGTGGGTGGGCATATGCAATGACTCCTGTCTTTTTAGGAACCAGAGCCCTTTGCAAAAAACCTTTAAATAACCATTTCTGGAGGAAGATTATTCATTTTGCTTGACTTTTACTTTGTTAAGTAAAATAAATTCCTTTCTATACCCCTCGATTTCCCCTCATTATCTTCTCTTTCTTTTTTTGGGAACCTTTTTTCCCATGAGAATTTTTCCTTTATTTCACATTCTGCTCCCCTAGAGCAAATAATCTCTGTAGACCATAAAGCTGAAGGGTTTAGAAAGCAGTGCAAGTGAGCTAGTACTTTTCTGTTAAAATTACTACTTCCTTTTTCTTTGCAAATTATGGTGCTGCAACAGATACATATGTGCCAATGACTATATAATGTGTAGGAACTGTTTTTTTAACCACTGTAAGAGTTCCCATTTAAGTCAGTATAACAACAAAAAAAATCTTTTAGAAACACACAGGGGAAGGGAAGGAGAAGGTAGCTGATGTTCATTGTCTCCTGTGTACCAGGAATGGCACTAAATTTGTCCTGTTGTTCAGTTGCTCAGTTGTGTCCGACTCTTTTTGACCCCATGGACTGCAGCATGCCAGTCTTCCCTGTCTTTCACTGTCTGCTGGAGTTCGCTCAGACTCTTGTCCATTGAGTCAATGATGCCATCCAACCATCTCATGTTCTGTCTTATTTACTCTTCATGACGGTCATGATGTGATTCTTCAGCTCAGTTCAGTTGCTCAGTCATGTCCGACTCTTTGCAACCTCAGAGACTGCAGCACACCAGGCTTCTCTGTCCATCACCAACTTCCGGAGCCTGCTCAAATTCATGTCCATTGAGTCGGTGATGCCAGCCAACCATCTCGTCCTCTGTCATCCCCTTCTCCTGCCTTCAATCTTTCCCAGCATCAGGGCCTTTTCAAATGAGTCAGCTCTTTGCATCAGGTGGCCAAAGGATTGGAGTTTCAGCTTCAGCGTCAGTCCTTCCAATGACTATTCAGGACTAATGTCCTTTAGGATGGACTGGTTGGATCTCCTTGCAGTCCAAGGGACTCTCAAGAGTCTTCTCCAGCACCACAGTTCAAAAGCGTCAATTCTTTGGTATTCAGCTTTCTTTATAGTCCAACTCTCACATCCATACATGACTACTAGAAAAACCATAGGTTTGACTAGATGGACCTTTTTGGGAAAGTAATGTTTCTGCTTTTTAATAAGCTGTCTAGGTTGGTCATAGCTTTTCTTCCAAGGAGCAAGTGTCTTTTAATTTCATGGCTGCAGTCACCATCTGTGGTGATTTTGGAGCCCCCCAAAATAAAGTCTCTCACTATTTCCATTGTTTCCCCATCTATTTGCCATGAAGTGATGGGACCGGATGCCATGATCTTAGTTTTCTGAATGTTGAGCTTTAAGCCAACTTTTTCACTTTCCTCTTTTGCTTTCATCAAGAGACTCTTTAGTTCCTCTTTGCTTTCTGCCATAAGGGTGGTGTCATCTGTGTATTTGGCGTTATTGATATTTCTTCTGACAATCTTGATTCCAGCTTGTGCTTCATCCAGCCCAGCATTTCGCATGATGTACTCTGCATATAAGTTAAATAATCAGGGTGACAATATACAGCCTTGATGTTCTCATTTTCCTGTTTGGAGCCCTTCTGTTGTTGATATGATTGTGGTTATTTCTATCTTATAAACAAACCTAAGGATTAGAACTTGGGTAGGAGACAGAATTTAAACCCAGATCTGACTCTAAATGACATTCTTTTTAGACCCCATCCTTCTCCCCTAAACATTCACTTCTGTTTTGAATGTGTCCCTTGGATGTCTGTGTTCACATGAATGTAAGCTGTTCTTTTACCTCTTCCGTAGTATGCCACAGGTCATTATTTATTATCTCTTGTATAATTTATTCTTTGGACTGTGTCCCTTTGGATGTATAATTTTAAGGAACTCCTCTACTCTTTCAGAAATAGAAATGAATCTAAATTCACGATCACCAGAAAATACATTGGTTTTGCTTCTGAGAACAAAACCACCTACATGACACCTGCTATCTCTGAAGATCTCCATGTTTAGAGTTTTATATGACTTTTAATAAAAACTACACAGGTGTTGTGTAGGTGAACCTTGATCCAGGGAGGAGGTGGCCTGTCTGTACCTCTTTGAGCAGCACAGAATAAATGATCAAGTGTGATTTTGTTTGTAAGGAGGACTGGGCAGTTACTGTTACTTATGAGATATTAATGCCTGTGCTTCAGTTTCTCTATTTATAAACCTGGATGGTAATATCAGACCCTCCTGAAAGGGAATTTGGGATATGAGATAAAAGTCACAAGGAGCATTTAGCTTCTTACATTATGCTGCATGGTAAAAATGGTTCTGTTATTCTTTACACATTGATAAGAAGACAGTATTTCCATTTTGAGTATTTCCCTGCAACACAGCATTGTGACGTTAGGAAAGACTGTTGTCATGTTGAAAGCTGAGTAGGAGAACATGGAACTTGTTTTTCCTTGCATGGGAATGTATAGTGTATGGGGGAAAGTTTTCTTTTCCTGAATCCTCCTTTGTAAACCACTTTTATTTATATTATTTATTTTCATCTGTGCTTCACATACTTGTTTGATATTTAGAGGCTTCTAGATTAGGTAGAACCTTGGTTCCAAGTTACTGTTTCCCTCCTCAATAATGACTTAGGACTTGGCTAAGTGTAGACTTTCTCCATCAGCATATACACTAGGCAAGCTTGCACTTGAACCACCGTCCAGAGTACTTAATCTGCTCTAGCTGATCTTTTCAAGGCTTGGTTTTCACATGGCAGAGTGACAACACTGGGTCCTGTGGCATCAGGGGATGAAGAAGTGGATGGGAGCCTTGCTGGTGTTTACTTCTGCTCTGGCAACAGCAGTGTTGCCTCGTAGGGTCAGATTTAGTAGGACTAGAGCTAATTCTTTGGAACTTGTTACTTTTTAAAAAAACTTTTCATTTTATATTGGAATATAGCGAAGAATTGATGCTTTTGAACTGTGGTACTGGAGAAGACTCTTGTGAGTCCCTTGGACTTCAAGGAGATCCAACCAGTCCATCCTAAAGGAGATCAGTCCTGGGTGTTCATTGGAAGGACTGATGCTGAAGCTGAAACTCCAATACTTTGGCCACTTCATGCAAAGAGTTGACTCATTGGAAAATACCCTGATGCTGGGAGGGATTGGGAACAGGAGGAGAAGGGGACGACAGAGGATGAGATGGCTGGATGGCATCACCAACTCGATGCACATGAATTTGAGTGAACTCCAGGAGTTGGTGATGGACAGGGAGGCCAGGCATGCTGCGATTCATGGGGTCACAAAGAGTCGGACACGACTGAGTGACTGAACTAACTAACTAACTATAGCCAATTAACAACGTTGTGATAATTTCAGGTGGACAAAAAAGGAGTCAGCCTTACATATGCATATATCCATTCTTCCCCAACTCCCCTGCTATCCAGGCTGCCACATAACATTGAACAGGGAACGCTTTACTTTCTAATCTGAAACAATAAGGACTCCTTGTGAGGGTCCAGGCTAGCTGCATCTTCCAGACTCTTCTGGGCCAGAATACACATTCCTTATGCAACCTTGAGGTGTCCTTGAAGTGGGTTCAGAAGCACTCACCCTTAGACAAGAAGTATCCAAACAGTTTCCTACATGTTGGGCTATGTGACATTTGCTTTCTTACAAGGGTTTGCACTGGATAACATGGATCCTAATTATTTTTTTCTGAGACCCTATAATGGTAGTTTTAGCATAGTATTTACTGCATTAATGTGGAATGTGAATGGGTAGCTCAGGGAAGAAGGTAAAGAGCAGAGTAAAAATCTATGCTGTTAGGCTTTTTATGTTTCTTTGAAGTTGAATTTGGTCAAAATCACTATAAAAATGGACTAATTTCAAAGTGTTTTAACGGGTTGTAACTGTTTGAACTTTTGGAATTGTTTGAACTGGTTGGAATGTTATGCCTATTGCAAGGCATAACAGACCAGCATATTATACAAGGAGATTAACAGAAGAAAAACTCCTAAGTTAGTTCTGTTTGCACATAACGCTCCGCAGACTCATCTCTGGCTTGTTCCCCAGACACACCCCTTGTTAGGCTTGAGCTCAAGAAGGTCCACTTTCTGTGGTTCTCTCCTGTCCTCGCATGATGCTTTCAAACATCTGTGTTAGGGCTGAGTTGTCATTTTCTGTCCTGGGAATTAGACTAGGATTTGAACCTGGCACGTTCTAGCTGAGCTTGGGAATGTTATGTCACCCCTCTGAGGCTCATGTGGTAATAATAATACTTCTCTTAGAAGTTTGTTAGGAGAATTAAATGAGTTATTTTATGGTGAGAACTCAGCACAGTGCCTTGAGCAGAGTTAACTTTAAATGTCTATTTAGGCCCTCATTTCGGTTTATAATGTGTTTATTTATGTATAGAAAATATCCTGGAAACATGTACATCAAACCATCATCACCAGTTACTTTTGGAGAGTAGGATCTTGGTTGGAGAGCCAAGGGGATAATACACTTCTGTGTCATTAGAATTTTTCATATATTTCTTTTGTAATTAAAAATGAAAGAACTATTGAAAAAAAAAAAAAAGTCTTACTCTTCCCTGCTAGGTCGTGAGTTCCTTTGAGGACAGAAATTGCACCTTATCATTGGAATCTCTGAATCCTGTTCTTATTGCTCAGTAGGTGTTGGATAAATATTTATCGAATGAATGAATTTAATTGCCTTCTTTAAATAAGCTACTATGTTATGTGCTCCCTGTCCATCTCAGCTGTGGGTTTTTTCCTTTCTACTCAGAGAAGCGTCTGCCTTTTTCTCATTTACACTTTGTCCAGCTTCCCAGGACTGTTTCTGTTTACAGCTTCCTGTGCGAGTACCTGTGCCAGCCATTTAGCCAGCTGTTGGAGGCTGGAGAGGGTGGCCGAATATCTTGCTTAACCAGCTATTTGCAGCTTGTCACAGAAAAGGCCTTAATTTGCCTTCTGAGTAGCACTAATTAGCTCTCCGGCTCTCTGTCTGTCTCATCCTTTTCCAAGGGGCATCATTGATTTTCTCCTTAGGGAGTTTTCTGTTGGCTTTTCCTTCTCTGAGTAGAACTTAGAAAGATGGTTGCCCCACATTTTCGGCATCTGCACCAACCGTGGTCCAGCCAGCCCGAAGTTACCCCCATGGCCTCTCTTCTGTATTACCTTACTCACTCTCTCCTCCCAGCTCCCTTGACTGACTTCGGATGGAAAAGTTATTTTAGGAAGAATTCCTCAATCAACTTTGTGACTAACTAAACCTCTGTTTTGTTTTTAACGCATTTAATCCCAAAGTCTTTGAGAAAGTACCAGCTACTTTTTATTTGCATAACATATAAAGCACCTGAAGAATGGCTGGTGAGTTTTCTGACACCAGTAGTGTTCAGAGAGGTGGAATGAGCACTGTTTGGCTAATTTTAGAAAAAAAAAAAAAATTAACCCATGAGAGGTGTGTGTATTGGCTGGGGCAGGGGGCTATAGTTGGGTAGAGGTGGGAAGAAGGATCTTTACAGATTAATTTTAGTTCTTTCCTTCCAGCACTTTGTGAGTTGTTGAAGTGGAGTGAATACTGTTTGTTTGTTTTTTAAGGCAACAGCTCTTAGATGGGGACTTCTGGAGTTCTTGTGCCTAACTTCCATGAAGTTAGCAAACTTCATTTGCTCCAGTGGAGAATGGTCTTTTAGGTTTTTCAGACTCATAAATAATGCTCTGATATGGAACAAATTCTGAGTTAAGCTATAATATTAATGGTCTGGCTTTTGTTAGATGGAGGGGGAGACATTCAAAGCTTAAAAACAGTGATAATTAAACTGCAGTCAGCTCTCATTATTCTTATTCTTCAGTTCCTTGAGTGTCAGAGTGAAGTAGTGGCTGAGAGCCCTGGCTCTGGAGCCCTACCTCTTTGGGTCATATCTCTGCCTCTGCCTGCTGTCAGGCCATGGCCGAGTTACTTAACCTCTCTGTGCCTTAGTTTCCCTGTCTAATGGTAATGATAATAGTCCCTACCCTGTGTGATTATTTGAAAGCTAACTGATAACGGTCTCTGTAACAATGGAAGCAGCATGAGTATGTTTATTATATGTTATTATTATAAGTGGCATCAGCCATACTTATGTCCAACCAAGGACCAGATTTTGTTTTTTAGTCTTCAAAATATTGAACATTAATCGAATGTTGATAGCAAGTGATAAGATTATTCAGATAATATGAAAATGAGATCAATTATACACTTTAATTTACAGGTTTTGACATTCAGTGGGGGTAGAGAATATGTCCTTTTCCCTTCACAACTTATTAAAAACTAGTTCACCCTTCCTAGAGGATCTGAAGGCTGCTTCTGAGTGCTCTGGAAATCGGATCAGGCAGAAGGCCAAGGTCGGAGAAGACAGGCGCAGTGAGCAGAGTGATCAGGGGGCAGTAGCCCACAGCCCAGCTGCCATCTGGGAGCAGGAAGCCAGTCGTGGAGGGAATGGGGGTCTCAGAGCTTTGTAGTGCCAGGAATAGATATGCAGATAAAGGCAGAGGTGCTGGAAACAGAGCTGTCGCCAGGGCCCCCAGGACAGAGGTCATCCCTCTCCTTGCCTGACTAGATGCTGTCTTCTCTGCACGTGCAGACCATAGCTGGCTGCCGTGTCCTGGCAGTGAGAGAAAAAAGCTTCCTAGGGGTGACCTGTCCCGGATTATTTCAGAAATGGAAGGCTCGGCCTTCTGGGACATGCTGTCAGTTATCTCAGCCAGACCAAATAGCAGATTTTATTTTTTTTTTTAATTTTAGAAGATTATTAAATATTTGTTGAGCAAATAAAACTGGCTCAGGATGTTGAGGTAAGTATTGAGGAAGTAAATCCACTTTTTTTTTCTTTGAAAGGCAGTTTAATTGCTTTTGCATATCTTGAAGATCTTCAGGAAATAGCCAGAAGATAGACATCTTGCATGGTCCAAAGAACATTTTAAAATGTGTCCTTCTTTTGTATATAAGATGTCAAAATTCTGTGGAAAAATTAATTTTTGTTTCAAAAACACTTGAAAGCAATTTGTTTAAAGATTTTTTTTTAATTATTTATTTTTAACACCAAAAATATTTCATATTGGGGTATAGCTGGTTAACAATGTTGTGATTGTTTCAGGTGAGCAGTGAAGGGACATATATATGATCCACTAAATACATATATGATCCACTCTAAACATATACATGATCCACTCTTTCCCCAAACTCCTCTCCATCCTGGCTGGCACATAACCTTGAGCAGAGTTCCGTATGCTTTATAATAGGTCCTTGTTGATTATCCATTTTAAATATAGCCGTGTGTACATGACCTTCCCAGAGTCCTTAACTGTCCCTTCCCCCCAGCAACGTTAAGTTCGTTTTCTAAGTCTGTGAGTCTCTTTCTATTTTGTAAGCTCATTTATATAATTTCTTTTTAGATTCCATATATGAGGGATGTCATATGATATTTCTCCTTCTGTGTCTGACTCACTTCACTCAGTATGACACTCTCTAGGTCCATCCATGTTGCTGCAAATGACATTATTTCATTCTTTTTTAATGGCTGAGTAGTATTCCATTGTATACATGTACCACATCTTCTTTAAAGAGCTTCATGTAAACTTAACTAGAACCTTTTGGAAAGGGTTCCATGCATCACTTTGAGATAAACTTCTGAAACAGTCTGCAAACTGAAAGGACTGTGTTCTCATCATTGTCCTGTACATGACACGGTTTCAGGCTGTCTCTCTCAGAGCACTTCCTGTAGAGGTTTTTGAGAAGAGAGCCTACTTTAACACAGTTTCTTCCTTTTAAATTGGCCCCCTCTCAGTCAATAAGCTGTAGTGTATTTTTGTTTTTCTCCAGTGGGGGAACACTGTCCTCAGCTTCTGAAGTTAGAAAGAAAGCAGAGGAACCTTGAACCCCAGAAGCTGGAGAGAGTAGTCTTCCCTGGCAGAATGAACACCCAGAGAGCCACCTGCTTTCCCAATGCACCCTCCCTTTCCTCCCAATGACCAAAAAGCAACACTTCACTGTTCTTCTCCTTCCCAACAACCTCTGATAGTCTGCAGAGGCAGCCTATATACTTCCAAAGATCTGGTGACATGCAGCTAAGAGAAGGAAAAAACTTTTCTTCATTCGGATTTGGACATGTGTACATGCTCAGTCGTTCAGTCATGTCCAACTCTTTGTGACCCCAACCCTCCAGGCTTCTCTGTCCATGGTATTCTCTAGGCAAGAATCCTGGAGTGAGTTGCCATTTCCTCCTCCAGGAGATTTTCTCTACCCAGGGATCGAACCTGTGTCTCCTGCGTTGGCAGGTTTTACCACTGAGCCCTTTGAGAAGCCCTCAAATTTGGACTGCAAGTATTAGTTTATTCACATACCTACTTGTGAGACTATTAATCAGTCCAAGTTACTGATTTTATGAAATGCTTAATCTGTGCCGAGAGCTGCTAAACATTTTATAATAGTATTTCATTTAACCTTCAGTTAAGTAACCCTGGAGAAGGGAATGGCAATTCACTCCAGTATTCTTGCCTGGGGAATTCCATGGACAGAGGACCCTGGTGGGCTACAGTCCATGGGGTTGCAAAGAGTCGGATACGACTGAGTGAGTAACACTAACACACTTAAGTAGGGCCTATTATTTTTTCCATTTTACAAATGAAGACATGGGGACTTAGATTGTAAGCTACTTGCCTGAGGTCACAAAGCCACTTAAATGGCAGAGTTTAGATCTATGCCTGTATTTGCTTATTGCTTCTCTAATACAATTTTTCAGCCTGGTTCTTTTTCACCTGTTTCCATTTCCTGTGTACAAATAGCCATATTTCCACCCTCTCGTAGCTTATTAGACCAAAATCCCCTGAGAGGAGAGAGCTGTGCACTTCATCTTAGTGTGCACACACAGTCTTGACATAGAAGAAGGTCTTAACAAAGGTGATGGGCTAAGAAAACAAGAATTCCTTTCCTGTTCAAGCATGGACTTGGCTCTGTGAATAGTTCTGTGCTACTGGCAATTTTAAGAAGATCAAGGTTGAGCTTTCCTTGGTGATTCTTTTTCAAACTATATGAATTTTCCATTGCATGAATTGAGGAACAAATCCAGTTTCCTGAGGCCAGTAAATGATTTGTAAGGGTTATAGCCTGGAACTCCCTGATTCCAATTCCACCTCCAGTATAAAATCTTATGAGTTGTAATCAGAGTAGAACTTGAAGGGAGTTGGGTAATATAATATTTGACGTGAAGAAATTAGGAACAATTCATGTGTACTTTGTGTGGACAAAATGGCATACTAGGTACCATTTGATTAAAAAAAATATATATCCTAAGAAGAGTCTTTTGCCTTTAACTAAAGGGCCTATTCAGGCTTCAAGTTCTTGTAATGCAGGTTTTTCCATAGCAGCATATTTTAGAATTCATATCTGTGTGCATAGTTACAGACCCCTAGAAAGTTCCAAAGGATCAGTTAAAAAACCAGAGTCATTCTTTCACATTTGAAGAAAACCTTCAGAATTTCTTAGCAAAATAAATCTCAAGTTCAAAAATAAACGTCCAAGCTATTTAAAGATTAAAACAGAAGCTTTCTATGAGCCGGTACAGAATTATAACAAGATCTAAGGGATTTCTTTTTTTTCTACAAAAGACAAATTTCTGGAGATTTCTTAAATTGTTAATACTGACTAAATTTAGATACATATAATAAAGATGTGTGTGATGCTTTTTTAGAGCTTTACCATTTAAAAACTGCTTTCACATAATTGATCTAATTTAATCTTCCAAACAGGTAGAGCAGGTATTGTCTTCAGAACCCTTGTGCTGTTCAGAAAGCAGGCATGGCTGCTAAGTACCTGCCCTAAAGCCACATGCCAGCAACGGGCACTGCCAGGCTCAGTCTAGTTTTTGGATCTGAAGCCCCATGTTCCCTTCCCTTCAGCACCCTGACTCCTCCCACTGCTCTTTGGAAAGATGGTTCTCAATATTTTCCCCTCATTAATTTTACTGACTTGATCTCAGTTGTTCATTGTGATGAACAGAGTTGGGCTCCACCACTGGCTAGGGTCCCAAATCCGTGTCTCACTGACAAGGACAATGACCTCGTCGTCATTGTCCTGACTCCCCCTGTTTTAAGTGCAAACCATACAGTGACACCACCAGGGTGATGGTAGGTGTTTCATATTCTTCCTATTGGGGCAGGGGTGGGCTGAGGGGAAGATAGAGAACTCTGCAGGCTCTTCCCTTGCATTAGTTGCTAAGCAGCAGCCATTTCATTGTAAAGGAGATTCGGCTCAAGTAATGACATAGGTATTCCCAGAATAGCATTTCATTTTTACAGCAACTGCATTTCACGTCTCCATATAGCATATGCTCAGTGATTTTCGGAGGAGAAATAGGCGCCTCAACACATTTGTTGAATATATGGAGGAAATTCAGTAGAGCTGATCACCTAATAGCCACACTCCTACATCCTGTGATTAAGAGTGAGCAGCGATTTTAAGGATGGGGAAGCTCGACCACCAAATAGGTATGTTTTGTGAGGCCATATCTGACGTGAACCGATAACATCTTGATGGAACACTCTGGACAGTTGGCAGTTCTGTTACTTGAAGTAATATGGCAGAGAGCAAAATGTGATTGCAGCCAAGGGGTTGGATCTAGGCCAAGATTTCATTGTATTGAGATTTTTGTTGGCAACCCAAGGCCCTTAAAATGAAGACAAAAGACAAGTGATGGATGGGTTTTCATTGCTTTAAACTTTGTGCAGTATTTTCTAAATTTTCCGCAACTGTCACATATTCTATTTGAAATCAGCATAAATGTCTTTAACTGAAAACATAAAAATAAAATGAAGGCAAAAGAAAGTATTGTACAAAACTTGTGCATGTTGTGGAGAGTATCAGGAAGAAGAGTGGGGAGTAGAGGAAGATATTGAATGGCCTGATAAATGTGTGTGTGAAAGGGGAGATTTTGAGTACAAAGTTGGCAGGTGGTCTGTTGGTGGGAGATCATGGTCCTGCCTTTTCAGGCACTTCTGCCATCTCTGTTGCAGCTCAGATGGTGGAGAAACTTGTATGTCTCTAGATAAGGATTTTGTCTCCCAAGCACTGCTGCCAAGGAATTATTAAGGCAGCGAAGTTTTCTGTTTTCTAAGAGTGCGTTGCACACCACCACCTCTTAGTCCCTCTCCCCAGGCCATTTGGGAGAAAGTCCCTTTTTCCAGGAGGAGATGGAATGCCTGGAAGCCAACCTTTAACTTCCAGTAAATTGTCCTCCCATTTATGGCAAAGTACCTCTTCCAGGAACTGAAAGTCATGTTCGGAAGAAATAACACATGGGTGAATCCACAAATGGTGAGCAGTTATTCCCACTGAGGTGCTGGATTCCGTAGCGTGGGTGTTTTCAGCATTCTCTCCGACAATTAGTGCTTCTCATATATTTCATTGTGGGCTTCTGATGATTACTCGAAATGGCTTTGGTGAAGCAGCTGTGGTGTTATAGAAACTCCTTATTCACTTGGGAGAATCAAGTCAAGGAGGACTGGGGAGGAGAGGACTAAAATCTTTGACTTCCTGGCCTGGAACCTTAGAGAAGCTAGATGCTAAGTGTCTCTCAGATAAAGCATATCTGGAAGGTGCTCAGTGATGTGCTCTCAGCATTGTTAATAGTGTATTAATAATAATAATAACAGCATTTACTGAGGTTTTACTATGTGTGCCAGGAACTGTGCTGAGTGCTTTACCTGTTTATTTCAGGTAATTCAGTCTTATGAGGTAGGTGTGATTACTGTTTAGTTTTACAGAAGCAGAAACTCAGGCACAGAGGAACGGCTCAGGGCCTCACAGCTGACGGACTCTGGAGCCAGAATGTAAATGCCAAAAGAACTCCCTGGCAAGTGTACTTAAGAACTACTCTGGGCCAGGGACTTCCCTGGTGGCCCAGTGGTTGAGAATCCACCTTTCAGTACAGGCGACATGCGTTTGATCCCTGGCTGGGGGCGGGGGGTGGGGGGTGGCTAAGATCCACATACCTCAGGTCAACTAAGCCTGTGCTCCACAGCTAGAGAAACCCCTCTGCAGCAAATAGAGGAACCCCTGAGATGCAGTGAAGACCCAGTGCAGCCAGAAAAAAGGAAAGATTACTCTGGGCTATAGCCCAGTGTAAGTGTGTGACTGCACCTGTTTGCCTTGGGAGTTCTCTCTGCCTTGTTGTGGGCAGAGGTGTGGGATTGTACACTGCAATGCCTGGCTCTGTGCCATGGAAACCAGGGAGGTCTTTGGGAGCTGTTGTAGCAGATTCCCCTCACCATCCTGATTCCTCCTTGGGACTCGGGGCATGAGCTTGGACACAGACTCTTCCACCTCACCTCTTAAAGGGCTGTCAAAGGAAGTGCCAGTTTGCTCATTTCCATCAGTGGCCCTGTAGGGCGGTTCCTCCTGCCCTGGTTCCTGTCCTTTTCAAGCAGGAATCACCAGCCCTTCTACTGAACTGTGATCTATTCAACATCTTCCCAATGAGGTTCTTTTTTGTTTCCATTAACCAGGGTTGGTTTCTATTGTTTGCAGCTAAAAAACAAACAAACAAACAAACAAAAAAACAAAACCCAAAAAACCTAACTGACAAAATATCTTTGCAAATGGTCTGCCAGCCTCTATTGGCGAGTGTCTTCCATGTCAGAAGTTCTTGGCTACATTAGGGCTATCCCACTGGTCAGATTAATGGGTTTCCCTGGTGGCTCAGTGGTAAAGAATCTGCAGCCAATGCAGGAGACATGGATTTGATCCCTGGATTGGGAAGATCTCCACTCCAGTATTCTTGCCTGGGAACTCCCATGGACAGAGGAGCCTGGTGGGCTACAGTCCAGGGGGATCACAAAAGAGTTGGATACAACTTAGCAATTAAACAACAACAATTGGTTATATATAATTGTTAAAAGTTTTTTAATAGAAAAAACTAAAGTATTATCATTTCATGTATCTTTAGCATGAATTAGATACTTTGTACCTCTCTTTTAATTGTTCTCTTAAATATCCAAACTCTCTGAGTTAGTTATTTCTATTATACCGACGAGGACACTGAATCTTACAGAGAAGAACCAATTTGCTTCAAGTCAGAGAGGTGTTAACTGATGGAATCAGGATTTAGACTAAGTTTGAGGTCACCCAAAGCTCGCATTTTTTCCTATTATACCATGCTGCTCTCGTATTAAGCCCAAAACGGACTGCTTTATTTCTTACTTACTGGTATGACAGTTTCACTTCTGGGGAATAGTCAGGATAATTCTCCCTCTTTTTCTGTATGATAGGTCTTCAAATATTTGAAGTCGGGTATTACATTTTTCTTTAACCTTCTTTCCTTCAGACTAAACCATCTCCACTTTTATTGTTCCCTTATCTCATATCAAAGGTGATTTTCAGTCACCTTCATGTTTCTGGATATTCCTAATTTGATAGCCTACTGGTTTATCCATGGCCTTCTTCATAAGAGTTGAGCAGTTGGGACTTCCCTGGCAGTCCAGTGGTTAAGACTGTGTGCTCCCAATGCAAGAGAACTAAGATCCTGCCTGCCACCTGGTGTGGCCAAAAAACAGAAAATAATTGAGCAGTAAACTGAAATTGTGGTCTAACCAGGGCCACCACTAGTGAAAAGGATGTCTCTGTTAGAATTAGAAACAGGTCCGAGTCTTAGTGAACAAGTGAGCAAGTGAACCTCTTTTACCCCCGAGCTCTGTCAGCCCATGAACTAGGATTTAGCATGTGGTGGGTGGTCCTTAGGCTGGATTTTAGTCTCTGCGTGACCCTTCATGCAGTACACTATCTGCACAAGTGTAGGTATGGCTTTGGGGGACTTAGTTCTCTTGTTGTGGCCATTGTTTGCCACGAGTATATGGATTAGCCTGGGTGCAGGCCAGTTGCTGTAAAACTCATTTCAAAAGCCAAATTTCCAGACTGCCAATTCAACAAATTACTGATGACATTTCCATAGTTTAGCTTAGGTTGCAGACATTTCACTTAAGATTCGTCATTTCAGTTTGGCTAAATGTTTGTTTGGCATGTTTTATATTTACTTCAGACACCAGACACTTCTAGAACATTCCCGATTCCTCCTCTTGCCCTCCCTTTATTTCTCTCTTTTTTCCTAAATAAGAAAGGGGAAGCTCTCTCTTAACTACTATTTACTGTTATCTCCATTTTTCAGACTTAGTGCCTGTACTGCTCTTCTCTGGGCCCTACTGCTGATGGACAAATGTCTGTGTCCAACTCTTCTAAAATTGGCTTAAGCTATTTGTCTGAGAGGTTTGGGTGAGCTTTGTTTTAGTGAGTTGACACAGATCTGATAAAGAAATCCATCTGTATTTTGGCTAAACCTATATTTGGTGGTCAAGGAGGTTGCTTATTTTATCCAGAAGAAAACCTTTTGCTGTTTTAGATAGGGTTGTTCAATATGGTGGACATGAGCCACGTGTGTCTATCAAGAGAAAATAAATTAAGTTTGAAATCCAGTTCCTCGGTCACACTCCCTGCACATTAAGTACTTAATTGCCATAGGTTCTAGGACCCACCCTATTGGCAGTACAGATGCAGACCATTTTTATCACTGCAGAAGGTTTTATTGAATGGCACTGCTTTGAGGGATTAGTGTCAAGGCACTAATTTATCAAGACTACAGAAAAACCTCTAGCTAATCATCCTTAAACAACAACCTTGAATGGCACAGTTCTTGAATTAAGTTGTCTAATTCTGTAATTAAGAAGTTACATCTTAGGGGTTTTCCTGGTGGCTTGGTGATGAAGAATCTGCCTGCCAATGCAGGAGACTCTGGTTCTATCCCTGATCTGGGAGGATCCCACATGCCTCGGAGCAACTAAGCCCGTGCACCTCAGCTACTGTGCCTGTGCTCTAGAGCCTGGGAGCCGCAACCACTGAGCCCATGTGCCATAACTACTCAAGTCTGTGCACCCTGAGCCCCTGCCCTGTGACAAGAGAAGCCACTACAATGAGAAGCCCATGCACTGCTAGAGAGTAGCCTCTGCTTGCTGCATCTAGAGAAGAGCCCACACAGCCACGAACCCAACACAGCCAAAAGTAAATAAATGGAAGTGTGTGTGTGTGTGTGTGTGTGTGTGTGTGTGTGTGTGTGTGTGTGTTAGGGCTTCCCTGGTGTCTCAGATGGTAAGGAATCTGTGTGCAGTGCAGGAGACCCAGGTTCAGTCTCTGAGTTGGGAAGATCCCCTGGAGAAGGGAATGGCACCTCACTCCAGTATTCTTGCCTGGAGAATCCCATGGACAGAGAGGAGCCTGGAGGGTTACAATCTATGGGGTCACAAAGACTCACTCGTGGCAGAATGACTAACACTTCCACTTCAGAAAAAAAAAAAAGTTACACTTAGAGATATAGCTAAGTAGGAGAGAGCACTGTAGACAGGGGAAAAGAGAAAGGCATTCTGGGTGTTCCCCATCAGCCAGCTTGTCCCCCATCAGCCTGCTTGTCCTGTGTTCCTCCCCTCCTCACTACAGTGGTGGCTGATTTCCATAACAGTAGAGATGGGAAGTGTGTCTTCTCTTTCCTTTGCAAACTGCATCTTCCTCTGCCTTGCCAGACATACATGGCTCTGTGCGGGAGTGAACATGTTCTGTGACTTGAGGGTGCGTTGGCTTTTTGGTCATTGAAAGTATCAGTACTTAGGTCAGTACTAGTTGCATCTGGGGGTAGAGTGAAGGGTGTGGAGAGAGCAGTACTGCTTCTCTACAAATAGATTCCTGAAATTCGGGCAAGGGCATGGCCCAAGATACAGGTGTAAACCTGGAGTATGGACATGTAGCTTCAGGTTCTGTCTATGTCACGGAAAGCGCTCATTATGCCCTGTTTTAGTCATTTCCCCCCCCCCCTGTTTTAGTCTTAACGTTAAGTTCCCATTATGTTCAATAAATATTTATTGTACATTCATCAGGGAGACATGGAAGTAAAAGCCTGGATTTAAACCTTTAATGTGGCTCACCTGGTTCCTACAGGAAAGACCTTAGAAAGCTATGCAAAGAGCTTCAAGGACAAAGCAAAAGCCCCAGGAGAATCCTTATATGTTTGTGTGGATTCTCTCTGGTGTTTTGAACTGCCAATACTGCACACAAGGGTGTTCTAAAAATAACCTGGGTAATGTGCATCTTCTGCCAAAGGGAGTGAGATAATTTGTGAGGATGATGAGAAATGGAAAAGGAGAGAAGCTTTAGAAGATGAGCAATGAAATACTCGAATCTCAATGGCCTCTGAGGCTCTCCCATGCACTGAGCGCTTTCTTTGAAGTCTTGATATTGAAAATCAAGAAAAAGTACAAAAAGAAAAAGGTGTCAGTAGGAGAAACATTGGGTTTTTCTTACCTATGTTGTATAATCCAAGCAGTTCCCTGGATAAAAAATGTACCTGTTTGATAAGAATAGTTATGGGATGCTCATACTGTTTATGGCAAACAGATGGGGGAAAAGTGGAAACAGTGACAGACTTTATTTTCTTGGGCTCCAAAATCACTGCGGACGGTGACTACAGCCACAAAATTAAAAGACACTTGCTCTTTGGAAGAAAAGCTGTGACAAACCTAGACAGCAAATTAAAAAAGCAGAGCCATCACTTTGCCAACAAAAGTCCATATAGTCAAAGCTATCGTTTCTCCAGTAGTCATGTACAGATATGAGAGTTGGACTATAAAGAAGACTGAGTGCTGAAGAGTTGATGCTTTTGAATTGTAGTGCTGGGGAAGACTCTTGACAGTCCCATGGACAGCAAGGAGATCAAACCAGTCAATCCTAAAGGAAATCAACCCTGAATTCTCAATTGGAAGGACTGATGCTGAAACTCCAATACTTTGGACACCTGATGCGAGGAGCCGACTCACTGGAAAAGATGCTGATGCTGGGAAAGATGGAGGGCCTGAGGAGGAGGAGGGTGACAGAGGATGAGATGGTTGGATGGCATCACCAACTCAGTGAACATGAATTTAAGCAAGCTCCCTGAGATAGTGAAGGACAGGGAAGCCTGGTGGGCTGCAGACCATGGGGTCACAAAGAGTCGGACGTGTTTAACAACTGAACAGTAGGGTACTCACTTGTTACAAGTGTGAAGCACAGTTTCAAGCCCTCCCCCAGGAATCCAAAGTTAAACAATATATCATTTCTCCCTTAAAATTGGTTCAAGTTGCTTATAAGTTATTGGGGAAACAAAAACTGCTTTGAGTGCCTACTGTATGCTAAATACTATGCTAAATGCTAGAAATAAAAGAGAAATAAGAACCATTGTTATCAAGAATTTGTGGTCTAGGGAGAGAGAAAAAACAATTTGATCTGAAACAATACAGATCGATAAACACAGAGTTAGAAGGATGTTTGGGGCAAGGTGAGAGAGGCCAGAGGAAGGGTTTGACAGAGATCTTTTAGAGCAGCTGATGGTTAAATGTGCCCTGAAGAAGGAAGAGGAGATAGCTGGATAGAGATAGCTAAGTAGCTTTGTTTACCAATTCAATGCAGAAAACATGCCTTAAGTTCTTTTTTTAAAAATTAAGTTTTTTGAAGTATAGTTGGTAAGGAATCTGTTTGCAATGCTGGAGACCCAGGTTTGATCCCTGGGTCAGGAAGATCCCCCGGAGGAGGAAATGGCAACCTGCTCCAGTATTTTTGCTTGGAGAATCCCATGGGCAGAGGAGCCTGGCCGGCTGCAGCCCACGGGATCGCAAGAGTCCGACATGACTTACTTAGCAACTAAGCCACCACATAGTTGATTTACAGTGTCGTGTCAATTTCTGTTGTACTGCAAAGTGATTCAAATATATACACATACGTATATACACTTTCATTTTCATATTCTTTTCCATTATGGTTTATCACAGGATATTGAATAGAGTTACCTGTGCCATGCAGTTGGACTTGTTTAGCCATTGTGTATATAATAGTTTGCATCTGCTAATCCCAAGCTCCCAATCTGTCCCTCCCCCATGGCAACCACAAGTCTGTTTTCTCATTCTGTGAGTCTTTCTTTTTGTAGATAGGTTCATTTGTGTCATATGTTAGATTCCACATGTAAGTGGTATCATATGGTGCTTGTCTTTATCTTTCTGCTGCTGCTGCTAAGTCGCGTCAGTTGTGTCCGACTCTGTGCGACCCCATAGACGGCAGCCCACCAGGCTCCCTCATCCCTGGGGTTCTCCAGGCAAGAACACTGGAGTGGGTTGCCATTTCCTTCTCTAATGCATGAAAGTGGAAAGCGAAAGTGAAGTCGCTCAGTCGTGTCCTACCCCTGGCGACCCCATGGACTGCAGGCTCCTCCGTCCATGGGATTTTCCAGGCAAGAGTACTGGAGTGGGGTGCCATTGCCTTCTCCCCTTTATCTTTCTACTTACTTCATTTAGTAGGATTATCTCTAGGTCCATCCCTGTTGTTGCAAATGATACTATTACATTTTTTATGGCTGGGTAGTATTCCGTTACATAAATATACCACATCTGTAGTCATTCATCTGTCGATTGACATTTATGTTGTTTGCACGGCTTGGCTGTTGTGAATAGTGCTGCTATGAACATAGGGGTTCATGCACACATCCCACGTTCTAAATGGCAAACTAGAAACAGTCTCAAAACAATCCATGTACTTTTAATCTCTTATGAACAGCACCCCCACATTGATCATTTGAATTTTTTGAATGAGGGAAGCTTTAAACAGGTTCTGCTACCTGTTTTAAATCCACACATAAAGGACCTTTAGTAAGAGTTCTGTCTACTCCATCCTTGTTAGACATTAGCTTCTTGGGCAAAGGTAAACAGCAGGCATGCAGTGATGGACATGATCATGTCTGGGTGGTAAGAACACAAAAGAGGGGAGAGTGGTTAGTCGCGAGTGGAAGATGTTTTCTTGGAGTTTGAAGGAAGAGATGGGACACAGGAGGGCAGGTCTGGAAGACAATCAGGCCACAGGAATTGAATGAGAAAGGACTCAGTGGGTAGAAATGTGTGAATATTTGGGAAGCAGTGTTGCTTTATGCATGGAGGTATGTAGTAGAAGTTTAGACCAAGAAGATAAATTGCATGCTCATTACAGAAGACCTGGAAGGCCATCAGAAGAATTCAGATTTTGTAGTTATTAAATAATGGAAACCCATTGGAAGTTTGGGGGCAGAGAGTTGACTCCGTAACCAAAGGTGAGGAAGTCCTCCCTGGATTCATTGCCAGGGACCTTTGTGGAACCACTCTCTATGCTGCCCTGCCTCTCAGCATCCAGACTGGGCGAGAGCTTCCCGCCCTTCCCCAGGACATGAAGAGTGAAGGGAGACCCAGTGCCCATGGTGTCTCAGAAGCCTCTGGGACAATTGGAAGCAGGAAGCAGAGTGACTCTAAAATTCATGAGAGTTTGAGAAAGGAGAAAGGAAAAAGGAGAATGTGGGATGTCCTCAGAGTCTGAGCACAAACTCATTTTTACATAAAGTAGTGTAATACATGGTTAGATTTGATGTCATTCATTAATACTTTAGCTAAATAATCTTGTGTTAAGTTCAAAGCACTGACCACACAGAAGGACTGGGCTTGCTTCTAAGCTGGGGACTTCCTCTCTAATCTGTTTGGAATAACTCCCCACATTCACATCATCGATTTTTTTTTTTTTTTAATGAAGTGGAATGTTTTATCCCCCAGATTCCAAGACCTGGAAATCACTGAACAAATTAATGGATAAATATGTGTTCCGAATGTATTAGAAAATAGTTGTCAAGCAGCTTAAATGTTGTTCCCTGTCAGAGGGCTGTGTTCCTGCCTAATACTATTACGTGAACAGCGATTGGTTGGACCAGTTAATAGAAACACAGATAATTTTGCAGCTAGGAAAGATTGGCTTTCGCTGCAGACTGCACACTCCTTTCAGACCTAATCTTCAGTAAATAGAGTGCAGTATTGTGGTTGAAAGTCAGTGTGACCAATTCAGTCCCCTGGCTCTCACGCCTTTTCCTGGAGAATTAGGATGATGTCCAGCTTACACTCTGCATTATGTACATTGCATTGCAACGCCCGAGAGCTAGCTTGTGCCCTGCATTTTGGAAAATCATCATTTTTTCTCATATAAATTGAAAATAGAGGAAATAGAGTAGAAGAGGGAGCCACTTGGAGATCAAAGTAATATTAACATGCAAGGAAAGAATAGGATCTTGGCTCCAGGCCACCCAGAGTGATGAGCACTCTTGGGCTCACAGACCCATGTGAGCTGTCTGATGGGGAGAATGCAGCCTGCAGACTAATTTCAGGATTAAGACTAGGACCCTCTCTTTACTTTCCAACCAAATCAAGTTATTCTTAATGTAGCGACTACCACGCAGTGTCATCATTCTGTTCGATTTACTAAACTCTAAAATGCAGAACTTCCTACTCTGTTCTGTGTTACTCAGTGAAGCCAATTTTTTAGTACACAAATGTTCATCACAGCTTTATTTGTAACCACTGTAAGCTGGAAGCAACCCAATGTCCATCAACATGAGGAGAGAAATAAATCCCAAAGTCAGTTTTGTTTGACATGAAATATACTACTCGCAGTTCCCCCCCTCCCCCGATAGCTTTCATTCAAAAATATTTACCATCATGCCCTAGATTCAATAAGGCATAAACAAAATTAAACACCAAATAGGTTAATGTGTCCCTGTCCATTCATGTTAGAAAATAGACCTACCTGCTTCAGAATGTGTGTGTGTGTGTGTGTGTGTGTGTGTGTGTGTGTGTATGAGTGTAGATGGGTTTTGCTTGTTTACTTGTCACTTACTAACCCTCATGTAGGCCTCATTCTCTGCAATCTCCAGTGTTGTCATCTGAACAGTGAGGCTGGTGATGCCTCGTACACAGCATAATTGTTAAATATATTCATTCCATTCCTGAATGGAATGATGAATGTACTCTGTACACTGAAAGTGAGGTGAAGTGAAAGTTACTCAGTTGTGTCTGACTCTTTGCGACCCCATAGACTACAGAGTCCATGGAATTCTCTAGGCCAGAATACTGGAGTGGGTAGCCTTTCCCTTCTCCAGGGGATCAACCCAGGGATTGAACCCAGGTCTCTCACATTGCAGGCAGATTCTTTCCCAGCTGAGCCACAAGAGAAGCTCAAGAACACTGGAGTAGGTAGCCTATCCCTTCTCCAGGGGATCTTCCCGACCCAGGAATCGAACCGGGGTCTCCTGCATTGCAGGTGGATTCTTTACCAACTGAGCTGTGAGGGAGGCCCTCTAAAGTCTTATATAAATGCTGGAAATGGCTATGCTGCCACGGTGCTGAATTGTGCATGTGCAGTCTGCCATGGGGTGATGTGAAGACCTTGTGAATGTCTCAGGGCAATTCGGTTTCTTCATGATGGCCCTGGAGCTGTTGTCTGCTAAGGGTGCATGTCATTGTGGAGATGTGCAGATGTGGGTTTGGGAGGGTCAGCCGGCTTTTTGTTTAGTTTTAAAATATAGCACAGGGCTTCCCTGGTGACTCAGTCTGTAAAGAATCCACCTTCAATGAAGGAGACACGGGTTTGATCCCTGGGTGGGAAAGATCCCCTTGGGAAGGAAATGGCAACCCAGTCTGATATTCTTGCCTGGGAAATCCCATGGACAGAGGAGCCTGGCAGGCTATAGTCCATGGGGTTGCAAAGAGTCGGATATAATTTAGCAACTAAACCACCACCAAATATAAGACATATTTAATCAAAGTAATCCCGCAGCCATGAAATTAAAAGACACTTGCTCCTTGGAAGAAAAGTTATGACCAACCTAGACAGCTTATTAAAAAGCAGAGACATTACTTTGCCAACAAAGTTCTGTCTAGTCAAAGCCTTGTTTTTTCCAGTAGTCATGTATGGATGTGAGAGTTGGACTGTGAAGAAAGCTGAGCACCGAAGAATTGATGCTTTTGAACTGTGGTGTTGGAGAAGACTCTTGAGAGTCCCTTGGACTGCAAGGAGATCCAACCAGTCCATCCTAAAGGAGATCAGTCCTGAATAGTCATTGGAAGGACTGATGCTGAAGCTGAAACTCCAATCCTTTGGCCACCTGATGCAAAGAACTGACTCATTTGAAAAGGCCCTGATGCTGGGAAAGATTGAAGGCAGGAGAAGGGGATGACAGAGGATGAGATGGTTGGATGGCATCACTGACTCAATGGACATGAGTTTGAGTAAACTCTGGGAGTTGGTGATGGACAGGAAGGCCTGGCGTGCTGCGGCCCATGGGGTTGCAAAGAGTTGGACACGACTGAGTGTCTGAACTGAACTGAACTGAATCCATAGCATGGATTAATACGTGGCTCATAGTTAACTAGAACTGCAGGCTATAACCCAGCCCAGCAGGTCCCTTCTCCCTCTCTCTCCTGTATTCTCATTTCCCCAAAGCTGCTATGATACGTTAGCTGTTTCCTCTGTAGTCTACATTTATGTTTTTAATAATATGCCACTGAGTGCTGTTTTATAATTTTTCTCAACTGTTTTCCTACGAGAAGGTGGGGATTTAGTTCTCTTTTATCCTGTCTGCACATACACGTTCTATAATCCTTCTGCTATCTTCCTATCACAGTCTTATTTAAAGCATTCATAAATGCTTGGCATTGTAAATTGGCATTGTATTGTATTATTGGCATTGTATTATTGGCATTGTAAATCTCATGCACAGCTGAGCCACCCAGTGTGATAGTGAAGCATTTTCTTTCTTACGTTATTGGTGTCATTTAAAAAATTATTTTCACATGGGCTTATTTCTCAATCTTCCACACACTTCTTAACAGAACCATAAATTCTCTATTACATTTAAATGTGTAAAGTAATATATCTGTTTCATTATTTTTTCTTGTCAGCAGTCCTCCTGGACTGTTTGAGAGTATAGTCCCCATCTCTCTCTCTCTTTTTAAAATAATTTTCTTGATTTCTCATTGCTGGTTCTCATAGTTGCATCCTCTATTGTCTAGATTTCCTGGATTTCACATCTTTTTTTCTACCTTGTTTGGTGGAACACACAGCAATTTCAAGAACAATAACACCACATTCCTGGATAGGTTTTTTTCCAGGAACTTTCTTCATATTTTTAGATGACTAAGTTAAAAAGTTTCCCAGGAAGTGGGATACTTCCTGGGAAAGGGTACATTGGAGGGAGGTATTTTGAGTCCCTTCGTGTCTGGGAATATCTTTTTTCTACCTTCACACATGATTGAGCGTTTTTCATGGTATGGAGTTCTGGACTGGAAAGAATATTATCCCAGAATGGTATAGACATTTCCTTTCTACTGCTCTGCTTCCAGAATTGCAGTGGAGAAGGCCAGTTCCATTCTGATTCTCAACAACTTTGTGTTTTTATTTCTCCCTGGGTTAACACTTTTTTTTTCCCTCTTCGGATCCTGATGGGCAACAGTCTGTGGGGTCACAAGAGTCAGACATGACTTACTGACTAAACCACCACCACCATCTACTGTTTAGAAATATCAGAACTGTAGTGGTTTAGCATGGCACGTTTATTTATGGTACTGGGGACTTTTTAGATCTCTTCAGTCTGAAAATTTTGAGTTCTAAGAAATTTCCTGGTATTAGTTTTGAGAGTGGAAGAGAGTATCTTCTTCCCCTCCATTTCACTGATTGCTTTTTTCTGGAATTGGTATCATAAAACTATTGTATCTACTGAACTATTCCTGTTGTTTTCTTTTCTATTGAAGTTGTTTCTTTTTATCCCTTGCTGGGGGTTTTCCTCCTTTATTTTCCATTTTTAAATTGGATTTTCACTGTTTGCAATTGCATTTTGATTTCTAAAAGCTCTTGGGTTCTAGTGCTTGTTTTTCTGGCATTCCATTCTTGTTTTGTGGCTTTAATATGTTCTTATATCTCTGATGACAGGGGCTCTTCCTTACCCAGGTAATAAACCCTTTATCTTCTGCATTTCAGAAGGTTTCTTATATTGCGGGTGGGTTCTTTACCAGACTGAGCCACCAGGGAAGCCCTTAATGACATTTGTGGACGTTTTATTAACCCTAAAACAATTCTGTGTTCTTCGGACTTTTTTTTTCTATGTAGTATCTTCTCTTCTTGTTGGAGACTCTGTTCAAATGTCTGATTATCCAGTCATTGAAAAGAGCAAGCCCAAAGGCTGGAAGGAAGCACCGTGTGGTTATGTATGTAACTCATTAGCTCATTCAACTCCACTGTGGAGTGACTGGTTGGGGATCGGGTTTGTTTTGCTGGGGAAACACTAAACATTCATATTTTCTGGTCAGTTTCCTCAGAGGAGAATGGTCCCCTTTATGCTTCAGAGGTTGATGTCTAACTGTTATTTCTCTGGGGCTGGAATTTTTCTTACTCAAGGTAGAGGTTTTCAGTTGATCTCTTTGCTGGCAGTGGAGGGTCTCCTCCTCAAAACCAGCTGTGGTCAGTGTTTCTAGCTCATCTCTGGCTTAGCTTCTTTAGAAACTACATCTCCAGACTCTGGGCTGTGTGTGGCAAGAGGAGCCCCCAGGCTGCTTGAGATGGTACTCTCATCTCTGGAAAGACATTTATCCTCTTCTCGCACCCTCTCTTTGGTGGTACTTGGTGCCTCCAATCCCTGCCCTTTTCTGGCTCTGCAGGGTGAATCCACCTCTCGATTGCTCCTCCGTCCTTCCTGCACTTATTTCCCAGCCTTCTCTGCCCCGCCTACTCAGGCTTACCTTTACCTAGTTCACTCCCCAGCCCCCCAAATCTTGTTGTCACCCCTTTTGCTATCATCGCGCCTTTTTCTTTTTTCTTGTTGACATTGTCTCTTTTATTTCTTTTACTTTCATTTCAGTGGGAAGTTTTAGACAGAGTTGGGATAAAGGTGTGTGTTCATCTTATCATGGAGACCTGAAAATTCTCACTGTTTTTCTTCAGTAAGAACAACATAAAATTGTTCTTAATGAAGAAATCAGTGTATTCCTTTAGAATTTTTGAACAGACCATAATGTCCTTAGTGCCTCTTGCTTCTAAAAGACTTTTAGGAATTTCACAGGTGTTTCATCTCTCTTAACTTTCTCTGTGCTAGAGGAGGAAAGGGTAATTTTACATAATTTTTCAAGCCTCCAAGAGGAAGAGGTACTCTTGTGATCTCTGTCTGGCATTTTGCACAATACTGTTGCATTTATCAGCTCGCCATTTGCCTTGCAGCCGTCAACTAAAGTTTCAGTCTAGCCCTTTGATTGCTGGCCCGTCCCAACCTTGAAGGGAAGTCAGGAGACTCCATTTTGATCCCTGGGTTGGGAAGATCCCCTGGAGAAGGAAATGGCAACCCACTCCAGTATTCTTGACCGGTAAATCCCATGGACAGAGGAGCCTGGAGGGCTACAGTCCATGGGGTTTTAAAGAGTTGGACACGACTGAGTGACTAAACAACAACCCAACCTTGAACAGCTGGTTTCCGCCAGACATGAGGTTCCTGGCTTTCTTCCTTCTGTAGCCTGTGCTCCACTGGCTTTCTGGGAAGCTCTCAGACTTGTCATTCTCCTAGCAGCTCAGATGCCATTCTCCCCAAACACCCAGAGTCCATTTAGCACCAATGAGGTGCTCAGTCTGGGATTTCTGAAGACCCATCACTGGGGAGAGACTGTTGCTAATGAGGTGCAAATTGGCAGTGACTGGGGAGGGGCTGCTCTCTCTGGGCCAGGCCCCAGGGGAGGGTGGATGTCTCTGACACTTGCCCAGGCAGGCTGGCTGTGGGCTGTGAAGCCTGATTCCGGGCCAGGGAGGCCCTTGCACAGTGCCTGGAGGCTGCTCTGAGCTCACACAGGCCCAGCCCCGTAGCTCCTGCCAGCTGGCTAATCTCTTGGCTGGGTTTCCTGGCTGGCTTTCCTTGCAAGTAGGAGAGGCCGTGCTCATTCTTGGGGCTTTCCCAGACATTGGAGAGGGAGCCAAGAAGACCTGTGGTCCGCAGAGGTGCTGTCCTTGGGGTTGGTATGCTGGTAGGTTAAGGGGTTGGGGGTTTGGTGGTGGAGCCCTTGTTCTGGTAGCAACTGCTGGAAGGAGGGTGAGTGTCTGTTCCTCCCGAGTATCTGCCCAGCAGCCTTGCTTGAAGACTCCTGTTCACCAGAGAGCCCTCGTCAGCAGCTCTTCTTCTCTGCTTCCAGAAGGTTCAGGCTTCTCTTTGCTGTTGTCATTTGCAAGTGTCCCCACCTGAGTGTGACACAACAGTGGGTGGGAAACTGCTCAGAACCAGAAACTGTGTCCTGGTGGAGAGGACACGGGGAAGGTGGTGGATGTGGGATGTTTTACACGGGTGCAGACTGACCTTGCGTCCCCTGGTCTGTGTGACCACGTGTCGCAGGGCCCCTGATGTGGAATCCAGGTGTCCATTTGGGTGATCTTGAGCAAATTTCTTAAATTCTCCAACTTTCCATCCCCTGCCTTTCTTTTTTCCCCTATTTCTCTATCTCATTTGTCTTATTTTTTTAAGAGGTCCCTGAGTGCCAGCCTAGACACAGAGATGACAAAAATGAATGAAATAGAGTTGCTGTCTTCAAGGAATTCATCCCTCGGTGAAAGAAGACAGACTGCAAATAGCATAGTTGGACCATAAAGAAAGCTGAGCGCTGAAGAATGAATGGCTTTGAACTGTGGTGTTGGAGAAGACTCTTCAGAGTACCTTGGACTGCAAGGAGATCAAAGCAGTCCATCCTAAAGGAAATCAGTCCTGAATATTCATTGGAAGGACTGATGCTGAAGCTGAAACTCCAGTCCTTTGGCCACCTGATGCAAAGAACTGACTCATTGGAAAAGACCTTGATGCTGGGAAAGATTGAAGGCAGGAGGAGAAGGGGATGACTTAGGATGAGATGGTTGGATGACATCACTGACTCAATGGACATGAGTTTGAGTAAACTCTGGGAGTTGGTGATGGACAGGGAGGCCTGGTGTGCTGCAGTCGATGGGGTCACAACGAGTCAGACACGACTGAGCAATTGAACTGAACTGAAACAGCATAGAGTTCCATGATGAAAAATAACTAGGTCAGAGGCATGTAAAAAGTATCATGGGTGGATGGAAGAAGGGCTTCTGAAATGGTCAGAGAATGCTTTATAGTGATGATGACATTCGAGCCAGTTGCCAAATCTTGATTGATGGAGGTTTGAAAAAGTATGGTATGTTCTAGAAAAGGTTGGTTGTTTGTTGGTCCTCAGGTACAGGTGCAAAGCGGGCTGGCAAACTGGGCATCTGGAAATAAATGGGGCCAGAGGGTGGAGGGTGCTGTCCCCCTTAAGGTGAGCTTGGACTTCTCCTTAGTGGTGGTGGTGGTAGAGGTGGGCTGGAGAACTGTACTGATTCTCTGCTGGATGAGGAGGCTGGCCTAGATGGTTTTAGGATCCCTTGTCGTCTGAAATTCTCAGATTCTCTGTGTGGGCATGAAGATGTGGGTCTGGGAACACAGCTCTGTTGAGGAGTGTTATCTGGTGTAGCGTCTGTGAGTAGGTGTTTAAATGTGGGCTGGACTCAGTAGCTATATTAAGAGGTAATGTCAGGCGGGGCTTGGAGCACCAGGTCCTGAGTGAAGCTGGAGTTGAAATTTCCAAATCTTATTTCAGCTTTTGATTAGGATTTTTGAACCCAGCTCAAGCACTTGACCTGTCTATGTCTCAGAATTGGCACATGTAAAAGGGACATTTTCACTTCCGTGCAGCTGGGAGGGTTTTGTTTTTTGAAGTAGTTTTATATGATAATGACTTGGCTGTGGGTTAGGACATTGGAGGGGAAAATTTTTATTTTAAAGCTTAGCATTTTTTCTAATTGAGTTATTAGCCATCAACAAGTATAGATACAAGTAACCTGTACATGAATTTTGTGTGATGCACTTGTGTTGAGTTTTTCCTGAGTTTTGGAGGAGGAATCAGATGAGAGTTGGGGATGACTTGAAAATGTATGCAAACAACAACATTGCAAGATCTATCTTAGGGACGCACTTGGACCACAAAGCCTCAGCCAAATGTTCCAGCCGGGCCATCTTAGGACGGCACTTGTTTTGATGACAGACACATCCCCAGACTCCCAAGTGTTAGCTTATGCTTGCTGAACTTTGAAACCCCAGGGGATTCTTGTTTTCTGGAACCACATGGCACTTTGACCAGACTCTACAGCAGTTTCCAATCTCTGAGTTGCCTGTTTTGCGTTCGAGATAGATTTTTTTTTTTTTTAATTTTTGTGTTGAGTTTTTAGCTCACTAGCCAAGCAATCCTCTCAAAATACTTTCCAGTTAGCTCATCTTTGTAATGGAAGGGGTAAAGGATTCCTAGGTGGTTCAGTTCATGGTTCAGTTTCTGATTCAGTTCTCATGCCTTGAGACAATGTCACTGATCGTCTGATTGCTTAAGACAGGTGAAGCCAAGAAGGGTATTGGAATATAGAACGGCTGGTAAAGTGTGGATGTGGGCACTCATTGTCACTACTCTTGCTTTCATACATGTGCACACGCCTGATGTTAGGGAGGCTTGGACATGCACACATACAGGGAAGAAACTTGGTAGACTTGACATCTTAAAGGGACTGGGCAAGAAAGAGATCAAAAGGTGCCTTTGAGTACTGGCCTCACTCAGACATGGAACTCAGATGCCTACATGCTTCACCCTCTTAGCATTGAAACAATCGGCTGGTACCTGCAGGTGTGCTTTCCAGTAGGAGTGAGGGTCAGTATGAACCACAGACATCCTCACGCCTGGTCTGTGAGGCCTTTATTGGTCACTCATAAAATTACGATCATAGTCTGTGACTATGTTGAGGACCGTGTTGAGGATGAGGGTGGGGGGGAGTCACAATTTAACAACATATAGTATTTATTTTGTTCTATGCAAATGAATACACTACCTAGTGGAAAGTCAGTTTTCTTGACTGTGAACTCTAACAACAGTTATTTCTCTTTATGTCACATATCATTTTTGGTATTCCTGGAGAGTTTTGTCTGTGAGTATCTTGTTGGCTTCAAAATGATGGTAATATTCTTGAGGGCACAGCAATGAATTCATTCAACAGATGTTTCTTAAGCACCTGGGGTGTGTCAAGCAACTAGTGTGTGTTTTAGGCACCAAACACAGACGAATAAGGTCCGTACCCTTACTTCATAAAGAACCTCACAAAGAGACTGATAAGCAGACAGACAATTACAGTATATGTGTTGGTTATGAAAAGAGGAGGAAATGATTCAATTATAGAGGGGTGGGAAGGGTCTTCCACAAAGGTAAAGAAGTCAATACAAGCAAAGATGGAGCTGTGGGAAATGATTGTATAGAAAACTAAAAGTAAATTGAGAATCCTGGACTATCAAACAATAGATTGGGTCAAGAAATGAGACCAGGATGGTAACCATGTTGTCATTGTATTTCAGTGTTTTTCAGTGAAGGCGGTCATGTCTTGACTTTGGAGATGCTGCTGGCATCAAATGGTTTGAGGTCAGGGATGCTGAGAAATGTCCCATGGTGCACAGGACAGCCCCTCACAGCAAATAATTCCCTGGCCTAGAATGTCAGGGGTGTCATGGTTGAGAAACCCTGCTCCTGATCTTTCCACCATGTCTGGGTTGAATCGTTCAAGTCTTAGCTCAAAAGGTCCTTCTGCAGTGGGTGTGCTGCCCACCCCAGCTGCCACAGAAACGTTTGCCTCTTCTTCTGTCACTCCCTGTTGCAAAGCCCTATTTTTATTCTTTTGTGCCCTTTGATGCCATCTGATATCACATTCAGTATTTTTTTCACTATCTGTCTCTCCTCCCTAAAAAATGAACGCCATGAGGTCTTTGATTTGTTGGTTGTTATTTCTCTAAAGCCTAGCATAGTGCAGGGCACATAGGCAAATGCTTGGAAAAATTTGATATCTGAAAGTTCTGGGTGGAGGAGTGCCACGTGTTGGATACACATTCTGTGGCGCTGGAATAATAAGACTAGGCAACATTTATTTTTACTGTACCTACCAGGCACTGTTCTAAGTATTTTACACACATCAGCTCATTTATCCCCTAACAACCTCAGGAGGTAGGCATCATGATTATTTTCATTCTACACATGAGGAAACTGAGAGAGCTTAACTGCTTTCCTGAGATTATGCATCTAGCAAGTGGCAATACTAAGGCGGTATAATACCTGTTGTTTGTTTGCACAGGTATGTGCATTATGGCTATTAGTCTGAGTTTTTGCTCTTGAGGGTAGATAGAGGACTTGTGATTGGATTTAAGAGGTTTCGAACAATGTGCCCCAAATCAGAGATGCCAGGTTAGATAGAAATCAGGGAGTGGGGTTGTTGGTGGACATAAAAGATTTAATAGTGAAAAAATTGGAGTCTTACCAGGGATGGAGTGTGCTGTCCTCATGAGGGTGTCTAGTGACCCAGAGAGATCAAAGCTGAGGACCAGGATGCTCTGCCTTAAGGAAGCACTTAGGTTTGGAGGGGACACAAGCAGCCCTGGCCTCCAAGGCATCCTTTGGGTGGTGTCCCCTGTGGCTGGGGGTGGAGGCACTTCTTCATTCTTATAAGACTGCTCACCCTCACACCTCCTGTCCTGGTGGCTCTGACACTCTCAACTCTTGTCTCACTTGAGTTTCCAGACACTGGAAGACCACACTGCAGGGTCTTTTTCCAGTTCCTGTCAAAATAATCCAACCTATGCTTTGTGGGAGACCTGACCTGCCCCCCTCATACCATGGCTGGCCTCGTGTAGCCAGGCTGGGGTGCCAGGTGCTTCCCACTGTCAACCTGGATACAAGGGAGGGAGATGACTACCTACCTGTTTCCTTCTCTCTCTTCTTTCTTTCCCGATGGTGGAACTCTACATTGGAGCTCAAGGAGTCTTGATGTACACACACCTTATGGACAAAATGGGGGAGGATCTCTAGGTTTTGAATACATCTCACCACTTGTGGGAAGGGCCATTGGCATTAATGGGGGCAGGGCATGTTGGGTTCTGAGCTTATGGCTTCTTCACATGCAGTTGGATTTCCTGACACTGGAGAGCACTATTTGGTTATGAGGTCGGGGGGGAGGGCTGGGGTTGCTTTACTTGTGTCAGTGGAGGCTGGTGGGATTGGACTTCCCTGGTGGCTCATATGGTAAAAGCATCTGCCTACAATGCGGGAGACCCAGGTTCGATCCCTGGGTTAGGAAGATCCCCTGGAGAAGGAAATGGCAACCCACTCCAGTATTCTAGCCTGGAAAATCCCATGGATGGAGAAGCCTGGTAGGCTACAGTCTGTGGGTCACAAAGAGTCGGACAAGACTGAGTGACTTCACTTTCAGTTCAGTTGCTCAGTTGTGTCCGACTCTTTGTGACCCCATGGACTGCACCACACCAGGGTTCCCTGTCCACCACCAACTCCCAGAGCCTGCTCAAACTTAACGTCTGTTGAGTCAATGATGCCATCCAACCATGTCATCCTCTGTCATCCCCTTCTCCTCCTACCTTCAATCTTTCCCAGCATCAGGGTCTTTTTCAATGAATCAGTTCTTCACATCAGGTGGCCAAAGTATTGGAGCTTCAGCTTCAGTATCAATCCTTCCAATGAATATTCAGGACTGATTTCCTTTAGGATGGACTGCTTTGATCTCCTTGCAGTCCAAGGGGCTCTCAAGAGTCTTCTCCAAAACCACAGTTCAGAAAGAGCTTCGGGACCTGTTGTTGAAGGCTTTGGTTTCCTCTACATCCAGCACAGGATGGTTCCAGCTGGATGCAGGTAATAGCAGAGTGCTAGGGCTACCATATTAGGCTGGAACCCAGAAAGAAATGGTCTTGGGTTTTTTCCTTCCATAGTAGGGACTTGGCACTCTTGTCCATGTTGAGTTTCCAGAAGCTGGAGCTGGCACGGGGTTGGCTGGAACTGATGTCTAGCAGAAGAAGATGCTAATGCAGGAGAGGCTTCTAGTTTGAGCTGCAGGTGAAGCTGTGTCTGGACGTATTGGCTTGAGTCCAGCTGAGTTTGTGAAACAGAGGTTGGAAGAGTAGAACTGGGAAGGAAAGACTGGATAGGTCTCATGAGAAAATTATGCTGAGAGAGAGGACCTTCATGGGGAGGCCATGGGCCCTGGAGGCTGATTCCTAGAGCAAGAGCCAGTACTCGAAGTGGAGGACTTGTTGCCATTTTATGATGAAGAACAGTGAAGCCTGGCGTTCTGCAGTCCATGGGGTTGCAAAGAGTCAGACATGACTGAAGGACTAAACAACATATGGATTGATACTGACAGGTTTTAGATAAGGGAGTGAATTTTTCAGGCTTGTCTTTTAATTAGACTATTCAGATGACTGCACAGAGATGGGTCAATAGAGACTCTTATGCTAGTCTAGGTGCAAGAAAACGGGCAAGGCAGAGCTAGGAGGTGGAACTCTTTAGGATTTAAAATTAAGAGGACTGAATGATTGAGTGTGACTTTTTGGGAATGAATAACAAATCAAGGATGACTTCTGTGTTTCACATTCAGTTGGTTTGTGGAACTAGCGTGTCAGATAAAGAATAGAAGATGATGAGCTACACGGGATGGGAAAATGATGGCTTTTCAGTCTTATTGCATACGAGATAATGTGTTGCCATCAGGACACCAAAAGCCAATGTGAAAGGGACTCTGGTATTCAAGGCTGGATGTGTAGATTGTACAATGGGAACAGAAATCATGAGGGCGAACATGATAATCGACAGATAATCTGTAGGATAAGAAAAAAAGAGGACGCAAGGGACACTGAAGTCAGGCCCATAAGAAGGAGTAGAGTTGTCTTTCCAGGTCTGTGTTCGGTGCGTGCTTCTGTCTGAAGTCGTTCTGCTGTAGAATTACTTCTTTCTCACTGGTCCTCTAGTTGTTGCTTTGTTTAGTTGCTAAGTCGTGTCTGACTCTGCGACTCCGTGGACTATAGCCCACCAGGCTCCTCTGTCCATGGGATTTACCAGGCAAGAATACTGGAGTGGGTTGCCATTGCCTTCTGGTCCTCTAGTATTTTTAATTTTCGATGTAGTAAGTGATGTTACAGAGGCAATAGTTGATAGCTAGTGCTATGACTGCCAGGTAAACTATAAACTTCTTTGGCCTAGATCCTCACTTTTTTTCACATCCGTGTCCTTAGTATGAACTTCAGTGGCTGATGTGTTGTAGGATTTCAATAAACAGGTGGTATTGAATACATGAATTAGAAAATGTTTATTGAAAGAAATAATGTACCATTTTGTTAGAGAATTTGTTTTTAACCCACGTCAGAGGATGAGGACATTTGTAGACCATTGGGTTTTTTCCTCTATTTCACAATAGACTGGAACCCCTCCCCCCAACTTCTTAAGCAAACAAGTTCACTTATTTCTGAAAAGTGAGCACTTAACATTGGTGCCATAACCACCTGCAGAAGCTGGATCTGTAACTTGAGAAAATATTTGCAAATAATGCAGCTGACAAGGGATTAATCTCTAAAATATACAGACAACTCATGAACTTCGATATAAAAACAGAACAACCCAATTAAAAAGTGGGCAGAAGACCTAAGCAGATATTTCTCCTAAGAAGACATACAGATGGCCAACAAGCACATGAAAAGCTGCTCAACATCACTCATAATTAGAGAAATGCAAGTCAGAACTACAGTGAGGTATCAACTCACACCCGTCAGAATGGCCATAACAAAAGGTCTGTAAACAATAAATACTGGAGAGGCTGTGAAGGAAAGGGAACCCTCCTACACTGTTGATGGGAATGTAAATTGGTACGGCTGCTATGGAGACCAGTATGGAGGTTCATTAAAAACTAGACATGGAACTACCATGGGGTCCAGCAATCCCACTCCTGGGCATGTACTCAGAGAAAAAACATAATCTGAAAAGGTACATATACTCCTATGTTCGTAGCAGCAGTGTTCACAACAGTCAAGACATGGAAGCAACCTGAAGGCCCCCTGACAGAGAATGATAAAGGAGATGCGATCCGTATATACAGTGGAAAGTGACTCAGCCATGAAAAGAATGAAGTAATGCCATTTGCAGCAACATGGATGGATCTAGAGATTACCATACGAAGTCAGACAGAGATATCGTATGATATCACTTATATGTATACTCGAAAAAAAAGAAAAAGATACAAATGGACTTATTAAAAGTAGACCCACAGACCTAGAAAACAAACGTACAGTTTCCAAGGGGGCAGTTGGAGGGAGGCATACATTAGGAGGTTGATGGGAGTGGGGAAAGCTGGACCAGTAACTCAAACGGTATGATTTCCTAAGAGGGTCAGCTGTGTGGGCTTCACCTGGGTGTCTGTGGAGGGGATGGTTCTCATGTTCTCCTTGCTCTCAAGTGCACACACACAGATCCTCTTGTCTGTGCTTCCAGGGAGAAAAAGGAGGATGACTCTTTGAAAGACTAAGGAAAAGAAATGCAGATTCTATAGATAGACAACAAAAGTAATAAAACAATTCTACTTTTATGAATGGAAAGCCAGTGTTATTTACTACTGTTTTTCAGTGGGAGGCAAAAAGAGAGCAAATCTTTTGGATAATTATTGATATTTCTGTGTTTGCGGTGGAATTCAAGATAGCAAAGGAGAAGCTCCATTGTCCGAACTCGGAGACATCTTGAATAACCCAGAGACAGGAAAGTGCTGCCCAAGGATTTTCAGTTTATAGACCTGTTTGACCTAAAACCAGTGTGCCATTTGTTTTTAAGTGTAAGTGACATATCCACATAGTTCATCCTACCTCTGGACTATTTGTAGGCTCAGAATTTTCTCTATACTTGTTCTGTAGGGAGTTTTACACTATTTAATAATGCTTAGGCCAGGGCATTTCTTCTCTAATTCCAGGCTTTGGTTATGGGTCAGGTTGCTTGGAGCAGCTCAGATCCACGTAGCCAGAGAAGCTGGAAGCTGTCCAGTGTTCAAGAGTGTGAGAGACTCACCCCTTCTAAGAGGGATGAAGTTGGTGATGGAATTTGAATGCTCCTTCGTAATTTCCCTGCTTTGTAAGAACACTTGAAGGTGTTCCATTCCAGTGAGGAGAGTTTTTCTTAACCCTTGAACGGAGAGTCTGATTAGAAAAGGCCCCGTAATGGCTTTTGTGAGTGAGGTCATTGTGCTCCGCTGGTGGCTCCTTGGCCTCCTTTGTCTTCATCCCGTGCGGAGAGCTTTAAAAGAGGAGGATTGAAAGGACGAACCATTGATCAACCCAGGTAGCCAGAGCTGTCCTTTGGGGTTTAATAGTGTGTCTTGCACTGTTTTTGTGTTTAGCAGAAATCCATTTCTGCCTCATTATGAACGTATTTTTCCCTTGGGCTTTCACTTCAGAGATTATTTCAAGAAAAATTATATCCAGGTATTAGCCTCATTTGCCCGTATTGCACTCAATAACGATTAGAGTTATTAACTATCTTGAACCAAGAAGTTGCATTTTGCCAGCATTAAATGCACAGCTTGAAATGCCAAGATTCAGTTTGGAGAAAAATGACTACATTCGAGTGGGTTAGAATCTTGCCAAAAATGCATTTTTTCCGTCTGTCTCATGGTAAGAGCTATTGTACCAGTTGAAATTTATAGCTAAGGACTTTCCACCATCTTTGCACAGTGGTCTGGAACTGGGGAGTGCAATAAACAGGGTGAGTCCTTGGGAGCAGGCCTTCAGGTGGAAGGTGAAGCTGAGTGGAGGTTCATTTCTTTCTGCTTCAGTTCCTTGAATGGTAGATAAAGTCAGCACCAGCGCACTCAACACCGGAGGCTGTGGTTCCCACAGTGTTGACATCCACAGCCCTGCAAGCCCCGATCTGACATGACGAAACTGATGATCATGGTCCCTTTTTGTCCCTCCCCTGACCTGAATCTGTCCTGGGAATATGAGTGTGGGATTCATCCTTACTCACTCACTCTGATACATACAAAGAAGACTTTAAGTTTGCCAAAGCCAAATAAGAAATCAAAGACCAAGCTAGGAATTGGTTTTCAGTTTTTTCTCTCTGATTTGGGCCCCTAAGCAGCTGCTCTGTATTGTCTGGGTGCCCCCGAGAGAACTCTCTTCTGTCTGTCTTGGCTCTGATGATGAGATCTGTGAACTACCATAGTCACTCATTAGCTCTGTAGATGGTCTGCCCAAGTCTCTGTTCTTATGTGGATGGTGCCTATCAGCACCATCCTCGGCCTATTTAGTTTGCTTAAAAAGAGGGGCTCTCTTCCTTCTGATTGCTTGTTGAGTTGTGTCCCTTGCATAACTCCCCAGTCATTGTTTGAGGCCTTGCTATCTTAAATTCTTTACATTTCTCACAACTCACATTGTTGACTGATCTCACAATTGTGCTTGCCTGCTTCAATTCATCATGTCAGTGACTTGGGAGGCTGCAGCCTTTCTTGTTATACACATAATACATCCTGTATTGTTAATGCCTCACATATGACTGTGCACTTAATTAATATTACACAGGGGCAGTGTGACTTAGTGGGTGGCACACAGGCTTTAAGATGAGGCTTCTTGGGTTTAAGTCTTGACTCTGTCCCTTCCTAGGTCTATGGAGTTAGGCCAGTTATTTAAGCTCTCTTGACCTCAGTCTCCTTATCTGTAAAATGGGTATGTTAGTACAATCTGCCACATAGGGTTATTATGAGTGAGGATTAAATGAGTTAATAAACACAAAGGGCTTGGAATGGTGTCTTTCATTATTTATTTGTTTTAATTTTAATTTTTAGTTGGAGGATAATTGCCTTACAATGTTGTGTTGATTTTGAAATGGTGTCTTTTATACATTACGATTTCAAATTTTAGTTATGATGATCCTGCTAGGGGCTCAGTATCATGACCTTGAAATTGAAAGAGCAGGGTTTCTTCAGTAGTCATTTTCCTTTGGCACTTTACTGTCTTTAAGACTCCAGGGAAATATATGTGAAATTGCTTGAGAGGTTGGGAATAACCTTTACTACAGTTAAATGCCTCTTGGCTTTATAGGATATAGAACCTAGGTGATGATGACGATAGCCAGCATTTATTGAGTGCCTATGAGGTGCCAAACCTAATTTTACTTATTCTTCATAAAAACTAGATGATGGCAGGCTTATCTCCATTTTACAGTTAGGCTGAAATTGTGACATAAATGGCAACTCAAAGACTTGGAGCTGGATTGGTTTCCAGACCTATCTGCCCAGAGCCTGGACTATTTATCATTATTATAAGCTGTCTCTTTTACAACAACTGACTGATTCTCTTGCCAAAGAGAAGCCTTGGGGAATGGGAGGTAAAGAGGATTTTCCTGGGATCTACCACTTATGAGATATTGGACCTTGAACAGGCCACTCAGCTTGCTTGAAGTTCGGAGTTCTTATCTGTAAACTAAACCATGACAGCTACTGCACAGGATGTTGGGAGAGATTCAGAATGAAGTAAAATCTGTAACAAAGCAAGCTCAGAGAGATACTTTGAGAGTTGCTCCTTACCTGGCTTGGCCAGAGCAATCAGAAATGATGTAGATTCTGTTTTTTAAATATGTGTTTAACATGTGATGAAGGAGGGACCATTCATTCTGAGGTTAGGCTGCTTTTCTCTTCACGATGCAACCAGAGCTGAATCACTTTTAACCAGTGTGACTTGATCCAAACCAGTGTATGTGTCATTCTTGTCCTGCACAGTCTGATTGATCTGAAAGACTGCATCACAGTCTTTTTACTGAGTCTCAGTTTATCCCAATGTCAAAGGGATTTACATGGCAGATTTCAGTTCTTCCCAATAAGCTTTGCAAAATACTTGCACTTTGTGGTCTTTCTGACACAGTATTGTGTGCTTATTTTCTTCTGAGTTTGGTCAAGAGATTATTTTGGGGAGAAGTTGGCTTCTGCAGGCTATGATTATGGGTGGGAATGATGGGAAGAGGTATATAAAATCCTTTAAGTCAGTTCTTGGTCAGAATGGTGCTTAGAATGGATCTCATCATTTGAGAAACCCCATAACTCTTCCAGTGTAATGCCATTAAGGAGCCTCCTGACAGCAGTAGGTAAGGAGTAGCTCAGGGGTGTTACTGTTTAATCACTTTAAGCTCAATTGCATGTGTTATTAGATCCCCCTTCTTTATCACTTCATCTTTGGGTAGCACACCATTGCTTCAGGAGCAGAATTCAGGAACAATTTTAGTTTATCTACTGAAAATAATCATGTTAGACTGCCTGATCAAGGCTGATGCATGAGCTCAATCTCTGGGCTCATGGTGAGTTAAAACAGGGCCCACTCTGCCATGTGTCTGTGGTGGTCACTGGTGCTGTTCACCAAATATTCTGCTCTTCCCACTCAGGGAGTGTGGTTGGTTGTAATTCCTAGATCCCTTATATTTGGGTGACTAGTTCTGGACATATGTTGCTATTCAAAGTGACGCATGCCACTTTCTGGCTGGAATGTTTGTCATCTTTCAGAGATGTCTTTTTATTCTGCCACAGTTACTGGCAACATTCCCTATCATCAGCTTGGGTCCCAGAGACTCCTGGCTAACCCTGTATAGACAGACAGTGTGGGCTAGAGATAAATTGTTGTTATTTTAACAAATGAGACACTGCTTATGTATCTGCGCTTTATCCTCCTCCCTCCCAGCTAATGCAATGATCCAGGTCCGGGACTTGCACTTTGGGTAACCAGTCAAGATGTAACCTTGAGGGCACTTGTTTTCTCTGTTTTAACTTTATTATAAAGTCTGTCTAACCGTCTGAGAAAATGTAAGGCTTTAATAATAAATGTTTTAGAGGGGGCAATAAAACTTATTTAGTAGCTTCAAAGTCTAGTTTATTTTTTTCCTTAAAATTTTTTCCCCTTCTATTTTCTTCTTGCTGAAGCCCTTAATGTTTTGCTTGGTGGATTGTGTCCACATAAAAAATGACTAATGAGTGAATTTTATATAAATCCAGTAATTTGAAGGGAACTTGCCATTAGCTTTATCGAAATATTTTGACTCTCTCTGAACTCACTGTTGCCAATTATTCTTTTATTTCAACTCTAAGTCCTACTGTTTTGCATCATCATCAGGGCTCCCCGATGAGAGAGAGTCCCTGCCCCCTTATCAGTGGCTGCAGTGTGGTCAGTGGGAGAGCACTAGAGGGCCCCCAGCAAACCTGGGAAATGCCTGGGACTCTTGCTGGTGAAAGCAGGAGATCTTCTTATCCTGAATCATTTTTGGCCAGGGCCATAGCATCTGAACTGCTGCTGGCTCTGAAAAATTTTTTCACTTTCTTTTTTTTTTTCCAAACTTAGGTGGTTTCAAATAAATTATAATTTTTCTGACCCTGGAGACTCTCCCCAGTTCTAAACTTCAACCCTTCAGGACATGCCTAAGATATCTCTCATCATTATTAAGTGCTGAAAGGGCAAGGGGCAGGGCTAAGGACAGCCTGAAACTTCAATTTGATACCTGGTGAAAAAATAGCCATCTTTGTAACTCTAAGCCCATATCCTACCCAATTAGACATCTCTTTTGAAACAATTTCTTCTCTTCATTCCTCCAGACATTGCTTCCGATCAGGCTCTTAAATCTGTGATTACACCATTAAATTAGAACAGTGCCTGGGACATCGATAAGAATCTGCTATTATTATCTTTATTATTGCTATTTTGGCAGCTTCATGTTCTCCCTGCCTCTACATTTTCTCTGCTCCGATCCATACTCTGCATCTTTTAAAAAGAGATTCAATCCTGTCATTTCCCCATTTCCAAAGCCTTCTTCCTCCATAGCCCAGGGGATAAAGCCCTCCATCCTGAGCCCGTAGCCCCTCCTCTGCCATGATTTCTCCTCATGTTAGCAGTATCTGAACCACTCATGGCACTTGCCAAACTCCCATTCCCAAACTCGCTTCCCTGGAAAATTCTGATAAGCTGATGAATGATGGGGAAGGGAGACAACACGCTCCTGGGCTGGGGATGTGCAGTTTTAAGAAAGGTCCCCCAGCGATTGAGAGACTACTTCTCCACCTAGTCATCCCCTTCTCCCCGGAGAGATTCAGCACGGTCAGTTGCTCTCTCCCGCCATGCCACCATGTGCAGTGTGGGTTCCAGACACCCCAAACTTCCCAGGCGTCCTCAACCCTTCCTCACGCTCTGTTATATCCCCTTGCTTTTTGTACATGCATTCTCATCCTTTTTCCACCCTTCTTTCTTCCTCTGCTTGAGTCTTGTGTTTTTTAAGACTTAGTTTAAAAGTCAGTTCTTAGGCCTTTTCCAACATTCCCAGATGGCTCTCTCTCTTCCTGTGACACTTTGCATTGATCTGTATTATTACTGTTGTTATTATTTATTGAAGTATAGTTGATTTACAATGTTGTATTAGTTTCTAGTGTACAGCAAAGTGATTCAGTTGTATATATTCTTTTCCATTACAGGTTATCACAAGATATTGAATATAGTTCCCTGTGCTATACAAAGGACCTTGTTGTTTATCTGTTTTATATATAGTAGCGGAGAAGGCGATGGCACCCCACTCCAGTACTCTTGCCTGGAAAATCCCATGGACGGAGGAGCCTGGTAGGCTGCAGTCCATGGGGTCGCTGGGAGTCAGACACAACTGAGCGACTTCACTTTCACTTTTCACTTTCATGCATTGGAGAAGGAAATGGCAACCCACTTCAGTGTTCTTGCCTGGAGGATCCCAGGGACGGGGGAGCCTGGTGGGCTACCATCTATGGGGTCGCACAGAGTCGTACACGACTGAAGCGACTTAGCAGCAGCAGCAGCAGCAGTATGACTCAATGAACATAAGTTTGAGTAAACTCTGGGAGTTGGTGATGGACAGGGAGGCTTGGCATGCTGCAGTCCGTGGGGTCACAAAGAGTCAGACACGACTGAGAGACTGAACTGAACTGAACTGAGTGTGTATCTACTAATCGCAAGCCCCTAATGTATCCCTACTCGCCCCTCACCCCTGCCACCTTTCCCGCTTGGTAACCATAGGTTTGTTTTCTATGTCTGTGAGTCTGTTCCTGTTTTGTAACCATATTCATTTGTATCATTTTTTAAATTTCACCTGTAAGTGTTATCATATGATATTTGTCTCTCTCTGTCTGACTTCACTTAGTTTGATAATCTCTAGGTTCATCTCCGTTACTGCAAATGGCGCTATTTCATTCTTTTTTATGGCCCAGTAGTATCCCATTGTATATCTTTACTATGTCTGCTT